>NC_060130.1:687886791-690312625 GCF_021461395.2 Schistocerca americana | reverse complement strand
TATATGGACCATGTGCATATTTCTTTTAAATAGAATAGCTTTTACGTTTTTCACCTGCCACCTACCACCCAGTCAAAGTAGTTTTATTTCAATCCAAAAAATTTTTTCTTCAGTACAGCTGTTTGGGTTGGACACTTAAGAGCCACCTAATTAATTGTTATTATTAAAGTATTTCAGCTGTCTGTGTTGGACAATATCTAGATGTACCCAGTTCAAAAAAATATTTAGAACTGCCCAGTTAAGTTGGAACCATCCAATTAAATGTTCTTGTTATTAAAGTATCTGAATGATAAATGTACAGGGCTATTACAAATGATTGAAGCGATTTCATAAATTCACTGTAGCTCCATTCATTGACATATGGTCACGACACACTACAGATACGTAGAAAAACTCATAAAGTTTTGTTCCGCTGAAGCCGCACTTCAGGTTTCTGCTGCCAAAGCGCTCGAGAGCGCAGTGAGACAAAATGGCGACAGGAGCCGAGAAAGTGTATGTCGTGCTTGAAATGTACTAACATCAGTCAGTCATAACAGTGCAACGACACTTCAGGACGAAGTTCAACAAAGATACACAAACTGCTAACTCCATTCGGCGATGGTATGCGCAGTTTAAAGCTTCTGGATGCCTCTGTAAGGGGAAATCAACGGGTCGGCCTGCAGTGAGCGAAGAAACGGTTGAACGCGTACGGGGAAGTTTCACGCGTAGTCCGCGGAAGTCGACGAATAAAGCAAGCAGGGAGCTAAATGTGCCACAGCCGACGGTTTGGAAAATCTTACGGAAAAGGCTAAAGCAGAAGCCTTACCGTTTACAATTGCTACAAGCCCTGACACCCGATAACAAAGTGAAACGCTTTGAATTTTCGGCGCAGTTGCAACAGCTCATGGAAGACGATGCGTTCAGTGCGAAACTTGTTTTCAGTGATGAAGCAACATTTTTTTTTTAATGGTGAAGTGAACAGACACAATGTGCGAATCTGGACGGTAGAGAATCCTCACGCATTCGTGCAGCAAATTCGCAATTCACCAAAAGTTAACGTGTTTTGTGCAATCTAACGGTTTAAAGTTTACAGCCTCTTTTTCTTCTGCGAAAAAAAAGTTACAGGATACGTGTATCTGAACATGCTGGAAAATTGGCTCATGGCACAACTGGAGACCGACAGCGCCGACTTCATCTTTCAACAGGATGGTGCTCCACCGCACTTCCATCATGATGTTCGGCATTTCTTAAACAGGAGATTGGAAAACCGATGGATCGGTCGTGGTGGAGATCATGATCAGCAATTCATGTCATGGCCTCCACGCTCTCCTGTCTTAACCCCATGCGATTTCTTTCTGTGGGGCTATGTGAACCTCCTCTACCAAGAAACGTGCCAGAACTGCAAGCTCGCATCAACGATGCTTTCGAACTCATTGATGGGGACATGCTGCGCCGAGTGTGGGAGGAACTTGATTATTGGCTTGATGTCTTCCGAATCACTAAAGGGGCACATATCGAACATTTGTGAATGCCTAAAAAAACTTTTTGAGTTTTTGTATGTGTGTGCAAAGCACACACACACACTCACACACACACACACACACACACACACACACACATATATATATTATCTTGGTAAGTTGGAGCCATCCATTTAATTAATTATTTCACTCAATATGTCTACTTCAAAACAAAAACAAAATTTAGAGCCATCTAGTGACATAGGAGAACTATAATTCACAGAGCAGCTCCATTCAGTATAGCCTGTTTGGATGGAATTTAATTCTTAAATATCCAATCTTGAAATTTGAGTTATATCAACCATGAATATAACTAATTAAATAAATAAATATTCTACACAAACCCTGACTGTCAAATAACTCACCCTAACCATAATCAAATGACTTTGATGAATAATAACCCAACTTCAAAGGTATGTATCTAACAAACTTAGTTGAAAGAAAGCGTATAAATCACATAGAACCAGCAAATTTCACGAAAGAAAGTATACTCAAAGTTATGAGAAAAATCAAACTTAGAAATTAGATAACCCAAATCAGCACCTAAGACAACAACTGTAATTGTCAAAAACTTTAAATAATATGCTAAAGATATCACATGGGGATAGGGAAAATTAATCAAGATAAAAGACTACCACCAATAACAGCAACATACAATAAACCAATTATACCAAATGAAATATAATAACTCATATTATCAAAAGAAAATCCTCAGTAAAAATCATTATCTACAGATATTGAATAATAAAATAAACGAAAAGAATAAGAAACAGTTAAACCTGCAGAAAAAAAGTTAAGAAAAAATCAAACAATTAAGGGGAGTCGTACCACCCAAAATGACAAAATTTTACATTTTTACTTTTATGCAAATTATGAAAATATGGATGCTTATGCTTAATTTGGTGTTGGTTTTATTGAAATCTTCGTTTATTTCCTATTTTAAATAATTTTTTCAAAATAATCATGCAATGACATTTCCGAGAGTTTTGTTTTCCACATTTCGCATATTGGCATTTTTCTTTGGAAATACATAGTCTGTGGTTTCTTTTGTTTTGTAGAAAACTGTCTGTTTTATAAGTTGCCTACGCTGGCGGCACTTTGGAGTAAACTCATTGAACTGTACATTTGTTTATGTTTGATAACCACAGTCTAACATAACAGTCATGACACTTCGCTTCGATTTTGTTGCCCACCGCACCAGCAGCGCTCCAAGCGGCCAGTAACTTAAACTGTGAATTGGGCGCGATCTTGAAAGCGAATAGTGGTTGTTTATTTTGATTTCTACAATGGTTTTAACAAGCTTGAGCGTTTGTAGCGCAACAAATTGCAGCAACAACAGGAAGAAGACACCACAGCTGTATTTTTTTACGTTTCCTAAGGAACCTGAGAGGTATATACCATCATGTTACTAAACTGTGTCATCAGGATTCACTTGCAAACTACATGTGTATTAATGATTAATGTTTCGTTTTAGGAGCAGAAAATGGTTAGTTAGTAGCAGACGAGAAGACCTTATGAAAAAAGACCCAGTTTACCTGTATAATAATATTAGGTTTTGTTCGCTACATCTCGAACAAAACCAGTTCATGAACGCAGCCAATAATAAACTCGTGTAGAATGCCGTACCCACACTGTTTGACATCCCAAATAAGCCACCTAAGCTGACGATGAAGAGGAAACTGCCACAAAGATTCGACAATCCATTTAAAGCTGTAAAACAGTCCTTTGACACAGAAGCAGCCAGTTCAAAAAAATGGTTCAAATGGCTCTGAGCACTATGGGACTCAACTGCTGAGGTCATTAGTCCCCTAGAACTTAGAACTATAGTTCAATTCATTTATCTTGGCGGCTCGCGCATGCCCGCCCAGACGCGGGAGATTGCAGCGTTGCCAGTTGTACGCGCCAAGAGAAGCAGCGCCGTAGCAGTGTAGTTCTCAAACTTACGTTTAGGGGGGAGCGGGCAGTTTATGAAGTAAAGCCACCACGGCCGCATTAAACCTTTCGCTGCTACAGAGACGTGCTCCCCGCATTCCACGCCGTGCGCGATTTTGTAACCACTGCACTGCTCGCCTGTGCAGACACATTGTGTTCCGACTGCTTTGACACACTTATCATTCGATTTCACAAAAACTATTTGGCCCAAAAATTTGATTTTGACACATCTTCTTGACTGATACCTTCCCTCCATGAATGACTTAATTTTGTTTCGATTTTCAACGCGGTTATATTGCAGCATTAAATGTAGTAAACCATTGCACGAAATTTTGAAGAGTTTGCAGAGGTAAAGTTCTTAGCGTATACTTTCTGTATGTTCGATTGTAGTTACCACAATGTTGAGAATGAAATGTGGACAAGATACCTAAATTTCATATAAAATTTACTGTATAACAACATCTCGTTTAATTTAAGTACCAGATTGGTGTCGTATGTAATATTGAGAAATATTCCGTCTTTCGCGACTGTGATACAAGTTTTATTTACACCGGACGCGTTTGACTTTATTTTAAACCACTTCAATCAATCAAAAGGAAGTACACAAAATACGTTAAACAAAACTGTGGACTTACAAAAACATTAGGACTTGAATATACTGTGTATCAGTGCTCTGAGCTATGTCAAATATAATTTTTGTGTGTGGCACACACAAAAAGCATTTATTTGCTAAAACACTGATCGGCCGACACAAACGTTGAATATTGTGTTACCTCAGCACAAAACTACGAAAGGTGACTTGGCAATGGAGGAGACAAAATGCTGTCCAATGAAGATGCTTCAAAAGAGAAAAACGCTTCTGGTCTAAATAAGACGCTTATTACAGTTGCAGAAGAGGAATATATTTCAATACCATTGGTAAAATTGCAACTGTGGAACAAAAACAAGAAAGAGAACATGAGTATTATTGTGTATGTGCCTTACCCTTCATTGTTGTCAATCGCTGCGATAGTCTTCTGCATCGCTGTAGTCAGTGTCGCAGTCCGAATCATCAGGTCTTAGAGTTATGACGATGGGTTCAAGCAGATTGTCAATTACAATTTCCCTGTCCATGTCCTCCTCCTGTAGCCTTTGTGCATGCCGAACACATTCAGCCCATGCTGAAGGAGTAATTCTGTCAAGTGCTTCGTGCAGAAGCCTTTCTGTATCGGCAATTTTAAATGTCACGTTTCGTTCTGCGACATACCCTTTCACTTGTGCCCAAATTAACTCTATCGGATTGTATTGGCAATGGTACGGTGGCAAACGCAAAACTGTGTGTCCATGTTCCTGTGCAATACAATCGATTTCATAAACTTTTGTGCGAGGCTTATGAAGCACTACAAGATTCAACATTTCAGCACGAGTTTGGTTGGCAGTATGTGGAATATTTTTACTTGCAAGCCATAACATGGTATCGGCTTTTTTTGTACTTGTTGTGGGTGTCTTGTCAACAACAACAGAGTGATAACTCGCATTGTCCATTACAATCACCGAGTTTGCAGGCAAGTAAGGGAGAAACTGATTCCTAAACCACAATTTAAATGTCTCAGAGTTCATTTCGGAATGATAATCCCCTGAATTTCTCTTTTTTGCCCGGAACACTAATTTGCTTTCTGGAAGGAATCCAGAAGCAGAACCAGCGTGAAGCACAATTATTCGTCCACCTTTACCAACTGGTACTTCAAACCCACCCGAACCATCACTCATTTTCCAACACGCTTTCCTTGTGTGATTTTGGCTCACCCATGTTTCGTCCAAGAAAAAAATGTTCTTATTCCCAGATTTTCTTACTTCAATAATACGTCTTAAAAACTGTGCCCTTGAAGCAGCGATATCACAACGTTCCATTAAAAACTTTCTTCCGTCATTTGTATGTACATATTTGAATCCAATGTTTTTAAGTATTCTATTCATTGAAGTCATGCTACCTTTAAAATTTATGGTTTCACGCATTTTCACAGTGATTTTTTTTACAGTAGGAAATTCGCCTGTGTTGTACATGTTAGCACTTCTCGTCTTAGAACATCTTTGTCGAAATTATCTAAATTAGTTACAGTCCTCTCACGAGTGCGATATTTCCCTGGCGATCTGAAAAGTGGGCTTCCACAGGTCTCCGTAGATAACTTTCCTTCATTGGCAATCCGCTGAACGGTTCTCAAGCTAACGCCTGTCGCTTCTGCAGTGCGTTCCTGAGATCTGGCGACATCCGTGATAGGTCCACCGTTTTCTGCTTCGCGCTTGAAAAAAGCGTGAATCCGGTAAATTATGTCCCTCGCCTGTTTATGGAGAGTTTGTCGCTTACCACCATTATCAGCCATGACAACTTGCAACAAATGCGATAAAAATTCACCAAAGAATAACTGCAATCACATTTAACACTCGCACTCGCCAAGACATTCCCAGCAGACCGTTCAGAAAACTACTGAACACTCACTGGCTGTCAGCGGATGCGTGACGTCAGGTGCGTAGAACGAGCCTTAAATCGACCGCAGTCGTTCATGGTTCCAACTATACAGAGTGTTCATTTTAATTGGAGACATTGAAATATCCGCAAATCTACACATCGGATCAAACAAATTTATAACTAAATTTTTTTTGTCCCAGAGGGGGACATCCAATGATACCAAATTCGACGAATTTGTAGTCAAATTTGTTATAATTGGATGTCCCCTTCCGGGAGGAACTAATTTTCATTAGGATTTCTTTTGGCTCTGTGTGTCGTTTTCAAGAGATTTCAATGTCCCCATAAAATGAACACCCTTTATAACATAAACAGTGTTTATAAATTGGGAAATATTCTGTCTTTAGCAACTGTAACAAAACTTTCTTTATACCAGAGTCATTTCGCTTTTTTCTAAAACGTTCTGATTAAAACGAAGTTGGCGAAGTTGGCGAAGTACACAAAACTGAATTTTGGACATAATAAAACATAAAACTAAAATATATTGCCAGTGAGGCACAGTGCGCAAACATTTTGTTTTTGTCACAACGGACAGCAAATACTTGCCAAAACATAGATCAGTCGACGAAACCATTGAATATGATGTTGCCAAAGCAGCGAAGCAAAGAATTCCGTCAGACAATCAAATAGCTCGGCAACGTAGGAGCCGAAATTCTGCTCTAAATAATACTTTTAATACTGCCGCAAAAGAATATATCTCAATATGAATAGTAAAACAGCGACTGCGGAAGAGGCGATATACAAACAAAACGGATAACATGAATATTGTATGTGTGCCTTTTCGTTGTTTTTAATTGCTGTGAAAAGAAATATTGGAGGAGAAAATTACAAAAACTGAAAACTTATTATGATTATAATGAAGCACAGGAAATTTCAAAACATTACATTTAAACGAATAAAATTCATTAAGTAAGACACTTCGCTATTGTTTTTAAATAAATAAAATATTTAGTATGCAACAAGCCTTGAACTCAGAATCTTCCGATTAGCAGCCCAACACCTTAACCATTACGCCAACGCAGCTACTCATTTGTTGCATCTCCTGGAGCACTCTAAACGTCTGCAAAATACCGACAAACACTGTTGGGATGACTATGAATTACTCACGTTGCGTCGAAGTACAATAGGAAATAAACAATTACCGCTGTTCTTTATTGCGAAAAAGCGGTTCGTGAGACTGATACAAACACCTTTCCTTGCTATCGGCTGAATTAGGAGGCTTATTGTTTGTTTGGTTTAATTAATTAATAGAATATGAAGCAATTGGTGTAAAGAATGCTTTTTCCAAACTTTCTATAAAAGAAAGTCTGCTATCAAGACATTGCTTTTGTTCAATTACTTCATTTATGACTGAACGTTTCTAAAACTGAAGACACTCGTCCGTGCTCTGCACTGCAGTCGAGATCTGGCAACGTCGTTCTCTGCTCATCGGCTGACTGTGATTTGTGACGTCAAATGCGCAGAACGAACCTAAACTCGGCCGCCAAGATATATGACGCGCACCTCAGTTAAACCTAACTAACCTAAGGACATCACAAACATCCATGCCCAAGGCAGGATTCGAACCTGCGACCGTAGCGGTCTTGCGGTTCCAGACTGCAGCGCCTTTAACCGCATGGCCACTTCGGCCGCAGCCAGTTCAACTCTCCATGTATCAGTGCCAAAATCCTGTGAATTGTCAACACAGACATGCTTTGACGATGAAGTGGTTAGATTAAGTGGAGCTATTCGTGTCTTACAAAAGCGTTTGGTATGTATTTCATTCACTTCTGTTGTTAGTCACTTAATTTTCCTTGCTTCCTTTGACATTATTTTGTTAACACCTTGTTCACTGACAGATTGTTTGAAAATTATTCAAATATTTGGTTTTGCTTGAAATGTAATGTAATCAGCTCAGTATAATGTTTTCAACATATTTCTCCCACTATTTGGCAGTTGTTTGTCCCGCTTAGAATAATATAATGATGAAAGTCGTACTTGTGGCAACAGGCGACAACGATGACAAACACAGTAGGCCTACAGAACGATAAATGAGCTGTCGATCGCTTATGCATGTAGAGGCACATGTCTGTGCTTCTTACGTTTTAATCTATGTGTTTATATTCGTTTGATATCAACCTGGTAAACTGCAGTTCTATCCAATGTTACAAGCTTTTCTTCACAAATGTGTTGTAGCTTGCCACTCGAGTCACGGTTTTTGTCCATACTTGCGCTTATTTTAGAATCATTTTTTAAGCATATATGTCTTCTGATACTACGCAAACCCTTAGAGGAAAGAAAATAACTCAAATATTTCGTAAATTACGTTGGAAATGGATGAAAAACAAACATGCTTACGACATGTCTGACGTTCATCTTACTCGGCGCTTGGAGCGCTAGTGTCGCTCCATCTGTCAAACGGTAACAACTTTTACAGCAGTGAGTGTCACGACTGTTATCTTATACTGTGTTGACAACAACAGTTATCCTCTAGCCGCGTTTTAGTTTCTGTGTTTCCTGTGATAGTTTTCGTCATGACTAAACCAAAAGGAGTGTTTAAAAAAATACGAAACAAAGGAAACAAATGCTACAGAACAAATACAGCAGCAGTAAAAATAGTGGTTAGCACCGAAGGGCGTGATATTTGGTTGTAAATAGTGACAGTCCTTCTACTCCTCAGAGTGCTTCCAAGAAAAAGCTGCTGGGTAATGATGTAAAATATAACGCAGCTTCAGACAGTGAAACAAACAGCAATATCATTATTAATCTCCATATACTTATTTCAGCTTTGTGTGAAACAGTGTGTTGTCATATATGTGGAGGGGAAATTGAAATTTCTGAAAAGCTATCTCAACGCAATGGTCTGGTGTGTACTTTAAAAATAATGTGTTTGAATTGTAAAAGCAAAAAGACTTTCAAGACTTCAGAAGTAAGTGTAAAGAATGGACTTTTTGACACTAATCTAAGATACTTCTATGGACGTAGATGCATAGGAAAAAGCCATTACGCTGGTATGGTTCTTTGTGGCTTGCTGAACCTCCCTAGTCCCGCTACAAAATCTATCGAAGTGTGTACTATGCAGTCAATGACTACAGCAGCAGAGCAGGCTGTAGCAGAAAATGGTAGTTCTGACATAGTAATATCATTCGAGGGATCATGGCAAAAAAGAGGTTTCCAGTCAAAGAATTCATGTGCATCTATTATCAGCATTAATAATAGGAAAGTGTTGGATGTTGATGTGTTGACCATGTACTGTCAGGGTTTTAGGCAAGCAGGCAAGAGTACTGAAACGCAAACTAAGCGTGAAATGATTCGTCAGAGAAACTTTGAAGGAACTAGTGGAGGGATGGAGCTTGCTTCTGCAGTGAAAATGTTCCAATGTTCCCAGCATAACCATGCTATTCGCTACATGAATTTTCTTGGTGATGGAGACTCGCGATCATATAAGGCACTGGTGGAGAGTAAACCCTATGGTGATTTGTCAATTACAAAACTAGAGCGCATTAATCATGTGCAAAAGAGGATGGGCATGAGATATGTAGACTCAAACAGCAGTTGGGAAGTATCAAGCTATTTGATGGTCTAAGTATAAGGCGTCAACTGACTGATAAACAAATTGATGAGATTACACAATATTGTGGTATGACTATTAGAAGTAACAGAGATAATTTACATGGTATAAAGACAGTTGTTTAGGCAATTTAATTTCACAAGCTGTCAACAGATGCTGAACCAATACACAACCTGTGTTCCACTGAATGGTGTAAATACTTGAAGGCAAAAGAGGAGGGTAAAGGAGACACTTCTGCTCACAAAATTACTATACTAAATGCTGTTATGCTTGCCATGAAACCTGTGTTTCAGGATCTTGCCCAACCAGAGCTGTTGAAGAAATGTCTCAAGGCCAAAACATAAAATGCAAATAAATCATTTAACATGTTGTATGGTCAAGGATACCAAAAAAAGTGTTTGTTGGAAGGTCAGTCTTTGAACTTGGTGCTTTGAATGCTGTTCTTACTTTTAATTGTGGTTATTCTGGAAGACTACAGGTTTTAGAATATCTTGGCATTCATAAAGGTTACAACACCACTAAACGCGTGATGGACTTGGACCAATGGTGAATCATGAAGGCAGAGATTGCAACAAACAATATGTCAAAAGTAGCCAGAACCAGGAGAAGGAGAGCAGCACTGGTTGAGGAAGATGAAGGAGGAGATGAGGATTACCATCCAGCGGGATTCTAACATATTTTTATGTATCAGTTGGCCGTATATTAAATTTTTTCTTTAAATGCATTTTTCTCAACATGACATTTTTCAGTATAAAAGCCCCTTCTTCTCAGAAACTTCTGAATCTACATCAGTGAATTATTTGCCACATAACATAGATAGTCCAAAGATGTTGTAGGTCTACTTTAGTAGTATTTACTGTAATAGTTAAAATTCAAGAACTTAAAATTGTGAAAATTTACACCAAAAAATTATATATTCAGGGGAATTATCATAACTTTTTTCCAGTTGTTATTTTGAAGTGATTGTAGAGCAACACAGTCACAAAACATGGGAGAAAATGTGATAAAAACACCACATTTATATACTTAACAGTTCTTGAGAAAACAGGGCAATTTACCATTGTCGAGATAGGTCGGTATGAAACCCCTTAATTCATCTCAAACAAACCATTTCAATAATTAAATCCTTTGAATAAAACCTGGCTGAAAAAGGCATGCCACATAAAGACAAATTAGAAACATTAAAACAAATAGAAATCAAAGGCATGAAATTAACACTTGAACCCATAAAACGAATTTGCTGAGAATTCTTTAAATTATGAATTATTGAACCTACACACATAAATAACAATGCCTCAAGTAAAGCATGAGCCAATAAAGGTAAAAAGCAAGCTTTGGATATCCTATAGCCAAAATTCTGATTATTAAACCAAGTTGTCTCAAAGTAGATAGAACTATAATTTTCTTCAAATCAAATTCAAAATTAGCTCCGAATCCAGCCATAAACATGGTTATACAACCAATTAAAAGTATAAAAATATATAAAAAATTGTTCAAATGGCTCTGAGTACTATGGGACTCAACATCTGAGGTCATCAGTCCCCTAGAACTTGGAACTACTTAAACGTAACTAAGTTAAGAACATCACACACATCCACGCCCAAGGCAGGATTCCAACCTGAGACCGTAGCAGTCTCGCGGTTTTGGACTGAAGCGCCTAGAACTGCTCGGCCACCACAGCCAGCAATTAAAAGTAAAAACCAACCTCACTTATAAGTCTCCAATATTTGTCTAAATCGAATCAATAAATAAACCCCTGCAGTAACGAGAGTAGACGAGTGGACTAAAGCAGAAACAGGAGTAGGAGCAGCCATAGCAGCTGGAAGTCAATAGAAAAAGGAATCTGTGTTCGATTGGTTATAGCTGCTGGAACACTATAGTAATGAGCTTTATTTCAAAAGATCTAGAGATAAAGTCATAATAATAAATACAATTTCAACCACCAAAATTTAATATTCAGGCAATAGAAATTAAAGTAGCAACATCACCAATCCGATTAGAAAGAGCTGTTAATATATCAGCACTAGAAGATTTTACATTTTGGTAGTAAATAAGTAAATAATAAGAAGCCAAACTCAAACCATCCCATTGTAGCAAAATCCTAATCAGATTAGAACTAATAATTGAAAACCCTATTGAATGAATAAATATTAAAACAACAATAATGAAACGATTTATATTTTTGTCACTGACATATAATCCTGTCTATAGCAAATTAGCAAAGAAGAAATGTATATATATATAACAAAAGACAAAAAATAAGAGACATTCAATCCAAAATTAAAGTCATAACAATCATAGAACCATTCAAATTAAAATCTTCTCTTTCAACATAAACTCTGTAATCAATTATTAAGTAATAGGTAGCTAAAATAAACTTTATAGTTCTTAGAAAAACAAACAAAAACATCAAAAAACAAATAGAGAATAAATACACGACCTAAGTTCAAAAACGTAATGTCACTGGTCCCACAAAACTATATCTTCAATTAAAATACTTAAGCAATTTAAACAAAGAATATTTAAAGGCAATCAATGGAAAAGTAAATGAAGATATTCCCAAAAATAACCAAAAGAACAGGTATATATATATATATATATATATATATATATAAACAGTTATAAAAAATACAAAAAATTAAAGCCAAAAATCTAAAAGATGACCACGATATAATTCCATTTTACAATCTAAGTTGACCTACCAAATTTAATGAAGGAGGAGCAGTTATATTTGATTATTTTAAAAGAAATCACCACAAAGCCATTCTAGACATCAAATTAATTATACCCTGATTAATTAATAATCTTTGTTACCTAAGCGTTCATAAATCATATTGGACAAACAAAATGAGCCAGAAAAACATAAACCATGGTCAACTATTAAAGAAACAGAACCTATACAATGCTATCAATTCATGGTCATTAATCCACCAATAACGATTCTTATATGAGAGACAGAAGAGGAAGCAATTAAGGAATTTAAATCAACCTGACGAAAAAAGTTAAATCTAACAATATCTCTACCAGAAAAACCGAAAGACAACGACAAATAATTTAACTTCAACGCCTAATAAGAAATAATATTTATTACACGAAAAATGCTATATCACCCAAATTGAACAAAAAACCAGCAAGAATTATTCTACCAGAAATAGGAGTATCTACATGGGATTTAGGGAGTCATAAATGAACCAAAAACAATGGAATCTTAACTAAAAAAGCTAAAATCATAAAAACATGAAATATGAGATAGTAAAAACCAAATTCAAACAGAAAGGAAAATATAAAGTATTAGAAAAATCATAAACCCTAAATAAAACTAACAATAAATGTAATTTAGCAAATAATGTATCAAAGGTTAAATAAACACCAGACTGCAAATGCTCAGGTTGATAGCCCCTACCTAAAATTAAAAGCAAAGTAGGAAGCAATCTAGCCTCAAAAAAAAATATAAAAAGTAAAGATGGCCCAGTCTAGCAAATAAACAATTACGTATAATTATTAAAGTCAAGAACATAAAAACAAAAAAATTTGAATGATATAAAATTAAATAAACCGAAACTCCAGCAGTAATTATTAAAGAACGAATCCAAAATCTCAACATTTTACTAAAATAAAAATAATCAATACCAAAATAATATCTAATTATATTCACATCAGCATATGAGTATACACAATTAAGAAAAAAACTTGACAGGAACATTAAAGAATGAACCAACCATCAACAAAGAGGGATCAAAAGCACAGTTATAAATAAACACTTAGACATAAAGACAAACCAAAAGGGTTTAAAAAATTATTACCATGAGACCGAATTATTGAAACCAATATAGAAAGACCTAAAGCACTGACACAAACTGAAAAAAATAGAAAATAACAGGGAAAAAATAATCTTAATCAAATTCAATAATAAAAATAATAATCAACATAAATAAAGAAAGAATGGTATACTCCAATCTCAGAGGAACAATTACTAAATGATTACGTTTATAAGGAAAAACGTAAACACCACCAAAATATACCAATAAAGAAGTAAAAACAGAGAATAAAAACATTAGTTTTAATAGGTCAAAAAAACACCGCTCTTATAAACCAGAAATAACCCCACTTTTAAGACTTCAAGGGTGGAAAAGCTCCTATCATCAGTCTCCAAAACTGATATTTTAATAAACTAAACCCTGAAATGATCAAAATAATAATTATATCACTATCAAATGTAATAAATATTATTTTTATTAAATAATACTCCTTATTACTCTTTATTATCCTTCAAACTTTCCTTGTTGGTTTAGAAAGAGGAACAATAATGGAAAGTTATTGATTGTCACATATTTTACTCTTAACATTTCTTGGTACTACATTAGTTCTACTTATTTATATCACAAGAATTGCATCAAATGGAATATGTCAACGAAAATCAATTACTATTATCATCACTTTAACAATATGAGTCTTTATTATATCAACATTAATAATTTTAGACATGAAAATATTTAAAGATTTCTTCAAAAATACCAAAACTATAAATATTGATAACTCAATCAATTACCAAGAAATATGAATATCTTTAGAAAAATTATACAGAGTGTTACAAAAAGGCACAGCCAAACTTTCAGGAAACATTCCTCACACACAAATAAAGAAAAGATGTTGTGTGGACATGTGTCCAGAAACGCTTAATTTCCATGTTAGAGCTCATTTTAGTTTCGTCAGTATGTATTGTACTTCCTCGATTCACCACCATGATTTCATACGGGATACTCTACCTGTGCTGCTAGAACATGTGCCTTTACAAGTACGACACAACATGTGGTTAATGCACAATGGAGCTCCTGCACATTTCAGTCGAAGTGTTCGTACGCTTCTCAACAACAGATTCGGTCACCGATGGATTGGTAGAGGCGGACCAATTCCATGGCCTCCACGCTCTCCTGACCTCCACCCTCTTGACTTTCATTTATGGGGGCATTTGAAAGCTCTTGTCTACGCAACCCCGGTACCAAATGTAGAGACTCTTTGTGCTCGTATTGTGGACGGTTGTGATACAATACGCCATTCTCCAGGGCTGCATCAGCGCATCAGGGATTCCATGCGACGGAGGGTGGATGCATGTATCCTCGCTAACGGAGTACATTTTGAACATATTCTTGTAACAAAGTGTTTGAAGTCAGGCTCGTACGTTCTGTTGCTGTGTGTTTCCATTCCATGATTAATGTGATTTGAAGAGAAGTAATAAAATGAGCTCTAAAATGGAAAGTAAGCGTTTCCGGACACATGTCCACATAACATATTTTCTTTCTTTGTGTATGAGGAATGTTTCCTGAAAGTTTGTCCGTACCTTTTTGTAACACCCTGTATAATAGACCAACATTTATTGCTACAATTATGATAATAATGTATCTCTTTTTAACACTATTATCAGTAGTTAAAATTACTAACATTAACCATGGACCTATTCGTAAAATATGATACTTTTACTATTTAGTAAACCCCTATGATTAAGACATCCTTTAATTAAAATTATTAACAATTCCTTAGTTGATTTACTCTACCAACCAATATTTCATTTTGATCAAATTTTCTTTCCATATTAGGTCTGTGATTAGTAATTCAAATAGTGACTGGACTATATTTAGCTATGCACTGTACATCAAATATTGAAATAGCATTCAGTGGTGTGGTAAACGCCTGCTAGGACGTAAATAATGGTTGAATCATTCGAACTTTACACACAAATGGACCATCTATATTATTTATTTGCATGTAGGACGAGGAATCTACTATGGCTCGTACATGTATATACACACCTGAATAATTGGAACAGTAATTCTATTCTTAGTTACAGCAACTGCATTTATTGATATGTTTTACCTCGAAGTCAAATATCATTCTCAGGTGCTACAGTAATTACTAATTTATTATCAGCAATTCCTTACTAAGGAACAGACTTAGTTCAATGAGTATGAGTTGGTTTTCTGTTTACAACGAGACATTAAATCGATTCTTTAGATTTCAGTATGTACTACCATTTGTTATTGCAGTTATGGCAGCAATCCACTTGTTTTTTCTTCACCAAACAGGCTCTAATAACACCTTCCGACTAAATGGAGATATTGAAAAAATTCCATTCCATCCATAATTTACTTTCAAGGATTCTATCACATTTGTATTAATAACATCATTATTGATTATATTATGTCTAATTAATCCTTATCTACTAGAAGACCCAGGTAATTTTGTACCTGCCAATCCATTAGTAACACCAGTCCACATTCAGTCAGATAGATATTTCCCATTTGCTTACGCAATTCTATGATCAATTCCTAATAAGTTAGGAGCTGTTATTGCATTATTTGTATCGATTAGAATCTTAATAATTTTACCATTTTACAACAAAACACCATTCTCAGATATTCAATTCTACCCTATTAAAAAATGATATTCTGAATTATAGTCATTGTCATATGCTTATTAACATGAATTGTTAAATGTCCAGTTGAAGAACCATATATTATAACAGGACAAAAGTTAACAATTATAATATTAATATTGTAATATAATTATTAAATTATATTCTGAATTATAGTCATTACCATACGCTTATTAACATGAATTGGTAAATGTCCAGTTGAAGAACCATATATTATAACAGGACAAATCTTAACAATTATCTACTTTACATACTTATTAATTATTATTCATGATGCAATGCTTGACACAAACTAATTAAGGAACAAAATAAATAAGTTAATTAGCTTAGGATAAGCATATGTTTTGAAAACATAGAACTAGAAGCTTCAATCTTCTATTGACTTTTCTCAAAAAATTTCATTAAATAAATAAATTAAATAAAATCTTTAAGCCAATAAAGAAAATAAAATATTTAAAGACAAAGGTAAAAATCTCTTTCAAGCCAAATATATCAATTTTTAATAACGAAACTGTGGTAAAGTGCTTCAAACTCAAATAAACCCAAATGATATAGCAGCAAGCTTAAAAAAAATATAAAAGAATAAAAATTACAACATAAAAAAATTGAAGCCAACAACATACTCATGAACACAATTGTAGTATATTCAGCCAAAAAATCTAATTAAAACCACCTACTCCATATTTAATATTAAACCCTGAAACCAATTCAGATTAACCTTCAGCAAAATCAAAAGGAGTTCGATTAGTCTCAGGTAAGCAAGAAGCAAAACATGCCAAAGCTAAAAGAAAAGAAATAATGATAAATCAACAATAAACTTGAAAATTTATAAAATCAAACATGTTAAAACTACCAATTAAAATAAATAAAGACAATAAAATCAAAGCTAATCTAACTTCAGATGAAATTGTTTGATCAACAGAATCCCTAGGATGCATGGTGCCGAAAACACACATGAATGCGTATGCAGGGCCTCCAAGGCCCTGCCCAAATTTAAAATTTTCCTCTTTTCTTATAATCATTCTTTGGAGTTAAATTTATTTCTGTCAAATTTATTGTCATATTGAAAGATTCCTAAGATACAGTAACAAGATCTGGTGGGCCTTTTTTAAAAAAAACTCTAAGAGTGAATTTTTATTAGTTACATCCATTTACATACAACGTATACAAATAATTTTATTAACTCACTTATAAGTTGCAGTTTACATTTTATAACATTTATTACAACCAATTTCTTCAATTAAAATATAATCGTTATTCACAATATTATGCATTTAGGCAATATTTTGACAAAAAGTTATTATTCATTGTTCACATAAAATTGTATTTTTCTTAGTTTTCAACATGTGACAAACAAGAAGCACAAAGAACACCACTAAGTTCCTTACAAATGTTGGTTTTACACTTAGTGCATGTCATAGCACTTTTCCTGTGTTTATTATATGGACAATAATTGCATATTCTTCTTTTTCCTAAAAACAGGTAGTTGGTTCGGCAATATGACACCTTTTTAAACACCACATCTTTGCATGGCATCAACGATTTTCTTTGGAAGTTTAGGGATCTGAATACGAAGTTCCATTAGTGGTCTTACCATTTCCTCTACTAAATCTCTTAGGAACAGACGCCTTTTATCACTTCTTCCACTTTGGTATGTTGGGCGGAATTTAAAATTCCACTGTTCATTGCTGCGACATCCATCATATTCATCCATAATGCAAATGGCCATATTCTTGTTTGTCTCTTTCTAGTGTAATAACGAATTTTCTGGTCCATTTGATCTACTCTACCCATCGTAGAGTTATAGAGCTTTATTATATCTGGTTTCTTTTTTGCATGAGTTTCATCGATGTTTCTGTCTTGATGCGTTGTGCTAATGAGAACTACAGACTTTTTCTTTTTGGGAACATAACTCACCATTGTAATGTCACCTCTAAATGCAAACAAAGAGGAATGAATCGCTCTTGAGGCAGATGGTGTCATCTCATTAGGAATTTCTGATTTACTTTGTTTGACTGCTCCCACCACTGTAATTTGCTTCTGAAGCATCTCTTCTGCCAGCTGCACACTAGTAAAGAAGTTGTCAGCAGTAATATTTTTTAATGACCCTTCAATGCTTTTAGAAAGATCTTTCTGAATAGGTTCATGGGGTGTCCTTCCCGTGTAAACAATTCCGTCTAAAGCATATGCAGATGTAGCATCAAATAACCAAAATATTGTTATGCCATACTTGGCTGGTTTAGAGGGCATATACTGGGTCAAGCTGCAACTTCCACGGAATGGGACTAGCTGTTCGTCAACTGTGAGTGAATCATTGGGAATCATTCTATTTCTACACTTGTCACGAAATAGTTCCCATACATAGTGAACAGCTGCAAGTTTGTCATCTGCAGATCGAGCTTCAAGGGTACACCTGTCATCAAATCTAATCATTCTCCTTATATCCTCGAATCTATTTACTAACATTGTGGTCTTATATGTAGGATTTTTCATCCAAGTATAATTCTCTAATAGGGACATCGCAACTCTTCTCAACACCAGAAAGTAGTAAAAGACCGAGAAAACCCTCCATTTCAGCAAGCGAAACGTTTTTCCACATTTTACCACGTAAAGCAGCCACTCTTCTGCCTTCAATATTTGTGCAGTTGATGATTTACTCTAGTATTTCCTTGTAGATGAAATAGTTCCAGGCATCCTTAGGTTTACAGGTTTTCAAACTACAGGCTGGACCAGGTATCTTCTTTACGATATTATGGACAGGCGTACAAAAAGTTGCATGAGGATCTAATTTCCAAATCGTTCCATTCTGACTAATGTATGTGTGGTCTTCTATACCTTTTTGGGGTGGTTCTTCATTTTCAGACTCTGGTGAAGTAATATTATCGGAAGGACTGTCATCTGCCTCAATATTCACATCTGCAGGTTCATTGGCTGATCTTCAAAAATATTTCCTGCCTCGCAAGAATCATCTTCTTCAAACAACTGAGCCACAACACTTTCAAAATTAGCTGCATTTGCACACACTGACTCTCTTGCTTTGTGTGTCGAAGCCATAGCAAAAGGCATGTCTCTCGAACAGCAGCATGTGCAGCACTAAACGAGTCATACTCGTAACAATATGGGCCTTGCAGCAACAAACAAACTACAGTAACAATGAGGCTGACAAGAGCTGTGCAGGATAACAATACTATGCAATAATAAAACATTTGATAGCAAAAAGATCAATAATACACCGACATCGCCAATATGTGAAAGTAGTGTGTATTATTTTTTAGTTACACTATTACTGCTACAGCTACTGCTGCTGTTGGCATGCCTGTTGCTGGAAATACCACAACAGTTATTGTTGAATTAATAACTGCTCCCAAACAAATGTTGTAGACAATATAGGCTAAAGAACATTTATAAATGTGTGAGGGCTTCTTAAGCCCTGCTTATGCATTCACGGTGTATGGGTAAATGTATTGAATTACACAAAAAACTTAAAAAGGTATCTCGTTCAGACTTAATAGGAGGTATGTCACAGTGTTCATGAAAGAGTACTGGAAATCAGTTCGACATCAAACAAAAAATTACAGAATTGTTTATTTTAAATGAAGACATACAAGGGCCTCGGAGGCCCTGTATATGCATCCTAGGGTTAAAGAACAATTTGATTTAGAAGGTCAACCAGCAAGTATAACAGTATAAACACCTAATTTAGCACAACACAAAAAACAAAAAAAAACCATAAGAGAAACACACATGTAATTTAAATAAGGAAAAATTACTCAAATAGCCACTGAAATTATTAAATTAAGAACAGGAGAAAAATAATAGCTTAAATAATGGATATAATAGGGATGGGCTGCTCCTTACAGATCAACTTAACAGCATCACTTAAATGCTGCGGAATCCCTACAAATCCTACTTTATTTGGACCATTACAGATCTGAATATAGCCTAAAGCCTTTCACTCCAGTAAAGTTAAAAAAGCCACACTAATTAAAACACAAGCAAACAACAAAAGAAAGTTTAAAATAAATATAAATAATTCATAAAGTATCAATACTATTTGTAGAAAAAAATCTGCATAAATGAATTCTAAATTCAACACATTAATCTGTCAAATAGTAAATTAATTAATATTAATCAATACAGTAAAAAATATTTTTATTCGTACTAATATGGAATAATAGTCTTAGGATAGAAACCGACCTGGCTCACACCAGTCTGAACTCAGATCATGTAACAATTTAGAGGTCAAACAGTCCTAATCATTGGACTTCTGCATCCAAACTTTTTCTTAATCCATCATCTAGGTCACAATCTGCTTTGTCAATATGAGCTCTCAAAAACAATTACGCTGTTACCCTAAGGTAACTTAATCTTATGATCATAAATGATGCATCAAAACTACAAACATAAATCAATGATATAATAATGGAGAGTTTATTCTTCATGTCACCCCAACAAAACATTATCATTAAATATAGAAAGACCAACAAAAAACTATATAAAAGCAAGATGTTAAGAAATATAGGTTTTTCTCGCCCTAAAGATAAAATTAAGCCTTTTGCCTTTCAAATTAAATTCAAAAATATATTAAGAGACAGTTGATTTCTCATCAAGCCATTCATTCCAGCCACTAATTAAGAGACTCTGGATTATGCTATCTTTGCATGGTCAAAATACTGCGGCTCTTTAAAAATCCCCTCAGTGAGCAGGCCAGACCTCAATATATTTTCAAGATGAAATGTTTTTGATGAGGAAATCAATTTTGACTAGTTCGTTATAATAAGTTTACAAGTTAAAATTGTTATACAAATAAATTTACTAATTCTATCGTTATTACAAAGATTAATAAATTAAATCAAGCATCTTAGTACAAAACCTAAAATAATTATAAAATCAAAATATCAAATAATGAACTAAAATGTAATCTTAAAGATAGCAGGTTTAAAGCCTACTATTATATTTAAAACAACAAATTATTGGTTTATAAGTTTAAAGCTTATCCATTAAAGAATAAATAAGTTAATATTTATACTTAAAAAATTGAATAAAAACAATCAACTTTAAAAAATTAAATTTCTTGTTAAGAAACTAGATATCTTATGAAACAATTAACATCTCATTTCTATAAATAATTTAATAATAATTATGACACAATGACTATTAATTATTTATAAATAAAGACAAATCGAGATAAATAATATAAATACTAAAATTTTGATAAACCCTGATACAAAAGGTACAACAAATAAAATCTACTTTAAATAATTTAAAATACTATTTCATAAAACACATTAGCAGTATACTATACTTCAAAAAATATACTAAGACACAAAAACAACCAAATTATTTATGTTAAATAATTAAATAATCAAAAAATAAATATAATAAAATAAATAATCAAGACCCTATTTGCAGAGAAAAATTTTCAGTGTAAGTGAACTACTTTCCTAGTATCTTGAACCTCTTCCTAGACACACTTTCCAGTACAGACTATGTTATGAGTTATCTCATCTAAATAGAAGCTACCTTAAAATTATTCAAATGGAATTATTAATAATGAGAGTGACAGGGGAAATGTACACACCTCAGAGCCAAGATCAGTTAAATTAAATAAATCAAATTAGTATCAAATCCACCTTCATCAACAGTATTTCACCATCGAATTCGTTATAAACAAAAATCTATTGTAACCCATGTACTCTTAACTACAAGCAGCACCTTGACTTGAAATGTTTTATAATTATAAATCCTGAGAATTATAACTCAAAAAAATTCTGTGATAACAGAGATATACAAACAAGTAAATTAATTAGAATAAATCACTGGGTAGGTTCCTCTGAATGAAATTCTTTGGGTTTAAAGACCTTAACTAATAGTACCCTATGAACTATAATTAACTTTTAAAATAATAGGATATCTAATCCTAGACTATTATTTAAATTTCACAGATTCATAAAATGAGCTAAAAATAAATTTCAACATTTCACTTTACAAATTTATCTTTTAACCCAAATAATATAAACAACTGAAATTTCCTGGCAGATTAAAACTGTGTGCCGGACTGAGTCTCGCACTCAGGACCTTTGCCTTCTGTAGGAAAGTGTTCTACCAACTGAGCTACCCAAGCATGACTCACGCCCCATCCTCACAGCTTTACTTTCGCCAGTATCTCGTCTCCTACCTTCCAAGCTTTACAGAAGCTCTCCTGCGAACCTGGAGATCTAACACTCCTAAAAGAAAGGATATTGCGGAGACATGGCTTAGCCACAGCCTGGGGGATGTTTCCAGAATGATATTTTCACTCTGCAGCGGAGTGTGCGCTGATATGAAATTTCCTGGCAGATTAAAACTGTGTGCCGGACTAAGACTCGAACTCAGGACCCTTGCCTTTCGCGGGCAAGTGCTCTACCATCTGAGCTACCCAAGCACGACTCACGCCCCATCCTCACAGCTTTACTTCCGCCAGTAGTTCGTCTCTTACCTTCCAAACTTTACAGAAGCTCTCCTGTTCTGTAAGGTTCGCAGAAGAGCGTCTGTAAAGTTAAATCAATAAAGGAAAATAATTCGTGGCCCTACATCACTGTTCTTATTTAAAAAACCCTAATCATTATGTTGTTGTTAAAATACATGTTTGAACATTCTGCAGTTACAACTGCATTGCTTACGCACGCGTCTGCAAGACGTATCCCCTTTAACACACAATTTCAGAGACTCCCCTGCAGGCAAGGTGAAAGCGTAACTACTAATAGTGGAGGTACTGCTACTCCCCCAGTGACATTGTGCAAAGGCTGTGGTACGTGTGTCAGACACAGTTCCAGTGGAATGCAGGTATAGATGGAAGCAGGTATAGTATCATGATTAAACTTACATGCTAAGGATGCTGGTGTCAAAAAAAAGTATACAAGCATTGTTAGGGAAAAAATTATTTATTTCTCACCCAACTTAAAGTAATTTTACATTTTCATAAGCAGACACAACAGCAGTTTTTTTATATACTTTCTTAAGTCAATGGATAGAAGGACAGCCGTAAAATTCCAGGCCTTGAATAGAACCAAATTTAAAGATTAGATGCATCTATGAAATCTTCTCCTTCCCCTTCATATAGATGAGGGTGTCCATGTGATGGAATAATTTAAGCACAGTCACCATAACTTTATAAGGTATGTCAGGATCACCCTAGTGAATTCCATGGTAGAAATGTGTTAACGACTTTGCACTCCTCCGTGTCTTAGTACACCTCACTTCACTGAAAGATTTTGGTGATGCAATGTTTGCTGAGAATATCTTTATTATTCTGGCACGTTGTGTGTATGCTACAAACTCAACATCTTTCAATACGAACGGTCTACGCTCACTGTCATAGAAACCCTGAGCATCTACAATGATGTTCACACCACGACACGTCATCGTGACATGCTCTAGCTACAGTGCAGTACCTATACATTTATACAGCTCATTGCACAACACCTGTGACCGGGCAGTAGTAGATCACACGGTCATGCAGAACTAGAGCATATGCGGCAGTGTGTTCTGGGAAATTTGTCGATGATTCAAATTCAATTCGCACATCTATGGGTCCAGATTGAATTATCTCATTCTGTTTCGAGCAGTCTATTATGATGATCAGTGAAACTCTTTGAACTTACGTGGACTGAGTAGACACCCTCCTCCCTTTCCTCTGGCAATTTCATAGCAAGAAGCGCGAAACCTTGCATACATGTCGTATGCTACACTGTATACACTTTCATTCCATTGCAGATATAGATTGTCATATGGGTAGAATTCTGAATTGAGGTTGACTTTGGCATTAGTTAACTTGCAGTTGACATACATGGCAGAATCGTTTGCTATATTACCTCTTCAATCACTCTGGAACGCAAGTATGATGAATCTAGGTGTCTCTAGATGGGTGGAGGTTTTAATAACCTATGTTTGTCTGCTCACAGTCGGTAAAACTGGATACTCGGAAATCTCCCATGAGCGAAATGTCAGTGACAGAAATGTACTTGAATTCAGGACTTTTAAAAGCTTCAAACACTCCTCATCTGATATACTGATGTGAGGCATTATCCATATTATCTTGCTGATTGTGATCATATTCTCCTCTTGAGCTCCTTGAATGTATGAATTATTGGCAGTCGCACTCTGTACCAGAATGAGTTCCTGTTTAGCGTTCATAATAATCAGTCTCATGTCTTCAAAGTACTTCATAAGCATTTTTAGAGGTATGCATGCAGTAAATCGCTTGTACTCCTGCAACTATTCTATCATCTGGATCGTCCGTGAACAATCCTGCATTTTATAAACTATGCAAATCTGCTGGTGATGTGGAGACGTATGTTTTAGGGGTTGATGTTATGCCAACATTGTGTGTACAGTCGATCTCAGACCCATTGAGTTCATAGCATATCTCTTGGAACAGGAATGCTAAAGCGTTGCGTGTCAGCTTGGGTCCCACTGTATCGCTGCCATCGGTTTTCTTGAATGGCCCCTCTAGATATATGAAACTCTTACATGGAAGTGTGAGTGGATCTTGGTGCTGGATGACAATCCTGATTTCATCTTTCTTGTTAAACGTGGTTGAAGTGTAAGGTTTATGAGGCAAGTATTCTTGACATATAATTCTCTCATCATACTCTACTGGACTGATTATATTGAGAGAGGACGTCACTGCACGGCTTCAGGCCAACTCATTTAAGAAACTCATAGTTCGCACATGTTATCACTTTTCTCTTCGGTAGCGAAGTGGCATGCTGCAGATTGCGTGCACTTGCTTTATACCGTATGCCCATCCTGCCTTAATGTAATCGTACGATGATTTCCTCACCACGAAAGTCGTCTAGTTGATTATTCTGGTCCACAATACGCATCTCCAAATAGTCTAATGTCTGAGCTGTCACTGGAAGGGTTATTGCATTGGCAGGGGTCTCAACAATCTTATACCCCATTGCAACTGAGGGGAAAAATCCGTAAATAGTGTGAATCAGACTATTGTTGAGATAGGAGTTTGCTGCAATGTTACACTGGACACCGATTGTGCTGACGGGGAGTATGTCCACTGTCTGATCTGACTTGTAAAATTTACTTGGATCCTTTCTTCCAGGACTGCTAGTTCTGCAAGGTTCACAGGAGAGCTTCTGTAAAGTTTGGAAGGTAGGAGACAAGATACTGGCAGAAGTAAAGCTGTGAGGACGGGGTGTGAGTCGTGCTTGGGTAGCTCAGTTGGTAGAGCACTTGCCCGCGAAAGGCAAAGGTCCCGAGTTCGAGTCTCGGTCTGGCACACAGTTTTAATCTGCCAGGAAGTTTCATTCTAATGCGATAGTACACCGTATCCATCAGTCCATTACCACGAACATCGATTGATCTCACTTTTATTGTGCTATGTTCGGCTTGATTATATTGAGCAGCTATTTCTGGGAGGATATCTGTCCATTTGTATGAGTGGCGATGGTTAAAACTCATCCACATTCGACCTTTCATTGTTCTGTTCAGGCGCTCCATGATACTTGCCTTCAGGTGAGTGAATGTCGAGTAGTGATGTATTCCATACCGCTGCATCACCTATTGTAGAACCTATTGTAGAACTCCCCACCATGATCGGTTTGGAGGTTGTCTGGGCATCGATTCGTTCCTGTCTGTAGCAAACGCTCAAAAACATCTGCGACAATTCTACCCGTTTTTGTTTTGACCGGTAATAACCTGGCAGATTTGGAGTATGTATCAACAACCAATAAAATATATTTGAACCCATTATTCTCATGTGAATATTCCCTCACATCTACAAGATCAGCTTGCTACAAGTCATCCAACCCTTTAATCATAACACACCTGCGAGGGTATGTTTTGCGTGCTGGTTTGTACAGTTCTCGAACTACTGCCTCCATACTTATTCGATGATACCTCTCTCTCTAAGCTCTGAGATTATTGAAACAACCTCATTCGAATGAGCTGTGTTATCTGCAGCAGCTGATGCCTAGAGCAGCTGCAGTCGATATATTAGTTCGTTGGGGTAGTCATAATATACATACTGCGAGATTCGATTATGAAATGCTTTATTCTCAATGTCAATACCATCATCGCTGCTGCTGGTGCTGTTGTTGTTGTTTTCGCCATTAAGTATTGGTTCTATAATGGTTTTATATTTTTTGTTTATCAGGTTTTTCGTAATCTTGTGTACACCAGTCATGTGCAGTATTTCACGGTACATTTCCCTATCATTAACTGAATAATTTATAGGTTTTTTGTCAGGTCTTAGAAAAATAAAGATTCATTAAGCCGGGTGTTCTCTCAAACTATCACCAATCTGTACTGTGTCAACAGTTACAGTTATAGGATGCGTACCCAACATGTATGGTGATTACATGGTCGCCAGATTGCCAACCTTTAACTTCCATTTACTGCCCGAAATATGTGCAGGACGAAATCTTGTGACAGACATTTTTGGATCATAAGCACGTGACAAATCGCGCTGCCAATTCCGAGGGCTCGAATTTTCCTTCACCCTGTCTATACAGCTCACAGTCTATCAGAACGATTGTAAATTTTTTGGTACTAGGCCTATGCAAATTAGCTCCTAAGTGTGTATATAGCTCACATTCCATTAGAATTATTGTAAAAGATGTTCTGTTGGGGGCTGTGCAATTTAGTTGTACTAAAAAGGTAACTCCACATTAATTTTTTAAGCATACATTATAAGAAAATTGTTTAAAAAAGAAAATTTCATCCAGTACTACCAGATAAAAAATATATAAAAAATATTCTCAAGCAGTGCTACTGTTTGAAGATTCTTTTTTTCCCTAGTTATTAGTAACAGAGTGCAAGTTAAAAGTGTCTCTGCACTAAAATATCAGACTCAGATTGTACCTCAATAACTATATTGTTCCTCAAGAACTTAACTGAACCTCAAAAACTATATTACAATTTCAAGAACTGAATTGTAATCTCAAGAACTGAATTGTAATGTGAACAACTATATTACATCTCAAGAATGAATTTAATGTGTGTAAATTCAATAGAAGAAAAAACTGTTACCACACTTCTTTGTTGTTCTTACTTAAACAAAATTTATCCCCTATTGGATTAAGTATACAGGGTGTTACAAAAAGGTACGGCCAAACTTTCAGGAAACATTCCTCACACACAAAGAAAGAAAATATGTTATGTGGACATGTATCTGGAAACGCTAACTTTCCATGTTAGAGTTCATTTTATTACTTCTCTTCAAATCACATTAATCATGGAATGGAAACACACAGCAACAGAACGTACCAGCGTGACTTCAAACACTTTGTTACAGGAAATGTTCAAAATGTCCTCCATAAGCGAGGATACATGCATCCACCCTTCATCGCATGGAATCCCTGATGCGCTGATGCAGCCCTGGAGAATGGCATATTGTATCACAGTAATCCACAATACGAGCACGAAGAGTCTCTACATTTGGTACCGGGGTTGCGTAGACAAGAGCTTTCAAATGCCCCCATAAATGAAAGTCAAGATGGTTGAGGTCAGGAGAGTATGGAGGCCATGGAATTGGTCCGTATCTACCAATCCATCGGTCATCAAATCTGTTGTTGAGAAGCGTACGAACACTTCAACTGAAATGTGCAGGAGCTCCATCGTGCATGAACCACATGTTGTGTCGTACTTGCAAAGGCACATGTTCTAGCAGCACAGGTAGAGTATCCCATATGAAATCATGATAACGTGCTCCATTGAGCGTAGGTGGAAGAACATGCTGACATGCTGACGAAACTAAAATGAGCCTAACATGAAAATTAAGCGTTTCCAGACACATGTCCACATAACATCTTTTCTTTATTTGTGTGTCAGGAATGTTTCCTGAAAGTTTGGCTGTACCTTTTCGTAAAACCCTGTATATATAACGGCTGTGGAGGCCACAAATAACATCAGTTCTGAACATGAGTGGTTGTGAATTTTATACCATTTTAAATATAATAAATATATATTTTTAGCAGTAAGATAAATGAGTAAAATGCTGGAAATATAAAATCTGAATCATAAAAAATCAAAGAAGAATTAGAAACAATGGAGTCAGATATTTAAAAAGAATTCAATTCAAGAATAAAGAATTTAATGAAACATCTTAACAATGAGTTAGATCAAGTTCTTAAAACAACTAAAAATTTAAAATGATTAATAGATCCAGAAACTCTAAGGTTAGTTAAACAGTTTCATAAAGAAATAGGTAATATTTTTAAAACAATGATGAGTTATATTCATTTTAAAGATAAAAGATTAGTACATATAAATTATCCAGCTGAAGAAAAGATATAGTTAATAAAAAGTATTTAGAAAATGAATTAAATAATTTTGTTACATAAGCTGAATATGCAAAGGTGCCCTCATACTCTCTAACACAATTCAAGAATTAAGTTACCAAAAAGAATGAAGTAATTACACTCCTGGAAATTGAAATAAGAACACCGTGAATTCATTGTCCCAGGAAGGGGAAACTTTATTGACACATTCCTGGGGTCAGATACATCACATGATCACACTGACAGAACCACAGGCACATAGACACAGGCAACAGAGCATGCACAATGTCGGCACTAGTACAGTGTATATCCACCTTTCGCAGCAATGCAGGCTGCTATTCTCCCATGGAGACGATCGTAGAGATGCTGGATGTAGTCCTGTGGAATGGCTTGCCATGCCATTTCCACCTGGCGCCTCAGTTGGACCAGCGTTCGTGCTGGACGTGCAGACCGCGTGAGACGACGCTTCATCCAGTCCCAAACATGCTCAATGGGGGACAGGTCCGGAGATATTGCTGGCCAGGGTAGTTGACTTACACCTTCTAGAGCACGTTGGGTGGCACGGGATACATGCGGACGTGCATTGTCCTGTTGGAACAGCAAGTTCCCTTGCCGGTCTAGGAATGGTAGAACGATGGGTTCGATGACGGTTTGGATGTACCGTGCACTATTCAGTGTCCCCTCGACGATCACCAGTGGTGTACGGCCAGTGTAGGAGATCGCTCCCCACACCATGATGCCGGGTGTTGGCCCTGTGTGCCTCGGTCGTATGCAGTCCTGATTGTGGCGCTCACCTGCACGGCGCCAAACACGCATACGACCATCATTGGCACCAAGGCAGAAGCGACTCTCATCGCTGAAGACGACACGTCTCCATTCGTCCCTCCATTCACGCCTGTCGCGACACCACTGGAGGCGGGCTGCACGATGTTGGGGCGTGAGCGGAAGACGGCCTAACGGTGTGCAGGACCGTAGCCCAGCTTCATGGAGACGGTTGCGAATGGTCCTCGCCGATACCCCAGGAGCAACAGTGTCCCTAATTTGCTGGGAAGTGGCGGTGCGGTCCCCTACGGCACTGCGTAGGATCCTACGGTCTTGGCGTGCATCCGTGCGTCGCTGCGGTCCGGTCCCAGGTCGACGGGCACGTGCACCTTCCGCCGACCACTGGCGACAACACCGATGTACTGTGGAGACCTCACGCCCCACGTGTTGAGCAATTCGGCGGTACGTCCACCCGGCCTCCCGCATGCCCACTATACGCCCTCGCTCAAAGTCCGTCAACTGCACATACGGTTCACGTCCACGCTGTCGCGGCATGCTACCAGTGTTAAAGACTGCGATGGAGCTCCGTATGCCACGGCAAACTGGCTGACACTGACGGCGGCGGTGCACAAATGCTGCACAGCTAGCGCCATTCGACTGCCAACACCGCGGTTCCTGGTGTGTCCGCTGTACCGTGCGTGTGATCATTGCTTGTACAGCCCTCTCGCAGTGTCCGGAGCGAGTATGGTGGGTCTGACACACTGGTGTCAATGTGTTCTTTTTTCCATTTCCAGGAGTGTATTATACAAAAAAGGAAACAGAGAAAGTGTTCTCATACTATCACACAAAGGCAGATTTAGCTCCATGTATCAATCCGACAGACAAACTAGAGGGGAGGGTTTATAATAACAAATTAGTTGAATTTACATTTATGACTGGGGGTGAAGAAAAAATTCATCATTTTGAGTATCCTTTTCTTCCTTCCAATGTCTTTCTTGTTTCCAAAAATATAGGTAATGATCAATCATTAAAAGATTTCGATATTTTGTTAAGTGTCTCTGATAATATTTACCAGACAACTCCTGCTACCCATCAACAATAATTCTGTATAAATCAAATTTTGTGACCATAAAATTAAAAGTTACAGTTAAAATCATACCAGTAGATTTAAAATAATTTTGTTTGGTAAACTTTAATATATATAAATGGATAAGCATGTCTGGTACTAGAAAAAAGTTAACGAAACTCATCATCCTCCAAGAGTAATAATAAAAAAAATGGGAGACAGAGGACTGAAGCAGACTGCACAGTATGTAACACTAAAAGAAGTAAATTTGTTAAAAATTGTAAATACTCCTGAAGAAATTATTAAGGAGTTACATAAACCGATGAGAAAACTTATTAAAAGCAGAAATGTTGTATCTCATGGTATAGATGATTTATGGCAAGCATATGTAGAAGAGATTGAGTCTGAAACCTTTAAACAAACTTAAAAAATAAATAAAGGATATAAATATTTATTAGTTGTAACACACGTTTTTTCGAAATTTGCTTCCGCTGTTCAAATTAAAGATAAAACAGGGAATTATGTTTTATAAATTATTGGAAAAAATATTGAAAATACGAACTCCAAGAAATCTATGAACGAAGAAGTTTAAACAACTTTACAATAAGTTTTTCAACAACTTATGGACAAATATAACATCAACCATTATTCAACTTTTATAAAATTAAAGAAGGAATTAACACAATACTCAAAAAATGTGGAAGGGTCGGCTCATTAAGGAAATTACAAATGGATTGAGCTCCTTTCAAAACTACTTCATGAATATAATAATACGAAACATTTAACAATAAAAATGAAGCCAAAGGATGTAACCAAAGAAAATGAGAAGGACCTCTTGCAAACAGTTTCTACGCTAAATTCTGAAGCTGCCAAGCCCAAATATAATTTGGGTGATGAAGTTAGAATCAGCAATTTGGAAAGAATTTCTGAAAAACTGTACCTACAAACTGGTCAAAAGAAATTTTTGAAACTGAAGGTGTTGTATTTTTAGATCAAATTATATAAAAATTAAAACATATAAAAAATTTATGAGCAAGAACTACAAAATACAAAATTGCTTGGTATGTACATTTAGTCGAAAAACTTTTGAGAAAAAAAGGTGATAAAGTTAATTTTGAATGATTAGTATTTAATGATCTACATTACAGTTTGGTAAATAAAGAAAAAATTATTTGGAATAGCCATAGCAGTCTCCAGAATGTGTCCTTATAAAAATGTATTCTGATGAAGAATTATTATATCATTGATCCATTGTTCTTGTTTAAAATATTGAAGTAGTTAAGATAAAGAACAATTTTCACATTTTCTTTCGTTCTTTGGTATAAATTTATTGGATAAGTTTTATAACCAAGTCTTAAGATTTTTTCACAATTTGGGTATCTATCTTCATTTCTGTATAACAGCCTTTGCTAGTTATGTCACTGTCCTCTAATGACATAACAGTTATATTCTTAGTTATCATCAAACAGTCTTAAAATAAAAGGGTAGGCCTTAAATTTTTATCAGTAGTTTGGGGTACAACATGTACAGTCTTTTCTATTCTTGTATATTAACGAATTGATGGTAAAATTTCTCCATAAACCCAATCTTCAAATTTTTCAGCTTTTGTCATTCATTTAAGTTATAATTAGTGAATGTAAACCTGGTTAACATACAAAATTTTTGTGTGGATGTAAGGGCAACAAATTGTTACTCCTGATGTCTTTATAACATTTTCCCTGTTTTTATTTTACATCATGTAACATTAATTTTCATTTATTTGTAAATTCCAAAATCTCTGCAACATCTTTAGTTTTAAACTATGTAATATTTCTGCATCAGAACTCATTAACACTTGCCTATCATTATATAAAAGTTTGTTGTCATTGACAAACAACTGCATTAATAATAAAAAATTTATCAGAATTTTATAGGACAAACCTGCATTATTTATAAATATTGAATGTGGCTGTGAAACTGAGTGTGCCTAAAATTGAAGTCCCCTTCAAAAGCTAGAAATTCTTACTACTTCATAAATTACTTTTTCTTCTTAGATTCCTTTTCTAAATAATCAGAAATGATTAGACAAGTGGCAGAGCAATCTTCAGACTGTGTGAAATCCAAAATGGGTAAAACTTGTGATGTAGAGACGTCAATTGATGATTAAATTTCATAGAAATACACAAAAGGTGGTTTAGGACAATATGTAGATAATGTTTAAATGAATATCATAAAATAAGATATATGGTAAATGAAGTCTGTGTGTATATCGAAAATAAACTTCTAAATCTTGTTACAAAGGAACTTAAAACGAGGTCTAAGTGAAAAACATTCTGTTATTGTCGATGAAAACTAAAGTACGACAAACCTAGGGTGAAAACACCACAAAAAAGAGCATTAATTATCAATAAATTAAAGATTTAGATTGTTTGTATATGAATCTCTTGTAAAGACAAACTTATAAATAAACATAAGAAATTTGTTCTAGAATATATAAAAAATAAAAAATTTGGTGTTAAAAATCAAGTTAATACTGATTAATTTTATTTCTTTTGTTAAATTTTATTGTGTATTCCACTGGAAAAAACTTTTTGAATTTTGTTTTTCACTTAACTTTTATGTTCTTTGTTAATGGTTAATAGTTCTGCAAAATTAATGAAAAAACAGTCTAGGTCACTACCGTTATTTTATTTAAAATGAACAATAACGGCCTAGTTTTAGGCCATATTCAGAACTGGACCATCAACTAGCAGTCGCTGCAACAGAGTGGATCTGTTTCAGCGACTGAGGTCTACTGACTGTTCTGGACATCGTAAATTTCAGCTGATGGTGCAGCTCTGAAGATGGCCTAAGACTAGGCTGAAATCGGTCATTTTAAATAAAATAACAGTCGCGATCTACTATGTTTTTTCACTAATTTTATATAGCTTACAAAACTGCTGTTTCCCAATAATGTTACCAAAAATTTGTAATTGTTTTCTTACTGTTTATTTATGTAGAGATAATTTATTCTGTAATCATTTATTAATTCATTGCATTGTTGACCTTTTGTATATTTATGACAATCAAATAGATTTTTGCCAATAGTAAGGCAATAATATCTGATTTCATCAGTAATTTTAGTTCTTAATCTCCTTGCAAGTTTCTTGACATTTCCACGATTCTAGAGCAGCTCCATTCAGTTTTAAACTTTTTATTTCATTTTGAATATATTCATATTACAAGGCTAAAGGATTATTATATTTAAATTTCTGTGTATCTGAGGTTGTCATTATTTAATTACTTCATCTTAGAGAACTTTGTAATTCCATAAAGAATGAGATATAAAATATTGTTAGTAATCAATATCCTTTTTCTTCCAATAAAGGAATAGAAATACATTTTAATGAAGAATCTAAATTAATATTATAACTATTATTCTGTATACGGTGAAATATATCCAGTATATTTTCTCTTCTGTAGAAATATTTCATTATTTGTTGATTCTTCAGTGAATGATCCATCTATATTACGTCTTTTCCAACAATTTCGCAGTAAGCTGCCATAACAAACTAGATATTTTTATAGTGTTATTTATCAATTTAATTTTTTTTATTTTTCAAATAATCATAGAGGAAAATGATTAAATACAGAGATGTAAAATAATTTGATTAAAATAAAAATAACTTTGAGAAAAAACGAAGTCTCTCAATTAAAACTTTTTGAATCCTTGGGTCAAATTCAGATCAATCTTTTTTCCAAAAAGAGAGTATTTTACTTGATATTTGTGTCATTAAACATAAAAAATTATAGTTTTTGGTTCACTTTATGTTTTTCTACCTTGATATCATAAATTCCTTTATAAGAGATGTATCAGTCCTTGAATCGAAGGTCTTGTTTAAAAAAGAATTGTTTTCAAACTTATCACTAGTTATGAGAAATGTATTCTAGAATACATGAAAAATAAGAAAACTCGTGTTACAAATCAATTTATTGCCAATTAATTTTATGTTTTTTAATCCTAATAAAAAAATTTTGTATAAATTTCTTCAATATCGACACAGCTCACAATCACTCAACTCTTGATTATTGTAAAGGAAATAACTTAAGGGGATATTATGAATTAAGGGAAGATCACTTAATTGATGTATAATAAAAAATCATAATATTATAATAAATATTTTGAAACAATTACCTGATTCTAAAATTGAAAATGAAGATGGAAATTTTCAAATTGATTAAACTATACTATCGAAAGAAATATTTCCTTTTTCTACTAATATTGTTGGGAAACAAAACTAGAAAAACAGTTAAAGATTATCTAGTTAATAATGCATTTGCTGACAAACCACAGACTGTAAATTTGGAAAATAATCTAAATTTAACTGAGCCTAATATTTTCTTTAACGTATCGTCACCAAAAGTTATGAACATAATAAGAAATTATCTAAAAATACATCATGGACTGAAATTTGGTTTTATAGTGTTTTGTAAGTACCAAATGCAAACAGATCGAAGGATTAGGCAATATTGGATTCAGACACAAAAGTAAAGAGCCATGAATGAAAGATAATTGGAAGAGGAAGAAGAGAAATTATATCATGAATGACTGAATTTCAAGTCCATGGCTCTGGCTGTACTCTACACAGAATTATTGGCTTGTAATTAGGAATTAATAGATATGTTCTATTAAGTGACTCATCTTACGTTGTATTCTAGAACATATAAAAATAAGAAAGCTTATATGTTTCTTGTAGACCATAAAACCAGATGTCTGTCTCAAGTACAGATAGTGTTGAGGATCAGTGGACAAAGTTCAAGACCATTGTACAATATGCGTTAGATGAGTATGTGCCAAGCAAGATCGTAAGAGATGGAAAAGAGCCACCATGGTACAACAACCAAGTTAGAAAACTGCTGCAGAAGCAAAGGGAACTTCACAGCAAACATAAACATAACCAAAGCCTTGCAGACAAACAAAAATTACAGGAAGCGAAATGTAGTGTGGGGAGGGCTATGTGAGAGGCTTTCAATGAATTCGAAAGTAAAGTTCTATGTACTGACTTAGCAGAAAATCATAAGAAATTTTGGTCTTATGTCAAAGCGGTAGGTGGATCAAAACAAAATGTCCAGACACTCTGTGACCAAAATAGTACTGAAACAGAGGATGACAGACTAAAGGCCGAAATACTAAATGTCTTTTTCCAAGGCTGTTTCAGAGAGGAAGATTGCACTGTAGTTCCTTCTCTAAATTGTCGCACAGATCACAAAATGGTAGATATCGAAATAGACGACAGAGGGATAGAGAAACAATTAAAATCGCTCAAAAGAGGAAAGGCCTCTGGACCTGATGGGATACCAGTTCGATTTTACACAGAGTACGCGGAGGAACTTGCCCCCCTTCTTGCAGCGGTGTACCGTAGGTCTCTAGAAGAGTGTAGCATTCCAAAGGATTGGAAAAGGGCACAGGTCATCCCCGTTTTCAAGAGGGGACGTCGAACAGATATGCAGAACTATAGACCTATATCTCTAACGTCGATCAGTTGTAGAATTTTGGAATGCGTATTATATTCGAGTGTAATGACTTTTCTGGAGACTAGAAATCTACTCTGTAGGAATCAGCATGGGTTTCGAAAAAGACGGTCGTGTGAAACCCAGCTCGCGCTATTCGTCCACGAGACTCAGAGAGCCATAGACACGGGTTCACAGGTAGATGCCGTGTTTCTTGACTTCCGCAAGGCGTTCGATACAGTTCCCCAAAGTCGTATGATGAACAAAGTAAGAGCGTATGGACTATCAGACCAAGATTGGATTGAAGAGTTCCTGGATAACAGATGGTGGTGGTGGTGGTGGTTAGTGTTTAACGTCCCGTCGACAACGAGGTCATTAGAGACGGAGCGCAAGCTCGGGTTAGGGAAGGATTGGGAAGGAAATCGGCCGTGCCCTTTCAAAGGAACCATCCCGGCATTTGCCTGAAACGATTTAGGGAAATCACGGAAAACCTAAATCAGGATGGCCGGAGACGGGATTGAACCGTCGTCCTCCCGAATGCGAGTCCAGTGTGTGGATAACAGAACGCAGCATGTCATTCGCAATGGAGAGAAGTCTTCCGAGGTAAGAGTGATTTCAGGTGTGCCGCAGGGGAGTGCCATAGGACCGCTGCTATTCACAATATACATAAATGACCTTGTGGATGAAATTGGAAGTTCACTGAGGCTTTTTGCAGATGATGCTGTGGTGTATTGAGAGGTTGTAACAATGGAAAATTGTACTGAAATGCAGGAGGATCTGCAGTGAATTGACACATGGTGCAAGTAATGGCAATTGAATCACAATGTAGACAAGTGTAATGTGCTGCAAATACATAGAAAGATAGATCCCATATCATTTAGCTGCAATATAGCAGGTCAGTAACTGGAAGCAGTTAATTCCATAAATTATCTGGGAGTACGCATTAGGGGTGATTTAAAATGGAATGATCATATAAAGTTGATCGTCGGTAAAGCAGATGCCAGACTGAGATTCATTGGAAGAATCCTAAGGAAATGTGATCTGAAAACAAAGGAAGTAGGTTACAGTACGCTTGTTCGCCCACTGCTTGAATACTGCACAGCAGTGTGGGATCCATACCAGATAGGGTTGATAGAAGAGATAGAGAAGATCCAATGGAGAGCAGTGTGCTTCGTTACAGGATCATTTAGTAATCACGAAAGCATTACGGAGATGATAGATAAACTCCAGTGGAAGACTATTCAGGAGAGATGCTGAGTAGCTTGGTACGGGGTTTTGTTAAAATTTCGAGAACATACCTTCACCGAAGAGTCAAGCAGCATATTGCTCCCTCCTACGTATATCTCGCGAAGAGACCAAGAGGATAAAATCAGAGAGATTAGAGCCCACACAGAAGCATACCGACAATCCTTCTTTCCACGAACAATACGAGGCTGGAATAGAAGGGAGAACCGATAGAGGTACTCAAGGTACCCTCCACCACAAACCGTCAGGTGGCTTGCGGAGTATGGATGTAGATGTAGATGTAGATGTAGATGTACTCTGGGTATCATCATGTCGATAGAGTTAGAAAATATAGAAATATTGGTTTTTTATTGATCAAAAACTTGAAAATTTTGAATTTCCTGTAGTGATTGTTAATATTCCAAAATTATGCTAATATTAATGTAGCTATTATTGTTTATTCATCTGATGAGAAATATCAATGTACCACTAAAAGTTAAGAAATGTAAGAAAGAAAATCATATAAGTTAATTATATTTTAAAGAAGGTGAAAATTCATATTATTATTGGATAAAATATTTATCTCAACATGCTTCAACTTAGTTTACAAAAGATAAACAGTCGAAATTTATTTGTGATACGTATTTGCTGCATTTTAATAATAAGGGAACGTAAGCACTCACACACAAAATTGTTTAGTTTACAAACCATTAAAAGTAGAACTACCAGAGAAAGGCTCCTTTGAAAGTTCTAAAAATTATCATCATATGCAGAAACAGCCATTTATTATTTGGGCTGGTCTTGTAAACTTGCTTTAAACTGTTTGATTCTCAAACAACTCCAAAAATGATAAAAATATTTGAACTAACTCATAAATATTCAGTATTAATATAGGATTATATTCTTAAGGACTTGTACAAGGAAATGTTAATAGATATATATAAACTTAGCATTGAAGAGATAAATGTAACTGCATTAAACGTAAATGACGAATATTATACTACAAGATATTAAAAACATAAACCATGTTGTGTCTTTATTACATTAAATATAATAATGGACATTATAAAAATGATGTAATTTATAGAGGGCCAAATTTTCATTAAAAACTTATCAAATTCATAAATAAGGAGTTAAAGAAATTGGAAGAATTTATTCTGAAATTCAAGAAATAATACCACTAACCTCTGAAGAACAGTCAAAACATAATAAAACTTCTTCAACATGATTATTTAACTGGAAAATATGTATATCCAGCATGTAGTAATTGTAATTTATGGCTGAAACATCCAAGTTTTGTATTAATTATTTACACAATTTAGCAGGATATGATTCTCATTTGTCTGTTAAAGAACTCGTTTGGATAGATTTAATACCAAATAATGAAGACAGAAATATTAGTTCTGGTGAAAAACAGAAAATTTAAAATTGAGATTTATTTACATATTTAAATTTATTTCTTCAAGTTGTGACAAACTTTCATCTGATGTAAGAAACAATCAAATGACAAATATTAGAGAATCATATCCAATAGATCTGGTACATTTCGTAATTAGAAAAGGAATTTATCCTCACAATTACATGGAGAGTTGTAAAAATTCGAAGAAACGGATCTTCCATCGAAACAAAAATTATATAATAAATTAAATGAATGTGGTATAAGTCATGAAGTTTATGAGCATGCTACATTAGTTTGGGAAAAATTTAACATACAAAAATTTGGAGAATAGCAGATTATATCTTGAAACTCATGTTTTGTTATTGGCTGATATTTTATAAAAAAGTTAGAAAACTTATATAAAAACTTATGGTTTAGATCCATATTGGTATTTGTCAGCACCTGGTTTATCTTGGAATGAAATGCTAAGAATGGGTGGAAAGCCCCAAGAATTACTACATAATTACGAAATGATTCTTAAGATTGAAAAAGGAATCACAAGAGAAGTACTGCAATGTTGTAGAAGATATTTAATACCAAATTTTGATGAAACTAAAGTACCCAACTATTTAGCATATTTAGATGCAAATAATTAATAAGGTTATACTGTGACTCAATACAAACAATGTTCAGGATTTCAATGGGATGATCCAGATTCTTTCGATTCTAAAAAAAAGAAGTGAGTTTTAGGATATGTCTACAGTTGGATATATCATTGAGGTTGATCTACAATATCTTAAGCACTGTATGATTTGACTAAACATTTACCATGTGTTCCTGAAAATAAAATTGCCAAGATCTAAGGAAAGCAAGTTATTGACTATAGTAAATGACAAACTAGTATGTAGTTTATTATCACCTCAGAATTCATCAACTGACCACGGCGTAACAGCCCGGATAATTATAATGGACAGTTTATTATATTTACGTCTTAAGCAATATTTGTCTCTAGAAACAAAGATAACAAAAATACACATAGTTTTAAAATTTTAACTATCTGATTGGTTGAAAAAATATATAGATTTGAATACAGAATCTGTTGATGATGATGAAGAACGATTATCAAAAAGACTTCTATAATTTGATGATTAACTCAGTATTTGGTCAAAGATGAAAAAAAAAGGAATGAAGTGGATATAAAATTAGTTTCAAATGTATAAAAGTGAGAAACACTTGTGGGAAAGCCAAACTTCAAGGCGAGAACAGTATTGAATGAAAATCTTGCTACAGTTCACATGAATAAGACATAAATTGTGTTTAATTAACCAGTTTCCACTGGAAAAAGTATGCTTGAGTTGCTGTCTAAAGAATTGGTGTATTTTTCACTATAGGGTTATGAAACCAAAATATGGCGAAAAAATTGAAATTTCTTATCAAAATACTAGTACTTACATTTATAAAATTGAAACAGAAAATTTTCATGAAGATATGAAAGAAATATTTGATAAATTTAATACTAGTGATTATTTGGCAGATATCATTTACAATATTTCTCAAATAAATAAAAAGGTATTAGGTTGAATGAAAGATGAGTATAATGGAAAATAATGTAATGATTTTGTAGTTTGAGAGCAAAAATTGTTCCTATACATTTGCTGATAAAGAAGAGCAAACACCTAAAGGCGTTAAGAGAAATGTTGTAAAAAATAAGATAAGTTTACAAGATTATAATGATTGTTTGTTTGATAGTGTTGAACAATATATAACTATAAGTTTGATACAAAGCCATAAACTTAAAATTTGTTCAGTTGAGATAAATATGAAAGCATTGAGTCCCCATGATGACAGAAGATTTATTTTGATACGCTTCTTCTTGTCTTTCTCCTTATTTTTCCTTAAACAATGAAAAATATAATTCATAATTAAGACATATATTTTTGATAGCTCTTCAAGAGTATAACCCTTAAAGGTTGTTCGTTGTTGTTTGTTGTGTTGTCCATTATAATAAATAAATTTTAATAGAAAAACATTTTCACCATATATGTTCAGATCTATTACAATACCATAATGAATGAATCTATTTTTCAACCTATTAATTTTTTGTATGAGTGGGGTCCCTACTGAAGTAGCCCAATGATGTAAACAGTTCTAATCTGTTACAAAAATTAGTGTGTTACATGTAAACTTTTTGTGTAGCATTACTGGATGTGAATTCTTGAACACTAAATATGGAGAAAAAATTGTGAAGCTCAATAACAGGTTTAAAATTATTTTGCCAAACAGATATTATAGTTTAATTAGTGGTTATGGTTTTCATTATTTTGAAAATGGGAATATTTATAAAGGAATGAAGAAACGAGAGAAGTATAATGAATTTCATGATATCAAGCTTTTAGTTTGGGTCTTTTGGATTTTTATTTACATTTTTAACATTTTTCCTGGCTTATTAACCGCTAAAGATTTTAAGGAAATAAATGAGTGAGATAAATGAAAAAATTATTGTTTGTTTTTCTGATTCTTTCCATTTCTCAGCTACATATTAAAAAAAGAGGTGAAAATGAAGAACTGATTTGAAACTTTATAATTAGATTTTATGCTTCAAATTTAACGATATATGATGAAAATCTGTAGCATTTATTCTGAATCTTTGATACATAAAAAATTGAAAAGTGACATGAAAGTTTGAAATTAGTAGGGAAATTATCGAAAAATAGTTAAAAGGGCTTGAAAAGTGATGGTATTGATTGTAAAACAGTGAAAATAATCGAAAAATGATGAAAGATTTCTATTTTTCTTCGTATGCATCTTTTTCACTTTATTTCTTAATAATACCTGACTTTTTGATAAAATTGTGTTTCTTATGCTTTCAATGATTATTAGACCTGTTTCGGGAAATTTATGCTTAGTTTTGTGATTTTGTCCATTTTGAGACAAAGTAGTCTAGAATCCACATATATATCCTACTACCTCATAGATTATTGTGGGGGAACTGACATCATGCAAGGAAGTAGAACGCCTTTAACCTTTCATTAACTTCCGCATAATCTGGCATGACAGTGTGCAAGTAGAGTGATTCTACATATAAGTTGGGTGATGCGAGTGGTGGCAGGGATGTGTATGTACGAAATCCATGCCTGTGAAACCTGGCCCCAATAATAAGATCACTGAAGATGTTGAGGCGCATCCAGTGCAGGACATTTCGCCAAATATTTTCGTAACCTACAAAATGTGTCACATGGATATTGAAAAATATTATTTGTAAAATGGTTGAAAAATGTATCGAATATAGCCTCAAAACCTTCTACAAAACTTCATAGTTAGTTCACAATGAAGAACAAAAAATTTTCCGCAGACCTATGCATCTGTAGCTTCAGTGCACCCTCTATGTCTCCAAAATCATTGTCATTTGGCAAAAAGGTGGGCCCTGAAAGAACACAGCTCGAAGTGATCCTTTCTCGTGTTGGATAACTTTCCAATAGCTTTCTAAGTAACAGGAGTATTTTTATGTTACGATTATGGCCTCCACACAAGTCTGCCTAAAGGGTATATTCCACTGCAACAAAATATTCTTCTATATGTTCTTTTAGGCAGCTGCCCAACCCAAATAAAGCACAGGGCTTTGCCATCCTTGCATTGTGAATACCTAAATTATACACAAACAACTGCCAATGTTGGTAGGAATCGTAGGCAGAGGCATCGTTTCTTGTAAATCAAAACACTAGGTTTTGATGTCAGGATTATTCTTGTCTACAAGTATCTCTTCCTTCTCAATATTTTGTGCCTTTTCTGCTTTTTCCAAATGACAACTTTCCACTTCCTTTTAACGTTTGCAGTTTCACATTGTCATCACAATGCTTTAATTAAACTTCTAATCTGTTACACGTATTAAATGTGTTTTACTGAAAATTTTTCCTACATAGGTTGAACAATTTCTTATACAATGACAAGCTTATAGGTTAAGTTACTTCTTCGCAGTACAGTTGACGCACTTTTTCTACAGTTGTACCTACTATAAGAATCTATGTTTCTGTATTTGCCCTTCTGAGATGTGATTTAGATTTTGTGGAATTTCTTATTGTGTTCAATTACCTCGTTTTCACAGGTATCATCAAGTTTGTTTATTCCATCACGTACTCCATGACAATAACGAACTCCTTCAGGACTTTTGTTATTTTGAAAATGTTATTAACTTAACAACTTAGTATCCTCAACATTTGTAGAAACAAAATTTTACATAGAACACCACACGTAGTTCGTATTACATACTAAACTTTCTTTTGACTGACATTTTCATGCTTTTCCATTTTGTTTCAAACTCGAAAACCACTGAGCAAATAGATGTGCACTGGGCATGATGAGAATCAGCACTATAATGTTTGTTAACTTCTTTCCTAGCATTACTGTCTCCTAATTTTTGCAAACACTTGTGGAGACAGAGGCAATGTCAAAACTCTTTGGCTACATGGAAGACATTTCTCTGAGTAAAATATCCCTTGGTTTTAATGCATCATTTTTTTCCTAGCCTCTCTGTCTTGGTTTCCATACTTACGTTTTCTTACCCATTTTGGCCTCCCTTCCAGTAACAGATTCCTATCTGGTTCAGCAATGATATTTTGTACATCATTAATATACACATTTTGGTGTAGGATCTCTTAATTTACGGTTATTAGCCTTTAATTGTGGTTACTGCCGTATTGGCAGTTCTCATCTTCTCATCTTACAGCCCCATCATCGATTTTCCTTACCCACTACTTCACTTGAGGTCAAGGGTGACCATACCATGGGACAAAGGGGGGCAGGGCGGTCATGGTTTACCATAACTCTTAGGGAAAGCAAAAAATGTAATGTAATCAACGGTTTTTCTTTCAAAAACTGATTTAGAAGTCGGTGTTATGCAGATTTTTAACAGGGTTTGAACTGGAACTTTATTATGGCTACTTACAGGTAGCCTCATATCTTCTAGAATATTAAAAATACTTTGTACCCCGCCAGTCCCACGCCTTCCTAAGAATTACATAAGGGCGCCCTTGCTAAAGTTTAAATCATTGTTACAGTTATTTACATTCAAAGTATAATCTGTCATTGGAATGTCAGTGCTTGAATATGTATATTCTTCCTAAAGAATGGAAGGCGATTGGACTGTGTAAGAATGTTGACATTTTGCTTAGGCATCTTTGCAGTAGTTTGGAGGGTAACCTCCAAAAGAAATTTAACGTTCGTACCTTTAAAGTCCCAAATCCATTCGACTTTTTTGTTGCAATTTCAATAACAGATTGTGTTTTTGCTTTGAAAGCATCCGTTATCACACCTGGTAAGCACAAAGTTGATGTTGTGAACCAGCTTTCCACATCTTCCGTTTACCATCACTAGACCAGAGACTGGTATGTGGTGCTTGGTCCAGTGTTCAAGCTACTCTTTGGTTTGTGGCTTGTGGATATGTGATGCAAAATTGAAAATGAAACATAGGCGAGGCGGCACTTAGTCTTTTCCAATATTTCATGGCAACTGTTGCTAAATGACGACAGTTATTTTTCCAAGTAAGTTATGTTGTCTCCCAACATATTGCTCTCACATCAGAAAGTTTAATGGTCAGTTGTACAATCTCAGGTTAAATCCGTGGATAGCTTACTGAGGAATAGGCTGGCCATGGGTTAACTAGGAGTGCGCATTGTATGGCACCACGTTATTCCTCATTTACTTATTCCCAGAGTGGCGTTCCCATCCAGTTAAGTTGGCAACAACTTAAGAGTATCTAGAATGAAAATGTCCACTCTACAGCGGAGTGTGTGCTGATATGAAACTTCCTGGCATATTAAAACTGTGTGCCGGACCAAGACTCGAACTTGGGACCTTTGCCTTTCATGGGCAAGTGCTCTACCAACTGAGCTACCCAAGCAGGACTCACGCCCCGTCCTCACAGCTTTAATTCCGCCAGTACCTCGTCTCCTACCTTCCAAACCTCACAGAAGCTTTCCTGCAAACCTGCAGAACTAGCACTCCTGGGAGAAAGGATGTTGCAGACACACTCTAGAAACATCCCCCAGGCTGTGGCTAAGCCATGTGTCTGCAATATCCTTTCTTCCAGGAGTACTAGTTCTGCAGGTTCGCAGGAGAGCTTCTGTGAGGTTTGAAAGGTAGGAGACGAGGTACTGGCGGAATTAAAGCTGTGAGGACGGGGCGTGAGTCTTACTTGGGTATCTCTGTTGGTAGAGCACTTGCCCATGAAAGGCAAAGGTCCCAAGTTCGAGTCTCAGTCCCGCACACAGTTTTAATCTGACAGGAAGTTTCAGCTTAAGAGTACACTGGGTATTTTCATGTACATCATTTCATATTTACTTTAGCCATCTGTAGAAATAGCGTGCATAACGTGAGCGATAAGGGTTCCAGATCGCAAAGTTGTTCATTCGAGGATATTATGAATCTGGTAGATACTGTAGACGTGTTCAAGAGTATAGTATAAAACATAAAACTTCTGTGGCCTCATTCAATGAAAACATTGGTGCAAAACATTTAACTAAGTCTATAGAGTACTTGCATGTACAACAGTATAACGATCTATCGTAAAATTAGGTAATGGATGAGGTATTTGTCGTTTGATCACTACGATATCTTTTTAGATTTCAGAATAAAGTATGGGAAAAAATATACAACAGTTTCCATTTATAAAAAACTTTACACAGATCGACAGAGCAGCTACAACAGACATACGATTTTCTCCCCCAAGAGAGAAACATATAAATATTATTCCCAGAAAAGAAAGCAGAGGCTACAGATTGGTGGCGCCCCATACATGGAATGTAAGTTGCAAGTTTTGTAGAATGAAATTTAAGATTTGACGTAGTTGTCAAGGGATGGACGCCATAGTCCAAGAGGGGACATAATATAAAAGAAACTGTGAAATGCGGTCTGCTTTGTGGAATAGTTGGTCTTTTCAGAGTCTCCAACTGTGACAACACAGACATCATTAAGACTCATTTGACTGACAATCCTAAGAGGTGTTACAGGCTGGCTTGCTGTTGCATTTATGTCTTAGAGTAATTAATTCATTACAGCAACGAGGGGTTTCTACAGAAAGGACCTCCGTTGAAGTACAGAACACTGTGCATCCATTTTTGCAGTTACTGAACATGCATAAATCTTGTTTACATGACGTGATTATGAACAATTATATTGAGCATATGTATGAAGAGTAAGGCGCCAACATTTACAATAAATAACCACAATCATTTTTATAATCCTGGGGTAGAAACGTACCTATGGCACATATCCAAACTGGGAGCTGTTGTCATACCTCACCCTAAATGTTTGAGCAACACGAACTATATCATACATAATTTTGGCTTTTTACGATCTTCTTTAGCAGATAGATGTAATCTAGGAGGGTAGGGGAAGTGCTGGATGCATGACACTTTCACTGTGTTCTTCCTTTTCTGCAGTCATCTCAGCTTAAGACTGTCAGTTCTGTTTTCAGGCAGAGCTGCAGATGGTGCTGCTTCAAAACTAGCATGACAAGAACCAGAAAAGGGAGAAAGATCTGTATTGGTTAAAAGCCAGAGCATAAAGTTCGAAATTAGGATCAGAAAACACGAACTAAACAAATGATTTCAGAATAACAGAATGTTTATTTTATTTTCATTTAATTACAGCAGAGAACTGAAATATCTAACAAAACTGTCTCTTGCATATGTTGTCCAGTGCCTCACACATCCTTTCAATAATGACGCTGGCTATCCCCTTGCAATATGAATGAAGTATCCAATGGACAGAAAAAAATCATCAAAAGCAAAATATTTGAGCGTCAATAGCAACTGCATCATTGGTGGAACAGAATCATTTCTGAAAGAAAGAAAAAGAAAGACGTGTCACAATTTTTTTGACAATTCAAGAGAAATTTTAAAACGTAACTTGCTAGTCACTCCTTTCACTGTTATGATTATGTAGATTCAATAACTGAAGACTCCCTTTTCGCTGGACGACAATACCTATATCCCTATGACACACAGACAACAATTACTTCATGGTAAATATTGATGTGGTTATGTGGATAATACTAATAACAGAAAAACACAACAGTGAAATCCTATAGCTTCCTCGAAAGACAGACTTTCCTACTCATTTTACTACATTAAACCTAGCTTGAGTAAGCACAAATAATTTACACGTTTAAAGGAATAATTCTAGGTGGCGTTCAGTTTTTTTTACTCTGAAGCACTCTCAAAAACATGGAAAGTGGTTTTCTGGTGGGAGATAAGAGGGAACAATATTTTCTGCTATAAATGCTGCTGAGAGAACTCTGGACATTAGCATACTATCAAACTTTTTGTTACAATAAACAGTCATAAGCCATCAATTTCAGAAAAATGGTACTTCACAGCAGTGCAATATAAGATATTTCAGTTTCAGTTACATTCAGCTAGCTACAATCTGAAATAAAGGAGGGCACTGAAAAATAACTTGATATTCAAAGAAAGAAAAACAAACATAGCATTCCAGGCACTCCTTCCACACGCTACAACAACATTGATTTATTAACTAGACACCTGTTCTGCTCCTATAACATACATACATAGCTATTATTTTATGATAAATATGGATGGGCTTATGTGGATAATACTGATAATTGAGTGACACAACAGTTATGTTCTGTAGCTGAGGAGGCATCACCATTTTTCAAATACTATCTTTCCTGATAATCTTACTGTGTTAAACTTATCCTGAGTAAGCCCAGGTAGTCCACAGGATTCAATGAATAATGGTAGGTGGGAGACAGTGTTGTTGCTCTGAAGCATTAATGGGCCTGCAGTCCCAATATTTTCACTAAACGTCGAAAGTTGTTCTGACATTGTTGTGATGTTTACAGAAACGGTCATTCCTAATAGAAAATAAGAGTGGAAAAACGTTTTCTGCTACTCAAGTAATGTTTCTGAATGAAACTGAAACACTAACGTTTTATCAAAACGTTTTTCTGCATTAAAAATCAATGTTTTCGTCTAGAACTGAAACAGCTGTTAATCCAAATAGTACCCATAACTGATGTGGTTCTTCGATTTCGTTAGGTCTATTAAGATGCTGTTAAATAAAACGAAACAGTCCTTTCCACTACTGCAGGAACTGTAACAAACACCAGATAAATAAGACTATTTTGCCAGGAATCGTCATTTTAATGTGTTTGATTTACATAAAAATACAATGAAATTCGCGAAGTACTGAAATCAAATGCATACTACTACAAATAAACAGTATTGTTTTAGAGAACAGAAATAGTCTCACGTGTCCGTCATATGCTCCAGTTCTTCACGTACAGAATTGAAAAGACGAAGTACGCTTCGAGAAGCAAAATCTGAATATAAATTAGGAATCGGCGACGTCTCACTTTTTTCTCCTTCCTCATTCTCTTGAACAGTTCAGACAAAATCTCGTCATTGCTGTCTGCAACTGCGTCTGTCACTATTCCTGCCATTTTCAAAACTTGTTCCCCAGTTAAGCTCGCCAGCCGGCTAAAAATCACCGGTTAACGAGTTTATTCCCCGATTAGGTGTTATTCCGAGTACGCACGACGCGTTTCTCGCGCTATTCCCGAAACAGAACTTAACCGGCTAATAACTGGAGAGTTTACAACCAATCCTAAAAGAAAAGGGCTTAGTCTACTGACGCATGGCACGATCCAACTCCGGCCTTGGTAGTTTCAGTGACCATTCCAATAACGAAAAATGTTCCGAAAGACTTTAAGAATCATAAACAATTTATTATTTCTTATGACGGATTTTTTATCCGCCGTCTTTCATCTGCTCTTAACAGATTCTGATCTTAATGCTGAAGTGTACGAGAAAGTACATATCTTTGGATTTATTGTATTGCGTTACATCTCTGGGGGTGGTTGTCAATTAGCAGAGGAAAAGGTGTTGGTGGAAAGGGAAGGGGTGGAGTAGTTTTGAGGTTTAGGGATAAATAATTTAATACGTATGGAGTTTACGCAGGAAGGTACTGAAATTTGCAGCTGAAGCCCAATTGTCTCAGCTGCTAAACAATTCTCTGAACCACTTGAATTTTTTACAATGTTTTCCGGCAGAAATGTATGTAAAATGAAGCCGTATAATGTATTACGTCAAAAGTGCGCACAATGAGAGGACTAAATAACATTGTATTAACAGTAAGATTTTCTTCTGTCTTTCTTAAAAATGTAGGCAACGCTATTTTGTAGTTTCCATGCATGCATTTTGTTAGTGTCATTACCCAGTATCTAGTATATTTTCTACTTTCCAGCATCGTTTCTCACACATCAAAAATTTAGTCGTAAAATTCAACGATTCCTCTGTGCATTATTTATTCATAAAAATCTGAGAATGTGGCACAAGTTTACATTTCTTAACGATAAATATTCTCACGTAATGGCACTAACCACACCCCTCCCAAGTACCCTTTAGCATACACACTGCCTGATTTTTGACTGCGCGCATTGGTACCACGTAACGGTAACTCCGACGAAAAATATCAGAACCGCAGATTTTTTTAGATGTTTCAGACCCGTCACCCCACCCCCACCCCTCCTCCTGGGGGCCGCAGGTGAAAAATATCAGAACCGCAGATTTTTTTAGATGTTTCAGACCCGTCACCCCACCCCCACCCCTCCTCCTGGGGGCCGCAGTACCTGAACCCCATTCGTTCTTTTTTTTCCAAATGAAGCACTGATGTATAATTAATGACTTTATATATATAGCTCGAATATATTACGCGCTTGATAGTTTAAAACAGTACATGAAAGCGTGAAGAAATATTCTTTCGGTACAAGGTACATGGATGTGCAATAATTTGCGTAAACCCAATTTTGATGTTAAAATCTTTTCTTTGCCATACATGTAAATACAGTATAAATGAATTTGGGGTCATATGCTAGATTTAATGCAAATATTGACATATCGCATCTCGGAGAAGAGAGGTAAACAATAGAACATTTTTGTCAGGTTTACACAGAGATATAGGGTACTGGATATATGTTTATCATAGGCTTATTCATTTGTGTGAAAACCCACTCATGCCACTACCAAGGTGTTGATAGCTATTTGACACATTCTTCCGGGACTTCGGTGTTCAATGGTTGTTAAAATACAAGTGGGGAAGCAGAATGGTTTGTTAACATCATTTTGAATTACTTTATACAAAATATCAAGTTGTTAAGTAAATGCCTCCATTAGAAGATGTGACATTATAAATTCTCATTCTGTAATTGTTTCCACTAGTCATAACCCGTACCTTGAAAAATGTTTAAGTAAGCTAAACAAAATAATGAAAATTCATCCACATGGTCAGTCATTTGCTCATCGGTCGTTGCTGAAATCTGATATGTGATTAACTGTTCATTTCTGTTATGACTGTTACCCAGTACTGTACTGTTTTTATGAACCTTACATAGATTAATACATGTGTAACATCCTGTTGAAAACTCTCTATAAATACAATGGTTGATAAAAATGTTAAATATATCTTCATTGTTGTGAAACTGAAATTACCTCTGTTTTTCCTCATTTCCTACCTGTAACACTTTAGGGTGGTAATTTACAAAATGCTCATATTTAGGTGAGTGGTATAAGAATACTAGCAAGCATCTGACAAATGAAGGATGCTCATTGAGAGTTTAATCTTTGGGGTATGATTTTGTATGTCATTTGCAATAATTTTACCAAGTTGAGTGTGTTCAGCTATCCCAGTAGTTGAAAGATAAACAATGTCCTATAAGAAGAGTGACCCAATCCTAGTACAATCTGTAGGCAAATATAAAAATGAAGATGAAGCATCTGTGATGTAGATTGAAGTTTGGAATTTTATGTTGACTCTCTCTGTGTCTGTTTTACGTGGCCCTTTTCTTTTTTTTTTTTTTTCTTTTTTACAGCCAATAAATGAATTTTTTTAAATGATAGGTTTGGCGGGCTAGTTTAGTATGTCTAATGCCCAGTCAGGGAAGTAACTCTTTTGTATTGTCCTGGGAAATTCCTTTGATCTATAAATGACCAGATTATCTGTGAGAATTATTTAGAATTCATTGAGGTTAAGATTTTGCCAATAAAACTTAGTAATTTGTAAATCATGACCATTTTGAATAAAGAAATAATATCAAAAGAGGGCCACTTTCAAGATGGGTCTGACATAACGGTTGTTATGCACTGATGTAGTGCTAGATTATCAACTTGAAACAAAAAGAATAAGCCATGTTTTCTGTATAACTGGGCAAAAGTTTACCATACTGTGGAATGGTAAATGTAGTATTTAAGTGTGTACCTTTGTCTGTGGTTCGTGCATGCATGTGAAATGAAGGTAAACATTCAATGTTGATTAATAACATTGAAGGAAAGAGCACAGAGAAATAAGAAATTTATGGCGTTTAGCAGTTGTGTGAAGACTGTTAATACAACCTTCACATAGCACAGCACATCAGATCAGATTGTGACTATGGTTAAGAACTTCAGAAAAAGTGCAAGTTCTTACACTGACATGCATTTTTCTATTTTCAATGTACCTGTGTAAAATTATGACTGCACTCGAAAATGGAAGATTAACTAAGCATAATATTAAAATCGACTAATATTTAGCACTTGCTGAAATTAATGCAAGTAGGTATTGTGTTAATATAATCTGCTGGTGATTTGGAAGATGTGCTAAGAACAACTATAACTGGAGTAAAACTTGTAAATAATTAGAACTACTTTTCTCTAAAAGATGGACTAAGAAGTAAATCAAGCTCATATAGGAGTGGGATGTGTACTCTTTATTCTTTCTTTTTCACCCGTTGGTGGTACTGACTGTCAGAAAGTGGGTTTGCAAAGAGGAAAACAAAGTATAACAAACACTTGGCACCAGTGTAAAGACAGTTGGAAGTTTACAGAAATTGATGCTAAAAATATGCAAATTTTATCATATGTAAAAGGAATGTTGTTAGTGTACTCAGTTCGGTGATTGGTTCGATGCAACTCTAGTCACTAGTCTGTCATGTGCAAACCTCTCCATCTCTACATAACTCTTGCAACTTACTCATTTGAACCTTCTTACTGTAGTCAGTCCTTGTCTCTCTGTTTCTGTCACATCCCCCCCCCCTTGCCTCCCCCCCCCCCCCCTCAACTACCGTGTGGCATTGTACCACATCTTTTTTTCCTGAATTTGATTTAGTACCTCCTTGTTAGTTATGCTATTTACCCACCTAATCTTCAGCCTTTTCCTATCACACTGCATCTCAAAAGCTGCTTTTCTTGTCTGAATTGTTTGTTGTCTACATTTCACTTCTGTACTAGGCCACAGCCCAGACAAATGCCTGCAGAAAAGACTTCCTCCTCATTAAACTGTTGTTAACAAATTTCTCTTTTTTTTTCAGAAAAGCTTTTTTTTCCCTTGCTTTTGCCACTCTTCATTTTACATCCTCTCTACTTCAGCCATTATCAGTTGTTTTGATTTACAAATGACAAAACTCGCGTGTTATGTTTTGTGTAACATTCCATGATATAATTTCCTCTAAATTGCCTGAATTAATTCAGCTTCATTCCTTTATTCTTGTTGTACTTCTGTATATGTTCATCTTATAACCTCTTTTCAAGATGGTACACATTCTTTCCAACTGCTGTTCCATCCTTTGCCATTTCTGAAAGAATTACAATATTGTTAGCAAAGCCCAAAGTTTTGTATATCTTCTCCCCGAACTTTAATTCCCTATACAAATTGCTCCTTGCTTTCCTTCATAGCATGTTCAGTATGCAGATTGAATACTACTGGGATAGGCTAAAACATTGTTTCACTCCCTTCTCAACTATTGCTACCTTGTCAGTCTTTTGACTCTTTCAACTGCAGTTAGTTTTCTGAAAAGTTTTGGATAATTTTTTGCTCCCAGTATTTTATATTTGTTAAACTCAGGATTTTTGAAGAATACATTCAGGTTTCAACTTTAAAAAATGATCTTCAAATGCTGTAAACATAGATTTGCCGTTCTGTAGTTCATCTTCAAAGTTAATTTACAGGGCATTTCCTCGCATGTTATACATTTCTTAATCTTTCCCAAGGCCAGCATCTATCACTTGTTCCATTCTTCTGTAAATAGTTCATGTCAGTATTTTGTAACCATGACTTATTCACATCAATTAGCACCTGCCTCCTTTGGAATTGAAACTGTCTTCCTGAAATCTGAAGGTATTTCACCTGTCTCTTGCATACTGCATGCCAGGTGGAATAGTTTTACCATGATGTGTTTCCCCCAAAGATCTCAACAATTCTGAAGAATGGTCATCTGCTTACAGGCGCTTGTTTCAGATTGGGCCTTTCTGTACTGTGTCAGATTCTGGCAGTATCGTATCTCTCAGCTGAAGTTCATCTACTTATTCTTCCCTTTCTACAATATTGTGTTAAAATTAATTTCCCTTATATGGCTTTCTACATAATCCCTCCTCCTTTCAGCCTTCTCGTCTTCGCATAGCACTGGCGTGCCATTGCAGGTTTTAATAATCATACAGCTGCTTTCTGTTCTCCTTATGTTACTTGATGTAAACAGAACTTATTAAATCATGTAATTGGCCAGCGTGTTGCCCTCTCCCTCTCCTGTTTCTTGAAGTTAACCCTGTCGATTCTTCTGCTTTCAGTAAATACACCTGAACTGTTAAACATCTAAACTTGCCCTTGAAAATAGGCAGCTGTTTGTTATATTAATAAAGTGTGCAAGCTGCTTATCCATTTTGAATCCATCTTTAGTAGGATCTCAAGTATGGGTGGTCAGCTTAGTTGATGTGTGTAAATATTATTACCTTTATACCTAATATTGTAGCTGTGTACACATTTCTGTACCATAGTTGAAAAATTTACATTTAAAGAAACTGTCAGTGTTTTAAATTTTCTGCAAATGATGCCTTTATAATGCACCCAACAGCTTTCTTGTGTAATTTTGTTGGACTTTATATATGCACATACATGCTGAATTGCCGTATAGTGTCACACAATATAGATAAGAATGCATGTCATACGCTGAGGTGACAAAAGTCATGAGATACCTTCTAATATCATGTTGAACGTCCTTTTGCCCAGCATAGTGCAGCAGCTCAACTTGGCATGTTGTTGGAAGCCCCCTGCAGAAATATGAGCTACGCTGCCTCTATAGCTGTCCATAGTTGCGAAAATGTTGCCAGTGGAGGATTTTGTGTACAAACTGTCCTCTTGATTATGTCATATAAATGTTTAATGGGTGGCGAAATCATTCGCTTGAATTGTTCAGAATGTTCTTTGAACCAGTCATAAAAAACTGTGACCCGGGGACATGGTGCATTGTCACTCATAAAAATTCCATTGTTGTTTCGGAACATGAAGCCCATGAATGACTGCAAATAATCTCAAAGTAGCTGAACATAACCATTTCCAGTCAGTGATCAGTTCAGATGGACCATAGGACCCAGTCCAGTCCATTCCATTCCATTCCATTTAAATGCACCCCACACTAATATGGAGCCACCGCCAGCTTGCACAGGGCCTTGTTGACAACTTGGATCCATGGCTTCGTTGAGCCTGCACCACACTTGAAGACTACCATCAGCTCTTACCAACTGAAATCAGGACTCATGTAACCAGGTCCCAATTTCCCAGTCATCTAGGGTCTGACTGATATGGTCACGAGCCCAGGAGATGCACTGCATGTGATGTCATGGTGTTAGCAAAGGCACTCACATTGGTCATCTCCTGCCATAGACCATTAACACCAAATTTTGCCACACTATTCTAACGAATTATTTCACGCATTATTACTTGTCTGTTAGCACTGATGACTCTATGCAAATGTCGCTGCTCACGGTCGTTAAGTGAAGGCCGTTGGCCACTGTATTGTCTGTGGTGAGAGACAATTAATCATATTTTGTATTCTCTGCACACTCTTGACACGGTGGATCTTTGAATATTGAATTATATCTCTTGCACGTGGTACTCCCAACATTGTATATGTGCATATCACTATCCCATGAATTTTGTCACCTCAGTGTATCTTTGCAACAAATCCTCAGTGTTGACTGCTTGGAGACTTTTCTCTGAGGGGAAGATATGTGTGCACTCGTTTTTGAACAGATTTGATTGTTTGTGATGCCATAGAAGAATTTCTATTACTGTAGTTTGTGAAAGGTGGTGGGTAGGAATAAGTAACTCACAAAAAACACACACACACACACACACACACACACACACACACACACACACTCTCACTCACTCACTCCAGGAATTTGTAACACTAGGTTTCAGAGACCTAACTCCCAAAATTTCACTTCTAATTATGAATAGATTTTTCCCATTGGTTTATTTAATTGTCCCTTCTTACATCTAGATCTATACTCTACAAGCACCTTATAATGTGAGGTTGATGCTACTTTGGGTGCCACCATCATTTCTTCTTTTCCCTGTTCAGTTTGCAAATAATGTGAGAGAGTGAGTGAGTGTTGGTAACCCTCTGAGCTCAAATTTCACCTTATTCTGTTCTTATGTATATGCAACAGTGGAAAACAGGGAAGATCTTTGAGTTTACCATGAACTTTTCTCTTTTTTCCAGAGTCTTGAGTATGTATGGTATTAATTTTCTTGCAAGAACTAATTTTTCAGCATAGGCTGTTTTTTGCACCTGGTGTAATAATGAATGTTGATCCACAATAATCAGGTGTATGGCTTTCACATTGCATATGTCAGTCATTTTCACACAGTATTTTAACTGACCTATGTAGCAGTGTATACTGATGGGCCTAACTGTGAGAATTCTCAGAGCGGCTCTGTATTATTTGCTGAATGTGTGTTGAAAATTCTCTTACTAAATTAATTTGATATTTCTTTGACAGTTATGAACAATGATGGGGTGATGAGATGTAGTCATGCCACAGAATTCATCTCATCTGACTTCCTAATTCATACAGTACATGTACCATCAGAGAAGATAGTCCATGATTATGTAGGACTCAATTATTTGCATACAAAGAAATCAATAATATGTCGTCATGCTGATAATGAGACCACTGAAATTTCAGGGCAGTGTGATTGGAGGTGAAGCAAGGGATACAATTTACATTCACTCTGCATAGTCATTTAGCTATTGAAGCACTTGGTTCATGGGAGGAGGAGTAGCTATACGTGAAGAAAAAGGAGGAGAGATTGCTGGAACTGATATAATAACTGTGATGTACCCACATTTGTGCCACTTGTTCATTGCCTCTCTCCACCTATCGAAACTGTTCACGATTGGATTTGTGGAAGGTGAAGGAGCCCTTAATTTTTCAAATTCAGTTTTCAGTTGGATGTGGCATAAGAACTATGCTCTATGGGTGGCATGTAAATACTTTGGAATCTACTGCAGTCATACAACCAGTACAGATTTGTGTGTGATATTCTGAAATATGCAAATGATTAAAGAACTGTTTGCTTGATATTAATCTAGGAAGAATGGTTTTGATTGCTCTTGCGGCTTGACATGTGTTACTCCACATGATGATACCACTGAAAGTTAGTAGACCACTCTCTAGCTCAACATTCACTTTACGAGGAAGAAAACACACTCTGTTCTCCGAAAAAGACACTGGAATTTGAGATTGCACTATGTGCATTCTCATGTTCAAACACCAGTTTCTTTTGTTCATCTTGATTGTGGTATAGTAACAAAGCCAAGTTCTTCACCGTAGAAAGTACTATTTTAATAGTGTGCTACCCAAATTGCACAGTTTTTGAGTATTTAATTGCACCACAAGACAGGTTTTACCCTTTGAGAATCTTGTCACAGTTACATACACAAAGAAACAATCTTCAGCACTTTAATGTGAATTCAGTTATGTATAGGGTATCTGGTGGTATGACACACTGATCTGCTTCCAACAGTTTTCAGCCAGCAGCAATATTGTCTGCAGAGGCATATGAAATTCTGAGTTTAGTGTAAAATATCCTGAATACCCTAAGTGTGTAAGTGATGTGAACAGTCTTATCCAAGCATTGACATAAATTCATTGTAACATTGTCAACCACCTATAAAGATTATACTGCAAAATTGGCCACCATTTGTCTTTGTTCCACTGCAACGTTTGCCAACATTAATGTATCAACTACTACACAAAATACGAAGCTCTTGACTGCAGTACATGATCACGTCCAACTATGAAGTGATATGCCCAATTGGTATTAGCACCCATTGCACATACACTGATAAATGCATATAAGCAACATACATATGTGTGGCCTGATGAAGAAAGCAAGTTTGAAAGCTCATTGGCAATAACTGTTTCTTTTTTTATGTTTGTATGTTTTATCTGCATGGTAGAAATGGTCACACCCCACACTAGAATGCCCCATTACCATATTGATTTATTCAGTTTCATATTTTTTCCCCCAGATCAGATGCTATGCCTTAGTGTCCCAAAAGCTTTGTCAGCTCAGTTGCAGTCAAACTGTTGCCTTCAGATATCAAAACTGGAATAGATACTCTTGAATAACTTTTTTGTTGCTGCAGCTGTAAACATGAAATTGTCTCAAATTCTGCAGTGGCCTCAGACATACATTTAAAATTCCATGTACAATTCTTTCTATTAGGAGATCACTTTGTAAATTATCATTCATTCATTCTAAAACCCTTTTTCATAATTTTTGAAGAAATGTTAGTAATATTGTTAAAAATAGGATTTGTTTTCTTTTAAGTATGTATAATGCTTCTTCCTTTAGTATATTTATTGAGATAATATATTTCAGGTGAGCAGGGGAAATTTTTTGGACCATTATCTTTCACGGAAGTGGACTTAGAACACTACATTCATACTTTAGATGTGGATGAGTTATTGCCATGTATCCTGTGTGAAGATAAATTTGTTCTACCAAGTAAAAACAAAGAATTTATAGAACACTTATATGATTGTCACAGATTACTGATATCTGATCTACACCACATTGTGGATTTAAAAAGGTAAGTTTATTCACATTATATCCTAATTATGCTTTTTTTTATAAGCTGATATTCTTAACATACATACCCTAAATATCTGCTAATATCTCCAGTTACTTCAGATACTGGAAAGACCGGTTTGCATCTCTGCCTGTAACTGATGTGTGCCATGTGATAGAACAACAGTTTTCGTCTCACAGTTCTTATGTATTGGGAGCATTTGTAGAGGAGGACAAAGCCTTGAGAGAGAAACTACAGCGTAAGCGGTTGGTAAGTTATGGATTTAAATATGTGTGTGTAATACTGTATTATGTACTTCAGCTATTCAGTTACATTTTTTCATTAAATATTATTATGTAGAACAATAGATTATACAGACAAATGAAGAAACTGTATTTATATGGTTACTTGCTTGGCTTTTAGTTGTTTCTAAAAGAGTACTTACTTCTACTGAAGAATTCCTTTATAGTAGTGGAGAATTTGAAAAAGAGAAACAACTTGGCATTTGAAAATACTTCTAAGACATTTTATATTTGTGGGTAGATTTTATAGTTTTGCATTTCACTCCATTCTGTACCAATGTTAGAATTACTAGAGTAAAATGCAGATAATGTTTTCTTTTAGTGTTGTATTTATGTATACTTCTATTACTTTCAAACTGCCGTGGAAAAAATAATTTTATTATTCATAAATTTACTGTCAGGACGTTGTTAATATCCCCAATTGATTAAACAGATGGCTGCAAAATGTGTACATATGAAGTCCAAACATTTTAATTACTTTCTGCTGAACCTCAGCATTTTAGGTCGTCTATCATATGGCTTCTTGAGGTTATGTTTGCCAGTGTTCAACCCAAAAATGTAGAACTCACTATTCTGTTCATTATTTTTTGTTGATCCACTATGTTAAATACACAATTAGTAAAATGTTCTGGACCATTATGCCATAGTCGACTGGATTTCACTTTAAAATCCAATGTTATGTCCCCATCTGTGGCAGACATTTTCAATAGGGGTCGTAGCTTCTTTGAATATCCATCACACCATGGCTCGCTACTGACTACAGCAAAATTCTGCTTCCATCCAGTGGCATGATATCCCATTTTGAATGCACGAGTTCTATTGGCCATAGTCGACTGCAATCGTCGGCTGTAGTCCACAGCTCATGGTCTTGCTGTCGCGTTCACGCTTCCAGAGCACAGGGTCTCGGGTTCGATTCCCGGCGGTGTCAAGGATTTTCACCTGCCTCAAGATGACTGGGTGTTTGTGTTTTCCTCATCATTTCATAATCATTCATGAAAGTGGTGAGATTGGACTGAGCAAAGGTTGGGAAATTGTACGGGCGCTGATAACCACGCGGTTGAGCACCCCACAAACCAAACATCATCAGCATCACATCGTCGGCTGTTGTTCTCACCCCATGGTGTAAGACTGGTGCACATCTTTTTCAGCATCGGAGTCCAGATGTCATTCAATTTTATGCCATCCTCCTTCCTATTGAAATTCCTTGAGCGTTTTACAATTTTTATGACCTCTCTGTATAACCTTTCATTGTATCCTGGCTGTCTCTGGATCACGGGGTCCCGGGTTCGATTCCTGGTCGGATTGGGAAATTTCTCTGGTTGGTGACTGGGTGTTTGTGTTGTCATCATCATCATCATTTGTGACAGTGACTTGATTGGACTGTGAAAAAAAAATTGAACTGTGTAACAATTGGGACTTTGTGCAGGTTCTAATGACTGCGCAGTTGAGTGCCCTACAAAACCAATCATCATCATCATCGTATCTGATTGTGATTTTGTCCAATCAGAATAAATGTAGTGGTCTCCTGGCTGCAAAGCATGTTCTGAAACAACTGATCTGTCAGTTATCTGCAATTGCCCTTGAGCTCTTTTAGTCATTTTTTGACTTCTTTTTGTACTACCAGTGACACCTCCCCATAACTACACAAAATGCTATAAATTCCTGCTTTTTCCAGCAGTTTGTGAGCACCCTTGGTCGATTTTAGGTGATCTTATATCTTTCGGATGGGTTTGTAGATTACTGTGATTTTCCACTTTTCCAAGATTTTTTCCTATATGGTCAGTAACATCCTTAATGAAAGGCAGGAAAACTTTGTTTCACTGGCACTTGAGCATTGCTATAATTTCTACGTGGTCGTCTTAACATTCTTTTCACCTCAGCGAATGAATAACCGTTTTAGAGCAATGCACTGATGAGATGTTTTAATTCTGTGACAAGCAGTTCTGGTTGACAGATTTCCCATGCTCTTGCCTGCCAAAGCTTTTATGATGCCTTGCTTTTGTTTTGGGTGGTGGTTCAGATCTCGGTGTTGGTAACAGTCTGTGTGTGTGGGTTTTTGGTAAACCATGTTGCCCAAGGTACCATCTTCTTTCTTGAAAACTAGCACATCAAGAAAATTCAATCTTCTGTTGCAACACTTCATTGAGCAGAAGCATAGTGAATTACAATACCACATCAAAACTAACATGTTCTCCAGCTGTACCACTGTGCTGTCTAATTTACTGACAAAATATGCCCAGTTCTCGATATCCAAGTCCGATCGACACACATATGGTCATATTAATGTTGTCAAGAACTTGGCACCTATTTGATTGCCACATTCTTGACAACCATATTACGACCATATGTGAGGCAATCGGATTCATATATCAAGAATTTGGCACATTTTATCAGTAAGCTAAGTGCCATTGTGGTACAATTTTCCTCCCGACGTTGCAGAACTGTTCAAATATTGCCTCACAACCATGTATTTCAAATGAAACAATGAGCTCTATGAGCAGATAGATGGTGTTACTATAGAAATTTCCTTAAGCCCAAATATAGAAAACTATTTTATGGAAAAATTCGAGGAGCAGACATTGGAAACTGTGAACAAGAAGCCAAATATTTGGTTCCAATGATAGGTTTGTCTTGTGGCACCAAGGCAGGGAGAAACTGGATTGTTTTCAAAACAATCTCAACTGGATCGGTTGAAGGATTCAGTTTACCATGGAGGAGGAGGAGGCAGGAGGAAGATTGAATTTTCTTGATGTGCTAGTTTTCAAGAAAGAAGATTGTACCTTAGGCCACACGGTTTACTGAAAACCCACACACACAGGCTTTTACCTACACCAGGTTTCAAACCACCACCCACTACAAACGTGGGGTATCATAAAAATGTTGGCAGATACAGCAAGAGAAATCTGCAAACCTAATCTGCTTGACATAGAATTAAAACATCTCATCATCACAATGCTCAAGAATAGTTATTCATTTGCCGAGGTGAAAAGAGCCTTAAGGCCACCACATACAAATCATAGCACTGTTCAAGTGCTGGTGAAATCAAAAGTTTTCCTGCCTTTCATTAAGGATATTACTGACTGCATAGGAAAAATCTTGAAAAAGTGGAACCCGGAAGGTACTAAATTACCTAAAATCAGCCAAGGATGCTCACCAATTGCTGGAAAAAGCAGGACTTTATAGAATTATGTGTAGTTGTGTGTGTGTGTGTGGGGGGGGGGGGGGGGGGGCTGATTTTGTTTCTGGCATGATGCACAACTCGAACACCATCCCAAAGAGGGACTTTTCTGACAGTGTCATATGGTTTTATGAATGTTCTGTGCACTGTAATCGTGGGGGGGGGGGGGGGGGGGGGGGGGGAGGACTATGTAGAACAGCTTTTAGCTGAAGCATTAAAACTACCATCTTAACTTTTTTAAATTTTTTATTAATTCAGCCTTGAAACTTTCTGAATTAATAGGGCATATGACCGAAATATTGTCCAAAATATGAAAACTACAATGACATTGCATGTGCTTGAATAGTTCAATAGTTGTGCTATCAAAGTATTGGGAAGAGCTCTCTAGGACTTTTATGGAAACATAGGTAAATAATGAAATCTTATCAGATCTAAGAATAACATCATCTTAAAATATTTGTCAGTTTACAAGTTTTTGGCTCAATGGTGTTCGCAACTAGCCAAAAGGGCGTCTCCTCCTATAAGTACAAGTGGACAGGCCATAGAACTTATTTCCCATTAACTTCTACACATGCTATAAAGAGAACTGTATGTGTGGTCTAGGAATCTGAACAAGAGATTCCTTATAACAGACCCATCCAGTGGTATTCTTTCAGATGCTAAGATAAATTTATAACCATTCCTGAATTTGGGTCTTGCTTCAATCCTGGGTATGTCTCATCTCTAGCATCATCCAAATTTTCACACCAAAGTCAGCTGTTTCCAAAATAATAACATTGTTGCCATTGTCAGTTGGCAGAAGCATAATGACAGGATCACTGCAGAATGTGCATAGTGCATAGGGCAAAGTTCACTATGTGTGACCCTCATGATAAGTGCTGATACAAGGCTGGATAATACTTCACAGTGGTGTGATTTTAAGTTTCTTCTTATGGGCTGAGAATACAACTGTACTGATATCACTCATATTGTTGATTTACATTATTATGCAATTTCTCTGTTGCAGAAACTGGCAAAGTTTCCCTCTATGTTGTTCTGCACATACCTTCTGTAATGGCATTTGTTCCGCCACTGTGTGCATGTCTATCCAGTCCTTATCTGAGGCTGAAAGTGAACTATCAGTTTCAATGACAGAACTAATGCTATCTCATCATTTAAAAAGAGATTTACCTTTGAAGTCTGCAATATGCTTAGGGAGACTGCAGATCAAATGACAAGAAACTAGGCAGCTCCTTTCAGAATCTAAACCTCCAGCACCTAACATGTTTAATTCTGATGGCAATCGACTTTACATGGTCTGTAGCGATTCATCGTATGATTAATTAGTATTATGTCAGGCAATAACTGTATATTTTAGAAAAGCTTCTACCTGGTCTTACATTAAAATCAATGAACAGATCAAAACCTCTCACCCATTCTCTGTCAAATTAGATTAAAATATGCTGTAGTTAAGCTTTTCTATAAGAAAGGTATCAATAACCACCCAGTAGTCTTGCTTCCTGCATCATTCTCCAATTTTACTTATTGTTTATTTTTTTAAAGTACATAATGTGCTGTAGCTGGTTATCACCCATCTGTGTATTAATGGGATTCTAAGACAATTGCAGTTCAGATTCCAAAAGGTCTGCTATACTGAAATAACTTCACTTATGACACAATACAATTTTTAAATAATTAAATATCACAAGCTGGGACCTTCCTTGATTTACTGAAGGCATTTGACTGTTTCAGTCATATCACAGTAATTTAATTTTTATGGTATGCTTCGTTCAGGACACGCCCGGTTTGGCCCCTATTTAAGAAACAGAATGTGGAAAGCTATACTAAAATTTTAGAGCAATACAAAGAGTGTCACTACATCATCTGCATGGGGTTAAATCACAATGGGATCATTGTTGGTCATGTGGTAAAATTAGTCATTTTTGCAGATGAGATAATTATTATTGTTATGCTGAGGAAAGAAGCATCAACAGTGAAAGACATTTTAGTTAAAGTTATTAATTAGTTTCGAACCAATGGGCTAGCTTTAAACTTCGGGACAAAAAACCACACACACAGTTCATTCAGTTTCTCACTATCAAAAATGCCTCCATCTACTATTAACATAGTGTAAAATGTAAACTCTTATGGCTGGAAATAATCACAGTTAATAAAATGTTCTGGGCTATTACGCTGTAGTCAAATAGATTTCACCTTAAAACCCAATGTTTCATCCTCTTCTGTGGACAGCATTCCCAAGGGGATCATAGGTTCTTTGAATGTCCAAATCACACCCTGGCTTGCTACTGACTACAGCAAAATTCTGCTTCCGTGCAGAGGTGTGATGTCACAGGTTTTGAATTTGCAAGTGCAATTGGTTGTTGTTGACTGCTGTCATCCGCTGTTGCTATCTCCCAATGGTGGAACGCTTGTACACATCTTCTTCAGTACCGGAATCCAGATGTCATTAAATTTCACGCTCTCTTCCTTCCTATTGAAATTCCTGGGGTGTTTTACAATCTCTAGGGCCTCTCTGTAAACCTTTCTTTGTATCTGATTGTAACTGCCAGTACTTGAGTCCGATCACAATGAATGTGGCGGTATCACGGCTGCAAAGCATGTTCTGCAACAGGTGATCTGTCAGTCTTCTCTCTTCTGAAACTGTCTTTGTGCTTGTCTAATTGTTGTTTTTTTTTACCTTTTTTTGTAGTAGCACATCTCCTCCACCCATTCTTCCTTTGTGGGGACTTAAATGTGTGTAGTATGCTGTGGGGATGTACAGCCACTTGTCTCCAGGATCAATCTGTTGAGAATCTTATTATCTTCATAAGCATTATGTCTTCTGAACAGGGACAGAGTGCACATTTCAGCACTGCTATGGGTTTGTTGTCTGCCCCCATACATCTCATGGTATGCTCTGCTGCCATAGCAGACATGCCTCAGTGGGACATGGTCAACAATTTGTTCTTAAGTGACCACATCCCCATCAGGATATATCCGGCATAGTGAAGAGTGACCAAAAGTAAGCTTCCAAAGTGGCTGCTCTGAAAGAATAACTGTACAGTCAGCTGGCTATTTGTGAACATGGAGATGCAGCCAAGAATTGGTGGATCACATTATGAACATGATCCACCAAGTCATTGATGCAGCAACTCCACAGTCTCTAGGCCATCTACAGAGACCACATGAGCCCAGAAGGAGTGCCAATCTGCAGTCGGGGTTGGGTGGGCAGGTGGCACTGTGTGCAGTTTCAGATGGTGACCAGCTGCAGAGAACCTCACAAATTTTTGGATGGCAGGGGCCAGATGCCATTGTACTATTAAGGAGAAATCATGGCAAGAGCTCTTGAAATCATTAAATCATTACATCAGCTCGGCACAACTGTGAGAAGCCTACAGGATTTTTGGGGGGCAAAGTAGGCCACCTGTAGCAGTTGTACTGAAGGGGGGTCTTCAAACAGTACCCAGAGACATCACCCACAGCAATTTCTCAAAACTGCTTGTACTGACACACTAGATCCAGCATCTTGCTGTCACCATCTGAATACACAGGGTGTTCCATTTATCTGATGACGCCTGCCCAGAGTACTGCAGGCCGGCCACAGAAGCCATGTCTGCCAGTTGAATGGGTCCTGCAGGACCGCACTGTGTCTTCTCCCCCCCCCCCCCCCCCCCCCCCTTTTTTTTTGCCTGAAGACCATAGAGACATAAGCACCCTGTTGGCCAATGTCATTCAAGCAGTGAAACAGGCATCATGAATGTAGCAGTGAAGTTTGTGAATGCAACAATGGCAAGAGCGAATTATTCAGTACCACAATGAGTGTTTATTTACTATTTGTATGTGTATACAGAGTCCGCTCGTGCTGTTCGGAGATTTTTGAATGGGGAAGTTTCCAGGTGCCTGAGTTCCGAGTTGTGATGCAGATATAAATTTCATGAAACAGGAAGTGTTCAAGGCAAGAAGCATAAATGACGACATACAGTGCTCACAGAAGCTGGTCTCGACGACATTGCATACCGCCTGGAAAATTCCTCTAAAAAGTCTCTTGGACGTCTTTTGCAGCAAACACAAATATCATGCACCTCTGTACAAAAAGGTGCTGTGCTGCTTGAGCTAAGGCCCTATAATGTATCAGTAGTGTAAGAACTTTGACCTGTTGATCCTTCACACAGGGTTAAGTTTTGCGAAATGGATTTTAAAACAAGTGCATGATGGTGAAATGGATCCTTACCTCATTTTGTTTTCAGTTGAGGATTGGTTCCATTTACACCGGTATTTTCATTCGCAAAACTGTCAACACTGGCGTACAGATGTTGTGCTTCATGAGGAACCCCTTCATGATCAGAGAATAGGGGTGTCGTGCGCAGTTAGTGGTGACAGAATAATGGGCCCAATTTTTTTTTTAATGACACAGTTACAAGTGAGAAATATGTGCAAAACATTTTGCGACCATTTTTTAATGAACTGAGTGAAAGAGACTGAAGCTTTGCGTATTTTCAACAGGATTCAGCAAGGGCTCATACAGCCAGTGTTTCTTTGCATGAAATTCGCTATGTGATCGATGAAAGAGTGATTAGTAACAATATATGACCTGCTAGATGTCCTGATTTAAGTCCGTGAAATTTTTATTTTTGGGGTGCACTGAAGGACAAAGTGTACACAACAAATCCTCACACGATAGAGGAAATCAAGGATAATATTCATGAATCAATTAATTCAATATCTCAGACAGAATTACATTGTGTGATTAACAACTTCTTGAATAGATGTCAGAAATAATGGCAGGTAGTTCCAGCATCTCCTTTTATGATCAGGGTAAGTACAAGATTTATTTGTTTATATTCTAAATGTAGTCATGTCATACCACAGCAGTAGATGGGTGACATGGCATCTGATCACTGGGCAACAGAACGCTCGCTGCCCGGCATCTGCTATGCTGCACAGGTGGTCATCAGATAAATGAAACATTCTGTAGAAAGGGGTGAGTTGGATATCAGGTCCAGTAATAGTAAGCCGAATTACCATGTGGGAGCTGGATTCAGCACTGTCTGAGGCTTGTGATGCTTCATCCAGTCACAACCAAATCAAATACAGATGTTGTGGCAACTCGTACAAGAACAATTTTTGCAAATAGTCTGCAAGCAACAGGGCCTTTTGGGATCTATGCAAAGCATTTTGGCACCAGTTGTGAGTCAACTACTGTCACTGACATGGTGCTGAAGTGAACTGCCTTCTTGGCAGCTGAAGAGACCAGGATTATTCAAATGTAGTAAGGTGCAGGAGAGACTGCACTCATGTGGTTTTTAATGAAATTTTAAATGAGCACCACAACTATGTAGATGAATTTACTAATTGGTCTAAGCAGGTGGCTCAGTTGTTTTCCTAGTGTATGTCCTCAAGAATTTACCATATATAATGCAGAGTTGAATGCAGTCTTGAGGGCTCTGGAGCAGATGGGACATATCCATGCTGAGAAATTCCTCATTTTCTCTGACTACTTACGTGCCCTTAAATCTATTCAACAAATCTACCCAGCAGACATATATGTCGGTAACATCCAGGACTCCCTTTTCCACCTGTGAAGGATGAGGAATGAGGTGCCATTTTGCTGGATACCAGGTCACAAGAGAATTCAGGGAAATGAATCCATTGATGTGGCAACCAGGGAAATGTGTTTTCTGAATTATGTGGCTCAGTGCACTGTCCCCCTACATGCTGTATTCTGGCTGTTGAGGTACAGGTGATGAGAAGAAGGGTGGCTGAAAGCGACAGATATGAAATTGTCGGTAGTAAAATCAACTTCTTGGTAGTGAGGTATCTCCCTCCAGCCACTGAGACAACATGAATTCCTTCTCACTTGCCTTCAAATAGGGCACAGTTTGATGACATATGGCTTCTTGCTGCAGTGGGAGGACTCTCCAATGCATAGTGCTTTTGACATACATACTACAGTACAACACATTTCAACAGACTGTATTTTATATTGGGGCAGGGGACACAGGTTAGTTTACCAGCTGGTCTGCCTACTCTGAGGGAGAAGGTTTTAATGTGCTGCCAGGGTGGCTAACTCATCCTGGTTTTTTGTAAGTAATTGGCCAGCCACATTTTCCTGATCTTTTTCCCCTATAGCTCAGTCACCATTTTAATAGCACATTTTAACATTGCATTCATCATTGTTGGGTATGATTTTGTAGGCGAATATGACTGGGAATGGGAGAGAGTGATTGTAATTTGAAGTGAAATTATTTTAATTTTTAGTTTTAACTCTTATAGCCACAATTATCTCATACTGTTTTATGAAGGATGTTAATTACCTCACTGTTGAGTGCCCTAAATTGCCCCCTCCCCCCTCTGCCTCCCACTCTCCATACAGAAAAAAAACAGCTTAACAGATCAGTTAAAACTTGACAATGGTCAGAGAGTACCTACCAAAAGCTAATGGAAATATAGCCAATTGACACAGCTGTAGGACCAGGAAAATTTTATTAATCCCACTTATGAAACCAAGGGAATATACTGTTTTCATTGAAATAGAAATAAAATGTTAATGCTGCAACGTAATGAATTATTCTTGCTTCTGTTAAGTTCTGTGTGCTATGATTTTGATGTCATTATAACTCAAATTTTAACAATTTGTAATAAAACTCATCACAGGACTTTTTATTATGATAAATAGTGGAAAGCCTTACCTGCCAAATTCAGTTTGTTTATTGTAGTATGGTTGCTTCTATGTGTAGGATCACAGATCAAAGTATTGGTATTTGATCCCCTGTTAGTCCACATTTCGCAACTTCCATTTCTGGCAGTGCATTATGCACTTGAAAAATGCCAGGTTGCACCATAGTTTGGATTTCTTGTTCAATTGTAGCAACCAATCATTAGCTTTGTTATGAGTCAGTCAGTTCACAGGAAGACAAGGATGCATCACCTGCAGTATTGTCATTACTGTTAGTCATTAATAGCAGTAGTTTAAATCCAGGGTAAGGAGAACTGTTGTGTACTTCTGCAGCTGTTTTATACTTGATAATTAGCTGTTCAAAAATAGTCTTTCAGGACAAAATATTAGTGACTCCTATAAAAGGGCATGCTAGTCACTTTAGAGCACTACAGATAGTGTAGCACTGGTAGCAGGCAGTCACGTGACCCTCCATGAGTAGTATAAGTCGTAGCAGTAAAGTGCTGTGCAAGTACCAATCAGTTGCATAGAATCAAGGCAGTAATATGGATTGACATGGAGACATGGCAGAATTGCAGAAATGAACTATCATGAAACTTCCTGGCAGATTAAAACTGTGTGCCCGACCGAGACTCGAACTCGGGACCTTTGCCTTTCGCGGGCAAGTGCTCTACCAACTGAGCTACCGAAGCACGACTCACGTCCGGTACCCACAGCTTTACTTCTGCCAGTATCTCGTCTCCTACCTTCCAAACTTTACAGAAGCTCTTCTGCGAACCATGCAGAACTAGCACTCCTGAAAGAAAGGATATAGCGGAGACATGGCTTAGCCACAGCCTGGGAGATGTTTCCAGAATGAGATTTTCACTCTGCAGCGGAGTGTGCGCTGATATGAAACTTCCTGGCAGATTAAAACTGTGTGCCCGACCGAGACTCGAACTCGGGACCTTTGCCTTTCGCGGGCAAGTGCTCTACCAACTGAGCTACCGAAGCACGACTCACGTCCGGTACCCACAGCTTTACTTCTGCCAGTATCTCGTCTCCTACCTTCCAAACTTTACAGAAGCTCTTCTGCGAACCATGCAGAACTAGCACTCCTGAAAGAAAGGATATAGCGGAGACGAAGCGAAAGGCAAAGGTCCCGAGTTCGAGTCTCGGTCGGGCACACAGTTTTAATCTGCCAGGAAGTTTCATATCAGCGCACACTCCGCTGCAGAGTGAATATCTCATTCTGGAAACATCCCCCAGGCTGTGGCTAAGCCATGTCTCCGCTATATCCTTTCTTTCAGGAGTGCTAGTTCTGCATGGTTCGCAGAAGAGCTTCTGTAAAGTTTGGAAGGTAGGAGACGAGATACTGGCAGAAGTAAAGCTGTGAGTACCGGACGTGAGTCGTGCTTCGGTAGCTCAGTTGGTAGAGCACTTGCCCGCGAAAGGCAAAGGTCCCGAGTTCGAGTCTCGGTCGGGCACACAGTTTTAATCTGCCAGGAAGTTTCATATCAGCGCACACTCCGCTGCAGAGTGAAAATCTCATTCTGGAAACATCCCCCAGGCTGTGGCTAAGCCATGTCTCCGCTATATCCTTTCTTTCAGGAGTGCTAGTTCTGCATGGTTCGCAGAAGAGCTTCTGTAAAGTTTGGAAGGTAGGAGACGAGATACTGGCAGAAGTAAAGCTGTGGGTACCGGACGTGAGTCGTGCTTCGGTAGCTCAGTTGGTAGAGCACTTGCCCGCGAAAGGCAAAGGTCCCGAGTTCGAGTCTCAGTCGGGCACACAGTTTTAATCTGCCAGGAAGTTTCATATCAGCGCACACTCCGCTGCAGAGTGAAAATCTCATTCTGATGAACTATCATGTTTGAACATGCCCATCAGCACACTGTGAATGAGGTTGTTGATTGGTTGCTGTATCAATGAGTGTTTTTACAAGGAATGGTGTACCACTGACAGCCGTATAAGATGGTGTAAGAACAGTGGTCATAAAGAATCCTAACCAACAGGGGCCAGATGTGTCACATCTTCTCAGTGACAATTGCTTTCTAATCCTATAGGAATTGCTGCTGTCCGTGAATGAAGGTCCATTCAAAGGGAACGCCATGAAATGGATATTTGGAGTTTGCAAATAGAATAGCTAATTCACAGGATAAAATTAAAACTATTTGGTCATTCATGAAGGAAGTGTCTGGTCAGCAGCACAAGGCCGATGATATAAAGTCAGTTCATAGTAAAAATATTTCTGTTACTGATAAGTCAGATATATGTACAGTATTTAACAATCCCTTTCTAAGCATTGCTGGTGAATTAAATAAAAACTTAGTTTCTACAAATAATAATATAATGCTCTTGGAAAATGTCTTTCTGAGATTGATGTCTGAAATACTCCTCTGTGATATTGACAACGATGAGATTGAGTTAATAATTAAATCACTAAAGACTAAGGACTCTCATGGATATGAAGAAGTGCCTAGCAGAATATTTAAGTACTGTGCTGCATATGTTAGCCCTGTACTGATCCATATTTGTAATTTTTCCTTTAAGAATGGGCACCAGCCTTGCCGCAATGGATACACTGGTTTCCATCAGATCACCGAAGTTGAGCGCTGTCGGGCTTGGCCGGCAATTGGATGGGTGACAATCCAGGCCACCATGCACTGTTGCCATTTTTAGGGGTGCACTCAGCCTCATGATGCCAATTGAGGAGCTACTTGACCAATTAGTAGTGGCTTCGGTCAAGAATACCATCGTAATGGCCGGGAGAGCGGTGTGCTGACCCCATGCCCCTCCTATCCGCATCCTCATCTGAGGATGACACGGCGGTCAGATGGTCCTGGTAGGCCACTTGTGGCCTGAAGACGGGGTGCTTTTTTTCCTTTAAGAATGGTCAGTTTCCTGAACGATTAAAGTACTTGGTACTAAAGCCACTTTATAAAAAGGGAGAAAGAATAATGTAGACACATTTAGACCTGTTCCTATGCCATCAGTGTTGGCTAAAGTTATCGAAAAGGCTGTGCATGTAAGGATAATTGATCGTTTTATTTCACACAGTTTGCTACCATATGTACAGTTCAGTTTTAGAAGTGGTTTAACAACTGAAAATGCTATATTCTCTTTTCTCTGCGAGGTACTGACTGGATTAAACAAAAGTTACCGAACACTAGGCATATTTTTTGACCTAACTAAGGCGTTTCATTGAGTCGATCACAAAATATTCCCACAGAAGTTGGACCATTATGGAATACGGGGAGTAGCTCACAATTTGTTCACCTATTACTTTAACAACAGACAGCAAAAAGTCATTATCCACAGTGTTGAGAGTGGCTATGATATGGATTCTGAGTGGGGCACATTCAAATAGGGGATGTCCCAGGGATCAGTGCTGGACCCAATCCTGTTCCTTATGTATATAAATGATATGCCCTCTAGTATAAAAGGTGATTCTAAAATATTTCTGTTTGCTGATGACACTAGCGTGGTAGTAAAGTATGTTGTGTGCAGTGTTGGTACTGTTTCAAATACTGTAGTTCAAGACATAAGTTCATGGGTTGTAGAAAATAAACTAATGCTAAATCACAGTAAGGCTCAGTTTTTACAGTTTCTAACACACAATTCAACAAAACCCAATATTTTAATTTCGCAGAATGGATGTATGATTAGTGAATTATATTTTGGCTAACTCTTCCTGTTCTCAAAGGATGGTTTTGCCTCAGAAACAGGAAGTTCAGGCAATAAGTGGTGCAAGTCTGTGAACCTCTTGTCGACCCCTGTTCATTAATTTGGTTTTCAGGTCACCACGAACATGAACCAGGATGTTTGTTTCAACCATATCGGTGACCGAGCATTGCCCTTTCATCAACAGCGTAATATTGAGTATGCTATGGACATTCGCATCTTCCAAGATGCCAACAGGCATTTTTTTACATGGGACTGTTTGAAATAGTATGCGAGGTGATCCACATGAGTTCCAAAAGAAATCCGTTGGAATTCGATTACTCGATAAATAGTAGAATTCTCAAGGCTGTCAATTCAACTAAGTACCTGGGTGTTAAAATTACGAACAACTTCAGTTGGAAAGACCACATAGATAATATTGTGGGGAAGGCGAGCCAAAGGTTGCGTTTCATTGGCAGGACACTCAGAAGATGCAACAAGTCCACTAAAGAGACAGCTTACACTACACTCGTTCATCCTCTGCTAGAATATTGCTGCGCGGTGTGGGATCCTTACCAGGTGGGATTGACGGAGGACATTGAAAGGGTGCAAAAAAGGGCAGCTCGTTTTGTATTATCACATAATAGGGGAGAGAGTGTGGCAGATATGATACGCGAGTTGGGATGGAAGTCATTAAAGCAAAGACGTTTTTCGTCGCGGCGAGATCTATTTATGAAATTTCAGTCACCAACTTTCTCTTCCGAATGCGAAAATATTTTGTTGAGCCCAACCTACGTAGGTAGGAATGATCATCAAAATAAAATAAGAGAAATCAGAGCTCGAACAGAAAGGTTTATGTGTTCGTTTTTCCCGCGCGCTGTTCGGGAGTGGAATGGTAGAGAGATAGTATGATTGTGGTTCAATGAACCCTCTGCCAAGCACTTAAATGTGAATTGCAGAGTAGTCATGTAGATGTAGATGTACAAGAAGTGTCATGGCACAGTGAAAACAATGGAGACTTTATTAAATAGTAAGACATAGGTACGGCACTCGAGAGACACACAGCATGTGGAATCAGGGCAAGCGGGCACAACAATTAGCACATCCCAGGTGAAAATGTTACCCTACTGCAGTCGTGGGTACTGTCAGGGTGACAACACGCTGTAAGCAGTGGTCACAGCAAGGTCAGCTGACTGAGGCCAAAACAAGGAAATGCTGACCGAGGTGGGGCGTTTCTAGACTATTCCGTGAGGTTCTGGAAAGATTTTGATCATTGAAAGGATCTTCAGTGGAAGCATGGGACAGCAACACTGTTAGGGGAAACCTGTCTAGAGCCTGAGAAAGCAGAATATAAACAGCAGTTCGGGGAGTCTCAGGAGTAGCCGATGAGTAAAGCAGTGAGAGAGTTAGTGAGAGAGTCACACAGTTGGAGCCTCAGTCTTCATCAGGTAGCAGCTGAGTTGTTGGGAGCCATCACTGTAAAGTGACAGTTGGATGATACTGCAGTAAACTACGAGAAGAATACATGCATTTGAAGGAGGCACTGATTTTCCTGTTCTTACACTGAGTTTCCTGCCTGTTAGCAACGAGCTCTGTAGAGTTTGTCTCTAGAAGTAGCAAAGAGTAATAGTATTTCTAAATGTCAAAATATACATAGGAACAAGTGCCACCTTACGCTTTGCTCTTAGTGTCTACTTGCGTGAGTAGCAACAAGGAATAACTGTTAGTTTTCAGTGTATGAGAAGGAACAAGTGAGGTCTCGCACTCTCCTCTTACCGTGATTTGAGAATTTGATGGAATCATTGGAACGAGTCACTATCAAATCACTTGTCTCTAATAGTAAAAGGTAGAACCCAGGAACGTGGATCGCTGGAGTGGTAGTGTAATCGTTGATGGATAAAAAGCCACTGTGAGGCACCTCTCTGAGTAAGGATGAACTACTGAAAAATTAAGTGTTCTTCAATTGTACTTGGAAGTGTTTGCACCCGTTATGACTTGCTACAATCTTCTCCTCTGCATGCCATCATCACTTCTGCTAAATGTTTTAGGAGACTTTCTCCCTCTCACTCCGTTAAAGACAAATAAGTAGATCTCAACCCACAGTGTTGCCAATGTCCTGACTGCGGAATGCAGGCCACACCTATATACCAGGCTTGTGGGACACAACAGTTCATACAAAATCTCCCTCATCTCTAGGGTCGTGGACGGGGTGAGGGGGGGGGGGGGCGGAGAAGGAGGGAAGGGGGAAGGATGACACTCGTTTTGTAACAGCATCTACGAGGAGAAAAGAAATCTCACTGCTGGTGGGATATGCCTGTTGTGGGGTGTAGCTTTGTATAGCCGATCATAGCCCTCCTCCCTCCCGCCCAACTTACTTCAGGCACCAGGATAGCTTTGTCGTCTCAAAGAACAGCCCGACATTGCAGTTTTCTTGCAAAATGTTGCCATCTCGTTGAGCGGCAGAATAATTTTATTGTACATGCTTAAATTTTTTGAAGCTGGACCCAGCGAGCTCAGAACAAAACAGGCTAGGTCGTCGCCGGTGTGCCAGTTGGAATGTTAACAGGATATACCATTGATTATAACAGACATCAGGATACGAAGCGAACATTGCCACACAACCTCTGAGCGAGGAACGTATAAACGCAGCGGCCGCAGTGCTACATAACGTGGAAGTGTGAAGTAATACTTCACAACTTCAGCGCAAGAGCCCCACTGCGAAGTCAGATTTAGACAGAAAGACACTATGTTGACAATACAGAATATTTCCTGAATTAGCACAATGAGGCAAGGAGCGCTGACGAAAACGATAAACAAGGGCAAACGCGGTCATATAGCTAGAGCCACAGCATGATAGTCGCAATCTCGGGCTTTTAAACAACGAGGCTTTTAGAGCTCAAAGACATATTCAGTCGTGATCCCTTTCTGTCCGTGTTGCTAGAACCAGAGAGTATGATGGTCAATTGAGTTTCTATCAAACCACGAAAAGCTAATCAATGATGGTCTGCCTGCTACCTGCATGCTGATTTCAACACCGAGACATAGCCAACTTACACATACTGCAACTGGGTCTGCTATTGCTGTCTACTGTGAGATCATGGATAATTTGAAGACTGATATGTGGGCAGCCCTCCTGTACTACTGATCATCTAGGATGATATGCGAGCTGTTATCTCCACAACAACCAGGCGTGGCACGTTCACAGAGTCACCTGGCCGACTCGTGAACAACTGCTGCAGCCTTGGTACATCTAGGGTGGATGACTAGGGCCTTGTGTTCACAGCCACTGATGCACTGGACCACAGCCAGCTGTCCTCAACAGAGTGCACGACAGGCACAGATACCACGGTATCAGTGACGCCTGTAGGCGTAACTCGATGGTGAGTGTTCATTGGAGGTGAGGGTATCATATGAAGTGCCCCAGGGAAGTGTGGTAGGTCCGCTGTTGTTTTTTGTCTACATAAATGATCTTCTGGATAGGGTGGATAGCAATGTGCTGCTGTTTGCTGATGATGCTGTGGTGTACGGGAAGGTGTCGTCGATGAGTGACTCTAGGACGGTACAGTATGACATGGACAGGATTTGTGATTGGTGTAAAGAATGGCAGATAACTCTAAATATAGATAAATGTAAATTAATGCAGATGAATAGGAAAAAGAATCCCATAATGTTTGAATACTCCATTAGTAGTGTAGCGCTTGACTGGTTATTGCATTTCACAGTACCAGCTCCTTTATTATCTTATCACCTTCATTTCATTTACGCACTATCCAACACTTTGATACATTATAATTGAACTAAAGCCTCGTTGCGAGTCAACTGGTGCCTTTAGAATATGACAAAAATAAATTAAATATTGTATAACAGGGTCGCCACTAGGTTTTACTACAGAGAAAAGAAAGAAATAAGTTCCGATGTTCTTCATGTTTTAATCATACCAGTGAATGAAATTTTCTAACCATATATCGTCAACTGGTGGAACTTACAAGTTGTGGTGACCCTTTCATACATGGAGGTAAAGTAAAAATTCATCGCCATTTAACTGAAATGAATTGAATACCATGTACTGTCAAAAACTTACGAAACAAGAAAACAAATAGCAGCAAACTGTCAACAAAATATCAATCATCCATAGAATTTTTACCCAGTCTCTGATGCACTCAGCCAATCTCGCGGAGCAGCTAGGGAATGTCCTTCCTCTGACAGACGCAGCTAAGAGTGAAGTGCTGCCCAAAGATTTTAGCGGGCTGGCTTCTGCATCGCATGCTCGATTCTGAGTTGAGCCAATCGGCGTTCTCCAGATCTCCCACCAGAAGTCAGGCTCCCTCCCCTTGTTGCAAATACTGTTATATTATATTCGTAGAAATACAAATCTACCTTTAATAGGAGAATTTTTTTTAATTTTCGAGCTTATTATTCGTTTGTGTCACTGACTGAGGTAATAATTCGTAGTTTAAGATTCAGTATTTCGTGCCATAATCTCTTCCCACCGTTTCTCTGTTCTGTCCTTGCTATTTATTAATACAAGAGGTCAAATGTTACTGATAGGATACTAGTAGTAGACGGCAAATCATCGAGTAAAACTGAAGTGATATCAGGTGTTCCCCAGGGAAGCGTCCTGGGACCTGTGCTGTTCCTGATCTATATAAATGACCTGGGTGACAATCTGAGCATTCCTCTTAGGGTTTTCGCAGATGATGCTGTAATTTACCATCTAGTAAGGTCATCCGAAGACCAGTATCAGTTGCAAAGCGATTTAGAAAATATTGCTGTATTGTGTGGCAGGTGGCAGTTGACGCTAAATAACAAAAAGTGTGAGGTGATCCACATGAGTTCCAAAAGAAATCCGTTGGAATTCGATTACTCGATAAATAGGACAATTCTCAAGGCTGTCAATTCAACTAAGTACCTGGGTGTAAAAATTACGAACAACTTCAGTTGGAAAGACCACATAGATAATATTGTGGGGAAGGCGAGCCAAAGGTTGCGTTTCATTGGCAGGACACTTAGAAGATGCAACAAGTCCACTAAAGAGACAGCTTACACTACACTCGTTCTTCCTCTGTTAGAATATTGCTGCGCGGTGTGGGATCCTTACCAGGTGGGATTGACGGAGGACATCGAAAGGGTGCAAAAAAGGGCAGCTCGTTTTGTATTATCACATAATAGGGGAGAGAGTGTGGCAGATATGATACGCGAGTTGGGATGGAAGTCATTAAAGCAAAGACGTTTTTCGTTGCGGCAAGATCTATTTATGAAATTTCAGTCACCAGCTTTCTCTTCCGAATGCGAAAATATTTTGTTGAGCCCATCCTACGTAGGTAGGAATGGTCATCAAAATAAAATAATAGAAATCAGAGCTCGAACAGAAAGGTTTAGGTGTTCGTTTTTCCCGCGCGCTGTTCAGGAGTGGAATGGTAGAGAGATAGTATGATTGTGGTTCGATGAAGCCTCTGCCAAGCACTTAAATGTGAATTGCAGAGTAGTCATGTAGATGTAGATGTAGAGGTAGATATAGCTAATATCCCTGCAGCTTGATAGCACTACAGGATATAATCATCCATGAGTGACCATGGCTGGATATGGTATACCTGAAGAATCTTGCATACTCTCTTCCTCACTAAATTGAGACCATTATCAAGATCAGAGGTGATGTCATACACTAGAAGCATGATGTCTCCCATTCATCTAGTATGATTGTAACTAACAATTGTGTAATCAGATTGCCTTTTTAGTTTAATGCTGAGCACAAGGAGCACTGCAAGATGCGTAACTGATTCCTATTAGTAGGTTTGCAGTGTTTTGTGCCTCTTTGTGCACCATGTGGCAGGATATTAAAGAAAGTGTTACTAGCCATAACCCGTAAAATTTTTTGAGCAACAGTGTACCCAGGAAAGCAATTATGTGTAGTTCTTGAAAGTAGTAAGGTTCCTACATTGGGCATTTTTCATTTCCATTTTGTTTTTATTTAGTGGACTACAAAATTTTTGTTTTGAAGTGATTTTGAGAAAAATGTGTAACTACATATGTTTTGGGTTACAGTCCTATCATTTCACAGACTATGGGCCCTGTTGCAACTAATTATTGTGAAGGGTCATCATGTATTTATGTTTGTATATTTAGAATATTTACAACTTAGTCAAGACAAACCCATACATAATTGTTTGAATAATTATGTTGTCCTTTTGATAAAGTAAACTATTTGGTGTGTTTGTACTTGAAACGTAATTTCCAATCAAATTTTGTAAACTAACAAAGTTCTTGCCTCAGTTCATTTGTACCTCGCTAGCAATCGTAATAGATTCTGTCATTTTGACTTCTACAGTATCAAAGCTTATTGTTGATATTCTCAAATTCATTAAAATGACAAAATATGGAAAAATTGATTGTGACCATATTTTGAGTGTAATATAAGAACTCAAAAATTCACACTGTAGAAGTAGTTTCACAATAGTGCAGTTTCTGTAATGCTAACAAAATTCATAAGAGAGCTGTCTTACACAGCCAACTTTACATTGTGAGTGGCTTCTGATTTTAATTTTACACTACTGGATAGTTGCTTTCAAGAGACCAGTTGCTTTCTAATAAAAAAACCTATATGAGTTGATATGAAATTGTATCTTTCTTTCAGTATCAACCTTTTTTAAATGCAGATCCAAGTACTTCTTTGTTGAGAGGTAAATTCTTCCTTATTACCAGATAGTAAAGACTTTTGATAATCGTGAAGAACCCCTACAAATATTGAAACGACAAGAAAACAGATCATAGAATTTTCAGAAAGAGACAGAGCTTTTAAAAATGTGTTTTTAAAATTCAGACATCGGGTTTGTGTACAGTACAGAATACAATATTCATTGGTGTAAAATATATTTTAACTATTCTGATCTTCATTTTTCTCCTTAAAATAAGGATGAGATATTTTTATCGTGAATAATAAACAGTATTACCTTTTTAGAAGTGTAAGTTCTAGAAGTCCCACAGCTTGTGCAGACTGTAAGTTAATACTCAAGGGAACAGTCTTCACTAGTTTTTGTACCAACTTTCCTTGAAGATCCTCTGAAGTTAATATATTCTTAAAGTTACAGAGAGACAATGGCTTACCTTCAGGAGGTGAAATTCCTAGTACTGCCTATAGGAACACTTAAAATAGAAAATAATTTTACTGGCTTTCAGAACTTACATTTCTGTTTTGGGGAGGAAAAGAGGGATTGTTTGAGAATAGTTCAATGGTCAGGGGTGCAAACATTTTAATATAAAAGAGAAGGTCCCAGAGAGAGTAGGCAGTCAAAGATAGTACATTAGTAATCACAGTGCTAGCTTTGGTTGAAGGATGATAGATGGTACAGAGTGAGAAAGAAAAATGGATGAAAAGAGGAAGAGAAATGAAAAGTGCCAGGCTATTGGTGGAGTACATCACAATGAATGTGATGATTGTTATCTACACCTAATCATGAAAGGCAGTTAGCTCAGATTCTATTTTTATCTTGCAAGTGGCAAAAATGTTCAAAATTAAAGCTATTATTTCAAAGAACATAGATTGACTGTACATGCACACATCTCTTCTGATTCTCTTGCCTTACTAGTTTGAGTAGCAATCTTGCACACCTGTAAGAACAGACACTGTGTATATTAATTTTGCCACAACTGTTGCACAGAATACTACTTTCAAATTGACCCAAATTAATTATCTGCATGTATGAATGGCCATTGTCAAATTCTGATGAAAAACCAACTAGACTATCAAGTTGCATTGCATACTGTGTGACATAATGTGATTAACTTAAATAGCTGCTTAACATATTGTATCGTTTTGAGTTCCAGAAACACAACGAAATCACAAGTGGCATGTCCAATGAATATGGATATTGAGGCATCATAACAATATTATTTTTGCCCAAATGTTCATGAACAGAAAATATAGCATGAGTAGGTACAGTATTGTGAAACAGATTCTATGAATTGTGTGACTACAAATATGTGCACATTCTTTGGGTTTCTTCTTGGAAATTGGGTAGAACTTCCAGGTAGCACTCACTCTCTGTTGACACTGTAACCTCGTGGAAAGAACTGTAGGTATATCACATAAACTAAATTGAAGAATACAGTGAACAGAATCTTTAAATTTATCAAATCAGTCCGTGAACTGCCTCAGGCTCGCCTTCAGATGAGATATACTCAAGTTTGTTACGAGTATATGAGAAGGCCACACACAGAATCGCGGTTTGGTGGTCTTGGTGCTTTGTTCATATTTGAACTAGGAACATGGAGTAAATTGTTTCCAGTTTAGCCAGGACCAGTGGTCATATTTATATCTCAGACCAGTGGTCATATGTATAACCATTCGAACATCTGTCGTACTGTAGTTATATTACAGTATATTAAGCTAGGTTTGAATGATAAACTACCCAGGTAAATTGTGTGAGTCTGTTAATTCCTTTTGTAAAAGATTTTAATAGGGCTGAAATTAATGCTCAGTCAATGACACCATTTATATGTTTACCATTTTGATTTTGCATGCAAAAGCAGTCACCCTTACACGATTCAAGACTGGAGCAAGACTGACGGTTCAAATTTGGTCCACCAGTGTATGGTACCTTGGTCTAAGATACGTTTTACTGTTTGAAAAATAAATATTACTTCATTTGGATTTTAAATGCAAGAAAACATGTTTTCTGGGACTTACCTGAAGTGCAGCAGTTCTATACTTTAAACTTGTATGAATCAGTTCAAACTTTGCACAAAGATTAGATAAGTAGGTAAAGTTGAAATGATTTTTTTTGTCCAAGATAAGATGGTCTAAAGTTGAGTTCAGTGTAGCAAAAATTTTTGTTCTTAACATTAATTGAATGTGTGAAAATTGTTTCAACTGAATCAAATAACTAAAAAATTTATTCTTACCATAAAATTGAAAACTCTTTCAAAAATCTATCTCCATTTGGATTTTATGTGCGAGAAACACATTTTTTGTCATTTCTTTATGTCTGTGTTTCAGACTTGTGTGAATCAGTTCAAATTTTGTGAGAAGGTAGACAAATACATGCAATTAATGGTCGGCCTGTTGTTTTGTGAAAGCTGTATCCATTACCATGATATGCGGTCTAAAGTTGCACATAAAATGCATGAAAAATCTGGTTTTATGCAAATCGCACATGCTCACATGGCTTAAAGTGATACAGATGATGATAAAAATTATAATTGTACAGCAATTATAAGAAGTGCTTGCAACAGTCTTTAACTTTGGGTTTTATATGTGGAAAGTCATGCATTTGCTCATGAAACTCTGCTTCGTAGAAATGCATTGCATATTAAGCATTTGGTTATTACAGTTTATCATCATTTCTGCGTGTGTACATTGAAGATTTGATTCACTAGTGGTGTAAAATCATAGAAACATTATTGGATGTGCAAAACAATGCATGTATCAAACCAAAATAATGCCCAGCCCTGTACAAAATGAGTTACTGTTTGATTGAGCATTTAAAGCTTTATTGATGACCACACAGAAAATTAAACTAACCTGAAAATTGCTGTAAAAGTAATTGTCAGAAAAAAGATCACCTTATTTATAAGCAACAGAAACTGTTTTATTGTATTTTCTTCAAAACCCACTATGCTATCTTGTAGAAAATTTATTTTCAGACAAAAAAAGGCCTAAGTTTATTAGTTTGCATACAGGATTGGAAAGTTGATAGTATTTTGTTAGGTGCTTTTCTGCACTTTTTAGCCAATAATACTCATACATAATTCGGATTGGTTGTTGCAATGTTTCACACCAAAATTATTCGCGTGAGTTTTTCTAGCAGCGGTTTCTTAATTTTCAGTTTTTATTACTGCATACTTCACATAAATGATGGCAAGAATTTTAAGACAAGAGATAATAACGAACTGTATGCTCTTTAATACTTTATTATTTGTTGCGTGAATCATTCAACTTGCAATATAGTGAGCTATTAAGTAAGTTTATCTATGTAATATGGTCATATTGTAAGTTTATCTATGCAATATAACCTATTTACATAATTTCTTATAATAAGCATTACACAGTAATTAATATTTCATTCAGTATCATATTTAAGTTTGCAGTTATTTTGCGCACTGTGTTAAGTATTTCTGATTATTTTTCATACGTTTGTGTATACAGTCACATGCATATATGAATAAAATGTATGTAACTATAAAATAATAAATTATGAAAGTAAACAAATAAAATTATAAAAAATATATAACAAAGTTACAAAATGATAAAAGGATGTGGAAAAATTAAAAAATAAAACAAAGGAACATTCTACAAGTGTGTGACCTTATTGTGGTGTAGACGTTTGTGAGCTCTGAGGACACAGCAGGCTATCCTGGACAGGTTCAACCAAACATGAGATGAGTAAAAGTACTGACAAGTTAAAAAAAGCACGAATATGTCAGTTGTTTTGATTTTTAAATGTCTTCAAAGCTGCCAGATAAGCTGAAAAGCTAGTTCTCTTCTTTTACATCCCTAACTCTGTCCAGGACATATTTGCCTGTTTTGTGCTATGATAGGTGTATTGCCGGCCGGTGTGGCTGAGTGGTTCAAGGCGCTTCAGTCTGGAACCACACGACCACTACTGTCGCAGGTTCAAATCCTGCCTTGGGCATGGATGTGTGTGATGTCCTTAGGTTAGTTAGGTTTTAAATAGTTCTAAGTTGTAGGGGACTGATGACCTCATTCTGGTGCAATCATACTTGGAGCATGAGGATGGGGCATTAATGATTGATTCACTATCATAAGAGATAGGAAAACTTTTAGTGTATCACCTTTTGTGTTGGTTATTTGGCAAGTTGTTAGACAGCTGAAGTTATTGATTTACTGTAGCATTATGGGTGTTTGAATCCCACTGATGGCTTCCATTTCCACTGCCTTTTAGGTACAAAGTTGAACACTCTACACTATCATTGTCTCTCACTATTACTTTATAATGCACTGTGTGTTATGAGAAACTGGCCTGCATCCAGTATGTGCCGCACAACTTCAGTACAGTACAGAAGTATTTAGCTCAAGATATAACTTTTTCGGTTTGGAAGCCCTTTCTTCATTAATACATATGTAGTATAATAGCCATGTGTGCAAGTTTGGACACAATTGCGTGGAAACCACAAACATCTTTACTGCCATGCCCAAGTCAGCTGGTAAGACAGATAAATCATCTGCAGGAGGGATGCCTCCCCCACCTCAACCCACTCTCTGCATACTTTAAATCTTCTGTTTCAATGAAAACTGCTGCATCAGTGCTGATGGAGAAGCTTCGGCCTCATCTGATGTGTATATGGAGGAAAACACTTTTCATGGTGCCCTCCTCTCAGTACAAAGCAGACTAACATTGTGACACCACCCAGTTTGTTGGGTGTAGAGCAGCATGTTCAGCTTCTGTTCCTGAAAAATACTACAGGAAATAAAGCTGGATAGGAAAAATAACAAAAATCTGATAATGAATCCTGTCTTGGCATTGCTGACCATCTCTGACTCCATTCCACCAGGAGCCTATGAATGTAGATGCTGCACTCCACACACAAGTGGAACACAACCACCTGTAAAACAGCTCATGCACTTCTTCCTCTCAGTGTCCCCACAAAAGCTCATGCTAAAACTTCATCCATGACGATGCTATGGTAATGGCTACTATTGCCACCTGGCAGAGCTCAAGAACTGATTGCTACTTACCCTGCTACTTTTGTCGCAATACAGTATACTGGGCTCCTAATAAATCACCAAGACCCATAACATGTACCACAAGAATGCAGAATTTGATGTATGCTGCCTTAACATCAGAGCTCCAACACACTTCAGTAAAGCCAGCAGCACTGACTTCATTACACTGGAATATTTATTTATTTTATTTATTTATTTATTTATTGTTTCGTGGGACCACATTTAGGAGAAGTCTCCATGGTCATGGAACGAGTCAATACATGAAATTATAACACGATTGTAGAAACAGATAAAATGAAATATAAGAAACATATTCAGGTGACAAGTCGTTAGTTTAAATAAAGAAAATCAAGAATGTAACACTGGAATTTGCTTAATTTTTTATCTCTTCCAGGAGCTCCTCGACAGAGTAGAAGGAGTGAGCCATGAGGAAACTCTTCAGTTTGGACTTAAAAGTGTTTGGGCTACTGCTAAGATTTTTGAGTTCTTGTGGTAGCTTATTGAAAATGGATGCAGCAGAATACTGCACTCCTTTCTGCACAAGAGTCAAGGAAGTGCATTCCACATGCAGATTTGATTTCTGCCTAGTATTAACTGAGTGAAAGCTGCTAACTCTTGGGAATAAGCTAATATTGCTAACAACAAACGACATTAAAGAAAATACATACTGTGAGGGCAATGTCAAAATTCCCAGACTATTGAATAGGGGTCGACAAGAGGTTTTCGAACTTACAGCATACATAGCTCGAACAGCCCGTTTTTGAGCCAAAAATACCCTTTTTGAATCACAAGAATTACCCCAAAAAATAATACCATATGACATAAGCGTATGAAAATATGTGAAGTATACTACTTTTCGTGTTGAAATGTCACTTATTTCAGATACTGTTCTAATGGTAAATAAAGCGGCATTTAGTTTCTGAACAAGATCCTGAACATGGGCTTTCCACAACAGCTTACTATCTATCCGTACGCCTAGGAACTTGAACTGTTCCGTCTCGCTTATAACATGCCCATTCTGTCTGATTAAAATGTCAGTTCTTGTTGAATTGTGGGTTAGAAACTGTAAAAACTGAGTCTTACTGTGATTTAGCATCAAATTATTTTCCACAAGCCACGAACTTATATCATGAACTACATTATTTGATAATGTTTCAATATTACACACAAGATCCTTCACTACCAAGGTGGTGTCATCAGCAAACAGAAATATTTTTGAATCACCTGTAATACTGGAAGGCATATCATTTACATAAATAAGGAACAGCAGTGGCCCCAGCACCGACCCTTGGGGAACGCCCCATTTAACAGTGCCCCATTGGGACTGAACATCATTACCACTCTCAATATTGCGGAGGATTACCTTCTGCTTTCTGTTCTTAAAGTAGGAGGCGAACCAATTGTAAGCTACTCCCCTTACTCCATAATGTTCCAACTTCTGCAGTAATATTTTGTGGTCAACACAGTCAAAAGCCTTCGTTAAATCAAAGAAAACACCTAACGTTCGCAACCTTTTATTTAATCCGTCCAAAACCTCACAGAGAAAAGAGACTATATCATTTTCAGTTGTTAAGCCATTTCTAAAACCAAACTGTACATTTGACAGCAAATTATGTGAATTTAAATGCTGCAGTAACCTTGTTTATACAACCTTCTCGATAACTTTAGCAAACACCGATGGCATAGAAATAGGTCTATAATTGTCAACATTATCCCTGTCTCCCTTTTTATAAAGTGGCTTCACTACCAAGTACTTTAATCGGTCAGGAAACCAACCACTCCTAAAGGAAAAGTTACAGATATGGCTAAGTACTGAGCTAACATACGTGTCACAGTGTTCAAGAGAAAACCATTGCTGTTCAGTAAGAAGAACTAATTATCCAGCCTTCAGTGCTTATGTAGTGTTTGAAGTTAACTAAGAGGATACAACTACTTGATCTCATTAAAACCCAAGTATATGTCCCAGAAGTCTACTAATCACATAATTGACTGTTTGCAGAAATTAGAGTGAAATAACCCTGTTCAACATTATTACTAAGGATGTGAGAGTGCAGTTGGGGGTTAAAACTTGATGGTTCATGTGAGGAGTCATAGGTGGATGTGCACATGTCAGGCACATCTCTCTAAAGTCCTAAACTCACTTTCTATACTCTAAAGATCTTCCTTCAGACATTATGTAGTGAGTAGTTGCAACTTCGTCTATGACTCATCTTTGATGCATTCAAGATCAAAGAACTAAAACTAGCAGTGAATATGAACCAACAACTTTGGACTTCTTAATTGAATATGGCCACAATGGACAGCTGGTGTAAAACCATCAGTGAATACAGGTAATGAAAACATGCCGACTTGCTTCTCATGGTAGCAATAGCATTGTAGGTACAATTGAAATGTAATAAAAAATAAAATAATAGACATGAATGGCTGCAAACAGGATCTTCTTGGATACCAGGGCTCCCTCTTTCACTTTACTTAGCTGACCAATGGGAGACAACTAAGTTAGACATGTTCCTCCTAAAGACAGTTGTGATGTTATTTCCCATGTTAGAAGTGAACATTTGCACCTGAGTCTTCAATTTCTCATGGTGTTACTAGTAACCAGGATGACACTACAGCATCTCAAAATGGATCTAAGCCAGATATATTTATTTATTAATTTTTTACTTATTGCAATACGTATTCTGTAGATCCAGTTCTGCATGTTAACACATGGCTGTGGAATGAGTCAAAAACATTTAGTTCATTATTACATTAGTTTACATAAAGATAATAAACAAGGATAAATAATACAAGCTGGAAACACAATCATTAGGACAAAATTACACTCACAAGCAGAGTTCCAGATACAACATTCTGATTTTGTCCAAACAATTTTTTTACAGATCACCAATTAATCTTCTTAACACAGCAAGAGATATTGAGGCAGGAATATACAACAGTATTTGGGAAATAAAATTAGCTATCTCTGCTATAGAATTCTTCTAGAGAATAGAAACATTTTTCAAGCAAGAACTTCTTTGGCTTATTTTTAAACAGTGCTTTTTTATCTTGTAGACACTTTATATTACCGTATTTACTCGAATCTAAGCCACACTTTTTTCCGGTTTTTGTAATCCAAAAAACCACCTGCAGCTTAGAATCGAGTTCAAAGTAAGTGGAATGTTGGTAGGTGTCGCCACAACTAACTTCTGCCATCAAATGCATGTAGCACTACACAGGTATGCTTTGCAGGCACAAAGATAAATACTGGCGCCAAAACCTCTGCGTCAGTAAATAAATTAAAAGAAAAGGTAGAAGAATGTAAACATTATGCCATGTATTCTTTCGTGTTTGCTGCTATCTCATTTAAATCCTGTCTGCCTAATAAACTACGAAACTAGAGTGAGACAACAGCAAACATGGAAGAATATACATATCATGTCATGTTTATATTCGTATTATTCTTATGCTGAATAGTGATACAGTCAGAAATGAAACACAGCAACTGACTAAATTTGTAAATCTAAGATGACTCTAATTTCTGTGCAGAATGTAATGTACTAAAGAGGTGTCTGCAAAGATTTTCAAACGGAGAAAATTTTTTGCTAAACTCCCGTTCAGAACATCTTCTGTCATACACAGTCTATTATTTGGTTCTTGTTGATCATTATCAAAGAAAGCAGCAGTGTAAGTAACAACAAATAGCAGTCTCTTGCCATTGTTTCGCTTACGAGACAATTCCTTTCTTTTTTTTATTGTAAGCCGCAGTAGTGCGCACAAAAGCAAGCCATGCCGCGAGCGGCGACAGGTCATAAACACTCATTATCAGAATGCGACAAATAATGCATGACACAGTACAATAATGCATTTTCAGCTTAGAGTGACATAAACCCCCATAAAGAAGAGAATGGCACTTATCAGATCAAAGCAAAATAAGCAATCAATTCAAACCAGACGAAGAACATGGAAAAGGAAGGGTACCTGTATAAATACGGAAGGAGCACCTGACACATAGCAATGGCTATCTGGTAAAGCTTAACTGCTAAGCTTACGCCTCAAACCAAACTACTGTAGCTGTATCTTCATCCATTCAACCTCAATTGTGTTTCATGTTACATTGGACCAACTTTGTTTTGATTTGGAGGGGCGGTCTAAAACTTTCCTCTCACCTTGAATTTCGAGTCTCAAATATCAGGAGTGGCTTGGATTCGGGAAAATTTTTTTTCCTCGATTTCGAGTCTCATTTTTCAGGTGCGGCTTAGATTCGAGTAAATACGGTACTTGAAAGTGCAGTGAAGATTTTTGTGCTTGTATTATTTCACACCTTTTTGCACCAGGGACAGATTTTTCAGGTCACAGTGTGTGTGTCACATTTCCACCTTGTGCTGTGGTGATGGTACATTTCATTTGTTTCATATTGAGAAGGATTGTGAAGCTTGACTGTCATGATTGAAAAGATATATTGTGAGGTAGTGGTTAGGATCCCTGTTTGTTTAAAAAGATTGTGACATGAGATTCTTGGAGGCGCTCCACACAAAATTCGGACAACCTTTTTCTGACTTGTAAAAACCTTTTTCAATAGTGGTGAATTGCCCCAGGAGACTATTCCATAACACATAAGTGGATGAAAGTATCCAAAATAAGCAGATTTTGAGACATTGATGGCTCAGATTTTGGCGATTATCCGAATGGCAAATGTTGCTGAGCTGAGCCTTTTCAGGGTTTGGTTGATGTGCTGTTCCCAGTTAAGCCAGCTATCTATATATATGCCCAAGAATTTCAAACAATCTGCTCTCTCTACTTGCTGGCTCTCATGTATAATGTTTATTTCCTGTGGACTTTTGTGATGAGAATGGATATGAATATAATTAGTTTTGCTGAGGTTTATTGATAGAGAATTTACTGTGAACCAATTCAGAATATCCTCAAGTAAATGGTTGGCATTTAATTCTAGATCAGAGGGTATCTTACTGTCTATCATAATACTTGAGTCATCTGCAAACATCATTGATATATATATATATATCACTATTGCTACCATCTAGCACTGTTTTCTGTTGTCTGTCCTGTAGGTAGGATTTGAGCCAGTTGCCCATTTGTTCTTGGAGTTCATAGTGGCATGCTTTCTCTATAAGTATTCTATGACTAACACAGTCAAAGGCTTTAGACAGATCGCAAAATATGCCCACAGGCAATGTCTTTTTGTTGAGGCATTCCAAAACGTTATTTGTAAATGAAAATATTGCTTCGGTTGTGGAGATACCTTCTCTGAATCTAAACTGGTTTCTACTAATTATTGCATGTTTTTCTAGGCGACTGACTATTCTGGCATATATTAGATTTCCGAGAACCTTAGAAAATGTAGTCAAAATCAGATAGGCCAATAGTTTGTAACATCTGAGGCATTGCTTCTTTTGTAGAGGGGCTTTACAATAGCATATTTCATCCTTTCAGAGAGGCATTGAATATATGAGCTAGGATTTCAGTGAACTCATTGCAGTAGTTTTGTACCTGTCTATTTTCATTATTGAGAACAATGTTTTGGGACCTATTGGGGCAATTTGCACCAGTCTCACTCTTTATCACTTCCCATATGGTTTTGATTTTGTCACTAGATTTATTAATTTTGGAGCACAGATCCAAAATTTTTGACTTCTGAATAATTTTGCTTAGTACTTTACAGTATTTTTTATGGTAATTTAGCTGGGTGTGGTTGACTGAATTTTTTGTGGCAATGTACAGTTCTCATTTCCTTTTGCATGAAATCTTAATATCAGTGGTTATCGAGGGTTTTTTGGTATGTTTTGTGGTTTGGATCTTTTACATCCTTTTTGGGAAGGTGCTTTCAAATCTCAGTTCCACTTCATTACTGAAAAAAATTGTACTTGGAATTGGCATTTTCTAAATGATACATAGGTGCCCAGTCTGTGGCTTGGAGATATGAGTTAAAAATCTGGATAGTTTCTTCATTAACTGTCCTAACTGTTTTCCAACTGGGGCCACTATCATTCACGTAAATACTTGTGCTGTTTAAAGTGAGTCTTTGTACATCATGGTCAGATAGACCATTCATGACTTGCCTGGTAGTCACATCACCTATTTTGGTCTGGTCTATAAATATATTATCGATCAGTGTGCTTGTACACTAAGTTATTCTAGTAGGGAAACTAACCACAGAAACCAGATTATATGTGGACATCAGAGTTTCTAGGTCTGATCTGTCTCTAGAATTTGTTAGAAAGTTAACATTTAAGTCCCCATGCACTATCAAATCTCTTTTGTGTTTGAATATGTATATTAGTAGAGCATCTAGCTTATTCAAAAAGAGACTAAAGTTCCCTGAAGGTGCTCTGTATACTGTGACTATTGATATATGGGAATTATTCAAGGACAATTCTATGGCACACACTTCCAAATGTTGTTCTAAACAATAATTCTACATGTTAATTACTCTACATGTGATATTGTTTTTAACATAAATGGCAACACCTTTTTCTTTACATTTTCTACAAAATGATGTTGCTAAGAATAATTGTTTATTGTAAGTTTGTCTGTACCAGAATTAATAGGGTGCTCACTAAAACATAAAACATGGGCATAATCCATACCTTGTGGCTCATGTATATTGATTATAAGCTCATTGATCTTACTACTTAGACCTCTAATGTTCTGGTGATAAATTGCAAGTTTTTGTGTTTCGCAGAAGCAGTTACACTCTTTTCTCTAAAAATGAAGTTTAGATTGAAGGTCTGGGCAATGTATTTTTTACTACCCATCTCTCCAAATTAGTCTGTTTCCACACACTTGCAGATTGGGAAGATGCACTTTTTTCTTGTTTTTTCACCATCAAGTTGTCCAATGTAGTCTGCCTATATCGATTCCTGGAATTATTTTGTGTACTGGTACACTCTTCAATCAAATCTGATTCTTTTGTGTTCACATTGTTCCTTGCCTTTGCAACTATGTCACAAATTATAGTTGCTAAATGATTTTTTCCATGCCAGTTAAGGTGAAGACCATGAGTGGTGTAAAGTTCTCTGCCAGATTTGTAAGTTTCGATCAAATGAGTCTTTGTAAAATTGCTGCAGATACCTGCATAACATTTATTTGTTGCAATTACCGCCTTGTTTACACACGAGGATTGTAATGAGTCATGCCTGTGTGGAACATCAACTACAATTATGTTGGAATGCTTCAGGTGATTCAGAGTTGATTTTAAGACATTAGCTGTGTGCAAACTTTTGTTATGTGCAATGTCATTTGAACCACAGATCACGATGTAGTCTTTGTTCGTTATCTTTTGAAGTATATTGGTTAGTGTTGAAAGTACTTGGTCAGTGCGAGCACCTGGTTTGATGTAATCTAGGGCACTTACCTCTTTGTTGGCATTTATTATTTCGTGAGCAACACCTCTAAGATGGCTATCACCCAGTAAAAACACTTTTCTTTTGACGGCATTTGTTGTGATTGGTACATTTGCTGTCTTCTTGAGTGCTGGAAACACATTACTTTTATCTTCATGTGTCGGTTTTGGCTGGCATGGATGGATAGGTTACATAATTTTTGTGTCCTTTTCCTCTTGGTGTATGATTTGATGGCTTTCTGATAGAGAACTTTGATGCAGCAAATGATAATTTTTTGCTGTAGATGATGCAGAATGTTCACTATGGTTAGTGTAGCGAGCAGCATGCATTGGAGTACCAGTATTATTAAGGTTATGTTCAGCCGTTGTGTACACTTCTATTTTGTTACATCCGCTTTTTGTCTGCTTGGCGGTCTTTAGTTTATTATGTTCACTTTCAGCATTTCTAAGTCTATCAGCTAGCACTCTGTTTTCCTCCATTGATCTGCGCACAATTTCTTGTAGTGAATTAATAGTTTCAACAAGTTTGGTTTTGTCAGGGTGCACATCACACGTTATACACTTACATTTCTTATTGGACTGTTTTTCACTGTAGTTTTTTTGCATAGCACTGGACTTGGAACATTGCGGAGCACTGCTGGTGTATTTATTTTTACCCTCGATGCTTGATAACTTACAGGAATTCACAAAAACTGAGGATACAACTTCTTTTACATCTATATTCGCCACCATCTTTGTCGAACTCTATTGGTTCTCAAATGAAAAATTGTATTTGCCAATGAATTTGGTTCCGAGTGTCATGTAACAAATGGCTTATCAGTCTTACATATCACAGTCTTTACTCGCCAATTGCCCCGTGCTATGTTGTGCATATGCTCGATGTTTTCATCTTTGGTTTCAGTTTTCTGATGTCCCTCACAGGACCATTATCAAGAATGGTATAGTCATGTCTCATTTCCCTGACCAGTTTGATAACTATTTAAAGTAAAGCTGACACATTATAAACCTTGACCATCTTTGGATGAATTTCTATTGGTGATATTACAGTACTGAATTTCACTTTATGCACTTGAACAAAACATACAAAACAGTATTTATTTAACAAGTTGTTCAAGCAAAACTATTCTGCTGATCAACTTGGCACTTAAGTTATTACACATTGTTTACCAATCTAACAAAACAAAAGTTCATTGTATTATTGTTCTCTTCACCTTGAACAGAAAACTTTTGTCTTATCCTCAGGTGTAGCACAACGGTATGAAACCACATAGTGTGGCTGCTACTGTTCGTGTGGGCAGAGGTCTTGCATATAGTGTTTGAGTGTACTGCACTCATTTAGCCCACTGTATTGGCTTGTTAGGGAAGCAGGATGGCACAGTGAACACATTTGGAAGGCATTATATGTGACTGAATCATTGACAGTTAAAGACCAGACCACAGTCAGCTCTAGGTGGTATGTGAGTTGAACGTTGCATTTTAGAGTCGATTCACAGTTACAGAGAAGCTTTCAGGACTGAGGAGCCATTCAGGGACACTACATGCAATGTTAGCCACTTGCTGCAATGTGGTAAGAGCATTATTATGTGAGTTAACTGCCCCAATATATCCTATCTGCCATGTGTACACACCTCACAACAGCCTATGGATTACAAACTTCCTGTCAGATTGTGTGTTCTTACTGCCTAAGGTAGGCTGCTCCTACACTACTACATGGGGCTAGGGTTCCCTTGCCCATACCTCAATGTGCTCACTGTTAGGTAGAGGTAGTGTAGACTACCTGTTGTATGGCCCTATTGCATGCATTCTGTGCATGCACGAGCTGCTTGACCACCCCTGCCACATGTACTTGCCCACGGAGTACAGCTGCACACACTATGGCCTGACCCACACTTAAGCTATTTGCCCAGCTGTGTGTATGCTCACCTGGCTGTTAATTTTGAGGTTGAAACTATTCGCAAAAGAATCAGAGAAGTGTTCTGAAACTGAAAGGCAAGTCAGCCAGAATCAGCTGTTATGTTGCATAAATGTGCTCGTGCTGGGCTATGTTATTGTATCAAGCCATTCCACTGTTTACTTGCCTGTATTGCAAAAATAGCAAGAACTGTGTGATATATCGACAGGTTATTTCTGCTTCAACATTCCTCACATACAGACATGTACACCAATGAGGAAAAGTTAAGCATGCTACTTTTATACGGTGATGTGAAATGCTGTCAAAACAGTATGATGGTATGTCTGTCCTGAGTGTAGCTGTCCGTCACCCAAGGCAATTGCACAAATTATTAGGTCACTAGTGTGAAAAGGCAGCATCAGTGTTAGAGGATGAGGGCAAAGACTGTAACCGGCAGAGCACATGAAGAAGCTGTTACGGCTATGATGCTTATCAGTCTGCATGGTGACATGACACATATTGCCAAGAAATGTGGGACCAGCCAGACGAGGTGGTGCGGCATTCCATTGTGGGACCTTACTTCAGACCAGGTTACCTTCTGGTATTCATTATTTTTATGTCATTCTGTAGGTAGTCTGCATAAACCAGTCATGTTGGCCACTGATGCAGCATATATCTGTATCATGAAAACTCATTCAGCATCAATTAAGGCCTGAAGATGGTGCATTGAAGTGCTGAAACTGGTAGGTGCACAATAAATAAGATCATAAGGATGGCTTCATTTTCTGACAGTGATTAGTATTTGTTTAGCAGGTTGTTTGTAGTGAGGTAGTTCATTAGCTGGTCATGGACTATATAGCCTGAAGCCTTGGATGGTGCAGGAAGAATGCAAATAGGTCAGTCATCAGAGGATGCTGTGGCAACATCCTGTTTAGGTGGTGGCTTAAGCAGTCATTTCCAGCCCCCAGGGAAAGCACTATTTAAGGATTGGCTGAAGATATTTGTTCTAGTGGCCAGTAGAGTCAGTAATAGGCTTCATCACTTGGACTGTGATGGCATTGTGTCCAGTAGATGCTGATGTGATAGACATGATGGCTTTTTTGGCGGTATCGTAAGTAATGTGCTTTAGATAGAATTTTTCATGGCTACGGTCATTTAACCCCATGAAGTAATCAATGATTCTCTGTTTTGTTTGTGATTTAAGTGTGGTTGTAGGTAATCTGAGGTTCTGGTTCATTTTTGACTGGGACAATGGGATCAACTGCAGTTTTTACCTTGCTTGTACCAAAACCAAGCAGGTTTTTTGATAGGATAGCTGGTCTATTTCTTTTGTTGGTTAATGTATGAGCATGTTTGAGTTTATCACTTCTCACAATCTGACTGTCTCTGTTCTGCTTGTAAGCAACATGATTTTCAGGTGTGAGGTTTAGTTTGTGTGCCTATGTGCAGTATCTATAATATTCATGAACTATTTTAGTTCTTCAGTCAGCCAAGGTGCAGGTTTCCTTCTTACCTGTGCAGGCTTTAGGAGAGCACATTAGTCATATAATTAAGTAAGTTTGTTAGTAAATCCATGAAGCTTTTCATTTATGCCTGAGAAGGGAATAGAACACTTCCCCCAAACTATTTCTGGTCCTCAGTTGCAAGTTCGGTCCTCAGTTGCAAGTTCAGATAAATTAATGTGTTTGAATTTTCGTTATGTAGTCAGCTGCTGTTTCTTTCTGGGATATTCTGGTGAGTACATCATGAAAATTATGTCATAGATGGATGTGCCAGGTGCAGATATTTGAGAAGTACGAATTACTCTGGAGATTTTGCTGCAAATACAGCAATGAGAGTATGACAACTGTTTGTATGATGGGTAGGAGCAAGGCGAAATAGTGACATATTTGAAGAAATTTCACACTGGAAGGAATATTGTATGGAAAATTTATATTAATGTCACAGCTATAATTATGTGCTTGTATGTTGATTCGAGACTTGAAAGAGCAGTTTCGAAGCAGGCAAACCCACCTACTTTTGGGGACTTGTTAAGGATATCCATCAGGAACTTTGTGTTAAGTTATTTGATCTCTATGAACATGTATTCCACTTGTGTACCTTCATTATTGTTGGATGTGTGTGGAATGGTAGGTGATAAGTCGAAGCATTTTGTATGCCCCTACTCCTCCCCTCCTCAGTTACATGTGGCTTGTCATAGAAATAAGTACACTACCCTCTATAAGTTTAGAAACACCAAGTGATCATGGACAATGGAAAGGAAAAAAATACATTATAAAATTGCATTTCATTGTCTTCTAAATGTTTATTAAGCTCAAGAATAAATAGCTAAATAGAAGTATTAAATTTCAGATTCCTCAGGACAGCCACCATTTGCTTTAATCACTGCCTAGCATACGCTCAGCGTCCAATGCATCAGTTTTGCCAAGGTTTCAGTTGGAATTACTCTCCTCTCTTGCTGCATGACGTCCCACAAGTGTGTCCCACCAATGATTCCTCATTTTCAGGTCCTCCTATCCAACTCACCACATAGTAGCTCCATTGGATTTCAGTCAGCAGCTGCAGAGGCTATTTCATCTTTCTAAAAAATTTCTGAACCTCTAGAGATTTGATATAGTTCTGAGGCAGACAGGATGCACATTTTATGTTATCTTGCTGCAAGACATACCCCTTCCTAGTCAGATGCAAATCAGATGGCTGAGTATGTTGATGGAGAATGGCATGATAATCCTTCTGGTTCATTTTTCCACCTGCTTTCACCATATCTGACTGTATTCCCTCTGAGAGATCCCCAAACTATTACAGAATCCTCTCTGTGCATCACAGTTGGAATTACCCACTGGGTGCTACTGAGTGAGGGCGATTATCCTAGGAGCCAGTATCTCTATGTCGGTGTATGGTCTTGACAACTCCGCTGATGGAAATCTTCAATTTCTTTCATATTTGTTGGACACTATTGCTTTCCTGGTGCAAAGTGATTATCTTTACCAGTGAATCAAAAGGAATCTGGAACTTTGGGTGCCATTTTCAATTACTATCACTACATGTACTACCTTCTTGTGCGGCATGTCCACCGTTCATACAAACAGAACTACAATGGAACAGAACTGTAAACAACGCTTCTATGCATGGTCGTGCTGTAGGCTGGCACCACATGGATTGTTTAATAGAGCTACTTGGACAGGTACAGTAAGTTTATATAAAACTGAGCAGTACCAGTACATATGTATATGTACAGTAATTATCCATACAAAACTGTGTCGCTATTAATTATTAATTTGATCATACTATTCTGTATTCTAATTGATAACTCACATACATCACTCCCATCTTGCTCCATTGTAATATGTAGCATGGTGTTCCAAACTTGTCTAGGGTAATGTAGCCATCTAGATTTACTGAGCCAGGTCTCCGACAGAAGTATTACATGGATGTCTATGCCTTGAAATATAAGACATAACTTGTCAAGATGAGCTAGCAGAGACTGGACATTCACACTTGCAGTATGCAGCTTAATGTTTTCAGGTGCAAAGCTCACAGGGTCTTGTTTGGATCTCCTCTGTGCAGTAATTGTATCATGATTCACCTGTTTCCAGCAGGATTATCTCCAGTGCACATGTCCACTATGGAACAGGAGTGGTTTGCAGAACAGAATTAGATTTCTCTTCTCCACTTGCACCCTTCTGCATCAGACTTCAGCCCCATTCAAAAACTTTGGGCAGAGGTGAAACAGACCTTGCACAAAAACTGGCCTAAAGCTGCACCGTGCAACCTCTATAATCTATCTGCCTGGGGGAGGTGGTAGAAAAGGTGAAATTTACTACTCACCTAATAGATTAAGTCTCTCAAAGGGTGCAAATAGTCATTGCCGTGAAAGGGCTTTGGATGGAACATTTAGGGTAAAGGAACCACAGGCTATGTCCTTTTGAGAGCCAAAAAATATGATTAAGAGCCTGACCTGTTTGTTCAGGTAATTTAGTGTTTTCTATAGAAAAATTAATGCAGTCAAACGAAAAATAATTGTCAAAAGTAGGATTCAGTCGAAATCCTGCAGTCTTGCAGGTGTTCATCAGTCTATTAACTGTGCCACCAAACTACAGTCACTGGACACTAAGTTCTGCTGTATTCAGGTATTTCTTATTGTAGTTCCATCTCTGATTACACTTCATGATTTCATTTGCCTTTCCTACATCTTAAGTTGTAGGAATGACACCGGGTAGATATTCTTGTTGATTTATAGAGTGTGTCAGTGAGGTGTAGCTCCTTCAGTTACACCAAGTTACAAGGGTCCTTCACTTTTATGAGTAGTTTTGTACACTACATAATGTCATCAGCACCCGTGTAACATGGCGGGCAATTCAAATTTCAGCCATCACAGTTTTTTGTGATTTCAGATGTATGTGCACACCATCAAGAAATTAACTCTGTAATTTTATTTTTCTGGTGTGATAATTAAAACTTCATGATTAACCCTCATATATCACTTCACCTTGTGATATGCTTGACCCATGTGGTTTCTCCTTACCTGAGGGGGAACAACGGTTGCTGGGTGGAAGGTGGACGTGGGTACTGGCTGCTCGGCTGTTGCCTAGTATCTTAGAACAGTTATGAGGTGCATGTAGTCAACAGTGTCCCATGGCTGTATGATAGAACTAGTGCTGTTCTCTATGTGGATAAACAGTCTGTCACATGTGGTGGATGGGTATCTGAGACTGTTTGCTGATGAGATGGTATATCTGAAAGTGTCATCATTGAGTGACTGTAATTGGATTAAGGGTGATATGATCAGAATTTCTTTTTGGTGTGATGAAATCTGGATAATTATTTATAATGATTGAAAATTACAAGACTGTTCTCCTATACAAATACATTATTCATGGTACGGTGTGTAACTCGGCAATGTTGATTAAATACGGATGCATAATGTTGTGAAATGACATGAAATGGAATGAGTGTGTAAGGTCACTTGTAGGGAAGGTGAATGGTTAACTACGGTTGATTGGGAGAGTCCTGGGACTGTGTAGTGAGACTGTAAAGGAGACCATGGACAGAAAGCTTGCACAACCAATTTCTTAGTGCTGCTTGAGTGTTTGGGATCCTCATGACACACATTAAACTGTTCTGTATTGTAACTTTCCCCCATCAACACATTCAAGAATAAATGCTAGCAGAATATACACATCAACATAAATAAACTAACTGTACTGATTACAAACTTGTTGCACAGGTATAATTGGTGTAGGCCCTTAAACAGTTATGACCAATAACCTCCCTTGTAATCACTGATTTGGCTTGTAATTTTTATATTATGTTAAATAACTTTGATATCATATCTTTTTGTTGCACTTTAAGTAACTATGCTTCTAGTATTAAGTGAACTGAAATCTCTAACACCTGGAGCACTTTGAATTAAGACCTGTTTGCAAATCAGTAAAATGACTGCAGTTATTTCAACATTTTCTTATAAATAATTTTTTTTCCATTACTTATCTCAACACTTTCACTTTGAATCAGTGCTTGGACTATTCATGGAATCAAAATAGGAGATTAACAGGGCAGAGTAAAGTATATAATACACTGCTGCACTTTAACAATTATGTTGCAGAAACTTCAACCAACACTAGTTCATGAGTGAAAATACAAAACTAAATCATTACTTTGCCTGAGGGTGTATGTGGAGATGATCTTGGTGGTGCTGTAATGCAGTATGGTGCTGTCGTGGCTCATGATGTAACATGCTCTATACTTCCATTCTTGGTGTCATAATTATAAATCTAGAGCAGACCAATAAATGCAATATTGCTGCTGCTAATAGCCAGTACCATCCAAGGCATTTTAACTCACTTTCATAATAACTTTAGCCTCACTGAAAACTTGATGTTTGCACTGCAAAGTATAACTACAGACAGGTGCTGCCAAAATCACTTGGTGTGCTTACTTCACACCTCTGCACCTTTTCCTTTCACATGGTAATATTTCAGGCATGGAGAGGCTTCCCTGTGTCTTTTCCTACTACTTGCATTACTATAGTCCTTATGCATGAACAAGCTACATTAATTAACAGTTGGTGCATATGTAAATAAAAGGACATTATTTTAAAATGGCATTTTAAAAAGACTTCAAAATAGAGAAAAATATTCATATTTTATCTTTTTCAATGAATTTAGTGGTTACAGATATTACATAATCAGTGTATTGGGTAAGTGCTACAAACTGAAAAAGCATCACAGCATTACTCTCAGTTATTAACAGTAATAAGGCCCATACTGTATGAGGAGCTGAAAGCTAACTGAAACTAGAAATGAAAGTCAGTGATGTAAATTCCAATTTTAGTATATATTGCAAAGGTAATCTAGATGCCATTGGTGATAGCTTATTTACTGCTATAAAGAATTCAGTAATATCTAGTCAGGATATTATAAATTTTAGATGCAAAATATTATGATTAATACAAGCATCAAAGGTTCTTTTTGAGAAACACTATTGAGACAATTTAGAGAACCAGCATTTGAAGCTGACTGCCAATCGATTCTATTTCTGCCAACATCTGTTGCACGTAAGGACCATAAAGATAAGATACAAGAATTTAGGGCTCATTGGAGGCATACAGACAGTAATTTTTCCCACACCCTATTTGTGAGTGAAACAGTAAAAAAATAACTATTAGTGGTACAGGGTACCATCCGCCACACACCGTACAGTGGCTTACGGAGTATCTATGTAGATGCAGATGTAAATGTAGAAAAGTGAGTGAAACATGCTACTTGGATGCTGTGGTAGATCTCCTGCCTCAAGAGCTGTAATGGCAGAATGCTTCAGAGTAAATTTGAAGAACATTGCAGATATGGTGACAGCCAGAAGACTACAACTGGTCAGCCATAGAATAAGAGTGTCATGTGATTAAAACTCGTCTGAGGGGCAGTGATTCATTGAAATTGTTCTGTATGTACCTTGAAGAGTCAGAGAATTTATTTGTAAGGGCAACTTTCAGAGTATCTAATGTCACTGAACTCTTTAGTTCAGTTACTTTAGAGGAAGTATTTGATAATTGTTAAACTGTTGTTGCATCGAGTTAAAATATATGCCAAAAAGAAGTTGGAAGATATTTTTGCTTTGTAAGTGTGACAGGAAACTGATCGTAGATAACCCAAGTAGTCAGCATCAGACATTCATATCTTGATACGAAGATATTGTTCAGTGTGTTTTAGGTATGTATGTGATGATCAAGGTTGTGATGCATGGGAAAGATCTGTCGTGGTTCTGTAGCTGTGTTACATAGTTGCTATGAAGGAAGAGAGAGGTTTGTTGCAGGTTTAACATGCATTATTGACAAACAAAAGCCTATTGAAACCACAATTAACATGAGGAGAGTAATGCCAGAAGTATTCAGTAAAGTCTAAAGAAATGTTTTTCTAATCAGTCAAGTGAAAATCCTATTAAGTTTTAATCTTACATAAAGTTAATGTAGACATCATCTATACATTCTCTTAGTGATTGTACTAATGCCAGAATGGAAGATAACAGGCAGACAGCTGAAATGCTGAATTTGGTCTCAGAAATTTTCATTGTGGATAATATAATACAGGTTCACTCTTCAATCATAGAAAAGCAATTGAAATAATTGGATTCTATAAAGAGATTACGTGAAAAAACTTGTATCCCTCCTAGCATAAGCTCATACCCAGTCATTGGAGAAGCAGTGTTCCAAATGATAGGATAAAGGCACAGTTAATCCCTGTTTTCAAGAATTATAATTCTATATTGCTGATTTCAGCTTGTAGTAGAATTATGGAACTCATTCTGTACTTGTGTATTACACCATTTTTGGGGAAGGAAAATTTTTATAGGATTCAGTATTAATTCCTCAAACAGTGATATTGTAAAACACAGCTCAATCTGTTAGTTTGTGAGGTACAGAGAGCAGTATATCAAAACTTTGTTTGGTGCTTGCTAGGACTTCCAAAAGGCATTCGATTCAGTTCCACAATCTTGCCTAGTGAACAAAATACAAGCTTGATGGATGTTGAACCAGTTTTTTAATTGGATTCAGTAGCTGTTAGAAGTTTTTCATAATCTGTTGAAATTGTTTGGATGTGAAAGCAACTTTGGAAGTGCACTATTACTGTTCATGATGTATAAAAATTATACGCTGGAAAATGTTGGAAGCTCTCTGAGCCATTTCGCAGATGACACTGTTACATAAAGGAAGTGAAAACACCAGAAAATTGTAGCAAAATGCAGGAAGGACTTCAGAGGATCGATGTTGGTGTAAAGATTAGCAGCCGTATCAAATTGTGGGTCACAACATCAAAAGTAACCTGAAGTGGCATGACCACATAAAACTATCTGTGGGGAAAAAAGATGCCAGTCAGAGATTTATTAAAGAATCCTAAGGAAAAAAGAACTTATTCACGAAAGTAGTAGTTTACAAAACATTAGTTAAACTGATTTTTGAGCTTTGTTCATCATTCGAGTACCCTTACTAGGTATGATGAACAGAGAAAACTGTGTGTTTCATTACGTGTTCTTATAGTAAGCATGAGAGTGCCAAGCTGAATAATAATTAGATTTATAATTATTTAATGTATTGTCATTCAAGTGCTACTTGGAAGTCATAGTATTGTTGTATTTACTGATGTCATGCATGAGAAGCTTAACCACTGTTTGGAATCACATGAAATGACAGGATAATTTCAAAATGTTCTTTAAATATGTTTCATCTCTTTGCTATTTGGTATTAGAAATAGTATAGCAAATTCATGTTTCATAGAATCTGCAGATCTGTTTAAACTTTTTTTCAGGAAGCAGTTTTGGCATGCCAAGACAGAGAAAGGCAAGATAAAACATTTTCAAGAGAATGTTTACTATGTAAAACGCACCTGACTGGCACAAGAGCAAATTACTTTGATCACCTGGCCACCATTCATAATTTAAAAATTGGACATCCTGACAATTTAGTATTCACGGATGAATTAATTGACAAATTGCAAAAAACGCTAGAGAGGTAAGAGCCATTTTGAATGTAAATGTAAAGCTTGACTGCATTTAGTTTCACTAATCAGGATCAAATTGAATTATTAAAATTCTGAGTAACTTCTCAGTAAACATTGGAACACTTCAATTTTTAATCACTGATGTACCTATTGTGTGAATATTAGAACCACAAGACTCACTTATATTTAATTAGACAGGTTTCATATTTTCTCTTTACTTTCATTATGATAGACATTTTACAGGACGTCTTATATTTAGAAATAGTTGTGACAGGAGTTGTAAAGACAGTAAGAGCTATAGCCAAAATAAAACAGTTGGTGTTTATTTATTAAGATTAGTATAAAAGAATACGTTGGGAGATACATTTAGACTTTGAACCGTGTAAGTGATCGACATGGTAGAAGAAGTGGGAAAAAGAGATAGGTAGAATGGAAGTGGTGGAATGCAAATTATGAATAGAGAAGAAAAAAATTGTGTTTGACTGAAAAACTCAGAGGAGGAAATTGGAATTGGCTTCACTTGGAGACAGAGAGAAATGATCATACAAGTTAGTTTTAAGTGAAAAATTCCATGGACAAGCCTCATCGAGCACCTCTTTCTCTTCACACTGCAGTTTCCCAATTAAATCACAAGCTACAATTTTTGTGAAAAACTCCTAATTTAATGAACCTGAATCATAATCCACACTTCTCACTTGTGGCTGTTCAGTTTTATAAAACATTAACTGTAGATTCAATAAAATAAAAACAGCACGGATAAAAAAATACAAAATTCCCATAGGTAAAAAAGTTAAGCCTGGAAAATATCCACTAGTGCAAGAAAGAAAATTCATTTTAACAATGTTTTTGTTAGAACTTCAAGTTTAACACATATATTTCGGAATGACACAACAACACACATAAGTCACAAAGTAAGTTCACAAGTAAGACATGTGTACACGTTAGCATTCGAATGAGCAGAGACCCAGTCTAGCGGCTGCTGCTCTGCTGGCCGCTTAGGTGGCACAGCTGCTGCATGGCTGGCAGACAGCGCCGCACGTAGAGGACGCGCGTAATTGCGCGGCGGCAATTTGAATGATCGGCGAGTCACAACACTTTTCCCCCCTTTGAAATTGTTGCACTGGTCTTGATGGACGTGTCCTGGAGATGGCTAACATCCATAGGTATTGTTTGACTCGCCGTAAAGTCTCGAGGAGGAGGCTTCCCGTACGGACAGAAGTGTCCCCGATGATAACGGGTCGAGATGACAGGAGACGTAGGGGTCAAATCTGCTGGGGCCCCATTCACCAATCTGCCCGTTGCGGCAAGTCCAGTTGATATGACAGGAGACATGGGCGATGTGTCGGCGTCCATTGGAGGAGGAGGCGAGTAGATTTGCTCTGACAGAGGATGGTCCTCCGGTTCCTGCATGGGCACGTCTCCTGGTGGCGTCCGTTCTGGTGCTGGCATCGCGATGACGGTGAGAGGGCTGCGTTGTGAGTATTGAGAGATGCCGAGATCCCGAGCGTCAGGTCGAGCCAAAGGTGGTGTGGCGGCATTCGGAACAGGCGTTGCTGGCACCCGAGGTCGAAGCTGGTCCGAATGACGCACTGCAACACCCGTGTCCGTCTGGATTTCTTACAGGCGTCTGCCACGGTGTCTTAAGATGCGGCCCGGGCTCCATTTTGGCCGCCTGCCATATTCCCGTACCCAGACGAGGTCATCGGCGGTGAACCGGCCAAGTGAAGGCACCCACGGCTGTGAGGTGGGAGGCCGCAGAAGATGAAGTAGCGTGCGGGGCTGTCGGCCATGTAAGAGCTCAGCCGGGCTGTGGTCGCCCATGGGGGTGAAACGGTAAGACGCCAGAAACTGGAGAAGCTCATCAGCAGCAGCAGAAGAAGTCAGAAGTTTCCGCATCTGAGCCTTAAATGTGCGGACCAGTCGTTCAGCCTCACCGTTGGATTGTGGATGGAATGGCGGGGCCGTGACATGCGTAACACCGTGACGAGCACAAAAATCCTTAAATTCAGAAGAGGCAAATTGCGGACCATTATCAGTAACAAGAGTAGAGGGGAGGCCTTCCAAAGAAAAAATGCGGGCGAGAGCACTGGTGGTTGCCGCGGTGGTAGGTGACGTGCAACGGACAATGAAAGGAAAGTTAGAGTAGGCGTCAATTACGAGGAGCCAATAAGTACCTAAAAAGGATCCCGCAAAGTCAGCATGAATGCACTCCCAGGGCTTCTCAGGCGAAGGCCACGGTGACAAAGATGACTTCGGGGCAGCGGCCTGTGACGCACAAGGGCCGCAGGCAGCGACCATGTGTGCTATTTCAGAGTCGATGCCAGGCCAGTACATGTGACGGCGCGCCAGAGATTTTGTGCGACACACACCCCACTGCCCTTGGTGAAGGAGGGGTAAGACCGAAGCACGCAAAGACGCAGGTACCACAACACGCGGCGAAGCATTGTCAGTGGAGAGGAGGATAACACCATCCCTAGCCTGAGGCGGTAGCGCAAAGTGTACTAGTTCCGCAACGGATCAGAAGTCTTAGCGGACGGGCGATCTGGCCAACCCTTCTGAATACAGCGTAAAACCCGGGAGAGGGTAGGGTCAGAACCCGTAGCAGCCGCCGGCCTGTCCCCAGTCATGGGGAACCTGTCCACAACCCACTGCTCGGCAACATCCAGGTGGAAACACAAAAGTTCGTCCCTATCGAATGCCTGATCAGGACCCATGGGAAGGCGAGACAGAGCATCAGCATTCGCATGTTGAGCCGTGGGCCGGAAATGAATCTCATAATTGAAATGGGACAAGTAAAGAGCCCAACGCTGGAGGCGGTGTGCAGCCTTGTCGGGAAGTGGCGTTGATGGATGAAACAAGGAAACAAGTGGTTTGTGATCCGTAACAAGATGAAATTTTGAGCCATAGAGAAAAACACCAAACTTATGAAGAGCATAAATGATGGCCAAAGCTTCTTTCTCAATTTGAGAATACTTTTGTTGGGCATCCGTGAGCGTTTTGGAGGCATAAGCAATGGGTTGTTCCGAACCGTCAGAAAAACGGTGCGCAAGGACTGCACCAACACCGTATTGAGAGGCGTCTGTGGCAAGAACAAGATGTTGGCCAGGTCGATAAGTAGCCAGGCACGGGGCCTGTTTCAGCATAGTCTTCAACTTCTGGAAAGCCGCTTCACATGACGCGGACCAGTGAAAAGGCACGTTTTTATGCAACAGGCGATGCAACAGCTGAGCCACCGAAGCCGCAGATGGTAAAAACTTGTGATAGTATGCTATTTTCCCCAAGAAGGCCTACAGTTCCTTAACAGATGTAGGGCGAGGAAGGGCATTGATCGCAGCGACAGTTTGTTGAATTGGACGAATACCATTCCGAGAGAGTTGAAACCCCAAGTACGTGATAGATGCCTGAAAAAATTTGTGATTTCTGAAGATTACACTTAGGACCGGCAGTCTGTAAGACATGAAAAAGTGTGGGTAGATTTTGAAGATGTTCTTCAGTGGTGGAGCCAGTGACAACAATGTCGTCCATGTAATTGATACACCCAGGGACAGGGAGCAATAATTGTTCCAAGAATCGCTGAAAGAGAGCAGGGGCACTAGCAACCCCAAATGGCAAGCGTTGGTATTGAAAGAGACCGAAAGGCGTGTTAAGGACCAGAAACTGCCGGGAAGCAGCGTCGAGAGGAAGTTGATGATAAGCTTCTGACAGGTCAATTTTAGAAAAATACTGGCCTCCAGCAAGTTTAGTCAACAGTTCTTCAAGACGGGGCATAGGGTAAGTGTCGATGAGGCATTGAGCATTTACAGTGGCTTTGAAATCGTCACAGAGACGAATATCACCATTTGGCTTAGCAACTACGACGACAGGAGAGGACCACTCACAGGAAGTGACAGGAAGCAAGACCCCTGAAGCAGTGAGACGATCCAACTCCCATTTTACCCGATCACGAAGGGCCACAGGAATGGGCCGAGCCCGAAAAAACTTAGGCCAAGCAGTGGGTTTGAGCGTGATATGAGCTTCAAAGTCGTTTGCACGGCCTAACCCAGGAGAAAAAAGGGAAGAAAATGTCGTTGACAAGGAATCCAGTTGAGCATAAGGAATAGCATCAGAGAGAATATTGACAGAGTCATCTATGGAGAACCCAAAAACGCGAAAGGCATCGAAACCAAAAAGATTTTCTGCGTTGCTCTGGTCGACCACAAATATGGGAACAGTGCGAACGACGGATTTGTAAGATACCTCAGCATTAAACTGTCCCAAGAGAGAAATCTTCTGTTTATTGTACGTCCATAATTGCCGAGTGACAGGGGACAGGAGTGGAGAACCCAGCTGAAGATACGTCTGAGAATTAATTATAGTGGCAGCAGAACCGGTATCCACTTGCAAGCGAACATCTCGACCAAGGATGTGGACAGTGAGGAATAACTTCCCTGAAAGGGAAGAAGTACAATTGACAGACAACACAGAATCAGAATCAGCGTCATGTTCATGAACATCGTGTATGCGGTCGGATTTGCAAACAGAAGACACATGACCTTTCTTTTTGCAGTTGTGATGCACAGCCCAACGTTGGGGACAATCCTCGCGTGAATGTTTCGTAAAACACCGCGGACATGAAGGAAGTTGCCGGGGGTTTTGCTGCAGTTTCTTAGCGGGTTGTTTACGGCTAGGCCGAGGCTGCGCGTGGGAGCACACTGCAGCCACGTCGGCCGGCGGGGACGCGCCGCATGCTTCGTCAACAGCGCACAGAGGTTGTATTTCCCCGACATCACCCCACGCCTCTATTTGCGCCCCAGCTGCGCGAGAAATTTCAAAAGACTGCGCAATGGAGAGAACTTCATCTAGAGTCGGATTCGCCAACTGAAGGGTCCGTTGCCGAACTTCTTTGTCGGGCGCCGACCGGATAATAGCATCCCGTACCATGGAATCGGCATAGGATTCTTTGTGAACGTCAGTAACAAATTGACACTTTCGACTGAGGCCGTGAAGTTCAGCAGCCCAAGCGCGATAGGATTGATTTGGTTGTTTTTGACAACAATAAAAGGCAACACGAGAGGCTACCACATGCATTTGCTTTTGAAAATAGACAGACAGAAGTGAGCACATTTAAGCAAAGGACAAAGACGCAGGATCCTTCAAAGGAGCCAATTGTGACAACAATCGATACATTTGAGGTGAAATCCAGGAAAGGAACAGAGACTTGCATGGTTGTTCATCCGTGACATGAAATGCCAAGAAGTGCTGTCGAAGACGTTTTTCATAATCAGACCAGTCTTCTGCCGTCTCGTCGTAAGGAGGAAAAGGAGGTATAGCCAACGACGAGAAACGCCCCGCATTTGATGCCCTGACGAAATCGCGAATCGCCGCTGTTCGAAGCATTTGCTGTTCAAGCAGATTTTGCAATAGTTGCTTGACAGTAGCCATGGAACCCTGTGAGTCAACAGTGAAAAGGAAAAATCCACTACCTCGTCGCCAATTGTTAGAACTTCAAGTTTAACACATATATTTCGGAACGACACAACAACACATATAAGTCACAGAGTAAGTTGACAAGTAAGACATGTGTACACGTTAGCATTCGAATGAGCACTGAGTCCCAGTCTAGCGGCCGCTGCTCGGCTGGCCGCTTAGGTGGCGCAGCTGCTGCATGGCTGGCAGACAGCGCCGCACGTAGAGGACGCGCGTAATTGCGCGGCGGCACTTTGAATGATCGGCGAGTCACAACAGTTTTATTATATTTAACACAATGTTAACATAGCTACATTTAAATTATATTTATGTAAGCAAGAAACACTTAAAAGTGGCTTGTAATATCTTACTTAGTTAATTGTTTATGACAGCAAAATCCATAATAATCTCATGGGTGCAGTTTTGCCAACCCATGCAGGTTAACATTCCCCTTTGCTATACTCTGTTACTTTCACATCAAGCCTTGTGTGTATTCCATTGTGTATTTCTTCTCTGGATTCTTTGTGCAACCAATAGTTCATTATAGTCAAACAGTGTTCGGTTTCTACATCTACATGGCTACTGGACTTTTATTGTTTCAAATGATGTATTTTTTCATCAACGAGCTGTAACTCCTAGAACTACATGCCAAGTGTCTCTTCTGCTCCTTTAGAAGCTTCAATGAACCAAATTTTGGGTGGTTTGAATTAAATGAGTGTAGTGATAGAGACCTGCATCTCCTATTGTATCATTTGGGCAGTTGTTCATGCATACAAGTTTGACTGTAGTTGTGCTGTAGTTGTGGTCTATTGAGTTAGACTTCGTATACAATTAAGACTTTGGAGCTCCATAGTGTCCTTTTACAATTATTTTTCTTGCAGGTATTTCAGAATTATACGGGGAAGAAAAGTTGAAAAAGGTGATTGTCATTTGTACTAATGTCTTAAATCTGGTTGCTCCCTGTGTTTCCTGAGAGACAGAAGTTTTACTATTGCTCAGCAACAGAACTTAGCATAATTCAAGTGTCAGATACTGTTTTCATCCGTGTTGATATCGTTGCTGCTTCCACATCTCATATAGTATCGAGTACATTTTTGAGCTATGTTCATAGGCTTTCACTGGCAAAATAAGTCACCACTTGTGGGTTGTAGATGGCATCATGTTTCAGTATGATGTACCAATGTTTTAGCCACTGTTAAGTGCCCTTCATTGGTGTATCTATTATGATAGGGGTAACTAAACCTTAATATGTTGTCTTACTCCTCTGACTGCAAGTTCTTAAAAAGAGTATAAATAAAATTGGTCATATGAATGTTCCTCATTACAGGCAAAATGGTTTTAAGTGGTATTCTGTAATCTCATTTGATAAAGCAGTCCCAAATTGGTCTTGTGTGAAATCTGGCATAACAACATGTTTATGTCTAATTCCATTGGGAACAATGTGGAACATGACCATATTGTAGTCAACATATTTTGGATAAATGGCAGCATTGGTTGTAACTCATGAAATCATTTATTTTACAGATCGATTTTGGCCACTGTGTGGCCATCTTCATTGCTAAAAATACAAAAGAATCATCAGACATGAGGATCTTAACACAAATGTGACCCTATTTATAACCACTGTTTGATGGTTGTTATAAACAGGGCCACATTTGTGTTAAGAGTCTCATGTCTGATGGTTCTTATGTATTTTTAACACTGAAGATAATCAGTAAAATAAAGTATTTCAATATTTATATCTGATGCTGCCATTTATTCAAAATATATTGATAACAGTGTGTTTTCTGAGTTAGAAAAAAAATGACTAACCAGCACTCTGACAAGAACTAACTAGCACAGCTGCATGGTGGTAGGTGACAGACAGTGAAACTGGACAAGTAAAGTAAGAAGGAAACCTGCACCATGGCTAACTGATGGACTAAAACAGCTCATAAAGCTCATATGTACTGCACATCAGACATACAAACTACACTCTACACTTGAAAATCGTATTACTTGCAAGCAGAAGCAGAACAGAGTCAGTCAAGCTATGAGAAATGCTAAACTCAAGCATACCCATACTTTAACTAACAACAAACAGATCAACTGTTCTATGGGAAAAACCTGTGTGGACTTGTTATAGTCAAAGTAAGACATGCAGCTGACTCCAGTGTTCTAGCTGAAGAACTGAAGTGGCACTTCACATTACCTACAACCACAATTGAACTGCAAATGAAACAGGACTCATTGATTACTTCATGGAGGTAAATGACAGTAGCCATGAAAAATTCTACTTAAAGTGTGTTACTTACAATACTGTCAAAAAAGCAATCATGTGTATCAGATCAGCATCTACTGGACACAGTGCCATCACAGTCCAAGTGCTGAATCATATTATTGACTCTACTGCCCACTATAACAGATACTTTCAGCCACTCCTTAACAAGATTTTTGCCCTGAGGTCTGGAAACAAGGACTGCTTAAGCCACCACCTAAACAGGATGTTGCCACAGCATCCCCTGATGACTGACCTATTTGAATTCTTCCTGCACTGTCCAAGGCTTTAGGATATATAGTCCAAGACCAGCTAACAAACTACCTAACTAAAAACAACCTAATAGACAAATAACAGTCAGGTTTTCATAAATATTGTACCACAACATCTGCCATAATATAGGTAACAGATGACCTCAGGCCTCTCGCAGATGGGCATGAGACAACTATCCTGTGCTTCTTAGATGTTAGAAAAACATTTGACGATGTCTACTTCGACATTTTACTTGCCAAAACTCAGCATCCTAAATTTCTCACAGAGTGCAGTGCAGTGGTTTCACTCATACCTGACATCTTTCCAGCAAGTCTGCATGTCCACCTTTTCAGATATGGTTGTAGGACTTGACTGTTCACTTCAGGATGTCAAATCAAACACCTTTCAGCAGTCTAATAATTTCCAAACTTATTTTGGCTATCGGTTTCGGCAATTTACTGTGCTGTCTTCAGGCTCCCTGATCAATGTGTAGGAAGATTCCAACCTTGGTTCCAGTCAAAATAGGGGCCAGCATTCAAATAGATATCTGCTTGATACAGTGATTACTTCAATCATCATCTGCTGACTCAACAGATGATAGTTGAAGTGACCGCTGTAACAAGCAGATATCTACAGATACCTATAGCAAACATCACATGTATGCTGATGACCTCCTTCAGTTGTATCTAAGTCCAAAACCAATAAAACTGAAGACAGCTATGTTGTTGTTATGGTCTTCAGTCCAGAGACTGGTTTGATGCAGCTCTCCATGCTACTCTATCCTGTGCAAGCTTCATCATCTCCCAGTACCTACTGCAACCTGCATCCTTCTGAATCTGTTTAGTGTATTCATCTCTTGGTCTCCCGCTATGATTTTTACCCTCCACACTGCCCTCCAGTACTTGGTGATCCCTTGATGCCTCACAATATGCCCTACCAACTTATCCCTTCTTCTAGTCAAGTTGTGCCTCAAATTTCTCTTCTCTCCAGTTCTATTCAGTACCTCCTCGTTAGTTATGTGATCTACCCATCTAATCTTCGGCATTCTTCTGTAGCACCACATTTCAAAAGCTTCTATTCTCTTCTTGTCTAAACTATTTATTGTCCACATTTCACTTCCATACGTGGCTACGCTCCATACAAATACTTTCAGAAACGACTTCCTGACACTTAAATCTATACTCAATGTTAACAAATTTCTCTCCTTCAGAAATGCTTTCCTTGCCATTGCCAGTCTACATTGAATTTTAATACTTACCTGCGTGCATTATCAAAATGGCCAGAGGATATAGGGTCAAAGCTCAACCCACCCTAAACCCACGGGGTATTAGGGGGTATTAGTTGGTCATTCTTGGCTCATTAGCCCAAAATGTTAGGAATTCCTATCATCTTTAATCCTAAGTGGGACAGATATTAACTTCTCTCCTTCAGCAAAGTATCTAGGAGTAATAATAGATTAAAATCTAAATTGGACTGAGCCCATGATTACAATGTGCAATAAGATGTCAGCACCTTTCCATGTTCTGCAAAAATATAAAAAGCTGTTCCCTCTTGATGTGAAAAAAATCTTGTGTGCACACTTATACTTCCAATTACTGATTACAGCATGTTATCCTGCAAGGACTTGCTCAGGAAAGCTCGCAGGGCCTGGGATTGGTTATGAATGCCTATGTTCAATATATTTGTGACATTCGACACGTTGATCATATTTCACCATCATATGCACAGATGTCCTGGCTGCATGTAGACAACCACAGAGATTTCTGTAAACGCTGTCTCTTACGTTTGTCTTGTCAATGTACGAGGGGCATTTGAAAAGTCCGTGCAAAGTCCGAGAGATGGCACCACCAGTATGTGTCAAGGTCATGTTTAGTTAGTAGCACACCAAGTTTCAGCCATATTGGTCTATTTCTTTGTCTTTGGCCTTCGTGTGAATCAAGGAAGTCGAATGATTGCCAAAAAATGGATGAAAAAGAATTTCGTGCGGTGAGTAAACATTACTTTATGAAAGGCAAAACGCATCAGGAGACTAAAGAGAAGCTTCGTAAACATTACGGTGACTGCACCTTTGATTAGAACACTTTATAAGTGGTTTCAAAATTTTAGGAGTGGCCATATGGGCACAAGTGATGCTGAACGTTGTGGACACCCTGTGGAGGTTACAACTCCAGAAATCATTGATAAAATCCATGATATGGTGATAGATGACAGAAGAAGTAAGATGCATAAGATTACTAGTGCTGTGGGCATCTCGAATGAATGGGTACATAATATTTTGCATAAACATTTTGACATGAGAAAGCTATCCACAAGATGGGTTCCACGATTGCTCACACTTGACTAAAAACGGAATCGTGTGGTGTTGCAAGGATGGTTTGCAGCTGTTCAGGAAGAATCTGCAGGATTTTAAGCGTCGTTTCGTCACTGTGGTTGAAACATGGATACAGTACTATACTCCTGAGACCAAAGAACAATCTAAACAATGGGTTACCAAGGGAGAATCTGCACAAAAAATAGTGAAGACCATTCCTTCGGCTGGAAAGGTTATGGTGACTGTCTTTTGGGATTCGCAAGGGATAATCCTCATCGACTATCTGGAAAAGGGTAAAACTATTACAGGTGCATATTATTCATCGTTATTGGACCGTTTGAAAACAGCTGCAAGAAAAATGCCGGCAAATGGACTGCAAAAAAGTCCTTTTCCATCACGACAATGCACCAGCACACACCTCAGCAGTTGTGGTCGCAAAATTAATGGAAATAGGATTCCAACTGGTTTCACATCCCCCCTATTCTCCAGACTTGGCTCCCTCGGACTACTATTTGTTCCTCAATTTGAAGAAATGGTTGGCAGGACAAAAATTTTATTCAAACAAGGAGGTGATGGCAGCAACTAATAGCTGTTTTGCAGACTTGGACAATTCCTATTACTCAGAAGGGATCAAGAAATTAGAACAGCATTGATGAAGTGTATAAGTCTAAAAGGAGACTATGTCAAAAAATAAAAAAGGTATACCCCAAACACGTAAGTAGTTTTTATTTTTGCACGGACTTTTCAAACGTCCCTTGCACACTGTCCCCCATCTCTCTCCCTGACTTTAATGGTCTTGTCTGAACAGTTTGGCAGCAATACCTGTTCTCATCAGACAAAATTGTTTCTGGCCACTTCATCTCCCAACCACTTTCTCGAAGACCTTTTCAGCAGCAGGAACCCAATTCTTGACTAACCTTCCTCATTGTGTTAGAGAACTGAATAACATCTCCAGTTTCAAAAGACAGTTAGTGACATATCTACTGAAGCAACATTAATGACTGTCATTGTCCCTGTATGCACTCTTTACCCTATTAAACCCTAGGTTCCAACCAGATCATCTTATTTCCCAGTTTTCTTAGCTGCTGCAGTCTGTTAAATTTCCCTCCTCCAGAACTTGCTGTATCAGAAAAGTCTATTTTGTACACCTAAAAATTCTTTTTTTGTCTGGCATTATCACTATTTTGTATGTCTGTAAATTCTTTTTACATCTGCCCCTATTATTATTATTATTATTATTATTATTATTATTATTGGAGGCAGCAGTAGTAGAAGTACTGCAAGTATTAACTTTATTAGCTCTTAGTCAGTACTATTTATTCACATTGTCTCTAGGGACACTCAAATCATTTTATTACTGTCTGCCATATCAAATTATTGTTATATGTGAGGTAACTGTGATGTAAAAAGAGGTATTGGTGTGGTTGAAATTCTGGTCCATTGTAAGAGGGGATGTGAAGGTCCTAATCTGATATGGTTAATTAAATAAATAAATATGTTAGGCATGGAAAACTTTAACAAATGTTTATTGAAATTTAACAACAGTAACTGCCACTGATGAAGACCATGTCACCTAACTTGGGCATTAGTACTTTAAAGATATTTTTGCAGGACAGTGTGGTGGTCATTTTCCATGTTCCTGATAATACTAGTATGATAATAAATCTTGTTTTTTATCATGCTTTGCAATTTTTAAAAAAATCTTGTCATAAAGGTGAACATTTCCTCATCACATCTTCTATTCTTGGCTTGTCCCACCTTATGTGCTGCCGTGTACATCTGTTACTGATGTGCAGCAATGCTACTCAGCCACTGCTGGAACACTGGTTGTGCATCATGTTTTCTGTCCCTGTCCCTATTAACACACACAGTTAAACTGAATATCAAACTAGACTAATTTGGGACCATTATATTGAGTGAGCACTTGAAATTCCCTTTGAAAAATATGGTCCATTTTCCTAGACTGTCACATGAAATACACCATGAGCAATATTTGTTTGGATTGACTCCATCTTAACATTGCAATGGCTAAATTGCAGATATCTGTATGTCTTGTAAATTTGGTGCTCTGCAGCATGAGGAAACTGTAAATGTGTCATATTTATAATTATGTATTTATATGTGAGCTGCTTGTAAATGATAGTTTATTTTATCTGACTAGTTTCGAGCATTCACCCACCGTTGGTGATATCTGTATTACAGAAGACAAATATTTCTTATAATATGTTGTTTTTAATATACAGTGTTTCATTAATATGTGGTCTTATGTGTTATTATAAAGTGACTTGCCATCTTTGTACGCTTTTTAGCATAGACTAAAGACCATGTTTTGAAATAATCATATAATTATATGATTTGTATAGGCATATTTGTGTATATATATGCAACCAGCATAAGAAATTTTTACGAGAGTATGTGGTTGTCAGTGATAATTGCAATGCATGCAAGATCATTATTTGTTTATATACTGTATATAATGTCACTTATGATTTGTTGTATCTCCATTAACAGAACACAGAACTGTTGTATATGCTAACAATCTGCTGTTACTTTAAACAAACAGGCCTATCTTAGAAAATAAAAAAAATAAAAAATAAAAAAAGTCAAAAATTTCTTTAGTTTTCATCAACATACAACACATTTCTTTGTTCTGTTAACAGGGAGAATACAAACTATAAGTAAAATTATAATGTCAATTAGTTTCATGTTCCTTGAATTGTATGTACAGTTAATCATAATGATGTGGAATGAATCATTTTACATTCACATTATACATTCATATGTAAATATGGATACATGCTGACTGTTTACAATTTTTTTAATACAATTCTGAGTTTATAGTTCCCACCCATCACGTTTTACATATTACAAAAATATAGATCATACAGAATAGGAATTGTCAAGGAGAAACATTTCCAGTTTATTTTCAAATTTAACTTTGCTGTCTGTCATTTTATATCAGTGGGTAAGTGATAAAAAATTTTGGTAGGAGCATTGTGCAGCCCTTTCTGTGCCAAAGACAACCTTAATGTGGAGTAATGAATGTCATTTTTTTCTGCTGGTTTTGTAATTGTGTACTTCATTGTTTCTTTTGAACTGCAGTGGATTGTTTGCAACAAACTTCAAGGGGGTCTAAATATACTGTGAGGCAGTAGTCAAAATGCCTAACCCCTTTAACAGATATCACCAAGATGATTGTAAGTGAGCACCACATATTATTGGTACAGCACGTTTTTGAGGATGGAGACTTTTTTTCTTAAAGATGAGTTATCCCAGAACACACATGACATTGAATGAAAATATGCAAAATTTGTCAACTTACTGATTTCTCTCTCCCCATCATTTGCAATTAATTTGAAGTGCCAATGTGGCTGTACTAATTTGTTTCAGCCTGTGGTATGTAACAAATAATGATCTATGCATGTACAACAGTTTCCACTGACAAGTACAGGTAAACATTCTAGTAAAAATTTTTTACACTGGTGCGCGAGCACCTACACACACACACACACACACACACACACACACACACACACACACACACACACACACACACTTATTTCTGCCCTATATGGTGAGCGAACAGTGTCAATGCTTTGTTTCTCAGCAGGTGGACGAAGTGATGGGTGACAATTGGCATTGAGGGAGACAGCTGGTTTGCCGGCTAGGAATGTGGGAGGGAAGAGTGGCAGGTATATGGTCTAGGCATGTAATGGATGATTCTGCCAGTGAGGAGTGGCACGCACTGAAGGCCACATGCAGATGTGAATTGGGAGGGGGTGACAGGCTGGAGGAAGGGGAAACTATTGGGTGGAGGGTGCACCAATTCAGAAAAATATCCCTTTCCCTGGTTGAAACCCAGTTCCACATCCTGTTCCTTAAATGCAGTCTAAACCATGTAATCTGCCGCCGCCTTCCCCCTCCCCCCCCCTCCCCCTCCCCAGTGCCCTAGCAGTAAAAGTCTCTTCCTCTGGATCCCACCTCCCCTTTTGCATGACCTTCACCTTTTCAGATTCTGCCAGTCCGTATCCTTCATAAACCTAGTACTGCAAGAAAGCCTCACCAGGGCACTGGCATCCCAGAATCACCTTTGCTCCCTCCACTGTGCAGTCCTTACTAAATACACATCATCTTCGAAACAGAAACCATTGCACTCCAATTCCTGGAAGAACATTCCAGACACCATCTTCATAAATTGTCCAATTTATTGACATCCTACTGTCACCTTGGGGCACCACTATCCATCAATATTCATCTTACTCTCAGTGAACTCTCCCGTCAACTCCTCATAGCACCCATACCCTACCTAACTTACCTCATGAATTTATCACATCCCCCAAAAGTTGCTCCCAACACCGAAGCAAACAGAAAACATTGTTGTTAATCTTTCCACCAAAAATCTCAATCCCACAGAAGTTTCAGTCCTAGTCAAAGGCCTCACCTTTAACCCTACACCCATGTTTAACCATGTTTGACTTGTCATAGACCTACTCTCTTGCTCCAAATTCCACTTTGTTTCTATAAATTCTTCCAACCAAAGCCAACTTAATCCCAACATTGAAATGACCTTCAAACCATGACCCTCCTTCTCTCCCAGCTAACCACCTTCTGATCACCTCCCAGGAATTTCTTACCTCCAACTTGGTCTCACCATCCTTCCCCAGGTCCCTTCCCAAAAACACTAACATTTCAACAGAAGAAAGGACAGCTATATACAACCTGAAAACAGATCCAGACCTAATTATCCTGCTCTCAGACAAAAGTTCCATCACTGTCACAATGGTTTGCAGTCACAGCCTGACAGAAGGCCTCCATCAACTGTCTGGCTACTCCACCTACAAGCTCTGCCAGAATGATCCTGTCCCAGAAGTCCAACATAAACTCCAGTCCCTAATGAAGTCCATAGGCCCTTGCCGGAACCTTTCCCCCAAGTCCATCTCGTCTTCACCACATCAACATCCCGCACACACACCTCCTGTGTGCTCCCCGAAGTCCACAAACCCTATAATCATGGATGCCAAATTGTAATTGGCCATTGTGCTCCCACTGAAAGAATTTCCACTGTTTTTGACTAACACCTACAACCAATTGGCCAAAACCTAGCCTCCCCCATCAGACACTAACCACTTCTTCGCCTACTTTCAACCATCCTCACCCCTTTATATCCCAGATTCATACTCATCACTTGTGATGTCACCTCCCTAAACACTAACATCCATTATGCCTGTGGCCTTGCCACTCTGACACTACCTGTCCCATTGCCCTTCAGATTCAAAACGACCACTTCATTCCTTTTATACATTACTGGCTATATCCTGTCTGACAACTACTTTTCCTAGGAAGGGAGAGTTTGCAAACAAATCTGCTGCACAGCCATGGGCACCCACATGGCACCTTTCTTTGCCAACCTGTTGATGGGCCATTTAGAAGAAGCCTTCCTAGCCTCCCAAAACTCCCATCCCCTAGTCTGGTTCAAATTCATTGATGATATCTCCGTGATCTGGACTCAGGCCCAATACACCCTATCCACATTCCTTCACAACCTCAACACCATTCATTCCAACCACTTAACCTGCTCCTCTACCCAACATGCAACATTCCTGGACATTGACCTCCAGCTCTTTGATGACTCCATCCACCCTTGCCCACATTAAACCAACCGAACTATCAACAGTACCTGCATTTCGATAGCTGCCGTCCTTTCCACACAAAAAAATGCCTGCCATACAGCCTTGCCAGTCATGGACAACATATCTGCAGTGACAAGAACACCCTTGCCCAGTGTGCTGAAGGTCTGAAGATGATATTCATAGACAGACAATACCATCAAATCTAGTCCATAAACAGATTACGTATACCATATCCTCACACATCTTAACCCTCCCATCACCCCCAAGAATCTGCTACAAAGGAGTGCCCCCTTTGTCACCCATTGTCACCCTGGACTGGAACAACTGAACCATATCCTTCACTAGGTCATTGATGATCTCACATCCTGCCCTGAAATGAGGGACAACCTACCCAAGATCTTCCCACCTCTCTTAAAGTTGTGTTCGATCACCCACCCAACCTATACAACATCCCAGTCCATCCATATGCCACTCTCACTCCCAAATCCTTCCCACAGGGTTCATATCCCTGTGACAGACCAAAGTGCAAGACCTGCCCAGTCCAGCACATCCTACTCCAGTCGTGTCGAAGGTTTATCCTACCCCGTCAGAGGCTGTACCACCTGTGAAAGCAGCCATGTCATTTACCAACTCTGCTGTAAACACTGCATAGTTTTTTTATGTCAATATGACCATCAACTAGCTGTTCACCAGGATGAATGGCCACTGCCAAGCTCCTACCAAGAACAAAGTTGACCACCTGATGGCACAACATGCAGCTGAGCACAAAATGCGCAGTTTCAATGGGCTTCACAACCTGAGCCTTCTGGATCCTTCCCTCTACCACCAATTTCTCTGAACTACACAGATGGGATTTATCCCTACAACACATCCTCCAGTACCATAATCATCCTGGTGTCAATCTCAGATAACCCATTGTCTTCACACCCTCCGTCTAACAGTTTCCTCTTTCTCCATCCTGTCACTCCCCCATGGGTTCGAGGCTTAGAATAGGCCCGAGGTATTCCTATCTGTTGTAAGAGGTCACTAAAATGAGTCTCCTACTTTTTGGGCTTCTGTATTAAGGTGTCCTTTTAGGCTTTGACTTCCACATTTCCAAAAATTTTTCAGAAGTGCAGGCCATTTGGGAAGGACGCCTTATGTGGTGCATCATATATCTGTCGTGCACTAAGACCTTCTGCACCTATTGTTGTTCTGCAACTCCACCCATAATCAAGCCATTTGGGCAAGGCATGATAGCCAGTCCGTCGTGCTGGTGGGGTTTGTCAGGTACTCTATTGTTTGTAGCCCCCTGACAACACAAGGATTGCAGTGCTGATGCCCAAGTTGCAAATTTCCCACGTATGCCAAGGAATAGATGGCCATCTTTTTGGGACATCAGAACTCTTTGCAACGGCCATCGCAACAAGTGGCCTTCGCTGTGGCTGGGAGGTGCCCATGGGGAGAGCATCTGATCGGAGTGGGTGGCATAAGGACGGATGACTGACAGTTAGGCAGGCTAAGTCATCTTTTGCTGGTGGCTGAATGGTCCCAGTAGTCTCTAAGAAGGAAAGGCTAGAGTTCAATGCTCAGAAGTGTGATCCCAAATTGTTCCCCTCACTACCTACACCATGAGAGGAATGTGGGTCTGCAGATAAAAGAACACCACATTTGCCTTAGTACTTAGTCTACAGCAGAACAGGTGGGGACTCATTTCTGGCTACAAAGCCTCTGTTTTTTGTTGAAAACCTGCAGGATAAGTTTGGGGAAGTGGCTGTGTCTCCAAAATGAGAAATGGGCCAGCCCCGATCCAGACAACACCTCCAGCCCAGTCACAGGTGGTGTTTGCCTGTGACAAGCTGCATGATATTCCTGTTTCAGTCACTCCCCATAAAAGCCTAAACATTGTCCAGGGAATTATTTTCCATCAAGACCTCCTGTTGCAGTCCGACGATGAGCTACGTGCCAATTTAGAACGACTGGGTGTTCACTTCGTCCGGCGCACCTGTAGGGTACTGAAAGATAATAGGGTTGCTACCGGTGCCTTCATCTTGGCTTTTGAGGGTGATTCGTTTCCTGAAAAGGTCAAAATGGTGGTATACCAGTGTGATGTAAACCCATACAGCCCTCCCCTTATGTCGTGCTTTAGTGCTGGAAATTTAGGCACATGTCTTTCCGGTGCAATTCCAGCACTGTAGACATCCATTGCGTCTGAATACTCCATGTTCTCCTCCTCCCAAATGTGTCAACTATGGAGACCACCACTCCCCCTGCTCGTTGGACTGCACTGTTCTTCAAAAGGAGAGGAAAATTATGGAATACAATTGCCAAGAGGCTAAAAAGAACTATGACAGGCTGCACTCTGTTTGACTGGTTTCCACCTATGCCGCGGGCAAAGACGACGTCGCCCCTGCTGTCAATGGTAGTCCCTTCTTCTATCCCTCCTACAGTGGACCCTCAGGGCCTCCCAACTATATCTCCCCCCACACACCCCCATCCTCCATTTGATGGCTGGGGGCTCCTCTTCTGTAGCTTCCAAAGCACCTACTTTGGGAGCAGTGCCCCACCAAACAGCAGGGGCACTGGTCCCCACCTCCCAGCCGGAAAAGCAACAGCCTCCTCCGGCTCCTCTTGCACAGAAGGGGTCCTTTGGGACTCTCCCTTCTAAGGTCTCCACCTATGCAGAAGTGGACACCAGCCAGTGGCTGAAGGAACCATGAGCTTCTGGTCCAATGACTTCACTCTCTTCATCTGCACCTGAAGCCACTTCAGGGTAGCCCTCCCAGCTAGCCCCGAAAGAGCACTGAGAGGGCAAACCGATGAAGGAAAAAAATGGTTGAGAAGCAAGAAACTCCAGTGGCCTCCACACCACCACTCCCTATAAGTTTCACATCTGAGGATGAGATGGAGATTCTAGCATCCCCTGGGGACCTAGACCTCGCAGACACCTCAGCTGCAATGAAAATGAATACAAGCACTCAACTAGTGGCAGCAGGTACCCCTGAGGTGTAACCAGCTTCCTTGGCCCATTCATGCCCTCTCAGACTACAGGAAGCATTGTCCTCCAGTGGAGTTGCAGTGGTCTCCTCGCCCCCCCCCCCCCCTCCCTTCTGGCTGTGTTATGATAACTCTTAAGCATTACACCTGCTTTTTGCATTGCCCTTCAGGAAACCTGTTTTCCAGCAATGCAGACCCTCGCCCTTTGTGGCTGCCAGGAGTATTACAAAAATCATAATGACGGTAACAGGATGTCGGGTAGAATATGTATATATATGTCCTTACCTATAGTGAATGTGTGCCCTTTCAAATCCTTTAGGAACTGTGGCTGTCAGGGTGAAGGCAATGTAGGAAATTACCATCTGCCATATCTACCATCCTCCAGGTGAAGTACCACAGCATGCATTGGCTGCACTAATTTCTCAGCTCACCCCACCTTTTCTACTTCTGGGTGATTTTAATGTCCATAACCTTTTGTGGTGTGGATCAAGATTACTGGCCATGGTAAAGAGGTCGAGAATCTACTAACTCAGCTCGACTTTCTGCCTCCTAAATACAGGTGCCCCCACTCATTTCAGTGTGGCACATGGCACATACTCAGCCATTGATCTCTCAGTTTGCAGTCCGGACCTTCTACTGTCTATCCACTGGAGAGCTCATAATGACTTGTGTGGTAGTGACCATTTTCCATTCTTCCTGTCCCTCTCCCGGTGTCACTCAGCTGGACATTTGCCCAGGTGGACTTGTATCAAGGGTGATTGAGATGCTTTCACGTCTGCTACCACTGTTGGATCTCCATTGCTAGATAACATTGATGTGGTGATCCTGATCCACGGCGTTACTACAACCATTGTTTATGCAGCTGAGTTGGCAGTCCCTTGTTCCTCAGGTCACCCCTGGTGGAAATAGCTGCAGCCATAATGGAGTGTAGATGGGCCCTAAAATGTCATAAGTGGCACCCATCAGTGGAATACCTCATTGCCTTCAGATGGTTCTGTGACAGGGTCTGTCAGCTAACCAAAAGATGGAAGCAGGAGTATTGGAACACAAACCTATCTTTCACAGGTTTGGACTAAGCTCAGACACCTTTACAGACGTCAGACCCCTGCAGGTATACCTGGGATTTCCACACATGGAGCTGTATATACTGACCCAGATGCAATCACAGTGTGTTTTGCTGAGCATTATGCTTGAACCTCTGCATCTGAGAATTACAACCCTACCTTTCATCCCCTAAAACAGCGGGTGGAATAACGACACCTATCTTTTACTACACACCACCCTGAGCCGTATAATGCACTTCCAGATTGTCTTGACACAACCCCTGGGCCAGACTGCATCCATCCCCAAATCATCAAACATCTGTCATCGGATTACCAGCGCCACCTCTCTCCTCTCCGTCTTCAACCACATCTGGAGCGAAGGTCAATTCCTGTCACAGTGGCAAGAAAATATCATCATTCCAGTGTCAAAACCCAGTAAGAACTCACTCAATTAGCCTCACCAACATTCTGTGCAAGCTGTTTGAATGTATGGTGAGCTGACAGTTTTCACCAAGGTTGCTCTACCACTGGATGGCCTTTTCCTGCCATCAACACCTTTTTGCCATCATTTTTGACCTGACGAAAGCCTATGACACCACTTGGTGACACCACATCCTTGCTACATTGCACGAGTGGGGTCTACGGGGCCCAATCCCGATTTTTATACAGAACTTTTTGTCGCTTTGCACCTTCAGAGTTCCAGTCAACGCTTCACACTGTTCCCCCCGTATCCAAGAGAATGGGGTCCTGCAGGGTTCTGTACTGAGCGTCCCATTCTTTTTAGTGGCCATTAATGGTCTCACAGCAGCTGTGGGGTCCTCAGTATCACCCTTCTTATATGCTGATGACTTTTGTATTTCCTTTTTGCTCATCTACTATTGATGCAGCTGAACATAACCTGCAAGAAGCTATATGAAAGGCACAGTCGTGGGCCCTCGCTCACGACTTTTAGTTTTCAGCCACCAAGACTTGTGTCATGCACTTCAATTGGCATCATACCATTCACTCGCACCTACGACTTTATGTTGATGACCATCTTCTTAATGTAGTGGACTCTTATCGCCTTGTAGGACTGGTTTTCGACACCTGCTTAACCTGGCTTCCCTATCTTTATCAGCCTAAGCAAAAGTGCTGGCAGCATCCTTAACATTCTTCTATGCCTGAGTCACACTGACAGGGGTTCAGATCGCCTACCTGTTACAGCTGTACAAAGCCCTTGTACGGTCCCATCTTGATTATGGGAGCCTGGCGTATGGTTCAGCATTGCCCTCAGCACTGCAAATGCTGGATCATATACACCACTGTGGAGTTCAACTTGTGTTTGAAGGTTTCTGAACATCCCCTGTAAAAAGCCTACTTCTCTAAGCTGATGTTCCTCCCTTGCGGATCGTGTGACGACGACTACTTGCCTATTATACTGCACATATTCGCAGCTCGTCTAAACATCCAAGTTATTATCTCCTTTTGCCTAATGCGGCTATCCATCTCCCACAACAGAGGCCCAGATTAGGGATTACAGCTGCATTCTGTGTCTGGTCCCTTCTCACTGAACTCGAGTCTTTCCCTCTACCATCTCTCCTCCAGGTCCATCCTTGTACACTTCCATGGTGTCTACCTCGACCACAGCTTTATCTGGACCTATCGCACATGCCAAAGGGCTTGGTTCGCTCTGCAGCCCTCCACTGCCTGTTTCTCTCTATTCCTGATATGCCCAGGATTCAGAGGTAGTTTACATGGATGGCTTGATGGTTGATGGTCATGTTGGGTTCGCATACGCGCATGGAGAAAATACTGAACAGTGCTCCTTGTCAGATGGCTGCAGTGCTTTCACAGCAGAGCTGATAGGTACCTCTCATACTCTTGAGCATATCTGTTCCTGTGCTGGGGAGTCTTTCCTCATTTGTAGAGACTCCTTGAGCATCTTACAAGCTCTTGAGCAGTTTTTTCCTTGCCACACTTTTGTAATGGCCATCCAAGAGTCCGTTTACATCCTCAAACAACTTGGACAGTCGGTGGTCTTTGTATGGACCTTGGGACATGTCAGAATCCGATGAAATGAAATGATCTTGCTGAAAGGCTAGCTAAAGAGGCTACTCATAAACCAAGTCTTGAGATCAGCACACTGGAATCTGATCTTTGATCGGTATTACGCCGCAAAGTTTTTGGGCTCTGGAATACAGAATGGCACTTCCTGACTTTGCCGAATGAGTTATGTATGGTGAAGGAGGTAACAAATGTTTGGAGGTCCTACATGCAAACCTCTAGCAAGGACTCCATTGTCACTTGCTGGCTCAGCATCGGCCATATGCGGTTGACTTATGGTCACTTCCTATGTTGCAAGGACCCACCTCAGTGTCACTGTGGTTCACACTTGACAGTGTTCCAAATCTTGTTGGACTGTCTGAATTTAGACCCCCTAATGCAGACTTTTAACCGTCCTGACGCACTACCTGCTGTGTTAAGTGACAACGCCTCAATGCCTGATCTTGTTTTAAGGTTTATTCAAGAGGGGGGTTTTATCACTCAATCTAAGGGTGGGTGTCTGGCCTTCTCTTCCAGGCCTTCACCCTACCTACCTTCTAACTCTTCCTTGCCCCCTCTGGTGCTTTCTATTCTACTTCGTGTTCATCTTTTCACCATCTGTGTTTCTCTTGACTTGTGATTTTAGGCTGGAGATTTTAGTTTGTTGCAGAGTGTCTGGCTCATCCTTTTTTATTCTTACGAGCAGCAAGCCCAGGCAGTCTGCTATATTGGTTTAACACCTTCTACTGCGTTTTTCCTTATAGTTAATATTTTCAGTTTTGGTTTGCTACTTTCATTTTCTCCTTCAATGTGGTTACACACTTAGTTTTACACATTTTATTCCTTCCCTACATACTCATAAAACACTATATACTATCAATAACATGGTGTAACAAATAGTTGTTTCCTGAAATACAGATTCCGATGACGATAGGCAGAGGCCCAAAATTAGTCTGATAAAATAAACTACCATCTAAAATCAGCTTATATCAAAATGCATAATTATTAATATGGCATATCTCTGTGTGCACACATGCCAGTGAAATTCATCATTAGTAACCCCCACCCAGTTTGAAAATAGTAGTGAAGTCCTGTGTAGCCACAAGATTTTTTGACTCTGTGAGGAATGGGATAAAATGTCTGAATGGCAGGAAAGAAAATTTTAACCATAACTACTTTTATTGAACACTTCCTTCTATTACCAATAGGCCAAGGAGGGAGGGGGACAGTGTGTGCATGCTTGTCATTAAGCATATTCAAGTTAATTTCATTTGTGTGTGTGTGTGTGTGTGTGTGTGTGTGTGTGTGTGTGTGTGTGTGTGTGTGTTTTGGCTGATATTTCTGTTCAGTGCTACCATCTTTACAGACATACAGTATGTTATAAGAAAATGTGTCCCACTCTTATCTTTTCGTTTCTATTTGGAGCAGTCACTCGGTGTCATTGCCACTACTGTTCTGAAGTTTCTCAGTATTCTCATACCAAGAATTGCTGCTATACATCACGCTAAATGAGCACTTCTGTAACCACCACCCTGCTCAGCCAGCTAAACTGCCAATTACTCATAGTGAAGTGGTAAGACACTGTATTTGCATGTGGAAGGACTGTGGTTCAAATCCTTGTTTGACCATCCAGATTAGGTTTTCTGTGGTTACTCAAAAGTGTTTATGGCAAGTTCCAATGTGTTCCTTTGAAAAAGTCACAGATGATTTCTTTTCCCATCCTCTCCCAATCTGAGCGTGCGCTCCATCGCTAATGACATTGGCATTGATGGGACATTAAACTCTAAACTTCATTTCTTTTTTTTTTCTGATGAGCATCTGCCTGAATAGTGGATAAAATCAAGCATTTCGTTGCTTACTGTCTAACTTGGGTTATTGATTTCTAAAGATTGATCAATTAATTGTTCAAATCAATAATGCTAGTCTTTTATGTCTTGCAGTAGGAAATATTTGATTCACAAATCTGTGAAATTGTAAGATGCAATGTGCCACTTTGAACAACAGAACTGAACAGAGGGAGATGCATAACCTCTTCAATCACATAGGGGATTATCGACACTCTATGTTCAGATAAGCAGTTAAGTCACCAACTGGACAGTTTTTAATACATTGGCAATTAACTGAGTTGTTTAATGGCTATGTCAATTAAGAGATATGAATGAGTCTGTCATACATGAAATAGCTAGACTGTCCAGATGTCAAAATGAATTCATAAAAAATAGGTACTTACCATACTTATGAGCTTAAAGTGTCATATATCAATGTGATATTTGAAATACTTACTCATTCTTCATGTTGTTAAGGTTATTAAGGATGTATGAAAACCAGAGATTACTTTCATTCAGTATCCAGTTAAAGCATCAGCACTTGAAAAGCAAACAGTGTGGTAGCACAATGGAAGGCACTCCACATGCAAAGTAACAATGTAAATACTATCATACTGCCAGCAGAGGCAATGCAGTGGTCATGTTGTGTGCTTTCATATACTATGGGAAATTAGAACTTTGCTGAAAGATCCACCATACAAGGAACTTGCCCAGTATGTGGTCTCACCTGCTATGTAGAAGAAAATTGGTTCTCTGCAGAACTCAGACTTGCCTAACAATAGTATTAAACAGCTACACAAGGAAGGAATTGCCTCATGTCCAAAAGTAAACACTGTTAGCTCGCCAACCTAGGGACTAGGCAAGTATTTGATGAAATCACTTAAAACTTTAGTAAGACAATATGTCCATCATATTAAGAAGTCATACATGTTCATAAGATTGCTGGGCAAGGACAATCTGTTGGTGAGCTTTGATGTGATGTCATCATTCAGCCACTTGCTTCTGAAAGATTTGCATTACAGAGAGATCATTCTGAGCCCCAGATGGTGAGAGTTTTTCAACATGCACCGTGTCTAATCAGTGATGGCCTAGAAAACAACCACAGAGGTTATTACCTGAGATCTGCTTAGGACTATTACTGGCTATGACAACTAACTTTGCAAGGACTTAGGTGTGGTCTCTTTCTTCCCACTCCCTCTTTCTATCTAGTATGCCCTCTCTCCAGCACTGCCAATACAGAGATAACTCAGCTACTTCGTCATAAGTTGATAATAGTGACTCTCATCAAAATGTCACACTGTTTTGAAAAGCTTACTTGGCACTAAACATAATTATTGAGTTAGAATTAGTTCCGCATAGTGAGAATCATTGCATTACCTTTACGGTGAGTCAACTCTCAGTGTTTCTGTAAGCTATCTGTCAAAGAAAAATTCAGAAATGCAGTAGAAAATAAGGAAATAAAATTATGTCTCCTTTTACAATTTCTTCTAATCTGAATATCAAACTTTTTACTACTTCAGGAACATAAGAATGGAGTGCTGCATATGTCTCCTTTTACAATTTCTTCTAATCTGAATATCAAACTTCTTACTACTTCAGGAACATAAGAATGGAGTGCTGCATGTTACATACTAATGCTTTCTCTTTGATGGACTGTTATGATGAATTTCTCTCCTTACAGGCTGCAGTGCTTGTACTGTGAAAAGTATTTTAAAAAACGTGAATCATTAAAGGAGCATATGCGCAAAAAGCAACACAAAAGCATAAACCCAGACAATAAGTGTTATGACAAATTTTACGTTGTAAATTACTTGGAACTTGGCAGGAATTGGCGCGACATACAGGTGAGTATTGAATTTGTTTTTGTTATTGACATTACTATGTAACATTTACTGGCTTTACTGATTTGTGAAATCAAAAGTTTTGTTAATATGTTATCATTTTCACATTTACAGGCAGAAAAAGATTCCTCCAGTAGTTACAGTGAGAGTGACAGTGAAGAAGAAAAAATAGAAACTGAAAAGATGGCTTCTGGAATGCCATTTGATGCAACTGGTACTGTTACATGCCTGTTTTGCAATGAAATAAGTGCATCATTTGAAGATGCCTTAGAACATATGGATTCAGCTCATGAATTTGATTACAGTCAGATTGTAGAAGACAACCACTTATCATTTTATGAACAGGTTTGCATTTATTTCTTTGTTGTTGTTGTACTGTTGTAGGTGTATGTGTGTGCATGTGCACGTGCTTGTGCGCGCGTACATGTGTGTGTGTGCATGCGCTTACCGTGTGTAAAGTTGAATTCCTGTGATTTATTGTTTGATTGTATGTGATGAAGTTTTTGGTGTTCCTGAGAGTTGTAAACTTGCTGACAAATGTAAAATATAATGGTGGTGATATGTTGATGTTTTGGCCATTATGAACTTGTGGGCATGTGGTAGAGGTATGAATATATACATGATTTGACTACTGTATCTGTTATTTGTGGCTGAATGCAGATTTTAAATTTTTGTGAAGAACAATTGTGATGTACCAAACTAGCTGATATGTAAATTACATAAATGCAAACTGGATCTCACTGGTATGTTGTGTCTAATTCCATTATTTTAGTTGAGCCACTCATCTGTAGGTGCTTTTATGGATGAAATAAGGTTTCTTTCATCCAAAATGAATATTTCACTTTTCTGTGAGGCATGTGCTATTTTGAAACATCCTTGTTGATTAAACATTGTGCCAAACCAGGACTTGGTCTTGAAACTCAACTGAACATCCTGGCATGACTGACGACTTCCCTTTGAAGCTTCACTTTCACCTGATCTTCCCTACTTTCCAAACTTCGCATAAGCTCTCCTGCATACCTTGCTGGACAAATGTGCAAGCTTAATATTTGCCTTTAGATCTTAGAATTCTTAATTGTATTAAATGTATTTTCCGACATTAATGTGAGATAACCATAACCACCCACTATTTGGAGCTGTCTTAAATATTGTAGCAATAAATATATACAAGTTTTTAGAGAAATTTGTCATGGAAGAAAGAATTATTGCCCTTATATACTCTGTAGCAATGGAGGTTAGGGTGGAAAGAAATGCCAGTATAAAATTTAAATTGAAAATTTAAAAGAAATGTTAACAGAAAAACCTCTAAAATATAAATAATACTTAAATAAAAAAATAAAAAATGCAAAACTCAAAATTAAACAACAATATGTATTGTTGCTTTAAGTTTAATATAAGTAGTAATATTTTTATTCAAGCATCGTTGTGTTGGGGGCCATTAAGCAAATTTAAAAAAAGCAGCTATCCTTTCTAGAACTGCATACTTTCATTCCTCAATGTATCCAAAGAACCTACCACTTAGGGTCAAAACTGTGATTGAACTTGTGTTCCGCAAGATGCAAACTGTGTGGCGGGGGGGACTAAATTCAATAAAAATTACAATTGGTGCTTTTCATGTTGCAAATAAATTTTAAGGTTTCGGAAGGGTTGGTCCAATGGTAACATTGTTGTTATTAAAAGATTGGAATGAGTGGACCCCACAGAGATCAATTAGAAGATGGCCAACACCTGAAAAAGGTATTTGTAGCCACAAAGTCTGATGTTTCAGGGTCTTGGAGAGTTTGGCAGCACTGAAAGAACAATGTTTCCATAATTTTAATTTGGGCTGTTACTGTCCCTAAGTTGCATGGGACCTCTGTAGAAAAAGGTGTCATTTATTTAGGCAAAAGTACTTTTGCAACAGACCAAGCTTATGTAGCCTTAAGTCATGTAAAAATCTTCCAAGGTGTTGCTATTTGTAAACATAATCACAGAAAGCTGTTGAATAATACTCATGGCAGATCGACTTCAGCAGAACTGGAAAGACTGACAAGCAGTACTTCCGTACTTTAATTTTGTACTAAGTGTCGTACTTTATTACTTAAAAATATTTTTACATTAAAATACTTTGCATGTCTCACTTGTAACTGAAATGCATTAAACACTATAGTCATGTTTTACCATTGCCACTTACTTGATTTATGTGCTTCTTTTTTTAGTTCGCACATATATTCATTGACACTGTTTCAGTATATATTTAGCTAATTTAGGCAACATAAGCAGTAAGCAATGGTGATAATTCTAAATAAAGCCAGAAGAAAGTAGGCTGATGTTGTGCTCCCTTGCTGGAGGCTGTCTAAACCATTACAGCTAAATCATTTGATTTAGTACTGAGTCGTAGACCTCAAAAAGAACTACAGAAAATTCTGTGAGAGGTTATATTTATCTTTTACAGCTGACTCACATTCGCCCCCCTCCTGCTATGTAGCTGCTGAAATGAGTGACTTCAAAAGACAAAACTCATCATTGTTGGTTGACTGTAAAAGATAAACATGTGTTTTTGTGGACATTTATTTAGGTCTTTTTGAGCTCTACTACAGGGTGGCGCATGAAATGTGTTACCATTTTGTTTTTGAATATAAACTTTATTGTCAATACAATCTGAAAGGAACATATACTACAATGAAGAGCCATCCACGGAGATTTGTTCTAACTCAGCACATGCACAACATGTCCACCAATTCGTTTCCTAACTTCCTTCAAATGAGCACTGAAGTTAGTGATTACCCTACGGCAAATGTCTTCCGTAATTTCGCTGCAAGCTTGAAGAATAAGTCTTCTGAGCTCCATTAAATCACGTGCACGTTTCGGTAAAATTTTTTCCTTTAGGTACCCCCAAAGAAAAAAGTCACATGGATTGAGGTCTGGACTATTGGGGGGGGGGGGGGGGGGGGGCAATTTTGTCCGTCATTGAAGCGACCTGGAAACCTGAGTGAAATGATCTGCATGTCAAAATGCTCATGTAAACACTCCAACACAGTGTTTGCAGTATGTGGCCTTGCTCCATCTTACATGAACCACTGCGTGTTGAAGGACAAGGCAGTAGCAAGATGCTGTGGAATGAAGCTATTGCAAAGCATGCTCAAATAATGCTCGCTGTTCACAGTTTCTTCAAAGAAAAATGGTCCAGTAAGTCCGTGACTGGAAATTGCTGCCCATGCTGTAATCCTTGGAGCATAATGTTGTCATTCATGAAGCACTTGTGGGTTTTCAGTGACCTAAAAGAGTACATTTTGTTTGTTAACCACAACATCTAAATTAAAATGCGCCTCGTCTGAAAACCAAACGTTGTTGAGAGTTTCTTCCCTATCCTCCACCCACTGAGCAAACAGTAGTCTCTGCTGCTTGTGTTCTTCAGTGGGCTTCTGTGCACAGGTTATCTTATATGGGTACATATGGAGGTCACTTTTAAGAATGCGTTGAACGGAGCATCTGGATATTCCCAGTTGCACTGCTGCCTTTCTATATGATTTTTCGGGACTTCTCTGTACGGCAACTCGTACCGCTTGAATGTTCTCCGGTGAACAAACAGGCTTAGGCCGAGGTCGCTTCACTTCCAATTCTGTTCCTTCCTGTACAAATTTATCGTACAACCTGTGGATGGTCTTCTTGCAAGGGACCTATCGTGTGTTAAACTGTTGTCGAAAACGCCTCTGAGTCACAACAAGGCTTTTCGTTTCATGAAAAAGTAACACAATTGCCGATCGTTGCTGTGTTGTCAGTCTTCCATTGTCAGCCATTGCTGCTTACTAGTCTCCTAGCAGCAGTATCGTGAAATACACGTCATTTCGTAACTCATTTGTTTTTCCAAGCTCTGCTGGTACTGCTGTAGAGATCCCAGCGGGATATCTAATGTGCATCGTAAATTGTGAAAGAAACAATTGGTAACATATTTCTAGTGCCACCCTGTATGTAACTTGATGTAGCTCTTACATATTACGTAGCATAAATCAAGAGATCGCACTGACAGGAAACTTTTCATTGAATTTAGTTGACGAAATTTAAAAGGCTGAACAGACTTTCATGGAACATAGCTAAGAACCATCCTTACAACACCAGTTTCCAATTTTCTTTTTTCTTTTTTTATTTTATTTTATTTATTTTTTTTTTTTTTTTAAATATACATACACACTTTAAACTTATAAGACTTCTCTTATTGCATCGGGGGTTAAAAAGATGCTAATGTGTTTACATGAGGTGATAAAAACTGACGATGACTTAGGTACATAGACTCCATTCAGTTCAAGGAAATTGATGTGAAGGCTCAGTGACTGAAATTTAAATGTATTTGGCGTATGTAAATATTTCCATAGCCTGTCCAGCAGCAAGGACGGAGCAACAGTTACCTACGTGTCAGCATACACCTCCTAGGTTAAATTTACATTTCCTTTGTCCGGAAATTTGATTTCTAAATTGCTCTGAAAGACTGTAGAGACGTCTTGTTTGCTAAGTATTTGGATACTTCGAGAAACCTCGATATTAGAAGAAAACAGGATCCCACCACTGTATCGGCCAAGATCAGCTCTGTCTACTCTTCGCATTGTTCTTTCTTAATAAACTTGCTATCAGTGCTCAGTATTAAATTACACCTTTCATTGGCAAACAAGGAATTCACTACACCATTCTGGTGGTTTTTTCCCCCTTCCTCCTGACTGAATGGTTTAAGGGATTCCACAGAAATTGTCAATTAGAACAGATGGGATAATATGATGTTTTTGCTAACATCTAGATTTACTTGGATAGTACAGCCAAGCAATTTTTGAAATCAGTGAGGACAAGCTCAGTAGTTACGAGAAATTTCATATGAAAATTAAAATTCTGGTGACATCCAGCAGAGTGTCTGTTTTGTGACAAAATAATTGAAAGCATAAAAGCCCAACGCCAAGGGCAAACTACACAGTGTGTTTTGACAGTGGTAAATCTGAATATGATAGAACTCATTACATTTTCATAACTAAGAAAAGATGTAGGCAGAAAGAATGTATCAGTTTGTCAAGCACTCTTCGTAAAAGATGTCATTACAACAGATGACTTTTCATCCATAATTAGGCTGAGGTAAGATGGGAAGTATGAGTTTCTGTTGGCTGTGGGTGTTGATCCCAGGCTGCATGGGATTGCAGTGATTATTCAAGCAGTGTTGCATTCATTTTTAGCACAAATTTTGACTACAGACCAAGTCGTCCTTAAAGAATTCATTTTGTTACCTCTAATTTATCTTGCAAATGTTAACAAGCTTCTCAGCAAACACTATAAATTCAGACACCACAAAGAACATCTGATACTTGGAGAATGGAGGAAGACATGCAGGTATGTTTTCACTGTGGACAACCTGCAAACCCTAGTGTTGAGAAGAGAATAGAATTAGACATGTATTTTACCACAAGATGTTATCAATTATGGCAATTCCACCCATACCAGTTGAATACTGGCAATCTGCGTAATGATGCGCTATTGCTGTACAGCACAGCCATTTTGTATCATGTACAAATATTTCAGCTGTTAACTCCAAAAAAATCTTGAAAACTAAACAAGGCAATTATGTACAGAGGTGAAACTGCCATATATGTTAATGCTTCATGAGAGTTGCCTAAATGGTGATGTGTCATGTTGACATTATCATCGAACGCCATTCTGTCAAAGCCCTAGAAGACTTGGGGACTCTATTTTTCACAAACCAGATTCTGTATTTGCCATATGAAGGTGGCTAAGCTATGTCCAGCCAGCTAGATCCGACATCTTGATGATAATTACCAATGACCAAACACTGCCATTCAAATTTTCCTTTCTGTCAGAATGCAGCCCCAGTGCTATCCTTGGCTGATGTACTTTATAGGCATCACAGCTGAGTGGTGCTCCAGACTAAGGAAATAACTGCAACATTTTTATGTAACCGAGATTTTGCTCACCATCAGAAACATCAAATGTTGATAAAGTTATTTCCACTCATTAGTACAAATGCTCAGTTAAACAGTAAGGCTCAAGGAAATTGTAAGGAAGGTATTCAAGCCACAGAATGAGCGCTACATGCCAATGACAGTAATTACCACTACAAGTGATCAAGGAGAACTTAGAGTTGTCAACTGCTGTGAAGTATGTTTCCACAATGTAATTTCAGGCTAACAAATGGGAGACCTAGACAAACCAGGCTTATCATCGTAACACCTGATATTTTGTACAAATTCAAACGTACACCATTTGGTCTATTCTCTAATAATCATTGAATGCATGCAGTGTCCACCGAAGGCAGCACCGGAACAATACCCAGATATAAAATGAATATGAAGTTTTTTGTAACACAGATAGAGTGTCTCATCTGATGGGAGGTAGTTGGAAACATAGTAATTGAAAACAAGTCACTTACTGAATATTGAAAGAACAATAATAATATCTCATGACCTGAACATGTCACAGTAAATGTTCCAAAATTCAATGTCTGTACACTAAGTATACCACAATGAATATCTGGAAGGGATGTGCAAAAGGTTGAGTTTGACATATAGCTGATGAAAAACAGAGACAAATTTTACGAAGTCCAATTGCTAAGTTGGACTGCTACAGAGACAATGGTGGTATGTAACTGATGACTTGTTTATCCTTGCCTTGTGGTTCAAGGCAATACTGATGAGCATTATCGAAACTATTTCATAAGTACCAAAGTGACTTGCGTTGATCAGAGTCAGACTAAACCTGGGGATCCTGAACTGGGGACTGGTAAGTGCTGCCATTGCTCTGTCACCTTAAGCTGTGGGCATGCTTCAGTGACCACTCTACGGTGCAATGGTGGAATGTAGTGTGTCACAGGGAATGGGGATCTTGGCTTGACTACCTGGATCACAAGAACAGTAAAAATCTCTATAAAAAAAACCTCAATCTCAAGGTGTGCTGTGCACTTAAGAGGTGCATAGCTGTTTAGGTGGAACAGTCATTAGCGGGCAACCTCTGAGGGACAGCCACACCTCAGTTGTATAAGGCTTACCTAGGCACACGGGGCTCTGTCTGGGTAGGCTCTTTTTTCCTTAGCTGCTCATGGGACTAAAATGGACCCTCCAAAATTTTCTCGTCTGCCTCCCAGCAGAATGGGTGGGCCACTGGTTGGTATCAACACCCAGTGTAACAAGAGGACTTATGTAGCCAGTCCTCCAGACCCCGAAATTTTTCAGAGTTCTAGTGTATAAAGTGACAGAACAAATGCTGCTAGTCAGAATTTGTTTTTAATAGTTAAATGTTAAAAGGGTAACTTTGAGAAAGTTTCACTGTTCTACATTCAAGAAATTTTAGAGGGCATTGCTGGAATTTTAAAATCTGTCAAACAGTTGTGTAATGGGACACTGCTGGTTGAAACTTATAGTTCTCAACAAGCTACGACCCTTCAGGAAGCCAGATGCCTTGGGGAATATGCCACCAAATCAGAGCTACACAACACATTTAACTACAGCGAAAGTGTTGTGTCATGCAGAGATGTTATAGATATTCCCAAAGAAGAATTGAAAGATGAGTGGGCTCCAGAAGGTATTGTTGATCTGCAAAGTGTTGTGAAAAGGGTGGATGGGGATCTGGTGAAATAAAACTCCGTGATCCTTACCTTCGATAGCATGAAACTCCCAAAGCATATCGAGACAGCTTTTCTTCACTTAAGTGCCCTGTGCTTGTGTTTACAAGAAACACATTTTAAAGCTTCTGAAGCCCCTGTGCTATAGGACTATACTCTCCTCCACAAGGATGACCTAACTGGGGGAAAAGCCCAGAGGGTTTGCTATGTTTGATAGTAATGCACATCGCTCCTCCACTCTCTCCTGACCAAAGCTACTAGGAAAACCACTGTAGTCTTACACTTACTTATGATAGTCTGCAGTAGTTTTACAACTGTACTCTTGATGTAACTGATGAGGCATTATGGAATTCCAGAATTGACTGTTCTGCAACTTCATGTACCATGATAAATGCACCAACACTTCATCAGGAAAAATGAGCATTTTAGATTTAATCTCTCCATCATGTGCAGAATGCTATAGCCAGTTGCTGCACTGACATCAAGCAAAGGATCTGAAATGGTTGAACAGTTAATTGATGCACTACTGTTACTTTATAAGGTTTCAGTTTGAGTTTGTGCACAACTGTATGAACAGATGCTTAGTAACAAACTAGTCTGAAATGCTTCTTTCTAAGGCCCCTCAGAACTCATTTATCCTTAGTTAAAAATGATATGCCACCTACCACACTGTTCAGGCAACAGGCTGGAGCATCATTTGGTGATTTAAATCTGTCTCCGGAGGTATTGATTCCCTCAAAATGCTGGAAAGGGTGTTTGCTTTGTGTATGAGTCACCCTGTTTATCCAGAATTTATTTCACAATGTCTGTGTTTCTTGGGCTGTTTTGTGTTGGACGTGGCCCCATAGACTTTGAATATTCCACAGGGTATATGATCAACTTGATGCTGTCCAGTATACCATATTGTATCATGATCCCATCTGTACGACTACTATATCCTGAGGAATTAATCTGTTTCCTGGAGGGTAAGTATCCAGTATGCACACAAATAATGGTACAGGAGCAATTTACAGAACAGAATGAAATTTCTCTTCCTAAGTGGCTTCCTTTTTGCATCAGAGCTCTGACTCATTGAAAATTCACTGCTTGACAACTGCTAAGGCACAAAGACATTGTTGGACAGGAATAATCATGATCAGTGATGGATGACATGAAACACAGTACACATAATAGAGCTAGAGTGGTATATTTATAACAAAAAAAAAAATGGTACAGGTTTCACCACATGGGAAAGTATAACAACAGACGTAAATAATGTTCATATTCAACGCAGGTCATACTCCCAAAATAAAGGTTGATATCTGACTCTGAGTAAGGAATATGCTCTCCTGGGGGCACTAATGCACATTTTGCCATTATTATTCATGTTGGCTACCAAACAGTCGAGGAGTCCTTGACATATATTGTTCCACTCCTCTCTCAAGGTAGTTTTCAGTTCTTTCACAGTTCAGGGAGAGGGCGTTCATTAAGAAACACGTCTGTCAAGAGTATCTCAGGTCAGGCACGCTGCATAGGGTTTAGGTCTGGGGAGTATGCAGGCCATTCCACAGATTCAGTATCTTCATTTTTCAGTCTGTCTGACACCTCGCCTTCATCCATAAATAGAAAGTCTGGGCCAGCTGCATCCCTTAATGGACAGAAATGATCCAAAATAATCCCCCTGCAGTACCATTATACTGTAATGGGACCTTATGCAATGGTGTTCTGTCATTGTGCATAATGCCTGCCCACACCATAACACCTAGACCATACCAGTGATGTTCATGTAACATTGTTGCCCCCCCCCCCCCCCCTCTCTCTCTCTCTCTCTCTCTCTCTCTCTCTCTCTCTCTCTCCCCCCCCCCCCTCTCCCCCCCCACACAAACTAGCAGCCAGAACCACTTGCCACAGTAAAACAGGATTTGTCACGGAATATCATTCTGGACCACTTTTGCTGACCCCAACGAACTTGCTCTCTACACCATGGAACTCTCTCTTGACAGTGGCATGGTCTTGGCAGACAGGCTTGTACCAATAATGGTTGCAAGACCTGCAGCAATCTGTGCAGGATTGAGATGTCTGTTCCTTTTCACCACTAGGGCTACGTATCAATCCTCTTGCGGTGTGGTGGTCCACTACAACCAGTGGGCATGCTTTTGCGTAGCATTTCCACATTCAGCGACATTTTTTAATCACGAGATGACACTTTTGGACACACCCATTACTGTGGCCACAATAGTGACACTTTGAACAGCTTCAAGTTGTCCAGTTGCTCGACCACGATTGTAAGAAGTTGAGTGATTTCTTGCAGCTATCTTGCTGTACCACACAGAATGTCACGCTAATCAATTCCACAACAACAACAACAACAACAACAACAACACACACTGCATGATCTGTTGAATGGGTACAGAGCGTTCATGTACTGGCTTCACTGCAGTTTACATGTCACGCCATCTACATTACCTTTTACTATCATTGGTCAGTTGTTTTGTAGGAATTTGCAGGTGTTCTTTAGCAAGTGCCAATTGTTCCTCAGCAGTTGTCAAGCACTGTGTATGGTCAGAGACAAAATAAACCATGCAAGAAATGTGGTCTGTCATGACCCTTGGCAAGTCAAACTAACCACATAAGAGGAAACGGTAGAAAATAAGATGTTTGAATGCAGATTATCAATGGAGCCCTTGGACAAGAAATTCAGTGGAAAGGGAATTGCATGCTGTGCACTTCTGAAAGCCAAAATATCTTGATAATAGTGAAATATCTTCATAATACTTTGAACTATTCGTTCTACTTGTTTCATGTTTTGTACAGCTTAAACAAATTAACTCAATAACACAAAAAACTGCCGTAGCTGGAATTCAAATTGAGTCCAGTTGTCACAGGATTACTTTCCTGCCTACAGAGATTTCTTACTGCTGTTCTGCTCTTGCCTCTCCCTCACAACATGAACTTCCATTTCATATGCCTGCAATCCTACAAATGCTGTGGCACAGTTTTTTTGCATTTTTAGAGGATGTGTTCCTAAGGTTTGGGTCAAGAAAGTGTTAATCCTTCGATTACACTCACAGTCACAGATGTTCTTTTATTAGCAGTATTGTACACCCTGCATAACATGACAGGTGCTTCAAATTTCATCTCCAGTCATTTCTTGTGCTGTGCTGTCAAGTGTACATGTTCACCCGTATGGATCTAGATTTTTGCCTTTGTGGTTGTGATGAATAGGTGGTCTCTTCTGTGTTGATTGTATGTGCTCTAGAGCCTGTAATTCACTGCCTCTTTCTGAATGGGCTGCAAAGCTTTGCTTCTGATGCAGCGGGGGAACATTTAGTAGATATCACTTGCTAATGACGTAGGAGGCAGATCAGTATAAAATGCTGTGCAGGGTTAGTCCTGACCACAGTTGACATACTTCAAATGTTGTCCCCTCTGTAACATGTGAGGATAGTGAAAACCAATGCCACCAAATCCAACGAAAGTCATATGCAGCTTCTGCTTGCTGAAAACATGATTTATTGTACTTTACTTTGTGCCTCACATTTTATTACTGATCTGAAAGTGTATGGAAATGAATCATTGATAGTGGTAAAACTGAAAAAAAAGAGAATGGAAGTATTTGAGATGTGGTGCTATAGAAGGATGTAGAAAATTAGGTGAACTGATAAAGTAAGAAATGAGGTGGTTCTCTGTAGGACTGGTGAGGAGAGGAACATGTGGAAAACATTGCCAAGAAGAAAGAACAGGTTGATAGTGAAAGTGTTAAGACATCAAGGAATAACTTCACTGGTATTTGAGGGAGCTATAGGGCCTAAAAACTGAAGGGGAAGGCAGAGATTGGGATATATCCAACAAATAATTGAGGATATTGGGTGCAAATGTCACTCCGAGGTGAGGTTGGCACGGGAGAGGAATTCGTGGTGAGTCACATAAAACCAGTCCAAAAGGCTGATGACCAAAAAAAGTGGTCTGTTTTAATGTATATAATTGTATTTTGTTCCCAATTTTCCACAAATTTATATGTGACAGTGATACTATTTCCGTCTTACAGTTTGTTGAAACACTGTCTGTATCACTTTATAGTGCTCTAGTAGACCCAATAACATTATTTGCCATGGAGAATAATTAAAAATTTAATATTGCAGTCCCTACACAAAATAACACTGTGTCGCTCAAAAAACTATTATGTAGTCTTGTTAATATTGCTACCAACACCTCAGTTTCTTGTATTTTCAGTTCCATTGTGCAATTTGTCAAAATACCTTAATGATTGCAATATTTGTAGAATACTGTTGTTTGTTTCACGAAGCTGATCTAGAATTGCTAACTGAAAATCTCTCTTATTTTAGGTAAAACTTGTTAACTACATCAGACATCAGATGTATGCCCTAATATGTATGAAGTGCCATAAACTCTTTCAAGATCGTGGAGATCTGTTAAACCATATGACCAAAGAAAGACATTTTATGCTTCCAAGGAAAGAAGTGTGGAACCAACCAGAGTGAGTATGCATTCTGAACACAGCTTGTCAATAAAATCTGCAGTTTGGTGAACTTTGCACCAAACTTTAACTAGCTCATAACACCATAGTGCCATAACGTGCTGATTCTTCTGTTAAACCCAACAGAGCTTTACAGAGTGAAGGATTCATTCTGGAAACAATTCCCTAGGCTGTAGCTAATTCATTGATCTGCAGTGTTATTTATTCCAGGAGTGCTAGCCTCAGCAGTTATGCCCCCCACCCTCCCCCCTCTCCCCACCCCTCCCCCTGGGTCTCTCAACTCTTTTGTAATCCTTTTCCATGCTGCATATCTATCCTCCTACTATTCTTTCTCCCCTCCCTTGGGGACCATGTCTTGCATACGGTCAGGAAATGAAAACTTGTGAAAGTATTGGAAGACTTAGGTGGATTTTATTTTTGTCTTTCTCTCCTTTCTTGTTCTGACTTCTGTCCTTCTTCCAATTCAGCATTTGAGATCTCCTTCTTTGTCTTTCTTCCTCCCAGTGCATGCCTGAAGGCATGATGCATAAAGGATGTGGTAATGCATGACTCCCAGCACCCAGGTTGACAATTAGGGCTTGTGCTTACTCTCTGGTAAAGGCTAGGCCCAGGGTGTGATGATTGCCTGAGCTGTTACCTACCCAATAACCAATTGGTTGGCCTGTCTGGAATTCAAGAGGTGTGAACAGTCACCTAAGGCAGGTGTTCTCCCCTCTGTGGGGGCCCCCAGAAGGAAGAAGTGCATGATTGGAGATGTTGGCGATTGTGGGGGATTCACCTGCAATGATTACATCAGCTCCCTCTATGTGACCTTCATCTAATAAACAGAAATGGAGTTAGGCCAAAGAAACAAAGAATCTTCCAGTTGCAACTCGCTACCTCATGGTGTCACAAACGGAAGGTGGTCAGAACTTTCCTACAGTGAACCCGTACATCACTTGGAAAGGTGTGGATACAATTGCAGGCCCACTAAAATCCTGCACTTGCTTGTGTAATGGAACTTTGCTTCTAGAGACAAATAGTGCCTTTCAAGCCCAAAACTGCTTAAAGCTACACTCTCCATGGGTATCCTGTTCATGTATAGGCTCATTGAACACTGAATTCTTCAAGTGGTGTCACTCAGCTGCTTGATGAAATGACAGAGGCATAACCACTATCCATTGTGTTATGAAGAGGGCTGATGCAGAATTTGTGCTTACCTGCATCATTTGCTTAATGTCTGATTGAGCAAAGCTCCTATAAAAGATTAAGGCAGTCTATGAAGTTATCATTGCCAGACTGCACATACCAAACCCAATGTAGTGTTATAACAATACTTGCATGTTCTGGTAAAACGCAGACAAATGTGTAACCTGTGGCAAGGATGTTCATGAGGAAGATTGCCCAACTCCTCCTCTTCCCCACAGCATCAACTGCACTGGAAACTCTGCTGCTTCATCCTGCGAATGCCCTGCATACCTCAATGAGTGAGCTGTTCAGGAGATTTGAATGAAGGAAAAGGTATTTGCTCGCAAAATTTTAGCTTTCTAAAAGCCTTGCATACCAGTATTCAGCAGTTACAGTACCATTACTGCAGCATCATGACCCATGAAAGATACTGCCACACAGACCTGCAACCTCCTGTTCAGTGCTATGGTTGTGAAATCTTCTAGTGATAAAGGAGACGTCCTGACCTCTGCCCACTATAGTTGCTCAACACACCAAAAAACCTTCACTCACACTGGTGAAGTTACTTGTGCACAACCAGAAGAATGAAAATTTAAAAGGGAATACTCCTGAGATGACTTTTTGCCCACCTCAAGTCAGCAAACATCTGGGTCCAGATCTGACAAATGCAAAGATTGTAAGAAGTCAAACAAAGAGAAATGTTCTTCCCCTTCTCTACATCGGAGGTCCTCTACTGCAGTTACTCCACACAACACCTCTGTCCTGTCGACCTCCATTTCACCAGTGTGAATCACCACCTGATTCTCCACCCTGGAGTCAGCTGAGTGATGTTGGAGGTTACTGGTACCTCTGAAGAAATAATGGAACAGGATGCTCCAGCCTCAGAACCCTGTAGTAGTATGCAGCCGAAATCTGGCACTGGGCATCCACCAAAGTAATTGCCCCTTACAAGAGGAATCATCTTATCATCTAATATGGCTGTTCTCCAATGGAACATTCATGGCATCAAATCATATAAGGCAGACTTATTGTGATCACAATGCCCAGTTGTTTTGTGCCTCCAAGAAATGAAATTACATCCTCAAGACCACTTTGACCTCGTACACTTCACTCCAGTACCTTTCGACGTTCCTTCTGAGGAAGGAACTCCAGCTCGTGAGGGAGTCATGATGTTCATTTGGGATGTCATCCATAGCCAAACCATTTCATTGAACACCCAGCCACAAGTGCTCTCTCTCTCTCTGTCTGTCTGTCTCTATTCCACACACACACACACACACACACACACTCACTCACTTTCTCGCACCTTCAGATAAATACTTGAGCAACCATTTCCCGGGCATAATTCATCTGCTAACTCATGTCCCATCTGTGTGCAAGACCAACTGACAGCTTTCTAAAGCTGACTGGAGGCTTTGCCCTCACTGGCAACCTTTGATGAACAGTGTTTCCACAGCAGTGATGATCAGGTAAAGTACCTCTTTCCTACTGCAATGTGTCCCAGTCCCCTGGTGGACTAAGGGATGCTGTGATGCAGTTTGCTCATGGAGACATGCTCTCCATGTCTTTGAGGGCCATCCCGCAAAGGAGAACTGTATTCGTTATAAACAGTTGTGCACAAAATGTCATTGCATTATCAGAGTTAGCAAAAAAGCTAGTTGGATCTCTCTTACTAATTCTTTTAACCATTTTATTCCCTCTTCTGTTGTTTGGGGCAACATACACCAAATTTCTGTATACAAGTCACATCTCCCAGTTTCTGGTCTGACTGTAGTGAACAATGCCATTGTTGATTCTATCAATATTTCTAACACCTCGAGTCGATACTCTGCGTAGATCTTGAGCTCTTCGTACCTCGGAAACAAGCGGAGGAGGCTTGGAGATATCTTTCCCCCTCTCAGAATCGTGAATGCTGCAATACTGTTTTTACTATTAGAGAGCTGAAACATGCTCTTACCTCATCATGATCCTCCACTCCAGGATGGACGATATTCACATTCATATGTTGCAGTACCTCTCTCTTGGCACCAAGCACTTTCTCCTTCATACATATAATCGTGTCTGGACAGACGGCACATTTCCCAGACTTTGGCATGAAGCCACTGTAATCCCCATACCCAAGCCTGGTAAGAACAAACATCTTCTGTCCAGCTACCACCCAATTTCCCTCATCAGCAGTGTCTGCAAGGTGATGGAACACGTGATCAATGGTGGGCTGGTATGGTGGCTGGAGTCTTGGAATTTGCTAACAAATGCCCAGTATGGATTTTGTAAGCATCACTCTGCTGTTGATCATCTCGCCACCCTGTCAACCCATATTATAAACAATTTTCTGCAGAAATGCCAGACTGTAGCTGTGTTTTTTGATTTGGAGAAGGCCTAAGATACCTGCTGGAAGTTGAGTATTCTCTGTACAATGCACACATGGTGCTTCTAAGGGTGCCTGCCCCATTGTATTCAGCAGTTTTCAAGGCACATGTGGGTTCAGCTTTTGCGAACACTTTCATTCAGACCAGACTGCCTCAGGTCTCTTTGCTGAGCGTAGCTCTTTTTGTCATAGCAATTAACCCTATCATGGACTCTCTCCCACCAGGCACCTCAGGTTCTCTTTTTGTTGACGACTTTGCGATCTACTGCGGCTCTCCAATGGACCTGTTTGCATGAATGAATGATGACATCAGTTATATCTCAACAATTCAGAGCTAATAGAGAGCATCATGACTGATACAGGGATTAGTGATCACAAGGTCGTTGTAGCTTGGCTCAATGCCATTTCTTCCAAATCCACCAGAAACAAACGCAAAATAATTTTATTTAAAAAAGCGGATAAAGTGTCACTAGAAGCCTTCCTCAGACACAATCTCCATTCCTTCCGAACTGACTATAGTAGCAACAGCAATTGAGAGATTCATACCTCATAAATCGGTAAGAGATGGAACTGATCCCCCATGGTACACAAAACAGGTCCGAACGCTGTTGCAGAGGCAACGGAAAAAGCATGCGAAGTTCAGAAGAATGCGAAATCCTGAAGATTGGCTAAAATTTACAGACGTGCAAAATTTGGCACGAACTTCAATGCGAGATGCTTTAATAGGTTCCACAACGAAACATTGGTAGAAAATCCAAAGAAATCCTGGTCGTATGTAAAGTACACAAGCGGCAAGACGCAGTCAATATCTTCGCTGCGCAGTGCCGATGGTACTGTTACCGACGACTGTGCCGCTAAAGTGGAGTTATTGAACGCAGTTTTCCGAAATTCCTTCACCAGGGAAGACGAATGGAATATTCCAGAATTTGAAACACGAACAGCTGCTAGCATGAGTTTCTTAGAAGTAGATACCTTAGGGGTTGCGAAGCAACTCAAATCGCTTGATATGGGCAAGTCTTCAGGTCCAGATTGTATACCGATTAGGTTCCTTTCAGATTACACTGATTCAATAGCTCCCTACTTAGCAATCATATACAACCGCTCGCTCACCGATAGATCTGTACCTACAGATTGGAAAATTGCGCAAGTCGCACCAGTGTTTAAGAAGGGTAGTAGGAGTAATCCATCGAACTACAGACCTATATCATTGACGTCGGTTTGCAGTAGGGTTTTGGAGCATATACTGTATTCAAACATTATGAATCACCTTGAAGGGAATGATCTATTGATACGTAATCAGCATGGTTTCAGAAAACATCGTTCTTGTGGAACGCAGTTAGCTCTTTATTCGCACGAAGTAATGGCCGCTATCGACTGGGGATCTCAGGTTGATTCCGTATTTCTGGATTTCCGGAAAGCTTTTGACACCGTTCCTCACAAGCGACTTCTAATCAAGCTGCGGGCCTATGGGGTATCGTCACAGTTGTGCGACTGGATTCGTGATGTCCTGTCAGGAAGGTCGCAGTTCGTAGTAATAGACGGCAAATCATCGAGTAAAACTGAAGTGATATCAGGGGTTACCCAGGGAAGCGTCCTGGGACCTCTGCTGTTCCTGATCTATATAAATGACCTGGGTGACAATCTGAGCAGTCCTCTTAGTTTGTTCGCAGATGATGCTGTAATTTACCATCTAGTAAGGTCATCCGAAGACCAGTATCAGTTGCAAAGCGATTTAGAAAAGATTGCTGTATGGTGTGGCAGGTGGAAGTTGACGCTAAATGACGAAAAGTGTGAGGTGATCCACATGAGTTCCAAAAGAAATCCGTTGGAATTCGATTACTCGATAAATAGTGCAATTCTCAAGGCTGCCAATTCAACTACGTACCTGGGTGTTAAAATTACGAACAACTTCAGTTGGAAAGACCACATAGGTAATATTGTGGGGAAGGCGAGCCAAAGGTTGCGTTTCATTGGCAGGACACTTAGAAGATGCAACAAGTCCACTAAAGAGACAGCTTACACTACACTCGTTCGTCCTCTGTTAGAATATTGCTGTGCGGTATGGGATCCTTACCAGGTGGGATTGACAGAGGACATTGAAAGGGTGCAAAAAAGGGCAGCTCATTTTGTATTATCATGTAATAGGGGAGAGAGTGTGGTAGATATGATATGCGAGTTGGGATGGAAGTCATTAAAGCAAAGACGTTTTTCGTCGCGGCGAGATCTATTTACGAAATTTCAGTCACCAACTTTCTCTTCTGAATGCGAAAAAATTTTGTTGAGCCCAACCTACATAGGTAGGAATGATCATCAAACTAAAATACGAGAAATCAGAGCTCGAACAGAAAGGTTTAGGTGTTCGTTTTTCCCGCGCGCTGTTCGGGAGTGGAATGGTAGAGAGATAGTATGATTGTGGTTCGATGAAGCCTCTGCCAAGCACTTAAATGTGAATTGCAGAGTAGTCATGTAGATGTAGATGTAGATGTAGATGTCATACACATGGAACATTGACAACAGCTTCCACTTTTCCCTTGAAAAAACTGTCAGTGTGAACTTCTGGCAGTGTAGGGAGTTTCTTCCGTCATCCTCACATCTCAGTCCTGCAGATTTTCCATTTATTGAAACCCTGAAATTCTTGGGACTCACGCTCAATAGGAAACTCTGTTGGCCGTCACATATATTTTATCTGGCGGCATGCTGTACCCAATCTCTAAATATCATGCTTGTTTTAGACAGTACTTCATGGGGCGGATCAGAAAATCCTCCTTGTCCGATTGAAAAATGGATTATGGGTGTCTCGTTTACTCTGAAAACTGAATGGTAGCTAGAGCTAGATGCACGAGACGTACCATTCAGAAATCATTAGGGAATTGAATATTCTGAGATTGTCAAGAGTGTGCTGAGAGTACTAAATTTCAGGCATTACCTCTCACCATGGACAATGCAGTGGCTGACAGCCTTCACTTACTGCCCGAGAAAAGCGGTGTTTGTGTAGCCTTGTCAATGCTAATAGATAAGCAACACTATGTAAAATAATTGCAGAAATCAATGTGAGATTTACAATGAATGTGTCCATCCAAAGAGTGCAGCAAAATTTGGTACTGATGGGCTGTGGCAGCTAACGACGGACATGAGTGCCTTTACTAACAGCATGAGATTGGCTGCAATACATCTCTTGGGCTTGTGACCATATTGGTTGGACTAAAAATGACTGAAAAACGGTGACCTGGTCCTGATTTCCACTGGTAAGAGCTGATGGTAGGGTTTGAGTGTAGCACAGGCCCCATGAAGCTGTGGACCCAAGTTGTCAGCAAGGCACTGTGCAAGCTGGTGATGGCTCCATATTGGTGTGGGCCATGCTTACATGGAATGAACTGGGTTCTCTTGTCTAACTGAACTGATCATTGAATGGAAATGGGTATGTTTGGCTACTTGCAGACCATTTGCAGCCATTCATGGACTTCATGTTCCCAAAGAACAATGTCATGTAACCAGACCACAGTTGTTCGCAATTGGTTTGAAGAACATTCTGTAAAATTCAAGCAAATGATTTGGTCACCCAGATCGCCCCATATGAATCCCATCGGACATTTATGGGACATAATTGAGAGGTCAGTTCATGCACAAAAGCCCGTATGGTAACACTCTCCCAATTATGGATGGCTTGAGAGGTCAGTTCATGCACAAAAGCCCGTATGGTAACACTCTCCCAATTATGGATGGCTTGAGAGGTAGCCTGGCCCAGTATTTCTGCAGGGGCTTCCAGTGATTTGTGGAGTCCATGCGATGTTGAGTTGCTACACTATGCCAGGCAAAAGGATGTCAGACATGTTGTTGGGAGATATCCCATGCCTTTTGTCACATCAATGTACAGGTTCTCCCAGGAGAAATGGTCAATATTCAGGGCTATGACAGGAGTGATCATTCAAAGCAAAAAGCCTGGTAAACGTGGGCTCTAAAATGCATACTTTAAGAGCTATGAGCACATGTTCATCTTGGCTACTGTGAAATATCTCTTCTAGTGTATACATGCTCATAGCTCTCTCTCTCTCTCTCTCTCTCTCTCTCTCTCTCTCTCTCATGAAAGATGAGACCCAAGTGTGGGACCTTTTCTACAGTCCCAGTTTACAGTGCCACAGTCAGATCCAAGTTCATTTTCCATTATGGAACAGTATAAAGCTGCTTTCTACTTCTCAATGAAATCAAGTTTTTGTTACACTTACCAAGTTCCATAATGTTTCAAGGATACCGTGTCTAACTATTAAAACCCTCTAAGTCACAAAATATACCTGCCGACAACTTCAAGAAGCGAATGGTAGTCACCAGGCATTTCGCAGCCAAGAAGTAAAGCATCTGGACTTCAAAAAAAGGTTTTGCAACTATGTAGATAAGAAGCAACAATATTGGTGCGCAGTGACCAGTGAAATGTGCCATCTTGAAGCATTGGCTTTAGCCAAAGAACTAGGCTCACCAGTTTCAAAACTAGTCAGGGCTGGCTCTCAAGATTTTGCAGTCAAAATAGATTATGTTTCTGGGGATACATAACCATTGCTCAATGGCTTCCAGGCAATATAAGGAGAAAGTAGTGAATTTTCATTGCTACATGATAAATTTGTGCTGTTAACATTCCCACATATAACTGAAAATTGGTAATGTGTATCAAATGCTTCGGCTTATTGGGACAATTTTAGGAAAATGTGGTTCATCTTTGAAAGAGGCCACATATAGGATGTTCATGTGACCTAATTTTGAATACTGCTCGAGTGTTTGGGATCCATACAAGGTGGGTTGATGGAGGACATAGAGGCAATTCAGAGGCAGGCTGCTAGATTTGTTACTGGTAGATTCGAACAACAATGTGTAAGTGGTATGGAGATGCTTCAGGAACTCAAATAGGAATCCCTGGAGTGAAGTGACATTCTTTTTGAGAAACACTATTGAGAAAATTTAGAGAACCTCCATTTGTAGGTGACTGCTGAATGATTCTGCTGCCACTAACATACATTGCACGTAAGGACCATGAGGATAAGATATGAGAAATTAGGGCTTTTATGGAGGCATAGAGACAGTCGTTTTTCCCTTGCTGTATTTGTGAGTGGAACAGGATCAGAAATGACTAGTAGTGGGTGGGTACCATCTGCTGTACACCGTATGGTGGCTTGTGGAGTATCTGTGTAGATGTATATGTAGACGTAGAAATGCCAGTCTATTTTTCTTTAAAATTAGAATGTGCAAATTATTCATGTGTTAGATGACACTTTGTCACCTGTGTAAAATAGAGTGAGATGTCAGGATGACAATCGATTTGTTTAATCTACATCCACATGGTTACTCTGCAATTCACACTTAAGTGCCTGGCAGAGGGTTCATCGAACCATTTTTGTACTACCTCTCTACCATTCCACTCTCGAATGGCACATAAGAAAAAGGAACACCTAAATCTTTCTGTTCGAGCTCTGATTTCTCTTATTTTATTATTATGATCATTTCTCCCTACATAGGTGGGTGTCAACAAAATATTTACACATTCGGAAGAGAAAGTTGGTGATTGAACTTTCGTAAATAGATCTCGCCGCAAAGCAAACTGCCTTTGTTTCAGTGACTGCCACCCCAACTCGTGTATCATATCAGTGACACTCTCACCCCTATTGTGTGATAACGTGAAACAAGCTGCCCTTCTTTACACTTTTTCAATGTTCTCCGTCAATCCTACCTGGTAAGGATCCCATACCGAGCAGCAATGTTCCAGCAGAGGACAGACAAGTATAATGTAGGCTGTCTCTTTAGTGGGTTTGTCGCATCTTCTAAGTGTTCTGGCAACAAAGCCCAGTCTCTGTTTCCCCTTCCCCGGAGTATCTCACAGGGTGCACCCATCTGCATGTGGTCGCTCATGTCGGCACCAATGATGTGTGTCGCTGTGGATTGGAGGAAATCCTCTCTGGCTTCCGGCGGCTATCTGATTTGGTGAAGACTGCCAGTCTTGCTAGCAGGATGAAAGCAGAGCTCACCATCTGCAGCATCGTCGACAGGACTGACTGCGGACCTTTGGTACAGAGCCGAGTGGAGGGTCTGAATCAGAGGCTGAGACGGTTCTGCGACCATGTGGGCTGTAGATTCCTCGACTTGCGCCATAGGGTGGTGGGGTTTCGGGGTCCGCTGGATAGGTCAGGAGTCCACTACACACAGCAGGCGGCTACACGGGTGGCAGGGGTTGTGTGGCATGGACTGGGTGGTTTTTTAGGTTAGATGGCCTCGGGCAAGTACAGAAAGGGCAACACCCTCAAATGGTGTGGGGCAAAGTCAGGACATGTGGGGACCAAGCAGCAATTGGTATTGTAATTGTTAACTGTTGAAGCTGCGTTGGTAAAGTACTGGAACTTCAAGCGCTGATAGAAAGCATCGAAGTTGAAATCGTTATAGGTACGGAAAGCTGGCTGAAGCCAGGGATAAATTCTGCCAAAATTTTTACAAAGGCACAGACGGTGTTTAGAAAGGATAGATTGCATGCAACCGGTAGTGGCTGTTAGTAGTAGTTTATCCTGTAGTGAAGTGGAAGTGGATAGTTCCTGTGAATTATTATGGGTGGAGGTTACACTCAACAACTAAGCTAGGTTAATAATTGGCTCCTTTTACCGACCTCCCGACTCAGCAGCATTAGTGACAGAACAACTGTGAGAAAATCTGGAATACATTTCACATAAATTTTCTCTGCATGTTATAGTCTTAGATGGAGATTTCAATTTACCAGATATAGACTGGTTCTCTGCCTCGTGATGACTGGGTGTTGTGTGATGTCCTTAGGTTAGTTAGGTTTAAGTAGTTCTAAGTTCTAGGGGACTGATGACCATAGATGTTAAGTCCCATAGTGCTCAGAGCCATTTGAACCATTTTTTTTTTTTATATAGACTGGGACACTCAGATGTTTAGGACGGGTGGTAGGGACAGAGCATCGAGTGACATTATACTGAGTGCACTATCCGAAAATAACCTTGAGCAATTAAAAAGAGAACTGACTCGTGGAGATAACATCTTGGACCTACTGATAACAAAGAGACCCAAACTTTTTGACTCTGTAAGCGCAGAACAGGGAATCAGTGATCATAAGGCCGTTGCAGCATCCCTGAATATGGAAGTAAATAGGAATATAAAAAAAGGGAGGAAGGTTTATCTGTTTAGCAAGAGTAATAGAAGGCAGATTTCGGACTACCTAACAGATCAAAACGAAAATTTCTGTTCTGACACTGACTATGTTGAGTGTTTATGGAAAAAGTTCAAGGCAATCGTAAAATGCGTTTTAGACAGGTACGTGCTGAGTAAAACTGTGAGGGACAGGAAAAGCCTACCGTGGTTCAACAACAAAGTTAGGAAACTACTGCGAAAGCAAAGAGAGCTTCACTGCAAGTTTAAACGCAGCCAAAACCTCTCAGACAAACAGAAGGTAAACGATGTCAAAGTTAGGGTAAGGAGGGCTATGCATGAAGCGTTCAGTGAATTCGAAAGTAAAATTCTATGTACCGACTTGACAGAAAATCCTAGAAAGTTCTGGTCTTATGTTAAATCAGTAAGTGGCTTGAAACAGCATATCCAGACACTCTAGGATGATGATGGTATTGAAACAAAGGATGACACATGTAAAGCTGAAATACTGCACACCTTTTTCCAAAACTGTTTCACAGAGGAAGACTGCACTGCTGTTCCTTCTCTAGATCCTCGCACAAATGAAAAAATGGCTGACAGCAAAATAAGTGTCCAAGGAATAGAAAAGCAACTGAAATCACTCAACAGAGGAAAGTCCACTGGACCTGACAGGATACCAATTCGATTCTACACAGAGTACGCGAAAGAACTTCTAACAGCCGTGTCCCGCAAGTTTCTAGAGGAACGGAAGGTTCCAAATGATTGTATTTAAAAGAGCACGGATAGTCCCAGTCTTCAAGAAGGGTCGTCGAGCAGATGGGCAAAACTATAGACCCATATCTCTGACATCAATCTGTTGTAGAATTTTAGAACATTTTTGCTCGCATATCATGTCATTTCTGGAAGCCCAGAATCTACTCTGTAGGAGTCAACATGGATTCCGCAAACATCGATCATGTGAGACCCAATTAGCTTTATTTGTTCATTAGACCCAGAAAGTATTAATACAGGCTCCCAGGTAGATGCCATTTTCCTTGACTTCCGGAAGACGTTCGATACAGTTCTACATCTACATTTACATGATTACTCTGCAATTCACATTTAAGTGCTTGTCAGAGGGTTCATCGAACCACAGTCATACTATCTCTCTACCATTCCACTCCCAAACAGCACGCGGGAAAAACTAACACCTAAACCTTTCTGTTTGAGCTCTGATTTCTCTTATTTTATTTTGATGATCATTCCTACCTATGTAGGTTGGGTTCAACAAAATATTTTCGCATTCGGAAGAGAAAGTCGGTGACTAAAATTTAGTAAATAGATCTCGCCGCGACGAAAAACGTCTTTGCTTTAATGACTTCCATCCCAATTCGCGTATCATATCTGCCACACTCTCTCCCCTATTACGTGATAATACAAAACGAGCTGCCCTTTTTTGCACCCTTTCGATGTCCTCCGTCAATCCCACCTGGTAAGGATCCCACACTGCGCAGCAATATTCTAACAGAGGACGAACGAGTGTAGCGTAAGCTGTCTCTTTAGTGGACTTGTTGCATCTTGTAAGTGTCCTGCCAATGAAACGCAACCTTTGGCTTGCCTTCCCCGCAATATTATCTATGTGGTCTTTCCAACTGAAGTTGTTCATAATTTTAACACCGAGGTACTTAGTTGAATTGACAGCCTTGAGAAGTGTACTATTTATTGAGTAATCGAATTCCAACAGATTTCTTTTGGAACTCATGTGGATCACCTCACACTTTTCGTTATTTAGCGTCAACTGCCACCTGCCACACCATACAGTAATCTTTTCTAAATCGCTTTGCAACTGATACTGGTCTTCGGATAACCTTACTAGACGGTAAATTACAGCATCATCTGCGAACAACCTAAGAGAACTGCTCAGATTGTCACCCAGGTCATTTATATAGTTCAGGAACAGCAGAGGTCCCAGGACACTTCCCTGGGGAACACATGATATCACTTCAGTTTTACTCACCTGATAAACACAGTAAGAGCCTACGGAATATCAGACCAGCTGTGTGGCTGGATTGAAGAGTTTTTAGCAAACAGAACACAGCATGTTGTTATCAATGGAGAGACGTCTACAGACGTTAAAGTAACCTCTGGCGTGCCACAGGGGAGTGTTATGGGACCATTGCTTTTCACAATATGTATAAATGACCTAGTAGATAGTGTCGGAAGTTCCATGCGGCTTTTCGCGGATGATGCTGTAGTATACAGAGAAGTTGCAGCATTAGAAAATTGTAGCGAAATGCAGGAAGATCGGCAGCGGATAGGCACTTGGTGCAGGGGGTGGCAACTGACCCTTAACATAGACAAATGTAATGTATTGCGAATACATAGAAAGAAGGATCCTTTATTGTATGATTATATGATAGCGGAACAAACACTGGTAGCAGTTACTTCTGTAAAATATCTGGGAGTATGCGTACACAACGATTTGAAGTGGAATGATCATATAAAATTAATTGTTGGTAAGGCGGGTGCCAGGTTGAGATTCATTGGGAGAGTCCTTAGAAAATGTAGTCCATCAACAAAGGAGGTGGCTTACAAAACACTCGCTTGACCTATACTTGAGTATTGCTCATCAGTGTGGGATCCATACCAGGTCGGGTTGACATAGGAGATAGAGAAGATCCAAAGAAGAGCGGCACATTTCGTCACAGGGTTATTTGGTAAGCGTGATAGTGTTACGGAGATGTTTAGCAAACCCAAGTGGCAGACTCTGCAAGAGAGGCGCTCTGCGTCGCGGTGTTGCTTGCTGTCCAGGTTTCGAGACGGTGTGTTTCTGGATGAGGTATCGAATATATTGCTTCCCCCTACTTATACCTCCCAAGGAGATCACGAATGTAAAATTAGAGAGATTCGAGCGTGCACGGAGGCTTTCCAGCAGTCGTTCTTCCCGCGAAGCATACGCAACTGGAACAGGAAAGGGAGGTAATGACAGTGGCACGTAAAGTGCCCTCCGCCACACACCGTTGGGTGGCTTGTGGAGTATAAATGTAGATGTAGATGTAGATGTAGTATTATCTATGTGGTCTTTCCAATGTAAGTTGTTTGTAATTATAGTTCCTAGGTATTTAGTTGAATTGACAGCCCTTAGATTTGCGCAATTTATTGTATACCCAAAATTTATCGGATTTCTTTTAGTACCCATGTGGATGACCTCACACTTTTCTTTGTTTAATGCTGATTGCCACTTTTTGCACCATACAGAAATTCTCTCTATATCATTTTGTATTTGGAATTGATCATCTGATGATTTTACTAGAGGGTAAATTACAGCGTCATCTGCAAACAATCTAAGGGGGCTGCTCAGATTATCATCGATTATATAAATCAGGAACAGCAGAGGGTCTATGACACTACCTTTCAGAATGCCAGATATCACTTCTGTTCTACTCGATGATTTACCATCCATCACTACGAACTGTGACCTCTCTGAGAGGAAATCACGAATCTAGTCACACAACTGAGATGATACTCCACATGCGCACAATTTGATTAATAGTCACTTGTGAGGAACGGTATCAAAAGCCTTCTGGAAATCTAGAAATATGGAATCGATCTGAGATCCCTTGTTGACAGCACTCATTACTTCATGGGAATAAAGAGCTAGCTGTGTTGCACAAGAATGATATTTTCTGAATCCTTGTTGGTTATGTATCAATAAGTCATTTTCTTCAAGGTGATTCATAATGTTCGAGTACAGTATATGCTCCAAAATCCTACTGCAAATTGAGGTCAGTGATATGGGTCTGTAATTCAATGGGTTACTCCTATTTCCTTTCTTGAATATCGGTGTGACCTGTACTACTTTCCAGTCTTTAGGACCAGACCTTTTGACAAGTGGGCGGTTGTATATGATTGCTAAGAAAGGCGCTATTAACTTCTTTATCCTGACCGTCAGCCGTAGTACATCAGTAACAGCTTGGTGAAAGCACCCAGTTGCCTCTCATGCGAAACAGTAGACGTTTGGCATTGCTGGAAGCGCAAAGAGTGGGGCCAAGCATGGTGTCACTCAAATACCACGGTCAGCAATGTCTCTGGCTGCAACCTTGATGACAGTGTGGCAATGCAGCTGACACTATCGCAGGGGCGGCCATGACTTCCCTCTAGCGAGTGGGCAGCTATCTGCTGTGGCAGTGGCTGGTCTTGTTACTCAGGGCAGGCTGCCATATCCTGTGGTTGAACAGTGGACACCATACTGCATTCCAGGATGTCACTGGGGGTGTCACAGGCTTGTGGTGTAGGCTGTGATACAGAGATGAGAATATTTTAGTACACAAATGGCTGAGTACACTCCAGACTATGTTTGTTTAGGGCTTAAGGCACGTACTCTAAACACTTCTGTGGTGGCAAGTAAGGAAAGTCTTCCGTCCTTCCACTAGCTTATTGCACCGCCGGCTATTGCTGTACTGCATCCAGCTGGCTCTGCTTTGCAACACATAACACAACCCCCTTCCTGTGTGTATGTGGGATAACTGCCAGTACCTGGGTCATTTCCTTCCTTAATTTCTCATACACTCCATGTACTCACTCATACACTCTGGCACTTCCTTTGTGTATCCTGTGCCTTTCCATTCCCTGACGGAATTTGTCAGATGCTTCTTCCAATCTTCTCACCTCATTACGAATCTCCCACATGTACTGTTTCATTCACAAGCCTTTGTTTATCTTCCGATATTTTTCTCCTCACTCTCCCTTTCTGGTCCACATATCTTAACTCTGGAATAACTTCTGGACTCCCTTGAAAAATATTTCAGCCATCCTACATGCACAGTTTTTCTCCAGTGCTCATGTATTTGCCCTCCATACCCTTATTTCAAATTTCCCTAATCACTGTGGCAAATTCCTTAACAGACTCTCCAATGGTCCCTTTCTTCATTTTCAATATGTCAAATGGTGATGGCATTTTATGACCATATACTACTTCATAGGGCAATGATCTTCTATTCATATGCTGTTTTGAATTATAGGCAGAGCTGACATGCTTCAAAATGGACATCCCAGTTGCTGTGACGTGAATCAATGTAGTACGAAGCATCTTCCCAATTGTCATATGCACTCTTTCAGTTTATCCATTGGCTTGTAAATGGAGAAGATTCATCTGTAACTTCTTCACATTCATTAACTTACACAATTCCTTGAACATATCTGACATGAAGTTTGTTCCCTCATCTGTTGCTATTGTTTCAGGCAATCTAAACTTCAGTATCCAATTATTCACAAGTGCTTTTCCCACTGGTGCTGCCTGCTAGTTTCGCATTGGGACCATTGCTATATATCTTCAAAAATGATCTATGATTGTATGTACTTATTACTTGCAGGTGTTTTATTGAATGGACCTAAAACAGCAACCTCCAGAAATTCCAATTGTGCTGATGCTTCAGGTAACCTCTGCAGCGGCACTCTGGTTTGACACAAATCCACTCTCTGTGTGCACTGTATGCGATTCCACACATAGTGGTTTATGTCAGTCTGTTTATTCCTCCACCAATACCTTTCTGCTGCTCTTCTATTGGTAGATCTGCAACCTCTATGACCCACTGATATGTGACCTTGAGCTTCTTGTAGCACTCTGTTCCTTAGCTTCCCTTGTACCACTACCTGTGGCCCCAAACTTGGTTTCTCTGCATAGCAACCCATCCTGCATACAAACCTGTGTTTGCTTAAAATACTGCTTACATTTGCAATCTCCACACTGTACAGTTTTCCATTCCTTATGCTCATTACCCCCAATATGTCATACTGCTACTTTGTTACTTAAGCCATCCACATTTCTGTGCTTCTTTCCAGGTTTATGTGTGACGTTGAAATCAAATTCACTTAGTCTTACTGCCCATCACGTCAACCTACTAGAAGGATCCTTTAACCCTGACAACCATATGCCGCATGATCTGTTATTACTCTAAACGTTTCACAGTACAGATAACATTTGAAATTTGTGATTCCATAAATAAGGCTTAACATCTCTTTCTCCATCTTGGAATACTTTCTTTCTGCAGTATTTAGTTGTCTTGATGCGTAAGCTACCGGCTGTTCTGTGCCTTCTACCTCTTATAACAAAACAAATTCTCTGTTAAAATCCAGAAATACCGATATCAGACTTGATGTTAAAGCTTCTTTTATCTCCTCAAAAGCATGCTGGCATTCTTCTGACCACACAAATTTAGTACCCTTTTTTAACAATTGTCAATGGTTTGGCAATATCTGCAGGTCCTTTTATGAACCAGCAGTAGTAGTTCACAACTCCTAAGAAAGATTGCATCTTCTCTACAGATTCTGACACAGGAAATTCACTTAAGGCTCAAATTAATTTGGGTCTGTCTTACCTCCACCTTTACTTATGAAGTGAGCTAGGTATGCTACCTCTCCAATTACAGATTTACAGTTTCCTGTACTCAGTGTTAACTTCGCTGCTTTTAACATTAGGGATACTTCCCTTAACCGCTGCATATGTTATTCCATATAACTCCCATAGACGTTTATGTCATCGAAATATGCTAACCATTGCCATGGTTTTAAATCCCTGAGTACTCCATGTAACAATCTCAGAAATGTTGCAGATTCATTTTTTAATCCAAATGGCATCCTGCTGAATTGGTATTGTCCCCAGGGTGCCGAAAATGCTGTTTTCAGTCCATCCTGTAGTGCAGGCTCTATCTGAAAAATATTTACATTGCCCTAAATGATCTACGGTTTTTGTGATGTTTGGCAAAGAGTACACGTCCATTACGGTTTTTGAATGTAGATGTCTCTAATCACAATAAAACCTCTATTTTTGTGTTATATCCATTGATTTTCTTGGCACGATGACTATTCCCATCCCCTCATGCACTATTACTTTCTTCAGTTATTCCATCTTCCAGCTGTTGATCTATGAATTCCTCCAGAAGTGGCTGCAAGTATCTAGGTGTTCTGTATGATATGCAGTAGACTGGTGAATCATTTCCCATTGCTATGTGGTGCTGTTTAATAAGTGTAGCTGGTAATGGCCCTTTTGTAAAAAGTAAATCCTTAAATTCCAAAAGTAGTTTTTCCATCTGTTCCCTATTGCTTCCCTTTTACTTTCCTCATAATGCAGTTTCAATAGCATCCAGCCATTGTCCATGGCTGACACTCCTCGTGCCCTATTCTTTTTCCTCCATGATATCCATATTAGTGATTAACAACCCCTGTGTTAGTCCTATGTCTTCTGTGCTAAAATTATCTATAGAAACAGGTACCTCCCTTTCACCCTTTATTTCTTGTACATGTACAATACTGCTTTTAATGAACCAACCCATCTGATTTAATACTTCATTCTCTTCTAACAGTTCCACCACACACAAAATTCCTACCAGCAAGTTAGACTCAACATTGACCCAAAATGAGTTTCCAGTACCCTTAGGTACACGATCGTGCAAATCAAGTCTTAGTGTGATCGTTCGCATATTAAGCTGGTCGGCTTTTGTGACAAGACTCCCCTCATGACATTGCTACACAGGCATTGGCTTCACCTAACTGAAAGATTTTTCTGTCAAGTTGCACCCTATGTTGCCAAGGGTCAATTATGGGACAATGCTAATATGAGAAATCTAATCCTAGAATCATGTCATGTCCTTAACTCATGTGGCACAATCTCTGTACATTGTTTAAATTGAACCATATCCAGGCAAAAGTCTACGTCCATCAATCCTAATGGTATGACATCTTTATCCCCCACTCCATGTGATCTGTACTGTGGTGGGTCCCATTGCTTATGTTTCACCAGATTATTACTGGTGGCTGACACATGTGCCCCTGTGTCCAATAATGTCCTGCAACCCTCTTTTCTTGCTCTTCCTCTTATTGCACAATCCACTTCTGCAGATGATTCCTTAGCATCCAATCTTACTGGGAATGACCAGTGGACCTGGGGTTTCCATTGGCTTTTAACACCTAATTTTTCCCAGCCCTCCACTTCCAAAACTACCGCTTCCCCTTACTTTATTCACATCACAGTGAGGCTGGTGACACTGCTTCCTCACATACCCCATTTGTCCACACCTGAAACATTTCATACCAGCTGCAAACACAGTCTGTTTCCCTGTATTCCAGTCAACAAATCGATTTCCTCATGGTCTATGGCTAACTACACTGCTATGTGCAAATTCACCAGACCCATTCTTCGTACACGTCTTGATTTTTCCACATGCAACACACTTAAAAAAAGCATAGTGTCCCTCTGCTCACCTTCTTGCAAAATAATTTCGTTGACTGGAGTACCCTGTCCTGATTTGTAGATACATCCAACAATTTTCCTCATCGTATCCACAAATTTTTCCACAGCTTCTGTATTTCTCTTAGTTATTACCCCTAATTGTTCCATATAGTATCTGGTACTATTTTGTTTCATGTATCTCTGAATTAACCCTTCTTCAAATTCCTTGAATGTTGTGGCTCCCTTAAGAACTTCTGTGTACCCTACATAAGTTTCAGCTTCCCCTGCTAATATCAATTTTGCAACACTCAGTAACTCCTTATCAGACCAACCTTCCATCTGAGCACCAAGGTCTCCCACAAAGGCCTGCATCTCTGGCTCTTGACACACCTTGTGTCTCTGGTTATGTTGAAGCTTTGTCCTTGACAACACTTATTTAGAAAACTAACACTCACAAGACAAGAAAACTAAATACACTAAAAGCCATCTCGACACCCGGCATTACCTAGCCATATGCCCCCAACAATTATATGTATAACATTTTACTGGAACTGATTCCATACATGGCACTGAGTGGCCCTCAGAGTTACACTGTGTTCATCTAACAGGCACTAACCAATCATGACTTCCATTACCTCTAAAACTAGGTAAATTCCTGGGCTCCCTACTCACAATACAATGTGCTTTACAAAATACATGATATTCGGACCTTTTGTCCATGACCTGAATACAATCATAATTTTTGAACTCACCATACCGTAGGCTGTAGGTTCAGATGTTTCTCTAAGGTGACATCAGTGATATGACATCAGTGTTAGATAACCCTTTGATTGTCATCCATCGAGAATGGAATGAGACATCAGGACAACAGTGAATTTGTTTAATTAACTTCTTTACAGTGGCCATTGGCTGTAGTACATCAGGAAAAGCTTGGTGGAGGCACCCAGTTGTCTCTCATGTGAAACAATAGACTTTGGCATTGCTGACAGTGCAAAGAGTGGGGCCGAATGTGGAGTCACTTGAATGGTGCAAAAAGAATGCCACGTCAGTGACATCTTCGGCTGTGACCTTGATGACAGCATGGCAGTGCAGATGATAATACCGTGGGGGTGACTGTGACATCCCTCCAGCGAGCAAGTTGCTTTCTGCTTTGGCAGTGGCTGTTCTTGTGACTCAGGCCAGGCTGTCCTGTCTTGTAGTTGAACAGTGAATCCTGTGCTGCATTCCAGGATGTGATGTAGGCTGTGATACTTAGACGAGAATATTTTAGTATGTAAATGACTGAGTACTTATACACTCCAGACTATGTTCATTTAAGGCTTAACGCACATACTGTAAACACTTCCATGGTAGAAAGTGAGGAAAGGCTTCAGTGCTGTCATAGGCTTATTGTAGTGCCGAATGTTGTTATTCCGCTCCCAGCTGGCTCTGCTTTGCAACACCTGTTGGCCGTGTTTTGCGTCGCAGTGCATAACACTCTTGCGTGCCTGTAGCTGGCTCTGTTGCAACTCACTTCCAATCTGGTGTACTTTTTGACCGAATATGATCCAGACCGCATATTGTATGTATGGTAAGTTACTGATACTGATAGAGTACTGTATGACACACAAAAGCTTTCCTGAAAGTTTATGTTGCATAGTCAGTGAAATAGGCTGCCAGTGTTGTGTCCACAAACTTTCAATATCTGGTCATAGACATGAGAGTCATTACATTTCACTTATTTAGTTAAATTTTTTTATAATGGCATTGTAATAATAGTACTGAACCAGAATGCTGCTATAGTTGATGTTGTTTTATTGTTGTAGGTAATACAGTAGCAATAGGCCTATATCAGCTTTCGGGCCATCTTCAGGCTATACCCATATTGTATCATGGCACTGTTGATGTCTTACAATCTTGTTGCTGCATAAGGATTTTCAGTTGCAGCCTAATTTTATTTGTTAATCATTTATTTCACTTACTATTGCTGTTGTAGGGAAATGCAAGTGTAGGTTAATTTTGTCTCCAAAAGACAGTCTGACTCAGTTTGTGTACTGTTGACAAAGAAATGCCTTTGGAAGATTTTGTTTATTTCTGTAATTTCATTTCTGTCTTTATTTCTTGATCTCAATGGTTTTATATCAGATTGCTTCTCTTGCTGTCCTAAAACTGCTGCCACCATATAACCTTTTGATTTTATTGCATTTTGAGACTTTTCTGTGTTGGCAAATGTAACAATCTACATCTACATCGATAGTCCGCAAGCCACCCAACGGTGTGTGGCGGAGGGCACTTTACGTGCCACTGTCATTACCTCCCTTTCCTGTTCCAGTCGCGTATGGTTCGCGGGAAGAACGACTGTCTGAAAGCCTCCGTGCGCGCTCTAATCTCTCTAATTTTACATTCGTGATCTCCTCGGGAGGTATAAGTAGGGGGAAGCAATATATTCGATACCTCATCCAGAAACGCACCCTCTCGAAACCTGGCGAGCAAGCTACACCGCGATGCAGAGCGCCTCTCTTGCAGAGTCTGCCACTTGAGTTTATTAAACATCTCCGTAACGCTATCACGGTTACCAAATAACCCTGTGACGAAACGCGCCACTCTTCTTTGGAGCTGCATAACACCTCTAATAAGAATTATTAAAGTGATACAGAATTGTCATATTGAGGTGCTACATATAGTTCTTCCACATTCTGTAAGGTGGTAATGTGCAATCTTTTTGTGGTAAACATAACAGCAGCACCACTTGTAGCTACTGAAGTACTAAGTTTGTGCTTAGTGTTTAGGTTAATTTGCTTTATTGCTTGTTGTCAGTCCTTTTGATTATTTTACATTGTTAGTTCTTTCTGATAGTGCAAGACACTTTGGAACTGTAATAGTTTTATGGCAAATGCAGAGGGAATTGGTCTCAGCCCACAAACACCTGAAAGCTGAATTGACCAAAGTTAACAAACATCAGATTACTGCAGTGGTGACGGGATGCTTGTTGCAATGTCCCATTTGGAGCGTCTGGTATAGCCGGTGATCCCTGACACTGCAGCGCTTTTCATCAAACTTGGCCGTGTGGATTGGCCATTTCAATCTCACCAGAGGATAAGTGGTAGACAGTGACGAAGTCATAACACTCTGATGAGTAGAATGCAACTGTAGTACTGGCCAGAGGGCTGTCCCTGTGTTCCTTAACACTTTGACCGGGCACACCTATGCATAAAGTGCGCCAACCTCATATAACATTGTCTTGTACCATTTCATTTTTGTTTTACAATTGCAAGCCTGTACATATTCCTTCATTATTGCTTCAGGTAACACAGTGATAAATTGTGTTGTCATACACCCAACTAGACAGCAGTAATATAAAACGAAGAGTGAGCTAGATGAGAAAAATTTACGAACCATGCAAGAAAATTCCACAGATTCTGAGCAAGCAGCCAATCTCATAATGAGGCACTTGTCTACAAGATAATTGGAAGTTGAATAAGTGTTTGGCTGGGATCCAATACAACTGCGTTGTTAATGCTCCAAGCGTGTCATTGTTGTGAGGTAACACTTGTACGTGGCAACAGAGCAAGATAATGAAAGTTTATTGCATCATTTCTAAATTAAACTTAATTTATCAATTAAACTAAGATTAAACTGTGATTATGCTCATATATGTTTACCATGGTAACATAAAGAAAGCCATTGCTTACATGTGCACTAAGTACGGCATGCACTTGCTTGTATTATGAAAATCGGCATGCACGCTTAAGGGTTAACAAGTATGAGATGTTGACTTTTTGGTCAAGCATGAGTTGTTACTTGGAATTTGAACTGATCTTGCAAGGTTGGGGGTCAAACAGAGGATGAGACTGCTCATTATTGGGAGATTCTGTGTTAGATGTGCCCAAGGGTAAATAGCAGTCAGTTTAAGGAGGACATATTGTGTATAATCACTAGATTTGCAGAGAGTCTTTGTACTGGTAAGTGGAGGAGGCTCTGTCAACAGCTGTGTAACTTACATGGTGCCATTAGCTGCAGGTTATGGATCACATCAGTTCCAATGACTTCTGTACTGTGGGTTTGAAGGTCATTCTCGATTCCTTTCAGTGGCTGGTTGAAGTGTTGAAGATGGCTACCATCACTCGCAGTGTTGAAGCACGGGTCATAATTTTAGCATCAGCCCTAGTGTTACCTGCATATTGGGTTTGGTGCCAGTTGTTAGACTTAAACCCCAGGCTCCATAGATTCTGTTGTTATTTCAGGTTCATACTTTTTTAATCATTGCATGATCAGGTTTTGAACTCCAAGGTCTTCTAGAATAGATACAAAGCTATACACACAGAAATAAATTATTCAGGTGGCAAAATACATTTGTGTGCAGCTTAAGCTATTTTAGATTAGAGAAATCCATATCTGTAGGGAGATATAAAGTTAGGTGAAGTACGCTACAGAGTCAAGATTTGATCACCTGTATCTCTTATGGAGAGGAATACATGACCTTTCAGCTCAGAAAAAGGAAAACATTTAGTGTAAGGTCGTAGAGTTACATTCACATAAAATTATATTAATGCACATAGATTACTTTGGACAAACTGGCTGAGACCAGAAACAAGTAGCAGAAAAAATTAAATTCCAAATAGAACATTATGAAGAAGATAATATGGATAGCAGTGGTGATAGCGGCAAGTTTATTGCCATGACAAACCTGGTAATTTCTTATAAATGTAGAATCAAGAGTAGAAGTAATTTCCATGGTGATAAGCATCACAGCAACAGGAAGTATCTATCAGCTACCCACATTAATATTCAAAGTGGTGGAGCATTTCTGAGGACTCCAGAAAATTCCTCGATTGTTCAATAGTAATAGGAGAGTTCTCAAATTAACAAATGTAAACTGGAGATCGGTGTGTAGAATAGGAGACAGGGACAAATATTCATGTGACATTTTATTAATTGCACATTCTAGAAGTAATCTTGAGATGTTGGTCAAACAATTTACTCATGAGAGAAACATACAAGGGCACAGATAAATTTACTTAGATTGACATTCAAAGCTATTTTAGCCAAACATTTCCCTCTCTTTTTCCCTCCAAATAGCCCACTGCCAGTCACTTCCATGCACTGCATAGTGCCGGAGTAAGCAGTGTTCACAGGATCACATGCACTGTTTCTGTTTCAGAACTGGGACACTGCACAGCTTCAAGTAGTGTTAGGGTACCATGGTGGTAGTGAGAGAGGGTTTCCTTACAAAAAAGTCTATTGGCACCCACATGAATTACAGCAGTGATAAGAAGCAGAAATAGTTTGATTTTCCCAAGGTAAAAAGTCTCTTTGGACTGAATAAGCATTGAGTATACTGGAGTGAGGAATTAAATGGAACATTTGCAGTTAAATTGAATGTATCTTAAAATAAATTCATGTACAATTTCCTGAAAAAGAAATTATAAAAATGAAGAGTGAAGAAAATATCTGTCCTCATGTGCTTCAAGACAAGAAGCTAGGAGCTGATATTCTGTAACAATATTGTAAACGTTTAAAAATAAAGTCCATAAATTTGCAAATGTCTTACTATACTGGTAGCTTGTATTTGTCTTCAGTATACAAGCACCAGTTTTTATCTTTTCCATGATGTAATTACTACTTTCATTAACTGTTTCCATCTTGGACATCACCACAGTATATCTGAGTACAGCATCTCGGACCTCACTACCATACATCTCAGGGCAGAATTGCTAGAAAACCAGTAGAAATGAAAAACTGCCAGCAACAGATGGAGAATTATGTAGATCTAAGAAATCAGCTGCCAACATATAGGGTATGTATAGGACATGTCGTTTGCACAGTGTTTACATAGGTACTAGTCTCAGATTTGTTAAAGATACTGTCACTGCAGTAGTTAAGGAGTGAACCTCAGGAACACTGTTGGGCAACTTCTGCACCTTAGCTGCTAACCAGCTTGGCAGTATACAGTGTTTGAATTGCTAACCTAAAGCCAACATTTTTTCAGAGAATAATAGATTCAATCCCCGAAATGCCAATTCTGGAAAACCTGCAAACCACCCATGTACAAGGATAGTCATTAAGTTTCAACTGTCCTGCTTCCCCTGCATTCTCCCCACTTGCCCCTCTGTTTCCATGCATCCCCCCACTCCCCCCCACTTTGCCTCCTCTCGCCCCCCCCAATTTTTCTCCTCTCGCCCCCCCCCACTCTTCCTCCTCTCGCCCCCCCCACTCTTCCTCCTCTCGCCCCCCCCCTCTTCCTCCTCTCGCCCCCCCCCCCACTTTTCCTCCTCTCGCCCCCCTCGCACTTTACCTCCTCTCACCTCCCCCCACTTTACCACCTCTCACCCCCCCACTTTGCCTCCTCTCGCCTCCCCTCCCCCGCATTGCCTCCCCACTCCCCCCCCCTGCTATGCCTCCCCACTCCCCCCCCCCCCCCGCAATGCCTCCCCACGTCCCCCCCCCCGCATTGCCTCCCCATGCCCCCTCCCCACATTGCCTCCCCGCGTCCCCCCCCCTGCATTGGCTCCTCATGCCCCCTCCCCACATTGCCTCCCCGCGTCCCCCCCCCCCTGCATTGGCTACTCACCCACCCTCCCTGCTTCGATTCCCTACGTCCTACATTCCCCTCACTTCACCTAACCATGTTCTCCCACTTCCCCTCCCTACGTCCCCCCACTTCAATCTCACTATGTCCCACGTCCCCCCCTCTTCGCCTCCCCACTAATCCCTCCCCCCTCCCTCTACTTTGCCTCCCTGCCATCTCCCCCACTATATCCCTGCCCATATGTTGCCTGGTTCATCAGGCATGTTTTGAATGTCTCATTTTTCTACGTGAGAGGAGTAGAATAACATAAGTCTAAACCATGCTTTGGTAGCCATTTCATGTGTATCCTCTGGGGCCATTGAGATCTGGTTGTAGCCTTGACGAGCTCCACTGTGGGAAATACTGTATGGCTGGAAAGGTGACGTGAAATCTCCAATGTGGTGCAGTGGGTAATGGTCTGGAATCGTCTGAGCATTCAGTATTGTATAATCACTAAGCAGGTGCCAACCAACTGCCTTCTTTGCAACCAAATGCAGTGGAGATGTCCATGTACTTTCAGATGGCAGTAATGTGCCTGCCTGAACCACTGTGTCAAATCCCACCTTGGTATTCTGCAGGTTGTTGGGACCAATATGCCATGGTCTAGACAAGATAGGAAGGCCAGTTGTAGTTCGGGTTGGTGCATAGTTGAGGAATGGCATGTGGAGTCTGGTAAACTCACTGGGCATGTCATAGGCAGATATTCCATTTAGAAGCGAAAATGTGGAAGTGCAGTCGGATCACTGCTCTGAACTAGCTGGCCAACCGGTATTACTGAAGTTGTTTGGGTCAGTACACGACTATGCCACATATAAAGTATGATATAGTAAAAGGACAAAAAATCCTGGCCTGTGATTGGGCAAATGTTTTCAGTAATGGTAAAGTGTGACTCAAAAGCTCCCAGCAAACTGAGGTAAGGCTTAACGTCACCCAGCTGTCGTTTGCCTTTCGAGTGGGCGAGAGCCGCATGCCACCTTGGCTCCAGGCTCAGGTCCGCGTTCACCTTGACCTCAGCTTGCTCCCAAAAGAGGTCACCCCCGGTTCGGTCTACCACTCCCGTTTTTTGGAACTTCGTTCAAAGTTCATCAACATGACTTTCATTTATACAGATGGCTCTAAGACCAATGACGGGGTCGGGTGTTCCTTTATTGTCGGGGCACAAAGTTTCAAATACCGGCTCCATGGCCATTGTTCGGTCTTCACAGCTGAGCTCTTTGCCCTCTACCAGGCTGTTCTTTACATCTGCCGCCACCGACATTCTGTTTATGTCATCTGCTCAGATTCCCTGAGCGCCATCCAGAGCCTCAGTGATCCGTACCCGGTTCACCCTTTCGTACACCGGATCCAACGCTCTCTTCAGCAGCTGGTGGACGTCGGTTCTCCAGTTAGCTTTATGTGGGTTCCTGGCCATGTCGGTATCCCTGGGAACGAAGCTGCAGATGCCGCGGCCAAGGCTGCGGTCCTCCAGCCTCGGACAGCTTCTTGTTGTGTCCCTTCGTCCGATTTTAGCAGGGTCATTTGTCGGCGCATCTTATCGCTGTGGCATGCCGATTGGGCTGCACTTACCGACAACAAGCTTCGGGCCTTAAAACCTCTTCCCGTGGCTTGGACGTCCTCCTCACGCCCTTCTCGGTGGGAGGAGGTCGTTTTAGCCCGGTTAAGAATTGGACACTGCCGGTTCAACCATCGCCATCTGCTGACGGCTGCGCCGGCGCCGTTCTGCCCATGTGGGCACTTGCTGACGGTTAGACACATTTTAATGTCCTGTCCAGATCTTAACACACTGCGCCTCGATCTTAACCTGCCAAATACTTTCGATGCCATTTTAGCGGATGACCCACGAGCAGCTGCTCGTGTTCTTCGTTTTATCAATTTGACAAACCTCGCTAAGGACATTTGATGATGCTGTTTTTTAATCCTATGCCTGTCAGTCTGTCTTTTATCGTGTTTTCCCTTTTAGTTGTTGTGGTCAACTTGTGCCTCGCGGTGCATTCTTAGAGTAGTCAGGGCGCTAATGACCATTGAAGTTGTGCGCCCTAAAACCACAAAAAAAAAAAAAAAAAAAAAAAAAAGGCTGTCGTTTGCTAAGGGGGAACCATTTGTTGCAATGAGATCAAAGTTTTTGCATGATGTTCATTGCTATGAGAGATATTGTGGGAGTACTCATAAGTCTGACTCAGTGTCAACTACAAATTTCAGCTTGGTGGCTTTATCTGGCACTACTAGACATTGCAGTTGTTGGTAGAGTTACCGTTGTTGGCAGGCTCCCCCTTCACCCAAAACTGGCTGCCACTCGTGTTTCTCATACAGGAACATAGTGATCTGCATTGGCATGGCCTGCCTCTGAAGCAGATATGGCAGAAACATTTGGCCTAGTTTATCATGGGCAAAGATTGTGCACTGCTGCATCTACAAGGAGTGGTGTGTTCGTTTTCCTGTTGGCTGTGGGTAGGCTACTCAGCCTTTAAGTGCTGTAATAGCTGCAGCGTGGTGTGTGAGTTCATTTGGTCGTGAGGTTAAGTTTTCTGTAGTCTGCTTATGACAAATCACGCATGATAAACATCCGTAGAATTGCAACATCTGAAATTTTGTCCACAGTTTTGCAAGTTATTTGAACTCCCATTCATTTATCATTCGCAGTTAACTCCAAAGCATTTCTGGCATGCATGACATACATATGGAGCATAGGAATTCCTTGCACACTTCCAAACCTGCCAACAGATGAAGTTGGTGCAGGAGATGTAATGATTTTCTGTTTTCCCAACTACTACTCACACAGCAATTCTGCAACCATTTCGTGTGTGTGTGTGTGTGTGTGTGTGTGTGTGTGTGTGTGTGTGTGTGTGTGTGTGTGAGAGAGAGAGAGAGAGAGAGAGAGAGAGAAATAGTCCCTGTATTATCTCTTCTTCCAGCTGCTCACATCAGTGCAGTCAAGGGATCCCCACCACGTGGCATTCTTCACTCTGCCTCTCCTCCTTCCTCCTCTGCTGGGGCGAATCTACCGTCCTCTGCCATCTGCCATACCAGATTGTCCCACGATTTTTTTACTCCATAATGAGGGACCCCCCCCCCCCCTCCCCTTATTTGTAATTGCGTGGCCCTCCTCACAGTATTTTGCTGGGTTGCCCCCATCTTGTGGCTCTTTGCACTATATATGCCCTCCCACCTTTCTTGTCCCGGGTGTCAGGTGATGACCCTTGCATTGTTATGTCCATCCTAGATTTTTCCTTCCAGATTCAAGTACTTGAATTTTCTTTCGAAATTGGAGTCCCTTTGTTAGCGTTGGTGTCGGTTTGGGATGCCTTCAGCCTTTGTTCCACACTGGCCAGGTTTGCTTCCTTCTTTTCCCTACATTTATATCTGGTCTTTAGTGTCATTTTATCTCCCCTTTTCTTGTGTCTTCTTCCCCTGGTGTTGTCCCCATTATGTTGGGATCATTATAGGTCGGCAGTGCTTCAGGCGCCCCATCATGCGTAGTGCTTTTGCAGCGCCCCAACTGTTGCTACCCCCCCCCCCCCCCCCCCCCCATTCTTTACGCTTTTTGTCACCCCGATTTTTCTTTTGCCTTTTTGTATGGCCATTTTGCTTTCCTGATGACTGGACAGTGCTGTTTGTGTTGTTTCTCCCTTAATTTTTGCCACCTTTGATCATGGGATCGATGACCATGCTGTCTGGTTCTCCCCCACCCCAACCAACCAACCATCTGTCCAACCAGTCTATCACTAAGACAATGTGACATATCACACAGCTCTTAATGTACATGAATGATTCGAGGAGCACCAGGATGTGTTTGTTTATTGTACTCCCCTGGCCACCAAACTACCCAGATTTAAGCTCAATCAAGAATCTGTGGGACCACATTGATCAGGCTGTTCGTGCCATAAATCCTCGGCTGAGAAATCTAGAACAGCTGCTCACAGCATTGGAGTTGGCATGGCTCTACATTGCTGTTGGTACCTTCCAGAACCTCATTGACAGTTTTCCTGCATGTCTCGCAGCGGTCCACACTACAAAAGGTGGCTAGTCAGGCTTTTGAGAGGTGGTTGCTTTTTGGGAATATGTTTATTCTCGGATGAGATGACCTTTCATATATCAGGAATGGTTAATCGGCAGGATTTTCAGATTTGGGCCTCCCAACATCCACATGCTATCATGAAGATGTTCAATGATAGCCCTCAGCTGAATGTCTGGTGTGGGCTAATGCACAACAGGATTGTTGGACTGTTCTTCTTTGCAGAAAACACAGTAAATGGGTCAGCGTATCTAGACATGTTGGAGTAGTTTGTATTCCCTCGGATACAAGACTTGTAACCCAACATCATCTTTCAACAAACTATGGCCACTGAAATAAGTAGCATAATTACTTCATTGTTCTGTTTCTTGTGCAGGTTGTAATTCAAATTATGTCCTTTCATCAATGTATACAGGCTATGGACCTATGGTACAAGAAGTTAATATCTTCTTTATTACTGCCATCATCGCTTACTTTCCTCTCGAAATAGTAACACTCATCAATTGCTTTTAGTATAACATTCTGAGTGTCACCTGATTTAATTCAACTGCATTTCATTACCCTTGTTTTACTTGTATTGGTGTTGATTTTCCATCCTATTTTAAAGACAAAATCCACTCCATTAATTGATGTTCAGAGTCATTTGCTGTCTCTGACACAACTACAATGTCATGGCAAAGTTCAGTGTTTATATTTCTTCTTTCAGAACTTAAATTCTCTTTGCATATTTCTGCTTGGTTTTGTTTACTGCTTTTTTAATGCACAGATTGAACAAAATGCCTATTCATGTCCTTGAACTCCTAGTACTGCAGTTTGGTTTCTGTACAAGTTGTAAATAACCTTTTACTTCCTGTATTATAGCCCTGTTGTGCTCAAAATTTCAGAGAGTGTATTTCAGTCATCGTCAAAAGCTTTCTCTGAACATGCGAATGCTGTAAATATATGTTTCTCTTGCTTCACTCTATCTTCTAAGATAAGTCATAGGGACATGAATTCCCTCATATGTGCTACATTTTTCGGGAACCAAAACTGATCTTCCGCCAAGTCATCATCTACCAACCTTCACATCTTTTTGAACTCTGAGTGAGTGTATATCATGTGTTTCATGTATCTTGGTGAGCAAATGGAATAGTTCTGTCCTGGTTGGTTCTCTCAAGCATCTCAATAACTCTGAGGGAATGTCATCTCCCCTTCGTGTCTTGGTTCAACTTAAATCTTTCATTGCTCTGTCAAATTCTTCTCACATCATCAAATCTGCCGTCTCATCATCATCGCCTTCTTCCCTTTCCATAATATTATCTGCTAAGTTTTTTCATTGATTTAATGCTTAAATATATTTCTTTCTGAGTTCTTGATATTCATACAATTGCTTCTCTTTTTCCCAAAGATTTCTTTAATTTTTCTACATGTGGCTTGTATCTTTCCCATAATTGCAGATGATTCCATAGTATAACTGCACTTCTCCCGAAGCTGTTCTTGCTTCATCATTGTGCACTTTCTATCAGTCTCATTATTTAAATGTGTGTAGTTCTTGTTGCTTGCTTCACTTGCTAAGTATGTATATCTTCTCCTTTCTTTAATTGACTTCAATGTATCTCCTAATATATACTAAGATAGTATCTGTTCTTTCGGACAGGTCCGAAAGAGAGAGAGAGTGTGTGTGTATATATATATATATATATATATATATATATATATATATATATATAAAAAAAATAGAGGGAAACATTCCACGCGGGAAAAATATATTTAAAAACAAAGATGATGTGACTTACCATACGAAAGCGCTGGCAGGTCGCACAAACAGACACATACATACACACAAAATTCAAGATTTCGCAACAAACTGTTGCCTCATCAGGAAAGAGGGAAGGAGAGGGAAAGACGAAAGGAAGTGGGTTTTAAGGGAGAGGGTAAGTAGTCATTCCAATCCCGGGAGCGGAAAGACTTACCTTAGGGGGAAAAAAGGACGGGTATACACTCGCACACACACACATATCCATCCACACATATACAGACCAAAGCAGACATATTTAAAGACAAAGAGTTTGGGCAGAGATGTCAGTCGAGGCGGAATTGCAGAGGCAAAGATGATGTTGAATGACAGGTGAGGTATGAGTGGCGGCAACTTGAAATTAGCGGAGATTGAGGCCTGGTGGGTAACGGGAAGAGAGGATATATTGAAGAGCAAGTTCCCATCTCCGGAGTTCGGATAGGTTGGTGTTGGTGGGAAGTATCCAGATAACCCGGACGGTGTAACACTGTGCCAAGATGTGCTGGCCATGCACCAAGGCATGTTTAGCCACAGGGTGATCCTCATTACCAACAAACACTGTCTGCCTGTGTCCATTCATGCGAATGGACAGTTTGTTGCTGGTCATTCCCACATAGAATGCATCACAGTGTAGGCAGGTCAGTTGGTAAATCTTGTGGGTGCTTTCACATGTGGCTCTGCCTTTGATCGTGAACACCTTCCGGGTTACAGGACTGGAGTAGGTGGTGGTAGGAGGCTGCATGGGACAGGTTTTACACCGGGGACGGTTACAAGGATAGGAGCCAGAGGGTAGGGAAGGTGGTTTGGGGATTTCATAGGGATGAACTAACAGGTTACAAAGGTTAGGTGGACGGCGGAAAGACACTCTTGGTGGAGTGGGGAGGATTTCATGAAGGATGGATCTCATTTCAGGGCAGGATTTGAGGAAGTTGTATCCCTGCTGGAGAGCCACATTCAGAGTCTGGTCCAGTCCCGGAAAGTATCCTGTCACAAGTGGGGCACTTTTGTGGTTCTTCTGTGGGGGATTCTGGGTTTGAGGGGATGAGGAAGTGGCTCTGGTTATTTGCTTCTGTACCAGGTCGGGAGGGTAGTTGTGGGATGCGATTCAACCAAACAGCCCTCGTCAAAGATTTACTGTCCTACACTCGTACTCTCTGCTGGAAATATCACTTTGCCACGAAGAAAAATGATCCTAATGCTAATCCTACTCCTAATGATCCAACTCCCCAAGACACCATCCAAATTGAACCCTGCCTGGAACAGTTCCGTCCTCCGTCGCAGCGAGACCCACCTCCTCTTCCTCAAAATCACCCTCTCCAAACCTTCCAGGAATTTCTGACTTCCAGCCTTGCATCTCAGTCCTTCTTAAAAAACCTTAATCCTACTCCCAACATCACAACTGCTGAAGCCCAGGCTATCCGTGATCTGAGGGCTAACCGATCCATCATCATTCTTCCGGCGGACAAGGGTTCCACGACTGTGGTACTTGATCGTCGGGAGTATGTGGCTGAGGGACTGCGTCAGCTTTCAGACAACACCACATACAAAGTTTGCCAAGGTAACCCCATTCCCGATGTCCAGGCGGAGCTTCAAGGAATCCTCAGAACCTTAGGCCCCCTGCAAAACCTTTCACCTGACTCCATCAACCTCCTGACCTCACCGACACCCCGCACCCCTACCTTCTACCTTCTTCCTAAAATCCACAAACCCAATCATCCCGGCCGCCCCATTGTAGCTGGTTACCAAGCCCCCACAGAACGTATCTCTGCCTACGTAGATCAACACCTTCAACCCATTACATGCAGTCTCCCATCCTTCATCAAAGACACCAACCACTTTCTCGAACACCTGGAATCCTTACCCAATGTGTTACCCCCGGAAACCATCCTTGTAACCATTGATGCCACTTCCTTATACACAAATATTCCGCACGTCCAGGGCCTTGTTGCGATGGAGCATTTCCTTTCACGCCGATCACCTGCCACCCTACCTAAAACCTCTTTCCTCATCACCTTAGCCAGCTTCATCCTGACCCACAACTTCTTCACTTTTGAAGGCCAGACATACCTACAATTAAAGGGAACAGCCATGGGTACCAGGATGACCCCCTCGTACGCCAACCTATTCATGGGTCGCTTAGAGAAAGCCTTCTTGGTTACCCAGGCCTGCCAACCCAAAGTTTGGTACAGATTTATTGATGACATCTTCATGATCTGGACTCACAGTGAAGAAGAACTCTAGAATTTCCTCTCCAACCTCAACTCCTTTGGTTCCATCAGATTCACCTGGTCCTACTCCAAATCCCATGCGACTTTCCTTGACGTTGACCTCCACCTGTCCAATGGCCAGCTTCACACGTCCGTCCACATCAAACCCACCAACAGGCAATAGTACCTCCATTATGACAGCTGCCACCCATTCCACATCAAACGGTCCCTTCCCTACAGCCTAGGTCTTCGTGGCAAACGAATCTGCTCCAGTCTGGAATTCCTGAACCATTACACCAACAACCTGACAACAGCTTTCGCATCCTGCAACTACCCTCCCGACCTGGTACAGAAGCAAATAACCAGAGCCACTTCCTCATCCCCTCAAACCCAGAATCCCCCACAGAAGAACCACAAAAGTGCCCCACTTGTGACAGGATGCTTTCCGGGACTGGACCAGACTCTGAATGTGGCTCTCCAGCAGGGATACAACTTCCTCAAATCCTGCCCTGAAATGAGATCCATCCTTCATGAAATCCTCCCCACTCCACCAAGAGTGTCTTTCCGCCGTCCACCTAACCTTTGTAACCTGTTAGTTCATCCCTATGAAATCCCCAAACCACCTTCCCTACCCTCTGGCTCCTATCCTTGTAACCGCCCCCGGTGTAAAACCTGTCCCATGCAGCCTCCTACCACCACCTACTCCAGTCCTGTAACCCGGAAGGTGTTCACGATCAAAGGCAGAGCCACATGTGAAAGCACCCACAAGATTTACCAACTGACCTGCCTACACTGTGATGCATTCTATGTGGGAATGACCAGCAACAAACTGTCCATTCGCATGAATGGACACAGGCAGACAGTGTTTGTTGGTAATGAGGATCACCCTGTGGCTAAACATGCCTTGGTGCACGGCCAGCACATCTTGGCACAGTGTTACACCATCCGGGTTATCTGGATACTTCCCACCAACACCAACCTATCCGAACTCCGGAGATGGGAACTTGCTCTTCAATATATCCTCTCTTCCCGTTTCCCCCCAAGCCTCAATCTCCGCTAATTTCAAGTTGCCGCCACTCATACCTCACCTGTCATTCAACATCATCTTTGCCTCTGCAATTCCGCCTCGACTGACATCTCTGCCCAAACTCTTTGTCTTTAAATATGTCTTCTTGTGTCTGTATACGTGTGGATGGATATGTGTGTGTGTGCGAGTGTATACCCGTCCTTTTTTCCCCCTAAGGTAAGTCTTTCCGCTCCCGGGATTGGAATGACTCCTTACCTTCTCCCTTAAAAGCCACTTCCTTTCGTCTTTCCCTCTCCTTCCCTCTTTCCTGATGAGGCAACAGTTTGTTGCGAAATCTTGAATTTTGTGTGTATGTATGTGTCTGTTTGTTTTTCTATCGACCTGCCAGCGCTTTCGTATGGTAAGTCACATCATATATATATATATATATATATATATATATATATATATATATATATATATAAGGCTCACCGGCCACTTGACCATCTTCTTCTTCTGTGTGAATGCACAAACAGTGCCCGAACTCTTACAGGCATAAGCAACGCGCCGCGAGTAATGAGTATAATGGACGGGGGCACTACGAATGAAGTGCGGGACAATATGTGGGTTTCCCAGGAGGCATGCCAGAGGTTAAGCCCTGCAGTCGCGCTATCCTCTATGTCCTCGGTGACTCAGATGGATAGAGCATCTGCCATGTAAGCAGGAAATCCCGGGTTCGAGTCCCAGTCGGGACACACATTTTCATCTGTCCCCGTTGACGTATGTCAACGCCTGTAAGCAGCTAAGGGTGTTTATTTCACTCTAATATCTCCTAATATTTGAGGCACTGAGTCGTCATAAGGTATATAAACAAGACTTTCGGATTAATCTCTCTTCAGAATTGTAGAGTACACACACAAACTTTTGCAACTACATCTGGGGTGTGTGTGTGTGTGTGTGTGTGTGTGTGTGTGTGTGTGTGTGTGTGTGTGTTAGCTGGACTTGTGTTGTTCTTGGGTAGGTGTCAGCCCACAAATCCAAAGGTTCACACTTTTCTCAAAACCTTGTCATATGGGATTATTGTTTTTCCTTTTTCTTTTTCTCTCGCACTTATTCAGATTTGGCAGTGGTTCTTGTATGTGAAAAATATAAAACTATACTCTGAATTGTTCTGAAATTAAAGTGTTAGCCACATTATGGTGGACTGTGAGAACTTGACAATATTTTGTCACACACCTCTAAGAACATTGTTTTTACCTCATAATTAACTCTGTGGAAGAGTTTATCCACCCCACAGTTCCTAAATAGGTGCCTTATCTTGTCATCTAAAAATTGTATTTTCCATTTTTTTTTTTCTTTCACGTGTCACCTGAAAAAACACCCACCACTTCCAGTAGGATGGTGCCTAGTTATGCATTGTGGAGTTTCAGTGCGATTTTCTGGTCGATGACCACTTTAATTTGTTTGTTATATCAAAGTGTGCTGTTTAGATGATAATTTTTTTGAAATGGAAGTTGATTAATTTTTAAAAGAATTTTTATTTATTCATAGATGTGAAAACAATTTAGTATACAGGGTGGCCCAGGAGGAATGGGGTATGAAAGGAGTGATCATTCAAAGTAAAAAAAAAGTCTAGTAAACATGAGCTTTAAAATGAATACCTTAAGATCTACCAGGTGTGTGAGAAAAGTAATGAGATCATTTTTTTATGTACTGAAGTTTTTAGTTACCAGTATTTATTTATTTTTTTCAAACAACAACATTGTCTTCTTCAAAGTAGTTCCCTTCGGCAGCTATACTCCGGTAGAGTTGGTGTTCCCAGCTTGCTGCTTCTTGCAGAGATGCATTAGGGGCTTACCATCACATAAAATTGGAGCCTAATGATTAATGATCTCCAGTGTCCTGATAATTAATAATCTACATTTAAGCAGTATAAAAAGTGTACAAGAAACCACTGAATACTGGCAATAGGTTATTTCATCACAATAGATAGGTGAATCACAAAATGAGGTAGATAACCTAATTGTTTATTCAGAAGCTGTATAAATATCTGAGAAGATAATTTACCTGTCTGAACACAATATAACCCCAGGGACAGATAAAGTAAGTATAAGTGTGAATGATAACATTTTACCACACTGGCTGTTATTATGAAGTAAAATTATCATTTATTTTGTTTCCATTACTGTCGAGTGATTTCCAAATGTACACGTAAGTACAACCAATCATAATGGCCAACTCGGGTCAGTTCAAGAACTCGCCAATTGACACATGTAATATAATCATGAAAGGTGGGTCACATTATCAGGCAAGACATCACAATAAATGTGTCTAGTCTTATTTTTACACCCCACTTTTCACATGCAAATTGATGAATGAGAAAATATATAGTGTGTAAATACTTTAGGAATAAATGAGACCACTCACCGAAAATCAGAAGTGTTGAGTTGTTGATAGGCACACACAAAAGAAAGGAAAATTGCTAGCTTTCAGAGTTTACTAACAGTGCCAATATTATTTGGTAGTAAGTGGACTGGTTGTGGTGGGGGTTATATCTGGTGGGTTGGACAGAGGCAGGAAGCAGGGAGGAGGATTGGGGGTGGGTGGTTAACAGCTTGGAAGGAGGTGGCTGGTTTGCTGGCTAGGAATGTGGTTGGGAATGGTGGCACATATATGGGCTGGCATGATTGTAGCAGCCAGTGGGAAGCGGCACGCATTAAAGGTGACGAGGGGGCATGAATTGGGAGGGGGTGACAGGATGGAGGAAGGGGAACTGTTGGGTGGAGGGTGTGGAGACAGTAGGTTCCCCAAGTTTGAAGCCAGGATGATTACAGGAGTGGAGGATGCATTGTAAGGACAATTCCAGTCTGCATAATTCAGAGAAACTGGTGGTGAAGAGAAGGATCAAAATGGCTCAGATTGTGAAGCAGCTATTGAAATTAAGCATGTTGTGCCACAGAGTGCTCAACTGTGTTCTTGCCAACAGTTTGGCAGTGGCCATTCTTCCTGATGGACAGGTCTTTGGTAGTCATACCAACATAAAATGCTGTGCAGTGCTTGTAGCAGAGTTAGTACATGACAGCTGCTTTCACAGGTGGCGCGGCCTTTGCAACATATTTCTCTCAACAAGATAACGCTTGTCCACATACTGCTGCTGTAACCCAACATGCTGTACAGTGTGCCGACTTGTTGCCTTGGCCTGCACCATTGCCAGAACTGTCTCCAATGGAGCACGTATGAGACACCTTCAGATAGCATCATCAGTGTCATCCACAACCAGTATTAATCATCCCTGTAGTGGTGAACCATGTGCAAAAGCCATGGAACACCATCCCCCAAACTTACATCCAGCACCTGTATGACAATACATGCATGTTTGCAAGCTTGCATTCAATGTTCTGGCAGTTACACCAGTTATTAATGTACCAGAACTTCACATTTGCGATGGCTTTTCTCGTGCCTACATTAAACTGTGAACTTACAATGATAATTGCTTAAATATGTTACCTAGACAGATGTATTTCAAAAATTTCATTATTCTACATTAATTATTTCTTTATATTGCGATTTGTTTTCATCAGTTTAGTTGGTAAGGTGTACAATGAATGAGGAGGCAGATTTGGAGTCTGAAGGGCATTGGGAGAGATAGTGTTCAATACTGACAAGGCCATAGGCATGAGTGATGTTGCCGTTTAGAGAGGTTGCATTAACAGCAACAAGTAGGGATCCATGCGGTAAAGGGGTGGGGATGGTGGAAAATTGGTGAAGGAAGTGATTCGTATCTTTGAGGTGGGAGGCTAGGTTTCAGGATACTGGTTGGAGGTGATGGTCAGTAAGGGATTTAATAGGAAATTCTTTCAGTGAGAGCACAATAGCTAGCTAAAATGGGACGTTGGGGATTGTTGGGTTTGTAGATTTTGGGGATCATGTAGAAGGTGGATTTGCAGGGTGTTGCTGGGATGAGGAGAGGTGTGGACAGAGGTGAGAGGTTCTGAGGAGGACCTATGGGTTTTAGTATGGATCGGAAGTTATGTTGGACTTCCGGGATGCGATCATTCTGGCCAAGCTTGTACATGGAAGATTCATATAGTTGGCAGAGGCCTTCTGTCAGGTAGTCGCTATGTCTCATCACAACAGTGTAGACCCTTTGTCTACAGGGAGGATGATTAGGTCTGGATCTGTTTTCAGGTTGTGTATGGCTGTCTTTCATTCTGCCAAAAGGTTAGTGTTTGTAGGAAGAAACCCATGGAAGAATGGTGACACCAAGTTAAAGGTAAGGAATTCCTCAAAACTGACTAGGGGTGGTTTGCTGGATGGGTGGGAGGTTTACAGTTAAATAGTGGTATGAACTGGGAGATGCAAGGGATTATGTTGACTTTGGTCAGAGGAGTTGGTGGCAAAGAAGTGTTTCCACTGTAGGGCTTGGGAGAAGGAAAGTAGGTCTTTGACAAGTCAAGCATGGTTGAATTTTGGGGTGAGGCTGAAGGTTAGGCCTTTGGATAGAACTGAAACTTCTCTGAGACTGAGGTTTTTGGTGGAGATGATAGCAACCTTATTTTTGGTTAGCTTGGGTTGTGGGTTTTGTGAGGTGTTGGGAGTGACTTTTGTATGATGTGGTATATTGAAGAGGTCACCCAGCCTACACAACATCCTAGTCCATTCCTATGCTACCCCCTCTCCCAACTCCTGACTGCAAGTCCTGCCCAATCCACCCACCCGCCACCTCCTACTCCTTCCTCTGGAATGCTGTTTCATAAATGGCAGCACAAGAAGTTGAATCACCAGACAGGCATACAAATTTGCAATCAGGGTGCATCAGATAACCGCAAGAGTGCTCGTGCTGTCGTACAAAATTCACTCCAGACCATAACTCGTACTGCAGACAGGTTGGTTGCAGGTGCTCACATGGCCGCCTCCTAACCAACAGATGGACATCACTGACACCAAGGTAGAACTGGCTGTCATCATAAAATAGAACAATTTCCACTCTGCCCTCCAATGAGCTCTTGCTCAGTGCCACTGAAGTCACAAACGTTGGTGGTCTGGGTCAGTGGAATGCATGCTACAGGACATCGGGTTCAGAGCTGTCCTTGAAGTAACCGATTTTTAATACTTTGTTGTGTCACTGTGGTGCTAAGTGCTGCTCGAATTGCTGCTGCAGACACAGTATAATCTGCTACAGCCATACGTTCAACATGACAATCTTCCCTCTTGATAGTGCCTCGTGGCCATCTGGAGCCCAGCGTTCTTGTGAACATACCTTTCCGTGATGACCACTGCCAGCAGTCATGTACAGAGGCTACATTCCTGTCAAGTCTTTCTGCAATATCACTAAAGGAACATCCAGCTTCTCCTAGCCTTATTACATTACCTCATTCAAACTTTATGAGCTGCTGATAATGACACCTTCATTGCCTTAAAGACGTGCAACCAACTTCGATTCAGTATGTCCTGTCCCCAAGGTAACTAACGCTCATGACCATTACAGTGTGTATTTAAAGCAAGCTTGATTTGCATCCTCATAGTGGCACTACTATTACGTTACTGGTACGAAATCTGAATAGACGTGATCTTTCTTTCAGATGTAGAAACATGCCTACCAACCTTCGTTTGTTTCGCACATCTTGTTGGCGGTGGGATTTTTTTCTTTTTGTCAGTGTATATTCTGACCCAGAACTACTTTTCCTTTGAAGGGAAGGTTTACAAACAAATCTGCATCACAGCCATGGACACACACATGGGACCATTCTATGCCAACCTGTTTATGGGCCATCTATAGGAAACCTTCCTAGCCTCCCAAAACTCCCAACCCCTAGTCTGGTTCAAATTCATTGATGATATCTCCATGATCTGGACTCAGGGCCAAAACACCCCATCCACATTCCTTCACACCCTCAACACCTTTTCTTCCATCTGCTTCATCTGGTCCTCCTCCTACCCAACACGCCAACTTTCTCGATGTTGATCTCCATCTTTCTGATGGCACCATCCACAACTCTGTCCACACTAAATCCACTAAACATCAACAATACCTGCATTTCAACAGCTGCCATCCCTTCCACCCCAAAAATTCCTCCCATACAGCCTAGCAACCCATGGACAGTCACCCCCAGTCCCTCTCCCTGCCTCCCAACTCCCTCTACCTCTAGCTGTACCTACCCGAAACTACACCTACGACAGCTGTCCACCAGCTGCAAAATAGCATTGGCACTGTTAGTATAGTTGGCACCATGTAGGGGGTTAGGTGTGTGTGTGTGTGTGTGTGTGTGTGTGTGTGTGTGTGTGTGTGTGTGTAATTAATTTACTCTGCTCGTCAAAGGATAACTCTGAAAGTAGCAAGTTTCTTTCTTCTATGTGTGCGTATTGACAATTCAATGCTTCTGCTTTTTGGTGAGTGATCTCCTTCAATGCTAAAGTATTTACATTCTACAAGAACTTCCCTATACCAAAATACAGTGTGTACTCTCCCAATACAAATGTAAATAGAAGACAGTGGGGGGGGGAGGGGAGAGAGAGAGAGAGAGAGAGAGAGAGAGAGAGAGAGAGAGAGTGTGAGTGAGTGAGTGAGTGAGTGAGAGTGAGTGAGTGCGTGTGTGTGTGTTTAAGAGCATATTGTAACTGTGAACTGTGGTTAACATTTTCATGGTATTCCTATTTTGTAGGTATTATTTCCCAACCTACGAAAATGACAATTTCCTCTGCAATCTCGATGCTGATGAAGGTATTACTAAGAAAATGTAAGTACAGACTGTAAGGATGTCAGAATATATTATATCTATGTAGTATAATTTATCTCTGTGTTATTTCACCTTTCCGTTTAGCTTTTATTGCCAGTTTTATTATGTATTTTATGTTATGGCCTTCATTGGACCACTCTGGTCAGTCGTACAAAGCATTATGAGAGGAGTTGTTATTCAACAATACAGTTCTGTTCAATAGTAATTCAATAATGCAATGGTTATACAAAGGATTATTTATTATTATATAATGAATTTTTGCTCTTCTTCATTATTTTGGATATTTTTTTTTCCTTCTGTTGTTCGAGATTACCCCTGTCTGTCTTGTTTTTTAGGTCATCTACTGTAATTTGGAGTTGTTCCCTTATATCTTCCTTATTTCTGTAATCCATTTAACATTACTCATACTATTCCACAATTATCCCATTATTCTCTTACTAATCCTGTTTTATTATGTTCTGACAAGATGTCCAAAGAATGATATGCATTTCTTCCTGATCATGCTCATTACTGGTTCTATTTCCTTTTATAGTATTTCATTTGAAACTATGCTTCAAGCCCATTTACTTGATATTTTTTTATTTGTGTATATCATAATTATTCTTCTTTCTGTTTTAAGTATTCTGTCAGTTTCAGCTGTATTAGTTGTTTTGAAGTCGGTTACAATTGCATGTGCTATATGTGATTGTATAATTGTTTTATAAAGTTTTAATGTTACAGCTGTCAATTGGCTTTTTTGTTGTTTGTGACTTTTGTTCTATTTTGCCATGTCGGCTTTCAGTTAGGTTGTATCTTACAATTTCAGTCAGATATTTAAATTTATCAACAAGTCTGATTTCCTGTATTTCTGTTTCAATTTTGTTTGCTAGTGATGGATGAGTTACCATAATATTTGTTTCTTCAAATGATATTCTAAGGCCAAGTTTTTGTGCTATTTCTTGTAGGGATTTAACTGAATTGTTGAACATTATTGGCTAGGAGAGCAAGATCAGCAGCAAATCCCAAACAGTTTAAATTTATATCATTTTTGTAGCTTCCAGTTAGTACGTTCTTTGGGTTATCCTTGCACCATTCTCTCATCACATATTCCAATACACAGTTGAATAGTGATGGTGATAAGCTGGCACCCTGATTCAAGTCTATTTTTATGAGGAATGGTTCATAAATTTCTCATCTGAACTAGACTTTTGATTTGGTGTTGGTTAGAGTAAGTTCTATTAGTTTTGAATGAAGTCCCAGATTCCTTAGAATTTTTAATACTGAAGGTCTGTGGAGACAAACATATGTCTTCTTATTGTCGATATATGATCTGTAAGTACTTTAGAATGTACCTTCAGGGCATTCAAACACCTCTTTGTACTCATTGTTGTATTTCTCTTAAAATGCTGTGTGTCTTAATGTGGTATACTTCTCATTATTCATTTGAATGCATAAAAATATCTGTATAAATACTGCCATACTCCGATTACTGTCATACCAAGAACCTACGAGGATGGGCTGAAAAGTAATTCTTCCGAATTGTTAATGTGAAACCTCTTAAAGCTTTTTAAACAAAACCAACATTATTAACATTCTACATCTTTATTCTCCGTGCCTATATATTTGCAGCCCTATGGCACTAGAGGGTTCTGAATTGTAGCTTGTAACGTGCATGTTTGTAACATATTACTATGTCTGTGCATGAGTAACAGTGTACCATAATGGAGTTTTGAATTTGAAGAGTTTTTCCACGTATGGCGCACCCTCTCCTTTAGCATGACAATGCCAGACCACACACAAGCACTGCGACATTTGCAACAATCTGACGCCGTGGGTTCGCTGCCATCGTCATTCTCCATACAGTCCTGACTTGGCTCCACCTGATTTTCAGATGTTTCCAGAACTTCAAGAACACCACCAAGGACTTAACTTTGATACCAGTGAATTGATGCATGCAGAGGTGGTGATGTGGATTTGTCAAAAAATTTGTACAGTCTACAGTAATGTCATTGACAAACTGGTCTCCCATAGGGAGAAATGTGTTCATCGCCTGGAGGACTATGTTGAGAAACAAATGTGTAGACATGAAGAATAAAGATGTAGGCTGTTATTAGCATTTGTTTTATTTAAAGTTTTGTTACTAAGCTAAAATATTTTCAACTTTCTCTGAGTGGGTACATTTTGCACCCGCTGTGTCTTTTTTTAGAGTTTCAGACGTGTTTTATATTGTAAATTATATTCTAAACTTTATTATGAGCACAAGATACATTCTGTCATAGTTTTGGATGTTAGTTACCAAGTAAAAATACATTAAGTTACATTTTTATTCGGATTTGTTCCAAGTAAAGTATTTTAAAATCAGAATTTGATTTGAATGTTACGAGGTGCATTCAAGTTCTAAGGCTTCCGATTTTTTTTCTCCGGACTGGAAAGAGATAGAAACATGCGCATTGTTTTAAAATGAGGCCGCGTTCATTGTCAATATGTCCCAGAGATGGCAGCACCGTATGGCAAATGGAATTTTACCGCCAGCGGCGAGAATGAGAACTGTTTTAAATACTTAAAATGGCGACGTTTTCCTTACTTGAACAGCGTGCAATCATTCGTTTTCTGAATTTGCGTGGTGTGAAACCAATTGAAATTCATCGACAGTTGAAGGAGACGTGGTGATGGAGTTATGGATGCGTCGAAAGTGTGTTCGTGGGTGCGACAGTTTAATGAAGGCAGAACATCGTGTGACAACAAACCGAAACAACCTCGGGCCCGCACAAGCCGGTCTGACGACATGATCGAGAAAGTGGAGAGAATTGTTTTGGGGGATCGCCGAGTGACTGTTGAACAGATTGCCTCCAGAGTTGGCATTTCTGTGGGTTCTGTGCACACAATCCTGCATGACGACCTGAAAATGCGAAAAGTGTCATCCAGGTGGATGCCACGAATGCTGACGGACGACCACATGGCTGCCCGTGCGGCATGTTGCCAAGCAATGTTGACGCGCAATGACAGCATGAATGGGACTTTCTTTTCGTCGGTTGTGACAATGGATGAGACGTGGATGCCATTTTTCAATCCAGAAACAAAGCGCCAGTCAGCTCAATGGAAGCACACAGATTCACCGCCACCAAAAAAATTTCGGGTAACCGCCAGTGTTGAAAAAATGATGGTGTCCATGTTCTGGGACAGCGAGGGCGTAATCCTTACCCATTGCGTTCCAAAGGGCACTACGGTAACAGGTGCATCCTACGAAAATGTTTTGAAGAACAAATTCCTTCCTGCACTGCAACAAAAACGTCCAGGAAGGGCTGCGCGTGTGCTGTTTCACCAAGACAACACACCCGCACATCGAGCTAACGTTATGCAACAGTTTCTTCGTGATAACAACTTTGAAGTGATTCCTCATGCTCCCTACTCACCTGACCTGGCTCCTAGTGACTTTTGGCTTTTTCCAACAATGAAAGACACTCTCCGTGGCCGCACATTCACCAGCCGTGCTGCTATTGCCTCAGCGATTTTCCGGTGGTCAAAACAGACTCCTAAAGAAGCCTTCGCTGCTGCCATGGAATCATGCCATCAGTGTTATGAAAAATGTGTACGTCTGCAGGGTGATTACGTCGAGAAGTAACGCCAGTTTCATCGATTTTGGGTGAGTAGTTAATTAGAAAAAAAATCGGAGGCCTTAGAACTTGAGTGCACCTCGTACAGTGTGATGTTAGTCTATTTGTTTTTGCTGCCCAAGAGAAAATTTAATTGAAAAATGGCAACAATCAGTTAGAACAGCTTTTGCCAACAACATGAGTTACCTTATCAGCGTGATCATTGGAAATCCATTCATTACATTTGTCACATTTCCAGTCTGTCTTCCTGTCTTTTCTTGATTTACATAGAAAGCATTTTCAGCATCGTCTTCATTTGATTTTTTCTGCTGTTCGGACTTGTTGAGTTTTTGTACATACCTCCTTCTCTGAGGATGCGTGCTCAATTTCTTTCCATTTTATGCTCTTTGTTCATGAGTTTTCACCATTTCTTCTCCCAAAGCAAGCAGTAAGAGACACTAGAGATATATCTTCTTTTTCTGCCACATTAGGTTTTTTGTCATCGAAAGCATGAAACCATTCACACAGACATCATCAATCAAATGTAAGAAGTGTTTTATAGGGTGTTGTGTTGTTTATCTTGAGCATGTATATTCTGTGACTAACTTGCCCAGCACATCACCACCACTTTTGGCAGCATTGTAATGCATGATGATTTCTGGCTTGAAGTCACTTACTTTGTTAGTGCATGATTTCATCACGATGTTGGGATGAGAGAAGTATTACTGCTCTATTCTTTGCTAGCACATAAGACACCAACATTAGTTCATTGGTAAAACTGAAGATGGAAGAGTGTATCACCCTTTGTGTGTTGCTCAAAAATAATTCTGGAATCTCTGGCTTATTATGTCGAATTGTGCCGACCAGTGTCATATTCTCTGTTAGAAGGAACTGTGCTAGCTCACAGCTAGTGAAAGAACTATCAGTAGTGATCCCTTGCTTGTGCCATACAAATTACTGACCAGAGCTGTGACTACATGGAAACACTGTTCCTTTTCTCTTTCCCCATTATTTCTTCCAGTATATACCTGCATATGGTGTGCATTTAAAGTTTGGGTGTCTGGTGCAACCCAGACTTTCGTTCCATATTTTCCTGATTTTGTTTTCATCAACACAAGAAATTGGCATCTTCCCCAAAATGCAACCAACTGTTTGTCTACAGTAACATAATGATTGGATGCATAAGCCATGTGAAATCTGCTGATTACACCATCAAAATTTTTCCTAATTTGGCATAATTTGTCTGACATTCTACATGCATGTCTTATGGTTTTATCATCAAGACAAAGGGCACACAAAATTTGAACAAATTTGTCTCTTCCCATTGTTGCAGTAAATTCTGTCCTTGAAAATATAGGGTTTTTGATCCATAAATTTACTACCGATTCTTCTTCCTTTCTCAGAACACCTGCAAGAATACGCAATCCAATAAATGCTAGCAATTCTTTTGAAGCAATATCATTCCATGGATTTGAGACTTTAGGAGTTCCCTCAGAATTAGTGTGCAGGAAAATTTCTTTCAGTATTTCATGAGTAGAAGTGTTCCATGGTGCAACATAATTTTAAAGTATTTTCAGTTTAAGCTGTCAACCGGGACTTGCCTGCAACAGTGTTATGCTGTCTGCGATGAAATTGAGGAGTAGGTAGCTTTTTGCATAATTCACCATTTTTCTGATGTAATTTTCACCTATTTCGTTGTCACCAGATTCATCATCGATGTCAGAATTGTCTCCATTTTCAGATACACCACCACCAAAAATAATGTTGTCACTATAGTCATCTGAATTTGCATCCAGTACATCTTGTAACTTTTTTTTTCTATTGCTTTCACATTTTATTTAAAAGGAAACCATTTACAATTTGTGTGGAGCTGTTATTGTGCTGCTTGTCAACAATCAAGTGAATGTAACAGTTATTTTTAAATGATCAGGTTTACGAACAGTGTAACTAGAACAAGCAAAACTTTGAATAAAAATTAACTTCAACAAACACCAAGTGGGTACAGATTGGTCTCCTGTAAATTTTTACTGCATATATCCTGGAGATAGGCAAAATAATGTGAACAGTGAGATAGATAAGGCATGTTTCACGCTGGACTGTGCGTGTTCAGTATGGAATAGGCATCAGTGCAGTTTGTTTTCAAGTAGTGCACACTTTGTATATGCATTCAGAGGCTGAAGTCGACATGATATGAAAGATCTAACAGAGTTCCAAAGAGGGCAGATTGTGGGCGCCCGATTATCTGGAGCATCAGTAACCAAGACAGCCAACTTATTGAATGTTTCAAGAACAACTGTTTCAATGGTCATGACAACCTACGCAAAACATGGAAAGACATAATCATGTAAATGTAACAGTGGGCGCAAATGACAGCGATCGTCATAAGCTAATATGAATTGTTTAAAAACAACACAAAACTACGGTGGTTAAAGTGACTGCAGAGATCAATAGCTATCTTCGAGACCTCGTATCTATCGACACTCTGCCAAGAAATCCATAAAGTGAATATTCATGGATGAGCTGCTATACTGAAACCATTAGTGATGACAACCACCAATGCAAGAAGCATAAAACATGGTGTTAAGGAGCATAAATCCTGGACAGATGATCAGTGGAAACACATTGTATGGTTTGATGAGTCAACATTTTTGTTATTTCCTACATCGGGTCGGGTTTAAATCTGGAGAGCGCCAAAAGAAGCCCACAATCCTGACTGCTTGATTCCAGTGGTTAAGCATGGAGGTGGAAGTGTGATGGTGTGGGCAGCCATGTCATGGTATTCTGCTGGTCCCATCATTCCTCTCAAAGGCCATGTTACAGCTAATGATTATGAGAACATTTTAGGTGATCAGGTGCATCCCATGATTCTAATGTTGTTCCCCAACAATGATGCCATATTTCAGGACAATAATGCAACCTTTCACATAGCCAGGACAGTACAATCTGGTATGAGGAGCATGCAACTGAACTGCAGTATCTTCCCTGGCCAGCACAGTCCCCAGACTTTAACATTATCGAACCCTTTTGGGCGGTATTGGAGTGCAGACTCGAGCAGATTACTGCCTCCCTCGTCACCACGGGAGTTTGAAGAGGTTCTGATCAAAGAGTGGCATAACATTTCACTGGAGACTATACAATCATTACATGCCAGTAATCCAAGAAGAATCACAGCTGTATTATGGGCAAATGGGTGTCCAACACTTCATTAATGAACCATTCCCAAGTAAGTACAGGCGTTCACATTATTTTGCCTATCCCCTGTATATGTAAATATAAGTTTTATCATATGTATGTAATAACACCACCTTAAATCACATATACACCAACTGATTAAAAGTTTCTTCCAGAGAAATGAATAATAATTAATAAAATACATGACCTGAGAACAATATGTCCCCACTTGATAAATCAAAGTTTAAAAAGTTACAAGAGTTTTTAAATAAAAAATTTACAGGCTGCATAACTTTTCAGCACATCCTCGTATTACTGATCTCTGCCACAGGTAATTCCAGACGGAGTTATATCTGTTGGTACTCTTCTAAGTTTAGTTTCCCATTTTACATTTCAGTATGTAATTTTCATTGTATCTGTTCTTGTAGAATGTGATTGGCAGGCACTGTTGCTATGGAGTAAATTTCTTCTTTCTGATTTGGAAATAGAAACATGCTATCACCTTTTTAATTTGATGTGACATTAAAGCTTATTACACTTTTTTCTATGAAATATACTGCAGATGCTCAAATAACACTGTATATCTGAAGTGTTTGTGGCACATAATGTGTATCATTTTCCTTAAGGATTAAATAGCTGTATGTTCTTGAAGAAGTAAGGGGTAATCACATTTCCCTCTGTATAATCCAGTATGATCTCCTTTGTGAAATTACTTTGTCCTTGTTCTAATGTTTTATATCATTATTGGAGACCTGGAAAAGCAGCAACTATTTTCTGCAAAATTCGTATCTGTGTTTGGTGAAATTTGCATTTAATTTTTGTTTGTTTGTAAATGATTAGAGGTACAAATTTAAAAGGTTGTCAAGCAACATGCATGAAGACGAAGACTTTGTGCTTTGAAAGAGACCTTTAAAAATAGTGGTGGTAAGGTAGTTTTTGACTGGAATTTTTGCTTTTGAAAAACCTTCAACGTTTATTTTTCAAAATCGTCTTTGCTTATGTTGTTCTGGCTCTATTTAAGCGTTTAACAAATGATTATTCCAGTCAATAAAATGCTCCTGCTTCTCAACAGAAACAGGTGCTATTTGACATTTTCCTTTTCCCCACCCAACTCTATTATTATATAATCTACAGAATATTTATTTCAACATTTTGTGGGCATTCATAGCCGTGCAACTCTTACATTACAATGCTACAGATTGAACTAACAAGGTACTAAGTGTAAAAGTAGAACTGAAAGTGACTACTCGCATCTTTGGGGAAGAATTTCAGCATGTTTGAAATATGTTGACAGGTTTTGTTTTCCTGCCGCTATAGTGCAGGGTGCAGACAATATAAACTGGTAGTCAGCCACAAGTATGAACAAACTATAATTTAGACAATCAGAGCGGTGAGGAGCTGTGTGGGGAAAGAAGCCCATCCTCCCTCTCACAGGACAGCTAGCCTCCACCCATGTCCCCCTGCGGGTTCGGGGGTAAGAATAGGCCCGCGGTATTCCTGCCTGTCGTAAGAGGCGACTAAAAGGAGCCTCAAACGTTTCGGCCTTCTGTGATGGTCCCTTCTTGGGTTTGACCTCCTTTTTTTTCCAAATTTCCGTTGTTAGTGCGTGCCATTTGGGGAAGGACGCCTTACATGGTGTTTTTCTATTGGTCCATCATGCACCGCCATCTTGCATGTTCCTTATTGTCGTGTGGCGGGATTTACACCCAACGTCTTCTGGGTTGCCTCCTTCTCGTCTTGTGCGCAATCCCCTTCTTAGCACCCACAACCACCCAACGTCTTCTGGGTTGCCTCCTTCTCGTATTGTACGCAATCCCCTTCTTAGCGCCCACGACAACTGTGGACCCTTTCAACACCTAAAATCCAGCACGGTAGCCAGTCCGTTGTGGTGGGGTCGTCATGTAACCTCTTGGTGGTAGCCCCCTGACCACGCAGGGATCGCACTGCAGATGCCAGAGCTGTTTCCTCCCCATGCATGCCAAGGAGTATGTGCCCATCTTGTCTGGGGCACGGGGACTCCGGGCAACGGGATATCGGCCAGGTACCCGTTGCTTTGGCTGGGTGGCGCCCTTGGGGAGAGCCCTCGTTCGGAGTAGGTGGCATCTGGGCGGATGTGGCGCAATGAAGTGCAATAAATCACACCAAGCTGGTGGTCGCACGGCCACCAGCGTCTCTAAGCAAGGCAGAGTAGACTTTGATGCTGCGCAATATGACCCTCAGTCGTTCCCCTCGTTGGCTGCTCCATGGGAGGGACGTAGATCTAGTGCCAAGCGGGAGCCTTATGTACCACAATACCTTGTCTGCAGCAGGACTGATGGTGACTCCTTTCTTACGACAAAGCCTCTGTTTTTTGTGGAACACCTGGAGGATAAGTTTGGGGAAGTGGCGGGATTGTCTAAAATGAGGAATGGGTCCATCCTCCTCAAGACGTCTTCCCCAGCCCAGTCACGAGCGTTGCTCTTGTGTGATAAGCTGGGTGAAGTCCCTGTTACCGTCACTCCCCACAGTAGCTTAAATATGGTCCAGGGGATTATTTACCATCGTGACCTCTTGTTACAATCCGATGAAGAGCTGAGAGCCGACTTAGAACGACGTGGAGTGCATTTTGTCCGTCGTGTACATCGAGGACCCAAGACTAACAGGGTGGCCACTGGTGCCTTTATCTTGGCCTTCGAGGGTGATGTCTTGCCCGAGAAGGTCAAGGAAATGGTTTACCGTTGTGGCGTCAAGCCCTACGTCCCTCCCCCGATGCGGTGCTTCCAGTGCTGGAAGTTTGGGCACATGTCCTCCCGTTGCCCATCCAGCGCCACATGTCAAGATTGCGGACGCCCCTCTCATCCCGATTCTCCATGTGCGCCTCCGCCTGTATGTGTCAACTGTGGGGAGCACCACTCTCCATGCTCGCCAGATTGCCCCGTTCTTCATAAGGAGCGGAAGATAATGGAATTTAAGACCCTGGACCGGCTTACTTATCGAGAGGCAAAACTGAAATTTGAAAGGTTGTATCCTGCTTCCCTTCGAACATCTTATGCTGCAGCCACGTCATCATCGCCCTCGCGAACGACGGTTGTCGCCTCCTCTGTGCCGCCTTCAGTGGGCCCTCGGGTCCGTGCCTCTCTGTCTGCCCCCCTCTTGTCTGGGGGCATGCCTTCCTCTGTTGCCCCCTTAGCCGTTGGGGGCAAACCCTCTTCTGTCGCTCCCCCCACGCTTACTTCGGGAGTGACATCTGCTCAAAAACCGGGGGGCTCGATCCCTCCCCCTCCTTCTCCACCGGCGTTGCCTCTGCCAGTTCCTCTCTCGTGGAAGGGGTCCCTCGGGGCTCTCCCTTCCTCCGTTTCTTCTCCTACCCAGCCGGATGTCAGCCAGTGGCTGAAGGTTCCGCCACCTGCTGGTCGTAGGGCTTCTGCGTCGTCGTCAGCCTCCGACGCTCCTTCAGAGAAGCTCTCCCAGCCCTCTCACCCTAAGGGCAGACGGCAGAAGAAGGAACGGAATGTGTCCAAGAAGGACGTTCCGGCGGTTTCAGTGCCGCCTGCTGTACATAGTCCTGGCTCCGGGGATGAGGTGGAGATCCTCGCCTCTGCCGCGGATCTCGCCCTCACGGAACCCTCGGTGGCCTTTCCTATGGCCTCAGCTGACTCTCCCCCAGTGGCAGCAGATGGCTCTGAGGCGCCATCTGCTTCTTAGTCGCCTTCACGCCCTCCCAGTCCCTTACTGCTTCCATTCTCCAGTGGAATTGCGGCGGTTATTTCCGCCACCTGCCTGAACTTCGGATGCTTCTGAGTGCTTCCCCTGTTCTCTGCATTGCTCTGCGGGAAACTTGGTTTCCAGCAATGCGGACCCCTGCCCTTCGTGGTTATCAGGGATACTATAAGAACCGTGCTGCCTGTCAACGAGCATCAGGTGGAGTTTGCCTCTTTGTTCACCACTCTGTCTGTAGCTCGCCAGTACACCTTCTGACGCCTTTAGAGGCTGTCGCTGTCAGGGTTGAGCTCTCACCAGCTATTACCGTTTGCTCTGTTTACATTCCTCCGGATGGGGAGCTCCCCCGACATGTCTTGGCTGCGCTGCTGGCTCAGCTCCCGCCACCATTACTGCTTCTGGGCAATTTCAATGCCCACAACCCTCTATGGGGTGGGACTGTCTCCGATGACCGCGGTCGTGCCGTGGAGCATGTGTTGGCTCAGCTCGACCTTAGCCTCTTGAACACCGGTGCTCCCACGCATTTCAGTGTGGCCCATGGCTCGTTCTCGGCCATCGATCTCTCTCTTTGCAGCCTCTTGTCCCATCCCTCCACTGGAGGGTGCATCCTGACCTGTGTGGTAGTGACCATTTTCCCATATATTTGTCACTGCCCCAGTGTCATTCTTCTGGGCGTCTGCCCCGCTGGGCTCTCCACAGGGCTGACTGGCCGGCTTTTACTTCCGCTGCAACCATTGAGTCTCCCCCACAGGGTGACATTGACGAGGTGGTCCGTGTCTTAACCACGTCAATCATTTCGGCGGCCGAGGCTGCCATCCCCCGCTCTTCTGGACTCCCTCGGAGGAAGGCTGTCCCCTGGTGGTCGCTGGAGATTGCTGAGGCTATTCGCGATCGTAGGCGGGCTCTCCAGCGTGATAGGCGGCACCCGTCTCTAGAGGCCCTCATCGCCTTTAAGAGGCTCCGTGCCTTGGCCCGTTGCCTTATCGCACGGCGTAAGCAGGAGTGCTGGGAGGGGTATGTCTCATCCTTGGGCTCCTGTGGCTCCCCCTCACTCGTGTGGTCCCGGATCCGGCGGATTTATGGATACCAGACCCCTATGGGTGTCCCTGGGATCTCCTTGCACGGACGCTGCCGCCGTTGCTGAACACCTTGCTGCGCACTTTGCTCAGAGCTGTGCGACTGCCACTTATCCCCCCGCCTTTCACTCTCTAAAGGAGCGAGCCGAGCAGACGCCGTTATCATTCCACACGCGTCGTTCTGAAAAATGCAATGCTCCTTTCAGCGAGAGGGAATTCCTCGCTGCCCTCGCTGACTGCCCTGATACGGCACCAGGACCAGACTGCATCGGCGCACAGATGCTGAAGCATCTCTCCCGGGACTGCCAGAGACACATCCTCACCATCTTTAACCGCATTTGGAGCGAGGGCGTGTTCCCGTCGCAATGGCGAGAGGGTCTTATTGTCCCCATCTTGAAGCCCGGTGCGGACCCACTGGCGGTGGACAGCTATCGTCCCATTACCCTAACCAACGTTTTGTGCAAATTGCTCGAACGTATGGTGGGGCGGCGTTTGTGTTGGGTCCTTGAGTCGCGCGGTCTCCTCGCTCCATCCCAGGGTGGCTTCTGTCGGGGCCGGTCTGCTGCGGACAATTTGGTGCAGCTGGAATCTGCTATCTGTACGGCCTTTGCCCGACGTCAGCATCTCGTTGCTGTATTTTTTGATCTGCGGAAGGCGTATGACACCACATGGAGACATCACATCCTTGCTACGTTGCATGAGTGGGGTCTTCGTGGTCAGCTCCCGGCTTTTCTTCAAACCTTTTTATTGCGCTGCTCTTTCCGGGTGCAAGTGGGTGCCGCCTCTGGTTGATCTTATATACAGGAAAATGGGTTCCCGCAGGGATCAGTGTTGAGCGTCTCCTTATTTCTAGTGGCCATTAATGGTCTGGCTGCAGCCGTGGGGTCGTCGGTGTCTCCTTCTTTGTATGCCGACGACTTCTGCATCTCATTTAGCTTCACGACTACGGGAGTCGCCGAACGCAGGCTGCAAGTAGCCGTTCGCAAGGCAGCGTCATGGGCTCTGACTCATGGTTTTCAGTTCTCTGCAGCCAAGACTCGAGTTATGCACTTCTGCAGGCGTCGGACAGTCCACCCTCATCCTGAACATTACCTCGACGGCCACCTGCTTGACGTGGTGGACACTTGCCGCTTTTTAGGACTCGTCTTTGATGCCCGGCTCACATGGGTTCCTCATATTACTCAGCTGAAGCAAAAGTGCTGGCCGCACCTCAACGCCCTCCGCTGCCTGAGCCACACCTCTTGGGGTGCGGATCGCTGCACGCTATTGCGATTATACAGGCTTGATTATGGGAGCCTGGCCTATGGGTCTGCATCACCCTCAGTGTTGAAGTTGTTAGACCCCATACACCACTGTGGGGTTCGGCTTGCAACTGGCACTTTTCGTACGAGTCCCGTGGATAGTCTACTGGTGGAGGCCGGGGTTCCCCCGCTGCGGATTCGCCGCCATCGACTGCTCGCTGACTATGCTGTCCATGTGCATTGCTCTCCGGGCCATCCCAATCGTCACCTGCTTTTCCCTGCCATGGTCCTCCACCTGCCCGAACGGCGACCTAGGTCTGGGCTTTCCATAGCTGTCCACGTCCAGTCCCTGCTGTCGGAACTGGGGTCATTCCCTCTTCTGCCTCCCTACCGGGTCCGTGCACCTACGCCTCCCTGGTGTTTGCCCCGGCCGTCCGTCCGTCTGGACTTGGCACTGGGACCCAAGGACTCGGTTCCGCCTGTGGCCCTCCGTCGCCGTTTTCTTGCGCTCCTCGCCTCCTTTCCGGGCTGTGAAACTGTCTACACTGATGGTTCCCTGGTTGATGGTCGCACTGCCTATGCTTTTGCTCACGCTGCCCATGTTGAACAGCGCTCCTTGCCGGCTGGCTGCAGTATTTTTACTGCAGAGCTGGTGGCCATATTGCGCGCTCTTGAGCATATGCGTTCCTGCTCAGGTACGTCCATCGTCATCTGCAGTGACTCCCTGAGCAGCCTCCAGGCCATCGACCGCTGCTATACCTCTTCTCCTCTGGTGTCCTCTATTCAGGAGTCTGTTTTCGCCATTACCCGCTCTGGTCGTTCGGTGGTCTTTGGTTGGACGCCAGGTCACGTTGGCATCCCGGGGAACGAACGTGTCGACAGGCTGGCCAAAGGGGCGATCGACGGGCAGCTTTGGAAATCGGCCTCCCGGCTCGCGATCAGCAGCTGTTGTTGCGCCGTAAGGTGCTTGGGATGTGGACTGCTGGGTGGCGTGGCGTGACATCCCCGAATAAACTGTGGGCTGTGAAGGAGACGACCAATGTGTGGCGCTCCTCCCTGCGGGCTTCTCGCAGGGACTCTGTCATCCTGTGTCGGCTGCGCATAGGCCATACCTTTGTGACGCACGGTCATCTTTTGCGTCAGGAGGATCCCCCCCTGTGTCGGTGTGGGTTCCGGCTGACGGTCGCCCACATTTTGCTGGAGTGTCCCCGACTGCGCACCCTCCGGCAGTCTTTTAATCTTCCGGGCACTTTGCCTCTGGTTTTATGTGACGATGCCTCCATGGCTGACAACGTTTTACATTTTATCTGTGGCAGTCTTTTTTATGGTTCTATTTAGGGAGGTCCTGCACCTTTCCCTTTCTGTGTCTTTTGTCCTCGCGTCTCTCACTCTTTGTTGCTGTTTTGGTGTGTCGTCGGATGGTTGACTCTTTCCCTTTTCTTTGTTCTTGTGGTCAGTCAACCAGTCTCCGGCCATCTTATTTTCTTCTGTTCCTTTCTGTCTGGTGTTCCTCTGTACTCTTCTTCTCTGTAGTGTTTGTTGCTGCAATTGTGTTCTTTTAGCGCCTGTGGGGCGTCTCCTCCCCCCTTTGGTTTTTACCTGCTTCGCCGATTTTTGGCTCGCCAGTTTTTGGAATGGGGGACTGATGACCTTCGCTCTTTAGTCCCCCTTAAACATCCCGACAACCACCACCACCACCTCCACCCATGTTCTATGTTTTTGCGAAAGCAGAACTGACACATAATCATAGTGAAGTGATACCTGGTGTTCCTCAAGGGATTGTTATATGCCCTCTGCTGTTTCTAATGCTTTTTCTGATCCATATAAATGGCTTAGACAATATGAGCAGTCCTCTTAGATTTCTTGCAAATTATGCTGTCATTTACCAGTCCAAGATGTGACATCATAACCTCATCTCAGCTGCTTCAATCTGTCATTCATCTCCTTTTCTTAGGATCCAGTTTTCGCTACCATAGTAAGAGCTTGCATACCTATGAATTTACGATTATGAACAACTTAAATTGGAATGATCACATAGGGAATGTTGTGAGGAAGGCAAGGCATACCAAAGACTGTGTTTTATTGGCAGAATACTTAAAATTTGCAACAGGTCTAATAAAGAGACTCCTTATGCTATGCTTGTCTGTCCTATACTGAAGTACGGTATGGGTACCTTATCCACTTAGGACTGACAAAGACCATCGAAAAAGTTCAAGGAAGGGCAGCTCGTTTTGTTTTAGCATGAAATAGGGTAGTGTGTGTCATGAATATGATACACGAGTTGGGGTGGCATTCTTTTAGTTGCAGTGCATCTTTTCATGAAATATCAACCATTTTAAAAGTTCTGTATGATTGTGAACCCCAAAAACGAGAAGTAAATGAGGAAGCTCAGGCCCAACCTTAACTGGTACTTTAAGCAACCGCAGCTCAAAACAGCTGCCAGCTGAAGCAGCCACATTAAAGTGACCACATTATACCAATTTGAACTTTAGCTAGCAGACAAATGTATGTGTTTCTTTGTTGTAGGATGTTAGGTTCAATGGCTGAGTCCTACATTACAATCACACAGTGTGGATCTTAAACCAGACCATTGGTGTGGTATCAAAGCATTGAGTGCACTGATATGTTGTAGTGTTTTTGTACATTTTATTTTAGAAACACATTCTTATGCACATTATCTTTCCAGATTGGGCTTTGTCAAATGATGTGTAATATCAGTAGTCAAAAACATTTATGATTCTAATATGCAGAAACTGAAGCTATTTCAAATTATCTCATATAAAATAGTTCATCTGGATACAATTTGCTATGAAGTAGCATTTATTACCCTCTGCCACGCACTTCAGAGTACGTTTCTGAGTATGGCTGTAAATGTAATTTTGCATGTTGTGACAAAGTTCACATCTGTATTTGCAGTTATCACAAGTGCAAATATTTCAGGTCCCTAATCATTGTGCTGTAATAGTAAGTAACCACTGCTTGTTATCCTGTATTAAAAAAAATTGCTTGTTAGTTCTTAGATTATAAAGGAAATTGAATTCTGTCATTGTGAACTGACCTGTGTTTCCATTACTTCAAGGAAAACGTGTTCTACTCATGACTGAACTGGAGGATCCAAAAGAGGATGCATGCCATTCCAGACACATTCTTCACCTCACTCAATAGTGGAAAAATTGTTTGGGTTTCATTTGTGTCTATGCCTTGGGAGTTTTTTTAACATGTTTTTTTAAAATATTTTTTATACTTTTTGTAATAGTGATGAAATATGTTCCAAGTATCGCATACTTTGTAACTGCAGTACATAGCAACCTTGTGAAAAAAATCATTGTTATATAATATAACAAGCATCCCTTTGTAATGTATTTAGATATAAGGCCATTAGCTATCTCATGAGTTGATTTCACAAATTTTAATTTTTCAACAGAGTATGAAGTTAATACAAACAAGACGTGTTTTGTAATTCACATGGTATAAATTATTTAAATGTTTCAGAGTTATTTTAGTTTCATGTACTTTACCATTCTTTTTTGTATATTTTAATAAGCTGCTAACATTCCATCCTCTGTGAAACTGTATCAAGGAAAGAAAGAAAAAGAAACAATGGATTTTAGACATATCCTTTCATCTTGGAACATGATCTTTCAGTCTGCATGTGGGACCATATGGGCACATGGCAACTGAAAGGAAAATCTTATCCTATGGCAGAAACAGATGAACTGGATTAAGACTTTCGAAAGCTTTTATTTTTTTGTAGGGGTGTTTGATATTGAAAGTGTTCTATCGAGTATTCTGAAGTCTATGAGAGAGTTTTTCACAACATAAAAATACTTTAGGATTAATGGAGATCATGCACCAATAAGCAGAAGTGCTGAGTTGTCAGTAGGCACACGCAAAAGGAAGAGAACTTGTAGCTTTGCTTTTGGAGTTATCCTTTGACAACAGGAGATGACAACAGGACACACACACACACACACACACACACACACACACACACACACACACACACACCTCCCTATACCCCTAAATGGTACCAGCTAGACTGACAGTCCCAATGCTGTTTTGTGGGAGGTGGACTGGTCTGTGTGGGGTTATTGTCAGGTGGGGTGGCCAGAGGGAAAGAGCAACCCTCTCCCTCTATGCACCCCACCCCACCCACTTCTGCGTCTTAGTGAGTGATCTCCTTTAACCCCAAAGTATTCAAATTCTACAAAAACTTCCCTACCAAATTTTTACAGTGTGTGCAATTTAATCTCTCTTTCATAAGAGTGTCTCAAAATACAATAAATTTTGTATTTGCTAGACACTGTTGTACCTGTGGCAATTGGTCTACAACGTAAGTAATGAAATTATCACTGAGATGACATGGGGCCGAAAACAGCCAGTAAAAAAAGAAAAAAAAATCCTACCCTATGACGGAAATAGTTGAATTCAATTCAGATTTTTGAAAGGTTTTATTCTTTTGTAAAAGTGTTTGATATTGAAAGTGCTCTATCGAGTATTCTGAAGACTGTGAGAAACAATTTCACAACGTTCAAATACTATGGGATCAAAGGAGACCATTCAACAAAAAGCAGAAGCGTTGAGCTGTCAATAGACACACACAAAAGGAAGAAATCTTCTAGCTTTTGGAGTTATCCTTTGACAGCCTAAAGGAAAATATGCACACACTCCTACACACGCCTACACTCCTAAATGGTGCCGGTTAGAGTGACAGTGCCAATGCTATTTTGCGGCAGGTGGATTGGTTGTGGTGGGCGGTAGTGTCAGGTGGGGTGGGTAGAAGGAGAGTGTGTCCCCCCTCCCTCTCCCTCTACGGAACCCACCCCACTGCATCTGCTTTTTGGTGAGTGGTCTCCTTTAATCCTAAAGTATTTAATTTCTACAAGAACTTTCCTACCAAATTTTTACAATGTGTGCAATTTAATCTCTCTTTCATAAGAATGTCTCAAAATACAATAAATTTTGTATTTGCTAGACACTGTTGTACCTGTGGCAATTGGTCTACAATGTAAGTAATGAAATTATCACTGAGATGACATGGGGCCGATAACAGCCAGTAAAAAAAGAAAAAAATCCTACCCTATGACGGAAATAGTTGAATTCAATTCAGATTTTTGAAAGGTTTTATTCTTTTGTAGAAGTGTTTGATATTGAAAGTGCTCTATCCAATATTCTGGAGACTGTGAGAAACAGTTTCACAATGTACAAATACTATGGGATGAAAGGAGACCATGAAGTGTTGAGCTGTCAATAGACACACACAAAAGGAAGAAATCTTCTAGCTTTTGGAGTTATCCTTTGACAGCCTAAAGGAAAATACGCACACACGCCTACAGTCCTAAATGGTGCCAGTTAGAGTGACAGTGCCAATGCTCTTTTGTGGCAGGTGGACTGGTTGTGTTGGGCAGTAGTGTCAGGTGGGGTGGGTAGAAGGAGAGTGTGTCCCGCCTCCCTCTCCCTCTACGGAACCCACCCCACTGCTTCTGCTTTTTGGTGAGTAGTCTCCTTTAATCCTAAAGCATTCAAATTCTACAAAAACTTTCCACTAAATTTTTACAATGTGTGCAATTTAATCTCTTTCATAAGAGTGTCTCAAAATACAATAAATTTTGTATTTGCTAGACACTATTGTACCTGTGGCAATTGGTCTACAACATAAGTAATGAAATTATCACTGAGATGACATGGGGCCGAAAACAGCCAGTAAAAAAAGAAAAAAAATCCTACCCTATGACGGAAATAGTTGAATTCAATTCAGATTTTTGAAAGGTTTTATTCTTTTGTAGAAGTCTTTGATATTGAAAGTGCTCTATCCAGTATTCTGAAGACTGTGAGAAACAATTTCACAATGTGCAAATACTATGGGATGAAAGGAGACCATTCAACAAAAAGCTGTCAATAGACACACACAAAAGGAAGAAAACTTTTAGCTTCTGGTGTTATCCTTTGACAGCCTAAAGGAAAATACACACACACACACACACACACACACACACACACACACACACACACCTACACTCTTGAATGGTGCCGGTTAGAGTGACAGTGTCAGTGCTATTTTGCGGCAGGTGGACTGGTTGTGGTGGGCGGTTGTGTCAGGTGGGGTGGGTAGAAGGAGAGTGTGTCCCACCTCCCTCTCCCTCTCTCTCTACAGAACCCACCCCACTGCTTCTACTTTTTGGTGAGTGGTCTCCTTTAATCGCAAAGTATTTACATAGTTCGAATGAGATGCACTCCCACTTCCATTGCCATGCCAGTTCATGTACCTGCATCATCCCCCCACCCCCCCTCTCAATCTCACTCCCCCCCCTCCTCTCTCTCTCTCTCTCTCTCTCTCTCTCTCTCTCTCTCTCTCTCTCTCTCTCTCCAATACACTTTCTATTGTCTCCTAATTTAGTTTTAAGCGTTTTGTTTTATGCAGCGATATTGCTGCCAAAGTCATTGTACAAATATGTATTGCTTTAATTTTGTTACGTTTACATCGTTCCAGTTTTGTAATGGTGTCAGTGATTGTGAATGTACATGGAATAACTGTTCCGAATCTCTCATTACTTAGACAAAACATAAACATAACATCAACTGTGTTGCTCTGAAAGTGATAAAAGTACAGTCTTGAACTATGTGATAGGTATGCTGGAAATTTGTGCTTCAAAACTTTGAGGAGATATTTATCCCAACATAAGCAAATCAGTAGTATTAAGTGGCAAGTACTTTCTGACACAGCATTTTGTGTTTTCAAAGACAGTAAGTTGTGCAGAATGGCAATTTTGAAATTTCTGTACCAGAAAGTCTCTTTTTGTCAAATTATAAGTAGATAGTTACATATATGTTGTTTTGACTTGTATTCCCGCACAAAATACTTGTTGGAAGACTATTGCCTACTGCCATCTTTTTCCTTTCCATGGACAAACCATTTTCACGGCTGTTACAATAAAGCTTTAACGTAAAGCACTGTGGAGCATATATTTTAGTGTTAATGTAATTATGAAAATTTATGTAAAAATATTTTTCTGTCATTAATTTTCACAAGCCTGTATGTCCAGTGAAGTAAAGAATAAATGTTTTGTGTGGATGATATGTGACTCTTTAAAAATAGAATTACAAATAGACACCTGTGTGATTAAAGTTGGCACTGTAAAATGAAGCACACATCTACAGTAAGTATAATGTGATTGCAGGCAGTAGTTGTTTTACACACTTTTGTAAGCAAGCCGAGTTTAATTACAAATTATCTAACCCCCCCCCCCCCCTTTCCCACATTAAAACACACAAAATAATTTGCATTTAAGTTTTTCCAAGAGCAGTCATGAAACAGTTTATTTCCTCTATTAGTATAATCCATATCAAAGAGTGTGTTACAGTAAACCTAACTATAATGTAGAAATGAAGGAACAATATTAAGACACAAACATCAGCATTAAAATGGCAAAAATCAGTTAGAACAATTCTTTGAAGCAAGTGTAATCAGTAATGTTCAAATAGATTTTAACTGAATTACTACTGCTGTCTAGTGTGTGTTATTAGATTTCTGAAAAAACTGTCCAAAAAGGCCATTCATGAACTACAGTGAATCCTCCATTCTGTTTTCAAACTTCCAGGCAAACTAAAACTGTATGCCAGACCGGAACTCAAACCTGAAACCATGCCTTTTGCAGACAATGGTCTTCCTGACAGAGCTATGTGGGCATCACTTAAGGGTAGCTCTCACAGGTTTACTTCCACCGTCTCTCTCCCATACCTCCTAGTGCAGCACACATTTTTAATCATCAAGGATGTTTCAATACAATGTACACTCCACTGCAGAGTGGAACATATATCCCCTTTGTTCTAGGAGTGGTAGTCCCACAATGTATGCAGGAGTACTCCTGTGAAATTTGGAAGACAGAAGAAATGTACTGGTGGAAGTAAAGCTGTTAGGCTGGCTTGTGAGTCACACTGGACAGCTATGCTAGAGCATTGCCTGCAAAAGGCAATGTTTAGAGTGCTGGTCCAGTACACAGTTTTAATCTGCCATGAAGTATTCATGAGCTACGGCTAACATTCAACCATTATAACACTGAAATTAAGTACAATAAACTACACCAGTTATCACAGATTCAGAAAACATAACAAACTGAACATAAAAAAACTTATGGAAAGTGTAAAACGCAAGCATATGAATATGAATACTTGATACAGCTTCTTGGTGTGTATCATCACAAATGGCACAAAGTGGGGCTCCAAAATGCACAAGCTATAATGGATGTAACTGCTATGTTCTTGCATTGTTCACTATGTCATCAGATCGTGCTGTGACCGCCATGGATCAATGATAAAGCGAGATTCACCAGAGATCAAAATGTTTTGCCATTCTTGTATCCAACTGTAATGTGCTGTCAAATGATGATGTGCATGAGTGCCTGACTTCTGTGAAAGCCAACAGATGATTGTTTTGGAAACCAGCAAATGTAGGGAAGGCTCCCATGACCTCTCTGCCACAATGCATGATAAAAATGGACCAAATATTGGTTGACAATATTTTCCAATTATTGGAATTCTACTACATGTATAGGAAATGAGTACACAACACTTCAAATAGGTATGCCATTCAAAGACAAAATAAGTCATACCTTTTACCCATAATGTGTTCTTAATGTTTCCACTTTCATTGTGAACAGTGTGTAATTTCCTGATGAAGTTTACAAAATAGTGCCACAAGAACACCACATGGAACCTGTTTTTCGGGGTAGAATCGTCAGATGTCTTGGTACAAACTGGACATGAACCACAGTCTCAGCAGCACTGAATCTACCATAAAGTATCATTTCAAGACTTTGTTGATGGTATGGAGACAAAGGTCTAAGTAGGCCAGTACAAAGATGGTCACAAGTAACCATTCCACATTAGGGTCGATACCTGGCACTTGCAGAATGCTGGAATCCAACAATGTCCACAAGATAACTGGAGAGCTTACAGCCACCTTTGGTGCTGTAGTTTCCCTGCAAACTGTTTATTGAAGATTTGCGGTAGATGGTTTGCACTTCAGACATCTGGCAGTGTTTGTTTCATTCGCAACAGTCCTGTTTTATTGTAGGGCTACCAAAATCGAGATTAAGCTAATGAGGGCTGGACTAATTATAGATCAGTGTTATGTCCATTTGCAAAATGATAATCAACATACAGGGAAAGTGGTTGCTAGTACCATTGTGAAAGGAGACTGGTTTGGGGGTGGTGACATACTGGTATGGAATGACATCATGCTGGGTGTGGTGTAGGCTGTTTCACATTTTTGTTGGCAGTTTGAGGAATATTGTTAACCCTCAGAGGTAAAAAGAAGAGGTTCAGCAACCAGATGTGATTCTTAGAGATGCTATTGGTCCAGCCTTATTCTTCACAGGCAATACTGCCCCTACACATTGAGATGCTCCGGATAATGAATTTCTCACATGTGAAAGTATCCACCACGTGGACTGGTCAGCAAGCTCATCCAACCTGAATCCTAAGAGCAACTACAGCTCGTAGTTAAAGGCTCCGATATAGAGCTGCACCGGAATATACACTGAAGCACCAAAGAGTCTGTTATAGGCTTTCGTATTCAAATACAAAGATATGTAAACAGGCAGAATATTGTGTTGCGGTCAGCAAGACAACTGTGTGGTGCAATTGTTAGATTGTCTACTGCTGCTGAAATGGTAGATTATCAAGATTTAAGTGAGTGTGAACATGGTATTATAGTCTGCACACGAACAATGGGACACATCTGCGAGGTAGGGATGAAGTGGGGAATTTCCTGTATGAGCATTTCACGAGTGTACCGTGAATATCAGGAATCTGGTTAAACATCAAATCTCCGACTTTGCTGTGGCTGAAGAAAGATCCTGCAAGAACAGGACCAACGATGACTGAAGAGAATAGTTCAACGTGACAGAAGTGCAACCCTTCTGCAAATTGCTGCAGATTTCACTGTTGGGACATCAAGTGTCAGCATGTGGACCATTTAATGAAACATCATCGATATGGGCTTTTGGAGCCAAAGGCCTTCTCGTATACCCTTGATGAGTACACGACACAAAGCTCTATGCCTCGCCTGGACCTTGCAAGACTGACATTGGGCTGTTGATGGCTAGAAACATGTCGCCTGGTCGGACGAGTCTCGTTTCATTGACGTGTATGGGTATGGAGGCAACCTCATGAATCCATGGACCCTGCATGTCAGCAGGGGGCTGTTCAAGCTGGTGGAGGCTCTGTAATGGTGTGGGGCACGTGCAGTTGGAGTGATATGGGACCCCTGATACGTCTAGATACGACTCTGACAGGTGACATGTACATAATCATCTTATCTGATCACCTGCATCCATTATGTCCATTGTGCATTCCAACTGACTTGGACAATTCCAGCAGGACAATGCAACACCCTACATTTCCAGAATTGCTACAGAGTGGCTCCAGGAACACTCTTCTGAGTTTAAACACTTCTGCTGGTTACCAAACTGCACATGTCTGGGAAGCCTCGTAACATGCTGTTCTAAAGAGGTCTCCATCCCCGTTGTACTCTTACAGATTTATGGAAGCTCTGCACGATTCATGGTGCCAGTTCCTCCAGCACTACTTCAGACATTAGGCGAGTCCATGCCACATCATGTTGCAGCAGCCCTGCGTGCTCTGGGGGGCTTACACGATATTAGACAAGTGTACCAATTTCTTTGGCTCTTCAGTGTATATTAAAATACATATCTCAATAATGGATTACAGAATTTAAAGACTTTTGGAGCTGTTGATATCGAGTGATGTTTTTCCGATAGCTAGTAGTTAGCCCCAATGCAGCTCTTGGAAATGCTGGCAACTCTATGTGTAAGGGGTGTGGAGGTGTGGCTACTATGGAGTACAGCTCTTCTAGGTGTCCCGAAGATTCACTTAAGTCAATGTAAGGGCGTCCTCCCAGCCTCCACATGATTTTCATGTCTCATTGTTTACAACAAAAGGCAATAAACAGAGTGACCAAACCTCGGCTATCGAATCCCTTTCTGTGTATATCTTTATTACGCTTTGCTGAGTCATTAACCAACTTTAATATTAATGTTTTGATAGAGCTGAAGATAGTTTTTTTGTTTTTGGTGTTGGCAATTCTACCTGCTGTGGGAAAGTCATTGTAAATGTCTCGCTAGAGTGTACCAGAATACAGTAACATGATACCACGTACTGAGAGCTTCACAAATGATTAGAGGAAGTAAGTGCATGAAACATCTTCCATTACTTTTGCTTGCTAAAAATTTCTTGCTTGTTAACAGCATTTGCAGGATAAAGTGTGTTACTCACAACTTTCTTTTTGTGAGTGTATTGTGCCTGAGTCCTTGTGAGTTTTATTTTATTGCAAATAAGTGTAGTATGCCGTGAGTCTAAAAACAGCACAGTATGAATTCAGTGTGCGATTTATATGGCAAAAATTTGGAACATGAGCTTAGGGTGAAAGTAAAGGAACTTTGTGCTCCAAACCCCAAAATAAACATCAATCAAGAATAAAAATAATGCACATCCAGGCAAAGGTATATACTAAACTTTAATGAAGCAATGTACCTGTATGGTAACATACTTGAACATATTTAGTGGGACTGATGATCTCAGCAGTTTGGTCCCTTAGGAGTTCACACAGCATGTTTAGCCACTGACATGACATTTCCCAGGACTTGATCACAACAGACTTTGCAACAAAAGACACATTTTGGAGAAATTTTTAATGTGGTGCATCAATTAAACTGCATATTTTCATAATATTCAAGTAAAAGTACAAAAGTTAACAAATGCAGCATGTTAATTTCATAAATACTTAAATCGTGTGGAGGGGGGGGGGGGGGGGGCACTCTGCCTCTTGCAGCGAGTCACTGCACAGGATCCTTGATGTCTTGGTGCATCACTATTTCATCACACAAACTCATAAACACAGCGAATTGAACACACTCAACAAACATTAAATGTCTTGTAGCTTGGAACTGAAAATGTGATAACATACACTGTACTAAATCAGTATATATATATATATATATATACTTAGACACATGTATCTTAAGAATAATGTGCAAACAACTATAAAAATAAGAACCCATCCATAAGATGTGCTACATGCTGATGGGGTGGATTGATGCTGATGCTAAAGTTTTTAGTGAGCAACCTCTGGAATACCCATGGCATCCCAGTTGTATACAGCTTGTCAAAACATGAGGAGTTGTATTTGGGAAGAAATTTATTTCTCCAGCAACATGTAGGACCAAAATAGCTCACACTTATCTAAACCAAGAAAGCTCCAGTGAGTCAGATGGACCACTAACATCCGGCCAACTAAAAGAGCTTGACAAGCAAGTCCTCCAGAAGAATCATTATCTATAAGTAAAAATGTAAATACTATCCTATTTGTACAAAAATGTCTTTATTGTGAGAATAGAGAGAGTATATTCAACAAAGTGTCATCTTTTTATATTCATAAAGTACTATAATGTGCCACTGTGTCACTAAAATAAGTGAAACAGAATAGAAATGACTGCAGCTAAACAACCTGATCGGCTGAATTCTCTGTTGTGGTGGAAAAACATAATTCTCTCTCTCTCTCTCTCTCTCTCTCTCTCTCTCTCTCTCGTGGATGTGTGTGTGTGTGTGTGTGTGTGTGTGTGTGTGTCACTTGCAGCCGAGAGTCCCTGGTGGACAAAATACTCTTTATATGTCTCTGCACTGGCTCCAGACAGCAGTTCAGTCTGTACACGTCAACTAGTCTGTACCTGTACCTGTCAGTCTGTACCCGTCAACCCTTCTGTTCCTGTCACTGTCTCTACTAGCTATTTGATTGCACACATCTCTGGTCTGTGTCTACAATGTACAATGCCACTCCATGATCTAATAAACTGTTTATTTATGTGTAACCACACTTCACATGTTGTTCCTTCCATGGCAGGTGTTCCTGCTATCTCTTGCCAGTGGGCAAGAGATAGCAGGAAGTGCCTGCATCAGAATGTGGAAGGTGCCTATGTCATTGCTGGAGGCACCTGCGGCAGGATGAGAGGCACCCGTGTAAGTCCACGAGGTGCCTGCATTAGGTAGAAGGTGCCTGCGTTGGTGCTGGAGGTGCCTGTGTCAGTGCAGGAGGCAATTTCATTGGTGCCTGCGGAGGTGTGGAGGTGCCTAGCAGAGGTGAGAGGTGCTTATTATGATGATACAGAAAGTGTTGACAGCTGAACTGTTGTTTGTGTGTGGGTGGTCTGTCAGTGGCCACAATCTGAGTGGTGTGCTGCCACAGCAAACTGCAGTACCAGTAGATGCTAATGTGGAAGCAAAATTCATAAAAAGAGATGAGACAAAAGACCACTGTAAAAGGGAGGCCTATGACAGAAACAATGTATGACAGTGTCGTGAACGACATGTCTACTGCACTAGAGGGACAAGAAACAACATAAAGAAACATGGAGGGCATCAAATGTCGAACAATGCAAAGTGTTCACCGATTAACTACTTTGTTGGCCCCAAGACAGAGCCCTGAACTTGGAGCTGGCATAGGATGAAGGCACTAGGAAATATCTCATGCGAGCAGAAAAAAACAGCAAACTACTGAAGTCAGTGTTGAAATGGGGGCTAACAGACACAAGGAAAAAAGGCACGTCCTGAAAAGGATGCCAATGAACAGAAGAGGAAAGCCTGTCCAGAAATGGATGCAAATGGATAGAACAGGGAAGATGTTCCTGAAAAAGAAGCTAACCTTCCAGAACGGGAAAAGGAGGCCATACAAAATCGCACCAGTATCTGTGCTTGATTCCCAAAATGCAGAGAAGTTGTGGCAGAGTCATCATTCAGAAGCTTGCCAAACTTGAAAAGCAATTACTTTGAGTCACAGCCATGTGTCAGATGCTTGCCAGTCTGCAGCAGTGTCATCAGATGATGGTACACTGTGATGGTACAAAGTGGTCAAAGATGTACGAAGTAGCCGTTGATGTAGAAGCATATGAAAGTTAGACACAACACCTCTCATAGGTGAAAAAGAGACCTGCCAACAACAAGAGCGAAAACAATCACGAGATGGAAAACATGAGAGTAACAGACTCGTTGCCAAATTGTGTTGTGGTGTGGGTTGCAATGATAATTGTAATTACGTGAAATACACAGTTACATGTCACAGAGTGACATTGTACAGAACAGATACAGACCAGTACAGACATGTTGATGCATACAGACTGGTTGACAGGTACAGACTGACATGTACACACTGTCAGGCACAGATTGCTGGCTGGAGCCAGTGCACAGATACATAAAGAGCATTTTGCTCACCAGGTTCCGCTGGCTCTCGGCTGCATTGAGATGCTGGACCATGATCTGTAAGCCCTAGTTGGGGCCTGGAACCAAACAGTGCACTACTCAAACTGCATGATGTGTGCCACAGTAGTAGCAATGGGGGTGTGGTAATGGACGGTTTCCTACAATAGATCATGTTTGTAAAAAATCCAGTACAAATATAAGACTGCAACAAAGTAAACACACATTATGCAATCAATGTCTCATCACAAAAATGTTCTTGCCCTTCTCACTCTCCCACAAATCAAGACACTCTCTAGTAGTAAGGACCGCCATCTGTGTTCTTATGTGTGTGTAGTTTCAGCTTGAGCTCACAGCAGTAAATATTATAGAGGAAATCAGTTTGTGCTTGGATACTACCACTCAACAACCCAGTCATATTGGCAGGAGACCTGAATTGCCGTGTGGTCACCCCTTCATGGAAAATGACAGATTTCATGAACTACTTGGAAGAAGAAGGCTTTGCACTTGTCATAACAAAGCAACCCACACTTATTTCTGTCATAATGGTGCACACACAACTGACCTCGTAATTGTGAACTCCAAATTTAAACCACTAGAACAACACATCATCCTGGAAATGGAAAGGAAACACCTACCAGTGGAAACATCACTACAATTAGAGAACACGGTAAAAAAGAGGCCAAAAAATCTAATCAAGCTAAGCAGGTAGGCAGACATATCAGCTCGGGGCATTGTCGACACCAGTACAATAACAACATTGCTACAAGGAGAGAATCTTAATGAAGCAGCATCATGGATAGATGGACTCATCCTAAAGACAATTCACACAGTAGACATCGCAAAATGGAAAGCTGAACTGTGGCTCAATAAGGAATGTTATGAAGTTAGACAGAAAGCCATCAATGCCATACATATAGCCAGAAGAACTCAATCACAAGATGACTGGGACCACTATGGTAAGCTGATGAGAGAGTATAGAACCAAGATTAAAGAAGTGCAAAGGATATTCTGGGAGGGAGAGGAAAAACGTCTAATAGAATAAGCGAGACAGAGAGCGTACAATGCTCTTCGGCTAAAGCAACCAAAATTCCCAGGGAATATCCCAATGTAAGTGTAGGAAAGACATTTAAGCTCAGTCCTTCAGGTTAATGACACACGCCCGCTGGCAAGAAGCCCCACAGCGACTCCAGCCCCTATGCAAGAGATGGAATTTTTCACAGAAAAAGAAATAATCCATACAACTATTAGCATGAAGAGCAATAAAGCATGTGGCCCAGACAATATCTAAACTGAGCACCTGAAAACTATGCTCCATGTACTAGTGATTCCATTCACAGTGCACCTCAATGAGTGCCTGAAACAGGGAATTGTACCAGATCAGTGGAAACATTCAAAGGTAATAATACTGTAAAAGGAAGAAGGTAACACAGCTGACCCAAATGCGCACAGGGGCATTGCACTAGAGAACGCCCTATTCAAGATCTTTACAACACTACTGTGCAAGCATCTTAGAGATACTATCGATGAGAAACCCCCCAATTCACAGTTTGGTTTCAGATGTGGGAAATCAATGACAAAAGCTGTACACTGCCTCCAAACCAATATAGAAATGGATTTAGCGAACCAAGGGGGAAAGCTTCATGCAATTTTCATAGACTACACCAAGGCATTCGACACAATACATACATTCTAATGAAAAAACTGGAAACCGCTTTAGGTCCAAGACATTACCTGTTGCCAGTCATTAGAGGTCTTCTCACTAACAACTGGATGGAAATACATGATGGTATCGATAAGTCCAGCCTGATACAGCAAAGAGTTGGAGTGTTGCAAGGTGACCCACTGGGCCCCTTACTCTTAATCTTAGCTATGGCAGACATAATTGAAAAAATAAAATCCGACAATGTAAATCTACTCATGTATGCAGACGACATGGCATTAACCTCAGTTTCTGAGGATGATCTGCAGTAAACCTTCAACCAGTTAGTGTACTGGGTACGAAAAAAACGACCTATCCTTGAATGAAGAGAAGACAGTCTCCATGACCTTCTAACATCAGTTACCAGTTTTATGTACATAGGAGTACCCTTCACTCACAGGCAACAGTATTCACATGCCACATAAACTAGAGAGCCAGCTCCGCAACGAGAGCCATAAATGATATTGTTACGTAGAAGACATTCTCAATGGAGAGAAGTCTTCCGAAGTAAGAATGATTTCAGGTGTGCCGTAGGGGAGTGTCGTAAGACCATTGCTATTCACAATATATATAAATGACCTTGTGGATAACATCGGTAGTTCACTGAGGCTTTTTGTGGATGATGCTGTAGTATATCAAGAGGTTGTAACGATGGAAAATTGTACTGAAATGCAGGAGGATCTGCAACGAATTGATGCATGGTGCAGGGAATGGCAATTGAATCTCAATGTAGACAAGTGTAATGTGCTGTGAATACATAGAAAGAAAGATCCTTTATCATTTAGCTACAATACAGCAGGTCAGAAACTGGAAGCAGTTAATTCCATAAATTCACTGGAAGAATCCTAAGGAAATGCAATCTGAAACAAAGGAAGTAGGTTACAGTACACTTGTTTGCCTACTGCTTGAATACTGCTCACCGATGTGGGATCTGTACCAGATAGGGTTGATAGAAGAGATAGAGAAGATCCAACGGAGAGCAGCATGCTTTGTTACAGGATCATTTAGTAATTGCGAAAGCATTACAGAGATGACAGATAAACTCCAGTAGAATACTCTGCAAGAGAGATGCTCAGTAGCTCGGTACGGGCTTCTGTTGAAGTTTCGAGAACATACCTTCACCGAGGAGTCAAGCAGTATATTGCTCCTTCCTACATATATCTCGCTGTGGTGTCACTGCCAGACACCACACTTGCTAGCTGGTAGCCTTTAAATCGGCCGCGGTCCACTAGTATACGACGGACCCGCGTGTCCCCACTGTCAGTGATTGCAGACCGAGCGCCGCCACACGGCAGGTCTAGAGACACTTCCTAGCACTCGCCCCAGTTGTACAGCCGACTTTGCTAGAGATGGTTCACTGACAAATTACGCTCTCATTTGCCGAGACGATAGTTAGCATAGCCTTCAGCTACATCATTTGCTACGACCTAGCAAGGCGCCATTATCATTTGCTATTTATCTTGTGATGCATGTACCGTCAGACCGATGTTCACCAATTATGAATTAAAGTTAAGTATTCCATCAGCTACGTACTTTATTTGCTACTATAAATTCCCTTAATGTTCCAGACTTTACGCCAGCCTGCCTGAGCTTAACGCGTGCCTTTCGGCTACCAATCATAGTGGCTTGGCTGTTTTGCCAAGTCACAACAAATTGGCGACGAGGATGGGATTTCCGGCGACGTCGACGCACACTATTTGTGGGACGAACACAGTCACTGTTAGAGAGAGTAGCACTGGGTGGAGTGGAGTTTACTACATGAATTTCCATGGGCGAAGGGTCACGAGCCCGAGTATTCTTGGTTCGATTCCAGCGCCAATCAAAGGACCTGGAATGGTTGTGAGTGTCCGATCTGAGCTTTTTCTGGCAAACACTTTGAACATGTCCTTTTTTATTACTGAAAAAGCAAATAGCTTGGCGTGACGGGCAATTCTCACGTGAATGTCTAGTAGCACACCGCAGGCATGATTTCACTGCATTTGTTTGCCGACGCGAGACATGTGGATGAGAGCCAGGCGGCTTTGGCGCGGCTGGGCCCGAGGACTGTTTACTGTTCCGTGCAGCTCGCCCGGCGGGCCAATTAACGTGACACACAGGTGGCGAAGTTTCAAAAGATTCCTGAGCAAAATCAAGTGTGTCCCGCCGATCCAATATGTCCATCACTTGGTGAAGGGAGGGATTGAGAAGTTTCAAAATCTGGTCCCGTATACGAACATCAGAAAAGTTCTGTGCAATTGTATTACGTACCATAGTATCTGAATAAGGGAGTCCACATTCACACTCAAAAGCACAATCCCTAGTAAGGCCTTGCAAGGTTGCAACCCACTCCCGATTAGTCTGACCGGCCGTACGTTTTGTACGAAAGAAAGTATACCTTTTTGCAACTACATTGACTGATTCTTTGAAATATGCATCTAATGCAGACAAAATTTCGTCGTAGGACAGAATTGCCCGTCACGCCACAAGTGATTCTGTACCAGTGTCAGTTCACGTTGCACGAGACAGTCGCTCTTGTCGTCAGCAGGACAATAAACTTTTTGTTGATTTGGACATCGATGGCAACGTGATACCGTTCCAGCTCAATACCGGAGCGCAGTTTCACTACTCAATCACGACACCTACAAACAGCTGGGCACACCTCCGTTGCGTGCCGCAAATGTTAAGCTAACTACACTCCTGGAAATGGAAAAAAGAACACATTGACACCGGTGTGTCAGACCCACCATACTTGCTCCGGACACTGCGAGAGGGCTGTACAAGCAATGATCACACGCACGGCACAGCGGACACACCAGGAACCGCGGTGTTGGCCGTCGAATGGCGCTAGCTGCGCAGCATTTGTGCACCGCCGCCGTCAGTGTCAGCCAGTTTGCCGTGGCATACGGAGCTCCATCGCAGTCTTTAACACTGGTAGCATGCCGCGATAGCGTGGACGTGAACCGTATGTGCAGTTGACGGACTTTGAGCGAGGGCGAATAGTGGGCATGCGGGAGGCCGGGTGGATGTACCGCCGAATTGCTCAACACGTGGGGCGTGAGGTCTCCACAGTACATCGATGTTGTCGCCAGTGGTCGGCGGAAGGTGCACGTGCCCGTCGACCTGGGACCGGACCGCAGCGACGCACGGATGCACGCCAAGACCGTAGGATCCTACGCAGTGCCGTAGGGGACCGCACCGCCACTTCCCAGCAAATTAGGGACACTGTTGCTCCTGGGGTATCGGCGAGGACCATTCGTAACCGTCTCCATGAAGCTGGGCTACGGTCCCGCACACCGTTAGGCCGTCTTCCGCTCACGCCCCAACATCGTGCAGCCCGCCTCCAGTGGTGTCGCGACAGGCGTGAATGGAGGGACGAATGGAGACGTATTGTCTTCAGCGATGAGAGTCGCTTCTGCCTTGGTGCCAATGATGGTCGTATGCGTGTTAGGCGCCGTGAAGGTGAGCGCCACAATCAGGACTGCATATGACCGAGGCACACAGGGCCAACACCCGGCATCATGGTGTGGGGAGCGATCTCCTACACTGGCCGTACACCACTGGTGATCGTCGAGGGGACACTGAATAGTGCACGGTACATCCAAACCGTCATCGAACCCATCGTTCTACCATTCCTAGACCGGCAAGGGAACTTGCTGTTCCAACAGGACAATGCACGTCCGCATGTATCCCGTGCCACCCAACGTGCTCTAGAAGGTGTAAGTCAACCACCCTGGCCAGCAAGATCTCCGAATCTGTCCCCCATTGAGCATGTTTGGGACTGGATGAAGCGTCGTCTCACGCGGTCTGCACGTCCAGCACGAACGCTGGTCCAACTGAGGCGCCAGGTGGTAATGGCATGGCAAGCCGTTCCACAGGACTACATCCAGCATCTCTACGATCGTCTCCATGGGAGAATAGCAGCCTGCATTGCTGCGAAAGGTGGATATACACTGTACTAGTGCCGACATTGTGCATGCTCTGTTGCCTGTGTCTATGTGCCTGTGGTTCTGTCAGTGTGATCATGTGATGTATCTGACCCCAGGAATGTGTCAATAAAGTTTCCCGTTCCTGGGACAATGAATTCACGGTGTTCTTATTTCAATTTCCAGGAGTGTAGTTATTCCGGACAGGCGATCCCTGTGTTAGGACAGTGCAGCCTTCTTGCAACATACAAGGGACAAACAAAACTTGTGTCATTTTACGTACTTCGTTCTTCTGCTGCAGTGAACTTGTTTGGTTTCGATTTATTTCAGTTGTTTAACTTGTCTATAGTAAATCAGGTCCTATCAGTGAACCAGACTGTGCCTTCGGACAGTGTTTCTCGTCTATGTGAAGAATTTGCAGACATTTTTGCACCGGGCCTTGGTTGCGCTAAGAACTATAAAGCACATTTGGAGCTGAAAGTCAACGCGCAACCGAAATTTTTCAGAGCGCGCAATGTTCCCCACGCATTGCGTGATGAGGTCGCAAAAACGTTACATGATTTGGAATCACACGGTGTAATTGCACATGTGCAGGCTTCCCTCTGGGCATCACCCTTAGTAATTTTGCACAAACCTTCCGGAAAATTGAGACTTTGCGTGGACTTCAAGGCAACAGTGAATCCACATTAGTGACTGCAACTTTTCCTTTACCCCGCCCGGAAGATCTTTTTGACAAACTGTGCCTGGGTAAATATTTTTCGAAGTTGGACCTAGCAGATGCGTATTTGCAAATACCAGTGGATGAAGAATCCCAGCGCGTTTTGGTGGTTAACACGCATCTTGGTTTGTACCGATTCAAACGACTGCCATTCGGGTGTGCATCCGCCCCTGCATTGTTCCAGCAATATCTACAAACTGTTTGTGCGTCGGTCCCTACTGCACCAAACTCTCTGGACGATATTGTGATCTCCGGAAAGATGGAAGAAGAACATTTAGCCAATCTTAGAACATTATTTCAGGTCTTGCGACAAAATGGTCTTCGCTTGCGGAAGGACAAATGTGTGTTTTTGCTCGTGATTTGCCATATCTGGGACATGTACTCAATGCCCAAGGCATACATCCCAGTCCAGAGCACCTCCGTGCCATACAAGACTTGCCTTCGCCACAGAATTTGAAGCAGCTACAGAGTGTGCTGGGAAAAATCAATTACTATCATCGCTATGTGCGCCATGCCTCTTCCATTTCAGCTCCGCTTCATCGCTTACGCTGTAAAGGTGTTCCATTTGTCTGGACGACGGAATGCGAACGCGCCTTTCGCCAGTTGAAATCGGCGTTGCTTTCCAATCCTTGTCTTACGCCATTCGATCCCCGGAAGCCCCTTTTGTTGATGGTGGATGCATCGGATTTCGGGATCGGTGCTGTGCTTGCGCACGAAGATGGTTCGCACGATCGCCCTATTGCCTTTGCGTCCAAATTGCTCTCATCTGCGCAAAGAAATTATTCATAGATCGAGAAAGAAGCTTTGGCTCTCGTATTAGGTGTTACAAAGTTTCATGATTTCTTGTATGGTCGTCACTTCACCATCATCACATACCACAAACCTTTGACATCGCTTTTTCATCCGAACAAGCCTGTACCTCCACGTACAGCCGGCCGATGTGGCCGTGCGGTTCTAGGCGCTTAAGTCTGGAACTGCGTGGCCGCTACGGTCGCAGGTTCGAATCCTGCCTCGGGCATGGATGTGTGTGATGTCCTTAGGTTAGTTAGGTTTAATTAGTTCTAAGTTCTAGGCGACTGATGACCTCAGAAGTTAAGTCGCATAGTGCTCAGAGCCGTTTGAACCATTTTTGAACCTCCATGTACAGCGCAGAAATTCATTCGCTGGCCTATTTTCCTCTCGCAGTACCACTACGATATCTTGTATCGGTCCACTGCTAAGCACGGAAACGCCGATGCATTGTCCCGTTTGCCTGTTGCTGAGGATAGAGCATTCGAGTCCTCCGAAATTGCTTGCATGTTCATTGATTCGGAAACCGATGACATGGTCGAATCGTTTCCGATTGATTTTCGTCGTGTAGCTACAGCCACAGCTGCCGACCCTGTCCTTGCTACCGTTGTGTGTTTCATTGCTACGCAATGGCCCTTGTCAAAGTCACGGATCGAGTATCCGTTGGTTCGCCGATTTTTTGCTCACAAGGAGAGACTTTTTGTACGACGTGGTGTTTTGCTGTTGCGTTCTGATAATGATCAGTCCAGGGTCGTGGTCCCACGTTCGTTACAGTCCTCTGTCTTACGGCTTCTCCACCAAGGACATTGGGCTATAGTGAGAACGAAACAACTTGCTCGTCAGCACTGTACTTGGTTCGGAATCGATGCTGCGATTACGAATATGTGCTCTTCTTGCATGGCGTGTGCCGAAACCAATCCGCACCACCGCGGAAATTCTTTGCATGGCCAAAAGCCACTTCTCCGTGGCAACGCTTACACATCGATTTTGCTGGTCCATTCTGGAATGCTCGATGGTGGGTTCTGGTCGATTCAGTCAGTAATTTTCCTTTTGTTGTCTGGATGTCTTCCACGACGTCATCTGCCACCATCCAAGCGTTATCCGCTATCTTTTGCATTGAAGGTCTTCCACAGACTATTGTTTCCGACAATGGCCCACAATTCGTGTCCGCAGAATTTCAGTCATTCTGCAAGGCCAATGGTATTCAACAACTGACGTCCGCGCCGTTTTCGCCACAGTCAAATGGTGCCGCTGAACGTTTGGTCCGGGCTTTCAAGTCACACATGTTGAAGTTGAAAGAGTCGCATTCTCGGGAGGATGCGTTATTGCTCTTTTTGTCCTCATATCGCTCTCAGCCCCGAGATGGTCACTCGCCGGCTGAGCTGCTTCACGGTCGCCCTCATCGAACCTTGATGTCTTTGCTACATCCGCCGCATCAGGTTCCAGTGCAGCGGCAGACACCTGCTTTTGCCCCAGGCGACGTTGTATACTATCGCACCTATCGAGGTTCACGGCATTGGCTCGCAGGGTGCATTCTTCGCTGCCTCGGCCGCGCTATGTATCTGGTTTTGGGGGCCTTTGGTGAAGTGCGTCGGCATCTCAATCAGCTGCGCCTCTGTCGTCGCACGGGATCTGCCGCTCCCCGTCTGCTTTCAGCGACGGTGCCGTCCGGTCAGCGCCCTGGGGACCCATCTACTGGCTCGCCTCAGCCCCAGGTGTTACCGACGCTGCCTTCCATTTTGCCCCATGGCGACGCGCCGTCGCCGCCGCCGCCACCTGTTCTCCCGCCGGCCACGCCCGCGGTGGATGCGTCGCTGCAACCGCCGGGCGCTTCCCTGGGTCACACGCCGCCGATCGCTTCCCGTGACCAGTTGTCCTCCGCCATGGAACTCTTGCTCGCTCCGGACCATATGTCGTCTTCGCCCGTCGGGTGCTCCGGCCCGATGGAGGTCGACCCTTCCACCCCTCCTGACTCTCTACGGGCGCATACACCGCATGTTGGCGTGCACCCTGGACTAGGTTTTCAGGCGTTTCCTAGCTCCCCTCGGACCGAATGGCAGGGTGCGGGTGGCAAAGCCTCACCTGTTGTTAGGCTCCCCACCTCGTTGCATACGTCAACATGGGGTCCTCCCCACGGCGGGTGGAAGCCTTATAACACAACCGTTCGGCGATTTGCGGGGTAGGAATGTGGTGTCACCGCCAGACACCACACTTGTTAGGTGGTAGCCTTTAAATCGGCCGCGGTCCACTAGTATACGACGGACCCGCGTGTCCCCACTGTCAGTGATTGCAGACCGAGCGCCGCCACACGGCAGGTCTAGAGACACTTCCTAGCACTCGCCCCAGTTGTACAGCCGACTTTGCTAGAGATGGTTCACTGACAAATTACGCTCTCATTTGCCGAGACGATAGTTAGCATAGCCTTCAGCTACGTCATTTGCAATGACCTAGCAAGGCGCCATTATCATTTGCTATTTATCTTGTGATGCATGTACCGTCAGACCGATGTTCACCAATTATGAATTATAGTTAAGTATTCCATCAGCTACGTACTTTATTTGCTACTATAAATTCCCTTAATGTTCCAGACCTCACACCAGCCTGCGTGAGCTTAACGCGTGCCTTTCGGCTACCAATCATAGTGGCTTGGCTGTCTTGCCAAGTCACAACACTTGCGAAGAGAACATGAGGATAAAATCAGAGAAATTAGAGCCCACACAGAGGCATACCGACAATCTTTCTTTCCTCAAACAATACGAGACTGGAATAGAAGGGAGAACCGATAGAGGTACCCTCCGCCACACACTGTCAGGTGGCTTGCGGAGTATGGATGTAGATGAAGATGTACTTAGATGAATGACCAACACTAACTTCACTTAGCGAAGGTTTATTCATCACTTGCACATACAAGAACGTGGAGCGAACTGCCTCTGGCCAGAACACACACAGCTACAGAACATTCCATTACAATGATTCCTTACATTTGTGTACACTTCTAGAATGTACTCGAACTGAATACAGAAATTAAAATTGTACAATGCAGGTGAGTTTTGAACTCATGACCCTCCATGCAACAGTATAGTATCATAACCACTACACCACGGTGTTACTCAGCTTCTTGTGTGACATTGCTCCCTCCTTAAGGGAACATCGTCTTGGTGTTACGTCGTCCTAGCCCAGGAATGAGTGATCGGTCCTACATACTCTGATTCCCGATGACTGATGCCCGCCCTGGCAGTGATCTTCTTAGAACTTCTTTTGCCACTACGCTCTATGTCACCTTTCCACTTGTTCCCTGTCGCTGGAGCTTCAAATTTACCCTGGGTTGCAGGATCCTTATAGAGCTTCATTTGAAGGACGTGGACCGTATCTCTGATCTTTCGTTGTCTTGTGTTGGGGTTGAAATCTTCAACTTTATAAGTAACATCAGACAACTGTCTTACAACCTTATAAGGTCCAAAGTCTCTCCGAGAGCCTCAGGAGCTTCTCAGATAGACAAACCTTCCTAACAGGGGTGAAGATCCAGACGAGGTCACCAGGCTGGTAGACAACAAGGCGGTGGCTAGCATCATACCTTCAGCGATCGCTTTCTTGAGCCTGCAGCATGCGGAGTCGAGCTAACTGCCGAGCTTCCTCAGCTCTGGTTAACACCTGGCCGATATACCAGGTATACCGGTATGAAATGAGCGTTAAGATACAAACGTGTCGATAGGAAACATATGTTGTGAACGAGCCTTAATTTTTTTGTTTGTTTAGTATGACATCTGTCAAAGATATTTAGTATACATCAAGTCATGGAACAAACAACATCATATGTTTTCATCGTGTTAACCATGTCGAATTTTGTACCAGAAAGTGATGATTTGCGGAAAGCATTAATTTTTTGTTTTCAGAAAAACAGTGCTGCAGAGTCGCATCGAATGCTTGTCGAGCCATATGGTGATCCTGCTCTATCAGAAGCAACATGCAAAAGATGGTTTAAACGGTTCGGAAATAATGATTTTGATGTAAGAAATGACGCACGTGGAAGACCACCAAAAAAGTTAGAAGACGCCGAATTACAAGCAATATTGGATGAAGATGATACTTTGAGTCAGAAGCAAATGGCAACAATGCTAAATGTTGCACAACAAACAATTTCTGACCGTTTGAAAGCTATGGGAAAGATCCGAAAGTGTGGAAAATGGGTGCAACACGAATTGAATGAAAGACAGATGGAAAACCGAAAAACCATTTGTCAACTTTTGCTTCAAAGACATGAAAGAAAATCAATTTTTCATCGAATTGTTACTGGCGATGAAACATGGATTTATTTTAAGAATCCTAAACGGGAAAAATCATGGGTTAATCCGGGACAACGATCAACATCGACTGCAAAACCAGATCGATTCGGGAAGAAGACAATGCTCTGTGTTTGGTGGGATCAGAAAGGTGTGGTGTACCATGAGCTTCTAAAACCCGGTGAAACTGTGAATACTAATTGCTAAGAACAACAAATGATCAATTTGAACTATGCATTGATCGAAAAAAGACCAGAATGGGCCAGAAGACGTGGCAAAGTAATTTTTTTACACGACAATGCACCTACACACAAAGCAAAACTGGTTCAGGATACAATCCAAACACTTGGCTGGGAGCTGCTACCCCACCCGCCGTATTCACCAGATTTGGCCCCTTCCGACTACCATTTGTTTTCATCAATGGGACACGCATTGGCTGAGGAACACTTCGATTACTACGAAGAAGTCGAAAATTGGGTGTCTGATTGGTTTGCTTCAAAAGACGAACACTTCTATTGACGTGGTGTCCACAAATTGCCATAAAGGTGGTCAAAATGTATAGAAAGCAATGGTCAGTATTTTTAATAAAATGTTTTTACTTTTCAATTCAAAATTAGTGTTTCATTTTCACAAAAAACGCTCATTTCATACCGGTACACCTGGCAGTCGTCGTCCACGTCATGAAGATGTTACGGAAACACAGGGTCCATCGTCGTAGGCGCCTCACGCCCATGCACCAGGAAAAATTGCGTAAATCCTGTGGTGTCTTGTTTGGCGTGTTGTAGGCAAACATCTATATATATATATACACTCCTGGAAATGGAAAAAAGAACACATTGACACCGGTGTGTCAGACCCACCATACTTGCTCCGGACACTGCGAGAGGGCTGTACAAGCAATGATCACACGCACGGCACAGCGGACACACCAGGAACCGCGGTGTTGGCCGTCGAATGGCGCTAGCTGCGCAGCATTTGTGCACCGCCGCCGTCAGTGTCAGCCAGTTTGCCGTGGCATACGGAGCTCCATCGCAGTCTTTAACACTGGTAGCATGCCGCGACAGCGTGGACGTGAACCGTATGTGCAGTTGACGGACTTTGAGCGAGGGCGTATAGTGGGCATGCGGGAGGCCGGGTGGACGCACCGCCGAATTGCTCAACACGTGGGGCGTGAGGTCTCCACAGTACATCGATGTTGTCGCCAGTGGTCGGCGGAAGGTGCACGTGCCCGTCGACCTGGGACTGGACCGCAGCGACGCACGGATGCACGCCAAGACCGTAGGATCCTACGCAGTGCCGTAGGGGACCGCACCGCCACTTCCCAGCAAATTAGGGACACTGTTGCTCCTGGGGTATCGGCGAGGACCATTCGCAACCGTCTCCATGAAGCTGGGCTACGGTCCCGCACACCGTTAGGCCGTCTTCCGCTCACGCCCCAACATCGTGCAGCCCGCCTCCAGTGGTGTCGCGACAGGCGTGAATGGAGGGACGAATGGAGACGTGTCGTCTTCATGTCGTCTTCAGCGATGAGAGTCGCTTCTGCCTTGGTGCCAATGATGGTCGTATGCGTGTTTGGCGCCGTGCAGGTGAGCGCCACAATCAGGATTGCATACGATCGAGGCACACAGGGCCAACACCCGGCATCATGGTGTGGGGAGCGATCTCCTACACTGGCCGTACACCACTGGTGATCGTCGAGGGGACACTGAATAGTGCACGGTACATCCAAAACGTCATCGAACCCATCGTTCTACCATTCATAGACCGGCAAGGGAACTTGCTGTTCCAACAGGACAATGCACGTCCGCATGTATCCCGTGCCACCCAACGTGCTCTAGAAGGTGTAAGTCAACTACCGTGGCCAGCAAGATTCCGGATCTGTCCCCCATTGAGCATGTTTGGGACTGGATGAAGCGTCGTCTCACGCGGTCTGCACGTCCAGCACGAACGCTGGTCCAACTGAGGCGCCAGGTGGAAATGGCATGGCAAGCCGTTCCACAGGACTACATCCAGCATCTCTACGATCGTCTCCATGGGAGAATAGCAGCCTGCATTGCTGTGAAAGGTGGATATACACTGTACTAGTGCCGACATTGTGCATGCTCTGTTGCCTGTGTCTATGTGCCTGTGGTTCTGTCAGTGTGATCATGTGATGTATCTGACCCCAGGAATGTGTCAATAAAGTTTCCCCTTCCTGGGACAATGAATTCACGGTGTTCTTATTTCAATTTCCAGGAGTGTATATATACAGGGTGTTTCAAAAATGACCGGTATATTTGAAACGGCAATAAAAACTAAACGAGCAGCGATAGAAATACACCGTTTGTTGCAATATGCTTGGGACAACAGTATATTTTCAGGCAGACAAACTTTCGAAATTACAGTAGTTACAATTGTCAACAACAGATGGCGCTGCGGTCTGGGAAACTCTATAGTACGATATTTTCCACGTATCCACCATGCGTAGCAATAATATGGCGTAGTCTCTGAATGAAATTACCCGAAACCTTTGACAACGTGTCTGGCGGAATGGCTTCACATGCAGATGAGATGTACTGCTTCAGCTGTTCAATTGTTTCTGGATTCTGGCGGTACACCTGATCTTTCAAGTGTCCCCACAGAAAGAAGTCACAGGGGTTCATGTCTGGCGAATAGGGAGCCAATCCACGCCGCCTCCTGTATGTTTCGGATAGCCCAAAGCAATCACACGATCATCGAAATATTCATTCAGGAAATTAAAGACGTCGGCCGTGCGATGTGGCCGGGCACCATCTTGCATAAACCACGAGGCGTTAGCAGTGTCGTCTAAGGCAGATTGTACCGCCACAAATTCACGAAGAATGTCCAGATAGCGTGATGCAGTAATCGTTTCGGATCTGAAAAATGGGCCAATGATTCCTTTGGAAGAAATGGCGGCCCAGACCAGTACTTTTTGAGGATGCAGGGACGATGGGACTGCAACATGGGGCTTTTCGGTTCCCCATATGCGCCAGTTCTGTTTATTGACGAAGCCGTCCAGGTAAAAATAAGCTTCGTCAGTAAACCAAATGCTGCCCACATGCATATTGCCGTCATCAATCCTGTGCACTATATCGTTAGGGAATATCTCTCGTGCAGCAATGGTAGCGGCGCTGAGGGGTTGCCGTGTTTGAATTTTGTATGGATAGAGGTGTAAACACTGGCGCATGAGACAATACGTGGACGTTGGCGTCATTTGGACCGCGGTTGCAACACGGCGAACGGAAACCCGAGGCCGCTGTTGGATCACCTGCTGCACTAGCTGCGCGTTGCCCTCTGTGGTTGCCGTATGCGGTCGCCCTACCTTTCCAGCACGTTCATCCGTAACGTTCCCAGTCCGTTGAAATTTTTCAAACAGATCCTTTATTGTATTGCTTTTCGGTCCTTTGGTTACATTAAGCCTCCGTTGAAAACTTCGTCTTGTTGCAACAACACTGTGTTCTAGGCGGTGGAATTCCAACACCAGAAAAATCCTCTGTTCTAAGGAATAAACCATGTTGTCTACAGCACACTTGCACGTTGTGAACAGCACACGGTTACAGCAGAAAGACGACGTACAGAATGGCGCATCCACAGACTGCGTTGTCTTCTATATCTTTCACATCACTTGCAGCGCCATCTGTTGTTGAAAATTGTAACTACTGTAATTTCGAAAGTTTGTCCGCCTGAAAATGTACTGTTGTCCCAAGCATATTGCAACAAACGGTGTATTTCTATCGCTGCTCGTTTAGTTTTTATTGCTGTTTCAAATACACCGGTCATTTTTGAAACACCCTGTATATATACTGCACTATCCACCAAGCGGTGTGTGACAGAGGGCACAATTCGCACCAATGTCATATTCCATCCCTGTTCCACTTGCGGATTGCGCGAGGGAAAAACGACTGTCTGAACGCCTTAGTACGAGCTCTAATTTCCCTTATCTTTGAATGGTGATCATTGCGCGATTTGAAACTTGGTGGTAATAATATATGCTCTACATCCTTGGTGACGATCGGATTTCGGAATTTAGTGACCAGCCCCTTCCGTTTAGCGTGCCGTCACGAAAGGTAGCACCTCATCCCAGTTGCTCTGCTCAACTTTGACGAACATTGATAGCATGTCGGCCAAGGTCTTATTAAGGTGTTCAGTAAGCCCGTTAGTTTGCAGATGGTAGGCAGTCGTCATGTGTTGAGTAACGTTGCACCAACAGTTTATCGCTGTGATAAGATTCGATTGAAAAACTTTCCCTCGATCTGTAATTAACGACCTCGGGGCACCGTGTTTTAATACAATGTCTTCCATGATGAATTTGGCTACCTCGGATGTTCTGGCTGTTTTCACGGCTTTTGTAATAGGATAGCGTACCAGATAATCAGTGCAAACAATAATCCAGGATACGTTGGAAATCGTCCGAGGAGATCAGTCCCTACACGCTGGAAAGGTGTTTCGGCTGGTGGAATTGGTATGAGTCGGCCAGGTGATTTCTGCGAAACTGACTTTCTCCTCTGGCACTCTCGACAGTGCGACACACAGTTACAGACACTCCTAAATAAACTGGGCCAGAAAAATCTCTTTCGGATTCTATCGTGTGTCTTAATAAATCCTAAATGTCTGACCTCAGGTGTGTCATGGAATTTCTGTAGAACATCTAAGCACATGTGTTTAAGAATCACTGGTAGCCACCTCTTTCCAAACGGATCAAAGTTTTTCTTGCAAAGTAATCCACTAACTATGTTAAATTGTCCTTTCATATCTTCTGACTGATTTAAGGCGAGCATAACTTGAGGTATCTTGGCGTCCTTCTGCTCAGCAGAGAGATCCTGGAGTGCAGCGAAACAGTCACTATCTTCACCAAGGTCTTGATGGTCTTGCACAGGGTTTCTTGAGATACAGTCGCCATCTTGGTGTTTTCCTCTACTTTTGTACACTATGGTAATGTCACACTCTTGACGATGTAGTGCCCACCTGGCGAGTCATCCTGTTGGATCCTTAAGACCTGTCAACCATGGAAGTGAATGACGGTCTGCAACAACTGTGTATGGCCTTCAATGGAGATACTGTCGAAATTTGCGCATGGCCCAGATCACAGCAAGACATTCTCTTTCTGTAGTTGAGTAGTTTCTCTCGGCTTTTGTAAGTGTCCTAGAAGCATAGGCTATAACCTTCTCTTTTCCATCCGAAATTTACACCAGAACAGCACCAATCCCATACCCAGTGGCATCTGTGTGCAGTTCTGTAGGTGCTCTCACATTGTAGAGACCAAGTACACAGTCAGTGGTCAGAGATTTTCTCACCACATCGAAAGAATCTTGTTGAGCACCACCCCAGATAAATTTAGCATCAGCTTTTAACAAATGTGGCCTGGCTTTGATACAAAAGTCTTTGATAAAACGATGGTAATAAGAACATGATCCGAGGAAGCTTTTCACATCTCTAATACTTTTAGGAATAGGAAATTCCGTTATAGATCTCACCTTTTATGGGTCTGGCTGCACACCTTTGTTTGACACAAGGTGTCCAAGTATTTTGATTTCTTTTGCTCCGAAGAGGCATTTTCTTGGATTAAGTTTCAGTCCGCCTTGTTGGAGACACTTAAGAATGGCCCTCAGTCTTTTTACATGTTTGTCAAATGTCTCTGAGAACACTATAATGTCATCTAAATAACAAAGACGCATCGCCCACTTCAGGTGCCTTAGAAGATTATCCATCATCTGTTCAAAAGTTACTGGTGCATTACACAAACCAAACAGCATTAGCTTAAACTCTTACAGGCCCTCAGAGGTGATGAATGCAGTTTTCTCACGATCAACCTCATCTACCTCGCTTTGCCAGTATCCTGAGTACATGTCCATGGTTGAGAAAAACTTAGCCCCCTTCAGACAATCTAGTGTATTGTCAATTCGTGGAAGAGGGTAAACGTCCTTTTTGGTTATCTTACTGAGGTTCCTGAAATCAACACAAAAGTGCCAACTGCGATCCTTCTTCCTGACAAGGACCACTGGTGACAACCATGTGCCCTGCGAAGGCTGCATGATGTCATTCTTCTACCTCGTCGCGAATTATTCGACATTCCGTTGCTGACACAAAGTATGCTCTCTGGCTTATTGGTTGATGGTCTCCAGTGCTAATCCGGTGCTTCACCATCGATTTGTCTAATTTGCTCTTCACCTGTGTATTGAAGCATTCAGAACTCTTGAAGAATGGCAAGTAGCTTCTTCTGTTGTTCCTTAGTGATATCTGATGATAGTCGAGCTAGAAGATCTTGTCTTGTAGTGGTAGCGCTAATTTCGCCCACAGACTTGGCGTGGGAGGTTTCCATGACACTCAGTTATTCTTTTTTATTTACTTATTTATTTTGATCCAACATCAACTGATTGCAAAAAAAAAGTTTTTTTTTTTGTTCCAGTCTTCTGGGTAAGTCAGAGCCTTACTTACTAGGGTTACATATTATTGTCTGGCACTTTTATCTACACAACTTTTTCTAAATTTAGTTGAGAGAACAGAGTTATATATATAGACTATACATAAAAAATTGCTATTGCCATACTTAGATTAAGGAATCTACAGTTTGTGACTAGTATTCATAACTGACTTTCAAATATTTACAGTTTGTGACGCAGTCTAAGATCTGAGATTACATATATTTTTACATAGATGGTCTTCCATCATACGAGTTTACTAAATCTAGAAACTCATCTATTGAATATACAGGATTGTTTAGGAGCCATAATTTTAATTTCGTTTTTAGTTTTGTAATGGGCAATATCGAGATATTAGGATGGAAGCAATTCAGTAGTTTTATGCCTGCATAGTGAGGGCTTTTCTCATAAAGTGTTGTCCTATGAGAGATGATGTGGGGTCTCTCTCCACCTCTAGTGTTGTGCTCGTGTATTTCTTTATTAAGTGTTTTGTTACTGTTTACTGCCATAATGATTCTCTTGACAACATACAGATTATGCACAGTTAGTATTTTAAATTCTTTAAACAAATTTCTGCAGGACTCCCTGGCACATTTCTTTCCCATAATTCTAAGTGCCTTCTTTTGTAAGATAAGTACACTTTCCATATTACCTTTACTGCTGGATCCCCATACCTCTATCCCATAGCTTAGATGGGATTCAAATAGTGCAAAATATATTTGCCTCAGAGTGGTGATGTTACAAAAAGGTGTCAGTTTTCTTAGGACATATATGGTAGTACTTAGCTTTTTGCAAATATCATTCACATGATCAGACCAGTTTAACTCTGCATCGAGTGTCAGGCCAAGAAATTTGGTCGAGTATTGTTTTTTAATGTATTCGTAACCCATTAAGATTTGGTTTTCATGAGTTTTTTGCCTCCGAAGATCAAATTCAATATAGACACATTTATTTGTGTTTAACTTTAGTTTGTTTTCATTAAAATACTGCAGAAATAAGCCTGCTGCAGTATTGGATTCCACTTCAAGCTGCGAATAGCTTGGATTGCAGCACATTAACGTGGTATCATCTGCATATAAGATAGCTGTTGCATGGTTTGTTATGTACTGAATATTATTAACATAAATAATAAAAAGAAGTGGTCCTGTGGAATACCAAAATTTGTGATAGTGGTGTTTGATTTGTATGCTCCCTCTGTAGTGCTAATAGACACAAACTGCTTCCTATTTGTCAAGTAGGACCTCATCAGATTATGGGCTGTGCCTCGAATGCCATAGTTCCACAGTTTGTCCAGCAATATGGTCGTACCAACATAGTCAAATGCTTTTTGTAAGTCCAGAAAGATGCCACATACATGTTATTTATTATCTATTGCTTGAGTGACACCTTCGATTAAGTTGTATGCTACTGTAATGGTGGATGACCCCTTGACAAACCCATACTGCCCCTTAGAAATCACTTTTTTGCATACCAGGAAGTTCCAAATTCTTATATATATTACTTTCTCAAAGATTTTGGATATTATTGGAAGAACAGAAATGGGTCGAAAGTTTTCTACTAGATTCCTGTTTCCTTTTTTAAAAATAGGCACAACTCGAGCAATTTTCAACTCATCTGGAAATAGACCATCTTCCGTATGAGAGTTGATAACTGTTGATAAAGGTGATGCAATTTTATGTATACATTTCTTAAGAGTGTCCAGAGTAAGACCATCATATCCTGCTACATGGGAATTCTTTAAGCTACTCACTATTTTAATTATTTCTTCTTTACTTTTTGGCATCAAAAATATACTTCCTGACACTGGTGTTCCTCTGAATTTGTATTTATGATTTTTAAGCTGATTGTTTATGCTGGAGCCAACAGAGGGAAAGTAATTGTTAAATATATCTGCTATCTTATTCTGATTAGTTTCTATTGTGCCGTTTATCAGCAAGTGATTTTCAGTTGTATGTTTCTCAGATTTACCTATTTCTCTATTTACTAGTGACAATGATTTTTCGAGATATTATTTTAGCTCTGAATGACACTTTCAAAATGTTTCTGTTTTTACGAAATTAGGTGGTCTACATAGTATATCTGATACTTTTTGAACTCTTCTTTTAGTTTTTTATTGGTCAAGTCATTTAACATAGCATACTCATACCATCTTAGTTTTTCTCTCGCCTCAGTGACTGAACTTGATATCCAGTTTCGGGTTGCAGCATGTGACGAAATTCTATTTTTTATGAATGGGCAGGCTTGGTTAAGAATTTAGAATAGTTCACTTGAGAATTTTCCATAACTATGAAGTGTCGTTAAACGACTGTTCCAATCCACAGTCCTTAGCATATTATTCAAATGAGTCATATTTTTGTCTGTATTCATCCTAATATATCTCTAGCAACTGTGTGTAGGAAACTTTTTTATGTGCACACATAGTTCTACTGCATGGTGGTCTGACAAAGCACTTATAATAACAGAAGATGTAAGATTGTAAAGACGAATACCAGTGATTATGCTATCTATTGCAGACTGGCATGTTTCAGTCTCCCTGGTTGCAGTGTTTATCAGGTATCTTACATTATATTCACGCAGAGTAATCTTGAATTGTCTAGTGTGTAGCTTATCTGCTAATACATTTATGTTGAAGTCTCCTATAGTTATTAACTTGTTCAGGTGTGATTTAAAAACATTCTGTATCATGTCACAAAACTTTGTTAAGAAAACTTCGAAGTTTCCACCTGGCGGTCTGTATAAACATATAACATAAATTTCGTCATTTCGTACCTTTATACGTGCTGCACATAATTCAATTGTTTCTTCTAATGAATATTTACTTACATTTACAGAATTAGAGTGAAATGTGCTTTTTACATACATTGACACACCCCCACCTCTGATAGTAGATCTGCAAAACTTATTAGCTAGTACCATGTTTAGAGGTTTAAAAAGTTCTAATTTGGCATCAGATAGCCAGTGTTCACTAATACCAAGCACATCAGGCATAGCTTCATTTACAAACACGTCTAATTGTTCATATTCCTTGCTCAAGCCCTGTACATTCTGGTGAATTATTTTAAAGTTGTAAATACCTTGTTGTATATGTCTCTGCTTTACCGACTCAAATAAGGTCATGTCTCTGTTTCTCTTGTGGGCTTCCTTCAATTAACAGCATTTGCTACGCACATGTGTCTTGGAAGGATCTGCGGTTCTTGACAACAGTTAACTATCCACAATTCACCGAATCTGTTCTTAAACAAGACGACAGAAGCTGGGATGACGAAGTTAGTCTTCAGTTGGTATGCTTCTCTTACATTCCACTACAAGATCCATGGGTTGTTGCATGGCATGGCACGTGCCAGTTACCTTTCTAGCACTGACTTCAGGAATGATTATTTCATCCAGCACATATACTCTCCACACACTCTGATGCGCATCTTCCTGTCCACAGTATCTCATCTCGTCCAGCATAATCTTCGAGCAACCACAATCTATAATTGCCTGAGAAGCTTAAAGTCCCATCCGAGAATGACATCATGACTACACTCTTGTAAGGCAATGAATCCTAAGGGCTTTGTATGGCCACTTATACCCACACAAATGGTACACCTTCCTGTAGTTTTACATATTTCCCATTAGCCACCTTCAGCAGAGATGTTTTGTTGTCGACGAATACAGTTTTCTGCAACTGGCGATGGTACGTCTCCCAAATAACTGAATACAATGCTCCAGAGTCCACAAGAGCTTGGGCTGGTCAGCCATCCATGAGGTTATTGATGTAGTTTCCTATCATTTTTGTAGTCATCGATGGCAGAAGATTTTCCTCTTTGCCGGCCTCAACTCCAAGGAAGGTCGCACCCTTTAGCTTTCCATGTTGTGGCTGCTAAGAGATCGGCTGGAGCTTCTAAACGGCGATGGACAGCTTGATTGTTGTGTTGGAGAGCGTCCTCTCCAGCATCTACCTTGCGGTATTCGTGACCTATGTCGTCCTGCATCCACATCTTCTTGTTCATCTTCGTTGTGCCGGAGTTGGCATCGGCTAGGATGTGTCTGCTGTCTTCTGGCGCGGGCGTCATCAAATATCCGCCGCCTTTCTCGACAATAGCACCCCACATGTTGTCCGCAGAGGAAACATATTGGTTGGTTATCCTGGGTCCTCCAGACACCAGTCTTCCTTGGTGCCCAAATAGATTCCTCATGCGGCATTGTAGGAACGTAACTCCACCTGGGCCTCGACTTTTTCACCGTTTTAAAGGGAAATGAAGGACGAGAGATTGGGTCCAATGTCTGTTCCACGTCCTCCCTTATGACCTCTTGAAGCGTCGCGGTTTTTTGCTCGCTGTGCAATCCAAATGCTTTCTGAACTTCGTCTCTTACTATCTGATGAAAAACACTTGTGAAATCAGTGCTCTCCAATTAGAAACATACGTTAGCCAAACACATGGTGTCATGCCATTTGTTAAATTTGGCTATAGGCTCATATACCTGGAGCCACTTGTTTGGATCTTGGCCATCGTCACCAGAGTACCCAGAGGGATGTCTCATGTGGTGGCACACAGTTTCTGTCATCGTAACATCCTCCTCTTCTTCTGTCTCCGGTAGATTGCGATCTGTTGAATATGGTTCATACTCGGGTTTCTCGCCTCATTGTGGTCTGATGGAAGGCACTGTGTCGTCGATAATGTGCGCTATCACAAGTTCCAGTGCTCAGCATCTCCACCAGAATAATGTTAAGCAGAAGAAGGTGTAATTAGATGAATGACAAACACTAACTTCACTTAACGAAGGTTTATTCAATACTTGCACATACAAGAGTGCGGAGCAAACTGCCTCCAGCCAGAACACATACAGTATATATACAGGTACAGAACATTCCAGTACAATGATTCTTCACATTTGTGGATACTTCTAGAATGTACTCAAACCGAATACAGAAATTAAAATTGCACAGTCCAGGTGAGTTTTGAACTCATGACCCTCCATGCAAAAGTTTAGTAATATAACCACTACACCACGGTGCTACTCAGCTTCACCTGTGACAATATCAAGATGAAAGGCAGAGTCTCCCTGGAAACAGCCCTACGACTGTTTGAACTCAAAGTTGAACCTGTTGCAATTTACGGATTGGAAAACATATGGATTCATCTGAAGACGACAGATATCGAAAAAATAGAGAAACTGAAGGCTACTTACTTAAAAACGGTGCTATGTCTCTCCAAATACACACTCTCGTGGTTCATGTATGAATTGGCCAGAGAGCCCTTCTTCATAGAAAAACTGCAACGGAAACACTTACTACCAGTGATGACAGCCTACCAGGACTTAGTGACGGAACTACATGAGAAGAAACGCAAGATATGGTAGGATTTCTATGTTACAGATGCCATGACAAACCGTGAATGGATGCAGGGAGGATACGAACTCCGCCACGTAGTAACAAAACTCTCCGGGCAGGGATATCATCGCAAGCTGTGCAACACCCCGAGTTTTCACAAGCCCAGCACTAGATGAATACGTGCGAGGTGCAGTGCCCAGTGTGAGAGATAGTGTTAATCTATAGGATGAGAACAGAATCGCTGGTGAAATTCTGTAGTGACTAAGAATAATAATAGTGAATAGAACATAATTCCTGTATTTCACACAGTAAATGGACAGTTTGGCTGCAATAAATCTCTTATTATATTCACTTAACAGGTCTCGGTCTTTTCAAATAATGATCCTTTAAATCAAAAATAGTTTGGATTGATAAAACTCCATCTGCAGTATACAGGGTGTCACCTAACATTACCGCTGGATATATTTCGTAAACCACATCAAATACTGACGAATCGATTCCATAGAGCGAACGTGAGGAGAGGGGCTAGTGTAACTGGTTAATACAAACCATAAAAAAATGCACGGAAGTATGTTTTTTAACATAAACCTACGTTTTTTTTAATGGAACCCCGTTAGTTTTGTTAGCACATCAGAACATATAAACAAATACGTAATCGGTGCCGTTTGTTGCATTGTAAAATGTTAATTACATCCGGAGATATTGTAACCTAAAGTTGACGCTTGAGTACCACTTCTCCGCTGTTCGATCGTGTGTATCGGAGAGCACCGAATTACGTAGGGATCCAAACACTGTAGTCACCTAGTCAGGTGTGGAAAAACGCCTGAAAACCACATCCAGGTTGGCTGGCTTACCACCCCTTATCATTAATCAGTTGGATGGATTCAATCCAGGATAAGTACCCCTCCCTGAATCCTGCAAGCAGCATGCTAATGCATTTGGCTGTTTAGGTGGATAAAAAACCCTGTTTTATATTTTCTCAAAACATGTCCTCACAATCTGTTTACCAAAAAAATTGACATATACACACATGCAATCTTAAGTGCACTCAAGCAGATACGAAGTATTTCTGCTGAGAAATTCCTCATCCACTCTGACTCTTGAGGGTCTTTAAATTTACACAATGCAAGTACCCTGTATATAAATATGCTAATAAGGCCTAGGACTCCCTTTTCTACCTACAATGGCTGGTGAAGGTGTCATCATTCTGATGAGTATCAAGGCACAAAGGAATCCAGGAATATTAATTGCAGAAGTGGCAGCCAAAGAAGTATACACTCTAAATCGAGTAACACAATGTGCCACCCACCCACGTGCCATATTTTCATATTTTAGGTACAGGGCCATGTGCATGTGCGAAGTGACAGAAAATAATCTGTAGCTGATTAATTATATCAACTACTTATTATGGCATTTCTGTTTTGAGCCACTGAGGTGAGATTAGACCCTCTTCACTCAACAACAAATACGTTACAGCCCGGGTATCCCTTTTAATATTTTGTGAAATGTCTGTATTGATCCATACCTTATTGGGGAGAAAGCTTTCAAGGGTATATGAAGGTAGCTTGTTATCCTAGGTTTTATGTAAATGATCAGCCAGCAACACTTTCCTAAGTAACACTGGCAGCTCATGCAAAATTATACCAATGTGGTATTCTACAGCCTTTTGACTTACAATGATGGTAATTATAACTAAATTGAATATACAGGGTGTTTATAAATGAATATTGGGGTTTTAACACTTTATAATATTTATTACATCAAACTTACAGTTATATATGATATGTCAAAGGAAAGAGCAACTCAAAAAGTTGTGTTTAGCACCAGTGCGCATGCGCAGTGTGCAATGTTTCTGCCGCAATCTGCTAGACAGCGGTAGTAGCGAAGATGGCGACTAGTGAACAGGAAGCGTTTTGTGTTTTGCAGTTTGCAAAGACCGAATCTGTAGTTACTGTGCAACGTGCATTCTGGCTGAAGTTCGATTGTGATCCTCCAAGTGATAACAACATTCGTAGATGGTATCATCAATTTGAAAATACTGGTTGCCTTTGTAAAGGGAAGAGCACTGGACGGCCAAGAGTCAGTGAAGAGACTACTGAGCGCTGAGAGAGTTGTTCACTTGTAGCCCAAAGAAATGAGTCCGGAAGGATAGTTGTGAATTACAAGTTCCCGTGTCAACTATTTGGAAAGTTTTAGGAAAATGCGTACAACTATGTCCTTACCGTTTACAGTTATTACAGGCTCTAAAGCTGGCAGACCATGGATTACGTGCCAATTTCACAAACGAAATGTCGTTTCATGATGATGAAGATTTTCTGGATCATGTTGTCTTCAGTGATGAATCGACCTTTCACCTTAGTGGACATGTTAACACTCACAATGTGTACATCTGGGGCTCAGAAAGTCCTCACGAGGTGGTACAAATGCAACGAGATTCCCTTAAAGTGACTTTTTTTTATGCCGTATCCCGGTAGAAAGTTTATGGGCCTTTCTTTTTTGGTGAACCTACTGTAACTGGCACTTCTTACCTTGATACACAAGAGCAATGGCTCTTCCCCTGAGTTGGAAGAAAATGAGCCAGAGAACTTCATGGATGGTTCGCCACCTCACTGGCATAGCGAAGTAAGTGATTGGATGAACTTCACTCTTCCCAAGCGCTGGATAGGCCGCAAGGGACCCAATGACAGGGCTTGCTTTGCATGGCCTCCATGTTCACCCGACCTAACGCCATGAGATTTTTTCCTTTGGGGCTTCATCAAGGATTGTGCGTACATGCCTCCGCTACCAGCAGACTTCCCCAAATTAGGAAACGGGATTGAAGCAGCTGTTGCTACAATCACTGACAACACACTTATCAACATTTGGGAAGAACTCGGCAATAGACTTGAAGTGTGCCATGTGACAAATGGTGCTCACATTGAACATTTATAAGGTTCTTGGTAAAACTGTTTGAGTTGCTCTTTCATTTGACATATCATTTATAACTTTAAGTTTAATATAATAAATATTATAAAGTGTTAAAATCCTGATATTCATTTATAAACACCCTGTATTAGTTTTACATATATAAATTGAACTGTTATTTATACATCTTATAATTAATAGTTTAATATTGTAAGGAACAAAAGAATAGTTGGTGTCACCAGTAATCAAATCTGGGTCTCCGCTTAATGCCTCTCGCCCCAGTGCCAGAATGATGACAATACTTTAAAAAGTACTCTACGCTTGCACACAATGCTACATGCAATTTCAGAGAATGTTCTGACATGGTGCTGAGAGCAATATAACACTCATAGTGCCGGAATGGATAATGTCAGAACAGAGCATGCACAACAGAAACCAGACAGCTGCGTCACTTCTCTGAGTTGATTGTAGCATGGCTGACCATTATTTCAGCAGTTGACACTGGTTTCTAGTTATCGCAGAAAGAGTGCTGTAAAATATGCTTTCGTTCATTTTATTTTCTTACCAGCAAGCATTTTAAAAGAAATGGCATAATTTTAGTTCAATTTCTGACTCACATTCGAAGGGAAATGGCGTAATTTTAGTGTACTATTTACAGTGTGCTGCAGCACATTACCGGCTGCCCTGCTAAGTTATTTAACTTTTATTCTGTAGATAAATTAGGATTTTATCAGCATATTGTAATGCTGACAATTTCAAATTTGGCCCTGATTTGGTATGACTGGGTAGATGAACATGAATGGGAATAGAAGATTATTGTGATTCAATATGAGTTTGTATGAGAGGCGTTCAATAAGTAATGTAACACATTTTTTTCCTCGGCCAGTTTTGGTTGAAAAGATGCAGAATTTGTTGTTGAACATCGTGAAATATTCCTGTTTCAGCCCCTATAGTTTCATGAAACTCCAATAGGTGGCGGCACTATACACAGCATTAGAAATGGCATCTGTAATGGAGGTGCCTTCCAAGCAGAGAGTTGTCATCAAGTTTCTTTTGGTAGAAAACCAGAGCATCACAGATATTCATAGGTGCTCGCAAAATGTCTACAGACATCAAGCAGAGAACAAAAGCACAGTGAGTCACTGGGCGAGGCATCTGTCATCGCATCAAGGTCACGCAAACCAGTCTGATCTGCCACATGCCGCCCACACACAGCTGTGACTTGCAATGTTGGAATGTGCAGACACACTCATTCGACAACCATCTCACTGCACAACTGAATGTCTCTGTTGATGGTGCTTCACACACTCATCCACCAGTTGGAGTACTCAAAGGTATGCCCCATTGGGTTCCTTGCAGTCTAACAGAGGACCATAAAGAACAAAAACGGACCATATATGTGGAATTGCTTGCTGATCGTGACAATTTTTTGTTAAACATAGTCACAGGCGATAAAACATGGGTTCATCACTTTGAACCGGAAATAAAACGGGAATCCATGGAGTTGCGCCATACCATCTCTCCTCCACCTCTCAGCTGATGAAGTCGTAGTGATGGTCTTCTGGGACTCTGAAGGGATTATTTTGTTTGATGTCCTCCCTCATGGTACAATGAACAACTTTGAAGTGCATTGTGCTACCCCCAGGAAACTGAAGAAATGCCTTCAGTATATTTATTGCCACAAAAATGCAAATGAAATTCTCCTTCTCTATAACAAAGCATGACCTCACACAAGTTTGTGCAGCTGAGAGAAGCTCAAAATACTTATTGGACAGTTGTTCTTCATCCACCCTGCAGCCTGGATCTTACATCTTCCGACTTCCATCAGTTTGGCCCAAGAAAGGAAGAAGCATTCCACAGGAAGCAGTATGTGGATGATGCGAAGGTTATTGATGCAGCAAGATGTTGGCTCTGAGGTCGACCAGTAGAGTGGTACCATCCGGGCTTACAGACTCTCCCAAATGGTGTAGGGCCATCACATTGTGGAGATTATGTTGAAAAATTGGGTTTTGTAACCAAAAGAGTGGGGAATAGTATGGTGTATTTGAATGCTGAATGAAACCAACCAGCTTTCAGAAAAAATGTGTGCATTACTTATTGAATGCCCTTTGCATCTTATACATTTTTTAATTTGACCTGTTTTAACCATTTTCATCTCAAACTATTTTAGGAAGATATGGTGTCCACTAACATACAGGGGCTGAACAGAAATATGGAAACACCACGCAAAATGCATGCTTGAACATAAATGAAGATGTTAGCCAAACCTGCAGGTTGTACTGTTGTATTTGCTCATCAAGGGCACCTGTGCAATGTCTTCGATACATTGCAACTGTCAGTCATGGTCAGAACTAGGCCTTTGAGAAAATATTGATATTTTTTCCAAAAACTATCAATATATATTGATGATACTTTTTCCCCCGATTTATCGATATCAAAACGGGGATACTGAGTGCCAATAATTTTATTTTATATTTTTTTCACAAGCTTTCGAAAATACTTGAAGTTGTTCTTTTGAAATTGTAGTAGAACATAATTTTACTTTCACTGTGGAAGGAATCTTACCACTTTTTGAGCTTTCATCAAGTCCAAGCTTCCTCTTTGTGTGAAGCAAGTACATGTGGCACAGAACAACTCCGACTGCACTGGGGGTTGGCAGTGTGAATGGAATAACAAGATTTCCAACGTGAAGAAACAGCACACCAGTTGCATTAAAAACAATTTTTAATGCAACTAATGTGCTATTTCTTCACAATTTTGTTCACTTTGGCATCCTTCAAAACCAGCTGCTGAAAATGATTGACAAAAATCTAAATGATAAGATTGGTCGTTGTGGTGGGCGGAGACGTGTGAGGGGAAATGCTGATATAATCTGTGCTCGGCACTTCCAACAGACTCTGCAAAGTTTAGCTGCACCATGTAATTTTAACATTACAACTGCTAGGTCGCTGGCATTTGCAGAAATAAAAAAAACAGGGAAGTCAACATGAAATCACTGAAACAAAGGCGGTTTTCTTTGTGGCGAGATCTGTTTACAAAATTTAAATCACCAAATTTCTCTTCCGAATGCGAAAATATTTTGTTGACACCCACTTACATAGGGAGAAATGATCATCATAATAAAACAAGAGAAATCAGAGCTCGAACAGAAAGATTTAAGTGTTCCTTTTTCCCACGCGCCATTCGAGAGTGGAATGGTAGAGAAGTAGTTCGAAAATGGTTCGATGAACCCTCTGCCAGGCACTTCAGTGTGAATTGCAGAGTAACTATGTAGATGAAGTATTCCGGAAAAATCTGATAGGTAACAAACTGGAACGATGGACCCATCAAACACCTTTTATAGTGCCACGTATGTGTAGTTACCACTGTTAGCAAAGTGGTTATCACCAAGGGTGAATGTGCATCATTTTCCTTTTAATTCATGCTCTAAGGGGGATTGGCAGGTTGCTAGCATGTTGATTTAAAGAATATCTAACAATAAATCAATACTTAAATATACAGCTCTAAAACCAGCAGTATATTTACAATCTGCAGCCAATATTTTTATAGGCAGGTGTGGCGATATTTTTTTCACCGATATATCAATACTTTTTTTCGATATATCGAGAGCTGATAAAGATATTTCTTTAAACATCAATATATTGGATTCCACGTATTTTTAAAAATATCAACAGTCCTAGTCATAACAGTGTTCTACATCTACATCTACATCGATACTCCGCAAGCCACCCAACGGTGTGTGGCGGAGGGCACTTTACGTGCCACTGTCATTACCTCCCTTTCCTGTTCCAGTCGCGTATGGTTCGCGGGAAGAACGACTGTCTGAAAGCCTCCGTGCGCGCTCTAATCTCTCTAATTTTACATTCGTGATCTCCTCGGGAGGTATAAGTAGGGGGAAGCAATATATTCGATACCTCATCCAGAAACGCACCCTCTCGAAACCTGGCGAGCAAGTTACACCGCGATGCAGAGCGCCTCTCTTGCAGAGTCTGCCACTTGAGTTTATTAAACATCTCCGTAACGCTATCACGGTTACCAAATAACCCGGTAACGAAACGCGCCGCTCTTCTTTGGATCTTCTCAATCTCTTCCGTCAACCCGACCTGGTACGGATCCCACACTGATGAGCAATACTCAAGTATAGGTCGAACGAGTGTTTTGTAAGCCACCTCCTTTGTTGATGGACTACATTTTCTAAGCACTCTCCCAATGAATCTCAACCTGGTACCCGCCTTACCAACAATTAATTTTATATGATCATTCCACTTCAAATCGTTCCGCACGCATACTCCCAGATATTTCACAGAAGTAACTGCTACCAGTGTTTGTTCCGCTATCATATAATCATACAATAAAGGATCCTTCTTTCTATGTATTCGCAATACATTACATTTGTCTATGTTAAGGGTCAGTTGCCACTCCCTGCACCAAGTGCCTATCCGCTGCAGATCTTCCTGCATTTCGCTACAATTTTCTAATGCTGCAACTTCTCTGTATACTACAGCATCATCCGCGAAAAGCCGCATGGAACTTCCGACACTATCTACTAAGTCATTTATATATATTGTGAAAAGCAATGGTCCCATAACACTCCCCTGTGGCACGCCAGAGGTTACTTTAACGTCTGTAGACGTCTCTCCATTGATAACAACATGCTGTGTTCTGTTTGCTAAAAACTCTTCAATCCAGACACACAGCTGGTCTGATATTCCGTAGGCTCTTACTTTGTTTATCAGGCGACAGTGCGGAACTGTATCGAACGCCTTCCGGAAGTCAAGAAAAATAGCATCTACCTGGGAGCCTGTATCTAATATTTTCTGGGTCTCATGAACAAATAAGGCGAGTTGGGTCTCACACGATCGCTGTTTCCGGAATCCATGTTGATTTCTACATAGTAGATTCTGGGTTTCCAGAAATGACATGATACGCGAGCAAAAAACATGTTCTAAAATTCTACAAGAGATCGACGTAAGAGATATAGGTCTATAGTTTTGCGCATCTGCTCGACGACCCTTCTTGAAGACTGGGACTATCTGTGCTCTTTTCCAATCATTTGGAACCCTCCGTTCCTCTAGAGACTTGCGGTACACGGCTGTTAGAAGGGGGGCAAGTTCTTTCGCGTACTCTGTGTAGAATCGAATTGGTATCCCGTCAGGTCCAGTGGACTTTCCTCTATTGAGTGATTCCAGTTGCTTTTCTATTCCTTGAACACTTATTTCGATGTCAGCCATTTTTTCGTTTGTGCGAGGATTTAGAAAAGGAACTGCAGTGCGGTCTTCCTCTGTGAAACAGCTTTGGAAAAAGGTGTTTAGTATTTCAGCTTTACGCGTGTCATCCTCTGTTTCAATGCCATCATCATCCCGTAGTGTCTGCATATGCTGTTTCGAGCCACTTACTGATTTAACGTAAGACCAGAACTTCCTAGGATTTTCTGTCAAGTCGGTACATAGAATTTTACTTTCGAATTCAATGAACGCTTCACGCATAGCCCTCCTTACCCTAACTTTGACATCGTTTACCTTCTGTTTGTCTGAGAGGTTTTGGCTGCGTTTAAACTTGCAGTGAAGCTCTCTTTGCTTTCGCAGTAGTTTCCTAACTTTGTTGTTGAACCACGGTAGGCTTTTCCTGTCCCTCACAGTTTTACTCAGCACGTACCTGTCTAAAACGCATTTTACGATTGCCTTGAACTTTCTCCATAAACACTCAACATTGTCAGTGTCGGAACAGAAATTTTCGTTTTGATCTGTTAGGTAGTCTGAAATCTGCCTTCTATTACTCTTGCTAAACAGATAAACCTTCCTCCCTTTTTTTATATTCCTATTAACTTCCATATTCAGGGATGCTGCAACGGCCTTATGATCACTGATTCCCTGTTCTGTACATACAGAGTCGAAAAGTTCGGGTCTGTTTGTTATCAGTAGGTCCAAGATGTTATCTCCACGAGTCGGTTCTCTGTTTAATTGCTCGAGGTAATTTTCGGATAGTGCACTCAGTATAATGTCACTCGATGCTCTGTCCCTACCACCCGTCCTAAACATCTGAGTGTCCCAGTCTATATCTGGTAAATTGAAATCTCCACCTAAGACTATAACATGCTGAGAAAATTTATGTGAAATGTATTCCAAATTTTCTCTCAGTTGTTCTGCCACTAATGCTGCTGAGTCGGGAGGTCGGTAAAAGGAGCCAATTATTAACCTAGTTCGGTTGTTTAGTGTAACCTCCACCCACAATAATTCACAGGAACTATCCGCTTCTACTTCACTACAGGATAAACTACTACTAACAGCGACGAACACTCCACCACCGGTTGCATGCAATCTATCCTTTCTAAACACCGTCTGTACCTTTGTAAAAATTTCGGCAGAATTTATCTCTGGCTTAAGCCAACTTTCTGTACCTATAACGATTTCAGCTTCGGTGCTTTCTATCAGCGCTTGAAGTTCCGGTACTTTACCAACGCAGCTTCGACAGTTGACAATTACAATACCGATTGCTGCTTGGTCCCCGCATGTCCTGACTTTGCCCCGCACCCGTTGAGGCTGTTGCCCTTTCTGTACTTGCCCAAGGCCATCTAACCTAAAAAACCGCCCAGCCCACGCCACACAACCCCTGCTACCCGTGTAGCCGCTTGTTGCGTGTAGTGGACTCCTGACCTATCCAGCGGAACCCGAAACCCCACCACCCTATGGCGCAAGTCGAGGAATCTGCAGCCCACACGGTCGCAGAACCGTCTCAGCCTCTGATTCAGACCCTCCACTCGGCTCTGTACCAAAGGTCCGCAGTCAGTCCTGTCGACGATGCTGCAGATGGTGAGCTCTGCTTTCATCCCGCTAGCGAGACTGGCAGTCTTCACCAAATCAGATAGCCGCCGGAAGCCAGAGAGGATTTCCTCCAATCCATAGCGACACACATCATTGGTGCCGACATGAGCGACCACCTGCAGATGGGTGCACCCTGTACCCTTCATGGCATCCGGAAGGACCCTTTCCACATCTGGAATGACTCCCCCCGGTATGCACACGGAGTGCACATTGGTTTTCTTCCCCTCTCTTGCTGCCATTTCCCTAAGGGGCCCCATTACGCGCCTGAGTAGTGGTGAGTGCATTATGTTGGAAATAAGTGAATTTAAAAATGGACAAATTGTAGTACTTGTATGGTGGATGCTTCCAAAAGCAAGGTGGCTGATGCGTTTGGTGTTTCAGTAGACCCATGTATACGACTTATACCCCATACGTGGGAAGGGGAAAAACATCATCCAACAAGTCACAATATGTATAACACTGTCATGAGTAACTCTAACCAATGGTTACTGGAGAGTTTTGTGACAAAAACAAGAGGGCAACAGCTGCAAAAGTCACTGCAGAACTGAATGTCGCATTTGCGAATCCTGTCACCACTAAAACAACATGAAGGGAGCTCCAGAAGGAGGGAATTGCAGGGAGAGCTAGAATTCCAAAATGACTCATCAGTGATGCAAATGCCTGTAACGGAAAAATGTGGTGCTGAAGTCATAAGACCTTGGATACGGAGCAAGACAGTCATTTGCTTAGATGAGACTTGTTTCACGCTGTTTCCAACAACTGGATGAGTTTACATCTCATGAGTGAAACATGGTATGGGTTTGGCGATTATTGAAGCAGCTGTATTGTGGTGTTCCATGGGCACCATGGTTACTCTGCAAAGTCACATAACTGTCAAAGATTATGTGAACATTTTAGCTATCAGGTCCATCCTGTAGTACAATGTTCATTCCCAAATGGTGATACTGTGTTCCAAGATGACAGGGCCCCTGTTCACACAGATCGCATTGTCGCCCTGGTTTTGTACACACGAGGATTAATTTTCATATCTCCCCTGGCCACTTGAGTCACCATATCTCCGTATTATTGGGTCTTTGTAATCTTCTTTGGAGAGAAGTGTGTGTGGTCACTATCCACCTCGGTCATCATTACCCAAACTTGCCATTATTTTGCAAGACAAATAGTATAACATGCCCTTGAAAATCATAGAGGACCTATTCTGAGATTACTGGAATCTGTTTAGAACTGCAATGGATTCCCTACACCACAGTAAGCATGGTAATGTGTTGTGTTTTGGTTATTTCCATAGTTTTGTACACTCCCTGTATAACTGAGGGTTGTAATAATGGAATATTATTAAAAGATATATTGTTAGTTTCTTTGGGTTTCATATATTTTGCTGTAAAAGAATTTTAATTAGTCTTTGATTTCAGTAACCTGTAATTAAACAGCCACTGAAACAACAGTTACTACTTTCACTGAAGATGCACAATTCTCTCTCTTTTCGTACATGTGACTGTGTGGAGACAAATATTTGGCAACATTACCTTTTTAGATGTTAATCTCAGACAGGAATATGCAGACTGCCACAAACATCATCTGGAAGAATAACCTTCTTAAACATAGGAAATTACCATAAATACACAAATGGTGAATTTTAACTTGCTTTAATATCTCCTCTTACATGGTGCTCAATACAATACTTTTACATCAGTGTCTGTGCTCCTGACCTAACTCTTGTACAAAAATCAGCCATACAGCATAATGGCATTTGTTTGCAATGTGCTCTGAAGCATATACCAGAAGAAGTAAAGAAGACGACAGAACAAGCTGAACGTTGTGTAAAATAAAAAAATGTGAAGAACGCAATTCCCATCAGTGCTGCACAAAAACTGTCTACTTGTCTGATGACCAGCAAAAGTATGTCTTTGGCAACTAATTAATTAATGTTGAATAAAAATAATAAGTATATGTGTTTAGATATTACAAAGGGTCTAATACTAATGTCACATGTCATATAGAACCAGATGTTAAAATCTATGACCTCAGCCACCAGAATTTATGCTAATTAGTCAAAAGAACAATTTGAAGGTCAACTGGGTAAATGTCAATAACAATTATCACTGAAAAGCAACTTCTTTTAACAGTGGAAAAGTCAGCTCTATTGAAGGAAAAGACCACACTCTTTTTGACCTTATTTGATACATAGGGGGGGAAAACACATCGAGAAGATACAGAAAGAGACACAACATATTGCCTTCTAAACAATGCGTTTATGTGCTGAGATATGTAAACATCATTTTTTTCTATTCTTTCGTGTGACAGCAGCGTAGAAAACTGACCATACAACCTTCAAGAACATCTGCCATGGCTTGTGCTTTGGCCATTAATAAACTCTACTATCATTACTAGTTTCTTAATACTGATATTATTTTTTGACTTTTTTGTATAGTATAGTATCTCATAAATGTACTTTCACCACTCACTACTGGGGCAAGTGAAGCAATGTATTGCCATTCCATCTAATGTAAACAAACCTACATTTGACAATGACATTCCCTTCCATTCCAGTCCACTGGAATCCAGTGTGAAAAAAACTTAAGGATAACTGATGGAGATGGGCTAAATGATTTGATTCCTCTGGAGTTCTTGGCTCTATGATGGAATAGTGCTAAGAAAAGATATAGTGTCTGGCTGTTTATGACACATATACATTACAACCATTTGCAAATTAATGCTGTGACAACATTGTGGAAGAAGTACAGTGTATTAACAAGTCAACAAGATAAAAAAAAAAAAAACTATCCATGAGAAAAGGAAGGAAGAGTTAAATTTAATGTGTTGATGATTACGTCACAGGAGAAAGAGCACAAGATGAACTATCACAGCTTTCCCCATAAGCAATTTAAGGAAAGCATGAAAATCTGAAAATTTTGCTGGCCATAAGAGGGTATGCATCCAGCTCCTCCTTACCCTCATGCCATTTCTTTTAGTGATATCTATATAGAGGGATGTATAGTTACAATCCACAATTCAATTCTTATATTTAATATAATCTTATTTTTAATACTTTCTCTACACACTGAACAGTTTAAACCAATATCTCTAAATAAAAATAAAAAAGTGACAAGGCTCTAGAACTATAAATTTCATTATTTCTTTGGTAATGATACAATGGAAAATAGCCTGCCCTGTGTTAGCTCCTTTTTGCAGCAAGTCTCTGAAATGAATAAATAGCCTGAAGAAAATAAGATCATTTTTGTGGGAATTACATTTATGCAATATTGGTCATTATTTGCTGCCCACAAGACGTTGGCGCATTAAAGTAAATTTGCAGATGGATACTAACGGAGGTATGGGAAGTCTTCAATACTATGGAACACTGATGGAAGACAAAGTGTTAGTTTGTAGGCTTTTGTCATTTAAGTTAAAATCTTTTAGGTTGTTAGGCCACATCATGTTCCTCTTCAGTTTCTTCTTACACGACTGAAGCTTTGACACTTCTACTAGCATCATCTTCAGTATCATCTGATGTCCCCGGTAAACTGAACACTGTTAAAGACCAGCATCATGTTCAGGGAGTTTTCCTGCACTTATTCTGAAAAAGTAGGGTAACACTTTGAGCAATAGAGATTAAATAATGCACCACTATAGCCTTCTCATTGATTCCATTGTGCAGATGATGCATTCACTATACGGACACACAGTAAAAAAGAGTTAGTCAGGCAGTTACATGTCCCATGGATCATTTGAACAATTCTTTGATCAATATGATTTGAATGAGTCATTTTACAGGATGTGTGTACATATTTAGAGTTAGCATTAATGAACACATTATAGGTTAGATTTATTCCACAACTGCTATTTCACTCTGTTAGGTTACTATTCGTTTCTACAGTTACTGACTGCATCAGCAGAATTCTTCAGAAAATTGGTATACAGACAACTTTTTACAGTTAGAACAAAACAAAAAGGGCACACCTGGTTACCTCCACACTGCGCGAGTCTGTGAAATGATGAGTGGCTGTGGCAAAGTCTTTATACGCGAAACTCTAAGGGTAGTGAAAGAATGTATTAAAGAGCATGAATTGCACACATAGTTAAAACGAAGTGTCGAATCTGGGTTAGTGGAACATCAGAGAATTGTGGCCAAGATATTGATTTCAACAATGTACATGTGCCAGTCAAAGAAAGCACATTTTCTGAAGGAAAGTCCAAAAAGTAACTTCAATTGGGAAGACAGGTATAAGCATCCAGCTCTGTGGTTTCCCACCATGAAGGAAGTAAATACACAGCTACGGAAGACAAACAGTAACCAGGAAGCCACCTCTCCAGTTGCAGTGCTGTTCCACTATCTATCAAATGACAATGGACCACATACCCAGTAACACCAGTTCTTCAGAATAGTTGTGTGATAACTCCCTTTTATAAGTGAACATGACACTGGTCTTTGACAGTGCTCAGCTAGCTCAGAACATCAGAAGATCCTGAAGATCCAAGTGGAGGAAGCAAAACATTGATTGCATACGAGAAAACTGGAAAGGAACATTATGCATCCTAACAACCTAGAAGATTTGACAGCTACACAAATTTGCCTGGACTCTGTGGGTACAGGAGTATTTGAGGGACAGAAAACTATTTGATCTGTTTAATGGAGGCTGTTCCACACAAAATGCTTGTGATTCTGTAATGCCCCCAAATAGTAGAAAGATCTACACTTGACAGTCTACATCAAGTATATGTTCCACAAGCCAGCATATAATACAGGGCAGAGAATACTAACAATTTCCAGCACTATTCTGTTTGTGTCATGTGTGAGGGACAAATGGCTGTCTGTCTGCAGCTCAATGACTAAGTGTTAGACAACAAATCCGAAAATCCAGGTTTAAGTACTCAGATGATTCTATGATTTTTTCCAGTCTCTTATTGGCTCCTTCACTGTGGAAATGATTTGTGTTTGTGAAGTTCAGAGGTCACAAAAAATTCTGGAACCTCTTTAATTGGCTGGGGAAGTCAGTTCAGAGGTCAGAGGAAGGCAAAGATACAGCACCTCCAGTAGGACCCTTCCATTCAACTTCCCTACTACTTATTTTACATATTTTCCCCATTGCATACTGCTTCTTAATATTACACCTTAACATTTAACCAATGTGAAACGTTCCACAAATTTACCACTTATCTTGTGATAAAATACCATAATATTCTCTCTCTCTTTGTTATGGACATTATCTTGAAAATACACACATTTAGAGAACTGCCATCCATAATACTGAATCAAATTTTGTCCAAGTCATTCTCTATTTCCTGACAGTGTCCAACAACATAGTTTCCTGTAGACAGCAGCATAAGGAAAACAATTTGATATTGCTCCTGATCCTAGCTGATAAACCTTTTATGTATATAGAGATCATTAGTGATCTTACTATGCTTTCTTGGGGCACACCAGATGTAACGTACACTTCTCTTTAATATTCTCTGTTCAAAATAAAATACTAGGTTCTGTTAGTAAAAATTTTTCCCACCAATTTCATATCTGTGAAGATACTCTTTATGACCACATCTTGATCATTAGTTAACAGTGTGGTGCAGTGTCTAATGCCTATGAGAAATATAAGAACATTGGATTTATCTGTTGAATAGTATGGTGCTGTATAAAATACCTTTCAGAAAGATAGGAAAATGGACTCTACCTGTTTAGAAGCATTTACTGTTTGCTAGATATCTTGTGGAAATAATGCAAGCTGTGTTTCACCCAAATAGTTTTTCCTTAAGGTATGCTGATACTTTGAGATAAACTGCTTTTTACCCCAGGAAAACCATAAAAAATTAAAGTTAGAATCTCTAAGAATGAGGCTGCTATTAATAAGGCAGTATTATTATGGAAAGTTTTTACAACAACAAAATTTAAGCTTCTGTTACTAATCATTTTTATATAACGCTGTTTCACCAGAGGAGATCTTTGCTTTCTGTAGGTTCTCCACAGGTGTTACCTTATTATGGAGTGAACGGGAGATTCATCAGCACCATTAATGGGAGTTTCGTCAGCATCATTATAATTACCTGGAATATCAACAGCCTTCACAACTATATGACAGCTACTGTTCAGACAAAAATGAAACCCTAACTTGGCTTTTGAGTCCTCCCTTGCTCTCTTATCTGTGTAGGTTGTCATCTCAGCTGTGCGCTTATACTCTGATGAAGTGCCAGAGAAACTGGTATAGGCATGTGTATTCAAATACAGAGGTATGTAAACAGTCAGAATATGGTGCTGCGGTTGCCAATGCCTATGTAAGACAACAAGTGTCTGGTGCAGTTGTTAGATTGGTTACCGCTCCTACAATGGCAGGTTATCAAGATTTAAGTGAGTTTGAACATGGTGTTATAATTGGCGCACGAACAATGGGACGCAGCATCTCCGAGGTAGCAATGAAGTTGGGATTTTCCTCTATGACCATTTCATAAGTGTACCTTGAACATCAGGAACTTGGTAAAACATCAAATCTTCAACATTGCTGTGGACAGAAAAAGATGCTGCAAGAATGGGACCAATGAAGACTGAAGAGAATCGTTCACGTGATAGAAGTGCAACCCTTCTGCATATTGCTGCAGATTTCAATGCTGGGCCATCAACAAGTGTCAGTGTGCAAACCATTCAATGAAATATCATTGATATGGACTTTCGGAGCCAAATGCCCACTCGTGTACCCTTGATGACTGCACAATACAAAGCTGTACACCTCGCCTGGGCCTGTCAACACTGACATTGATTGGACTGTTGATGACTGGAAACATGTTGCCTGGTGAAACGAGTTTCGTTTCAAATTGCATCGAGTGATGGACATGTACGGGTATGGAGACAACCTCATGAATCCATGGACCCTGCATGTCAGCTGTTCAAGCTGGTGGAGGCTCTGTAATGGTGTGGAGCATGTGCAGTTGGAGTGATATGGGACCTCTGCTACATCTTGATGATATGACTCTGACAGGTGACACACATGTAAGCATCCTGTCTGATCACCTGCACCCATTCATGTCCACTGTGCATTCCGATAGACTTGGGCAATTCCAGCGGGACAGTGCAACGCCACACACATCCAGAATTGCTACAGAGTGGCTCCAGGAACACTCTACTGAGTTTGAGCACTTCCACTGGCCACCAAACTCCACAGACATGAACATTACTGAGCATATCTGGGATGCCTTGTAACATGGTGTTCATAAGAGACCTCCACCCCCTCGTACTCTTATGGATTTATGGACAGCCCTGCAGGATACATGGTGTCAAATGCCACGTCATGTTGTGGCACTTCTGCATGCTTACAGGGTCCTACATGATATTAGGCAGGTGTACCAGTTTCTTTGGCTCTTCAGTGTAGTATGTACATTACATTTGTCCATTTGACGTAATGCAAAGAGATTTCTTTTGTGGCTCAAAATCTGTTCATCTCTAAAGGTTTGTGAGGGTTTTTTTAATTGCATGAAAGAATCACAGTATAGATTCTCCCATCATTCCCATAAAGCAGTTTTTGCAGTTACCTTTTCTAATTTCGCTGAACTGGTTGACAAAGTCACAGATTCTGCAGACATTTACATAACAATTCCAAACATAATCCACAGAAAAATAGGAATGTCACTAACTGTCTTGTCAACAGAGTTAAAAGAATTTGTTCACTGGAACATCTACATGCCAAATTAAAACATCTGAAGCAGGCTTTCCAGAAGCATGACTATTTGAAAAAAGTAGTAAATAGAGTTCTGTGACCAAATGAATTACAAGAGTCAAAAAGACAGTGGAAAAACACAGTTTCATTCCCTTTTATTAAAAAAACGTAACTGCAATTAAAATTACTTCAAAGTTACAAATGTACAGCTGTTCCAGTTGAAATCTGTAAGAAAACTGTACAGGATATTCTATTTTCAAAATTTTTTTGTCTGAACTCTACAAACTTTCTTTTTCATCATAGTTCACATCTTCTGTGATGTCATTTTCTGAAAATTCTCTTTCCTCTAAATCAAGGAGATAAAGCATGAGCATTTTTATTACTAACCAAATCACACTTCACAATTTTAGCATGGCTGAAATATGTTGCTCCAACGACCCACAAAATGGAAGAAATATACACACTTTTCCAAGTTGTCCACATCATTTAACGATCAATGCTATATTTACAGTCCCCATTGAGCATCACTAAAAAGCAGGAACCGCAAGAACATATAAAGAAATGAAAGAGAATATCAAGGAAGTTACCTTTAGAATTATGGGGAGGGGATACTTTCAGGTAGGCTAACATAGCTCATACTTTTATGGGTTCTGGCCCCAAAGTGTTAACATTACAGGGAAAAAACAAATAATACGTTTACCAAACACATCATGCTTTCTGTTGAATAAATATTAGTGCTCTAGAAACTGTCTCCAGTGTGCAGTACATAAAGAAAATATGAAAACACATAAAACTGTTCTGAGTGTATATTTTTTATTACATGCAACAAAATTCAGTTGCTGACAATACAAACTACATCACATTTCTGCAAAAACGGACAAAAAAAAAAGTCACTAAAAATTCAAGATCACAGATTTTTCCAGGTTGGGTAGGGGGAGGGGAACAATCCTACCTGGAAACTTTTGAGTGTTCAGTTCCATAGTTCTGAATTAATTCAACTCTCAAGACGTCATGCAGCTTGTATTTTATACCCCTACTGTCATTGTCAGTGACCAAACAAACCTGTGTGCAGTAGCTATTAGGGACGGTACTCACTGAGGCAATACGATGTGCAATGTGACTCGTGATACAATGCAGAAGCAACCCACATTGGTGGAGTGCATAAAAAATGTAGCGGAAATGACTAAACTGGATTGCACTGGGAAAAATGACAATATTATCAGAAGGATACTCACCATACAGTGGAGATGTTGAGTTGCAGACAGGCACAACAAAAAGACTGCTAAACAAGTAAGCTTTTGGCCAAAAGGCCTTCTTTTGAAGTAGACAAAACAAACAAACACACACACACACACACACACACACACACACACACAGTCTTTTCCTTGTGCCTGTTTGTGTCTCAGTGTCTCCACTTTATGGTGAGTAGCAATCTATACTTCTCATAATATTGATGTTATCCCACCTTGGATTTTCCATTGTGTAATGTATCAAAATTGTTTTTAACACTCGGAGAGTCATACCTCTTTCCAGTTATGAGTAAATATGTGACATATTTGGAAGCTGTCCACAATGAGACTTGCAGCAACACATCACACATGAAACTATTGCCACCTGCCATGTCTTGTTGCTTGACATATTGCTAATGTGGCAACACAAGTGCTGCAGGGATAACTGACATGTCACATGACCTTCATTACAACAGCTCGTGGTCTCGCGGTAGCGTTCTCGCTTCCCGAGCACGGGGTCCCGGGTTCGATTCCCGGTGGGGTCAGGGATTTTCACCTGCCTCGAGATGACTGGGTGTTTGTGTTGTCCTCATCATTTCATCATCATCCAGGAAAGTGGCGAAATTGGACTGAGCACAGATTGGATCATTGTACGGGCGCTGATAACCACGCAGTTGAGCGCCCCACAAACCCATCATCATCATCATCATCATTACAACAAGTCATATCATATGTTGTATCGCCTCAATGAGAAAAACTCCTTAGTGAATGCAGTGCTCTTTAGTACTGATACGTAATTTATAACAATAAGTACAATTACTAAATATGGTAAAAAGATTCTTTCAGTTTTGCAAAATAAGTGCACATTGTGGCAGCAGTGTGCCAAGAAGGTGGAGCTTGCTTGTCCGCCCTCTGTTGGTGCTCAATAAAAAGTTTGCATTATGGATGAAAACACACACACGACACTGGTGTGTGTGAAATATTCTACCAAGAACCGATGGAACAGTCAAACCAACACAAAAAGTTTACAGATAGTATAAATTGCATTGCCATAAAAAGTACAACATCAGAACTTCATGTGATGTGGAAATGTGCTCTCCTTCAATAAATGTCAATCGGAACTTCTATGAAACACAGTCTTCTGGATGTGCTATAATACATATACTGACTAACCAATTCTTAATGTATTTAAGTAACATGTACAAACAAATATCACTTTCAGTACGCACAACAAAAATATTCCCTGCAATAAAAGGATAAGTCCAACAGATAAATACGGAAAACACTCTACCATTATAATTACACGTATGACACAAAATGATTATTCTTTTTGGACTGTACTGATGGACTGTTACAAGAATAGTTAAAATAAATTCATATCGGCAGTACAGATACAAATCAATTCACATGTATTTTTCAGTTTTATATTCAATCTCTACATGACATCAACCTCTGCATAATATAATACTGGTGAACATTAATGCTGTCATACTCATTTCCTATATGATTTCAATATCTACAGCACCAAAATAATAGCACAGCAGGTGAATTAGGCCACCCAGATAAAAAAGTCATATAAAGTAATATAAAGTAATATACTCAAGTTCACATACATAATAAAATAACCAACTTATCTCCTTCATATTCCACACTTCACTGTAACTTTTCAGTGACTTCAGTCATAAAAAATATGACATAAACTAGCAAAATCAGAAAACATATACATAAAGTCAATTAATACATTCAACATACTATATGAAACTTTGGCTGTATCAAAAATAGAGAAAAAATATAATAGGAAAACATTTCAGAAATCAGATCTGACTGCAGATATTTCTGACCATCTCAACACAAACATGCATCACATGATGTCCAAAATTAGTCAATCCTTACACAGATGTGGTGTGGCAGTTAATTTTTCCTCTTAAAACCTACACAATACTGGTATACATCAACATAAAACACACTATCCTTTGTTGTGAAGGTATATACACATTTCTTCATAATTTTAGGTAGTAATAAACCTGTAAAGAGGAACCTTGTTAGACTATTTGCAGCAACATGTATGTGCATACATTACAATGCAATACTTAATATGCTCAAAATTACACTGCATGACAAAAAAAGTGAAGCAACCAGAATGAGAGGAGGAAATGAAATGAAACTTCTCAGGTAGGGAAGATATCAGATGTTATTACAGTGGTTATAAAAACAAGTCAAACTTGCAAAAAACTTGGCAGTGTAAATCCATTTGTCCGAACTACTTTGCTCTTGCTCTGGCCTGGATGCATGCACTCATTAAGTTGAGAAGGGATATTACTGGAGAAGGGGGAAAACGTGTGGCAGAAGAAAAATAAATAGTTATAAAATGTGGCAATAGATGGCGCTGTAAACATTATACTTTAATAGTGGTCAACCAAAAATGACAAATGAATCATACAACAATGCCTACGGTGAACATTCGACATTAAACAACCTGTACAACTCAGTGTGATGGGAAAAATCAGTTTTTTAATTGTCCTGAGGTCAAAAGCCGCATAAAAAGCATCAATCAAAATCAAACCGGATTGTTAATTTCCTTGCAACTGGCGCAAAACACGTTCAACATGCTGTCCACCATTTTCTGCAACAAGTTGAAATTGAGACATGTTCCACAACTAATCGAAGTGTTTCCGGGCTCATGTTCAGAATATGTTGTGCAATGCATGCCTTCAATGCCACTAAGTTTGCAATCGGAACACTGAACACAACATCTTTCTGATAGCCCTACAGCCAGGAGTAACATGGATTAAGATCAGGTGATCGGGATGGCCAGGCTGTAGGGAAATGGCAGCTGATAATTCTAGGATTTCCGGAATGGCGCTTCGGCAACTGCTTAACCGGGTTTGCAATGTGTGGAGGTGCACCATCTTGCATAAAAATGATCCCATCCACACATTTGGAGAGCTGGAATGGTGTGGTTGCGCAAAAGACACTCATAGGGCTTACCAGTGACAGTACAGGTAACAGGACCGGAAGCACCTGTCTCTTCGAAAAAATGTGGTCCTACGATAAACATTGCCTTAAACCCACACCACACAGTGACCTTTTCAGGATGAAGTGGTACTGGTTGATTTGCGTGTGGATTTTCCATTGTACATATTCGACAATTCTGTGTACTGACATATCCTGTCAGATGGAAGTGGGCTTCGTCTGTCCACAAAATCTTCTGTGGCCAATCACTGTCCACTTCCATGCAAGCAAGAAAGTCTAAAGCAACGGTCTCTCTCGTTGGCAGGTCAACAGGAAGCAACTCATGCACATGGGCAATTATGTATGTACACCAAAGCAGAATGTTTTGTAGGATTTTATGCACCGTGCTCATGGGTATGTCCAATGTTCGGGCAATTCTCCGTGCATGACACGTTTGCACACCACCACTCATCTCCTCCTGCATTGCTGTGACCACTGCTTATACTGACATAAAATCAATTCATTTCCTCCCTCTACCAGGTTGCACACCAAAAGAACCCATCTTTTCTCCAGACCCACGGCACTCATCGGACCAACACCTTTTTTCAAACCCTTCAGTGTCCGGAACTTCTGCAGAGTGATGTGTGCACAGTCATCGTTCTTGTAATACAGCTTTACAAGCAGAGCGTCATCCTGCATTGAGACAGTCATGGCGAACATCGCAGACGTGAAAGGAGGAAAAGCTGTGTACCCGTCGTGTTTATACCAACATCAATGGGTCATGCGCATGTCAAGTGTTTTCATTTACGTATTCTGACACATACAGCGCCATCTATTGATTAATTTTCGTAGTATTTTTTTTTCATCTGCCATACGTTTTTCCCCTTCTCCGATAATATTCCGTTGCAATTTGATGTCATTCTGACCAGTGGTGTTATTTCTACAATGTTTTGAAAGTTTAACTTTAGTTATAATCACCCTGAATTTGCCATGTTTGAGAGCACTGTCCTGCTGAAAAATGGCACAACAATACTGTTGCATGAGAGGGAACACGTGAGGACGCCTGCAGTGTGCTCCCAGTATATATACCTGTTGGAAAACTAAGTAAGGCATGGGAGCCAGTACCTAGCGCAAACAAAGGAAATCATAACATCCACATGCGAGATGCGATGTGGGCAGTGCCTGACAGGCAACTGAGACTCTCCCCCACCACCGAGCACGGCACGAATCCTGCGAAGCCAGAACTCTGGACCCACAGGTATACATACTGGGAGCGCACTACAGACCGTTCATTCCATAATACCATCTGATGATGGCGGAACGGTTGTTCGCCGAAATATGGTGGACCTTTGACGATTGTGTCCGGCAGTACACCTGAGAACCGTGGAAGCATCATATATGCTGGGAAAGCCTCGGATCGCATATTACTCCATTACCGTATTTACTCGAATCTAAGCCGCACTCGAATCTAAGCCGCACCTGAAAAATGAGACTCGAAATCAAGGAAAAAAAAAAAATTTCCCGAATCTAAGCCGCACCTGAAATTTGAGACTCTAAATTCAAGGGGAGAGAAAAGTTTTAGGCCGCACCTCCAAATCGAAACAAAGTTGGTCCATTATAATATGAGACACAATTTAGGTCGAATAGATGACGATACAGCTACAGTAGTTTGGTTCGAGTCGTAAGCAGTTAAGCTTTACCAGGTAGCCATTGCTATGCGTCAGGCGCTCCGTCAGTACTTATACGGGTACCCTTCCTTTTTCACGTGCTTCGTCTGGTTTGAATCGATTGCTTATTTTGCTTTGATCTGATAAGTGCCGTTTTCTTTGTTATAGGTATTTACGCCACTGTAAGCTGAAAATGCATTACTGTACTGTGTCATGCACTGTTTGTCGCATTCTGATAATGAGTGTTTACGGCCTGTCGCCGCTCGCGGCATGGCTTGCTTTTGTGCGCGCTACCGCCGCTTACAATAAATAAAAAAAAAAAGAGAGAGGAATTGTCTCATTAGCGAAACAATGGCAAGAGACTGCTATTTGTTGTTACTTACACTGCTGCTTTCTTTGATAATGATCAACAAGAACCAAATAATAAAAAATGGTTCAAATGGCTCTGAGCACTATGGGACTTAACATCGATGGTCATCAGTCCCCTAGAACTTAGAACTACTTGAACCTAACTAACCTAAGGACAGCACACAACACCCAGCCATCACGAGGCAGAGAAAATCCCTGACCCCGCCGGGAATCGAACCCGGGAACCCGGGCGTGGGAAGCGAGAACGCTACCGCACGACCACGAGATGCGGGCAACCAAATAATAGACTGCGTATGATAGAACATGTTCTGAACGAGAGTTAGGCGAAAATTTTTCTCCGTTTGAAAATCTTTGCGGCCGTTTCTTTAGTACATCAAATTCCGCACAGAAATTGGTCATCTTAGATTTAAAAATCTAGTCAGTTGCCATGCTTCATTTCTGACTGTATCACTATTAGGCATAAAAATAATACGAATATAAACATGATACAATATGTATATTCTTCCGCGTTTGCTGTTGTCTTGCTCTAGTTTCGTAGTTTATTAGGCAGACAGGATTTAAATGAGATAGCAGCAAACACGAAAGAATACATGGCAAAATGTTTATATTCGTATTATTCTTATGGTCAAGAGAATAGTGCATGTGATTCACATTTCATCAGGTTCCTATTAGCAACCATCTTTTCTCATAGGTAGGAAAAAATTCAGAACGTAGAGTTGGCCATATTGACAAACATCCCAAACAGTCTTGCCAGTCGTATTTTCATAGTACATTGAAATTCTGCTACATTCGAAGATGAACAATACGGAATTTGTATTTACTTCGTTGGATAATGTATGAAAATGGTCGAAACTCGGGACGGAGAAAAAAAAGCTCGTCTTCCACCTTTTTTTAAAATTTATTTATTGACGCAGACGTTTTGGCGCCAGTATTTATCTTTGTGTCTACAAAGCATGCTACATATATTCGACGGCAGAAGTTGGTTGTGGCGGCACCTACTAACATTTTTCAGAACTTCTGCTTGCTTTGCACTCGACTAAGCCGCAGGCAGTTTTTTGTATTACAAAAACAGGAAAAAAAGTGTGGCTTAGATTCGAGTAAATACGGTGCTTGTTCTCGGATGGTAACGCAGATGTGAAGGTATTGTAATGTACTTGATGTAGAGTTTTAAAACTACTGTAGGCTACCGAAGACTATCAGAAGTTAGTATAGACTACACTAGTTTTTGTAGTAGCCCTGATCAATTAAGATCATAACCATGTTACCTTTACATTAGGCGTTTTGCATACTTATCAGGTGTTACCTCATATCTATCGCTTTGTTTGCATATGAAGACATGGGGGAAGAAACGATGAATTTTACTTTATATCAAAATTTTGTTTATGCTTCTGTTAGACACATTGAAGTCCATATTGTCTGCTGGTATATTTGTTTTCTCGAAAAGTAATGAGTATTAGCAGTTATAAACAAATTTAGAATCATAAGACGAGGGAAAAATTATGATTGTCATGGAGTTTTACAAAGTAGACATGAATGTTTTGCATCTGTTTGAATAATATTAAAACCAGGTTCATGTTTGTATTTCAATGTTAATAGTGCTGGATATCAGTTTAAAGTATTTCCATTGTTGTTTAGATGAATTATTACTTTAACTGTTTAAAATGACAATAGGTTCAAGAGCCACACCGATTAAGTTTAGTATTCTTGAAAGTCTTGAAAGACTCATAGTGACATGATGTGCTATTTTGTTAGTGCAAAGGTGTTATTATTTCGATTTCTACAATGGATCCAAATAAAAATGCTGCTCCAATGTGGAAACTTAATACAAAAAAAAGGCAGAAGTATGGTCGAGTATCGGATGCTATTAAGAAAATAAGAAACAACATGCATGAAACTGGAAAAAACTGTGAATGTTTTGAGAGAATTACTGAAAGTGAAAGGTAGATTATTATAAAGCATTTTAATGGATTACCTGATAGGAATGCTCAGAATTTACATTTATCTGGCCTAATAAAAGCCCATTTCATCAAACAAAGATGGAGTCATAAAAATCAAGCCGAGTCTGATCTTCATAATCATTCGCACACATACAATTTTTGGGTAAAAAGAGGTGAATTATTACATGAAGAACATGTATTCTACAATGCCTTCATAGCACTTCATGGTATAATCTCACAACGTCTGCAAACTATTCAACAACAGCTGACCATGTATGGTATGGTACGTCCTGATGGGAGAGGTAAAAACAATAACAGGCCCCACTCTGTAAGTAATGAAACATGGTTAAAGGTCAATGAATATATTCAGTCCTTCAAAGGTCGCCGTATTCATTACTCCTTGAGAAAAACATCCAAAATATATTTGCCAGAGGAACTCAGTGCAAGGAGACTACACAAAATAAATATGGAAATTAATCCAAACATGCCCATTTCATATGATAGCTAGTTATGCATTTTTAACAATGAGTATAAAATTCCATTAGGTTATCCTAGGTCAGACACTAGTAGTGAATATATCAAGCAATATTGTGTACTACAAATGACAGATGGCAATACATCTGTTTAATATCCATGTTCTGACATCTGGTGATTCTGTGTATTGCTATTATGATCAAACCATTGCAAAGAAAGGATTGGATGAAGTAGTATCCATGCTTCACCATTATATCTTCAATATTCTTCCACCTAAAGTGAAACAGCTACACATTTTCTGTTACTCTTGCGATGGACAGAATAAAAATTACAGTTTTCTGCTACATTCATTATGCTGTAACAACACATTACCATTCACATAAAATCACAATAACATTCTCTGAATGGGGGCATTCTTATTTGGAGTGTGACAAAAATATGGCGCTCATTCCACAGAAACAAATTACTGAAGTTCCTCAAAATTGGTATGCCATTATCAGAGATTGCAGAGTGAAGCCTAACCCATTCAAAGTAATTGAATGTGACCAAAATCTTTTCAAAGAGTGGACAAAATGCTTTTCTCTTCGAAATTTGTACAAGCCAAAATTATCTACACTTTCTAGACCATTGAAAGAAGTTAAAACTGAAGTGCAGCTGCCGCGTCTTCTTTCTCCGAGGTCAGGGAGCTACAATGGACCATGGGAAATTACAGTAATGACCATGAAGAAGAAGACAACAGAAGATAAACTAGCTGATGGAGAATTCATGTTACCTGGCCCAGCCTACTCAGACTTCATACCAGTTCCACTGTTGAAATGGAAAGATCTTCAAGTAACTATTGAACTATTCTCAAATATGTACTGGCAATTTCTATAAACTTAATTCTTCTATTCTAAAGATATTTTATACACTTTTTTTTTTTCAGGAAATTTCAAGACTTGTCTCCAGTGAGACATCGAAAAACTATTATAAGAACCTACCTCAATGAAAAAAAAAAGTGTTAAAAGTGTAAACAGGTTTCATTGTTTTACATTCTTAGAAACTTAAATTTGAGTAGTCTATTACTTCCTTAAAGTACAAACCTCATTAACATAAAATAATTAGCACAATGAATATGAAATATGTCAACAAAAATGAACACCCATCATTTTTTCTGCTTCTAAATGATCATCAATTTTGAAAAAGTGTTCATTGTTATTATTACACAGTGCTAGTAACAGACTAGTCAATACTATGCCTAATATGCATACTTCATGTTAACCACAACTGAATTTGAATTAATAAGTAAATGTTCATAAAAAATTTTTCAAAGCTTAAAAAATTGTTTTTCTCTATAATGGTAAAAAGTGACATTCATCTTTTTCCCCGCATGTCTTCATATGTGATTAGTGTCTTACTAGATTCTCCTAGAAACCAGAAGAGGTGAACCGTCTAGAAACTGAGTGGCGATATATAATGGGCCACATAACCTACAGAACGTTTTTGTTCTACATTGTAGTCCTCCTGTCTGTCATTTAAAATTAAACAGTCTTCACAGGAAAAATTAAATTGTCAATGTTTAATTTAGAGTATATTAGAAAATTGTTGATTTGTAATGCAAAGCAGAGTGACGATATAGCAAAAGTAAAAAAAATGCAATGCAGATTGCCTTTGATCATGATGAAGAAGGTTCCACTGAGTACAAAATAACAATAATTATTATACAGACTTTTTTATGTTTGTGTGTACTTGAATCAAAAGTAATTGCATTGGTTATATAAAAGTGCAGAAGTTGCGTAATCAACTAATTTTTATGACTTATAAAATCAATTTATATTATTAAGGATATAAAATACACAATGAGCTAACACTGAATGATGTTCAGTTCTAATTATGTGTAAAACAAACAAACAAAAAAAAAAAAGAGAAGTCATCGGCTCCCAACTTCTCTCTCATACATTCATTTATGTTTCTTGCCCTACCAATACTACCATTTACGACCGACCCTTAGTTTTAGTAAAGCACAACTCTAGCTTGGTGCACAACATGGTGACCTCCCTTCTGATGATCAGAAGTGGTTTACCAGAATCTTGATGACGAGTATGCCTGACCATTTTCTCATGCTGGGTCAGGTCCCATTTGAATGCCCCAAAACATTAATATTTCACAATTAATCCTAATGAGACCCCTTTTCAACACTGTCAGGTGCTGATAATGCTGTCTCATATAAGTACATGGCATCTCCATTTCCTTCACAGTGATCACTCAACATCTGATGCAGTTCATCACTCCCCTTATATATCATACCAGGCCTTGTAACAACACTAAACATTAACAACGCTAATGGACTCTGATAACTGCTCCACCTATTACAGAGAATTGCAACTCTTAATCATTTACATAGCCACAAATAGTGTGTACATGTACAAAGTTACAATGACTTCTGACCATGTCTTCAGGGTGCTTCACTACTTTTCCAAGCAGTGTATATAAGCATGGAAAAGAAGATTTCGTTCCCCAAATTTCATATTCAAAAACCATTTGATCATGAAACCATTACACTCGGAGTAATATACTTTCTGCTAAATACCCAAGTTCAAGTGGCTTGCAATATGATATTAAATTACTAATGTGGTACGTCTTGATTGTCTTGATTGTTAACTTCGAAACTTTTCCTTCAGATGGAACAATTCTCCATGATATAAAACATACTAAGCCAAACAGTATAATACTTCACTGAACATGAGGGGGAATGGGCACCAAAATGTCACAGACATATTTTACAAAACATTTGAACCCCTCAAGTCATGAAATAAATATATTGCAGTATTACTACAGTCTCCAAATAAATGCTGTAGGCCTGACAGATATTTTAGATTGCAAAAACTTTTTACAGTATATTTATGATATAAGATGTTTAGATACATATGGAAATACAAGCTGAACTGGCCATGAGGACATTTAAATTAGTCAGACATTTTTTCATATCAGCGACATACAAATAGCTCACTGAGTCAATGTATGGGTTTTGATTGAATAATAACACAAAAAACTGACACTGAGCGTCTTTCTCCAAGAGGCAACTAAAGAAAAAAAGGAAAGAAATGTAGCAACAGGGCGAGTACGTTATCTACAACTTGAGGTCAAGAGAAATATCAAAGTCACAGAACAACAAAATCAATGTTGCAGTTCTTAATTTTTGTTATTGCCTTTAACATTTTGTGTTTATTGAACTGACATGAGTGTTTTCACACCTCCCCACCCCCTGTATTCCTGTCTCTTTCTTTCCATTTAGTAATTTTTAGTTCCAATCAGCTGTTGACCATCCAAATTACTATTTTTCTCTCACAATTGTTAATATTTGCATGCAGCTTTAGTGTGGTATCAATTTACGTGCATTATACCTAACTTAGATTCCCCCAGAGATCCAAAATGGAAACATTCTAAACTCCTACCAATGTGGGACACCACAATTTATAACTCATTTTGAAACCCAACAGACACATTTTGATATCCTGCAACTTAAGATACCTTATTAATTCAGGCCATCGTACCTTTGGGAGATAATGTACTTCAACTTTGAAAAAACTTTGGTTCAGAACCATTATCAAATAAAAAAATTCACTATCTCATTAATGACATAAAAAAATTACTTCCTAACAAAAACTGCTTCAGTGGAAATGGCTGATTCAGCAAACTAGTCAAATAAGGCAAAGGTCCCGAGTTCGAGTCTTGGTCGGGCACATAGTTTTAATCTGCCAGGAAGTTTCATATCAGCGCACACTCCCCTGCAGAGTGAAAATCTCATTCTGGAAACATCCCCAAGGCTGTGGCTAAGCCATGTCTCCGCAGTATCCTTTCTTTCAGGAGTGCTAGTTCTGCAAGGTTCGCAGGAGAGCTTCTGTAAAGTTTGGAAGATAGGAGACAAGATACTGGCAAAAGTAAAGCTGTGAGTACCGGGAGTGAGTCGTGCTTCGGTAGCTCAGATGGTAGAGCACTTGCCCACGAAAGGCAAAGGTCCCGAGTTCGAGTCTTGGTCGGGCACACAGTTTTAATCTGCTAGTAAGTTTCATAGTCAAATAAGTGTTTCACACTTTCATACACCAATTTAGATAGATAAATATGCATGTATTTATTACACTTGTGTGTAATTTCATAGTGTTTTTGTTTTGTATATTGGTACCTTGGTTGCTATGGGATTATTTATCAATTGTCACTTTTTATTTGTAGTTCACTGTTGCTATTTGAGTTTACACATTGTCAGTTTGTCATTGGGAGATAGTGAGTGGAGCTGTGGAAGCTAAGACATGGACTACGGAGGGGAGAAATCTGAACATTTCCGATATATTCTTCTGTTTGAGTTCAGTAGAGGAGTGACAGCAGCAGAGGCAACCAAAAACATTTGCGCTGTGTATAAAGATAGCGCCTCTGGACAGAGCATGGCACGAAAATGGTTTTCATATTTTAAGGAGGATTGTTTACACATTAGTGACTCTCCATGTTCAGGAAGACCTTCGGGGTTTGATGGAGATTATTTAAATACTTTAATCCACAATCATCCACAAAGGTGTACACAAGAACTGGCAAATGCAATGAACCGTGATCATTCCACAATAATGCAACATTTACATGCAGTGGGGAAGGTTAAAAAATCTGGTACCTGTGTACCACGTGCTCCAAGCCAAAATCTCAAAAATCACTGGGGTGGCTCTGCTTGCTCATCATCAAATGGCTCACTGACCATTCCTTTGCTGTATCTTTATTGGTGTCAAAAAATTATCTCTCTATGCTAACATCAAGGTAAAGAAAGAAATGGTTGAACCCAAACACAGCAGGAACTCCCCGTACAAAGATCTGCATGGATCCACGAAAGATAATGTAACACAGCTGGTGGAACAGCGACAGTGAGGTGCACTACTAATTTCTTCCCTGACATGTAACGATCACCGCTAACACTTATTATCAACAACTGAGACCTCTTGCAAATGCAGTCCAAGAACAACAACCAGGAAGACTGCGTGAAGTGATGCTACTCCATGATAATGTCCACCCACATTCTCTTAGACTGACAACAAAAAACTATATAGGAATTGGGTTGGGAAGTCATTCCACACCCACCTTATTTATCTGATCTTGTCCCCTCAGATTTTCCCCTTCTCACTCTCATCCTGTTCATGACAAGATGTGTGAAATGAATGTAGTTTTAACATGCTGGTGCTCCAGTTTATGCACAAAGATCATAGCAGACACCTTCCAATGACAGGAGGATTATGTCCCTCAGAGATGCACTTAAATGGAAGAGAAGTAGTTAAGTTTCATAACCAATTACTGGGTCAGTCTGTCCATAAGTTCACTAATTATCTATGTTGAAGGCACATCTGCAGCATGAGGATTCCCAATGACCCATAAAACATTAGTGTGATTTTGAGCATTTCATCTCTGGTTAAACAAACTCCATGTCATCATCCAGACACATAAATAAGCTCGTTCTGAGATATTTCTGTTCATAATGGTGCAAGTTTCATGTTGTAAGCTGCTTAACTACATACATTATAACACTATATAATCTGTACTAAAAACAAAATAAACTGTACCTCTTCAACTTAATTATTTTGCCAATTCCGTGTGTATAATCCTCAGTTCATTATTTGGCACCATACTCATGGCAAAAGAAAACACTTCTGTTCCTGCCACATCACAGTTTATGTACTGGAGCTAATTGAAAACATATCCTTTCTCTGCCAGGAGTTTCATAATTGAAACCATGTTGTAGCAGTCATCTGTAAAATAAATGACACTGTTACAAATTATAGCTTCTTAACAAGAATAGTAACAAAGAAAAAGGTCACACTACACATTATAAAATGAAAGCATTGCGTAATAACTGAAAACAGAGGTGTAATAAGGACTTCAAAAAGAATAATTTTAAGGCTAACCAGAGACAAGATAAATCAGATAACACAAAAATCTGGATCTTAAGTGAGCAACATAAAGAAAAAACTAAGTAATACTGTTATTTTGTCGAAAGTTATCATGGTGGGACTGTGCGAAAATACAGCTTAAGTCACACAATAAAGTAAAACCCATTCTTAATAACTAGCATTATTAATAGTTCCCACTTCTGTATTTACAACACTAAGAATTAACCTGTAAGTACTATTTTACTTTCAAAACAACCAAATTATTAAATAAAACATATTATTAAGTATCATACCTATACCAGAATGCTGGCGGCCAGAAAATTTTATTCCAAATCTTTCCACAGCACTTTTTAAGCTGGATGGGTAATGTCCAGTTGCCCTGGCGATGCACTGATGAATGAAATAAACATATAAAATTATTTTTGTATGCACTTTGTGAATCTACCAGAGCACAATGCCCAACAGTAACAGCACCAACACAAAAAGATCTGTTTCACAGTGAATAGCATTTTTTTTTTTTTTTTTTTGCTGTATCAGCTGTGAGATCAATCAAGTATGCATATTTTAAAGCTCCACAACAGATGTTAGGAAATGGAGTCAATTATCTGTGTATGATACTAGCTTATAAATAAACTCTTGAAACAATTTCTCTCAGATCAAGAGAGTTGCTAAATCTTTAGCAGGTTCCTTCCTATTTACTTGTGACTGTTGTGGTGGATGTTACATTACAGATCATGCTGCTCAGCAATCTAACAACTTAGACATAACATGTTTGCTCACTATTAATATTGACTACGGACAAAGAGGAAGAAAGACTGGCAGAGACTTTAAGCAAAATACCTGTTCAACACTTACCTGAAGTACACTATGTGATCAAAAGTATCCCAACACCCCCAAATACATACATTTTTCATACTACGTGCATTGTGCTGCCACCTTTCTGCCATGTACGCCACATCAGCAACCACATTAGTCATCAGACATTATGAGAGAGCAGAACTGGGCGTTCTGCAGAACTCATGGACTTCAAATGTGGTCAGGTGATTGGGTGTCACTTGTGTCATACGTTTGTACACAAGATTTCCACACTCCTAAACATACCTAGGTCCACAGTTTCTGATGTGATAGTCAAGTGGAAACGTGAAGGGACACGTACAGCACAAAAGCGTACAGCCTGACCTCGTCTGTTGACTGACAGAGACCGCTGACAGTTGAAGAGGGTCGGAATGTGTAACAGGCAGACATCTATCCAGACCATCACACAGGAATTCCAAACTGCATCAGGATCCACTGCAAGTACTATGACAGTGAGGCGGGAGGTGAGACAACTTGGATTTCATGGTTGAGTGGCTGCTCATAAGCCACACATCACACCGGTAAATGCCAAACGATGCCTCGCTCAGTGTAAGGACCATAAACATTGGACGATTGAACAGTGGAAAAACGTTGTGTGCAGTGACTAATCATGGTACACGATGAGGTGATCCGATGGCAGGGTGTGGGTACTGCGAATGCCCAGTGAACGTCATCTGCCAGCGTGTGTAGTGCCAGTGCCAGTGCCTACATTGATGTTTCTGATGGTTTAAGCATCTTCTTGCTTCCCACTGTTGAAGAGCAATTTGGGGATGGTGATTACCTCTTTCAATCGCCAATCTTGGTTGTGTAGGTTTTGCTGTAGACACAGGAAGAGAGTGGAACAGGAGGGGGAGATTGCTGCCCTTCAGATGGAACTAGATAGAGCAAAACAAGAGCTGGAAAGGTTAAGGGCGGAGAAGGGAAAAGAGAGGTGGGAAGTGACAACAGGTTATAGAAGAAAGCGGAATAGGATGTTCTCAGACAGTGTGGTTGTGAATGTGGAAAAAAGGTTTGATCTGTTGTCACAATTGGAAACTATGAGCCACAAATAGATGTAGGAGTAGGATAGGACAAAACAAACTTTCAAAAAGTGTTTGAAAAGTAAGAAGCCAGGAAATGCTGTGAAGAAGAAGACAGTTTTGTTGTTAGGTAGTTCACAACTGTTGCAGGATGAACTAGGGTCAGGTTACAAGTTTTTTTAAACCTAGTGCAAGTCTGGGTCAGGCGATACAGGATGTAGGTTCACTTTGCAAAGACTTCATAAAGGAAGACACCGTGATAATAGTGGGTGGGGTGGGCCAGAGCATAGATAAGAGCCCTAATTATTCAACTGAGAGTGACCTGGTAAAGATAGCTTCAGCAACGAGACATACTGGTGTTGGGCTTGTGTCTGTTCTGAGGCCGCCATGACCCACCTCATTTAAACTCTTCTATTAGGAGAGTTAATTTAGAGATGGAATGGCTGCTTGGATCAGATATGGGGTCTCATATCAGTGTGGTTCCTGTTGACTCTATCAGCAGGTGGGATTATACTAGGCATAGCCTCCACCTCAACAGGAAAGGGAAGGGAAAACTGTCTGGGCTAATAGCAAATATCTTGGGGAGGGGGGGGGGGGGGGGGGGGCACTGCCACAAGTTGTAAGTGATTACAAGTGACAGATCAGCAGTTTTTTAGGGTAGGGAGGACAGAAACAAAACATGTTCAGAGACCGGCTGAAAATGACATTCACATTGATAAAACAGGCAGCCAGAAAACAAATTTTAATGTACAGAATCCATGCAGGCAACCTCTGATTGAAACTACAGATACTCAAAAACCGGCAGGAAAATTAGGTTCATCCAGTTATAATTCAGCCAGTGTACAAAATCAATTATTGTTATTGCATCAGAATATCCAAGGACCAAGAGATACGCTTAATAAGTTACTTATTTGTGTTGAAGAATTAGAGTTGAGCAAACCAGTTGATATAATCTGCCTCTCTGAACATGTGACCACTTGTATAGATATGTTAAATGTTACAGGATTCAAGTTAGCTTCTTAATTCTGTAGAGAAAATATGGAGAAAGGAGGAGATGCCACATTTGTAAGAAAATGTTTTCATTTCAAGAATATTGATATTAATAAATTTAGCTCAGAGAAGCATTTAGAAGCTTGTGCAATTGAAGTAGTATTTCATAATAAGTCTTTTATAATAGTATGTTAGTTCCTACTGTGAACTTTGCTTCTAGGATATGTGAATGCTCTGAGACTGCTACTGATAACACCTTTGTAGACAGATCTAGGGAAAAAAGTTGTATCACACAACCAATAGTAAATGGGATATCTGATCATGACATGCAGCATCTTCTGTTAAATGTTGAAACTTGTCAGGATAAAAAAATCTATTAAATCTGCGTACAGGAGGGTAATAAATAAGTCAAAAATTGAGAAATTCGGGAAATTGCTCAAAGACATGAACTGGATAGATGGTTACAATACTTCTGACTGAAATGGAAAATACAAAGCAGTCATTAATAAAGTTACCTCACTTTTGAAAACTGATTTCCCCTAAAGGTAGCTTACATCACACAGAAGTCAAAAAATAAACTGTGTAATACACAAGGAATAAAGATATCATGTGGGACAAAAGGGAGACTGTATTACTATCTAGGAACAACTCTCATGTTAGAATTGTAATGCATTACAAAGAATACAGCAAAATATTGAAGCAAGTAATCCAGAAATCGAAGCAGCTTTATTATGAGGAAAAGATAATTACATCAGGCAACAAAATAAAAACTGTATGGGATATAGTGAAGACAGAGACAGGTGGGGCCAAAATGGAAGAGGAACAGATAGCTCTAAAAATAAATTAGACTTTGGTAACAAGTGCATGTAGAGTTGTAAACCTCTTAAACAAGTACTTCATTTCTGTTGCTGACAGCTTGGGGTTATCAGGTTCGGTGAACAGTGCAATGGAGTATCTCAGACAAATCTTTAAAAATAAAGTCAGTAGACCATGTACCAGTATTTACGGATGGCTCTAAACAGGGGGACTCTGTTGGTTGTGCTGTTGTTTTCCCTGATCGTGTCGTCAAGTTACGGCTTCCTGCGGTGTTTACCATCTTTGATGCCGAATTGTTTGCGATCTTGCGGGCATTGGAGCAGATGAGATGTGTTCCCAGTCTTAAGTTCCTCATCTGTTCTGACTCCCTGAGTGCCCTTCAGACCACGCAACACTTGTACCCAGCGGATACGGTCGTCCAGAACATCCACGATGCCCTACTCCACCTGCAACGGCAGGGGAAGGAGGTTTCCTTCTGCTGGGTGCCGGGGCACGTGGGTATTAGGGGAAACGAACTGGCGGATGTGGCTGCCGAAGATGCATGTTCCCTCCCTCACGTTATTGCATGTGCCGTCCCCCTCCATGCTGTTACCTCCCTTTTGCGTTTTCGCGTTCTGCGTCAGTGGAAAGAGGGGTGGCTGGCAGTCGGTGAAAATAAGCTGCGTCTGGTCAAGGCCACCACACGGCCGTGGCGTACGTCCTACCAGTCATGCAGGCGGGATGAGGTTCTCCTCACTCACCTCCGCATCGGGCACAGTCCCTTAACGCATGGTTTTTTACTCCGGCGGGAGGACCCCCCAATCTGCAGTGCTTGTGACGTCCAGATTACTGTCCACCACATTTTACTTGACTGTCTTTTATTCTCTGACCAGAGGGTGGTGGTTTCTTTGCCACCGGATTTGCCCTCTATTTTACAAGATGACGCAACGACTGTAGTTAAGGTCTTACGGTTTTGTGTCCTGTCCAATTTGTTGCCTCGGATTTTAGGGAGAGGGTTTTAATGTGCTGCTGGGTGACTGGCTCACCCAGGTTTTAGGTAAGAGGTCAGCCAGTCACGATTACCTCCTTGTTTCCCTTCGGTTTCTGTTCTCTTTTCCTTGTCTCCCTTCCTTTTTAGTGTGTTCCTTCTCCTCTTGTTTTGCCTCTGTCTGTGAGGTTTGTAAACCTCAAACACACACACACATAAAGTCCGTAAAATGGAAATAACACTCACACCTCCCAAAGAAGTAGCATCCATCATAAAATCCTTAAAATCTAAGTATTCTAGTTGATAACATATCAACGAAGTTAAAGAGTGCTCATGTGAGTTGAGTTCTATCTTAAGTTATTCATGTAATCAATCCATTATCAGCAGAACATTTCCAGACTGGCAAAAATATGCTGAAGTTAAGCCTCTTTACAAGAAGGGGATAAAGAGATACCTTCAAACTATTGACCAATTTCACTTTTGCCAGCTTTCTCAAAAATATTTGAAAAGGTTGTGTTCAAGTGTTTCCTTAAGCATCTGACTCCAAATAATATATTGCCCAAGTCCCAGTTTGGATTTCTTAAGGATTCTGATATAGGGAAAGTTATCTACACTTACAGTGAGAATGTACTTAATTCATTAGATAATAAATGAGAGGCTTCTGGCATTTTCTGTGACCTGTCAAAAGCTTCTGACTGTGTGAACCACAGCATTCTCTTAAGTAAATTAGAATATTTGGTGTCACCGGCAATGCTGCGAAATGGTTTGAGTCTTATCTCTCTAACACGAAACAATGTGTGTCACTGCGAAATATCTGTGCAGTAAGCAGTCGGTCATCATCTGATTGAGAATTAATTACATGTGGTGTTTCTAACGATTCCATCTTGGGTCAACTGCTGTTTCTTGCAGTACATTAATGGCCTCTCATCTGTTACATTACCAGATGCTAAGTTTCTTGTGTTTGCAGATGATACAAATATTGTAATAAGTAGCAAGTCAAGTATAGATTTAGAAATAGCTGCTAATCAAATTTTCACTGACATTAATAAGTGGTTTAAAGCTAATTCACTGTCATTAAACTTTGAGAAGACGCACTATATGCAGATCAGAACCTGTAAGAGGACTACAAACTGCAGCGCAACTTACCTCTGGTGGTACCAGCCTGTGAAGCAGGCTTCACATGTAACAGTGTTGAACACTGCCCAACCAATCCTATCATGGACGGATACCACACATAAAAGGCTTAAGTACAAAGTGTAACTTTTATCTGTTGAAACACGATTTCAAGCAGACATATTTAGATTCTCTTATTCATGATTTGGCCACATGTTTTGCCCCAGTGGAAGTCATGCACTTGGAACTATTACTTTTAGCAAATCCAATATTAGAAGGTGGTGTGAAAATTACTGAGAGCAGGACAATGACTCCAAATGTACTAAGATATGTCAATGATAGGTTAAACTTACAGATCAATCAACTGCACTCAGTTGTTGTGTTGCATCACACCTGCCCTCTCTTCTAGTATAGAGATGCAGTTCTCCAATGAATGAAAACCAGCTTGTCTGATAAACAGAATAGGTGAACCTCCAGTTAATCCTTCGCCCCTTTTTCTAGTTGTAGTCAAAAATCAAAATTATTTCATGAGAAGCAAATAATAACCTTTATGTCTTGAGTGCTTCAAGTAGTATCCACATCAACAACATATCCAACTGCCACCTACAAGTTCAAATGGTTCAGATGGATCGAAGCACTATGGGACTTAACATCTAAGGTCATCAGTCTCCTAGACTTAGAACTACTTAAACCTAACCTAACCTAAGGACATCACACACATCCATGCCCGAGGCAGGATTTGAACCTACGACCATAGCAGCAGTGTGGTTCTGGGCTGAAGTGCCTAGAACCACTCGGCCACAGCGGCCGGCTCCACCTACAAGTAATACTGCAGTTATATTGGAGTGGTGCAGCACGACCAGAGCAGCATGGCATGGCAAGCAGAGCAGCAATGGTGAAACAAACCAGTGCTGTTCAGTGTGTGTGATGCTGCAAGTGATGGGGCGCGGAGCAGAATGGCACAGAGTGGTGCTGAGAGAATCAAACATGTTTGTTTTAAACAGACAGCGACCAGAGCATTTCGAGTGACTCTGCTGCGGGTAGCAGAGTCTGTACTGTTGCTGGCTGGCACTTGTGTTTCTTTTGTTGTAGTGTTGAAATAAAATTAAATGAACATATGGCATTTATTGAATGGGATACCCCCTTCGGGTTTTGGCTGCTGTATTGCAAGTCTTTTTAATTGACACCACTTCAGTGACTTGCATGTCAATGATGATGAAAATGGTGATGAAGGATACACAACACCCAGTCCACTGCAGCGAATTGAACCCGAGCCCCCTTGCATAGAGAAAATGGTATCAGCTGAAGCTATGAGCGAAAGTGTTTTTATCTGGCATCCTTTATGGGACCACGAAAACAACTATCATCTCAACTGATTCATTCTAGACAAGTTTTGTGATGAGGTGGCAGCACTATTACAGACTGTAAGTACAGAACACATTTCATTAATTTCTTATTCTCCCATTGTCTTAAAATGAGAGGCAATAATAAAGTTGAAGTAGCACAGCTGAGAAACACATAAAAATCATGTTTTACTAGGTGAGAAAATGTTTTCAAAACCGTCTCATTTGCACAGCTTCATTTGAAGGTCTGTTAAAGTTTCGTCCTGTCTGATGTATGTCTTACACAGAATGCTCAATGTCTACTGTATGTTGCTCATCGATACTTAGAGATCGTTGTAGGTCAATGACAGTGTTGTGGAGAACACGTACATTTCACATCATCATCAACAAATTCTGCTAAAGTTTCTATTGGCTTCCAAAATATGCACCACTTTGTGCTCATTATTCCAAAAGCACATTCTATTAATTATCATGGTCCAGAAAACTGTTCGTTAAAATATTCATTCCATGGATCTAAAACACATTGACTGTAATATTTGCTAACATGCCCCAATGCATATGTCTCCTCTCCAATGAATACAAAAGGCAATTCAACTGATGTATTTAGTAGTGGAGTGTCTGGCAGTATATTAAGCTTCCCTTCTTGCATCAAGCGAAAAATACTAGAAGAATAAAATCTACCGCCTTCCCTTTCCTTCCCAAACCCTCAACATCGACTCTAACGAATTTCCCCTGATGATCTGCAACTGCTAGTAGTATGATTAAATGAAAATTTTTGTAGCCGTAAAACAATGTACCGGCATTTTCTGGGCATTTTAGACCAATTTGTTTTCTGTGAACATCACCGACTGCAGATGGAAAGTTGTTCATGTTACATAAATCATTTACAGTATTTAGAAAAAGGCACTCACGTGTAGAGTGGCTGGAGGCAACCCCACAACAGTCTGGTAGTTGACTACACAATACTTACAATGGTTGTATTTCCTATTGTGAATGTCAGAGCAACATCTCAAAAACTACTACTGGTTTCTAGGAACCTGTAACAATTCTCATTTCATCAGCTATTGACAACCCTTAAAAATGATGAGCCTTAAAAATAATGTTATTTCACTGGAAAAATCTGTAGTAGCTTGAATACCAGTTAGATATGAAAGTTTGGCCAATTAATCATACGACAAAATATTCTCCTCTTTGAGTACTATCATTTCCTAAAATCTTGTTTTGATATCTCAAACTGTTTGTGAGATATGAGGAATGTTACAAATATTTCATTCTGGCTTTTTTGCTCACACTAGAGTTCAGGACTAAGTGCTTAACATACAATCTATTTTCTCAAGACTGGTGACAGACAGTGATATTATTCTAAGCTTAAAGTATAATTCAGTATGTCAGCCACATTTCATATGCAGGAACATATGACCTAACATGCACCAAATGCAAATTCATAGCAAGTGCTATTTTTCAATGCAAACTTTTTGAAATTCTTGCAGTAGGTTACTTAATTTTGAAATATCACAATAACTATGACCATTAACAAAATGATAGGCAGTTCATCGTTAAGCTGGCGAGTAAAGCTATGAGATGTATGAGAATCAAATTTTTTCACTGAATAGTTTCTTTAAAATCATTTGAGAAAGACTACAGATCGGCTGGCACGCATGTTTGCAGTCCATGCAGTCAAGTGAGCCTGCCCGGTGGTTGCACTGTTCCCTACCCCACTATACCCAGGCACAAAGCAGCACTGTGGCAACGGCCAGACACACAGCTCCACTCTGCATTGTTGTGCCACTCCACTATACCCCGCGACTAATAAATCATCACTTAAGCCACCTCGGTTGGGTCTGCCGTTTCTTGCGACGGCACTCTTCTCCTGATTCATATTATGTACACACTATCACCCCTCAGCTGATTCCTGGTATCAGATCTCCACATGAATTACTGATTGATTCGCTAATAAATAATAAGAAAGTTAAGCCAATAATAGACCAGGTGCTTCCATTTCATTGGACAAGTGGCGAACATATGTTCTCTTTGAATCTGCTCTCTTGCTTGCTCAAAAATATGATTACGTGCAAAAGGTGATCATCAGTTACCAATTAAAGGCACATTCAGCATCAAAGTTATTTACCAAAATGCCTCACAGTTGCCAAAGTTGAGAATTTATATGGCCTTCAAACATTTCCTGTTTACAATTGACAAATTAATCGCTTTCTTACCTATATATGTATCAATCTAAGCCATGAAAGACATATGTCATCAATTTAAGGATTTGTTTTTGTCTCGTCTGGTCTCAAGTAACTATCAATTATGAGGTTCACATCACACTGAAACCATCAGCTTCTCCCAGTTTTGCCGATGCAAAACAGAAACTAGATCACTTGAAGTATTCAAAAGTACAGTGTTTGTGCATCACCAATAGTCATAATCTACATCTACATGCATACTCTGCAAGCCACCATATGATGTGTGCCGGAGGGTACGTTGAACCATTACTAGTCATTTCCTCTCCTCTTCCACTGGCAAACAGAGCAAGGGAAAGACGACTGTCTATATGCCTCCATATGAGCCCAAATTTCTCTTATCTTTGTAGTCCTTATGGGAAATGTACATTGCTGGCAGTAGAATTGTTCTGCAGACAGCTTCAAATACCTATTTTCTAAATTTTCTCAAGCTTGTTCTTCGAAACACACACACACACACACACACACACACACACACACACACACACACACACACTAGCTTTCCTCTATGGATGTCAATCATTTGCCTTCCCTACTACAATCCTTACATGCTCATCCCATTTCATATCGCTTTGCAATGTTATGACTCAATATTTAATCGATGTGACTGTGTCAAGCAACACACTACTAATGCTTTATTCGAACATTACGGGATTGTTTTTCCTACTCATTTGCACTAGCTTATATTTTTCTGCATTTAGAGCTAGCTGCCATTCATCACACCAACTAGAAATTTTGTCTAAGTCATCTTGTATCCACCTACAGTCACTCAACACCATCTTCCCATACACCACAGCATCATCAGTAAGCAGCTGCAGATCGCTGTTTCTCATCCACCAGATCATTTATGTGTATAGAGAATAACAGTGGTCCTATCAGACATTCCTCGGGCACTCCTGATGATAATAAAGAGACTTAGCAGCTCACTCCACTTGGGCTCAGTTTTCAAGGCTGTCACTTTACAAGCCAATATGGATACTTACTTAATAATTTACTTACTAAACTGGAAGGTGATGAATGATAGATGAAAATAAATTTATCAGACAAAAATTTGCAAATACCATGTCTTTTACCAATAGAAGCATATCTGAAAACTACAGGTAGACCTGCAGTTGGAAGTGTGTGGATCAAGTTTCCATTGAAACAAGGCAGAAGTTATAACCTCACAACTCCCCCTCCATTTCTGCCTACATGACACCTATCCCAGTAGAGGATACACTAAAAATGAATAAGTCATTCAACATATTATAGATGATAAGGACAAATAACATACAAATATTTTTTAAGTGTAGGGAGTTAAGATTCGGATTTTATGTCTGGGTAGGGGTGCAGCCAGGGGAGAATATCCCTGGGACAATAAAAGTGGTGCGAGGTGTTCCTCCCCAACTTTACCCCATAAGTTGACTACTAAAATGAGTGCTTTAACTTAAGTAGTAATATACGTTTTCCCACATAGAGGTTAATAAACACGATGCTTTCATTACATCATCAGCACGAATACATGGTAATCACTAGCTGAAATGTAAATTATGGCGTAGGTCGAGTGGGTCTGGACATGCCACTAGCACATGCAGACTGTCAGGGTCGCTCTGAAGGTGTACGGGGGAGGGTTCTCTTGTTGTAGTACGTAGATGTATGTGTGGCACGGGTATGATCAGTACGGATGCTACAAAGGCGCAGTTTCTCTTCGAGAGAGGCGAAGTGGCATGCCCCCCCTTCTTGATGGAGACTTTTATCCTTCGGAGTTTGTTGGCTTCCCACTACTGTAAGATACAGCAACTGTAAGTCAGATTCTGAAATTTGCACTGCCAGCACATTTATTTTGGGGATTCCATTAACTAATGTAACAGCACGATCACTGACTGAGATGCCTATTTAGGTCAGCATCCAGAGGAATGACATGGAGAATCTGGTTTTGTGGAGATCATGATGGTGGAGATCAATGGCTGAGTCCATGAGTAATTGTCAATCATCTTCGAACTTCTGAGAAAGTCTGTGCAAGAGAATATTTCTGTCAGGTTGAGAGCTCTGTGCCTTTGCTTTAATTCTGCCTTGTAGATACTGCATACTTTGGGCTGTTCATACATTTTTTTGTTGATATATCCGTATCCAACTTCTTCATTGTTCTTGGAGACGGCGGGGTTGTACTAAAGGTGGCATAGACATGAAGGGCTAAACAGAACCTATGGTGATAAACATTAGGGTCTATGTGATCCTTTATACCACAAGGGACATCCATTTGCACAAATCGAGGAATACATCAGTGAGAAAGCTCCATTTGTGGGTTGTGTGACCAAATTATTATGGAGAAAATGAGCTCCCAAACCACGCCTTCTGGTGTAACTGTTGTTGTTCTCCACGTTTTCAAATGGTTCATAAAAACAACTGATGTTAGGGTTCTGGAAAAGTCACATAAGAGGGATGTTCTGACCCACAGTAAAAATCTTAAACTACATAATTGAGTGTTGTTGGAGATGAACACTCAAAGGTGGGATACCTGCTTCCACAAGGAGACTACTGACAGGGTACGTGCAGAAAACTCCAGTAGCAAGGTGACCTCCATGGAAATGCATGGAGTCTAGCAGGTCTAAAACTGAAGGCGCTGTTGGCCTGCAAGTGTCCATTCCATAGTCTGATTGAGTTAATGTCAATGACTGATAATATTTTACTAGAACTTGTCAACCCGCCAAGTGCACAGGCACCAAGGGATGGAAAAAAAGGTTTGAGAATTAAAAGAGAATTCTCCTAAGTATCATGTTGTTATTTTATATCCACGAGAGGCCTTTCCTTATGACTGTAAGTGCAAGCTGTTGCAACAGTGTCATTTCATCCAAGTAGCATTATATAGTAAACACTACTACCAACAGATGTCTACTGTTAACATGGTGTATGTAGCAATCATGTCGTAGGTTTCGACTGTTGCTGCCTAAAAACTCGCTCATGTTCAGCAATGGCGTTTGCTACGATGTTGTAGCATGTTTAATGTCAGTGAGCAAGTGCTAAAACAAATATGTTATTTGGCCAAAAGCTTCTGATTTTTGCTGACTGAGGACAGGTGGAAGACTGAGTCAGAGTGCTTCAGTGTAACTGATAGAATAATAAGTGAAATGAAAAACGGGTCGCACATGTATCACACCATTTGTCTGGTGTTAATTTCCTATCAAGAAAACACTTTAAAAGAAAAAAGCTCTGTATATTATCTTGAAAAATGTGCAGCTGATTTTGATGCCAAATGCAGCAGAGATATTAATACTGTAGAGCTAGTTACCAAAATAGCTGCTTTCAAGTTCCAAGTGAAATGTCTGAACACGAACATTCACACAACTTCCCATTTGTAAATTTTAAGATTTTCTGAAGTATTTGTTCAGAAATGCTTATGCTAACATCAAAATAGCTTTGATAACAATTATGACAATGGAAGTGACTGTAGCATCTTGAGAATGGAGTTTCAGAAAATTAAGGATGCCAAAAAAAGTATTTAAGGTCAAATATTGGTGCAAGCAGACTGTCAAATTTAGCCATCTTGTTGACAGAATAGGACACATATGCTAAATTTGACTTCAATGGCACAAACAAAGAATTTTCTTTGCTCAAAACAAGGAAATATGAAGTAGAATTAAGTAATAAGCACATTTTGGAAAGGGGCAGTTTCCCAACTCTTACTTATAGCCCTTTTTTCTTTTATTTCTAATCAGTAATTTATGTACATTCTCACTCCGCAGAGGCTTGTGCGCTGATGTGACACTTCCTGGTGGGTTAAAACTGGGTGTCTGGCCAAGACTCAAATTCAGGACCTTTGCCTTTCGCAGTAAAGTGCTCTACTTGCCCGTGAAAGGCAAAGGACCAGAGTTCAAGTCCCGGCCCAGCACACACTTTTAATATGCCAGGATGTTTCATATCAGTGCACACTCCACTGCAGAGTGAAAACTTCATTTTGGAAACATCCCCCAGCTGCGGCTAAGCTATGTCTCTGCAATATCCTTTCTTCCACATGTGCTAGTCTTGCACGTTTCGCAGGAGAGCTTCTGTGAAGTTTGGAAGGAAGAAGGTGAGGTACTGGCAGCAGTAAGGCTGTGAGGACAGGTTACGAGTCATCCTTGGGTAGCTCAAGTCAGTAGAGAACTTGACTGTGAAAGTTAAAGGTCCTGAGTTTGAGTCTCAGTCCGGTGCACAGTTTTAATCTCCCTGGAAGTTTTATTTTCAATTTATGTACTATTAATGATTTATATGAACAAATAAAACCTGTTATTTAAAATACAAGGTGATTACAATTAAAGTTACAGTTCCAAAATGCTGCTAAGAACGACACCAAGTTTGAATGAAATATTATGGAAGAAGTAGGAAACTTCATGGAAAGAAAAAAAAAAATAATGAAAATTTTACCAGTACATGGTACTGTAAGCAGCAGAATATGCAAAATAAAAGAAGTGGGGTGCACAGCTGTTCCTCTGTTTGTGTCTGCAAACCACAGCATGACTGTCTCAATGATGATTAGCACACTGCCGGCAAAGCTTTTCACAAGAACGGTGACCACATGAGCTCTGCAGAAGTTCCTGACAGTCAATGTTATGAAAAAAGAGGCATTGGTCCATTGTCTGCCAAGGAACTGGAGAAAATGATAATGAAATTCAAAAGACAGGCTATTTTTAAGTGCAGTGTGGCAGAGGGAGGAAAACAACTGAATCAACAGTAGAAGCGTGGCCACAGCATTACAGGAGGGGTCGAGCAATGGTGTGCAGACATGTAGTGTATGGAAAATTGCCCTAACTCTGGACATGCCTAGTGCATAACAATTTACGAAACATCCTGCATTGCTAGCCATACAAAATTACCCACGATCAGGAGTTGCTTCATGCTGACCTGCCCGTAAGACAAATGTTGCTCTAGAATTTCTTGCTCATATGGAAGTGGACAACGAATGGCCATGGAATTCTGAGGACATACAAAGCCCATTTTTATCTCCATGGACATGCCAATACACAAAACTGTAGAATATGGGAAACAAAAAATCCACTGTCACATCAACAGGTATCACTTCATTCTGCAAAGGTAACTGTGTGGTGCACATTCATGGTGTAGTTCATCATAGGGACATATTTTTTCGAGGTGATGGGTCCTGTTATCTGTACTGTCACTGTCAAATGCTATGAGAGACTTCTGTGCACAAACACTATTCCAACCGTTCAAGAGTTTGCATGGGTAGGGTCATTTTTATGCAAGATAGCACTCCTCCGCACACTGACACAGCCAGTGAAGCAGTTGCTGCAAAGGCATTTTGGAAATGTGAGAATAATCAGCCATCATTTTCCCCACAGCCTGGGCATTCAGATCACCTGATATGAATCTGAGTGACTTCTGATGTTTTTTTTTTTTTTTCTGGGGGGGGGGGGGGGGGGGGGAAGGAGACCAGACAGCGAGGTCATCGGTCTCATCGGATTAGGGAAGGATGGGGAAGGAAGTCGGCCGTGCCCTTTCAAAGGAACCATCCTGGCATTTGCCTGGAGCGATTTAGGGAAATCACGGAAAACCTAAATCACGATGGCCGGATGTGGGATTGAACCGTCGTCCTCCCGAATGCGAGTCCAGTGTCAGAGACTTCTGACTGTGGGGTTATCTGAAAGATAATGTATTCAGTGCTCCGATAACAATGTAGCTGAACTGAAGGCACACATTGTGCATCACATTCCGAATGTGACCCCTGAGACACTCCACTCTGTCGTGGAATGTGCTATTTCTCAATTTCAACTAGTGGCAGAAAACAGTGGACAGCATACTGAACATGTCATGTGCCAGTCTCATACCAAACACTGATTTCACTGATTTTTAAGCAGTTCTTGGCCTCAGGACAATTAAAAACCAAGTTTTCCTACCCTATGTGGTACAGCCTTGCCATGGTGGATGGACTTATCTTACTAACAATGCCACAACTGTTGAAAGATAAACTTATGCAGTCATGCATAATGCACTGTTGGTTTAATGTGCTACTTGCACCATACACATCATACTGTGATTCATCTGTCATTTGTAGCCAAACCCATTTATGTTATGATGTTTACAGTACCATCTAGTGGGAAAATTTTCATTTATTCTGTTTCCATAAAATTTCCTCCTTCTTTGATAATATTCTGTTCAAATTTGATATCGTTCTGTGCAGCATTATTTTGTTATTGTTTATAAACTGGAACTTTAATTACGATCAGCCTCTATATCTTACTAAAACACTGTATAGTAACTGCCATAAACAATAAAATATATACACTGCCTGACCAAAAAACTGTGTCATCCAGAAGATATGGTCTGATGTCACTATGACTTCATACACGTACACACAATCAGTGGGAATATAAATGAATTTCAATTCTCTGTGATGTGTAAAACAGCCACCAAAGTGCATTAGTATTATTCGTGTTTAATGTTGTTACCAAGCCTGATAGGTTACTGCATTTACTCGAATCTAAGCCACACTTTTTTTCCAGTTTTTGTAATCCAAAAAACCGCCTGCGGCTTAGAATAGAGTGCAAAGTAAGCGGAAGTTCTGAAAAATGTTGGTAGGTGCCGTCACAACTAACTTTTGTCATCGAATATATGTAGCGCTACACAGGCATGCTTTGCAGGCACAAAGATAAATACTGGCGCCAAAACCTCTGCGTAAAAAAAAGACTGCATTTTCATACATTATCCATCGAAGTAAATACAAATTCCATATTGTTCATCTTCGAATGTTGCAGCGTTTCAGTGTACTACGAAAATCCGACTGGCAAGACTGTTAGGGATGTTTGTCAATATGGCCAACTCTATGTTCTGAATTTTTTCCTACCTGTGAGAAGAGATGGTTGCTAATAGGAACTTTTATGAATTGTGAATCACATGCAGTATTCTCTTCACCATAAGAATAATAGAAATACAAACATTTTGCCATGTATTCTTTCGTGTTTGCTGCTATCTCATTTCAATTCTGTCTGCCTAATAAACTACGAAACTAGAGTGAGACAACAGTAAACGTGGAAGAATATACATATCATGTCATGTTTATATTCATATTATTCTTATGCTGAATAGTGATACAGTCAGAAATGAAGCACGGCAATTGACTAGATTTTTAAATCTAAGGTGACTCTAATTTCTGTGCAGAATGTAATGTACTAAAGAGACGTCTGCAAAGATTTTCAAACGGAGAAAAATTTTCGCTAAACTCTCGTTCAGAACATCTTCAATCATACGCAGTCTATTATTTGGTTCTTGTTGATCGTTATCAAAGAAAGCAGCAGTGTAAGTAACAACAAATAGCAGTCTCTTGCCATTGTTTAGCTAATGAGATGATAATTCCCCCCCCCCCCTTTTTTTTTTAATTGTAAGCGGCGGTAGCACGCACAAAAGCAAGCCATGCCGCGAGTGGTGACAGGCCGTAAACACTCATTATCAGAATGCGACAAACAATGCATGACACAGTACAGTAATGCATCTTCAGCTTAGAGTGACGTAAGCACCTATAACAAAGAGAATGGCACTTATCAGATCAAAGAAAATTAAGCAATCAATTCAAACCAGACGAAGAACATGGAAAAGGAAGGGTACCTGTACAAATACGGAAGGACCGCCTGACACATAGCAATGGCTACCTGGTAAAGCTTAACTGCTAAGCTTATGACTTGAACCAAACTACTGTAGCTGTATCGTCATTCATTTGACCTAAATTGTGTCTCATATTACAATGGACCAACTTTGTTTTGATTTGGAGGTGCGGCCTAAAACTTTTATCTCCCCTTGAATTTCGAGTCTCAAATTTCAGGTGCGGCTTAGATGCAGGAAAATTTTTTTTCCTCGATTTCGAGTCTCATTTTTCAGCTGCGGCTTAGAATCAAGTGCGGCTTAGATTCGAATAAATACGGTGTATAAGGGAAGTGAACACTATCATATGCTGAGTGAACACTGAGAAGGAACTCAAGATGTCATGTACTCATGAGAGACAAGAGTTATCAGCACCTGATTGAGCTTGAAAGTGGCCTCATTAAAGGTCTCCATTTGGCTGGCTGGTCAAATTATGCAATATCAAGATTTGTGGGCAATTTGGATATGGCAGTGGCTTGATGTTGGGCTGCATTGGAATGTGAGGTCAGGCATACTCCTCATCAAGGTTCTGATTGACCCTGTCTGACCACCACAAATGAGTATCGCCATATGAGCACCATGTACATAGTAGCTCTTTCACATCTGCGTCCACCATCTGAGGACCAGATGACATTCTGGTGATTGTCCTGCATAATGACATAGATCTTTGGTATTGAGAGATGTCACTAACATTCAAGTCAGATGATACATTTGGTCCTTAGATCGAGTGATAAAAAGGCCCCCTGCTTGGATAAAACTAAAAACTAGGTCTGCCATTGCAGCGTCATCCGATAAAAGTACAAATGTCTGCTTGAGCACAGTTAAAAATGGACAGGCCAACAAGATGTGGACCACTGTCAACACTGATCCACAGCGACAGAGAGGTAGGTCCTCACGGCGCAAGAGATGACCATGCATTAGCCAGGTGTGGCCAATGTGTAGCCGGCAAAGAACAACCGAGTCCTTGCCGGAGGCTCGCAAGGAGGAGCGCCACACACCTGTAATGTCTTTGACAACTCGAAGTTTGTTGGGTGAAGGCAGGGTGCGCCATTCATCACCCCAGGCACCAAGCACCTTCTGCTGCAAAACTGACCTGAGATCACACTTCGAAAGGCCAATCTCCAAGGCCGGGGCACTAACAGCCTGTTTGGCCAGCATGTCTACCCGTTCATTTCCCGGGATGCCGACATGACTCGAGGTCCACACAAAGACCAAGGAGTGGCCGCAACAGGCAAGAGTATGGAGGGACTCCTGGATAGCCATCACCAGACGAGAGTGAGGAAAACACTGGTCGATAGCTCGTAAACCACTCAGGGAGTCACTACAGATAACGAAGGACTCACCTGAGCAGGAACGGATATACTCTAGGGTGCGAGAGGTGGTTACCAGCTTGGCAGTGAAAACACTGGAGCCAGCCGGCAATGAGCATTGTTCAGAATGATCCCCTAGAGTAAGAGCATACCCAACACAACCAGCAACCATCAAACCGTCAGTATAGACCATGTCAGAGCCTTGAAACATGGCAAGGAGTGAAAGAAAGTGGTGGCGGAGGGCCTCAGGAGGGACTGAGTCCTTCGGGCCCCGTGCCGAATCGAGCCGAAGGTGTGACACACACCACGGGGGTAGATGTACATGGGCTCGGAAAACAGGTGGGAGAGGGAAAAACTCAAGCCCCGAGAGAAGAGCCCGGACATGAACCGAGATCATACACCCTGACCGGGGCTGCCGTTCTGGAAGATGGACAACCGAGTTGGGGAACAGCACACAGTAATTGGGATGCCCGGGCAAGCTACAAACATGTGCAGCATAAGTGGCCAGTAATCGTTGGCACTGGATCCGCACTGGAGGGACACCAGCCTCCACAAGTATGCTGTTCACAGGGCTTGTGCAGAAAGCTCCAGTGGCGAGTCAGATCCCACTGTGAAGGATGGGATGGGGTCAAGCAACCGCAACGCAGAAGGTTATGCCGAACAGTAAGCAAGGCTCCCATAATCTAGACGGGACTTAATTAGCGCCTGATACAGTCATAGAAGGGTAGACCGATTGGCACCCCAGATGGTGTGACTCCGGGGAAACCTGGGGCAAAAAATGGAAAAAAAAATTGATTATTATTTTCTTGTTTCATTAAAATCTACGGAATCTCCTGAACATTCTGATATTTATTTGGTGGAAATATTATCTTGTTGGTATTATCGTCCTTTACTGTACATCTGCACTGTCAGTTTTCATCCTCGTGACTTGCTTTGACTCATTTGAACGGTCATGTTTCCAAAACTATTTGCTGTAGAAGGCTATGGTTTTGTTGTTTTGTAGTTGACAGTCTGCTCTACACAGTGTATTGTTTCCATAGCTCTCTGTTTGAATGGCGTGAAGTGTTTTGTGAACAGCTTTCTGTTTAGTGGGTTTTAGTTCGCGCAGCAAGCAGACATTGACAGCATTTTGCAGAAGAAAAATGACAAAACCATGTGGAATATTCAAGAAGTGAAGAAACAAAGCTAACAGGTTTTACCGAAAATGTGTAGCTGATGAAGCTTGTTTGAGTATATCACAAGGAACTACAAGTGACAGCAGTGACAAGAAAAGTGCAGTGCCTACAGCCGCCGCACCCCCCCCCCCCCCCCGCCCCCACCCCGCAGTGCTTCAAAAAGGAAAGTTGACTATAGAGTTTATGAAGAGCTCAGTGTAGAAAAAGACATGGATACGAGTATAATTGTGGAGTTCGGTATTTTGGCTCGTGTTCTAAGTGAAGCAAGGAGTTGTTCTCTTTGTGGTGGTACAGTAACACTGTCTGAAGATGAATCAGATAGGAAAGGAATTGTTTGTCATTTACATATTTCCTGTCAGAACTGTGAATTCTCTAAATCATTTTGCACATCAAGCAAGTGCAAAAACAACTTGTATACTAATAACGTAAGATTAGTATATGGACTGAGGTGCAATGGGAAGGGTCGGGCAGCTGGGAAAATGTTGTGCAGCATCATGAATTTGCCAGGTCCTCCTACAGAGGATGAACACAACACAAATGTCATTGGTGTTTGTGTAAAGGAAGTGGCTACAGATTCCATGATATCTGCAACAAAAGAAGCAGTGGAAGCAAGTGATGGTTGCACTGATATCAGTATTGCCTTTGATGGTTCCTGGCAGAGACAAAGACACAAATCTAAGAATGGAGTTGCAACGGCAACAAGTGTTGACACTGGAAAAGTCCTGGATCTTGAGATTTTGTCAAAATATTCTCAAGGATGCACATGTGCTGACATGGATAGAGAGAGAGTAGAAGCCCATAAGCCAAACTGTGGAAAAAATTATGAGGGAACAAGTGGAGGGATGGAAGTGGCTGCTGCAGTAAATATTTTTCAGTGATCTGAGGAAGAAAGGGGAGTTAGGTATATTCAGTTCTTGGGAGATGGAGACAGCAAGTCTTTCAAAGCAGTAGTGGACAGCAAACCTTACAGTGTGCCCATAACTAAACTAGAATGTGTAGGCCATGTGAAAAATAGAATGGGTGCATGTCTCAGACAATTGAAAATAAAACTTGGCAATGCAAAGCTATCAGATGGTAAAACAATAAAAGGTCCTGACAGACTGACTGACAAGGTGACAGATCAGTTTTAAGATTATTATGGCAAAGCTATTAGGGACAACACCAGTGATTTGCACAAGATGGTGAGAACAGTGTGGGCTATCTACTATCATAAAATTTCAACTGATAACAACCCCGAACACTGTTTGTGTCCTCCTCCTCCTCCTGAGACATGGTGCAAATATAGAAAATCTGAAACTGAAGGATCTCTGGCAGATTTTAAGCATAAAGACAGTGTGCCTCAACAGTAATGGAGGCTCTGAAGCCTATATTTAGAGATATGGCCCATCCAGATCTGTTGAAAAGGTTTTTGCATGGGAAAACACAAAACGTCAATGAATCTTTCAATAATATTCTCTGGACTCACATACCAAAAAGTGTACTTGGGATGAAGACCCTACAGTTAGGAAGTATGACACTGTAATCACATTTAATAATGGATGTAGTGGCACACAGAGTACTTGAGAAGGTGGGAGTGATTTTGGGGAAGAATAAAGTGGAAGGTCTTCACAAAGTGGACATCGGAAGAGTGAAAAAAGCTGAAATTTCAGCAAAACATGTGAACAAACAGGCAAGGAAAAGGAGAAGGCAGCTGTTATTTGATAGAACTGGTGGTGAAGATGACCTAAAATATGGAGCAGGGTGTTTTTAATAACATCATGTAACAATAAAGGTACGAAATTTTATATGAAAACTTTAAACGTCCTTTTCTCAGTTTATACATTTTTCACTACAAAAGCCCCTTTTTATCAGAAACTATTCATCCTATTGCAGTGAAACTTTACAGGGTCCTGCACAACTATCCAGTCAGCCATGGATCTACAACCAAGAATATACGTTCGGCTCAGCTATTTTTATGTGTATTTATGTTAACAAAATTTAGGCATTGAGTAAAAAATTAGTAAAACCTTTTGTTTTGAAGCAAAACTTACCATCGTAGATCAGTAGAATAAAGAGTCAGTGGTTAATATACAGCATAAATTTTAAATCCTTATCTACAACAGTTTCTGAGATAATGGGTCATTAACATTAGTGAATTAACATGGGTGAGATAGGGGTCCGGGTCTCTCCTTCAGATGCCGCCAGCAAGTTTGTTTAAGCTGCCGAATATCAGGGAGCCAAGTCAACTAGGTATCAAAAACCAATCCCAAAAACCGGTGCGTCTCCACCACAGCAAGACGTTCGCCATCAAGATAAAGCCGTGGCTCAGGGTGAACTGTGCAATGTTGGCAGAAATGCATAATGCAGGTCTTGACAGCCAAAAACTGGAAGCCATGTGCTACAGCTCTAGACTGCACCTTGTGGATAGCACCCTGTAGCTGCCATTCAGCAGCTGCAATGCCAGTGGAGCTATAGTATAAGCAGAAGTCATCAGCATACAAGGAAGCTGAGACAGACATTTCCACCGCTGCAGCAGGCCCATTAATTGCAACTAAAAAGAGGCAGACACTCAAGACAGTCCCTTGCGGGACCCCATTCTCCTGAACTCTTGAGGAACTATGGGAGGCCGCAACTTGTACGCGGAAGGAACGAAGCGACAGAAAATTTTGCACGAAAATCGGGACCGGCCCCCAAAGACCACACTCATGTAGTATGGAGAGGATGTGTTGTCGCAATGTTGTATTGTATGCCTTTCGCATGTCAAGAAAGACAGCAACCAGATGCTGGTGGTGGACAAAGGCTGTACGAATGGCAGACTCCAGACAGACCAGATTATCGGTGGCAGAGTGGTCCTTACGGAACCCATCCTGAGACGAAGCCAGAAGGTCCCGAGACTCAAGTAGCCAACTCAACCTCCGGCTCACCATGCATTCGAGCAACTTGCAAAGAACATTGGTGAGGCTAGTGGGGCGGTAGCTGTCTACCTCCAGCTGTTCTTTACAGGTTTCAATACAGGGATTACGATGCTTTCCCGCCACTGCGACGGGAACTCACCCTCAGCCCAGATACGGTCAAAAAGGTCTAGGAGGCGTCGCCAGCAGTCCACCAAAAGGTGTTTGAGCATCTGACAGTGGATGCAATTTGGCCCGGGAGCCATGTCAGGGCAAGCAGATAGGGCATTTTGGAATTCCCACTCACTGACCAGAGCATTGTATGATTCAGGGTGGTGCGTGTGGAATGAAAGGCTCCGATGTTCCAACTGCTCTTTCAGAGAGCAGAAGGCCAGCGGGTAATTCGCAGAAGCGGAACTCTGAGCAAAATGCTCCGCTAAGTGGTTTGCAATCGTGTCGGAGTCAGTACAGACTGCTCCATTCAGTGAAAGTGCAGGGACGCTGACAGGGGTCTGATAACTATAGAGTCACCTAATCTTGGCCCAAACCTGGGATGGAGAGGTACAGAGGCCAATGGTGTAGACATACCTTTCTCAGCACTCCTGCTTGCGTCTGCGAATGAGGTGGCAGGCTTGCGCACAGTTAAAGGCAATGAGGTGTTCCAATGATGGATGCCGCTTATGATGCTGGAGGGCCTGCATGCGATCTCTAATTGCCTCAGTGATCTCGGGTGACCACCAACGCACAGTCCTCCGCCAGGGGACCCAGACAAACAGCAAATTGCAAATTCTGCGGCTGTAATGATGCCGCTGGTGATCGAGTGAACCACCACATCAATGGCGTCATTGGAAAGAGTCTCAATAGTGGCAATGGAGGTGAACCAGTCCCAGTCAGCCTTATTTACAGGGACACCCAGAAGAGTGGCGCTGTGGCAGTGACAGAAGACAGAAAGATCGGAGAGTGGTCACTACCACACAAGTCGTCATGCACACTCCACTGGACAGATGGTAATAGGCTAGGACTGCAGATCTAAAGGTGCCTTCACACATTTCACACTGAAGTCGTTAAGCAAGTGTTGGCACAGCTTGAGCTTCAGTGTGAAATGTGTGAAGGCACTATCATTTAAAAGAGAAAGGTCAAGCTGTGCCAACACTTGCTTGATGACACTGCCTCGGCCTGTTGCCACTGATCCAGCCCACAGAGGGTTATGGGCGTTGAAGTTGCCCAGTAACAGAAAAGGTGGCGGCAATTGGGTTATCAGTGCAGCCAGGACATGCTGCGGGATGTCACCATCCGGTGGAAGATAGAGACTGCAGACAGTAACAGCCTGAGGAGTCCACACACGAACAGTGACAGCCTCTAAAGGTGTTTGAAGAGGGACACACTCACTGTAAAAAGAGTTAAGGATGAAGATGCAGACACCAACAGATACCCTTTCATATGCTGCCCGGTTCTTATAATAACACTGATAGCCACGGAGGGCAGGGTTCCACATCACCGGAAACCAAGTTTCCTGGAGAGCAATGCAGGAGAAAGGGTGAAAGCTGACAAGTTGGCATAGTTCAGCAAGATGGTGGAAAAAACTGCTGCAATTTCATGGGAGAAAGACATTGTACATGGCCGAAAATGGCGTGAAGGGACCGAGGAGGCAGATTACGCTGCTAGGTCACCTGCTGCCACCAACTGGGAACCTATGGGCGTGTCATCCATCGCGTCTCAGGGACCGGCGAGATCTAGGACCTCAGCAGACGCCAGAGTCTCCACCTCATCCTCAGATGCAGAGCTGGTAGGTAACTATGGTGGCGGTGGTGCCACCGCAGTTTCCTTCATCTTAGGGGTCTTTGGCGATTTCTCGCGCTGTTACTTGGGTTGCTCAAGCAGGGAGGGCTTCTTTGATTCAGTCTCTGGGACTGAAGAGGACCGCGAAGCCCTACGACCAGCTACCTGGGGCTTCTTCAGCCACTGGCGGGTGTCTGCTTTGCCACTGGTAGGAGGAACCTGGGAAGGGAGTGACCCAAGCGGTAGACCATCACCTTGACCTTCTCCGATAATGTATCACCCTCGAAGGCCAAGATGAAGGCACCGGTAGCAACTCGATTATCCCTCAGACCCCGATGAATGTGCTGGACAAAATGAACACTTCGCCGCTCTAAATTGGCACACAGCTCGTGATCAGACTGCAAAAGAAGGTCCCTATGAAATATAATACCCTGGACCATATTTAAACTCTTGTGGGGCATGATGGTAACTGAAATATCCCCCAACTTGTCACAAGTGAATAACCTTCGTGACTGGGCAGAGGATGCTGTTTTTATCAAAACCGACCCAGAGTGCATTTTGGATAATCCCTTCACCTCCCCAAACTTTTCCTCTAAATGCTCTACAAAGAACTGAGGCTTCATTGCCATGAAAGACTCCCCATCAGCTCCTGTACAAACTAGGAACTGGGGCGAATAAGTCTTACTGCCATCCTTAGCCTTTCGCTCCTCCCATGGTGTAACCAGGGAGGGGAACGATTTTGGATCGTATTTCTGAGTGTTGAATTGAGCCCTAGAACACGTAGATTCTGCTGGCGGCTGGACACCAGCAAGAGATGATGTACCACGCTTCACTGCAGGTCATCTGCCCTGATGCCACCCACTCCAACTAAGGGCCCTCCCCATGGGTGCCACCCTGCCTTAGCAAGGGACACCTGGCAGGATGGCCATTGCCGGGAGTACCGATGCCCCAGGGAGATAGGCATCTACTCCTTGGCATATGTGGGGAGTTAACGGCGCAGGCATCAGCAGAGCGATCCGGGTCTTGTCAGGGCGCTACAACCAACAGGGTACATGGCGGCCCCACCACAACGGACTGGCTACCACGCTGGATATTAGGTGCAAGGAAGTCCATGGTCGTCGTCTCCGCAGAAAGCGACACTGCACAGTGCATGGCAGAAATCGCACCCAGGAATGTATCCTCGCCCAAGAGATGGAGAACGAGTGGGAATGCAATGCGACGATGAGAAAGCAGGCAAAAGATCTCAATGCACGATGGACACAATGCACCTTGTAAGGCGCCCTTCCCCAATTGGCTCGCTCTTCGGAAGAATTTTGAAATATGGAGGTCAAACCCGAGAGGGGACCATCACATAAAGGCCGAAACGTGTGAAATCCTTTTAGTCGCCTCTTATGACAGGCAAGAATACCGCGGGCCTATTCTAACCCCCGAACCTGCAGGGGGACCCACAATGGTAACAGTTCTGTTTACGCCAAATGCAAAGAAGGTAGTGCTCAAAGACCCATATCATTCTTAGATGTAATGCCAATGGGGCAACACACTTGAGATAAAAGCTGGTAGATTACCTTGGAATCCCTCATCTGAGTAAAGTAGCTGTGTGTCCCTATGTTGCATCATAGGTCTTTTGTATGTCAAGGAGAACTAATAGGTGTTGACTAAATGCTGAGGCTTCCCTGACAGCAGTCTGCAACCATAATCTTTGAATAAATTTCCTTTACTACACAATTACAGTCACAAATTTTTTGTCTTCAGACTACCGGTGTCTGTCTATAATGACACTCTTCTGATCTGCAGCAAAATATGGGAAAAATACAAATACACTAGCAGATTGTTTTCATCTTAAAACAATAAAATAGACCATAATGAAAAGTATTACTGACATACATGTGCATTTTTGCACTTTACAATTGAAGAGGCATACTTGTTTTATAAAAACATGTCCTAATATACTGGAGCCATAGTGGCATCGTCAAATGGTAAAAACAAAATCAGCACCAGCCTTGTCAGATTATATATAAATAATAGTATATACAAGAATCATCTTGTCAACAGCACTACTGTTCAAAACAAACTGCGTACAATAGCCACAAAATGTTTGTGTTGCAAGTTCGCCAGATGTCGCTACTGTAGACGTACACTCATTCTTCGATGATTAATTGTATGATGAAAAATAACGGGGGATACAATCAGTAAAGTCTGCAATGGGCTTATAAGGTGTAAGAGGCATTACGGTGATAAAAAGCAATGAAATAAAACATGATAAAAGTTAGATTGCTAAAAAGGAAAATGTTAAGAGACAGTAACTGACATATGCACAAATGGCGGTATTACAGATAACGAAGTAAATAGTATACAGCTTTCAGAGTGCACAGAATAATACAGAAAATTACAAAATAAATAGCTAAAGAAGCCTAATGAATGAAAACTACCACTCATAATCAGCGCCCTCTGTTAGCACCAACTCCAGAACGTCGCATTGGAGAGAACTGGTTATCCTATATTCGGGTCACTGTTCAGTTTGCGACCATGTCACAACTTGCATAACCTTTGAAATCCACAACAGGGTTGCTGTTAAACTGATTGGTCTGTAGCTGCCTATACTGTGGTTTTCTTTGCTAAGTTTCAATACTGATAAAATCATACTTCCCATCCAATAGGTGGGGAAAAATTCCTCCTGCTTGATCTTGTTAACCATCATCAAGATACTTTGATCATTTGAGTCACCAAGTTAGTGAAGCATTTGATTGTGTAAGGAATCCAGGCCTAAAGAGCAGCTTCACATTGTGCTACTGCAATGTTGAATTTCCATTCTGTGATAGGGATGTTATCGATCTACATGTGTCAGGTGTTAAAATGTAGAATATTGCAATACATAAAGATTCGATGTGGCTGAAAATTGTTTGAAGCTGAAATTTTGACTTAGTATGTGGCGGGTAATTTGGCTATGTCAAAGGAATTGGTATGAAGTACTCTTCAATCTAAAAGTCTGTTTTGCAGCGGTATCTGTACCCATTGAATCAATGTATTGGTCCCAACAATCCTACTTCCATTGTTTGATTACATAATGTGCTTTTGCTTTTAATTAGTTTATATAATTAAATGAAACAACAAGTTCACTGTTACCAGTCACCATTTTATTTATTTCCACGACGCGTTTCGAAGGTTTAAACCTCCATCATCGGGTGGATTTACATTAGTAAGTATTACATTTGTGTGTGTGTTGTGTTACGATTTTTGGAGGAACTTGTGTAATCAGTACCTATAAAAGGGAAGAGCGTGAAAAAGCAGTGTATTCAGTGACATGTGAATATCCATACTGTAGTCATCCAATATTTGAGAATGAGAGCACATGTAGACTTGGAACAATGTTCACACATAATTTCAAACCTCTATGAAACTTATTCTCCGGACGAGCCCCACAAAATGATGAAAGCAAAAAAGGTTATTGCTTACTACTGCCACATGATGCATGACATTTTAATTTATTACTTCTTTACTGCTAACTCGGTGCCACAAGTTCCTCCAAAAAATCGTAACACAACACACACACAAATGTAATACTTACTAATTTAAATCCACCCGATGATGCAGGTTTAAACCTTCGAAACGCGTTGTGGAAATAAATAAAACGGTGACTGGTAACAGTGAACTTGTTGTTTCATTTAATGTCAGTAACAGTCACGGTAAAGCCTAACCTAAAAATGTTCGCATTTATAGTTTATATAATATTAACTGAGTACCTGGCATTGTCCAGATGTGTATTTATTCCAATCTTTCATTAGTCTATCTTCTCTTTCCACTCTATCTGCACAGCTCCTTCACCCCTTCTCTGTTCTCCACCTCCACCCCCACCCCCAGCCTGTCCATCTCCTCCTTCCCCTCTGTCTGTTAACCTGTTCCTCCCCCTCTGTCCATCTACTCCTTCCCCTTCTGTCCATTTCCACTTCCCTTACTCTATTTCCTCCCTCCCCCTTCCATTTGTCAAGTTCTTCCCCTCTCCCTCTCCCCTCCTCCTCGTCCCTTTCTCTGTCCTTTTCCTCCTCCCCCCTCTCTGATCATCTCCTCCTCTCCCCTCTCTCTGCCTATATCTTCCTCCTTGTCTCTGCCCATTTGCCATTCCCTCTCTCTCAGTCCATCTCATACTGTATCTGTAATCATCTACTCCTTTCCCCTTACTGTCTGTCCATCTCCTCCCTCCCCTTCTCACTTCATGTTATCACAATCACCCCAATAGGATGCTAGCAGTTCTTATCCCCACAATATTTCTTCCCCGTCAGTAACCAATTTGTGAACCCAGTTTGATTGAGATCGTTCTAGGGGTTTAGAATGAGCTTTTTACCTGTGGCTTTGTAAGCGTATGCATATGTGAAATATATTTAACATATTCCACACAAATTTGTACACATATTTCATTTGTATCTGCAGCAAATTTCACCCTGCAGTTTCACATTCATGCAGCACAATTTCTATGAAGTCGTATCTCTTGAACTATGTGCTGTACAATAATATAATTTTGCAGGTACATTCACTGGTATATTCAGATACTGCATGTGAAATGTGTTGAGAATAAAATTAGTAGTAAAGATGTGATAAATTAAGACATCATGCATAATGTGCCAGGTTTTCACAGATCTCAAGAGTTTATGATGTCATATCTCCTGAACTACATGTCGCACCATGATTTATTTTTCTATGTAAATTCAGGAGGAGGAGGAGGAGGAGTAGGAGGTGATTAGTGTTCAACATTCCATTGACAGTGAGGTTATTAGAGGCATAGCACAAGCTCAGTTTAGGGAAGGCTGGAGAACAAAAGCAAGCGTGCCCTTTCGAAGGAACCTTCCTGACATTTGCCTTAAGCGATTTACAGAAATCACGGAAAACCTAAATCAGGATGGGTTTGAACCATTGTCCTCCTGAGAGAGTCCAGTGTGCTAACCACTGCACTACCCTGCTTGGTATGTAGATTCAGCAGCATATGTTGATACTGCCTATGAAATATGTTGCAAACAGAGTTAGCAGTAAAGAAGTAATAAATTAAAATGTCATGCATCATGTGGCAGTAGTAAGCAATAACCTTTTTTGCTTTCATCATTTTGTGGGGCTCGTCCAGAGAATAAGTTTCATAGAGGTTTGAAATTATGTGTGAACATTGTTCCAAGTCTACATGTGCTCTCATTCTCAAATATTGGATGACTACAGTATGGATATTCACATGTCACTGAATACACTGCTTTTTTATGCTCACCCCTTTTATAGATACTGATTACACACTTTTATTAGGCCCCTGCTTGGAGGATGTTGAGGGCAGAAGCTTGTGATCAGCTTGGAGCACTATGGATGATGAGACAACCACTTCCTTCCCCGAGAGCAGCCAGCTTGTAGATTATAAATGAAATCAATACATAATGGAGTAATGTGTTGCAGAAGTGTCACAAAAGTTGATGGTGAGTTACTACAAGGACAAGGTCCAGCATCTTCGCTCATTTCTGTAAATAATATTAATAATCACTATGCAGAACACTGCACATGGATCAAAACTGTATTCTTATGGTGCACAATACTGTTATATAGCTAAGATTGGCAATGAGTGTACACATTCCGAAGTGGCACAAACTCAGCTGACTTCCATCAATCACAGAAGGGCCAGTGTGAGATGAGTAGGTGGTTTTACCACCACTGCAATGATTGGCAGACAGTAGGTGATATGTGTACCAAGTCTGGTTGAGATCAATCCAGTGGTTTTGGAGATCCGTCACATACATAAATTCATATTTATGTACAGCCATTTTTATAATATATATGGAATAGATTACTGGCAGAGGTATGTCTCATTTGTCATTCTAATGCTTTTTGTCTGTTTTTTATGGCCTCAGCTATTTCTTGAGACCACCATAGAATACATCACTATAGGCACGCAATTGTATCACAGATTTGACACACAGACTGCAGAGTGCTAAGCTGATCACAGAAAAGGTGCCAGGAGTGGCACTAAAAATGCACTGGAATCTTTCTATTCATCAGATAAAGGTTGAAATCCAGAAGTTGGGTGCTTGACTAGTTGACCTCTACTCATTGCATTGTCACTGCATTGCACATAATTGTGTATGTTGACATCAGCCAGCAGGATAAGATATAACAATTCTTCCACCTTCCAATAAGATACATCCCTACTTTTGGGGGGAGGGCGGTGGGGGAGGGGGAGAGTATAAGTTGTGAATTATTACCAAGGCAGACAGTCGGATTCTAATGGCTATGGCCTAACGGTGATGTTCTGTAGAACCTGCTCACTAAAAATGGATTGTTGCACCAATGTGCAAATGCCCCCTGAAGCTCCTATCATGTAACTAAAGACATGGTACTTTCAACCCGAGACATGGTTTTCCGGTAATTGCGATTCTTGCAGTGCAACACATATGTGGAGAAGGGTGACATCAATTTCTTGAGTTCTGCCAGGTGGTGGTATTAACTGCTACAGTTCCATTGTATGAGCATTAAAAGAGGGGGAATATGAGCAGCGAAAATGAAAGGTGAGTTATTTCTGTTTCCATTACTATTGGTGTAACATCCTCTGTCTACAGGTACTTCTAATGTAATGGGACATTCAAGGCCCAAGAGTTGTAACAAAGAGGTTCTTGATTTACATGTTATTATTATTTTGCAAATGTGTTCAACTCAATGTTCTGCCATGGTTCGGAATGTCTGCCCAATATAAGACTTCCCACACTGGCATGGAATATTATATAAGTCATGTTTCCTAAGGTGTATATCAAACCCCACGCCAATTTGGGATACCTTATACCAGGTAGACATGCCAAACTGTGCAGGAACGTTGTGTTGAACACCATTGTCATACAAGCCTGGGACAACCTGACAAATCAGCGGTAGTTTAGCACTGCCTGATCATGAGGCATCATATGTTTTACAAGAAGACTTAAGTTTTATATTCAGCATCATATTTCTGGAACTATGTTCTTAGGGAGGCCATACATATCTGTACAGCGGGCAACCTTATCAACGGTGGTTTTCAGTTAAGCACTGCCTGGAATCCAGCTGCCATTAAATGAAAACAGAAGAAACAAGAGTTTCCGATTCATGACTCGACACAGGGAATTGCTGACGTGTGATTCAGTTTTTAAGCACAGGACTGTCCAGTAGCACAGTCTTTGCCCACAGCACATGCACGGAAGGCCTTTCTGCAGCTCCCCCCAGGGGGCACAAGTGCTGCTTTCCTCCAACTGAATCTCAATGTAGAGAAGTGTAATGTGCTGTGAATACACAGAAAGATAGATCCTTTATCATTTAGCTACAAAATAGCAGGTCAGCAACTGGAAGCTGTTAATACCATAAATTATCTGGGAGTACGCATTAGGAGTGATTTAAAATGGAATGATCATATAATGTTGATCGTCGGTAAAGCAGATGCCAGACTGAGATTCATTGGAAGAATCCTAAGGAAATGCAATCCGAAAACAAAGGAAGTAGGTTACAGTACGCTTGTTCGCCCACTTCTTGAATACTGCTCAGCAGTGTGGGATCCGTACCAGATAGGGTTGATAGAAGATATAGAGAAGATCCAACAGAGAGCAGTGCGCTTCGTTACAGGATCATTTAGTAATCACGAATGCGTTACGGAGATGATAGATAAACTCCAGTGGAAGACTCTGCAGGAGAGACGCTCAGTAGCTCGGTACGGGCTTTTGTTAAAGTTTCGAGAACATACCTTCACTGAAGAGTCAAGCAGTGTATTGCTCCCTCCTATGTATATCTCGCAAAGAGACCATGAGGATAAAATCAGAGAGATTAGAGCCCACACAGAGGCATACCGACAATCCTTCTTTCCACGAACAATACGAGACTGGAATAGAAGGGAGAACCGATAGAGGTACTCAAGCTACCCTCCACCACACACCGTCAGGTGGCTTGCGGAGTATGGATGTAGATGTAGATGAGTGTATTTCACACACACATACTGCCAGGCCCTGGCCAGATAACTGTCTCCCCCCCCACTCAATTATTGTCAGCTGCATCTTGTAGCAGTGACAACAGTATCTATCACCATCTGAAGATGTCGAACAGCTGTATTGATGAAATATTCTGGGATTCATACAGTATGATCCGGTGGCAAACTCGAGAAGAATATTTGCAACAGATATGTTAGGAAAGCCTGAAAAATTTCATTATTATTACTATTTTGGAGTGCCAGCCTTTGACATACGACAGGTGATCAAACATTTTATGTTCCTGTATCTTCTTTTCCTTTTTAAACATCAGGCAAACTTGTGACCAGGACGAGTGAAAATAATATGGGTAGTTTGTGGACTGTGGAGGTTGTTGGTAAGTGTGATTGTCATGTGGAGTTCAGTATTTCCATATATACTTCTGAAGGAAAGTGACATGATATATAATCAAAAAGGAAACGCTGAAAACATGTCGAGCTTAATGTCATATCTCTATAACATGAACTTTATTTTTTCTGGCAAAATGTAAATATGAAGGTACCTGAGTCAGCCTGAGTTTTCTTTGAGCCCCTCTATATGCATCATACACCTTGAATGCTGCAAAATTCCATGTTTGAATTCTTCATCAAATTGGAGCATTAGGCCTCTTTAAAAGATAATTCCGTTGGTCACATCACTGCTTTTGTCTGTAATAATAGTGAGAGGGATACCTTCTAACTTTGTAGAGGCTCGATGAGAATGTGTTTCAGTCAAGGCTTTAGCAAATAAGGATACATTTTGCATTTTTTCCAAGGAGATTGTCCATTCTGCCTCTGTCATATACTGCACAGGCGGTGATTTGTTCTCTACTGTACACAATTCCCAGTTTATTTGCGAATTGTTCTCCAATAAATGGTATTTTTGCACCTACACGGAAGTTTTGTCTACATTTATGTTGCACAAACAATACTGTCCTTAGCAGAGGGCACATAACATACCAAACTCACTTCACCTTAATCCTGTTCTACTCACAGATGTTACATATGCAGAACAATTGTCAGTACCCATCTGAACAAGCACAATTTCTCTAATTTTAACACTGTGGTCATTATGTGAGGTGTGATGGAAAAAGCAATATATTATTTCATTCTAATTGGAATGTGGGTTCAGCATGTTTAGCATAAGACTCTTTACGACACACACTACATTTATTGTCTCTTATTGCAGCTTGTTAAGTATTTTTATAACACTCTCTTGACAACAAAACAAAACCATGACAAATCACGCACCTCATCTCTGAATCTTCTTTTTTCTTTTATTCTGAGTTGGTAGGGCTCCTAGACCAATAATCAATACTTAAGAACTGGTCTAACTTGGTGCTTGCCATCAAGAGTGCTCTCTGATAAGGCCACACCAGAATCTAGCATATAAACTGGCCCAGGACGGGTCTGAATCAAATGGGATGCAATCTGTGGAGGGTGCAATGAGTGCTACTGGTTTGGCTTAGGTACTATTATCGTGGACTCTGTTTGTCCTAAGCGGAACTCTGATACAGCATGAACTGGACTTTGCTTTGGAATACAGACTAAAGTTAGATAGCACTGTTTCCGAGGAGCATCCTATATATAACTCTTGTTGTAAATAAACCAGGGTAAATTCCCACTTGCTTGTGTGTAACTCACCTTTAAAAATGCCAGCAATATGAGAAATTAAATCAAAATCAATGACAGTGCAAAAGTTTAATTTTGTTTTTGATGAAAAGGAGAAATTCAAAGACACAGTTGTTTGTGGTTACATGTAAAAAAGTGTATTCTCACATCAGACACAAACACGAGACTCTGAATTTGTCAAAACATTAGGATGAGGCACAAAAATAATATAACTCATTTTTATAGTACTAAGAGAACCAACTGTAAAGAATTCAGCAGCCAAAAATAACTGTGGTAGAACATAAGGTTAAAAAGATATCTCTTATCTGCACAGACACTGACTTCCAATGATACCCCCATCAGTCAAGTGACCTTCCCTTTAGCAAAACAGTTGTTTCTCAATTCCATGTTCACTTACAGAGATATCTGTCATTTCTGCATCTATGTGCAACTGAAAATATAAATATATTCATTTACCTTCTTCAAATCAAGCCATTTTCTCATGCAGCTTGGAACAGCAATATTTGAAATCTGGCACTGAGTTGGCAGCAGCCTTTCGAAATCCTGGTTACCATATGTTACAAACACACATCTGTTATTGAAGTCATTATTGTGAAGCCATATTCTGAACTGCTGAAAAATGCTCTCAAATGTCTCGGAGTTATCAATTATCTCCTGGAATGAAATATGACAAGAGAGAGGAGTGAAAAATACTGCACACAAATAACAACGCAAAAACTGTAAAATAGCTGTGTAAGTACAAGAAAGTAATAAATGAGAGCTAGTAATTACAATAGCAGACAGAAAAAGTGGCTACTTACCTGTTACTTAAACTAGGATAACTGGTGTGAGGCTGAGTGTATATATATTCTCCTTGCTATTGTATCTTATCCAATCACGGTTTCTAAGTGACTTATCCATCTGGCCTACTTTAAAAGCCTTCAACATCTTGCTTCAGTCCTTGTCTCACATAGCCTTAGGAAAAGGGAACCTTTAAACCCAATGTTTTACAGTTAACTCTCTTTTTAAGTGATGGTTATACTAGTGCCACCTGTGATCTTGGTACATACATAATTTTATCAACTACTTTATTTAATAGTATAAATTCCCTATAAATCAATTTTGACAAGATACAAAAAAGGATGGAAATTTATAGTTAAGGTCCTGTTGACACCTACATATACATGACTAATCTGCAAATTCACACTTAAGTGCTTGGCAGATGGTTCATCGAACTACCTTCAGACCCTTTCTTTACCATGCCATTCTTGAATAGCAATTTCTCTTTTTTATTACAATGATCATTTCTCCATATGCCAGTGGCCACTAACAAAACATTTTCACTTCTGAAGGGGAAAGTTGAAGATAGAAATTTCATGAAAAGATCTTGCATAATGAAAAATGCCTTTGTTTTAATGTCGTCATCCCAATTGACATTTCATATCCATGTCAGTATCACCCCTACTTCGCAGTAATACAAAACAAGCTGCCCTGTTTTGAATTTTTTTGGCATCCTTTATCATACCTATTTGGTAGAGATCCCATACCATGCAGCACAACTCCAGAAGAGGACAGGCAAGCATAGCGTAGGCAGTCTCTTTATAGACAGTTTGCACCTTCTAAGTATTCTGCCAATAAAACAGTCTTTGGTTCACCTTTCCCACAATATCAATGTGACCATTCCAGATCAAATTGTCCGTACTGTAATCCTTAGGTATTTAGTTGCACTGACAATGTTTGATTTATCATGTAAGTGAAATTTAACGGATTCCTTTTAGCACTGATGTGGAATACCTCCACACTTTCCCTTATTTCGAGTCAATTGCCACTTTTCACATCGTACAAATATTGTGTCTAAATCATTTCGCAATTGGTTTTAATCTTCTGATAACTTTAGTAGACAGTAAACAACAGCACCATCTGCAAACACCCTAAGAGGGCTGCTCAGAGTGTCTCTTAAACCATTTAAATAGATTAGGAACAGCAAAGGGCCTACAACACTTCCTTAGGGAATGCCAAATATCACTTCTGTTTTACTCGACAATTGTGACCTTTCTGACAGGAAATCAGAAATCCTGTCAAACAATTAAGACAATACTCAATAGGCAAGAAATATGATTAGGAGACAATTTGTGGCGCAATTCCCAAATTGCCAGGTAATCTGAACTACTGAATCATGTTCTTCAACCCCAGTGGGGCAACAAGGCCTCTCCATATTCCTATAATGCATTGACACTCGCAAAGAGCAGCAGTGCTATTGCAGTTGTTTTGATACGACAGCTTTATGAGTAAAGCCCTACTCACCTTGTCCATATCCATGTTGACTGTCTGCAACTGTAATGCACAATGACACTTATGTTTCAACCCCACGTTGCCATACCAACAACAGTGCATAATGGCAAGCAATGACACTAACACTACAAATGCGAACTCTGTAGGCACAGTCTAAATATCATTCCTATAAACTTGGACACCCAAATGATAAACAGTTTTCAGTATACATTGGCTCAGGTAGCTAAAGTTTAATTATAAGCACCCTGAACTTCTAAGTTCCTTGTGTTAGCAGTGTTCTAGATTTGAATTTCTTTGGTGTAGGAATTCTGGAAAACTACATTTTGTAACTCTGTTTTAGTGGCATTGTCTCTGGTAACATTACTGTTGCTATCATGCATTGAAGGTATTTATTGTGTCTTGCCACTGGTATGTTCTACATTTGACTAGAATTTCTTCAGACTGTTAGCAACACTACTTCTTGTGTGTGCTTCTACGGTTAGTTTGGAAAGAGTGCAGATTGCCCTTAAGAACGTGACAAGCGAATTTTTTTCTGCTTTTTGAAAATATATATAGTTTTTGTTTATTTTTGTGAATATGGATGTTGCCATATTTAGTCTTGCTACAATGACCTTGTGGTCACTAATCCCTGTACCTGTCATGATGATTCGCTAATGATTACTTGTTGTTAAGAGGCCGAGTACATTACTGTAACACTTCAATTGGGCTTCTGAACTAACTGCATGAAATAATTTTTGGAGACTGCATTTAGTACAACTCTGGACAATGTTTTATCCCTACCACCAACAACAAATTGTATGAGTCAGGTACCTACTTGAGATAAGACTCAAATTTTCCTTGAACCCTTCAGCAACTGTCATCTGAGTCAGGGGTCAGTAGAAGGTACCAATTACTAACTTATTCCAGTTGTTAAGTATAACCTCTACCCATATTAGCTCACACCAACTGTCTACTTAAATTCCACTACAAGATACACCACTTCTAACAGCAACCAACAGCCACCACCAACAGAAGTGCATCTATCCTTTCTGAACATCATCAGGCTTGGTAAAAACTTTGGCTGAACTTATCTGTGGCTTTAGCCAGCTTTCAGTGCCTATAATGATTTCTGCTCCAGTGCTTTCTATATGCGCTTGGAGCTCTGTTTCTTTCTCAACACAGCTACAACAATTTAAAATTACAATACCAATGTTTCCTAGATCTACCTCCATCCTGTGTTTGACCTGTACCCTTTGAGACTGAAACAATTTTTACAATTCTGCAACCATCTAACCTAAAAAGCTGCTCACAGTCCACTCCACATAGCAACTGCCGCCCATGTAGTTGCCTCCTGTGTGTAATGGATACCTGATCTATTAAGCAGAACCTGATACCCCCTACCTTATGGTGCGAGTCAAGGAAATCTGCAACCTACATGGATACAGGACTCCCTGAGCTTCTTATTCAGAATCTCCACTCAGCTCTGTACCAAAGGCCCACAGTTGATCCTGTCAATGATGGTACATGTGGTGAGCTCTGTCTTTATGTTGCAAGTTAGACTGGCTGTCTTGACCACTTCAGACAGACACTGGAAACCAGAGAGAATCTCTTCTGATAAAAAGTGACACACATCATTAATCTTTTTCATGGAGGGTGCTACAGCCAAATATTTATTGGAAGAATGTGGCATTTTTTTTCTTCACTTAGGCTTTTATTTATTTATTTTCAACACTGGTTTTGGCTTATGAAGTTATTGTCTTGCATATCTGTACAGAATAGAATATTTATGTTACTGGCATGAAATAAGAACACAATTGTGTTAAGGTAAATTCGCAGAAAAAATAGTTACCATTAAGTCTGGCAAATATTTAAATTGGCAGTGTCTTCACAACCTGTGTCTCAATTTGAATTAGTTTACAAACTATTCAAGGTGTTTTTACAGTTTTGACATTTATTTTGTGCATATAAGGCAGAAAATATGCACAGATAGAATACTGACCAAAGAATAAAAGTGTAGGTGTCTTAATGATATCAATATATACATAAAGAGAGGAACTAATAAAATGAAGTAAGATGAAATTATTAAAAAGTGTTACAAAATGGTAAGTTTGAAAATTTAAAGTTCGTTTAGTATACAGATAATGTTAATAATTCCGTCTGTCAGCGTGGAAATCATGTGCGACTAATCTTATATGTCAGTTTGGCAATTACAAATGCAACAGCTATAGTTTCTTTTTCTTTCCTTAATTAGCCACAAGCAGAGCGCTAACAAAATTGTTGAAGTATCCTCTGTTTTTCATCTGTCCGATTTTTAAAATGAATAATATTTTTATCTCTTCCAGAATATCCATTTTCTTCCCTTCTTTGACTGATGAAGCATTTCGAATTTGTTGAAAATGTCTCCGGATACCTGTTTGTTGTGGATATGTTTTATAAATTAGCGACAGTGTTGTTCTTACAAATTAATGTGTGTAAAACTAAATTATGGTATCAAATGAACATAAACATGTGATATGGTCTTCAGCAGAGAAACTGGAAGTGCTTCAATGGTTACATAAAGATGAGTCTCTTCATAATACTGAAAGATGACATAAAGGGAAGAGGAAATTATGCAGACCTGAAGAGGATGGCAGAAGACCAGACAGCCTGGAGAACTATCATGTGAAAGCCTGCCTTTAGGCAGAACACTGATGATGATGATGATACTGAAAGTGAGGTAGTGGTTGGCATAACAACTGCAAAAGACTGGAGGAAAAAAAAAAAAAAAAGGCAGGAAAAATATTGAATGTCATACAGTGGCGAATGATGGTGAGAAAGGGTTGAGAAACTGTGCAAGATTCTGAAGTAACCTAAAAGCAAAATTCTAGACAATGTTTTGTGCGTGCAGTTTAAGCAGGAGGGGGGGGGGGGGGGGGGGGGGGAAGAAAAAAAAAACACCTCCATTGTCTGGACCAGTCACAAAAAAGGCACTGATTTTATGAAAAATTTGATGGAGACAATGTAGTAATGCTAATGGCAATCACAAGATGCCATTGTTCGTGATTTTTTTTAAAAAAAAAAAAAAAAAAAAAAAAAAAAAAAAAAAAAAAAAAAAAAAAAAAAAACTGTGAATAGAATCAAGATAAAACACCCCATGCACCATACGACGGCAATTTTGAGGGATTTGCCAGATGCTGAGTCCAGTGACATAAGTGAGTGGATCAGTACAGCTAACGTTGACTGCAGAACAGAAGAATAATTAACTGACAACCAAATCATTGACGCTGTAATTCAAACAAGTAATGAGAGTGAGAAAGATGGAAAGATGATGATGGCAATGAAGAAAATGAACCTACAACTCAAGTATCACAAACAGATGTTAAAAATGCATTTGATATAGCCCTTCAATACATCGAACAAAGCCCTACATTTACCTCAACAGACATGTTGAGGATTAGGAAATGGCAGAACATCGTGGCAAAATCAAGGTTGTTGTCTGCTAAGCATGTTGAGGATTAGGAAATGGCAGAACATCGTGGCAAAATCAAGGTTGTTGTCTGCTAAGCAAAAGAACGTTACAGATTTTTTTCGTCCTTCTTAAGGACAGAAGATGCTTTTACTCTGTGATTTCTCATGTTTTAAATAGTTAAGTGCAATTTTGTGTGTGTGTGTGGGAGGGGGGGGGGGGGGGCAAGGTTGTCAATGCAGTACTGTAATGAGGTATATAGAGTATAGAGTCGTTAAACTTTCACTCACAGTAGCAATATCTTGCCATAAAATACAGACATATTTTACAGTACAGACACTACTGTATGTTACTCTTACATGAAAGTGTTTTAGTGTGCTTTGTAACTGTTTCAACACAGAACAATATTTCAGACAGTATTTCCAGTTGAAAATTAAAGCTGTACTGTATTGTGAAGTTACGGGTCAATATACAAGTTCCTCTGATAATTCAACCTATTTTGCATTCTGACCGTGCTCCATGTTCTGTAGGGAAGAGGTTAGCGACATTTTACTGGATTCAAAAGAAGAGTAAATTGACAAAGAAACAAACAGTCTTGTTTCTGTGATTGGAATTATTATTTATACCTATCTAAGTCATTAACAGATGGTTCTGAGTCCTGACACTGAAACACAGACACGCATGGTCGACTGGTAGAGCCGAGGTGGCTGCGAGATCAGATTCTAGACAGCGCCCTCTGAGTGTCCCATCCAGTAAACAAGTTGGGCCCATACAGCGCAGCGCCACACAGATCGACCACGCCTAGTAAAGTCGTGTATTTTTGAGCTTTTCAGCCCTTGGGACTCCGTGATATTATTGCCGCAGTGGCCACAAACAATTCGGCCTTCGAGGCATTAAGGCTTAATCCCATGGATAGTGGCTTCACACCACTGGCTGGTTGGCCAAAGTGCCTGAACCAAATGTCCAAACCTGCGGTTCCTCTCCTACTGAGCAGGAGTGCTATCGTAATGACACAGTCAACAGTAGGGTAAAATAAAGCTATCTCATGACAGCCTACCTAAATTGGTAAATAAGTAATAATTACAACCATGCAACCAACACAGTTGGAAAAAATTTTAAGAGTAAATTGGTTTCTTATGATAGTAATAACCTTTATACAAATACTAGCCAAGTATCTGGTGTTGATTGGGTATGTATTTATTCCAATCTTCCATTAGTAAATTTCCTCTTTGCCTCTCTTTTTCCATCTCCGGCTCCGCCGCCCCCCCCCCCCTCCACCATATCCATTTTCACCAGCCTCTCCCTCTGTCCACTTCCTCCACTCTCTGACCATCACCTCCCACCACTCTCTCTGTCCACCTACTCCCACTGCTAGCTACCCCACTCTTCATCATCAGCTCGTCCCCCATTTCTCTGTCCATCTGCTCCTCCTCCTCTACCTCTGTAATCCCATCTTCACCTTCCTCTTTCTTTGTCCATCTCCTCCTACCACCTCTCCCTGTCCATCTCCTCCTCACCCCTCTTGCTGCTCATCTCCTTCTCCCTCCTCTGTCTGTCCACCTACTCCTCTCTCCTCTTCTGTCAGTCTCCTCCTCCTCCCTTTTCTGCCAATTTCCTCCCCCTCTCTTTTTATCTCCTCCTCCCCCACTCTCTTCCAATTTCTTTCTCCCCCTACCTCTGTGCATCTCCTTCTGTCCCCTCTCTCGGTCCACCTCCTCCTCCCCCCATATCTTTGCCCATCTTCTCCTCCACACTCTCTGTTTGTCCATCTCCTTCTCCCCATTCTATTTCCCCGTTATTACCACAAGCCCAACAGGAGGCTGGTGGTTCTTACCATCACAGTATATCTTTTCGGATCATAGCTAATATGTGTACCAAATGTGACCGATATTGTTCCATTGGTTTAGGATGAGCTGTTTTCTTGCGTCTTTGCCTGCATACACACGTGTCGAATATATTTAAGACATTTTTCATGTATTTGTACACATATTTCACCTGTATCTCTAGCGAATTTCGCCCTGCAGTTTCATTTTTATGCATCTCAATGCTTATGACATCATATCTCTTGAACTGTGTATGCACAGTGATATAATTTTTGCAGGTGTATCTAGCGGTATGTGGGTCTACTGCCTGTGATATGTGTAGTGAATAAAGTAAGCAGTAAACAAGTAATAAATTAAAAGTCTACATCTACATCTACATCCATGCTCCGCAAGCCACCTGACAGTGTGTGGCGGAGGGTACCCTGAGTACCTCTATCAGTTCTCCCTTCTATTCCAGTCTCGTATTGTTCATGGAAAGAAGGATTGTCGGTATGCTTCTGTGTGGGCTCTAATCTCTCTGATTTTATCCTCATGGTCTCTTCGCGAGATATACATAGGAGGGAGCAATACACTGCTTGACTCTTCAGTGAAGGTATGTTCTCGAAACTTTAACAAAAGCCCGTACCGAGCTACTGAGCGTCTCTCCTGCAGAGTCTTCCACTGGAGTTTATCTATCATCTCCGTAACGCATTCGTGATTACTAAATGATCCTGTAATGAAGTGCGCTGCTCTCCGTTGGATCTTCTCTCTCTCTTTTATCAACCCTATCTGGTACGGATCCCACACTGCTGAGCAGTATTCAAGCAGTGGGCGAACACACATACTGTAACCTACTTCCTTTGTTTTCGGATTGCATTTCCTTAGGATTCTTCCAATGAATCTCAGTCTGGCATCTGCTTTACCGACGATCAACTTTATACGATCATTCCATTTTAAATCACTCCTAATGCGTACTCCCAGATAATTTATTGAATTAACTGCTTCCAGTTGCTGACCTGCTATTTTGTAGCTAAATGATAAAGGATCTATCTTTCTGTGTATTCGCAGCACATTACACTTGTCTACATTGAGATTCAATTGCCATTCCCTGCACCATGCGTCAATTCGTTGCAGACCCTGCTGCATTTCAGTACAATTTTCCATTGTTACAGCCTCTCGATACACCACAGCATCATCTGCAAAAAGCCTCAGTGAACTTCCAATGTCATCCACAAGGTCCTTTATGTATTTTGTGAATAGCAACGGTCATATGTCACTCCCCTGCGGCACACCTGAAATCACTCTCACTTTGGAAGACTTCTTCGGAAGACTTCATGCATAATGTGGCAATTTTTCATGAATCTCAGTGTTTATGATGTCGATCTCCTGAATTACATGTCGTACATTGATGCATTCAGTGGAATCTGTGGATACTGTCTGTGAAAAGTGTTACAAACAGTTAGTAGTAAAGAAGTAATTAATTAAAATTCATGCTTCACATGGCAGTTTTACTGCACGAACAGTGACAATGTAGTATGCAATAAACTTTTTCCTTTTGTGGGGACTGTCAGTGAGAAAACATTTTGTAAAGATTTGAAATTATGTTCAATGTTTGTTGCAAGCCACTATGTGCTCTCATTCTCAAATACTGGATAAACTAAGTTGGATAATCACGTGTTATGGGCTACACTACTTTTCACCCCCACCCCATACTCTTTGAGAGGTAGGAGGTTCTTATCCTCCCAATGATTTTTTACAGACAGTAGTGACATGTGTACCAACTTTGTTTGGTATCGGTTCAGTATTTAGGAGATGTGGTACAAGGTTCTTATCCCCCCATGTGTACCAACTTTGTTTGGTATCGGTTCAGTAGTTTAGGAGATGTGGAACATACAATAAACATACTTCCATATGTATAGTATGTATGGATATATATACATTTCTAAACCATATATATTAAAATATGTATCCTATGTCTGTCCAAATGTTTATTAGAATAATGTTTAAAAATTTGAAGCAAATCATTCAAGAACTTTTTGAGAGTTTTCCTAACAACATTAAACATTGATGTGTCTTTATAAAGTAGTATAGATTTTAAATATATATTTATGCACCACAAAAAATAAGTAGACTATGTCCCTCCAAAGGTTTATTAGAGAGTCATGTAAAAATCAGAAGTAAGTCAGGCACATACTTCTCAAGACTTTTGGTATGTCCCTGTTAAGCAGATTAGTCAAGCTGTGAATTTTCACTGCTTCTTTAATAACGCTGTCCGAATACGAAGACTTCGAGAAGAGAATTTTGATGTTTTTGTATTCCATATTTTGTCCTGTACTGAGACAATGCTAAGCCACTGCAGATTTCTCTGGATGGTGCATGTATGTTTCCTTGATTTGCAACACATCTGTCCTCCACAGTGTGACAAGTTTGTTAAAGGTATGATGACCCACAGCTACAGGGAATCTTGTAGACACCAGGCCTTCTTAAACCAAGATCATCTTTCACTGAGCTTGAAAGCAGACGAAAGATGCATTTAACTTTATGTTTCTCCAATAATCTTCTTGTTTGTGAAGAAATACCACCGACGTGTGTAAAAACAAGCATTCCTCTTTGTTTTTCACTTTCTTCCAGCTCCTCACTTTGTCTAGCACATGTTGTGTGTAAGGCATGGCAAATCTCCCATTCAGAATATCCAATCTCTACAAGGAAGGAAGGTACGGAGGTAGGGTAGCTCATCAGATAAGCTTTCTGAATCCAATATGGCTTGTGCTCTGTGGAGCAATATCCTACGCGTGCCATTTCATTGTGCTGGTTGGTGACAGCTGGAGGCCAGTAAATATAAGTCCACATGCGTAAGTTTACAGTACACAGTGTGACCCAAGGTGCCATCCTATTTTCTCCACACCAACATGTCCAGGAGTGATAGTTCGCCATTTCTCTCCATCTCCATAGTAACCCTGATGTTAGAATGAAGACAATTTAGGTGTTGCAAAAATGAATTCAGCAATGCAGTGCCGTGGGGCCAGATGACAATCTCCATGAAATCTTCAGTAAAAAGATTGGCCACAGTGGGTGGAAAGGGCTTACCCAATGCGACACCGTCAGTGTGTTTAAAGTATTGGTCACTGAATGAAAAGTAAGTCTAAGTGAGCACGTGCTCAAACAAATCAACAAGCTCCCCTTCCAGCTTCTCACCAATGAGCAACAGTAATTCCTACAGTGGCACTCAAGTGAAAAGCAAGATCACAATGAAACTAATGAGAATATCTGATGGTACAAGTCACAAGTTCTTGAGCTGATGGACAAAATATTCTGAGTTGCGATGTTGTGCTCCCATTTTCTCACTAAAGGGCTCAATTGTGCTACGTTGGTACCCTACACTCTAACACTGCTAACTATTTGCCGAAGGAGCACAGTATCCTTATGAATCTTAGGCAATCCATATAGTCTAGAAGGAACTGGTGCCTGTGTATGAAGTTTCTTGACCACAGCATCAAAGATTGTGCTGTTCTTGAGAAGCTCTAAAGTTCTCCGTCATAAATTGATCATGGTGGTCCTCATTTAGAAGGCGATACGCAGAGTCATTCAATAATGGCTTCATCTTATTTAAGTACATCTTTTTGGAGAGGATAACAGTTGTGTTGCCTTTATACACTGGTAAGCTCACAATATTAGGTCCTCACACAGAGATTGTAGCACTGACCTCTCAGCAGCCGATATATTATTCTTGGGTGCTGATGCCCATGTCAGTGTGTGGCAAATCTGGAATCCTTGTTCAACAGAGCTAATAATATCCAGAAAGGGAGATGTCTTCAGGCTGTGGCAAAGTTCAGCTCCTTCTCCGAGACCAAAACTGCCATGTCAGAAAGATATCTGTCGGTAAGGTTGTACATGGTCCCTCTACAATGTTAGCCATCTAACTTTCCTTCTTACGCCCACCCAGGGCACCATACATTCTGGATATTATTAACTCTATTGAACAGGCAATCCTGAAACTGTTCAGGGATGCTGCCAAGGGAATCAGATGGGAGACTTGCTGTGCTCTGACATGTGTGCAAGTGCACAAGAATATCTTGGCTGCAGAGAGGTCAGTGCTTCGATCTACACGAGGATCCTAATAATGTAATCGTACCAGCAGATAAGGCAACACATCTGTTATCCCCTCCAAGCAGATGTACTTAAGCAAGATGAACCAGTCATTGGACAACTGTGCATACCACTTTCTAAAGGATCCCATGAGACCAAATTGCAATGGAAAACTTCAGAGCTCCACAAGACCAGCACAATCTCTGATGTTGTGGCCAAGAAACTTCGTATACATGCACTGGTTCCTCCCAGACTATACAGATTGAATAAGAATCATAAGTATACTGTGCCTCTTTGTCCAATAATGGGTCACCAACATACAACCTAGCTAAAGATGTAGCAGCACAACTGAGCCCTTCAGTGGAAAAATGAGAGCATGACATTAAAAGCGTTTTTCATCTACCAACAAAACTCAGACCTCTTTTAGGCTCAGTGAAAGACGATCATGGTTTAAGAAGGCTTGGTGACTATAAGATTGCCTACAGCTGTGGGATGTCATACACTAGAGAAACTTGCCGCACTGTGGAGGACAGATGTGTCTACCATTGACATCGTACATCTGGACTAGCCAGAGAAATCTGTAGTGGCCGAGCATTGACTCAGTACAGGACACAGTATGGAATATAAAAACACCAAAAGTCTCCCATTGACATCTTCGTACTTGGCACCGTTATTAAAGAAGCAGGCCATGCTGGCCATGTTAAAATTGCAGCAACCACAAAGAACTGTTAGTCATACATGGGATGATGATGTGGTGGTTATACAGATATTCAGCTGACAGTGGGGAGGATGGGCACATGCTAGCATGGGCATATATTTTGGCACGCGGCTCCCAACAGAGAGAACTGGTGGGGAGGGGAGGGGTGGGGGGTGGGGGCTAATGGCAATGTACAGTATGACTGACAGCCTCTGTGTGTATTCATCATCAAAGAGGTGGCATAGCTGTCTCTCTCACTATCAATCAGCATATCTCTACTATTGGTCACCGAATTTGGCGCATGCACACCTGCACACTTTCTTCTGAGACTGTCATAAATAGGAGGCTTCGGTCACAGCCTCAGCAGTGTGTTCCCTGACGAAGTACTGTGGAAATTTTGCAACATCTGATATCTCACCCGAGAATCAAATTTAAAATATAAGACACGCCATCCACAAAACAGAACCATTAAATATCTCTTACATCAGGAACCTATACAATTAGATGTGACATAATGCACACTGGCCAAATAGGTAGGAAATTTGGATTAGATTAAAAGAACACATGAAATGAAATGAAAATAATCAAATTCCATTTTCAGTCATTTCAAAAATCAGTCAGATAAACTTATTGACGAACAAACTGAAACAAAAAACAGAAAATATCTCTACAATTTTGTCAGCATTCTGCTTAAGGCTAATAAATAAATAAATCGATTGGTAATTCCCATGCCAACAGACAATATTAGTCACACACAATTTACACACTGACAGATAAAATCAATCATGTGACAAACAAATCTAAATGAGTAACTTGCTTCTATTTAGAAGCTCTCAAAATGAACACACAAATGATCTAACCATCTGTTACTGATTGCACAGAGGTTGCTGTCTGACTGGTTGTTAGAACACAAGATCAGGTGGATGAATATGGGGAAGCAAACTGGTCATCTCCTAACAAAAGAAACCGGCTTGGCATTCACATGAAATGATTTAAGAAAATCCTAAAGCCAAGTGGCCCACTCTTCTCAAGTAAGAGTCTAGTATCACAATCGCTGTGCCCGTTCACTTCGTAGACTCCCAGAAGCAGTTTGGGAAGTGATAACGTTTGCATCTCTTCATGTTATTCACATATTCTAAAGACACAACATGTTTATGACAACAGAGATCTTTTTGGTAACATACGTTAATAAATCATCCTTGACGGAGTTGCCATGCCATATGACAGTTTTCCTTTCTGTCTTTAAGATGAAAGTCTGTTTGCATGGTAAATGTGTGTGTGTCTTAACTGGACAATATGACTTATATGTTGATTGGTTCTCTCTTATTTTATTGTGTAACCAGCTTAAAAAGGACTGCTTAGATAAAGAGGATTATTTATGCATACTGAACTTTTGAAAAACTTTGATCCTTAAACTGGTTTAATACAGAAATGCAGTATTTGACTTTCAATTCATTCCTGTCTTTACAGGACAGTAACACATACTTTTAAATTTTTATAGTGCAATTTCTACTGTTAATAAATAATGGATACTTGATGTACCTTAAAACTATAGGTTTTGCTTTTATCATGTGTTTTACAGCAGATTTTTAAAAATCACCTTGCTAATGCAGTATATTTGATAATCTGGCATTTACAGACCCCAAGCACACCAGATTATCGAGGTCCTACTGTATTTTGTCTTTCATGACATCAGCCTTGACTGGGATGGTGATGCAGAAATATATTCTCATGACGATTAGAATAAATTCCAGTTGGCATCGCCACTGTGAATGTAATATTTCAGCAAGTCACACAACTGAGATGTTTCCAGACTTTGTGCTGGTTATTGGCTTGACACTCGAGTCCAGTATGGGGAGATGTACAATTTCAGCACATCTGATTGCAACGAAATTGTTGGTGTCTGACATGTGAGACACACTACCTCTGAGTTCATGTAGGCTTACTATGAATAGGGTGTACCACAAGTACATCGATTTGAAAAAAAAAAAAAAAAATATATATATATATATATATATATATATATATATATATATATATATATATATATATATATAAAAAAAAACAAAGATGATGTGACTTACCATACGAAAGCACTGGCAGGTCGATAGAAACACAAACAGACACATACATACACACAAAATTCAAGCTTTCGCAACAAACTGTTGCCTCATCAGGAAAGAGGGAAGGAGAGGGAAAGACGAAAGGAAGTGGGTTTTAAGGGAGAGGGTAAGGAGTCATTCCTTAAATATGTCTGCTTGTGTCTGTATATGTGTGGATGGATATGTGTGTATGTGCGAGTGTCTATCCGTCCTTTTTTCCCCCCTAAGGTAAGTCTTTCCGCTCCCGGGATTGGAATGACTCCTTACCCTCTCCCTTAAAACCCACTTCCTTTCGTCTTTCCCTCTCCTTCCCTCTTTCCTGATGAGGCAATCCCCAAACTGGCCGAGAATCATTCCCAGGACCTCGTAATTCAGAGGCAGCAACGCTAGGGTTCGGCCAGTGATAACACGGTTCTGCACATAGCTTCGAAATGGAGGTATCCACATGTGAACATTCCTAGGAGAAAGGACATTGCCAAGTGCAACAGTGTTGCAATTTTAATGACCAGCAGTGTACATTCTGGTTTGCATGGCCAGTAATTTGCACAGTAGGTGTCACCTTTCTGAAGTGTTAAAACAAGTGGCTGTGACCTATTTTCAAGGTCTCTGTGAGACTGCAGTTCATGTTCCTGATGCTGTCCGGGTATGCTGATATGGCGGGGCGGGTGGGTGTTTAAACTGTTACCTGGCCAGAGTGTTCTCTAGAGATTACTCACCCACTGAAAACATGTGGTCATGGGTTTCTAAGACATGCACACCATCACTCTCCAGCCATTATGACTGACGATTTCTACCCAGAGTTTAAGCAGCCTGAAATGCTGTACCTCTATGTCACCCACACTCAGATCAATTTGATGTCCAGCTGAGTTACAATTATTGTTGCTGCAAGAGGTGATAGCTTTATGTACTGTATCAGTTCAACCCTAGATGACTGGGAAACTGTGGCATGGTCAGATGAGTCCCGATTCCATTTGGTATGAGCTGATGGTAGAGTTTGAGGGTGACAGAGACCCCTGTAAGGTATGGACCCAAGTTGTCAACTGTGCAAGTTGGTGGTGTCTATATAATGGTGTGGGCTGTGTTTAGATGGAATGGACTGGGTCATCTAGTCCAACTGAAGTGATCACTGACTGGAAATGGCTATATTCGGCTATCTGGACATCATTTGCAGTCATTAATGGACTTCATGTTCCCAAACAAGGGTTGAATTTTTATGGATGTCAAAATGCCATGTCATTGGCCCACAATTGTTTGCAATTGGTTTGAAGAACATTACGGACAGTTCGAGCCAGCGATTTGGCCACTCAGATTGCCCAGCAGATATCACTTCGAACATTTATGGGACATAATCAAGAGGTCAGTTTGTGCACAAAATCCTGCACTGGCAACACTTCTGCAATTATGGATGCCTTTACAGGCAGCATCGCTCAATATTTGTACAGGTGACTTCAACAATTTTTTGAGTCCATGCCAGGTCGAGTTGCTGCATTACTCTAAACAAAAGGTCTGATACGACCTTAGGAGGTATTACATGACTTTTCTCACCTCATTGTATATGCATAATAAGTCAATTTTTGTTGTATGGTATTGCGGTTTTTACGGGCAGCATTGTGTGGCTAAGGAACTATTTAATTACACAAAAAATAAGAAATCGGCCACTTTCATGTAACTTAATTTATACCAAGAAGTGCTTTGGGGTTTTCGCCCATCTTCTGTTGGTTATCTCATCTTATGTCTTCATCATTATTGATTTTATGTTGACTGCATTTTGAACGCTGCAGCTGCCTGTGCACAGTAATTCACACACACAAACTTACTTTTAGATTCACTCGTACACTGATAAAGCACAGCATTTGCTATGTGCCCAACTAATGTGTTCATTTACATTTAAAAATACATCTGAAGCAAAGTTATAGTTTTGGGGTATATTTGGAATTACTATAATTATTTTTTTTTAAATGGCAGTTGCATTTGCACAATATTGCCAACCTCCAAACCTGATGTAAGCTTATGAACAAAGGAGGAAATGAATGGTGTCCTATTCCTCACTTAACATACTAAGAAGGTGTGCTGAAAAGTAATGCTTCAAAATTTTTTATTCTGTTCTCAATATCGGTTGAGGTATTACATATCACGCATTTTACTCATTCAACTTTGCCACTTCACTGAGGGAAGTTGCAACCCTCTACCACTAGAGGCTCCGAAGGAAGGAATAGCGGGTTTAACAACCCATCAACATTGAGATCATTACAAATGGAGAACAAGCTCAGATTGTGCCAAGGATGGGGAAGGAAATCAGCCGTGCCCTGTCAAAGGAAACATCAAGGCGTTTTTCTGGAGCGATTTAGGGAAATCATGGAAAACCTACATCTGGATGGCTGGGCGTAGGTTTGAACCATCGTCCTCCCAAGTGCGAGTCCAGTGTGTTAAACACTGCACCACCTTGTTTGGTAGAGGGTTCAGAATTGTAGTGTGCAACATGGCAATGTGTAACCTAACTACGTCAGTGCTCTGCGAGACCTTCAGAAACTGAATGCATGAATTCTAAGAGTTAGTCCATATGTGGAGCACCCAATCCTTCAGCACGATAATGCCAGACCACACATGAGCGCTGCAACATTTGCAACAGTCTGACGGCTTGGGTTTGCTGTCATCAGTCATCATCCATATAGTCCTGACTTGGCTCCATCTGATTTTCATCTGTCTCCAACATTAAGATTGTTAAAGAACATCTTCAAGGACTTCTTTTTAATAGTGATGAAGCAGAGCAAGCAGAGATGAGGTTGTTGCAGCGTCAACAAAGTCAGACATTCTATAGTGACAACATCGACAAACTGTTTTTAATAGTCAGGACACACAAAGGTAAGTCTGCAGTTGTAATGTACAATAGTCAATGTTTCAGTACAACCATATAATTTTTCAATAGCAACAATATAATGGAAATTCTGTCAGATTCCACTTCTAAATTGTAGAAAAACCTTTTCTAAATTCACAATCAGCAAGAAACTAAATGAGATTCTCAATAACATGCAAAAATTTGAAGATACATACTTAATAGAGAGTAGTTATAAACCAATTCATTGCATAAGGGGCACCCAGATTTCAAGCAGATGTGAAATGGTTCCAACTATATGGCCAAGGCCAAATGGCTGTCCCATCATTGTCAAACTAGACCTGCAGTTATGTATACAACTACTTCTACTACAATATTTGCATCATTTTATATCTTTAATCTCTACACAAACATACCCTTCAAGGAAACAAAAGAAATAATTAAAACTAACTTGTATGGGCACAAAAATCTAATTTTATAAGAAACATACGAGTTCACTGATTTGTTAACTCTAGGCTAGCCCCCCCCCCCCCCCCCCTTTTTTTTTTTTTTTTTTTTTTTTTTTTTTTTTTTTTTTTTTTTAAATAATAAAAAGTACCTTGAGAGATGGTTTAGCTATGGGCAGCTGCCTTGTCAGTTTACATGTTTATATTTTTATTACTGACTTAGAATATAAATTATTTAGAATGAACCATCAGCTAGTTATTAAAGTAATATGTTATAAAAGACATGTTGATGACATACTGATCTTATTCGATAGTACAACATTATAAATTGGAGACCATGCACATTAAATGAACGAAATGCATCAGAATATCATCTTAACCAATGAACAGAGAAAGGTTTAAATTTCTGATGTCTCTATCAATAAAACGTCAGGTCACACAGGTAAGTACAAAATTGTTTACTAAAAAGCAATGCTCTACAGAATGCATTAAATGCCAATGGAACCAGCTGATCAAACTTGACACCAATAAAGTATTTTACCTTTGCCTAATACTCTGCTGAAGATGGAGATCGTGTGACAAAAATAACACAGAAGCTACGAACACTGAAACTGGCCAGCAGAGACAATAAAACGATCAATATGAAAATAATATCCATTTGTGCACATTCTCAATGACACTTTTAATGATCAAACTATTCTTTGCAATTTTCGTAAATTACTTCCACAATATACTAATCAAGTACAGTCCTACCAAAAACATAACAATAATAACGAATGACCAAAAGCACAATAATGTTCTGTTCTCCTTCCCAACATCCACCAATTTAGTAGTCATATTACTACTGTTTCATTCTTGTTAAATTACTTATTCTGTTACTGCCAGCCAGTCAGTCAGTGCTTCTTTGTTAGATAATCATTTAAAGTCTATTTTTAAATACTGAAATTGCTAATTACAGACATCTTACATCATTAATCCAGTATGCTGATGTTTATTTGTGCTTCACTGACCTAAATAAAAAAAAAGAAAAATATCCACTTGTAAAACAATCTAGCAGTTGTCATTACAATACACACATGGCATGTTAAGCAAGGAACATGAGATCATTCATTATTTTCCTCATACAGAAACTTCTATCAGATTTGAAGATCAGTAATATTATTAAGTCTACAAACATGACTGATTTCAGAAGTAGTTTCCAAACATACACAAAAATTGTAACTTGATTTTAGGTGTATTTTCCATTGCTAACAAACATAAAGGAGAGTCACATGGCAAATGCTCTGCTATATCAGAATACCAGTGAATCTAAAAGCGTGTGTGTGTAAAGCATGTACATGTGAAGCAAGGACTTCCAAGATAAAAATAAGTGGTCTTCACTTTAAATTAGACATAAATTTAGAACTCAGGAAATGTGGTAGCTAAAGAAATTGTCACATTGCACAGGGCAGCTGCAGTGTTCAAAATGTAGTTGACATAAACTTACTAATGATGGAGGCAAGTGTATTGTGCCAACTGAATATGTGTGAAAACCCACAGCCAAATAGTTCAATCACCAGTACAAAGGACATAATAAGAAATTACCCCTCTTGGTATATTAATGCACAACTGTTTTTGACCTTCAAATATGGTCTTGTGCTGGGGCAAGTTTCATAAAAATAATAATAATAATAATTTTAAAAAATCAACAGCAGTGAATGAGCAGGTTGCTATAAATGATTTTTGTGTTCTGCTGGAAAATGTGTTGAGTGGGCATGGCATAAAAGGAAAGAAACTGATGCTGGAAATTTGTGCACTAATCAGATGTTCAATTAGTGGTGACCACTTTTGAAGTAGCGCCCATCTGAGTCTACACACATCTGCAGAGTTCCATACACAGCTTCAAACATTTCTGTTTGTTTTCCTTGATCCTGAGGGCAAGCTCAACTAATTTCACCTTCAAGTACAGCACAAGAACACATCTGTAATTAACTGTTCATCTACTGCAACCATTCTCTTATACAACATTAATGGATAACATGACTGCTGTTCATTAATGGAATGACTGCTCTGCAAGAAAATATTTTAATGACTTCCATGCACACCCCAGTTGTGAAGCTGACTAAGTACATCGTACCTCCATGCAGTGCCATGTGCTTTTCCAATATCAAAGAATATCCTTCCTTACAAGGTGTTGTCCTCTTAACCCACCTACAGCAGGATCAGGTTAGCTAGGTCTGAACAATACTACTTGAAGCCATACTGGAAGCAACTAATGAGTTTTTTCCTTTGTAATACTCACACTGGACAGCAGTTAACCATATGCTCAAGGGTATTTCCTATGCAGTTTGTGATATCAACACTATCACAACAACTTGTGGAGATACTATTCTCCCACTGTTTTAGGAGGTGTATTATTTGAAGTTGACTGCAGAATTATTCTATTGCAGGCGATGTATATTTCACATAAGGGCCATGAAGATAAGATAAGAGAAATTGGGGCTCATATCGAGGCATATAGACAGCTGATTTTCCCTCGCTTTATTGGCAAGTGGAACAGGGATGGAAATGGCTATAAGTTGTACAAAGTACCCTCCACCATGCACCATACAGAGACTTGGGAGTATATTACTAGATGTATATTATGGCTTTCATTAATGAATCTAGTTACATTACCACATGTAATCCCTTTCCAGGTATTTCCACAGGAAAGACCACAATAATGACAGTTATAATGGTACACAAAATTGTAGTACTAGAATTCTTTTTCATGAATTACCTGAATTATTCCAGTCCTGGCCACACAAAAATCTGACAGCAGAGGATTGCATATTGGCCTAATGTAATGGTGGAATTGTGACAGAACTTCAAATGTTTTGCCACTAACTTTCAAGCATGGAAACTCTATTATTTCCTGCAAGGTAAAATAATATTTATCAGTAATAAGCATATATAATCCTCACCAGTTATTGTAGAAACCTTAAAAGGTGAACTGAAATTGCAAGAATACACATGAAATGAACGATGTATCATTGCTCCACAGAAAATTGTACTTATTATTAATAATAACAAAACATTACTGAATAACTGACAACACAGTACATCACCAATGTGCTGCACTGTAATAAGTTTTAAATCTTGATGTATTTCATATTCAAGGCAGAATAAGAACTCCGTTACAGTAGGTCTAATTGGCTATTATTAGCAAAGAAGAAAGGATTCATAAACTTTTTTCTCTGGCCTTTATCCTGTATCTTCAAGAGACTGGCATGTTAATTACTGGATTTGGCAAATGTTTATGGTAGAGCATGGCCACGTGCCCTTCCTGTCACTACACCTCCCCTGGGACAGAATTTGTGTACCCCAACTGTCTCTATCCAGTGTTATCCTATGTGAAATTGTTCACGAATCTGGTAACTGAGGTAGAACATGTGTGCCAGCCCATTACTGTAGGAAACTGCTAAAAACAAGACACAGGCTTGTTGTTAATGTGCCAGGCTGATTTGATCCAGAGCCAGCACATATGTTTGAATCCCGGAAGCGGCATGCTTATATGCACAGCTGTCCTAGTGGGTCTAAAGAAAGATGTATTAGGAATTAATATTCCCTTAACAATAAGGTCACTAGAGACAGAGCACAAGCCTTCATCTGACAAGGGTGAAGAAGGAAATGAGCCATGGCTATTTCAAAGGAATGATCTTTATATTTGCCTTAACCCTATGGTGCACATTTTCACGGTAGTGGACAACTGTTAACAGTTGCTCTTTGGTGTTTTCAATCAGTCCTGAGATGGCAAATACACACAGGGAACAACACCAGTAGGGAGTGTCTACTGGAGTGGGCTGCGTGAATATGCTGCCTCAGGACTGACTGAAAATGCCAAATAAGTGACATTAACAGTTGTCCACTGCAGTGAACAAGTGCACCATAGGGTCTGAATGAGGGAAAAACAGACTTTTTTTAATATCAACATTTCACTTAGTTGTCATGTTTATGTTGTAGTAATGGCTAGAGAATCACTTATAACTGGTTGAATACTGACTACTTTCATGCTGTCTTCAAATGCAAGAACACTAGCCAATAATTTGTATTCATCTGGGTCCACTAAGTCGTATGTGTCATAAGGTGCTATCTAATAAAATTTCACATTTTTGCAAAATTGTGTTGAAATAGTTTAAAACTAATGTTAAATTATAAGTTATGGTTTGGTGTAATGATATCAATATCTCACTAAAGACATACAGCTGCAGGTGGTATCCCACCCAAAAGCAGCACATTACTAGCCACAGCAGGATAGACCACACAGGTATTTATATGAAACAAGATTCCATTTAGTCACTGACCATAAATGGCTTCAAGCATTTTTTCAACCCAAAAGCTAATATTTCATGGAGACAGAGACAGAGAGAGAGAGAGAGAGAGAGAGAGAGAGAGAGAGAGAGAGAGAGCAGCCTCTATAATAATGTATCTATAAGAGCCTACGGGTAAGCATGCAGATACTGATAAATTTATCACAACTTGGGGGCATGATCTGACATTTGATAAAGATGAAATAGTTTGTCTACATCTAGAGATAAGTTGCAGGAAACTATAAAACAGTGGTTTTCAAACTGTGGGTTGCAGCTCCCGAGAACATTGTGGCCTTACAGTACGGATGCTGCAGTCATTTAAAAAAAATTGATTTACATGCTTTCTGAATAAAGCAACAGCACATGTGATAGCAGTGATATCTAGTGGGTCAACAAGTAAGTGTTGTTACTACTGCAGAATGGTACATGGCAGTCAAATTGTATTACATGACTCCAATTGCTTTCATTCAGTAACAGTCAGCTCTAAAGTTAGTTTTATTGAATGCAGATCATTTTTAATTGTTGTTTATCTTCTGTGATATGTGTTTCTCTGTCAGGATGGACAAATTTTTAAATGTAAGTACAAAATATGATGCCTCCCTGGATAGTCATGCATGTTTAAGTGCCGCTTCTGGGATGGGGAGGTGCGCTGACGCCAAGTCGAATCCGTCCTGTGGATTAATAATAATTGTTGGTGTGCTTGCTAGCCTGGATATGGTGTTTAGGCAGTTTCTTGCATCCCACTAGCTTAATATCAGACTCGTATCTAACTCCTGCTTCAGTTATGCAATTCGCAAATATCAAGAATTAACATTACATGCAGGAAGCTGGGGTACATACATTTTGTCCCTGGGGTAATGGAGTGGTGACAGGCAGGGCATCTGGCCACCCCTTAAATTAACCGTACTAAATCTGTTCCTAAGCATGCTAACCTTGTGCCAATATGGGACAAAGGCACCAGAAAAAGAAAGAAGTACAAAATGTGTTGCTTCAAATGTGTCTTGCCATTGTAAAGATATGAATAGACAAAAATGTAATGAGTATGAAGGCAGTTACTTGAATTTTGGTTTTTACATGTAGTACTGTTAGAAATGAAAAATAACTGTGGTGTTTCATTTGTTTCTAAGTTCCAGTACGCTTCCAGTGGAAATGCTGCAGCAGTGTCAGGCCTATCAAGATGACCTCTTCAGCTGAAGTGCTAGGTGTATCATCATAACTCCATACAATGGAGCAAAGCAACATCCTGCAAAAAAACTTCAATTTTAAATCCTCCTGTAACCTTGTCAGGAGATTGCAGCAGTAAGCTCCTCACTGTGGTGGTCCTAGAAAACCATCAGCATCACATTGCCCCATAGTGGTTGGGTCTTCGCTGTTTTTGGTGGTGGTGAATTCATATTGTGTGTGAGAACCTCTATCATGTACAAAACATCCTGAAAGGTGTAGAAAACAAATCCATTCACTTTTTCCACAACTGCCTCAAATTTGATATATTGGTCTTTGAGCACTTTGGTTTCCATTTCTCTTGTGATTCCCGGTTCTTCACAGAGAGATGATCTGCCACTTCGTTCACCACTGCCTTTTTAACGGTCATACCCAAAAATTATTGGGCACGGTGATGCTGATGGTGATGGTTTTCTATAAGTGCCACAAGTCAGGTACTAATAGATTATGCTCTCGAGGAGCATACTACCACAGTCTCCTGAAAAGGTTGCTGGAGGCTGTCAACAGGCAGTGTTGAAGGGAGTTGTATAGAGAGGTGTTTCTGGTCCACAACAATGCCAAAAATCACTATCCATAGGGCACCACTATTAAGCAGCTTCTTTGGACTATCAAATTTTGCCTCACTTACATATTCTCCAGATGTGGCACCCTATGACTTTTTCCTCTTCCCTTAGATGAGGAAAGCATTACATAGCAGGCATCTGTAGAATGTCAATGAGGTGTTCTCAAAGTGTAATTATTTCTAGATAGTCAAAATTCAGACTGGACTTCACCAACCATGGTCGTTGCCAAGTCATCCAGTGTTAGGAAAAATATGTTACACTGAAGGGCGAATAGACAGGATTGACACCATTACCATGTTTTGTGGTCACAGTTTAATTTTGCAAGGTGACTGAATGTGTCTGATGATGTTAATATCAGTTGGTTGAAAAACTCAAAAGTAATAGTGATTTCACTATTGAGTTGGATGAATCTACTGACAATCACAATGATGCACATCTAATTTGTTGTGTGTTGTTTATATGTGGCAACAAAATTTCATGAAGATCTCTTTTCTGCACAAAAATAACTTGGAACAAAAGCAAAAGACCTCTTTGGAATACTACATTCTTTTACAGAAGAAAACATTAACTGGGTAAATTGTGTAGGCATATTTACATATGCAGGTTGCAATAAGGCTGGCTGTTATGCTGGACTCTGATCCACGAAGATACTTCTCATGCTGTTTGGATACACTGATGCTGGCACTTCTCAGTGAATAAAACAAAGAGCATGAGCCCTGTCTTTCATGAGGTTGCTCAGTCAGTAATCAAAATGGTAAACTTAATTAAAAAGTGGCCACTTAAGTCAAGATGTTTTCAACGAATGTGCTTTGGTATGGAGACTGAGCACATTTCCCTAATTTATTACAGTAACTCTCACTGGATTTTCTGTGTGAATGTCCTGAAAAGGGTGTATGAACTCAGGAACGAACTTTACTCTTCACCTGTTCAAGAGAAACAAACGAATTCCGAGAAGTTTGTAGACAGTGACTTTGTTTTGATGCTGGTGTATCTTTGTGACATCTTTGAAAAACTCAGTTCATTGAATGCAGCCCTTCAAGATAATCTGACCAACATTCTGCAAATGTCAGATGAAATTTCATCCTTCAGAAATAGAAGAGAAAGTTGGATGACAAAGGTAAGCTGGCTGATTCGGGAAGGGGACCAAACAGCTAGGTTATCAGTCCCATCGAATTAGGAAAGGATGGAGAAGGAAGTCGGCCGTGCCTTTTCAAAGGAACCATCCCAGCATTTTCCTGAAGTGATTTAGGGAAATCACAGAAAACATAAATAAGGATGGCCGGATGCGGGTTTGAACTGTCATCCTCCCAAATGCGTGTCTAGTGTGCTAACCACTGCTCCACCTTGTTTGGTGGATTACAAAAATATACATTATGTTTTCCCTGCTCTTCACCCAGTTTTAAAAGACATTGTCTTTCAGTTGAGTGGAGAACTGAAGTATGTTTGTGGATCATTTAACTAAACTCATTCACCACTTCATGAAGCATTTTCCAAATGAAGCACTTTGACCAACACCTGGATCAAATACCCTTTCAATACACAACTTCCATGAGCACACACTACACAAGGAAAAAAAAGCAGTTTATTGATCTTTCCTCAGATTCCAAATTGAAATTGAAGTTTGTTTTCTGACTACTGCTTGAATTTTGGAGCTTGGTTATGTGGGAGTATCCACAAGTAGGAAACAAGGCCTTAAGAGTTTTGATACCTTTTACAACATCCTACTAATCTGAAGTCAGTTTTTTGGCACTGGCAGTCAAAAAAAAAAAAAAAAATCTGGTCAAAAATGAATGTGGAGAAAGAGAAACAAGTCGGAATTTCCAATCTAGCACCAAAATTTGAACAAATGACAAAGAAGCAAGCTCGTCCTTTCCATTGATTCAGTCGCAAGAATAAGATGTACCAATATTAAAATTTGGTTAACATGTGTTACTGCCAACAGCTAATAAAGAAATAACCCATCTTATTGATTTATTTTCAAAGTTTAAGTTTATTTATCCCACACTTTGAGTTGAATGTTATGTGCGAATGTAGCCGCAGATGTTTATGTTCAAGTCAAGGAAGTCGTGAGCCCGAAAAGTTTGAAAAGCACGTCTCTAAACAATTTTTGGTAATGGCAAATATCGTAGCACAGGCAATGAGCACTGATGAAACCTTGCCCAAAGTAGTACAGGACAGCTTTACACTCATTTTTCTGTTGTGGTTTTACTCTGAATAATAAATCAGTATTGAAATTTTCACAAACTGATATTTTTGTCTTGTTGTAAAACAGGGAACATCACTGTGTTTCAACTTACATAAAATAAGAGTTAGTCACCATGAAAATACATTCAAACCAACTTCCCAATAATTTAGAATGTGTATAGAACAAAAACAAAATATTATAAATTATATCACATTAGTCTCGTCATGTGGTGAAATACTAGAGATATCATCAGATGAACTAGCATACATACATTTGTCTGAATACAAAGTACCCTCAGTTAAAATGTGATGTACTAACTCATATAGATGCTTTGTGTATTTGGGTGTTCTCACTGGAGCAAGAAGCTACGCATCAATGGACTGCATCCTATTTGTAGTCACGTTACATTTTTTCCTGCTTGAGAAGCTGTAAAAAGCATCATGGCCAAATAACTGCCTTTACCAGCTGCAGTTTACTGTGTATCATACCCTGCAGCCCATCTTCCTACTGACACTGGACTACGTACATCAACAGTAACAAAACTTAAAGTAGCACAATTCATTTCCAAAACTGGTCCACTACACACACAATTAGCACTGTTATGGGATAAAATGAAATATACACTTACTGCTTTTTTGTATTTAGTACTGTTCAACCTGAACTCCAACCTGTTCCTCTCCCAGATCTCATGGTGGCAATCGAACTCCAGATTGAAGCTTGGCAAATGGTTAAACTCTGCATGGACGATTTTTCAAGGTATTATTTGGGAACACCTCTGCACTAGTATCGCAACTATCTCTTCCAGAAAGATATATGTGGTTTCCCATACTTGTGTTGAGCTAATGAAATGATTCCAAAACACATGAGTTCACTGGGGCTTTAACTACACAATCCTAAAATGCTGAGAGGTTCTCTGTGGTTGATAAACATTTTCATAATGAACTGCAAGCCTACAAGGGGTAGTCGTGAAGTTTTAATTATCACTTTTAAAAAAAGTCCCTTGTAGGTATTTGTCTGCAGTAGTACCCAGTGATATCTCTGTATTACATTACCATAGCACGGTACTGGAGGAGTCAAAACAAAATGGTGTAGCCCAAGTGAATTGTCATGTGATAGTTATCTGCATCTGAAGAAGATAACACTGCAACAATCTACTCTGAGACAGTGGAAGTGTACAACAACGTGTCATCATATGACACAATGGTAAAGTGGTGCAGACGTGCGGTCAGACAAGTCTGGGTGACAAAGTGGTTGACTGTCTATTTTTGAAGATCTAGGAATCACAAGAGAAACTGAGGTCCTAGTGCTCGATGACCAGTGTATTAGAATCAAGGTAATTGTGGAAAAGGTAAAAATTGGCCATGGATCAGTTTTCAACACCTTGCAGGATACTTTGAACATGACAGATGTTTTCACACATCAGGTTCTGAAATTGCTCACACACTCTAAACTCTAAAGGATCCATAAACAGAGGCAGCAGCAGAAAAGTTGCCAATCAAGATTATTTCTTTAGCTACAAAGGAGCAAAGCAACACCCTGTAAAACACTACTCCCATAACCCAGTCAGAAAATGGTGGTAGTATGCTCCGTAAGAGTCTAATCTGTTAGCACCTCACTATGGTGCTCCTAAAAAACTATCAGTGTCACCTTGCCCTATAACTGTTGGGTTTTCACCCTTTATGGCTGTGGTGAGTTCAACTTGTGTGTGGCAATTTCTGTCATGTTCAAAATGTCCTGCAAGATGTTGAAACCTGATCCATGACTGATTTTTCACTTTTTCCACTATTGCCTCTACTGTGATATGTGGTCTTTGAGCACTTAGGCATCCACTTCGCTAGTGATACTAGTTCTTCTCAGAGAAGTGATCTGCCGCTTTGTGGTGGGACTTCACCACTCCAAAAAAAATGTGAATACCAAAACATATCAGACAATGTGATGTTGATGGTTTTGTAGGATTTCCACAGCGAGGTGCTAACAGATTATGTTCTTCAGGAGCATACCACCACAATCTTTAGATGATGTTACATGAGGTTATCAAGACAAAGTGTCATGGGAAATTGCTTGACGGGGAGTTTTTGCTCCACAACAAAGCCCCAGGTCATTATGCACACAACACAATCACATACACTGCTTCTTTGGGCTATCAAATTTTGCCTCACTCCCATACTCTTTTGACATGGCACCCTCTGATATCTTCCTCTTTACTTAAATGAGGAGAGCACTTGTGGCAAGCAGTTGCAGAGTGAAAAAGAGACGTTATCATAACGGAATGTTTCCTGAATGGTCAAAATGCAGAATTCGACAATAAACGTCACTGGCAAGTCACCTATAGTTGGGAAAAATGTGTTACATTGAAGGGTGAATACGTATAAGGATTAATACCATTACCAAGTTTCCTGGTCACATCTTAATTTTTCGAGGTGACAGAACTTTAAGCTGCCTCTTGTGCTCCATTGGTGATTCTCTTTATTCCATCAGGGAACATGTTTTCGTAGCTTACCTGAGGACTGGAATGGATCAGCAGGGAGGTGAGTAACTTTTTAATTAACCCATTCTTGGATGCTGTCACAGTGTTTAAATGAAGCCAGTTGGCTGCAATTGTCCATTTAGGTTTATTGAACATCTATTTTGGTCATTTCTTTCTTGTGTTGCACGAATTGCTAGGCATAGTCAGACCAACACATTCGAATGTTGGCAAGTATATGAGAAGAATTATGATGAAAATGACCAAGAATTGTGAAAAAGTGAATGCTCTACTCTGCAATAAGACGATATACAGCTTATGAAAGCATGAAGTATACATCAACTTATATATTCCGCAACCCACAGTACAATGCATGGTGATGGGTAAATTGCATTTCAGAGTGGAACTTTAATGTAGAAACCAGTACAATGCTCTTACAGACTTAGCTATCTGGCCATATTTTAGACTCAAAGAGCATGGCTCATTATGGAAGTCAAGCGTCTGAGTTCAGGCATCCATTAGGCAGCAAATAAATGGTATTTAATAGATATTTTGTGATAACATCACTTTACCACTAAATGTTGCTGAGCAAAAGAAACATAGAAATTGTTAGCTGAATAAAGTAAATAGAAAGGAAGATTAATACGCTTGCTGTGCCTTGTCAAAAACTGGATCTGAAAGTTAGTGAAAGACTGTGCCAAACAGTATGTTGACTAGAGGTGACATTTCCTCAGAGAGCTGGACCATATAAGCTCTAACCTCAGGTAGACTACAGGCCTCTGTAATGTGGAAGTTGTCTACAATCATATAGAAACAGTTGTGTTACATTATAAAGAAAAGTGACTGGCAGTAGTAATAACTAAACCTTACTGTAACAAAGAATGTAGTAAATTATGTGTCATTGTTGTTGAGGACTTCAATATACAGACTGGTTTGATCATAGCTTGCCCTGCTGGTTTATCGAGTGAAAGTCTCTTCATCTCTGTACATCCATTTGAACCTACTTACTGCATTCAAGTTAGTTTTTAACCAATACAGTTCCCCCAATTATTAAGTTAATTTTTCTATGCTGACTCACAATGTGTCCTAACAACCTATTTCTTCTTCTGTTCAAGTTCTACCATTAAGCTCTTTTCTTCTCTATTTGAAGGAATACTTCTTCATTAATTACTTGATCTACCCACCTAACCTTCATCATTCTTCAATAATCCCACAATTCAAGAGATTCAATTCTCTTCCACTTTTTTCTCCCATAGACTGTTACACTTCAGACAATTATTTACGTATAAGACTTCCTAACACTTAAATTTCTATTTGAGCTTCAATTCCTTTCCTAAATTTCTCCTTAGTTTCCTATACTCCTTGGTCTGTTTACAGGGTGACACAGCTACGACAGAGCACCCCACACACATCGAGAGGTATAGTTTTTGCTACGTTATAGCCAATAATGTGGCCAATTTTCAGATGGATGGTTTTTTTTTCAACATTTATAATGGATTATTACATTGATTTTTAATGGAACTACAGTAGATCATCAATTACCCTAATGCCAATAAATCATTAAAATATTAGCCAAAAGTGTTGCAGTTCCCAAATTCAAAAATTTGCAAATGCCATGTAGTAGTTCTGCTGATGTCGGGCTGGCGATTTCAACAGTTTCCTCCTCCCAGCCAAATGTCATTGTTGCTGTTCTGTGTAGATGTCTAAACCTTCACTTGTGACTGATTGTGATGTCGTATTGGCGTTCACAATAGTGACTAAATGTAAATGTATTGTTCTTGGTGTTTCCCATCAACTTAAAATAATTCACCAATAGATTAATGGTTATAGTGAATCCAGCACAGCTCAGAAATAACAGTGATACTATTACAAAATTTGTGAGTGTGCTTCACAATGAAGATGTGTGCTTGTACAGAAAAATTATGAAAATGGCAGAAATCCAAGATCTAGACACTGCACAAGGCTTGGAACAAGCTCTTTCTTTAACAAGAATCCATCGCTGTACCTGAAGAGGCACCAAAGCGGGTGCTTGCCACATCACAAATGGTAGCCACACTGAAACCAAATGACACTTGACATGTTTATGTGAAACTTCAAGCTGTTTGCTGCAAAATGACACATCTACCAATTCTGTAAGTTATCTCAATAAATTTCTGTATCATTCCAAAATTGTGAAGTCTTTTTTGACTCTCTCCATAAATGATTGGTTACCAAAAAAATCAGTTACTTCAACATCTCTTGTCCAAAATTGCTTCAGGCAATCAATGTTCTATTATTTTCTGTGCCATTGGTATGAGTCTTTGACAAGGACTTCATCAACAGACTAGGAATGGAGCTTATTCAAATAGTAACATGATAACAGTGCCCCAAAACACTGTCCCACCATCAGGAGAATGGGTCCCACAAATGTCTGCTCTACTGAACCACATGTAAGCAAAGGTTTAACTCAGGCACAGTTCATGTGTGTATTATTATGACTGTCATATTAAGTGCTCAAAATACCAACCTTGAGCACTGCTACGTGCTATAAAGTGATTTTGGACACACAATACTGCAAGCTGACTTTCACTGGAACTTACCACAGCTCAGGCTCGTGATACATGTTATTTCATGTCTTAAAGGATCATCAGTGTTTTCTTGTATACTTCTTGTTTTAATTTTCCCCAGATATAAAAGTACAGAAGTGTTACATCTGGTTGGTTAGTTGCTTACATGCTCCATGGATCATTTTGCATGACAGATCATAATGATGTGGAATGAGTCTTTTTACATCCACATCGCAAATAGAATGAGTTGTCAAGGAAAAACTTTCTCAGTTTGCTTTCAAATTTTACTTTGCTGTCTGTCAGACATTTTATATCACTGGGTAAGTGATCAAAAATTTTTGCTGCAGCATTGTGCACCTCTTTTTGTGCTGAAGACAACTTTAATTTGGAGTAATGAATGTCATTTTTCCTTCCGTTATCGTAATTATGTACCTCATTGTTCCTTTTGAACTGTAGTGGATTACTTACAACAAACTTCCCGAGGAAATAAATATACTCATCCAACGATCTCCAAATGTTCTATTAACACAGTCTGTAATTATATGTATGGAATGGGTGAGACATTCATCATGTAGGTAACATATGGATTGCGTTATGTCCAATAGGATGTCTTCCCATAAGTGCAGCAGTATATGCTAAGAACACTAGATACTTGTAGCTATGAGAGCTGCATTAGTAAAACAGGAACAATGATGCAATTCTTGATAAGCCTGGACCATACATTGGGAAAAGAAGGACTGTTTATCCATTTCTATCAGCCAGCAAGGAGTTTCAACTGACCAGTAGTGCATTTGCAAAGATTGATTTGACAATGTTTTGCAAATGATGGACCGTCCACGCGATAAATCTTGCAAAAAAAATGGCATGTAACTTTACTTTTTTGCAGAACCATTAGTAGAACTGGAACTAATTTTGAAAATCGATGTCATGAAGCTTTTGATGGAGTCTTTTCCTGGCCTCATCCCATGTCTTCATAGTGTTGCCTTGTTACTGTGGATTTGGCAATGTTAGTGGTAGAGCTTGGCTGGATGTCTTTTTGCCCCCCGCCCCCCACTATGAAGGAATTTGGGGACACGCATATGTGAACGTGTGAGAATGTTTTCCAAAATGTTTGTGAATCATGTAACTGAGTCAGTATGTGGGTACCAGCCTCGTATTCACCTAGTCAGATGTGGGAAATTGCCTAAAAACCTCGTTCAGGCTGGCTGGCCCAGCACCCCTCATTGGTAACACAACCAGGCAAATTTGATATGGGACTAGCAAGCCTCCCCATATCCTGCAGCATGCTAACATGTGTAGCTATCCAGGTGGGGTAGCTTTTGACAGAGTAATGTGTGTAATATTTTCAGAACACTCTTTGCCTCACACCACATGTGGATTCTATCTTACCGCTGTTGAATCCTAACTGTATCACTCTCATCAGTTACTGTTCTCTTTAGTTCATGTATTTTATTTTTCATATTTCTAGTTTCTTGAAAAGTTTTTATAATGTTTGCAAAGACAGATGTAAGGACTTGGCACTATCATATCTTTCAGCATACAACTGCACCACTGTTCCAACAGTTTGTTGACATTTACCATAACTGAAAACCATATCAACTATTTCATTGTTGTACACGTGATGAAAGTCTGTAGCAAGTTGACTGACCACTCTGGAAGTTCCACACCATGTTACATTATTGAAGTTCTCTTTGAAGGAGCTTTTCAATGTCGCAGAAAAAAAGTATCAGCCCATAAAAAAAGAACATGGTGTCCTCATTAGGTAGCTACAAACATTAAAAACTATGTGTATACATTAGAAAATTTGCCACAGTGTCCCTTACAACTTAGCAAAAACTGCACCTTCATACCATACTTACTTATTCTGGATGTATTTGGTGTAGCTTGTCCTAGCTGTCTCACTGTGTATAGACTGAACTTTTTTTCCTTTATGAAGATGTTGGGGGCGGGGGGGGGGGGGGGGGGGGGGATATTTACAATCCTGTATCACTCCCTGTTTAACTACTGTCTCCCTTTTATTTTCTTTGACTCTCATAATTGCAGTCTGGTTATATGGTCACAAAAATATTCAACAGCTACCAAAGGGAATTAATAACAGGCAATGACAGAAAAAAAGGAAGTAACTTTCATTCTATGCCATTACATCGATTTCATAACAAAGTTAATATTTTTCTACCATATTACACATGTTACCAGTATCAAATATTTGTCTATGGCATAGGATGAGTTGTCCAGAAGAATCATTTCAGATTAGATTTAAAATTAGTTTCATTACCTGTCAGAAATATTTTTGTTGCTGCATATTAAACTTCTTCCTAAGGCCGGTATTACACTATCAAATTTCTTTGTCAAAAATTTGATCAAAGATGTGATCAAATATTCCGTCAAATATATTTGACAAAGATCTTTGACGTAGCGCTAGAAGGGGTATTACACTGTCATCATATTTTTCATCAAAGTTCAAGATGGCTGACAACAGCAACTTGTTATTAACTGCAGCAGTTGCATGTACCACAATTGCACTGTGTGCACATGCGGAAGAGAAGCGGGGGGAAAAAAGGAAACATACCTAGGTGAAGCCGTGGGTTTTACAACGACACAATAAAAGCATTCAACAAAACTTGTTATGTAAGCTTATAGTGGAGGATGTCAAGTCGTACATCAATTACTTAAGAATGGATGAGAATACATTTCTGTATGTGGTCAATGAAGTGTATCCTCATATCAGAAAGCACAATATTCACTTAAGAACAGCTACATCTGCAGAAAGCAGGCTCGCTGTAACACTCCGATTCCTTGCTACAGGAGACGGTTAGGTTAGGTTAGGTCAGGTTTCCAATCTTCGTAATCTATTTTTGTATTCAGCGTGCCTCACATTGTAAAGCGCCTCATCAGCTTCATACATCTCTATTAATTTTGTAGTTATCAGCAAACACCAATTGTATTTACCGGCAATGTTTAGAAAAACACTACAGATGACAGAATGCAGCAATGCTAGCGCTCCATGTGGTAACATGTCACATTGCGGTAAACAGAAGACAAGCGACTTCTTTGATCAAATCTACAGCGAGGCCCTAGATTTGATCAAATGTTGACGACATTTGACAAAGTTCCCTATTACACCATCAAATATCTTTGACAAAGATATTGGACAAAGATATTTGACAAAGAAATCAGATAGTGTAATACCGGCCTAAGCCACAGGCAGTTTTAATAATGAATAACAAAGTGCAGTTTTTTCTTCTAATGCTGTAACTGCAGGCATTATTGTTTTTCTCACAGACCACTGGATTACTTATGATGAATTAAAAACATATATATATTTTCTGAAGATGCAATTATTATGTATAACTCTTCAGATAGAAGCCTAAAAATGACTGTTGTCAAACACCATATATTAGTCTCACTACACATTAGTCTCAATACTTTCTTGTAAGTGATGAGTTGCCCAAAAAAGTTATGCGAAATAATGAGTAGAAATAGGCAAAATATTTTAATTTGTTGATTTTTCTTGTTTCTGAAACTAATAGTTACGTAGAGAGCAACAGCTACTGAACTTAGTTATTTCAGTTTAATACCATGGTTCTTACCGTTCAAATATCTACCACCAAGTACACTCATTCTACCCTTCTCACTGACTCTTGTTTATGTGCTACATTAAATGTTTGTTTCATTCTATTACTTTCATAGAACTAAATATCTGTGAACAAGTGTGGACTTAAATTCAAGGGTGATGATAGAATACACCTTATGAAACAAATAGTTTTATTGTAAAATAAAGGCAATCAGTTTGAAAGTGCACATTTGTGAAATCATAAACGATCGTATTTCGGAAAGTAAAGATACACTGTACGCCAGAGGAACAGAAGATTTTTGGCGAGCAAGTTGGCAACACTGGTGTTAACCTTGAACTGTTAGCTTTCTCCTCGCAGTCGTTCGGCAGTTGAACATTGCTTCTGGTTGGAGTATGTCATGTTTAAAATGGCTGCGCCGATTCAGAATCCCGCCAGATGCGAAGTATGCTCCGTCATACGTTTTCTTCATGCAAAAGGTCAGCGACCAACAGATATTCAGAAAGAAATTGTTTCTGTTTACGGGAACATTATGAATCGACAAAATGTAGTGAAATGGTGTCGTCATTTCTCTGAAGGTAGGACCGATGTTCATGATGAACAAAGAACAGGTCGGCCATCTGTGATCTCTGATGCCCTTCTTCGAAGAACAGAGGAAGCAATTCGTGCGAATAGATGTCTCACATTGAAAGACAACTCTTTATTATGTTGTGACTGTCAAGTTAGGGTACAGGAAATTGTGTGCGCACTGGGTTCCAAAACTGTTAAAGGAAGAACACAAAAAGAAAACGATGGCGTTTGCACTCGACTTCCTCACACACTACGCTGAAGCAGGTGATGAGTTCCTTGATCACATTGTGACAGGTGATGAGACGTGGGTTTATCATTATACACCTGAATCCAAGCAACAATCAATGCAATGGCACCATTCGAATTCACCAAAAGCCAAGAAATGCAAAACATCGATTTCAGTGAAGAAAATCATGGCTTCTGTTTTTTGGGACAGACAAGGCATTCTTTTGTTGGAATTTATGCCTCCTGGAATGACAATTAATGCTGCTGCATATTGCCAGACTTTGAAATGTCTTCGAAGTGCAATTCAAAACAAACTCAGGGGAATGCTGACAAGTGGAGTCCGCTTGCTTCATGACAACGCTCGGCCTCATACAGCGCTCGTAACCAAAGCACTACTCAAACAATTCACATGGGACGTATTGGACCATCCGCCATACAGCTCGGACCTTGCGCCCATCGACTTCCGTTAACTGAAGTCACATCTTGGTGGAAAATCATTCCACGACGATGAAGAGATCAAAGATGAAGTTGAAATGTGGTTCCGACAACAGGCGGCAACCTTCTATGACTGTGGGATACAAAAGCTTGTGCACTGGCTTAACAAATGTTTGGATAGCGGGGGTGATTCTGTCGAAAAATAACAAGTAATCCAGTTAATAAGATGTAACTGACCGTTTTCTAAATAAATGTTCTATTTAAGGAATGCGAGCCATTGTATCTTTACTTTTAGAAATGCCCTCAAACGTTATGCGGCAACAGTCAACACACTGTTTGTCCTTGGCATGATGATCACAAGGTGGTTGAGACGTTGCTGCTCAAGTCTGTCCCACTCTTCGATAACAGCTTTACTGAGATCATACAGTGTACGAGGAGGGTTTCTGTGACAATGAGCTGCGAGGATAGTCCTATCAGTAGACAGTCTCCTGGAGGAAGGTGTTCATATATTATCATCTTGTAAGATGAACCCATAGCCCAAATTTTAACTGGATGGAAGGAGAATATGTTGGAGGATCCTGTCCTGATGCCACACAACCCTCCAACTACTCTTGACAGTGACGAGATGTTTCTGACATAAATACATAATACTGGCCAGTACATGACTGACCTGTCTCCCTGCTGAACAAATGACACTGCATGCCTGAGATGTGTACAGGTTCCTGGACACATCCACACTCTTCTACAATGAGCATTTGGAATCAAACACATGATGTATTCATAGATGAAGAGAATTTTATGCCACTGATCAAAGTTCCACTTTAAGTGTTCCCTTGCATACCTTCTTCGCACAACATTGTTGTTAGTAATAGATGCCTAGAGGCTAAAGTAATGGAGTAGTTGCATACTGTCTGGGGTGACACAGTGTTCCCAATTTCCCAGAAAAAGGCAGCAGATAGCTTTACTTCGTTGTTCTCAAGTAGTGTTGACCACGGGCAACCACTAAGACAAATTTTCAATGTTTGAGCCTCAAAATTGTGGTCAAATGTTTGAATGGGGTCACTGAGATCCATGTCAATTTGGAAGGCAATTTTCCTTGGTAGCTATGTTCCTCATTATAAAGTGACAATAAGTGTACAGTTACAGCTTGAAATGATCCTTCAAAGCTTCTTGCAGACTAAACAGAGTACACAAGCCACATTGTCCCAATCACAACTGGACAAACAGGATGGTCTACTGTACTGCACTACAAAAACAGTCCGATTACTTTTACCTCGATCACATGTGAGGATTTCCTCTGGTCCTAAAATTTTTCTCCAACCTAGAAACATTTAACATTACATTTTGTAATACTTTTGTTAAATATGATTCAAAACCAGTTGTTCATAACACCAATATTTCCACAGCACTTAAGCTTTTCCAAAAGAGTGTCATGATACACACACTCAAATACCTCGGCCAGATAACAAAAATTACAAACTGGTGATGTTTTGTTATTTAAGGTTTGTAATATCTGTATGTATAAATGGCATACTCGGTTCAGCAAAGCTTTGGGAATCCAAACTGTGATTTGCTACATAAATTTCTACTTTAGAGTGCCACTAATATTATGTATTACATCCTTTCAAATATTTTGAAAAATATGACATTCTGACACACACACACACACACACACACACACACACACACACACATGCACGCACAAAACATGGATTAGGAGGGAGTGACAGGACAAAGGATAAGTGTATGGAGACAGTGCGTTAGCAGAGACTGAGGCCAGGAGTATTACAAAAGTGATGGATGTGTTGCAAGGATGACTCCCAGCTATGTAGTTCAGAAAGTATAGTGCTCAACATGCTCAAGTTAATGACTGCTTCACAATCTGTGCCATCTGGATCCTTCCCTCCAACACCCATCTTTTTTTAATTGTATAGATGGGAGTTACCTTTTTAACACCTCCTTCACTCCTATAATCCTACCAGCCTCTATCTCCACTCTCCACTGACCCACAACCTCGACACCCTCTACCTAATGGTTCCTTATTCTGCTGTCCAATATCCTCCCAACCCCCACCATCATGCCATCTTCATCCTGTGCCACGTCTCACCAGCTCCAGTGTGTGTGTGTGTGTGTGTGTGTGTGTGTGTGTGTGTGTTCTGTAATTCACCAAAGGATTTCTTTTGAAAGGTAGCATGTTTTCATTCTCTTTTGTGTGTGCCTGTAAATGACTCAATGCTTCTGTTATTTGGTGAGTTGTCTTCTTTATCCTAAATTATTTATCATCATTTAAAAATTCAGTGCTTGAATAATAAAATTTTTGCACAGGGGTAACATGTAATTTTCTCCAGAATGAGATTTTCACTCTGCAGCGGAGTGTGCGCTGATATGAAACTTCCTGGCAGATTAAAACTGTGTGCCCGACCGAGACTCGAACTCGGGACCTTTGCCTTTCGCGGGCAAGTGCTCTACCATCTGAGCTACCGAAGCACGACTCACGCCCGGTCCTCACAGCTTTACTTCTGCCAGTATCTCGTCTCCTACCTTCCAAACTTTACAGAAGCTCTCCTGCGAACCAAGCAGAACTAGCACTCCTGAAAGAAAGGATACAGCTATAAGCTGTATAAACTTGTGCTGCAGTGGTAGGTATTGGCTTCATGTCTGTCTTGGCTATGATAATGCATTCACTATGCTGTTGATATCTTACTCACATTACTATTATCTTCTTATTCATTACTAGTTGAGAAACCTGGCATTGCCCACATATTTATTTATAGCTGTGTCAAAAAGTGGCTGTGTGGGATTTATTTTTGACTTACAAAGCTTCTTTATTTACAACCTTTGAAGTAGTATGATTGGAGACATGAACACAGAGCTTGTTTGCTTCACTAACTTGGGAGAGAGCCATGTACGGATGACCATGTAAAAGTAACTGACACTAAGGTCCACCAGAAATTGTACATGTTTACAGCGAAATAATAAACTGTTAGGAAAAAGTGGGATTCAGGGCATAGAAACTCACTAGCCTGTGCCACTTCCCATCAAAATTTTTGCTTCTATGATGTTACATTGGAGAGAAGTAACTTTAAGCCTCTGTGAGTGAAGGGTTCTGAGGAGCAAGATAATTCATGATGCTCTCGATAAGTTACGCCACGCCTAATGTTCAGGAGGACTTTCCAAAGAGTGAGTTAAAGGTTGATCTTCATCAGCCACAGAAAGTCTCGCTGTTAGTTTGTAATTGTATAAATAAGATTGAGGTCTTTTAATCCTGTCACTGAAGCAAACTTCTGGAAACATATCTGTCACCAAGTTTAAGGCTGGTTGGCTGACCTGGGGGAGGGGACCAAACACTGAGGTCATTGGTCTCATTGGATTAGGGAAGGAAGTCATCCATGTCCTTTCAAAGGAACCATCCTGGCATTCGCCTAAAGCAATTTACGGAATCACGGGAAACCTAAATCAGGGTCGTCAGACGCAGATTTGAACAATCGTCATCCTGAATGCAAGTCCAGTGTGCTAACCACTGCACCACCTCACTTGATAACCAAGTTTTTTTTCTTTTTAAAAAAATATAAATAAATAAAAATAAAAGCTAGCCATGTATTGGGTCTTTGGTGTACTAAGAAACTAACAGCACCATGTATTGGTTCTCTTTGGTGTACTATGCAAGTTACTTGACTACGATATACAGATTTACTGATTTCGCTTTGTGTATTAAAAACTTAACGAGACTGCTTTGTTCCTTTCGATACATTTTATTTATATTTTTTGCTAGGAAAAGCGAATGTATTAAGTTTGCTTTGTGATTTGGGTTCACATTTGTTACATTTTTATTTTGTTATGTTTACAAATAAAAATGTCTAGAAAACAGTCATGTCTTTCTGAATACACCCGAAAGGCTAAAAGTCCGAGGACTATGCGGTCGCAAGAATCGAATGAAGATCATGAGACGAAAATTTCCATGATTAAACATCTGAACAACTAACAGGAGAACATTCCCAAGTGTCAATAAATGATCCTGATGAAATCTGGCGGCTGTGCAGAGGGGACAAAAATAGTGCGAGAGATGTTTTTTTCATTGGTGCCGAAGTTCACTTTTAAGGGGTAAAATACTCCCTGAAATGTAATTTGGCAGTTTAGGTTTAGAGGCAATACCTTCAAAACCATTATACATAAAAAATGTTTTCATATAAAAGTTGATGTAATTAATGTTCTTGAAAACAGTGAAATCAACTTTTGTAATAACTTGAAATTTTGCAAAATATCTCACCACCATTAATTTTGAAAAGCAAAAACCTTTTTACAGCATAAATTAAAGAAGATTTCAATGCACATGCATCCCTGTCTAATAAAACTGGATCCTGAAATACCATTTTTGGGAAACACGATATACACAAAGTGCTGTCAGAGTATGTTCAGCATACCTAATTAAAATATCTATTCTAATTATTTATTTTACTTGTATTTGCTTGCATTTTAAATTGCTATTTTATGTTCATGGTTTTTTTGTTCCTTAGTCTAATGTTTCACACGTTATTTTTTTAACTGAAAATAATAAGTTCTCCAACCGAACAGGCCTCACATGTCCAAACAGCACCAACCGACCGCCATGTCATCCTCAGCCTACAGGCGTCACGTGATGCCTGATATGGAGGGGCATGTGGTCAGCACACTGCTTGCCTGGCAATTATGTTTTTGTGACTGGAGCCTCTACTTCTCAAGCAAATGGCTCCTCAGTTGACCTCACAAGGGCTGAGTGCTCCTCACTTGCCAACAGTGCCCTGCAGATCTGGATGCTAGCCAAACCCAACAGCACTTAACTTCGGTGATCTGATGGGAGCTGTGGCAAGGCCATTGGCAAAAATAGTAATTTATTATTTTGATAGAAAATAATTACAATAATGATAATCTGTAAAGGAATGCTTAAGACACAACATTTTTTACACCATGTACATAAAATGAATGAAATATCTTCACATAACATACTTGAGAGAGAAGACAATATAAAACACAATTGAGCATGATATCAAATTGTTGCAGGTGATCCTCTGAATATCCTCATTTGTATAAGGTATATTTCAGTACATTGGTACACCTTGGTTAAGAGAACTGATTATGTACTAGAGACTGCAGCTTGACTGTATTGTCTCTCAAGTGTAGGTTAATATTACAAGCATTCAACTACACTAGATCTGAAAATCTTCTCACAAAGTTCTTCCAACATCGAAAGCCATACACGTTCCACAGCTGTAACTGTGACACCAAGTCCTTTGGGATCACCAGATGTTTCTTGTTCCCTGGTTATACGATCAAAACAGTTCCCCCCCCCCCCCCCCCCCTCCCCACCTGATCAGAAAGAAAGTCTGTTCTTCTTGCCATCACACTTCACAAATTCCCATTCTACCTATTTTATACCTATCCATTTCCTTTTTAAAATTATCTAACCTAACTACTTGGTAACAGGATCTAACCTACCATGCTCTGACCCATAGAGCATCACTTTTGTTTTTCCTGCTGACAACGTCCTCCTGAGAAATCTTTGTAAAGAGATCCAAATGGGGGCCACATCATTGAGACGTACAGTAGAGCTGCATGTCCTCGGGGAAATGTAATGGTATTGTGAATGGCTGAATGCAAGGGGAAACTACAGCCAACATAGCATGGCCACATTGACTAAGGTTAAATAGCTGGATCAGTCAATACTCCCAGACTGTTGGCCCTGCAACTACTGTAAATACTTCTGCCCCTCTTCACAAACCACAAGTTTGTCTGGCTGCTGCAAAGATAGTTCTCTATTGTGATCACATCTATGTTACGGCTATCTGTATTGTTGAAGCATGGAAGCCACCCTACCTCGGCAAGAGCCATGATTAATGAGGGGATGTGACTAATTATAATTGTTGGAAAAACCCAAATACATAAATGATGGCCCACTTGTGAATGACATGTATGTAGAATACACTATTATTAAAATCCTGTGTAAATAAGGATCATGGATAACTATCTGTAATAAGATGGATAAGCTACATGTAAGCTATTACACTCTAGTATCTTACTTACGCAGAACTAATAAGGGAAAAGTAGTAGTTACATCTGTTCAGACAGAAGACAGTTTCAAAAACAATGAGGCAGTTAGATTAGATAGATCATCACTGGGCTATTTTGAACTGTTTAAAAGAACATAACTACATATTATCACGTTTATGAGGAATCTGGATTCCTTACTATGCTATCTGTGAGACAGATACAAGCAGTTAACAGCCTGTGGTGACTTCAATGTAGATTTTGTAAAGGATGCTGATAGGAAAAATGATGTGGAAACCTTATTTGGATCCTACAGTTTGATCTCAATAATTAACTTTCCAACACAGGTGGGTAAAGACAATAGGATCTTAACTGATAATGTTTTCTTTGGAGAATGTCAAAGCAAGAAACCAACTGTTTACCCAGTCACAAATGCTCCCTCTGATCATATTACACAGTTTGGATAAATAAGATACCGTGTTTAAGTATTGATACTCCTTAGTAAAAATCAGTTAGAATAATTAATGACTCCACCACAAATTTTTGTACAAATAGTGTACAAGAGAAGGCCTGGGATGAAATTTATAACGAACCAAATGCTAACATAAAATTTAACCTGTTCCATGGCAAATTCATATTATCATTTGAAAAATAGCTTACCACATAAGTTAACCAGAAAGGGCATTAAACAACCATAAAAAAAACCATGGATCATTAGAGGGATTAAAGTATCTTGAGAAAGGAAAAGGGAAATACATCTGTTGGCAAGAACAAGCAGAACGCCTGCAGTTGTAGCACACTACAAAAACTACTCGGAATTACTAAGGGAAGTTACTAAAAATCAAGGAACAAGCACATGATGTCAGGAATAAGTAATTATCTAAACAGACTTAAAGTTATATGGAATGTAGTGCAATGAGAGACAGCACAACCAGCCATAGAAGAGCATAATCATTGCTACTGAACTGAATGTAAGGGCTATAAATGATGAGTCACAAGTTACAAATATATTTAATAATAATTTCTTGAATATAGTGGAAAGTATATGGACAAGAAGTTCAAGAGAAAAGTCACAGCAGTATGTTGAAAAGCAGCTCTCATAAAATTCAGCCATATGAATGTCTCCCCAACTTCTATTGAAATTAAGAAAACTATATATTCTCTCAAAAATTAAAGCTCATCTGGATTTTACAGTGTTTCCAATAGGGTACTAAAGATTTGTTCCCATATAATATGCCCTGTCTTATCTGAAATACGTAATGTATCACTAACTCAAGGCATTTTTTTTCAGACAGAATGAAATAGGTTGTTGTTAACCCCTCCTCCCTTCTATAAAAAGGTGATAGGAGAGGTGGCAATACCTACCTGCCTGTTCCACTACTAACAACATTTTCCAAAATTTTTGAAAAAATTATGTAGTCTAGAATAGTATCTCACCTGAGCAAAAACAATATCCTCAGCAATTCAGAGTTTGGATTTCAGGAGAGCTGATCTACTGAGAATGCAATTAACATGTTCACTCACCAAAGCATTAAATAACAAAACAACACTGGTTGTTATTTTTTGCGACCTATCCATGGCACCTGACTGTGAGAATCACAATATCCTTCGAGATAAACTGAGGTTTTTTAGGGCTGATGGTATAGCCAACCAATGGATAATGTCATATCTAACCAAAAGAATGTAGAAAGCTGTACCTGGTAATTCAACAAATGTTGTCTGGGGACATTGTTATGGCTGGGGAGAAACCATACATGGCTCAATTCAATTGTAGGTCTGCTATTGTTCCTCACATATGGAGTAAGCAAAATTAACTTATTTTTGCAGATGATGCAAGTATTGTTTGGCTAACTGTCAGGCTTTTGACGCTGTTTGGTAGGTGACCAAAGACTTTTGTGGCAGTATAATTAACCCCTTTCTGTGCCAAAGTCAGATTTAACCCTGCATAGTGAAGATCATCCTTTCTCCTGGTGTTATAGCTATACACACTGCTATTACTTTTGAACTGGGTTGGATTATTAACAACAAATTTCATAAGTGAATATACATATTGTGAGGTTACTGTGAGGATCCCTAGATCCTTAAACAGATGTCTGCAGGATGACCGTGGGTGGGCTCCAGCAATTATTCTGATTACACGTTTTTGAGCAATGAATACTTTTCTACTCAACGATGAATTACCCCAGAATATGATGCCATACGAAAGCAGTTAATGAAAGTAGGCATAGTAAGCTAATTTACTGAGATTCTTATCACCAAAATTTGCAATAACCCTAATAGCATACGTAGCTGAACTCAGACGTTTCAGCAGACCATCAATGTGTTGCTTCCAGTTTAACCTCTCATCAATGGACACACCTAAAAATTTTGAAAATTCTACCTTAGCTACAGACTTCTGTTCAAAGTCTATATTTATTACTGGAGTTGTGCCATTTACTGTACGGAACTGTGTATACTGTGTTTTATCAAAATTTAAAGAGAGTCCGTTTGCTGAGAACCACTTAATAATTTTGTGAAAAACATCATTTACAATTACATCACTTAGTTCTTGGTTTTTGGATGTTATTACTATACTTGTATCATCAGCAAAAAGAACTAACTTTGCATCTTCATCAATGTGGAATGGTGAGTCATTAATGTATATCAAGAACAGTAAAGGACCTAAGACCGAACCCTGTGGGACCCCGTACTTGATGCCCCCCCAGTTTGAGGAATCAGCTGTTGTTTTAACATTACATGAACCACTTGTTTCAACTTTCTGCATTCTTCCAGTTACGTATGAATTAAACCATTTGTGCACTGCGCCCCTCAAACCATAATGATTTAGCTTATCTAAAAGAATTCCATGATTTACACAATCAAAGGCCTTTGAGAGATCACAAAAAATACCAATGGGTGATGTCCGGTTATTCAGAGCATTTAATATTTGATCAGTGAAAGTGCATTTTCTGTTGAAAAGCCTTTCTGAAAACCAAACTGACATTTTGTTAGTACTTTATATTTACAAATATGGGAGGCTACTCTGGAATACATTACTTTCTCAAAAATTTTTGATAGAGATGTCAGAAGAGAGATTGGGCGATAGTTGTTGACATCCGACGTATCCCCCTTTTTATGCAATGGTTTTACAATGGCATATTTCAGTCTATCGAGGAAAACACCCTGCTCTAAAGAGCTATTACATACGTGGCTGAGAATCCTACTTATCTGTGGGGAACAAGCTTTAAGTACCTTGCTGGAAATGCCATCAATTCCGTAAGAGCTTTTACTTTTCAGTGAGTTTATTATTTTACTGATTTCAGAGGGAGAGGTTGGTGGAAATACAGTTGTTTCAAACTGCACAGGTATGGTCTCTTCTATTAGTAGCCTTGCCTCTTCTAGTGAAGGTATAGATCCTATTTTCTCCACAACATTTAAAAAATGATTACTGAAAATATTTTCAATTTCTGATTGTTTGTTAGTACACTTGTCATTCAGTTTTAGGGCACTAAAGTCTTCCTGTGCTCTTGGTTGCCCTGTTTCCCTTTCAATAATATTCCAAATTGCTTTAATTTTATTATCAGAGTTACTGATCTCAGACATGATACACATGCTTCTGGACTTTTTAATAACTTTTCTTAGTACCGCACAATAGTTTTTATAATATTGAACAATTTCGGGTTCAGTACTCCCTCTTGCTGTTAGATACAGTTCTCTTTTACGGTTGCAAGATATTCTTATTCCTTTAGTTAGCCAAGGTTTTTTATATGCTTTCTTGGAATTATGTTTAGCTATTTTCTTGGGAAAACAATTTTCAAATACCCTTAAAAATGTATCGTGAAATAAGAAATGGTAAACAATGTTCTTGAAAGTATCGCCAAGTCATTTCCTATGATGGTCTCACCCTCAATTTTAAAAAGAGAAAATATATTCAGTTTTGCACATCTAGGGCTGTTACATAAAAGATAACTATAACACGTGGTGAGGAAATAATAAGTAGCATGGAAGCTTCAAAATTCTTTTGTGTCTACACTGATGAGAATTTAAACAGGCCAAAGCACATATTGGAACTCCTAAAACAACTTAGTTCAATATTTGCACTTAGAATAATTGCAAATCTTGGGGACAGACAAATCAATAAGTTCACATATTTTCGTTCAGTAATGTCATATGGACTAATGTACTTGGGTAACTCATTGTTAAGAAAGAAAATATTCATTGCTCAAAAACAAGCTGTAACAATAAGATGTGCTGCTCACCTACGTTCAACTTTTAGACATCTGTTTAAGGAGTTGGACACTCTGACTGCTGCTTCTCAGTAGGTTTATTTCCTCATTAACTTTGTTGTAAATAATCCACTGCACTTCAAAAGGAACAATGAAGTATATAATTACAATACCAGAAGGAAAAATGACATTCATTATGTCACATTAAGATGGTCTTTTGCACAAAAAGGGGCGCACAAAAATAAATAAATAAATAAATTATCCAGTGACATAAAATGTCTGACAGATAGCAAAGTAAAATTTAACAACAATCTGGAATGGTTTCTCCTTGACAACTCCTTATATTCCGTAGAAGGATTTCTATTATTGCCATGTGTAAAAGGTGGTGGATAGGAATCACTAACTCATATCTGTAGATTTTAAAAAAATTATAAATGTTCAGTATATAGCTTTATTTACAAATCAGTATGCAGTGTGAATGTAAAATGAGTTGTTCCACATCATTACTGTTTATCGTGCAAATGTTCCGTGTAACATGAAACTAACATGTATGTCTAGTGTCGATGAACCACTAAATAAGTACAATATTAGGGTAGGAATCAGGTGATCCTAGTGACTTCTGGAGGTAGTACATGCGTAGACTGTATTTCTAAATTGTCCCCCAAAGGGTTATGTGATCTGTGTATGTAGCAGCAGTCACATACTTGAGTTCACACACCATGCCTACACCTATCAACATACTACGAAAAAAAGAGACCCCATTCTGTTACTCAAAGGTGTGTGGCAGCGCTCATGTCAGTGAGCTCAATTAATTTTTAGTCCATGCTGTATCATGAACTTCACATGTAAACAACTGGTAAAGCACATTCAAAGCTCAGTGGCAGAACAACAAGTATTTCTTGAATACACTATGTTGTGATGTATAAAATGATCAATGCACATGACTACTACATAATGGGTAAAAACGACGAACGTTCTTAACAAAAAGTGCGTGCATAGGTTAACTATCTTCATCCAAAGTTTGTCAATAACATTGCAAAGTAGCCTCTGTTACAATAACTAAAGCAGAAATTACTATCACTAGAAACATTATATTATCTACACAAGCTTTTTGATTGAGACACTCATTATAATCCTCATAAAAATGTAAAGAAATGTATTAGTTGCCAGTCACATAGCAATAGTCACTCTGAGTTTGAAATAATCAGACATACGAAATTTCATAAGCCATTAAAGAAGAAGCAAATTATACCCATTTTGCAGATGACAAGAGCATAGGAATATAATATCAGTACTGGAAGGACAGCTGGTAAAATATTTGGTTCAAGGAAAATGGAATTTCACTGAATTTTGCCAAGAATCACACAGAAGCTGTAATTATGTCACGGACTACAGATAAAAAAATCTCATTTTAATGAAAGTGGATTTCTCTTGCAAGCAGTTCAAAATGGAATATTTCAGTTAATAATACAATGAAGTTGAAATTCTGGTGGCAGTTGCTGAACTATTTATACTATGTGATCAAAAGTATCCAGGCACCTGGCTGAAAATTACTTACAAGTTCATGGCGCCCTCCTACGGTAATGCTGGAATTCACCCTTAGCCTTCATGACAGCTTCCACTCTCGCAGGCATATGTTCAATCAAGTGCTGGAAGGTTTCTTGGGGAATGGTAGCCCATTCTTCATGGAGTGCTGCACTGAGGAGAAAAGTTGTTCTATAGGATTCAGGTTAGGACACTGCAGGCCAGTCCATTACAGGGATGTTATTGTTGAGTAACTACTTCACCACAGGCCATGCATTATGAACAGGTGCTCTATTGTGTTGAAAGATGCAATCACCATCCCCGAATTGCTCTTCAACAGTGTGAAGCAACAAGGTGCTTAAAACATCAATGGAGGCCTGTGCTGTGATAGTGCCACTCAGAACAACAAGGGGTGCAAGCCCCCTCCGTGAAAACACGACCACACCATAACACCACTGCCTCTGAATTTTACTGTTGGCACTACACACGCTGGCAAATGACGTTCACTGGGCATTCGCCATACCCACACCCTGCCATCGGATTGCCTCATTGTGTACTGGGATTTGTCACTCCATACAACTCATTTCCACTGTTCAATCGTCCAATGTTTATGCTCCTTACACCAAGCAAGGCATCTTTTGGCATTTACTGGCATGATGTGTGGCTTATGAGCAACCGGTTGACCACGAAATCCGTTTTCTCACCTCCCGCCTAACTGTCATAGTACTTGCAGTGTATCATGGTGCAGTTTGGAATTCTTGCATGATAGTCTGGATAGATGTCTGCCTATTACACATTACAACCCTCTTCAACTGTCGGTGGTCTCTTGTAAGTCAACAGATGCGGTCAGTCTGTACACTTTTGTGCTGTACGTGTCCCTTCACGTTTCCACTTCACTATCACATCAGAAACAGTGGATCTAGGGATGTTTAGGAGTGTGGAAATCTCACATACAGACGTATAACACAAGTGACGCCCAATGACCAGAGCATGTTTGAAGTCCATGAGTTCCGTGCACCCCATTCTGCTCTTTCAAGATGTCTGATGACTAGTGAGGTTGCTGATATGGAGTAGCTGGCAGTAGGTGGCAGCACAATTCACCTAGTATGAAAAACGTATGTTTTTGGAGGTGTGCGGATACTTTTGATCACATAGTGTACGATACATCATTGCTATTATGACAAGATAGTTGGTGTCTGCTCTTTCTGTTGTAGAATCTTTAGATCAGAAAAGATTTCTATTAACACACACACACACACACACACACACACACACACACACACACACACATATATATATATATATATATATATATATACAGGGTGATTCAAAAATGCATGTAAATATTTCAAGGGTGTATTTGTGAGGTAAATATAAGACAAAAATGTTCTATACAATTTTTTCCATACTTGGCTTATTACAGAGTTATGAACAAAACAGGATAATACATTCAATACAACGTAAGGTATTTAATTCCCAGAGTTCACAGTTTAATTACAGTGCATTTGGACTAACAACGCAAACTGATAAATAAACGTGACGTAACAAACTGAAACAATTCCTCGCGAACACTGTATTAATTTAGGTCCTGTTGATTGAACTACAGCAATGCACAATAACTAAGGAAAATTGAAGCATTTTACAGACTGTACTGTACTGTACTGTATTTGCACAAATCGTAATGCAATGCATGTTCAAAATGCTGTCCCTGAACTTGCAGACAGACCCGTGCTCGTCGCATCAATGATCTCTGCACATTACACAGTCCGTTCAACTCTCCACGAATAATTTCACAACCACCTTCAATTCTTTGTTGTAGCACTTCTCTGTTCGGTACTGCAGAAGAATACACCAATGTCTTTAGTCGGCCCCATAAATAAAAGTCTAAAGGGTTCAGGTCAGGTGATCTGGCTGGCCAAGCAATTGGTCCTCCGCGACCTATCCATCGATGTGGATACGCAGAATTGAGGTACGACCTTACGTTGCGGCTGTAATGGGCGGGAGCACCATCGTGCATAAACCACATGGTGGCTCGTGTTGCAAGAGGGACATCCTGTAACAATCCAGGCAATTCTCCCTCCAAAAATTCGCAGTACGCGTGCCCATTCAGCCTTGGAGGCAGAACATGAGGTCCGAGTAAGTAATTCCCCACAATACCACACCAAATGTTTATGGAGAATTGATGTTGATATCCACGCACAATTCTCGCGCCAGGATTCTCGACAGCCCACTGGTGCATATTATGCGAATTGATTACACCCGCACGAGTAAACATGGCCTCATCTGTGAATAATATCCGCCGAATGAACATTGGATCATTCAAATGACGCTCTTGTAACCACTGGCAGAATTGCTGACGGCGAGGATAGTCTTCAGGTGTCAATTCGTGCACTTTTTGCAGGTGAAATGGATGCAACTGTTGTCTCCGAAGCAGCCGCCATACAGTAGATTGTGGAAGTCGTACAGCTGCACTAATTTGTCTCGTACTGATAGATGGATCTTGGTCTACCAGGTCCAAAACATGTTCCTCGACGTTCACTGCATGCTCAAGTGGTCGACCTGAATGTGGCCCAGGACGAATGCCATACTCCCGCATACGTCTGTCCACAGATACAAACGTCTGATGACTTGGTAACCGTCTTCCTGGAAACAGCTCACTGTACCTTCGTCTTGCTGCAAGTGCATTTCCATCTGCTGCACCATACACAAGGTGCATATCAGCATACTCACTGTTTGAGTACATCATGTGCACGAAACCTTTAGCCTTCCGACGATGAATGAACGACAGGACGTACTTTTCCGTTACCAACAACATCAGCGCCATCTTCCGTACAGTAGGAGTAAACATCACGTGCAAACAAAAACAAACACTATTCATGCAGTTTCGAATCAACTGTTGGGAGATACGTATGTGAATTACGTACCAGAATATGGCATCCTGCTGCTTGCACTGCCGTCGTTTTGATACGGACATGACTTTCGTATTTAACGATAACTCTGGAATTAAACGTTTATGGAAAAACATTTATAGAACATTTTTGTCTTATATTTACCTCACAAATACACCCTTAAAATATTTACATGTATTTTTGAATCACCCTGTATATCTCAATTATTAATTCTTTGTAATGTTCAAGTTGACGTTCAGCTTCAAAACAAACAACTATGTGGATACCTAGAACCAAATTACATCCATGTCTATGTTAATATGTTAAGGATATAAAATCTATCCACCCTCACAGTACACTGTATGTTACTGCTGTCAGTCTTTTTGAACTTCCCAGCATATATATATATATATATATATATATATATATATATATATATATATATATAAAAAGAACTAACATTGTATTACTGTTCAACTCAAAAATGCTGGGAAGTTCAAAAAGACTGACAGCAGTAACATACAGTGTACTGTGAGGGTGGATAGATTTTATATCCTTAACATATTAACATAGACATGGATGTAATTTGGTTCTAGGTATCCACATAGTTGTTTGTTTTGAAGCTGAACGTCAATTTGAACATTACAAAGAATTAATAACTGATACACATATCACTGATATAGAGATACATTACGTAAGTAGACTTACATTCCTGCTGTTATGCATACAACTGTTTATTGTTTTCTGTATCAAATATCACTGACAATGAGTTAGACACCCAAATACCGGTTTGGCTGTTAAACATTTTAAGCCCAGTTCATGGCGTTTAGGAGACATCCTATAACAAACATTTACAAGCTGTGGAGCACATAGAGGCTGACCCCGGCAGAGGTTCGAGTCCTCCCTCGGGCAGGGGTGTGTGTGTTTGTCCTTAGTATGATTTAGGTTAAGTAGTGCGTAAACTTAGGGACTGATGACCTTAGCAGTTAAGTCCCATAAGATTTCACACACATTTGAACATTTGGAGCACATAGCAGTCAAGACTATTAAAAGAGGGACTGTTTGAGGAAATTCAAGACTCACTTTTTAAACAGTTACCTTCATTTTTTCCTGAAAACTTGACATGTGTTAGTCAGAAACAATGTATGTGCTACAAGAAGACTTCGGAGCACAGTAAAGATGGGATCAGGGATGACTGAATGCCAGTACAATGAGAGACTACCGTTTCTCATTTTTCTGAGATGTAGAAAAGGATATTCATAGGAATATACAGTTATATTAGATGCATTATGCAGAAGAGAGCTAAAAGAAATATTAGCCTATGGACACACAATTCCTACGTAATAAGTTGGCGTTTAAAGCTTATATTTAAATAAACCTTTGCTCAAGCTGAAGAACTAAATTATTCTTCACTCCAATTACACTTGTTCTGTCAATTTTCTAGTTTGTAACAAATCACAGTGTGACAAAACTGTATGCGATTAAAAAATTCTGCTGCACTTGTAATCAACACGATTGTCACCATATGTGATTTAGTAGGATGAAAAACAGTGTCTTTTTCATATTCATAAATTGCGAGAGCTTATTTAATGACTTTGGCTTCAAGTATCTTGATAGGGATTCTTAAGATTAATGTTTTTGGATATAATATAATTTATACTACTTAGTATTAAAATATTTTACAACTTCATGTAAGTGTTACTGTAATATACTTTTAAAAATGCAAATATCTGAAAACAATTTGTAATGTAATGTACTGTATCTTTATTGCCACTTAATGAGGGTATCATTTTCATCCATCTTCTAATAAGTGTACTTCTGTAGTTACTGTCATTTTCTAGAAGATGGTCCAAGGCTACATGTTGTAATGAGATGTTAAAATTGCAAAGTGGAACATCTCTTCTTCCCTCAACAACACATGAAGTAGACATATCAAGGCAGTGACTGGTTACTGATTATGCAGTATTGTTAAAGAAATAAAATGGAGAAACTGGAGACTAGCAGCTCTCAAAAAGCACCAACAAGACTGGCAAATTTGGTAACTGCTTACTAATAGTTCTTTCAGATCAAATGGCATCCCACTAAAATAGGATGCATTCCTATATGGGCTATGGTGGTGGGTTGGAGTTATAGTACATCAGTTAGATGAATATTAACCTTCATCAAGACTAATATTGGTATTTACAGTATGTTCTTAAGTGATGCTCGGTGCATTAAATATTACACAACTATTATGAAATCAAGAATTAGTCTGTTTTCAGAACCATAGGATACTGATTATCAGTGATACACCGATATTGTTGACTAACTTTCACGCAATCATTACCGACACCATTTTATGGGTTTGTTTATCCTACATGTGGGTGTTCCATAACAACTTAATCCTATAGAAGTTTCATTTCCTCTTGTAGCTGAAATCAATGACATTCGAAATTATTGGATCTCAGGGTGAAACACAATACAATTTTTTAATCAGGAATATTATACATTACTCCTATCTCCGTCCTGAAAAGACAAACTATACGTTAAGTAATGCGTAACTGTTTGCCGGTATATGTTCGAGCCGGTAAAATAGCGAGCAGAAAAATCGCACAATTTCAATATCCGTCGGTCTGTCCCTCCACGATCAACTAATAAAATTACCGAACTTCTTACCTGCGGTGAAATCTGCTCTGGATAATCACACGTAGCTTCAAAATCGAGCACAAACAAGTTTTCGTAAATCTGCGGTGAAGGGCGCAATGTTGTTTTTATAGTGTATCTCAGAGCCTTAGAAGACATCATCCGCTGCGTACTCCTTTCTTTTAAAGCATCTACCTTCACGTGATGAGACAAACACAACACCAATGGAATACAAAAGTTGACAATAACAACTAGTATCTTATTTGTGTTCAAATACACAGTAGTCCGCACTTACATCAAAGTTCTTCTAAGCGTCCAGTTCCGAAGACCTTACACTTGTGTTGCGCCGCGCAACTAATTTTTCCATCCACCCATTCGAAGGCATAGCCCGTAAAGTCCGCTACGTTGGAAGGCTAGTAAGTGATTCCATATGTGGTACCTGATCGTCTGCTGGTATGGTATTGAAGAGGACATCACCTGTGCGGGCGTAATCATGCAGATTTTAGCTCGAGAACATACAGAAATATTGGTGAAAAAAGGCTGTTCCACAAAAATTGGGTAAGAAAACAGATTTCTAGCAGAAATCAGTTGCGGGTGACAAAACCGCTAAAATAAGTGCTGTCGACAAAGGACAGATGTCGTTTGAAAAGTAAATGACTGAGTAAAACTACTTCTGAATTCCTTTTTTTGCTACATTTATTTGCTCTAGAAGTCATATACACATATGTGAGACGACATGGCAGCCAGCGTTAAGTTACGAGTAACACCGAGATATAAAACTAGTTCTTTGGCGAAACTTCTGATGTTAATTTGAAACCCCACGATATTTCATCGTCGCATCTGACCGACATATTCGAGTATGACAAACACATTATTGAGCTATGACTGCAGCCTCCCATTTACATCATTAAAGTGTGAAACTCGCAGCCGTTAAGACACCAAATTCGGTGGCCGCTTGCCAGGAATTCCTGATCGGTAGCGTGTAGGACAGCTACCTCACCTGTCGGACGACGAGTCAAGGACCTCGACGCATTTAGATTAGATTAGATTTACTTTCATTCCAATTGATCCGTAGTGAGGAGGTCCTCCTGGATGTGGAACATGTACGCACAAAGGCTGTCGTTCCTTCTTCGCACTGCCGCCAAAAGGCCCAACGACGTCTTTCGGATGCTGCGTGCCGAAATACGGGTCCACACTGGCGCTGTCGCTGTTACCCAAATAACTGGCCATCAAAGCGTCATCTCTTCGGTGGCCAGTAGTTTCACTTTGTGGTCGTTGTGAATCTAGTAGTGTCAGCGCTGGATCCCATGCTGTAGTAAATTGGTGAACCTTATCTATATTTACAAGATTTGTTGAGACGCGAATTTCGACCGATCATTTAAATACGCTGTCGAAGTACGGAAAGTCGATGGGAGAATTTTAGTACTTTTGTAATCCGTAGATTAGATTAGATTAACTTTTCCTTCCATAGAAGCAAATAACGACAATATTTTCGTGGATGTGGAACATGTCAGAAAGTATAACACAAAAAACATTAAAAAAATTGAATTTAATACTTACTACCCTGGTCATTTGTCAAGAGACTGTCAAAATATGTGAATACATTACAGTAAATGGAACTGCTAATATTTATAGAATTAAGATGCTGTCAGAATGAAACATTGATGTGCACTTTTAACAAATTTATCATACACAAAATACCTAATCCTGACTGTTGTGACCAAGTGCTGTCAAAACTGAAATCTAAAAGAGATTTTTACTTAGCCTATTATATCTAATCGTATGATTTATCATATGCTTGCTCTTCTCAGGCATATTTGTTTTCAGAAGTTCTTTCTCAACAGCTGAAATATTTCTTTTATGTTTCATTGTTAGTTTGAAATTCCAATGTTGAAACTATCTGTAGGAATGGAGATCAGGATCGTTTATATCCTGGTGGAAAGCATTTGTTCTAGTGCTATTGACTCTGCTGCTTCTCGTTGTGGACAGGCGGTAAGTAACGATAAAATTATGATGTGCAGGTTCATAATTTATATTATTACAGATGACTAATCTGAATACTTAAATGCAATATATAAGCACAAATCGGAAAATAGTACTTTACTTGCTTTGTCGTCGTATTGGCTTATATCTTTATGTATGAAATATCATACGGTGTGCAGTAAGGGGTCATTTTCTCGCAGTTGATCCGATTTATTTCAGATATAATTTGGAAAAGGAGAGAGACTTAGAAGAGGTTCTAAATATCATGTTCTCGACAGAAAAAGATCATGAAACTTTGTATGACGTATTTCATACATGTAGAATTTTGAATTTGTACTTGTTCCACCAAATGATGGTGAGGACACCCATAAATATGATGCAGGCTGTCCCGCCACTGTTGTTGGTTTAGAGGAGAAGGCTCTGGGACAAACTGCAGGGATAACATCAGGAAGCACTGATGGCCTTGTTGAAAATGTTACATCTTTACCCACTTAAAAGGAAAATCCCTGCTGTTCCAAATCATGGTCGGGGTCCTGAGTTAGGAGAATAAGATACTGGATAGAGGAAAGACTAGACTCTTCACAAACATTTGAGGTATCTTGTGATTCTACACCTGATGTAATAGAACATCTCCACACATCAAACTCGACCCCCAATAGATATATTTCGTAAAATTTTTGATGCTGATTTAGTTGAGATTGTGACAAGGAAGACAGTAAAATATGCTGCTCAAAAGGGACACAACATACAAACAAGTCATGATGATATCTACAAATACATCGCTGTTTTGCTGTTATCTGAATATTATAAGGTCATGCACAGACATATGTACTAGGAGACCAGACCTGACACAAACAATGACATTGCTTCGACTTCCTTCTCCAGAAATACTTTTGACAAAATTCATAGATTCTTCCATGTCAATGGTAATGACAGCATTGGAAAAAAAGATAAAGCTTATAAGGTTCGGCGATTAATTTCACATCTAAATAAGAAATTTCAAGACATTATACCCCCTCTAGGGTCAAACTTCTCCTTGGATGAGGCCATGGAGCCTTATTATGGCCACCACTTTGTGAAACGGCTTATAAGAGGGAAGCCAATTCACTATGGTTTCAGATGGTGGTGTTTAGCTACATCTAATGGATATCTCATCAAATTTCAGCCATATGTTGGAGCAAGTCAAAGAGATCCCCATAAGACACTGGTACATTCTGTAGTTGAGAAGCTCTGTGTGGACTACATCCCTCAGAACATCACACTGTACATTGATAATTACTTTAAATCTTTTCCCCTTCTTTAATCTCTTACTTCAAATGGAAGCAAATGCATAGGTACCCTGAGAAATGACCACTTGGAGAAGACACCCATGCCCCAGATGTAAAGAAGGCACCACGAGGTACTACTTATGCATTATGTGGTACAGAGAATTCTATCACACTTGTGAGATGGAACAACAATAGTCAAGTGACTCTGGGGAGAAATGTATTGGATGAAGGTGTATTAGGTGAAAGTAAATTCTTGAAGTGGAATAGAGAATCAAGAAAGAAGGTTTCTATACCATAACCTTCCCTTGTATGGGAATATAATGGCCACATGGGAGGGGTAGATCTTTTCAACAATCATTCGGATAAGATCAAAGAAATGGTACTGGTCACTGATCAGGTTCTGCCTAAATGGTGCTGTTGTGAATATGTGGATCCTATACCAGCAGCTAAATAACAATGTAAGCTTACTGGAATTTACCAGACGTATTATACTTTCAGTTCTGACTTCACCCAACACTGAAAAGCCAAGAGTTGTGAGGCCAAGATTTCTGTCGCAGGTGCAAGAAGACATAAGATTCGATAATGCTTGGCACATGACTGATGAGCAGAGCATGCAAAGAAGACGTGGACAGTGTGGTATATGCACTAAATTTCCCAGTATAAAATGCAATGTGAGACTCCATCCAAAGGGATGTTTCATTTTGCATCACTGGTGGTAATAAGACTAAGTTGTCTAATAAACTATTATTTTTGTCATTTGTCCTTTATTATTACAATGTCTTACGTTATTCATGAAATGCAGTACAGTTATTTTGTTGATTCTAGTAAATGAATTTGCCATGCATACTTAATGTATAAATAAATAATGTATCCTTCAAATATAAATAAAATGAACATTACAATACCTGTAAATTATTATCGTACCTTTTCTTCATTTATTCGTGTAATAAATGATAATCACAAAAAGTTCAACATATCACTTGTGATAAAATTGTGTGAGGAATTCTACCCCTTACTGCCCATCGTATGACGTATCATACAGCAATAACTTTACCCCTTACTGCCCATTGTACGATACATCATACATTAAAAAATTATGAATTTGAGGCTACCATCGTAAATTAACGTTCATAATGTGATTATTAACTCATGTGGGTAGTGGATCTGAAATTTAATTTAAAAAAATTAATTCTTGGTTAAGCTAGTCCAACAGCCTCTGTTAAGATATTCATCTATAGAGTATAAGGAGTTGCCCTTCAAAAAGTCTTTCAGACTCTGTTTAAACTGTGCTTTATCTGAAACCAAGTTTTTAATTATTGCTGGTAATTTATTGAAAATGTGTGTTCCTGAATACTGGAATTCTTTTTGGACCAAGGTAAGTGATATTACATCTTCAGGTAGATTGTTCTTATTCCTAGTATTGATACTATGTATTGAGCCTAGGCTTGGAAATAGGGATATATTATTTGCAACAAATTTGATTAAGGAATAAATATCCTGAGAAGCGGTGGCTAGAATACAAAGTTCCTTCAACAGGTTTCTACATGACGTTCTTGAATTTATGCCACAAATGATTTTTATTACACGTGTTTGCATGCTAAAAACCTTTACTCACAAGGGGAGGCCGCCAATTGTGAAATTCAGATTCGATTCATACTGCGCATAATAAAAGCTCATGGCCAGAGGTGTAATGTGGCAAAGCACCAAGATGCACTTCTCAACCGTTGTCCAGAAAATCGACAGTCAAAAGAAACCGGTGCGGTGAAATACTCTCTACGATTAATAATTCCCTACAGCGTCGTGGCGCAGCGGTAAGCGCTCGGGTTCGTAATCCGAAGGTCGCCGGATGGAATCTTGCGCTATGCAACCTTTTTTTTTAATAATTCAAATATATATATATATAATTCCTGACAATCAGTTGCAACAATTATGCATATAATAAGTTGTAGAAAGTCGTTTGTCGTGGAAAAACTGGCGACATCATTATGTTTTCCGCAAACAAAGTTGTATTTCACAAATGTTATTAATTGTCTTCATAATGTTAACCACGTATAGTTAACGGAAGACGTAGAAACGATATTCCGAAACAAATACGTATAGCGTAAGTCAAACGTTCGAATTAGAATAGAGACCCCACGAACACAAATTTGCTGTGGCAGGTATGAAATATAAACTCCATTACTCGCTCGTTACACTTGAATGACAGATGTTGAATGGGCCGAAACGAGCCGCCGCATAACAGCGTAGTTGCCTGCTAACTTCGAAAGAAGGTAGATGCGGTCCCTAGCGCAACTTATAACATTGTCGAAAATCAGTGCGGACGGGAGAGCTTTGGTACACCCTGTTAAAAAAAAACGGAAAAATGGAGGCGGTACAATTGGAGAGCGATCCGCCTTCACCAACATGCATAAGCAATTCATTAATATTTTATATATATATATATATATATATATATATATATGGTGCGAGATTCGATCCGGCGACCTTCGGATTACGAACCCGAGCGCTTACCGCTGCGCCACGATGCTGTAGAAAACTATTAATCGTCGAGAGTATTTCACTGCAACGGTTTCTTTTAACTGTCGATTTTCTCGACAACGGCTGAGAAGTGCATCTTGGTGCTTTGCCACATTACACCTCTGGCCATGAGCTTTTATTATGCGCAGTATGAATCGAATCTGAATTTCACAAATGGCGGCCTCCCCTTGTCAGCTTGATGAGTTACCTCAGATGATCCTGCATGACATAATAGAATGAAAGTAAGCAAAATATGCAAGTTTTTTTATATTTATATCTCCTACATCTGATATCATTCTCAATGCAAATATAGATTTGTTTAGGCACTTCAGCAATTGTATTGTATGCTCTTCCAAACGGAATTTATTACTGAGTTGTAATCCCAGAAATTTGACACTGTCAACCTCTTTGATCTGCATGTCTTTATATGTTATACACATGCTGGAAGGAAATCTCTTACAGTTTCTGAACTGCATATAGTGGGTCTTTTCAAAGTTTAATGGCAGCGAATTGGCTTTAAACTATTTATTAATGCCAGTGGAAATTTGGTTAGCAGCTATTTCTAAATCTGTACATGACTTGCTACTTATTGCAATGTTTGTACCATTTGCAAACAAAGCAGATTTAGCATCTGGCCATGTAACATAAGAGAGGTCATTAATGTACACAAGGAAAAGCAATGTACCCAAGATGGAATCTTGAGAAACGCCAGATGTAATTAATTCCCAATCGGCTGAACACTGATTGCTTACTGCACAGGTACTTCGCAACAACACCCTTTGTTCCCTGTTAGATAGATAAGACTCAGGCCATTTTGCAGCACTGCCAGTGACACCATAATATTCTAATTTACTTAAGAGAATTCTGCGATTCACACAGTCAAACGCTTTTGACAGGTCACAGAAAATGCCAGTAGCCTCTAATTTATAATCTAATGGATTAAGTACTTTCTCAATGTAAGTGTAAATAGCTTTCTCTGTATTAGAACCCTTAAGAAACCCAAATTGTGAATTGGAAAATACATCATTTGCAGTCAAAGACGTTTTAACACAATCTTTTCAAATATTTTTGAGAAAGCCAACAAAAGTGAAATTGGTCGATAGTTTGATGGTATCTCTTTATCCCCCTTCTTGTACAGAGGCTCAACTTCAGCATATTTTCGCCAGTCTGGAAATGTTCCACTGATAAGAGATTGATTACACAAATAACTTAATATACAACTCAATTTGCATGAGCACTCTTTGATTAACTTCGTTGATATGTTATCATACCCAGTATATTTCAAGGATTTTATGATGGATATTACTTCTTTATGGGGCATGAGTCTCATTTCCATTTTACTGAAGTTATTTTTAAAGACTGGTCTCAGATACACCATTGTGCTGTTCAACGAAGCTGTCAGCAACAGTAATGAAGTACTTGTTTAAGAGGTTTGCAACACTAGATACCCTCGTTACCAGAGTCTCATTCATTTTTAAAGCTATCTGTCCCTCTTCCTTTTTCCCCCTACCTGACTCTGTCATCACTGTATCCCATACAGTTTATTTGTTGCCTGGTATAATTACCTTTTTCTCATAATAAAGCTGCTTCGGTTTCTGAATTACTTGCTTCAGCATTTTGCCCTGTACTGAGACAATGGTCGGCCATTGCACACTTCTCTCGATGGTTCAGGCAAGTGCATCATTGATGTGCGATGCATCCGTCTTCCAAGGTGGAACTAGTTTGTCTTCGCTATTGGTCACTGAATTTGGACCCTACACATCTGCACAGTTCCCACTTCAATTGGCTTAAATAGGATGCTACAGCAACATAATACCAGGGCAACTAACAACAGTAAATACTCCTTATTATCACTGTTGTGTAGTAACTGCATTCCTAAAAGCACAAGTACTAAAGATTTATCTGAAATTCTGCTCATTGCGTACAATCTTCAGAATGTAAATCGAAAAGAAGACTCAAGTTACATTTACGTTACGTTAATCATATTACATGTATCCAATTGAGTGTGTTCTCTGAGACGTAGAAAAAATTCAAAGATGTACATTCAAATTAATTTAAGTGCAATGCAACAAAAAACTTTACATTACGGTGTATCATATTCACCTGTTTCCTAAGTTTGCAACAGTGTCTACTAGTTAGGCCAAAAATATGAACGCAATGGCGCTGTGAAAAGGGACTATGAAATGAAATACTACTGCCATGTCTCACCACACCGCCATTGATTTTAAAAGTAATATAGTTCTCAAAATCAATATGATGTGAACAACATTCCACCCAAATGTAAGTTCTCGGAAATATCACTCTGCCTTCCCTGCAAAGGAATTATTAAAACTATTAGTGAATTATAATTTTGCTTTTCTGATATCCTAAGCTAAGAAGCATATTTCACATTAATTTTACAATTTACACTATACCTTTACCAACTGAAGCTTTTTCAACTATATCAGGCAAATCGCATTAGAAGCTGTTCTATAAGTTCTTTACAATTAACCTGAATTATCCAGGAGCATTTATCATGCAAGAGAAACCTAACATAAAATAAATCAATTACACAAATGTGAAACACAAGACAAATTCAAAACCATTACTTTATTTTCCCCATCTTCCCAAATCAATTCGCAGACACTAGTATTTTTCCCACTCTACAGCACTCGAAGTGCACTCTAACCGTTCTTCTATCGTCAATGTCGATATTCGATGGAGTATGGACGGTTTGATAAGACCAGGTTTCCATTCCTTCAGCTTTAAGGCACACTGAAAGAAAAATGGGTGGAAGGAAAGTGTCTGCCATTCGTACCTAGCCACCTCCAGCCGCTTCTTTTCCTTTTGCCTACTGAGCCCCCGTCCACACACCTCTCTACTTTGTCTTTCTTAAGTGAAATCTTCTTTCTCTTTAAGAGAGGTATTCCTTACACGGAAGTATTGCCATAATTTTAGCAATATTTTATGGAATTCTAGAATGCATAAATTTTAATTTAGTTATGCTTTAAAATTTTTGGTTCAATCGTCGTTTCAGTGGGTATCACACCTTCTAGTTTACAACATTTAACCTTAAGATAATTACACCCCTCATTCCTAAACAATGACCTACTAATTTCGGGGAGCTCTTTCATACATTTATATCCCAAGGAACTCTTTTATACATGTCCAATGATCTTTAAAAATCAAACATACCTCCAAACAGGTGTACTCTAGTTTCACTTTGACAAAAGCCATAATCCTTTGTTCTCATCACCTTAATCTTTATTGCTATTTGCTTCTTTCTATCCTACACCGTTACTCATGGCAGCTGAGTCCCTCATTTAATGTAAATTTATTCTATTTACAATTGGTAAGGTTATTAAACGAAAATAACATCACTACATTAAAGAAATATTTTACTACAAAGTGTACTTCTACCTGTACCTCATAAGAAATGCCACTGCACTGCAGTCGCATTCGAGAACATTTAACTGGCTGATGACCACTTGTTAGGGCTACCTTGTAACTTCAGTGTGCAATTCTTAAAGCTGTCCTCCACCGAGAATGTTTATTTGAAGGACTAAGTATTCTATATACCACTGTTGTTAGGTTTCTGCAGTCCTTTCTATAACACTTATTTGCTCATTCTGTTACTATACATTACCTATAATTTCAGCCATTTGCATAAGAGTTTATTAAACTTGCTTGGCTGAAGTGTTGATTGTGAAACAATCACACACCTTCACACATGATTCGTGTCTTCACCCACATAGTTCTTTGTCAAATTCATAGCAGACCCCTATACATTGCTGACTTACCATAGTTTCATGTACAAGTTATTCCCATTTGCAAAGTTCTTATTACCTAGTACAACAATGTCCCATTCTGACTTTGTGAATTACAGATCTTTAAGACCTTCATTTTTCTGCACCAATTTATTTTATTTTAAAAAGTTCAGTAAATCCTTTCCTTTTCTTTTCACATTTTGCAGGACACTGCCAACTTTTATTTCCTTTCTCTTCATAAATCCTCCTGTGGTTTATTACCATTCATTAAATAACACTGAAATACGGAAAGTATCATCCACTTTCATTTCATCAAAATGTCATTGTTGTTAGCACTGCAGGGGACCACTCTGCACCTGCCTGCAGATGTCAAGGTTAAAGATGGCATCATCATTTTGCCCTTTCTCTTTAATTCTCTTTAAAAAATTTCCACCGATCTTTTACATTTAAAATAATCCTTGGAATCTCATTATTTACTGTCTCCTGTCCATCTCATACTGAGACGTTGTTTAGTGTGATGGCCCCTGGGGAGATGATTCTCTTCATACCCAGGTGTCACATCATGTTGCCATGATATTGGATTCAACCTGAGTTTGGCAGCCAGCTTTGGATGGACACTATGTTAACTGACTGGCTACCATCTTGCCTTTGTTGAAAGTTCTTATTTTCATCATAATATGTGAGCAAATATTCTATCCATCCCAAGAATCTCACATAATTGTTGTAATTATCTTTGGATGATGCAGTTAATTCTTGACATATGTAAAAAGACAACATTCTTTCGATACTGGCAGCAAATACCTCAGTGTCCATGCCCAAATCAGTTTGTTTAAGCAGCATCCATCACCATGTATAAATATTTTTTTTAATTTTGTCACACTTGGACTGGTATTGTTCACGATTTCAAAAATCAGCGAATAATTTTCACTGAACTTCAGCAGAGTGATATACAGGCTGAAATTTTTGATGAAATTGTTTAAGATCAGTGCAAGCATGCGAAATCTCGTTATCCCCCCCCAACTGCAGCTCCTTTCAGATGTCCAACAACAAAATAAATCTGCTGCAGCACTGATCATGCTATCTGTAACACACTTGTAAACTCTTGTATAAATACATTTGGATGCTTTGTCCCTACCAGATCAAAGTAACTGAACTTATGAGATCTTATAGATACAGTTTCTGCTGAGGCAACTGGCGAATGCTGTACCATTTGTTGTGACAATTGTTGTAGAATTTCCAAGTCATTTTTGACCAGTTTCTCATCCAAAACTGTATTACATGTTAGCTTAATCAGTTTCTCATCCAAAACTGTATTATATGCTACCTGTAGACTTTGGGAATACAGATGCACTTTCTGCTCAACATCGTGTGTATGATTTGTCTCCAACAAAAGGTTACTAAAATTGGTGTGCTGCTCTTGCATGTTATTATGTTAGCACATAATCTAGATAACTCTTTACATACAGCTTCCTTGTGCGTTGCTTGCTTTCTCTCTGTATGTTCAGTGAAAGTGTGATAAGCATTTGCATTGGGTTCCACATTTTTTCTTGAATTTATCTTGGATTCTTGTGCACACATTTAACAAAACCTGCACACTGAATTAAATTCAGAACGACATTAGGAATACTAACATTAAATCTGGAATTTGGATGTTCATCCAGTTGTACTTTCTAATTGTCAAACTGTGTTCCAATGAAAGTTCCTGACAGATTATATGTGTTCCAGTGTCTTGTTTCATTTCCAATTACAAATTAGAGATTTCTGTTGAAACATATGTTTGTACATTATTAATTTCAGTTTTTATATTTACATTCTCACTTTCTATTTCTGATCTCAAACAACTGAGTGTTTCAATAAAGAAAATATTAAAACATTTTGCCCACGTATCTTCACATATGAATACAGTTTCTCCTGTATGGATTCAGACATTATGCAAGTGTCGTCATTACCATTAGGTAATGAATCACTCACGTTCAGTGCAACTGGTACAGCTTTAAATTGATGTACTGATCACACACCTGACTATTCTTCAGCAGCTTTTTCACATTCCTGATATGTGTGGAATACACATCAAGACTGAAAACGTCAGTGTTACTGAAGTCAACTTTAATTCTACCATAGTGAGTAAAATCTTCAGTGTGTCAATGTGACATTGAAATTACTTGTCCCCTAACCTCAGCCACTTTGGTCCAGAATTTTGCAAGAGTGGTTGGTAGGTGGTTAGTGTTTTAACGTCCCATCGACAATGAGGTCATTAGAGATGGAGTGCAAGCTCGGGTTAGGGAAGGACGGGGAAGGAAATCGGCCGTGCCCTTTCAAAGGAACGAAACGATTTAGGGAGATCACGGAAAACCTAAATCAGGATGGCTGGAGACGGGATTGAACCGCAAGAGTGTCTAACAAATGCAAAAACACCTTTTTACTAAGCTTATGCGAAGCAATTCGACTTGATGAGTGGCTGGTGATGGAGTGAAGTTTTTTAGCCTGTGGCCCTTTGTGTAGCCCCCCCCCCCCCCCCCAGTGGCCATCCACATAGCTTACAAAAGACAGCCCCCACTCTGTCCCAGCTGACTGCCTTCTACCTGCACTCTGTCCCTCTCATCTGCCATTCTCCATGTGGTGTTGGAGGATTGTAAAACTCTCAGTGCTACCTTAAGGGACCAATCTACCACCTGACTGCGCAGTTCTCAGTGCTTTCTTTAAATTTCCCTATTATGCAGAGAATGCTTTGAAAATTCCTTTTTCTTCAGTGCTTCCTACTGCAGCATTAATCACATTTTCCTGACTTTGCAACAGTTCCTAGCAGTTAGGTGAAAAGTAAAAACACAACGTTGCTTTGAAAAAGGTCTCTCTCTGGTGGTGAATAATCAATCCACAGGCACACACAATCCACTCGCACCTAGCAGTTTGATTCAGCTATTTGGCGAGTCCAGCAACACTGTAGGCTGTAAAGCTCACCTACTTCATTTTTAATGCACAAGCTCTGATGTTGCCCTCCTTCTAGTGGCACTTCCGTACACTTTGAACGAAAGGACAGGCTAGGGAACAGGCTGGTTGGCCAGCGAATAAATACCAAACTCTTATGGGCAAAACAGATTATATTGTTGATGCCCTGTGTTCTCCAATTAAGTTGAAGTATCGTACTCATAATCAAAGTGATATGTGGGCAGTACCAGAATTAAAGGAGACGCAATGGTAGCCACTAATAAGTTCGATTTAAATGTGAATCACATCAATTAGTTGTAAAAATTCAACAGATCATTTTAAGACATAATATATAGTAATTTATTCTTTAATTTAATTTACGTTATTGTGCCATATTATATTCAGTAATGTGCATGAGCAGGGGAAGGAAATATTTCCTCCGTATCTCTGATATATTTAAGTGATTGCTAATTCCAATTGTAAAGTAACATAAAATATTTAATTTTAGAGTTTGTATAGAGATATTCTTCAATGAAGTGGAACAGGTTGCCCAACACAAATATCCTTAATTCAGCTTTATAGTGAAGAATACTATCTACATTCTCTGGTAGATTGTTGACATTGTTGAATACATGTTTATCCATGTATCTGACTCCTTTCTTATTCTAATGTCAGCAGCTTGAAGTCTTTTAAAATGTTGTTTTTGATCCTAGTGATATATTCATGCTTTTCACTTTCCTACTGAGAAAATTAAACCATTGATAACGATAGAGGACATTAGTAAATACACTAAAATCGATCGTTTCGTCAAGACCTTCAAGGCCCAAGCGATGCTCACCGCCGCCATGTCGTCCTCTCCCTTGCAGCAGCGTCTCACACAATTTCCAGACCGTGGAGCAGCTGCTATTCAGTCGAGTAGCTCTTCAATTAACATCACGAGGCTGAGTGCTTCCCCTGTCAGTCCTCCCACCAGCTTCTACACATGGCAGCCATCCATGTTAACCACTCAGTTATGGAGGTGGACTAATGGATACACTGCCTAACAAAAAAAGTAAAGCCCCCAGAAGGGGATGAGAAAATTCATTTAAACGTCACAGGTTGAGAACATATGCGATGTTATTGCACGGATTACATAATCGAATAAAATTGTATGTCGTTGCACCCTCTCTGGTTCGCACTGATTCGATTGGGATGGGTGTCAAACATTTATTGCATCCTCTCTTGGGGCGAGATGGTCTAAATTATTGTAACTGGTCCTTGATATCCTGTACACTGGCCTTGGGACAGACTTGATGTTAGAGCTGGTTTCACATATCTTCTGTCAGGGACAGCTCTGGGGATCTTGCTGGCCACAGGAGTACCTCAGCATCACACAGACAGTTCATAGACACACATTACATGTGTGGACGGTCATTATCCTGTTGAAAAATGGGACCACAACATTGTCGCATTCAGGATGCTTGTGACATATTTTTGTGTCGCCAAAGTTCCCTCAATCACTACCAGCACTTATCTGAAGTCATACCCCACGATTCTCCCTCCCCCTTTCACACCATGATCCCAGGAGTAACACCACCGTGCTTCTGCAAAACATGAATCGATATCTACCCAGGTTGCCACCATACCTGCCATTGATGGTCATCCAGTGTAGTGCTGAACCACGATTCATTACTAAACACATTGCGACACTTTTCATTAGCAGTCGATGCTTCCCAGTAACTGCACGACTCCAAATGCAGCCGTTTGTATTATGGTCTTAAATACAGCCTACACATGGGATGGTAATATCTTAGTGTGGCTCCTGCTAATCTCCGAGCCATGGTGCAGGATGACACAGAATGTTGCAATGTGTCCATTACTTGTTCTTGGCTGGAAGGCATAGATGTGAAATGGTTACAGTGTGCTTGGTGCAAATTATTGCAGCCTCCCTTGTGGTGATCAGATGTCGTCGACTGGAATCTTGATAATTAGTGTGTGTGCCCTTATCTTCCCACGTAATACAACTTTTTTTTACTGAAAATAACTTTATTGACAAAAAATTATGATATTACAATCCACGAAAATCACCTGTTCTTGTTTCATGTAAATTACACATACAATACAGAGAACATCATGAATTACAGCATCACTACGTTACATTGCAGTTTCCGAGTATCCAAAACACAGTACTGGTTTTAATTTTGGTTTTCCTTGCTTTGATTATAGAGAGTTCGCACTTGCGGTTCTTTTTGTTTGGTTTTGGTGACTTGCTGATGCACGTAGGGCGTCTAATTAATGTCTCTGTTGTGTTTCTAGAGTTGTCTGCCGATTGGTCGAAGTGACGCCCTGTGCTGCTGTCTCGACTGCATCTACTGCAGTTTTTGAAACTTTTGTTTCAGGTGCCGGTTTCGGACTCTCTTTGTGCACGATTTGTTCTAAATCGAGTAAGTCGTCGTTATTGCTCCTTCCATCCCATGTTCGATGCCTCTTGGTTTTTCAGCGACTGCAGATCAGTTATTAGGGGTGGCTTTCCTACTTTCGGTTTAGAGGGTAACGGAGGGAAACCTGCAGCTGGTAGTTCCGCCTCCTGTTGTAATACCACGCCAGATCTCGACCCTTCCGCGTATTCATCGCTTGGTTCCCCGTCATGAGTCTAACGTCAGTTTCCTGCCTCGTTCTAACGAATCTTCTGAAACAAAAGCTCGTCTCGGGCAATTCGTTCCTTGATGGCCACTTTCGCTACAGATAAAGCATGTTACAATATTCGCACTGTAAGTAACATGCACCTTGTATCCGCAAACAGTTAAATGAGATGGAATATTCTGTCTGACATGCTTTTCAGCTGGCGCGACATCTCTAAAATACCGTACTGCAATTATTTATGTTGGCTAGACCAAGGTTTGTTACGGATTTGTTTCACTTCTCCATACTTTACTAAAACCTTTTTTAAATAACAGTTCTGAACTTTAGGAGGCAGGTTAAATGGCTCTGAGCACTATAGGACTTTAAATCTGAGGTTATCAGTCCCCTAGAAATTAGAACTACTTAACCCTACCTAAGCTAAGGACATCACACACATCCATCCCTGAGGCAGGATTCGAACCTGCGACAGTACTCACCGAGACGTCACATTGACGGATTTTGGATTTCCCTCGATGTTTGAGCAGAATCCTTTCCAGCAACACAGGGTTTAAAAGCTTCACAAAAAAAGCAGAAGCACTTCATGTCATAGTGTGCGGCAGGAATTTGATCTGATATGATTCCGATTACTTCCATGATCCAAAGGTGCATTTCTAATGAACTTGGTTGAACATTTATTATTGCCTTGTCGTATTCAAAACTGACAAGGGGAAACCACTGATTTACTTCAAATGTTGCACACTTTTCATAGTCCTTTATGACAACATAATGTGCAAGTATTAAGGCGTACTACCTAGATAATTTCTAGACAATCATAAGGGAAGCTTTGCGCGGCGTTTATATACCATGCATTCCCACTCTGAGTGTGAGATGGTATCAGTCAAGTGGTTAGCTAGATCTAGTCTCTAGCTATTTCTTCTATTTTTTAAATTTATATTTTTGCCAACACTGGTCATATTATATACCACATTTGAATGGTAATATAATCAAAAACTAATGTATTTGCATGAACTTTTACTGCATTCCCAAAGCGATGGCTGTTAACTAATTTTAATTATTACAACAAATATATTTGCAACTATCAGAAACTAAACAACCAAATGTATAAAGTTTTCCTGCAAATATCAATAACATAAATATAAAGACGTCCAGGTGCAAAGTAGTTCTAGTTACCTTAGCTAATTGCAGGCATGAAGGAATTTTTTTTCAAATCTTGACAGGCATACATCTGCAGGAGAACTTTATGAATATGGCTGTTTCCTTGTCAACAGGTACAAGCATATAATAATTAAAATTATTAAACAGACAAATAACTTTCAAAATTCAGTAAAAGTTTATGCAAATATATATGTTTTTCATTATACTACAACAGAAAGAGAACGAGTAAACAATAACACAGAACACAGTTTAAACAGTTACTTTTCACAGCTTGAAAATGCTATAGTGGAGCTGACGTATAACACGTTCTAACTGCATGATGACCTAATTGGAACTGACATATGTCCATTGTCACATCCGAATACCCCACAAATCTGGATACTGCAAAATTTCATCAGCTGCCCAAATGGAGACCCACAATTATGCCTCTTTCAAACTCTATCAGGTGCCAATAGCATTGTTTCACAGAATTACATGACATGTCTGTGTCCTGAACAGTGATCACTCAACATCTGATACTGTTCACTTCCCTTATATTCCCTAACAGAGCTGGTATTAATACTAAACACAAACAATACTAATGCACACTGGTGGCTATTCTACCTGTCATAACTCTAATAATTTGCATACCCACTGATGGTGTGAGCAAGTACAAAGCTATATAGACATCCAACCATATTCTCTGGGAGCTTCATTTTTTTGCTAGGGAGTTTATACATATTGTGAAGGAGATATCAAAATACCCAGTTTTCTAAGGGCTCTGCAGTATATTCTAGAATTAACACGAGGTACTATTATTACAACATGTTTATATATGCTGTATGTTGGGTTTCCCCAGAAAAGGATTACAAACTTATTAGTGAGTGAAAATGAGTAAAATTAATTGTTTTCTAAATTTTTATCATCTCCAGCAGTTATTATGCATACTGCAAACATATCAAGACAAAGATTAATTAGTATTGTCATAGGGGTTTCCAACTAAGAGTTTGATGTATCCATAGTTTCATAAACTTGAGTCTGTCTACTTCATGTATTTCATTGTTTAAAAGACTATTATTACGTCTTACAGACTTCTATGAAACATACTGGACAGTTTGCAACGAGTCTTGTCAAAATTCAATGATGTTCCATCAGCCTTGAACCATCAGTTGATGATTTCGAATATTTCTTTAGCTATCTTCTCAGGTAGGGGATTGGTACTATTTTCTATTACTGTACTTGAATCATCTGCAAAAAGACCAAATTTTCATCTTCTGAAACTGCAAATGATAGACCATAAAATTCTGTGTGTTTATTGTTATGTGATTGACCTGGAACTAATGAATAATACTTTCTGTCATTCAGCTAAGATAAAGACTATAAACCTGCTGTGTCTACTATTCCATAATATTTCAATTTTTGCATTTGAATATCATGATTCGTAAAATCAAAAGTTTCGTCAAGTCACAAAAATCTGAATGTTAGTACTTTCTGATTTATTTATTCTAGTATATCATTTATGTAGGTACATTCAGGCTCCTCAGCTGGCAGTCATATTTAAAATCTAAACCGTTTACTACTAATTATGTTTTTCTGTACTAAGCACTTCTAAAGTTTATTGTACATGAGATTCTTGAAATTTTTAGAAAATACTGACAGTAATGAGGTGGTCATTAACTATATATAATATTTTGCCTCCTATTTTGTGAAGTGGCTTGACAACAAATTGTTTAAATCTCTCTGGGGAAGCACCATTGTGAAAAGAGTCTTTCTGTAAGTAAATCAATGTGTTACTAAGGTCAGATGAACAACATGTCGTAATTTTACTACTGATTTCATCATAACAACTTGAACAGTTACTTACAGTGAAAACTTTCTTTGGAGATGTGGGATGAAACTGAATGTTATCGAACATTTTTTGGAAGACTTTTCTATCTACTAAGGAAGAATTTAAACCTAAATTATCTGAAACTAACAGGAAACAGTTATCAAAAGTTACTGGAATTGTTTAGATATCTTTGATCCTTCATGCTCCAGCTTTAAAGAAATGTCATCATTTTGTTAATGTGACTTTCCAGTCTCTTTTGTACCCTGTTCCAAATAGTTCTTATCTTGTTATAGGAGGAACTTCTTTTTTTCCTTGAAAGTATATTCATACTGATGCTCTGATGATGTTGTTTAGACTTTTGTAGAAAAATTTTTCATGTAATTTCACCTTGTCATCATCTGTGTCTCTTGATGCCAAGTAGTCTTCTCCTGGTTTTGCATGATATTCTGATTCGATTTGTAACCCAAGGTTTAGATGCATGTAATGCACTGCATCTACCAGTTAATTTCTTAGGAGAACAGTTCCTGAAACAGCCCATGACTGTGCTACAGAGCATACTATATTTTTCAATAATACCAAGTATCTTGTGCTCATGTTTCCAGTGTATATATTGAAAAAATTATCATTTTCATTTAGCACTCTTATATTTTTCAATTATTGTTATTTATCTTATGTTAAATGTTAGCAGTTGACTATCTTGGTTTGAGAGCCCATTAACTGTGGGAACTACACTAGGACATTGCAGTCTCTGTCCCTCTATTAAAATGTCATTATTAGCAGTGGTGTTCGTTCCAATAGCTCTTCTTGCAAATTGAACAAAGGGAGAGAGAGAGAGAGAGAGAGAGAGAGAGAGAGAGAGAGAGAGAGAGAGAGAGAGAGAGAGAGAGAGACATTACCTGAAATGAAAATGGACTCAAGTATTGCTCTAGGATAGGTATGTTCTAAAAATTAAAATTAAAATCTCCACTTAATATTACCATATTCTGCTTGGAAGTTAAGAACTTTAATAAGGCATTAAGGTGTTTTATAAATAGATAACAATTATTAGTTGAAGTCCTGTATATTGTGACTATCATTATAAATTTTACATAGAAATCTACTTCTGTAGCTTAAGCTTCAGAAAGTCGATCCCTTGAAAATCTATGGGTATCTAGCTGATCAAAAGCATCTGGAGGCCTATAAGCGGACAATAATATTAGGTGCATCCATGTTTTGCGTTTATGACAGGTTGAACTCATCTGAGGACATTTTCAATGAGGCTTCTGAATGTCTATAGACGAGTAACAGCCCAGTCTTCAGTGCTGGTAGTAACATTGGATAATGGGATCTGGAGAGAAGTTAATTTCTAACTCATCCCAAAGGTGTTCTATTGGGTTCAGATTGGCACTCTGGGCAGTCCAGTCCATTTCGAGAATATTATTAGCCACAAACCATAGCCTCACAGATGCTGCTTTAGGACAGGGTGCATTGTCATGCTGATACAAACAATCCATATATCTAAACTGTTCCTCTTCTGTACACAGTACACAATGCTGTAAAATGTATCCATATCCTTCTCCATTTAGCGTTTTCTAAAGTGCAATAATATGACTACACCCTAATTAGAGAAAACACTTGCACGCCACCACCTCATCCTTACTTCACTGTTGGCACTTGGTATAGCATGATTCATCGTTTCAAATCACTCATTCCCAGTTATTCACTGTCCAGTAGTGTCATTCCTTACACCACCTCAAGCAGCGCTTAACACTGACTACAGATATTTGTGGCTTATGAGAAGCTCCTTGAATTGTACCTCATTCTTTTTAACGTCCTATGCACAGACATTGTACTGTTTGGACTGCTGGTGTCACTTTGGAACTCATGATTCCTTATGCTGATTACATGCCATTTTTTACAATCACCCTATGTAATGCTCGATGGTCCCTGTGCCTCAGTGCATGACGTCTGTCTAGTCTTGGTTTAGCTGTGGTTGTTGCTTTGCATTTCCACTTTAAAATCACGTCACAAACAATAGACTAGGGCAACATTAGAAGGATTGAAATGTCCCTGATGGATCTGTTACTGAGGTGACTGGTCAACGTTCAAAGACACAGGGCTCACGTGACTGACACATTCTGCTGTTATTGCTTTTCTACTGACAACACAATACTCCCTGTCGCCCTTTATACTGGCTGGCCCGCCTGTAGTAAAATCTAGTGCTCGTTTCCACTTACATAATAATTTTGATCAGATAGTGTCAATCTGTATTCCTTCTTAATTTAAGTGGCAACTTCTCCTGTGGCCATACTTGACCTGCCGTACCTCGATTCTAAATTACATCCACCCATGTTCAGCATTCTAATATCAATGTTCAAATGATATTCAGAAACACTTAATACATGTACATGAGTGTCAGTGATGCCCCCCCTAAAGATTTCACTGTCCACCCAGATAATTTCCCTTTCTCATTTCTGTTGAGATGTTGGCTCAATTTTTATGCTTTGTTTTTATTTTTAGAATTGTTAGGCTTCTAAGAGGTCGCTGGTGTTGCAAATATAATTTTTCCTTTACATGACTTTGTAATCAAACTTGGTGCTGCTATGCTCAACTATCCACAACTAGTAATGTTTATTTATTTATTTAGTCCTTCAAATCCTACATGTATAGAATATATACAAGGATATTGGACATGGTTAGGTATTTACAAGATAAAATACAGTTTGTATTACAAACCTAAGGACTAGATATTGAAGTAATTTAGCAAAGAATCATACATACAACGAACATTAGAGGCAACATACAAAGTAGAATATTCATAGTGCACCTTTATTTTTGTTGTTTGGCTTCTATGTACTCTGTCAGACTGTAAAAGCAATGATCAATTAAATATGCCTTTACTTCAGCCTTAAAACTACAGAGTTTACCTGCTGATTTAATATGGTTAGACAGATTATTGAAAATCTTTATCCCAATATGTAGTGTGCCTTTTTTGCACAATGATGTTCTCACCTGCTTCATATGAAGGTCAGATTTGTTTGATGAAAACTGATGTTTCATAGATAAAAATGCAAGGAAGAAGAAGAACTGACAGTTTTTTGAATATGGGTCTGCATGATTTCGTATTTTTTACCCCTTCAATAATTCTTAATATTCTCTTTTGCATCCTGAAAAGTTTAATATTTGTTGTTGCATTGCCCCAGAAGATTATGCCATATTTAATTCCAGAATGCACACGGGAGTAGTATACATTTAACAGGCTGGCTTTGGTACAACAAGTTTTTAAGATCCTTTTCATGTAACAGGTTTTGCTTAGTTTTCTTTGCAAATATTCAATGTGTACCTCCCATTTTGTGTTGCTCTGAAGCCAGAGTCCCAGATATTTTGTGCTGTCGACACTTTCAATAACTCTGTCCCTAAGTTGTATTTGTATGTTTGGGTGGTGTCTTCCTTTTACATTATAGAAGTTCAGTGCTACTGTCTTTCCTTTGTTTATAATTAGCTTTTTATAACTGAACCACTGATCTCAACTGTTCGTTGTTTGGATAGCGGAGTCTTTTAGTTTTTCTTTTGTTTTACCACTAATAACGAAGCTTGTATCATGTGCAAATTGGAGGGTAGTTTGGCAATACTTGTTGTACATAAGATCATTGTCATAGAGGAGAAACAGGATGGGTCCTAATACTGATCCTTGAGGGATGCCATATTTCACATTTTCATATCCTGAATAGTAGTAGCTGATTTTGTTATCGTCAGTATATTGCACTTCAACTACCTGTTTGCGACCACATAGGTATGTCCTGAGCCACTCATTGGATATGTATCTAATTCCTAATTGGTCAAGCTTCTGCAGTAGGGCATTATGGTCAATGACGTCAAAAGCTTTAGATAAATCAAGACATACGCCTGTTACAAGCTCACTTGCATACAGTTTAGTATAGATTTCATTAAGAAATTCAAATATTGCACTTTCTGTTGAATAGCCTTTCCTGAAGCCATGCTGTGAGGGAGAGAGAATTTTATTTTTATTTAGGAAATCAATCTCTTACAAAAAAAATTTCTAAAATTTTTGAAAATACAGGCAGTAGGGATATTTGTCTATAATTTGAAACACATTCTGGATTTCCTTTTTTGAACAGTGGTTTCAGTTTTGCTGTTTTTAAGCATGAAGAGAAGGTTCCAGATCCCAGTGAGCTGTTGCACAAGTGTGTCAAGGGTTCAGCAAAGCCAAGACAACATTTTTTAATAATTGCATCTGGTATTCCATCAAATCCACATGAGTACCCTGTTTTCAAGATTTTTATAATTAATAAATTTTCTTCAGCATTTGTGGGTGAAAGGAACAATGATGCAGACTCATTTCTCACAATCACTTCCTTTTGCAAAATAATTGTTCAAGGTCTCTGCAATTTTTGTTGAGAAAGAAATCCTTTGTCCTTCATAATATAAGTTTATATTTTTATATTGTTTAGCTTTACTTGTTGTATGTTTTTTTTATAACTTCCCATATAGCTTTAGATTTTTTTTGAATTTTCAATGTATTTGTCATTTGCAATTGTTTTAGCCTTACAACATTTTTGAGGATTATTTTGTAATTCTTCAGGTACAAATGAAATTCATGAGGCATGTTATGTGTTTTTGCTATATTGTGTAATCTTCTTTTCTTTGCACAAGAGATTCTAATACCTGTTGTAATCAATTTATTCTTTTTGAAGTTAGGTTGACATTTTTGTTTTTTTAATGGGAATGCAGCTTCAAAGTATGACATGAAGATTTACATGAATTTTTCAAATTTTTGTTAGTATTTTCACAAGTATACACTTCATACCAGGTTTCTTCACTTAGTCTCTGTATAAAAAAGTTTATTCTTTTGTTAGTGAATTTTCTTGCTTGTTTTTCAAGATCCTCTTTCTCAGTTGTTTCACTTGGGGTGTGCAAAGCAATAAACTGTGCATAGTGATCACTGAAGCCAGTATTAAGATTTACGGCACAGAAATTGTGATTTACATTTGTGTTTATTAATATCTGATCAATTGTTGAGCTAGTTGTTGGTGTAACACTTGTAGGAGAATCTATGGTGACTTTTATGTTATATGTTTCCAGTAGGACCATTAAGGTTTTCTGGTGTTTTGAGATTTCTTGAAAATCAATATTAAAATCTCGACATATGATCACTGTTTTGTTGAAGTTTTTTGTAGTAATTAAAGCTGCTTCTAGTTGATGACAGAAATCATATACGTTCCCATCAGGGCTCCTATATACGCAGATCGTTATTAATGTTAATGCAGAGAGTTCAACTGCGGATACTCCAAAAACTTTCTCTTCAGCTAACAGTTCAATGGGTTTTATGTTACAACAATCAATGCCACTTTTAACAGAGATACATGACCTTCCATGACTGGATGTAATTCTAGAGAATGACGATGAAAGATTGAAGTCTGCAAGTTTTGTGACTTACATTGCATCTTTAGGCAGCCAGTGATTGCACTCAGTGATTGCGCCTATGAGAACACTACTGTATATTCACAGGATTTTATATCAAGTCAAGAATATGCAGCAGGGCAGGGTCGGTCGTCTCCTTTCTCTCTATCACTTATCAAAAGTCCACCTACCTCCATATGCTTCTTTCCTTCGCCTCTTCAGCCTGTAGTAGCAAATACATGCTAAGCAGCATAAAGTAGAGTTGATGAAACCGCTACCTAATACCTACCACACAGAGGATGCGTAACTCGAGTTGAAAGTCAGTTCCTCAAAGCTCATATTCAAAACATCGGGCGTTCGGAGGATGCAGTCTACTTGCAGAAAGCATTTAAATTAGACTGAATCTGATATTTATTCATGTGGAAACATGTGAAATGGCTATCAAGTCCTTTTTTAATATGGTAATGCTGTATCATTCAAAGTTCACTGTCTATACAATATAGTTTCACTCGAAAAGCAGCCAGAATTTTAGCAAGTCCGACCCGACTAATTTTCACGTTTTACCAGGTGCCGACCCACAACTACTCGCGAGTTAAACATTAGGTCGTTTCAGTGGTCTTCTTCGTAAGAAGTGCTCGCAAATGTGTTTCATACAGAGCACGAAACATGCCACGCGGAATAGTTACTGCGACTAGAAAGTTCACACGCTCATAACTCTCAAACTACTTAATTTAGAAACACCAAACTTTCATTAAAATGTTCGTAAATCCAGTCGCTTTAGTCACAAGGTATTCAAACCGCAATTAACTCACTATTTCTTCATTTTCCAGAGGATTTTGACGGTGCTATCTAACATGGTGTTATCCATATGTCGGTTAGCAAGCAACTATCTCGAACTACTCTACTCACTGCCCACGCCACTATATTCTCTTGGGAACAGTTTAGTTCTGATTGGCTGTTGATCTAAACGACCAATCAGAATGTTCCTTCCAGATCATTCTCACAGCAAAACTTGCCTTATACAATCAATAATCTGATAGTAATTAACGTCAATAAAACTTAAATTTCTAGTATATTGCTTAATCAAAATAAGCAAATAATGAATTATTCTCTAAATTGATAAATAAACTTATTCCGCCTCTAACTTTCATTCTGGCTGCTTCTATACAAAAGTAAGCTCACACTGACATATGTCATCTGAATTATGGTTGCACCATAACATTCCCACGGTCTAGTTGTACAAAGTTTTACGAAGAATTACATATTAAGTTTTAACTTATGTCCCACATACACTCTCTCAATCATTCTCGCGCACTTACACAACAAAATATAATCAAAGAATAATTTTGGCCCATTTTCATATTATGTAATGCACAGTAACTAAAGTGTTAAAAAAGAAAATTCTAATTACTTGATTTTTATGCACTGGTAACTCTGTAATGGCTTGAAATGATAATGCAAGTCAATCTGTATTTGTTACTAACATGCTTTTAAAAAACAAGCATTCATTTTAGGACTTTTAGGTAATTTTATTTGTCTCCGGTACTATAATAAACAAAAATCTGAAATTTTGACAGCATCATTCCATTAATAACAAAAGGCTGTGTACCAAATTTGAACAAACTCGGATATGGATTATTTAGATTCGTAGAGGGTATGAATCTTCGTATTGATTGACTGTTAGCTATGCAGTTCTCACGACAGGCAGCGTCAGCTGCGCTGTGAACAAAGCGTCAAAAACATTGCCATCCTGCAGCCACTGTACCAAACGGCTGCGTGCCTTACTGAAACGAATGTCATGTCATAATAACTTGCTAGGTTAGAAATAGCTTTAAACTTGTGAAGATACAAATAAATGTTCTACTTCTCTTTCAGTGTAAGATCTGCACTCAGTGAATGAAACAAAAACTTCTTATCATTAAACTGAAACGATATACATTTACAATATTGCTGTTCTATAATAACGTGAAATTCGGCTAGTCTGTGCTGTCACAATGGTTTTGGAATATACTGCATCACAGCTAATGATGCTGTGTTGCTTTTTATAAAAATAAGTGGTCATAAACAATTGATGAATGGTAGAATGAAATTCCCATCACAGACTTTAAGAAAGTATTACCATTTTAAAAGGTATTTATTTTCTTTGTTGAAGACAATACTTTCTTTCTTGCCATGACACTAGCTACTCATGTACACAAACAAACGATTGAAGACCTGTGCTGTAGAACGCTAATCCACCTAGAGGCAGTTCGGAAGCTCTTGGACGGAATTGGGGGGGGGGGGGGGGGGGGGGGGGGGGGGGGGGGGGAGGAGGACCGCGTGAAACCAATAAGTTAAATAGCTTTAACTTACTCCCTTGTGAAGCAGCCAGTAAGGTGTTCCCCTAGTTCTGTTGACTAACAGGTGCAGTGGTGAGGGAGATGCATGTACAAGTTTTTACCGCCTGTGGAAACAAAGGCATAACACCTGCAAAACTTAACAAGTTGGTACATATGATATATAGCAGAACTGAGTAGTGATACAATCGAAAAACTATTACAAATCAATATAATTTTTTGACAAAAACCATCATATCGCTGCGAGTTGTGGTGTCAGCATTGTGCTGTAGTAGTTAGTGTCACTGGCTGTGGCTTGTAAAGGCAACAGTGATGAAATCTAAATGGAATTTTTGTATTTTACGAAGTTTCCAAGACCGTTAATAGTTATAGTTCATTACTGATAACATGATGTAGTATCTTTAAGAAAAATTTTCTTGTTTATTCTTTGGTAGCAAAGATGTGATGATTCTGGGATAGCTGCTAAGTAATGTCAATAAAGAAATCTTAAGCAGGCCCAGTGGCGTGTGTCCTTGGTGATTTAAAATTAGACTAAATATCGTCAAGCAACATATTTTGGGAACTGCCGCAAATATTACGTTACAGCAGTTATATTTGGTGACCCCGACGTGATAATAAGAAGATATGACGACAAACGGGAGCGTTTCCGAAGATCGCCTGGATGCAAACAAGGTTAGCATCAAAATTCCGCCTTTTTAGAGTGAAAAACCCGAAATTTGGTTCTATCAAGTAGAAGCACAGTTCAGCATTTGCGATATTGACACAGAAGAAACTAAATTTAACCACCTAGTGTCACAATTAGAACCAAAATACATCGAGAATATTTGGGACATTATTTCCGCCACAGATGCGAGTAAATATTCGTTGGCTAAGGAACATCTACTGAATATTTTCAAAGAAAGTGAAGATAAGCGTATTAAGAGATTAGTTACTGGAACTGATTTGGGAGACCAAAAACCTAGTCAGTTATTACGCAAAATGCAAGCCTTGGCAGGTGTAGATGTGTCAGAAAAAGTCCTAAAGACACTTTGGCTAGAAAAACTTCCGGATTCTATAAGGAATATTTTAATTGTCAGTGACGAGGGACTTGAAAAGGTGGTTATAATTGCTGATAGAATAACAGAAATAAATCCCTATAACGAATTGTTCGTCACAAAAAGTGGTGCTTGTAGCCAACAGCGTGTTTCGATAACAATGAGTGACTTGCTGACAAGAATTTCGGGGCTAGAGCAACAAATGGCCGCACTGTCAACTAGTTATCGAGGCAGGTCTCGTAACAGAAGCTGTGAGCGTCAATGTAAAAGAAGCTGTAGTAAGTCTCGAAATAAATACAACCCCCAGGGCAAGTACTGTTATTACCACTTTTGCTTTGGGCAGAACTGCAAGCCTGAAAAGTGCATACCTCCATGTAGCTGGACTGAAAAGGGAAACGCGACCCAGCAGCTGAATTAGCGGCAAGTTCTGCTGCCGAAGTCCATTGCCACAAAACCCGCTTATTTGTAACCGACAAAAAAACGGGATTGCGATTTTTAGTCGACAGTGGGGCGGATGTTTCTGTAATTCCCGCTCGCGCAGATGTTAATGGTGAGTCACCATATAAATTGTATGCTGCAAATGGTATCGAAATTCCTACATACGGAATCGAACTTCGTACTATTCATCTGGGACTGCGACGTCAATTTCAATGGCCATTTATAGTTGTGAAGATCAATAAAGCTATATTGTGTGCCAATTTTTTGAATAAATTTCAATTATTAGTAGATGTCCATAAAAAAAGATTAATAGGTGATGTAACCAAGCTCAATGTTGACGGTGAAGTTACGTCAATCTCAGAGGAAAACGTCCTGAGCACCACGAGCCAAAACACAAAATTTACAGCTCTACTGTTACAGTTTCCAGACATAGCTAAACCTAATTTGGTACCTAGCGAAATTAAACATGATGTCAAACACTATATTACCACTGAAGGCCTGCCTGTGTTTTCTAGGGCAAGACAATTAGACCCAAAGCCCATGGCGATGGCAAAACAAGAATTTAAATTCATGTTAGGCAATGGCATCATTAGACCATCTAAATCTGAATGGGCAAGTCCTCTCCATATTGTACCTAAGAAGGATGGCTCAATACGTCCGTGTGGAGATTATAGATGGTTAAATGAAAGAACAATTCCAGACCGTTATCCTGTACCTAGAATAGAAGATTTCCATTGTATTCTTCAAGGCAAAAACATATTTTCTAAAATCGATCTCTTTAAGGCCTATTATCAAATACCTATTGCTGAAGAAGATAAGCACAAAACAGCTGTAATCACACCATTTGGACTGTATGAATTTAATGTCATGAGCTTTGGCCTGCGGAAAGCACCTTCAACGTTCCAGCGATTCATTAATGAAGTTATGTTTGGGCTAGATTTTGTGTTTCCTTACCTCGATGACATTTTAGTCGTCTCATCCAGTATTGAAGAACACCGGACACACCTGAAACTAGTCCTGGAGCGATTGTCTAATTATGGACTTCGAATCAACATATCAAAATCAACCTTTGGAGTAAATGAAATTGAATTCCTGGGGTACTGGGTAACATCAGAGGGATCCTGTCCACTACCTGAGAAAGTGCAAGCAATTTTAGAGTATAAGTTACCTGACAAACTGCATGAGCTCCGCAGATTTCTTGGCATTGTCAACTACTACCGTCGCTACCTTAAAGATGCGGTACAGACTCAAGCTGTTCTGCATGACTACCTTAACGTAGCAAGAAAGAAGGATAATAGAGAAATTCAGTGGACTGAAGAAGCAAAAAAAATGTTTGAGAAATCTAAACAAGATATAGCAAATGCTGCATTATTGGCTTTTCCTAACTTGGAGTTACCCCTAGCATTATGTACAGATGCATCAGATATTGCTGCTGGTTCTGTGCTCTAGCAACTGGAAAATGGAAATTGGAGACCTGTTGCATTCTTTTCACAGAAACTGAGTAAATCACAGAAGGGTTACAGTACATATGACCGAGAATTATTGGGAATTTACCTTTCTGTAAAAAAGTTTAAGCATTTACTGGAAGGAAGAGACTTCATAATCTTCACTGATCATAAGCCACTCACATTTGCTTTCAAGCAAAACAATGATAAGGCATCTCCTGGAGAGATGAGACAGTTGCAGTACATTTCACAATTTTCGACCGATATTCGTCATGTCAGTGGGCATGACAATATTGTTGCAGATGCACTATCCAGAGTTGATGAAGTAGTAATACTGGACTATGATGAAATTCCCAAAAACCAGCAACAAGATCAAGAACTACAGCAACTCCAAACAGGGAACAACTCCTTAAACTTCAAGTCATATCAACTTCCATCAGGGAAAACATTGTGGTGTGACACATCCACTGCAAATATCAGACCTTATATTCGTCAACCTTTTCGTTATCAAATATTTCATCATTTTCATGGTTTAGCTCATCCTGGCACAAAGACAACAGTGAAACTGTTGAGTAGCAGAGCCATTTGGTCAAACATCAAAAGTGATGTGCAACAGCGGACTAAATCCTGTGTCAGTTGTCAGAAAACCAAGGCCACTCGCCACACAAAATCACCACTAGAGAAGTTTTAAGAACCTGATGAAACTTTCAGTGTTGTACACACTGACCTCATCGGACCTTTTCCTCCTTCTAATGGCATGACTTATTGTTTAACTTGTATTGACCGTTTCACATCTTGGATGGAAGTCATACCACTTGAAGATATTTCAGCTGAAAAAGTGGCAATAGCCTTCTACCAGCACTGGATTGCAAGATTTGGTGTACCATCACAAGTAATCACTGACCAAGGAACACAGTTTAGATCGCAGTTGTTTAGTAATTTGGGCATAGTACGTGGAATGAAAATTCAGCACACAACGCCATATCATCCTCAATGCAATGGTAAAATTGAGCGACTACATAGAATTCTGAAGTCTGTAATCAAGGCCCATAACAGTTCTAATTGGACAGAAATCCTGCCTACTGTTTTATTGGGGTTGCACACTGCAGTGCGAGAAACATCAAACCATTCCATTGCACAGATAGTATATGGAAAAACTATAAGACTTCCTGGTGAATTTTTTGATGGGCCCACTACAAAGATTGACCTTGATTTCATTTGCATCTAATTTGCAAAAGCAAATACTTCATCTGAAACTGTAGGCCTACAGAAAGCAAATCAATATCAGTATTTGTTTCAAAAGATCTGCAAACCTGTTCCCATGTCTTCCTGTGATGTGACAGGGTTAGAAAACCATTAGAACCTACATATGATGGTCCCTTTCCTGTCATTTCAAGACATGAAAAATGTTTCACTATTAAAAGGAAGTGCAAACACATAAATGTGTCAGTGGACAGACTTAAACTGGCTTATCTCCTGCAAGAAAAATGGGAATCAGAGAAGGAACTTCCAAACTTTTCCAAGGACACTCAACCACAACATCCCACAGAGGAACAATCTCCAAATATCAGAGTATTGAAGTCAGGACGGATTATAAGTTTCCCACCTCGATTCTTAGAGCAGTTGTCTCTGTGGAGAATTAATCAAATATCATACCAGACATTGTAAAAAGTTTTTATAATTATTTTGTATCATATCTTTTGTCATTCCAATATGTTTTTTTATTGTTTTATTTTAATGTTGTGCTGATTTTTTTTAAGAAAATTCCTTCATCACCATGTATTAATTCATAACCATGTTACTGGTGGGGGAGTAGTGTAATGGCAACAGGGATGAAATCTAAATGGAATTTTTATATTTTATGAAGTTGTCAAGACCGTTAATAGTTATAGTTCATTACTGATAACATGATGTAATACTTTTAAATTTTTTTGTTTATTCTTTGGTAGCAAAGATGTGATTATTCTGGGATAGCTGCTAAGTAAAGTCAATAAAGAAGTCTTAAGCAGGCCAAGTGGCGTGAGTTCTTGGTGATTCAAAATTAGACTAAATATCGTCAAGCAGCATCTTTTGGGAACTGCCGCAAATATTATGTTACAGCAGTTATAGGCTCTCCAGTTCAGGCCCGATCACCAGAAATTATTTGTTATTTAGTATTTACCATTTCTGGAAGGTCATCGAAACTTGTGTTTGCAGTGTTTGTGTATTCTGGCATATTCGATGTTTGTATGAATAACAGGATCTAGAATATTCGACATTTGTTTAAATAGCTGCACTATCTGTCCAAGGGGTCAGTTCTCTTCTGGCTGTACGTTGATGTCAGTAATAAACGTGCTGTCAGCATTAAATGTAGAACTTCACTGAGGACCCTGCCTTCGGATTTGGCCTTGATTGTGGTTTAGGTGTTTCATTGCCTGGCGAAGATGTCGGGTACTTCAAAACATTTACAACACTGTGCCTCCAATGGGGCAAGATAGAAACCGTTACCTACACAGACAGGAGCTGGAATACAAGCAGTACATCATTCGTAAAACCCGTACATCCAGGGGATGGATCGATACCAAAACAGTAGTAAGTCAGCTGCATACATCCATATTTTCTGGAGACATTGGTTAGGACTCCATGAAAAGAATAGAAAGGATCGGCAGAGTCGTCACAGGTGGGATGTCATGATGTGTTTAGTAATTGTGTACTTTGACATGGATGGCAGAGACCAATAATGATTGAAGAACAAGGTGGAGAAGCTCAGTAGCCAGCATAAATTCCAGACTGAACTTAAGAAGACGTTCGTTGACGATTAGCAGCAAATCTCCTTGGCAGAAGAACAATTGAAGTACAGGGCTGAACATAGTGGAGAAATGATGCAGTCGTACACACAAAATGTTGTAGCCCTACACCACACCATGGAGCCTAGCATGGCAGATGGTAACAACATGCCCCACTCCATAAAAGGAGATGCAGGAAACATGTGCCAACCTCTTCTGGTAAAGGACTCCACAATGATGGAGAATTCATCAAGTGGTGCCAGCGGATTGGAGGAATACAACAGAAAAGAGTTGGGCGAAAGAGGTGTGACTGACTGCCGAATGTGGTTCCTATAGCAGTTGTGAAAGGTCACCACCATCTCACCTCTCTCATACACCAGACTGTAAAGGAAGAGACAGCAGAGTGTGGCAGTCAGAAATTTTGTATCGAGTAGACAAGAGATGGCAGCTTTGAACGTCGACCATCTATGTGAGAAGGTAACAGAGAATGCTTAAAAAGAGATGTATCGGTCATCAGAACCAATCTCCACCTCCAGCACAACACACCAGTAAGAATGGACTCTGCCAACTCACACTTACGCCGCAGCCATCACTCGACAACCCAACACGCGTCCAACGCTGATACAATCTATTCCCACGTCACGTAGAATGCCCTGCAGAGGGATAGACATGGAGAGGACGGAAGACAACATGTCTGTGTTTCCACTGTGGATGCCCTGGACAAGTTGTGCCCTACTGCAAAAGAAGAAGATGAGTTTTCGACGATTACTGTGCCACCGAACATCAAGTCTCACAACAGTTCTCTTCACGCCAGTCAGCTGCGGACGATTGTAGTCGACCTGTGGTACGATGAACATCGCTGTACCCTAAACGAGGTCACCCCAACACGCTGTAGCTGTTCCCTGTCGCCTCACAGAGGTACCAGTCGTTCGCCTAGCCGCCAACTTCAGGAAATTTGAGTGAGACGACCAAGTATTGCAGTGAGACCACCAAAGATGCGAATCCTCCATGGACGACAGTCACCAACATGGTATGAAATTTCAGTGATGTCATCATAGATGGGCAACCTGTCAGGCGCTAGTCGACTCAGGGGATTCCTTTTCTGTAACATCGGATGCGTATCATTGCAAACTAAAGCAGACTGTGTTCTGTCATACAAAAGCGATTGTGACGAAGATCGAAAATGGGATATACATCCAGTCGACAGAAACATGTACTGCATGCAATCACTATGTTATTCTAGGATGGTACTTCTTGCAAGCATCACAAGCAATCATAGACTGTGGAAGATTAGAGATCCAGATTGAGGAAGCTATTTCAATAAGTACACATAACAAAGATTGCTCTGGACTGTTGTTTGCCACTGAAGACGTAGTCAATCGAGATGTACAGTTGTACTGGGAAGCTCTTGTTGACTGAAAAATACTACTTTGGCTCATAAGAGAAATATAAATACCAGATACGATCATAAGCCTTACAGGTAGTCAAGGAGAACATCAGATCACTATCACGAGCAGCCGCAAATTATCCATAAAGGAAGGTGCATAGGGACAGCCAAGTCAATCCAGGATGTACAGCTCAGTTCCATCCCCAAAGAATTGTGCTCCACTATGATTACTGAAAAGGCAGTGGAGGATACTACTATCGAATTGCCAGAAGCATCTGACATGACTGATAAACAAATTCTGCAACAATTTTCGGATGCTTTCAGTGCCCGAGTTGAGAAAAGACAGACCAAGTGGTCCATGGGAAAGCACTGTATCAATACTGGGGATCATCAACGAATCAGCCAGCGCCCGTATAGAGCCGAGGAAGTGGAGAAGGCGCTGCAGGATGACATCAATGAATCTTCAGTGAGTCCTTGGTCCTCTCCTGCGGTCCTTGCGAAGAAGAAGGGTAGCACATGGCATTTCTGCATCGAATACCGATGACAGAACAAAATCACAAAGAATGGTGGCCAACCATTGCGCACATTGGTGACACACTAGTCTGCTTGAAAAGAGCAAAGTATTTCTCAACCGTGGACATGTAGACAGGCCACCAGCAAATCGAGGCTCACGAGGGTGATCGGAGAGAGACTGCCCTCATAACACCTTACAGCATCTATGAGTTCAAATTTATGCCGTTTGGACTGTGTAACGTTCAAGTCACATTTGATTGTATGATGGGTAACGTGTTTCGACACCTTAAATGGACGATGTACCTTTGCAGTCTGGATGACAGTGTCGTTTTTTCGAATACATTTGAAGAACATCTAAGCCACCTGACGACTATCTTGAAGTGTGTTCAATGTGAAATTCTCCACTTGACTCCGAAAAATTGCTTCTTCTTCAACCATGAAATAAAAATCTTAGGGCACCTAGCTCATGGCGGCGGAATCCTTCCCAATCCTGAAAAATAAAAGCAATCACAGATTTTTCAATTCCTTGGCGCATTCGTGAAGTGAGAACTTTTCTCAGAAAGTTCTTGTGTTACCGATGTTTCATAAAGGACTTCTGTACCAAGGCACGTCCCCTGTGCACAACAACGAAGTGAGGTAAAGTTAAAGGTATTCAGATATATGGTGTACAAATTGGCGCGCCCTGCATTTGTAGAACTGGCCATCAGCCAGACAGGGTGGTCATGACAGGTGGAGTTCGATAACAGAACCAAGTGTCAGAACAATGAAAAGGGAGAGAAGAGAACAGACGTCATGCCGAGCTGAAAGACTGAGCAATAGAGATCGTCTGGCTCTGGCTCTCAGCTCGATGTGACAGCTTTTCTCTTCTCTCGCTCTGGAGTGTCTTATCACATCCCACAGTCAACATGTGATTTTCTGTCCAAGCTCCCCTTTGGTCACTCAGACATGGTGCGTAGAGATTTAGCAGTCAGTATATTTATGGAGACAAACATCCTCTGCTGATGTGATGCTTCTAGTTGGTACTTAGGTTATAACAGCTGGAATGTGAGTACTGAGAGTGGAAATTTAGGTAGAATTTCTTTTTAAATTACTAATGAAAAATTCCCAATACCGCTAGACTGGCGAGGTGACCTGCACAGTTGCGAGCTGTCAAGCAGATATAATTTCATTTTGTCTTTGAAGTTCATCTAATTCTCTATTTAATTCTTTACATAAATGGGTATGTTACAAAAAGTTTTATAATTGAATACCCCATTCCGTTCTGAGCCACACCAAGGCTGCGGTATGTACAGCGTAAGTCAAAAATGGCTCTGAGCACTATGGGGTAGTGGTGGTCAGGAAATCGTGTATCTGTTAGAAATCGCAGTGATTGAGAAGTCACAGACATCAAAATAACAATTTTACAAAATCTAACTGCAATTTCAGTCACAGCAGTCGGAAGTAGCATTTCACATTCAACGCCGTGAGCCATCTGTTGGCCGAATTCCATACTGCTTTCTGCGATTTCCGCAAAGACCTTGTAAAAAATAGCTAGACTCACTGATGGCGCTGTAGTCGCGTGATAATTTGAACCTTCGGCTGGACGCCATTATAGTGGTTGTAGTCTGATGTGTTGTGTAGTATTGTTGCTTATGAAGACCCTGATTCAACGCTGTATATTTGTTGGGGCGTTCATACAGTACTTGTTACTCGTAATTCTACTGTCTGTACGTTCCAATCAAAAGAAGTACAATGGTGAAGAGTTGTGCAGCGATTAATTGTACAAATAAATTCGAGAAAGGAACGAATATTACATGTCACAGGTATGTGAATATTTTAAGTTGTTTTGTATGTCAGTGCACTTGCTTAATAAATGTTTTTGTAACACGGTGTTACCATAATGTCTGTGCATCTATTTGCAGGTTCCCTTTCTCAAAACCACAACTGTTACAAAAATGGTTACACGCTGTCAGGAGGCAAGATTTCCGACCGATAGAATACCATTTTATATGTTCTGATCATTTTGAATAAAGTTGGCTGATCGGTAGTGAAACTTGATAATTTGGTCGTGAGTTGCCAAAGCACTATGCCATATATAACGCACTTCTCGTCATAAAATGTAAAACAATGTAGAGTTAGAAAATATCTATTAACATAGGGGGCAAATCTTCGAGTATTTTGATGCATTTTGCGAACATCTATCGTAAATGAACTACGAAAAATGCTAGGGGTCCAGTACATAACTTTTAGTTACGGTAGATTCCATGTAGTACGTAAGATAAATTCATAAACAGTGACGAGTTGCTGTTTATTCATAAATTAAAAAGTATATTGTAGTAACGTATTTAAATGAGGCATTATGTTGGCGACCTAACTCAAGGGAAGGCATTTTATAACCAAAAGCGATGTATAAACATTCGAACTCCGCGCGTCAGTTTACCACTCTAATGGCCGCCGCCCAGCTATTCAATTTGTCCGCTCTTCACAGACGACCACTCGTGCGGTTGTGGGGGCCTGGATTTCCGTGACAAGTCGCAACGAAGAGTCGCAAGTAGCAACTAAAAAGCGCAGTTAGCAGTGCCATCTGTTGAGCAAAGTTCATACTACGCTATTCGCTACCGAGTCAAACTGCGATTTCTGTGACAAATCGCAACTAAGAGTCGCAAGTAGCAACTAAAAAGCGCAGTTAACATTCTTTTCCTAGTGCCATCTGTTGACCGACGTACGTACTTCGTTGTGAGAGCCTTGTGCCTCACGAGACGATGTGCTATGTGTGCATATGAAGGGCTCATTTCATTTTGAGATAGAGTCGTAAAGTTAAATGAGCGCCGAAAAATCTGTAGTTGAAGTACCAGAAATATTCAAGCATATGGATTCTTGCTAGAGATGAACCTTTATTTATGTTTGTTTGGATTATTAATTTCAGAAGTGGAGGTAATGGACTTGTACCACTATTGAAAGAAGCCCTTCATATTATATGACGACATGCACATTCAGCATCAGTTATGGTTGGTCAAACACAGCTGTGACTCTGAGTGTATTGTATTCATCAGAAGCAACATTGCCTTTTTTTCCTTAAAATATCAAGTAACGCAACAAATGTGTTTGATTCTGCTTCCAATGACAGTTTTGGTTAATACTCCACATGCCTACAGGACTTTGCAATGTTAACGTAGCAGAACTCAGACATCTGTATAAGTGTAGTGAAATGAAAACAGTATTATTGAGTCATATGAATGCCTCATTTTTGTTACGACACAGTTCAAGACTCGGGAGAAAAATTTTACACTTGGTGTTCTACATGGAAACTTCACACACACGAACTTTTTGCCGACACTACTACCACATACATAAGTAAGCTTTTCCTGTGTTACTTTCAAGTAATGCACTTAAGCTATTCCTGATTTAACTGGAAGATCTGTACTTCCCACTTTCACATAAACAGCCTCAAAATGCATATTGTAGACTTCGGGATATGTTACAGGTCAGTGTCACACCAAAATTGGGGAGAAAGCGGGGGGAGGGGGGGGGGGGGCATGTCGCTCACCAAGTGTTTACTAATAAATAAGTGGCAGAAAATTACAGGTATAGGATGGCTTAACATTTGGAAAATGAGATTTTCATTATTCACTCACTGTATTTAACATTTATTATTCCTTTAAAATCGCACAACAACTTCAATAAAACACAGTTTAATCACTCATCTGCACACTTATTTCACAATTATATCACTTTTAAACTGCAAATCCTCCAAGAGCTGTCTTGAATCATCACGAGTCTCTCTCAACAGCCTTGATGTGGATAGATACGTACAGCAACCAGTAATCAGTCAGAACTGTCTGCAAAATCACAAGGATTATTAAACAATTTTTGCTGTCACTAATTACAAGCAATATAATTGACAGAGTAGATTGCTAATATTTGCTGTAATGAAAGCCACTCAATGGGGTATATTTCACATTTGCAAGAACGATCTCACTGAAGTAATTAAGTCCATCGAAACACTTAGAAACTAACCTCTCGTCTGACGAAAACGGTCTACAGACGCAGTGGCAATTTCTCCCGATCTATTGACTATGATATTTTGAGTTATCACTTTACTGAGTGACTGAAATGTAGTTCGGGTACCTGTGAACATAACAATATGTTAGAATTCATTTTCTAAACACGAACTATTACGGTACTGTATGGCTACTTACATATTACTTACACAATTAATATTTTCACAGTTGTTTCTTTAATACAAAATTAAAGCCAACGGAAGAACAACCGTAAAACATACTTACCAAGGACGGGTTTGTTGAGATGCAATTTTCTGTGTGGACAGATGTAACTTTTTCATACGGTGGTAAGTCGCAGAAGTAGCAGAAATCGCAGTGGCGGAGGGATACACGACCTAGGTTCCTTAACTGCGACTCTTAACTGCGACAAATCACAGTTAAGAATAACAGATACTGAAAAGTAGCATTCACAGAAATCACTGATATCGGAAAATCGCAGTTAACCGATCACTACTATGGGGCTTAACTGCTGAGGTCATCAGGATCCTAGAACTTAGAACTACTTAAACCTAACTAACCTAAGGACATCGCACACATCCATGCCCGAGGCAGGATTCGAACCTGCGACCGTAGCGGTCGCGCGGTTCCAGACTGTAGCACCTAACCGCTCCGCCACTCCGGCCGGCACAGTGTAAGGCATTTCTGCTACCACTATTACATGGTGAATCTTACTCAAATTTTCACGCTTTGATTGACTGTTGACAACGGACTTCAGATGGGAGCAAACGTACTGGAAGGTTCTTATCACTATATGTAACTGTTTTAACAGATGTCTTCAGGAGGTTCTACAGTGAACACAACATATTATCCTAATTACTCACTTCTGTGAAACAAGTACCTATTTTCTCAGTGGTGAAGTACCACAGACTATGGTGCCATAAAAGATTAGTGAATGAAAGTAGAAAAAGTAAGTAATATTTTGACTAGACAGACAGTCATGTGGATACATACTCTACAGACCACTCTGTGGTGTGTGGAACACGTGTTAATTTTTCATAAACTGGCGCATTATTGAATTAGGGATAAAGCTTGTAATGATACATGCATTACCACCTATACAGGGTCTTTCGAACATATTCGTTCCAATTAATGAAGGAGGCAGGCAAAATCAAAACAAATATCTTTCGATAAGGATCATATGGTCTCTAAAGTCAGCTTGTAATGTTAGGGAACATTTTCTAAGTGGTGTTTACGTAAGACAATGCGTTGGTGTCGCTGACTGGGAATGTATACTGCCATTCAAAACTGCTCTGTGCACAGATGGTTGGATCTGTGATCTGCTTGAAAACAAACTGATTCATTCGCAAGCATCACCACCTCGTAAATACACCACTTCAGTTGTAATCATTACCATCTTGCGATAACAATATTGAACGTGGAGCAGTTTACATATGCTAAAATGACTGTCAGGCATCTGGTATACAGGTCTGTGAATGAAAATGAACGAGCCGCAGTGACAAAGTATCGACAGTGCTTTCCCAACTAAAGGGTTCCTCGACATCAAACATTGGGAGTTTGTATCGCTTGCTACATGAAACTGGTACTTTCTGTGGAAGTATGCATGATACAGATCAGAATCGAACTGCACGAACTCGTAAAATGGAAGACACGATTCTGTGACATGTTGAAGACACTCCATCTTTTAGTGCACACATCCTTCATGTGAGACGTAGACTTGCGTGGAAAGTACAACATGACCAGATCTTTAATCCTCTCCAGCTTCAGAGCATTGCTGCACTAGCACTGAATGTTTTGATAATGTGTGCAGTTCGCACAATGGTTTTTACAACAGACTGTCCTGCACCCCTTATTACTAGCTGAGATCCAGTACAGGGACGAGGCTTCCTTAACTTGGGAAGGCGGTTTCAATATCCACAATTCACATGTCTTAACACATGTGAATCCACAAGGTACTCGATCTCGTGCTCATCAACAGCCAATCAGTGTTAATGTGTGGGTCGGCATTGTCTATGATAGGTTGACTGGACCATACGTTCTTCGATTCGTCCTCAACACACAGAGATATCGCATCTTCGTGGAACATGTGTTGCCAGAACTGCTGGAGCACGTAGCTGTGAATATTAGGCAAAGGAAGTACTTCCAGCACGATGGAGCGCCAGGCCATTTCATCATTGCTCTGAGGAATCATTTGAGAACCACCTTCGGGGATCGATGGATTGTCAGGGGTGGCCCTGTGGTGTGGCCACCCAGATCATCTGAACTCATGTTTCTAGATTTCTTCCTCTAGGGGCCTATGAAGCAGCTGATGTATGGAGCCATTTTGGAAACAGAAGAAGACCTCATCCCAGGAATTGACGTTATTGCTGGTGTCATTTCAGACATGCCAAAATTCTTTCAACAACAGTCGGATGACATACTGCATGCATATAGGCCTATGATCACGTATCTGAGCAGTGCCTGTGAATGCCACTGCTAAAATTAGCATTCTGTACTACCTGCTGTGGAAATCGTTCCTAGCATCAGAAAGTGCCATCAGAGACCATATGTACCATAACTAAATATATTTGTTTTGATGTTCTCTACCTCCTGTATTAATATGAACGAATAATTTCAGAATTTTTCATAATCAATTTTCGCTTTGTGTATTGGCTACAAGTTCCAGCAGTGCACCCATCTGTCATAATGCAGCTGCTGGTACGACTATTAATTGTGTGAAAATTTAGCACATCTACCAGCAGCAGTGAGAATTATCGGAGTGCAGCATACCGTGGTGATTCTGTGTTGTAAGGTGCTATCGACTAGTGCCAAATATTGTAAATAATTAACTGCATACTGTGTTTTGTTTTAGATAATACTAGCCTTTCCCTGTGTCATTGCCCATCTATGTGTTCCACACATATACTGAACATGCTTCCCTCTCCTCCCCTCTGTGTCCACCCCTTCCTCCCTCAGTCTGTTCACTTTATCCTCCCACCTCTGCCTGTCTGTTTCCTATCCCTCTGTCCCTTCATTTCCTCCTGCCACTGCCTTAGTCCATTTGTTCCTCCACCTCTCTCTGATGGTATCTTCCTTCCACTTCCCTTGACCATATCCTCTCCCCTCTCTCTCTTCTCCTCCACCTCCTTCAGTTCTCTTTTCCACCTGCCCACTACCCCTTTACACTGCCCACCCACCTCAGGCATCTCCCCCTCCTCCCCTCTCTCTGTCCATTCCCTCATACCTCTCAATCTGTCCATGCCCTCTACCTACTCATCTCAAACTGTCCCCAGCCATACTCATTGGCATGTGTAGCCCCTGCAGTACAGTTCAATGAAGCAGGCCAATACCACTCCCTTGACACACCTGTCATGCAGGACAAGCTACACATCAAGGGCTTCAAAAACATTCATTTGCCCCTGATGTAAGGGTCAGCATGCAAAGCAGGTCGATAAAGTAGGGCAATACTATTCCAACACAACACACCTGTCATGCAGTGCAGCCTACATGTTAGGGCTGGGAAAAGCATTTCTTACTCTGACATATAGGCTGGTCTCCAAAGCATGTCGATTTGGGAAGCCGATATTGTTCCCACACAACATATATGAAGTGCAGGGCAGCCTATACAGCAGGGGCTGAAAAACATGTTTCTGTTTCTATCTCTACTTCTGTTGGAGCTAAGAGATTAAAACCTCCACATTGCTGATACTCAAGGGGCCTGCTGTTTTTGTGGCAAATTTGGTTGAAATTTGGTTTAAGAAGAGATCCCAGACATATGCATATACACTCTGCTTTTAATACATAACACGTTTGTTAGATGTTTAGTACTTAAATTCTGTTGCATATAAAAGACACAATTAAATGGTATTGTCAAAATATATGGCTAATTAACGAGATAGTAATGGCTGGAAGGAAATAGCGTTTATGTCAGTTAGCAGATTTACTACTGGACAAATAAAGCATTACAAACTCACCTTTTCAATGGTCTTTGTATGTAGTCACTTTTGCGATGTTGTAGAGTGCACACATTTATGAGCAGACATGAACCAAGCCTTAAATAAACTGTATAGAAATGCTACTTTTGGAACCGATGTTCATACAGCAACTGCACACCATCATAATGGGATGTTTGGATCTACTCCTGTAAGTATTTAAAAGCCACGTTTTGCAACAACGAAATGGACATCAAAATGTATCTTGTGGATGGTAGCTGGCTATTTATACGAAGGAAACATCACCTTATATGGATTATGGATTATGAGCTGTTGTGTATGGCAGAATATTTAACTGACTACAGCTCTGGAAAATTACATATCATCTACAACAGAGGCAATTAAACTGCTCACTGAGGTAACTATAGACCTAAGTATTTTTATTGTATGTGTTGTGCAATCAGTGAACATGTTCACAGGATGCTATTATCCAAAGTTACGTTTCCATTTTGTGAAGCCAGTCTCTCTCAAGTGTGGTGTTTTTATTTGAGTAATTGTCTGTCTGTTAACTGTAATTGGTCTTACATGTTTCACTGTGTAATTAATGAGTGTATTTCAGTCCCATGTTCCACATTTTAAACTATTTCATGTTTTCCGGTCATAAAAGACCAGCTGCTACAAGCTGCAATTAATATATTCTATAATCAACTAATGAAACTGATCTTTCCCCATTGCTTTTCGTGGTATTCATCCAAAACCTCTTACTAAACATTAAAGAAGACTCATAAATTTATCTCCTTGCAAATGATACATGTATCATCATCAAATATTTGAAACTTGCTATGAATATTGCAGATAATAGGCTAATCAGAGGAAAGAGTAACTCAGCTACAGTAAAATGCAATTCATACAATGCCTTTCACATTACTATTGTAAAAGTGAGACTTTATTGTCCCAAGGTCACACAGTCAACAAATTGACCTTTTTAAATATTCATAGTACTGACTATAGATGGAAAGCTTTCATTTAAGTACCATATTCATGATCTTATGCAGAAACTGAATGCTACTATCTTCAGTATACGAATAATATCCACTGTCTTTGACACTGAAACACGAAGGGCAGTTTACTCTACCTATGTTCACTCTATTATCCGATAGGGTGTTATATTATAGGGAAAGTCTGCAATTTCCAAGAATAATCTTAGCCCAGAAAAGAACGTTTAAACGGCTCTGTGGTGTGAGTTCACGAACTTCATGTGAGGCCATTGTTCAGGAGTCTTGGAATTATAGCTCTGCCATCCCTGTACATATATTCCCTCATCGGTTTTGTTATTGACAATATTGACTCATTCACAAGAGACTTCAACATTCATTCAGTGAACACTAAACAAAAAAAACTAATTATACTTGGATGACTCTTCATTAACCACAGTGCAGAATTCTTGGTAGTATTCAGCAAGTTCCATTTTCAATAGACTTCCAACAGAACTGAAAAAAGAGTGATAAACCCCAAATATCCGAATCTAAATTGAAAGTTTTCCTACAGGTGCACTCCTATTCCATACAAGAGTTTCTGGCAATAGATCGAACTTTTCCTTGTGAGATGTTCTTCATTCAAAATGTTACCTCATGGTTTTTTCATGCTGTCGTTGATTCTTTTGCTTATAAATTTTTTATTCAGCATTCTGCAGCTTGCAGTGGTGTGTGTGCAAACCTGCGCTGGTGTGTAAAACGTATGTATGAAAGAAACGTTTGGATATAAGTCACTGCAAATTAACATAGCTCAGTGATATCTGAATCATACATAGAAAGAACTGGTACATTATAGTACAGAATGTAACTGACAGAAATATGCAATGAAGCGAACAAGGATGACACTTTTACTCAAAGACAATAATTACACTGAAGTTACAGTGATTCATGATGATCGCTGGACAATACAAACAGTGGAACTTGGTTCTTAATAGGATGCATGATCACTTTTGTTGGGAATGCATGCTCCCCAACGTTCTCTCTTGCTGACACAAGGTTTGTAGAGAGTTCTTGTGCTAGGACGTCCCATTCCAGCATCAGCGCGGTTGGCAACTGCTGGATGGTCGTTGGTCCACGTGGCTGCGTTGTAGTACATATCCCCAAAGCATCCTACATTTGTTTGATGAGATTTAAGTTGGCAAAGTAGGCAGGCCAGTACATATGCCAAACATCCTCTCGTTCAAAGAGCTCCTCTACCTACGCTACTCGATGTGGTCACGGGTTTTCGTCCATAAAAATGAAATCAGGGCTAAATGCACCCCTGAAAAGACGAAATGGGGAAGGAGTAAATTGGCACAATAGCACTAACTGATGAGTGTATTGTGTTGAAAGATTTGGAGATCAGTACACTCATGCAACATTATGCCTCCCTACACCGTAACACCAAGCCCAACAAAACAATCATGTTCAATGAGGTTTTGGGTGCAATACATGTTTCCACCTGTCGCTATATGAAGTTACATCCAGCATTCCAGTATTATCGAACAAGGTCGTTTTTGTGGTCCAGGTGTAATGGAATGCATAGTGATAATATTGAATTGCTATACTGACCTCGAAATCTTTCACATGGTATATTCGCCAGTCATCACTGTGACACTGTACTCTTCTATGTGTGTCCTTTCAGGAGTACATGATACCCTTATTAATTTTTATGGATGAGAGTGCACGACCACCTCGAACAGTGCAGATGGAGGAGCTCCTAGAGAGTGAAGATTTTCGACGACTGTGCTCGTTTGCCTATACCCCCCTCCCCCCTGATTGAATTCATGATATCCAGTGATTTATGGCACTCTATGACAAGTTCGTTTATTTGGATAGATGCGTATGGGCCTGAAGATGGCATAATGAACTGCTAAAACTGGTAGCCTTCGCAATAAAATAAAATAACATCTTAAGGTACATGGCTGTTGGTGAATTTTAATGAAGTTGACAATTACTTAACTAGCCGACATCCCCTGGTCATGGTGGACCAACAGAGATTGTTGGAGGGTGTGTTCTGTTGCACAATGGACATCATCTTGGCGGGCCTTAATGTGGACTGCAGCATTGGTGATGCAAGCGACGACTGCCTAAGGCACACATTCCACTTTAACCAGTCCCATAAACAGAAGTCTAATGAGGTTAGGTCGGTTGATGTGGCAGGTCAGTTAATGGGTCCGCCATGGCCAATCCAACATTGAGGCAATGTATTATTCAGATACTGGGGTACTTGTCCAGTAAAGTGAATTGATCATCCATCATGTTACAGATACATTTCCTGTTGTTGCTCTAATGTCATGCCTTCCAAAAGTGCAGGTAGGTCTTCTATGAGGAAATATGCATATATTGCGGCTGTCATGTGATTTTGCAAGAACTTAGGCGCTATCACCAGGTCATCTATCAGACAACACCAGACGTTCACTGAGAGCCTAACTTGGAATCTTGTTTCCCCAGTGTCATTTGGCTTCTCCATAGTCCATGTATGAGAACTGCAGCTGATCATGATATCATTGCATGTAAATGTAACCTCATATGTAAATAAATTCTACTCCATGATGTCTCTGTGTATAGCCAAAAATTCACAGAACTGTTGTCTGCTTACTGAGTCAGCTGGATGCAGATGTTGCTCAGGCTGGACATGGAATGGGCACAAGCCTTCAGAATGTAACGTACAGCACACTCACGTTTGTGGTATGTCAAGCTGATGGCTAATGCGCCATGTACTGGTGGTGGGACTCTGTTGTACAATTCCAGTAATGTCTTCCCTTTCCTCAACTGACTGGACAACGTCATGTTCTGATGTTATATATACGCTGGATAGTGTTCCAGATTCACATAATGTTCGAAAAACTGTGGCATATACCCTGACGTAGAGGGTGTATTCACTAGGGAAACGTCTCTGGTATTCTGTGACAGCCGCATGAGCACTGCCATTACAATACCTCTTCACAAACAAGATTTCTGTGTCTTCTGCATGGATGAACATATGCTGCATGTTGGTGTTTACAGACATAATGGACTTGCTCAACTGAACTGACCCAACCCACGATTGCACACTGGATATGCTTGCAGCTGTTGCCTCAGTGTGATGTCACAGTGCTGCCATCTGTTCGAGAACCCCCACAACTCTTGTAGAATCGATCAGTCATCTGTCCTACCGTTATTCTGTCCACCATAGAGCCTACAAAGCATTTTGACAAGTAATATCCACACTTGCTTTCATATTCATTCACAGATGTGCGTGGTCTTCAACCTGCTCCGTTACCATAATCATCAAAAATTGGACACATGTTCATAACACGTTTTTGGTTTATTTTCACATGCAGAGTTAACTTCAAATTATGTGACATTCCTCCTGAATCATCCTGTGTATTACTGCAGAATAATGCAACCTACCGTCACTCATTAATACACAGAGTCTACAGAAATTCCTACCGGAGCTGTAACTTTCAGCTTCTAGCGGTTAAAACCCTTAATGAGAGAGGATTGTTGCTATATGTTTTACTGTTAACTTTTGTGAGACTAGGATACAGGCTTTTTAGAACAACGAGAGGTGCCCTCTGCATCAGGCTGGTCGGCACTGCTGCTCAGTGCATCTTCAGGTTTCAGCTACCTAGTATGGTAGCTTTGAGGTGATATCTCACATATAAAACGAAACTTAGAGTTATACTATATGACACAACAGTCAGGGTTGGCTGTTTAATGCAGATGACCACCAATTGCGTAGTTGAAATTATAGAGTATATTTACATGTCAAATTATAATTTGTTGGTAACCATCTTATACATTTGTAAAGCATCCAGGCATGCACCTACAGGAAGCTTTTACTTCTTCCTTGGCTAACGAACATGGTGTAACCAGGCTGGAGATCACTACAGAATGGATTGTATGTTTGGTCCCATGAAAGACTGTATTGGTATGTACATGATGACTTGTATCTTTCTTTTCGACTACTCTATTATGGAATACAATTACATTACTTCGACAATTATTGATTATTCCCCGCCATTATCACTGCTGTAATCACATTGGTTTGTCTATGTTGTCAGTGTATTATGAGGTCGATATTATCAGCTCTGCAAATTGGCAACGTCATGCTGTCACACTGCAAAGTTAAAGTACCACAACTAGTAATATTTATGGCCATTTTTTTTAAAGATTTGCTTATCTGGAGTCTGAACTTGAACGATATGGTGAAGGACTTGATATTAAGCGTATTTTTCAGATGTAGCAGAATGAAGGGTTGCTAAAATCTATGCCATTTCTGGTTGTGACTCACTAAATTTGGATCACATACATCACATACATCTATGTATGTACTTTAATATGGGTTGCGGCATTTGTTCAGCACTTACAGCAATGGAGGGTAATCATACAACGATACACATACAGAGAATGTCTTGCATTAGGTTTTAGGTGTATTCGATGCCTCATTGTGCTTCCAAGATGTGCGAAATCTTACATACAACACACATCTAGTGTTGCTCGAATTTTCGTAAAGGTGTTGCATATAGAAGGATAAGCATGTATTTTAATGTGTTATACAGACAATTTACATGCAGTAATAATTAAGTTTTTGAGCTTATTGTCTCACAATAAATGACAAGTAACATTATTTATTTCCGTGATATCGACTCTGACATTCTCTATGGAAATATCACATCTCTCATTGTTACCGTCTTTGGTTGCCTTCCCGGTGACTGTGTGTTTATAAACAGTCCCTATTGTTCTGCAGTGTAGGTGGTACATTGTATGAAAGTACCTTATTCATTCTTTCCTTACCCAATAAGACAATTGTGTTCTCTGTGTTTGTGTGTGTGTGTGTGTGTGTGTGTGTGTGTGTGTGTGTGTGTGTGGGTGGGTGTGTGGGTGTGTGTGTGTGTGTGTGTGTGTGTGAGTGAGTGTGTGTGTGTGCGTGTGTATGTGTGGCGGTGCTTAAATTAGTTACTGTAGTTCATTACAGGTTTTATTATTTTTACGAGCATTAATTTCCCAATATGCAGCTGCATAGATTAATACACACTGCTGCAACATAAAATTACATTTTCCGATGCGTTGTAGAATGTTGTGACTTTATAGATGTGGTAAGGTAATTGATTTGAGCTTTATAGCCTTTTTTTCTTATTCTGAACCTCAACTAGGGCTTATATAATCGATGTAAACATCGCACTTTTGGCGTTGCAGACATATTCTGTAGACATATTAGAATATTATAAGATCATTTACATGGGAAGTAATATAGAAAAATAGTCTATAAAGTTTTTAGATAGCAGAGCAGTTATTAGAAATTTTATGTTGGCCATAATGCCGATCTTAATGATAAAGTATATGATAAAGAAATAACTGAATTTATTTTTGTGACTGGAGGCGAACAAAATGCAAAAAGCCGGCTGTGGTGGCCAAGCGGTTAAAGGCGCTACAGTATGGAACCACGTGGACGCTACGGTCGTAGGTTCGAATCCTGCCTTGGGCATGGATGTGTGTGATGTCCTTAGGTTAGTTAGGATTAAGTAGTTCTACGTTTTAGGGGAATGATGACCTTAGAAGTTAAGTCCCATAGTGCTCAGAGCCATTTGAACCATTTTTGAAAACGCAAAGTTTCAATCAATATGATTTTGATTTTAAAAAGTTGTTGTTGTTGGTAAATACATAAATAGTGATTTAACAATTCATTATTTTGATCCTTGGATTTGTATTTTTGAGAAACTTTAGAAAATAATTAATTTTTTATCAATAAAAATAGTATGCAAATGAAATTTTCAAACTGTAAGATTAAAAGATTCACCTAAACTGTTCCAGTTGATGTAAAGTTATTTATATTTGGTCAAATAATTTAATTATTTTTATTCTATGTAAATGGGGAATCATAAATGCATCTACTATTTGAAGTGTAAACAGTTTACTGAAACATATTATCCTCATACAGTGACACCTGAAAATGGAAAACAAAGAATTGAAGATCTTTGCCTAATTTGTAAAATCAAAAAGAAAGCTAATTTGTTAAATATTTGTAGGTGATGGATTAAATTCGTGAAGAAATTGTTAATGAATTACATAAATCAGTGAGAACAAAATTTATAAAAAATGTAATTTCTTTGGGAATAGATGATTTTTGCCAAGGTGATTTACTCAAAATGGATCCTGTAAAATTAAAAAAAATTCAAAACTAAATAAATGATATAAATATTTAATAACTGTACTAGATGTGTTTTCAAAATTTGTTTGGACTATTCCAGTTAATGATAAAACATGTAAAAATATAATTGATTCTTTTGAAACAATATTTGAGTCAAGAAAATAAAGTAATTTACAAACAGATGATGGTAAAAATTTTATACTAAAAAATTTAACGAATTAACGAAGAACTTAATGTTAAACATTATTCAACTTATAGTGAATTAAAAATATCTATTGTTGAACGATGTAATGGAAACAATTTGAGTAGCAAAAAAATTGTAAATGGGTTGAACTAATTTCGAAATTAGTTGATGAATATAATACCACAAGACATTCAACAATAAACATGAAATCAAAACCTGTAAAGAAAGAAAATGAAAAAATTATCATAAGCTGTTATGTAACGAATTTGTAGCACACTAATGCTAAACATAAAACTGGTGATAAAGTAAGTATTAGTAAATTAAAAATTAATTTTCCAGAAAGAATATGCAGCAAACTAGTTAACAGAAAATTTTGTAATTGAAGACATTATAATATCCAATTGAATCACTAGTTATTAAAAGTTTTAATTGGTAAAGAAATGAAAGGAGAGTTTTATGAACAAAAACTATTGAAAACAAATTTAATGGAAGTATATGTTACTGAAAGAGTTTTAAATAAGAAAGGTAGTAAAGTATATGCTAAATGGTTAGGTTTTGACAATTCAAACAACAGTTAGATAAAAATATAAGCAATGGAATTATTTAAAATAATAATAGAAATATGTGGATGGAGTTAGTTATTGAAAATTTAAATATGTTTGATGTTGAATACAACATTCAATAAAAAAGTATATTTTGTATTCAAATAAAGGTTAAATGAAGGATTGAACATGGGAACTATTAGAAAATTTTAAATTTGAATTACTGTAATCAGCAGGTTTTATAAATTTTGTATATTACATCTGTATAAAAATCTTTATGAATGTTATTTATAATTTAATCTTAAAAAATTAGTGTGAAAATTCGTTGATTTTCTAAGAAAAATTACTAAAATTTATTACATCATCATACAATTATTCTTACAAATGATAATGCAGGATATTGAAATAATTTCTTAGACAAACAATATTCAACATGTATTTAATTCTGTGGAATAAATTTATAGAATTTTGTACCTAATTAATTCTTAAAAATTCTTTACAGTTTGGATGTCTATTTGTAATATTATTTATTAGTTTTTCAACATTTTTAAATATTGTTCAAATAACATAATAATCAGAGTTAAAATTCTTACCATGTTATCTTAAAATAAAAAGTAATTCTTAATTTTGCATCATGTGATTGAGGAACACTTGATGAAAATAGTAAGAAACTATAAATCTGATCATTTCTTTCAGGTAATATTATTATAGCTGTATAACATTTTCCATCTGATTAATTTATATAATCATCCTTATTTTTTTTTAGACTGTGTAAATGATTTAGTGGTCTTTATAGTCCTTTTTTAGATTAATCCTTATTTTATATTCACAATGTCTTCAAATTGATGGCACAGCATCCTCATAAACCCAATTTCGCAAATTTATTTCATAATTAAAGATTATAAACCGGTTTCATTAATAAACTTTGTATGAGATTCAATACTTTTACATTCCATCGTTTCACCGCTTTTTAAACTTTCATTACTTTAACTACATTTTTCTTTAACATGTTGTTTTCCAGTATCTCAAAAGCATTTACACTAATGGCCATTAAAATTTCTACACCATGAAGATGACGTGCTACAAATGCGATATTTAACCGACAGGAAGAACATGCTGTCATACGCACGTGATTAGCTTTTCAGAGCATTCACACAAGGTTGGCGCCGGTTGCGACACCTACAACGTGCTGACATGAGGAACATTTCCAACCAATTTCTCATACACAAACAGCAGTTGACCGGCATTGCCTGGTGATACGCTGTTGTGATGCCTCGTGTAAGGAGGAGAAATGCGTACCATCACGTTTCCAACTTTGATAAAGGTCGAATTGTAGCCTATCGCGATTGCGATTTACCGTATCGAGACATTGCTGCTCACGTTGGTCCAGATCCAATGACTGTTAACAAAATATGGAATCGGTGGGTTCAGGAGGGTAATACAGAATGCCGTGCTGCATCCCAACAGCCTCGTATCACTAGCAGCTGAGATTACAGCATCTTATCCACAAGGCTGTAATGGATCGTGCACCCACATATAGATCCCTGAGTCAATAGATGGGGACGTTTGCAAGACAACAACCATCTGCACGAAGAGTTCGATGACGTCTGTAGCAGCATGGACTATCAGCTCGGAGACCATGGCTGCGGTTACCCCTGACGCTGCATCACAGATAGGAGTGCCTGCAATGGTGTACTCAACAGCGAACTTTGGTGCATGATTGGTAAAACGTTATTTTCTCAGATGAATCCAGGTTCTGTTTACAGCATCATGATGGTTGCATCTGTGTTTGGCATTATTGCGGTGAATGCACATTGGATGCGTGCATTCGTCATCGCCATACTGGTGTATCACCTGGTGTGATGGTATGGTGTGCCATTGGTTACTCATCTCGGTCACCTCTTGTTCGCATTGGTGGCACTTTGAACAGTGGACGTTACATTTCAGATATGTTATGACCTGTGGCTATACCCTTCATTCGATCCCTGCAAAACCCTACATTTCAGTAGGATAATGCACGACAGTATCTTGCAAGTCCTGTACAGGCCTTTCTGGATACAGAAAATGTTCGGCAGCTGCACTGGTGAGCACATTCTCTGGATGTCTCACCAACTGAAAACGTCTGGTCAATGGTGGCCGAGTAACTGGCTCATCACAGTACGCCTGTCACTACTCTTGATGAACTGTGGTATCGTTTTGAAGCTTCATTTGCAGCTGTATCTGTACAAGCCATGCAAGCTATGTTTGACTCAATGCCCAGGTGTACCAAGGCCATTATTACGGCCAGAGGTGGTTGTTCTGGGTACTGATTTCTCAGGATGTATGCATCCAAATTGCGTGAAAATGTATTCACATGTCAATTCTAGTACAATATATCTTTCCAATGAATACCCGTTTATTACCTGCATTTCTTCTTGATGTAGCAATTTTAAGGGTCAGTAGTGTATATCATAAGATATCACCAACTTGATTTCCGTAAAACCATCGACTAAATTTTCATCAATAATTATTAATACTTCTTTGTTGTTATATATCAGTTTATTATGTTTTAGATCTAAAAACGACTCCATTTATATATAAGAATTTTTTCATTTTTTTCCAACTTGTAGTACATTAATTGTTTTTCATTACTTGTTTTAGTTAATGTTCTATAGAATTAGTTAATTCATGTAAGAAATCACTGTTACCATTTATGATTTTATTTGATTTTATTTTTTATGTCCATATGCTCAAGTATCACTTCCATTTTGTAACATAATAAGTTTATCATTGTCAGAACTTACGACAATTTTACTACATTCAACTGTTTACAATTTGTGTTTAAATGATCAAATTAATTTAATTTTTCTACATTGTTTTACTTAGTTGTCTATGAAATTTTTATTACCACCAGAAGTAATTTCACTTTTTATAACAAATTTTTAAATCGTTTAGATCATATCTCTTCTTTATCACCAACTTTATGACACATTTCCGATCTGAAATAGAAGTGCTCTACATAATTTTTCCACAGTTTTCATCTTTTATTTTTCCTAAAACCCTCTTATTTACTTGTGGAATTCCATAAATATTATCTATCGAATAATCACTTGTGCCATTTCGTTTAGCATCGATGTCATATCTTTATAAAACTCTGTAGTTCTTATATTATAAATAAAAGAGCTCTGTCTATGTAACATAAATCAATATTTCATCATAGTTTAGTTTCACACTATTATAATGAAAATCATACATTTTTATTTTCGAAATATCTAGAATACTCATTTCAATCTAAATTGGTTTATAAAGATTTGCTGTGGATTCTTCTTATATGGACTGCAAGTACGTTTCCTTAAAAAATGGAGAGTACTCAAAATTGGCCTGGAAATATTTTTGTACATATTTCTGGATCTGTTTTGTTTTGATATTTTGTCTATTTTTATTAGTTTCTGTCGGTTTTCCAAATAGTGAACTATACATCAATTTATAGAAATCTCTTGTTCTCATTTCTGTATTAAAATCAATATATTTTTTCAACGAATTTGATTGCTCGAGTGATACAGTTCTATGAACTTTCGTTAATCTAATCTGAGTTATAAATGATGTTTAAAATTTCCATAATGTAAAACATATTTATCTTTATTATTTAATGTTGTTAGTTATTTATTTCCTTCTTCTGACGCTAATTGTAAATCTTTGTGTAAATCATGTATTTCTTTTCATCGACTTCTCAAATAGACCCATATTTATTTTTACCTGGTATTTTAAGTTTTTTTCAGAAATAAAATATTTTGGATTTACCAACTTATCTCTAAATCATAAAGTTTAGACATTGTCCAAGTACATAAATTATTTGCTTCTAAATATGCAATATATTTGATTGTTTTTCTGGCTCAAAGTTTCTCATATACTTATTATTAGATTTAATATCTTTTAATACTTTGAGAAATTCCAACACCAATTCCTTTCTAAAGTAATAAAATCACATTATTACCGTTTCATAAATCTAATTCAACTTTTGCTATCTTTAACATATAAGTTCAAGATAAAGCAAGTGCTGTAAAATACCAAGATGAATCGAGTTCATAAGATTTAATACACGTATCTCTAAAATTTTCGAAAATGTCCACTAAAATTATAACATCAGGTTTATTACATAATATCCATGATCAAACTCATTTGCTGCCAGTATCGTCAGTATTCACCAATGTCATTAGTAGCTGTCTGTGTCGTAAATAAAACCAGTTATTTACTCACCACCAGTGGCAGACTATCCCTGTCAGTGACCTGGGGTGACAAAACTAAATAAGTTCCTTGGTCTGCTTGTAAATTGATATATTTGTAGTGTATATGTTGTAAAAAATGAGTTACGTAAATGTAATGGCTGACAAAAAAAATCGAGTATTTATAGTGTGCATACTCCCTGCTGTAGTAATTCTACATAAATATGTAGGTGAGAAACTTACAATAAGAATCAGGATTTAGCATAACAGCCATCAGGTGGAGTGCAAAGAAATAATGAAGAAAGAATAACATAATTACCTTTTGTTTTATATATCGGAAAACAAACCTTGTACAGTTATAATATCAGTTTGTATCATAAGCTTAGCTAGAGATAATAGTTATTATAAGATACTATCACAGCACATGTTTTCTTGTCTTTATGTTGTTGAAATTCACAATAACACCATTGAAATCTAGTTCACTTGAAACTTACCTTTAAGCTGATAAAATGTCCTGACACATTGGCTAGGTACTCTTGTTTCCTCATGTAGCAGAGGTAATTTTTTTATTAGTTTCAGTTTAGAAAAACTTTCTTGATTATGCAGTTGAGACACAAGCGGTCTAGGAGTATCAAGTTATTAGTAATGTAAAGAGTAATAATTAACTGATGTCCCACTTGATTGTAAATTGAAGGATTTCTTGGGTTTCCATCAAGCAGCAATATCCACACTTCTAGCAGCTGCACATGGATACCTACAATATTTTTTTATTTGTTGCACCATCTACTCCTCATAAAACTCATCTTAACAATTTGGAAAACTTTGCTTATTTTTTCATGGGCATATATCAGTGTAACGATTCTTGTATAAATCGGTCTTTATACTCAAACATTGTTAGATCAACTTCTTCTTCAATCGATACTCCAATGTCATGAGCTAGGTCACGTGGCATTGTTTTATTTATCCTCCTTCTTCCTTGACAGTCAATGTTAACATTGATATCATTGCATTTTTAGTGACAACATGATCTGTAGCTGTACTTCGTTCTGTCACTAAAAACTCATTCAAGATTTTTAATTTGGCGAGTCCTTTACCCAAAAGTCATTTTGGAGACTGTAGATAATGTTGAACTGAATTTACTTCCTCCAGTATTGTGTCAAAAATTGTTGTGCGTCAAAAAGGTAAAATCATATATCGCTGGAAGGAGCAAGCTTGCTGCATATGCAGTATCAAGGTTTGCCTTGGATGGATCTTACATATCTTACAAAGTTCTCACAATTGTTTCCACATTTTCTTTTATAACTTTAACTGAGCTGTATTTAGCACTCCAGGAGTATGAAACAATCATTTCAAACTTTTTCCTGTTTTTCTTTTCTCTACAGGTAATCCCCATCAATAAGTAGAAAACAAGAGGAGTGGATATGGCTTCTCTGCAGGTGATGCTAGAGGGAAAACTTGAGAATGCATGAACTTCACAAAGATTTAATAAAGAATGATTAGCACATGGACTGATTAGAGTTTCTGGATTGACTTCTCGAATTTTTCGTTGTACTCCTCCATGTATACCTGACATTGATGCATCATTGTCATTTCTTTGAACCCTGCACAAAGCAATACCCAGTCAATGTTTTTCCAACTGCTGTTGAATATCTTTTCAAATATCCTCTCCAACCTTTCTTGACATAAAAAACTGAAGAAGGATTCTTGACCTCCTACTATGTTGTTTTTTGTATGGACATATGTAATTATTTGACTCATTCGATCAGTTCTGATTTCATTGGATGTGCTGTCAAAAATTATTCCACAGTATTTAACTTTTTTAAATATGCAATAAGTTTTCTTTGACGTGTTCACCCAAAATAGAAGTAAATTAACTTCATATCGACAAATTGCATGTTGGCTTCTGTCTCTGGTTCTTGGGCTATTATTTGTTCAATAATTTTTCTGGTGTTTTGCCAGGATGAGTGGCTGGCATTGTCAAAAAAAATGTTGGCTGAGAACCCAAGACACAAGCCAACATGTAGTTTGTCAGCAAGCGGCCATGAAAGCGTTAACAATTTTATAATTTTACATCCCTTTTGACAAATAACAAAGTACTCCCTTCGACTCACCAGCAGATTTTTCAAGTTTTAAACATTACTCTTTCAGTACTGGATCATGTTTCGTCATCATCTGCACCAGTGCTAAGAAATTTCCTGTTTTCCGATGAAATATTTTCATGATGAGCATGAAAAGCAAAATATTGCTGAGCTGAAAGGCGAAGAAAATTCTCCATTCCTCAGACTCATAATTAACAATATTATGATTATGTTTATCAACTGATTTATTAAGTTTCAAGAACACAGATGCTGTTTTCCATTTTTCTAAATATGATAGATATTCAGGTGACACTTCATGCTTTGATTTCTTTAAATTCGTCTTCCACCATTGAGAGAAACCAGAAATAAATATATTTTTGTTGGTCTTGCCCTAAGAGGCTAATAATAGGCAGCAAAACCAGTATAGTTTCTTTGTCAGTTAAGGGTATAGCATCTATTACTTAAATATTTAGTCTAATTCAGATGCTTGTTAAACCATGATGAATTTAAACAATGAAGTGTTCCTTCAGTGTGTTCATCTGGTCTTTCTGCAGATTCAAAATGTCTGTCCTTGTTTTGATGTATTTCACTACCCTTTTCACTGAGCACAATTCTGATATGCTCTGGAACAGTTACTGGCCATTTTGCTGTAGGCCTATCATTATATGGAGAGGAGTCGAAGTTAGATGCATCAGAAATATGTTCATTCTCAGTCATTTTCTCATCGTTACTACCTTTATTATCTCTTTTCTGTGTCATTTACGTCAAAGTCTTCATCAAAATCACATACAGTAGGATTTTGAACAGTGCTTTAATCTTAACATCAATAACTATCTATACACTGGAGCCAGATTTAACAGTTCTATTACTCTTTCCTCTGCCATCTTTATTTCGTCTATGAGCATACAGGTATTTGGATAAAGATACTGCGAGTAATGTAGCCTGTCCAGTCTTTGCTTTCCTCAGCTTTCTTTTCTGAAAGCTAGAGGGGTGAGTTCTTTTCACTAACAACAACCAGAATTTATTAATAAAAAATTTTAAAGTAAAAAACTTTTAATGTGTAGACTGTAATTTACCTATACAATGAAAGTATGGTACCTAGTTTCAGTTGCTATCTGAAAACGTCTTCAGATAGTTTAAAACGTGAAAAAGTGGCGAATACGCATTGGAAAGCTTTATTTGCTATAGTCATGCAATAACATACATTCAAAAATACCAAGACAATAACGATACACAATTTAGAAACATCATTGTGACCAAGTCAGGTAGTAAACTGTAAACTTACATGACGATGGTAATACAGGAAAATATCCAGTTTCATGAGTAAAACTTGGATCAAAAGCTAATTATTTGCAATAGCAGAACACGTGACTACATAATAATACATTTATTAAAAATGATTGTACACTAAAAAAAACTTGCCAAGGTACTGTCTGGAATGTTTACAGGCCATAGTCGCGTGATTGAGGCAAAAGCTAATTTTTTGCAATAGCATAGATGTTATCCTGAGAACAGAATATGCAGCGACTCCACAAATTGTGTGAAGGGTTCTTGGTTTTACAGCCAGATACGATCATCGAACGTTCACGATATTTCGGTGAATGACTGTTCTGTCATTATCAGGTGGAGCTGATGCAATGGTTTGTCTGCTCTAGTATTTATCCCTCGGGGTTCCAGATGGGGCAGAGAGCGGGCAAACGATTGCATCAACACTGCCTGATGATGGCGGAACATTTATTCGCCGAACTATCTTTGACAAGTCAAGTTTTTACAAGTCTTGTCCCAGACGCAGCTGGCATTTGGGTGTGAGCATGGTGAACAACACTTAATTTCTTTGTTACCGAAATTGGCGTGGTACCAACAGTAACCAATCAGAGGAGTTCCTCTGTCAACTGCATACCATTAGAACGGTTGTTGCTGCTTTGCTAAATCTATGAGCCAGGTCACCTATAGCTAGATCTCCTGTTGCTGTGATACCTGCTGTGCTCTGGTAGTGACCTGTGTGGTAAGTGCTGCTATGTCTGCTTTAGGTGGTGTAGGTTGGAGTCTGAGGCGGTGGTTGCGGGAAGTGTGTGCAGCTGCGGAGATGGTGGCATGGTATTCTCTAGCACGACTGTGGTGCTAGGCACCACTGCCAGCGCATCATGTACCCAATCGGCCAAGTTTGCAACAGTGTCCAGCTGCTTATCTGTCTGTGTGGGGAGTCTGCGCACAGAGATAGTGCGCAACAGCGAGTTCAGGACCACATTGGGCTGCATGAGGCTCTGCAATTGGTTCAGAAACTGAGAAGACCTCTCGTTGTCACATTCCTCTTGGCAACAGCAATTTGTGCACCCATTGCCATGACAAAACATGTCACATCAGTTTCTCCTTCAACCATTTATATGAGGACAGTGTTGGCAGAGTGATGACTATGTCCTGCACTTTTCTGCATAATTTTAATCAAGATGACTCGTGACATGTTCAAATTTGGCGAGCTCACAAGTGATGTTACTTAGAAAAACAGCCTCCACTTGGCTAAAACACATGATCAGGTTGTGGGGGCAATAGTGGGGGCAGTCTAACCAATATGCTACCTACACTAATAATCACCCCAGTTAATGCAAGTTGCGTCAGTGTGGCGATGATTTGCATGTGCAAATTTTCATGAAGAGGCTTGAGGTGAGCTGTGTCCATGTGTGCAGACCATGTCTGTAGCTTAGTCTCCAGGAGACGATTGCATGTTGACAGCTTTTCTACAGCCTTTTGGAGCTCCTCCATGTTTGTCACAACGCAATAGCTAAGTCCTCACACACAGGGAAGAAAAAACACTAATTGCAACACGACACACATGGAGAAAACACATGTGCAAAAAGAATAAATGTATAATGTTCAAACAAAATGCATGTTTGACTACGGGACAGCACAGAAATGTTTGTCCAGGAGTCCACTCCTGGTTCCACAACATGTACGGTGTTCAAGTCTATCACCATGTGTTTTGCTTACAGATCATGTTGGGGTCACCAGTGAAGTGGGAAGTGGGTAGTTTTTACCACGTTTGTGAAGTGAGCAGGCCTTTACTGCCACATTTATGCACAAAGTTCAGGATGTAGGCTCAGGCAATGGTAATTGATCAAACACATGATTACATAATAATACATGTATTAACAATGGTTGTAGACTAAAAAAAACCTGCAGAGATACTGTCTGGAATGCTCACAGGCCATGGTCGCGTGATCGAGCAAACAGCTCGACCACTGATAATGGCGGGAGCACACTTCTCATTGATCCAGCACATGGTATAGTCTTGTGGTTATAAAGAGACAAAGGACACATGTCCAGCCGAATGCATAAATTACCCCTCATCTCATGGGGCGCTGTTTAATTCGTGGACATGACGACACAGAGTGAACGATCAGCACCTGTTCAAATTCGCAAATGTATCGTTGTGGAATGCGTGTTGTACTCGATTCATGTGATCAGTGGCTGACAGAATCTGTGATCTGCATAAACGTCCACAAGGCATGGAAGTCTAGCTCACACTGGCTTTTGCTTTTCTCTCTTCTGCGCCCGTGGTCGTTGCACCGTTACCAAAGCTTCGACCATAGATACTAATAGACTGGGCAAGCAGTGCAGCGGCTATACATCTGGTGTGGCTGCAACATGGAATCACGTGACTGTTGGCAGAACGTCGGCGGGAGTTCAAGGCAGCATTCTGATTCCTAGTTTCACTTCCAGTATTTCTCAGTGGATTTCCTGCTATCTTCGCCACATTAAACGTAGCTTGTGTAAACACAGCTAGAAGTGATAAATTATTGCGTAACCACTGTACAAATTTAGTTTTACACCCATTACTTCACAATGAACTTTGTGAACTGCTGAAACACTTTCGATGTTCGGCAATATATTCGCCGTGAATATTTCAGTGTTGCCAATCATGCGATGCATTCTCTACTAACAATACGCGTTATGCACTGCATAAAATGTAAATATTGCGTGTGTGTGTTTTAGTGCCTTGGTTGGAGAAAGTGTTATCGACTTCATAAATCGGCACAAAACAACGAAACCTGTAACGTAAGCACACGTGTTCAAATCGAATGTAACGAACTCAATTGTGTCGTTCACCCACAAAACGTAAAGCAGTTTCATTTGAAAGCTCTTTTTTGGTTTAAACAGTTTGTTTCGTAGATGTATCAAATAAGATAGAATTTATATCTACAAAATCAGTATCTAATTACATGAATACTTCTTCCATACATCATGAATACGATACTTCGCAATGATGTGTCAGTTTAATGAAAGGTAGACCTATCATTACATGACAAATCTTTCAATCACTTATTTATATCTAAAAAATCGTCTACTGAGTAGGAGCTGTCATTCATAGATTCTTTTAGTTTGATTTGAAATTGTGGTTGGCTATCTTTCAGGCTTTTAATGCTTTTTGGTAAATGACCAAAGATTTTTGTAGATCCTATACATTACAGCTTATTATCAGGAAACTAACATAGGCCATACAATTACCTTTTTGCAAATGGTATTCAGTATCTGTTTTTTGTTTTTGATTTCATATGTTTTGTAACTAGGAAGTACAAAATAAAACTAAACCCTGAGGAGAAAGGAAACCCCTAACTTGTTTTTGCAAATTATTCTTTATTATTTAAAATAATGGCAGCATAATTCACCCCTTTTTGCAGCAAAGTCAGATTTAATCCAGGATAGTAAAAATCATCCTTTCTTCTTGTGCAGTACCAATTCACATTGCTTTTGGAGTGGGAAGGGTTATTCACACACACACACACACACACACACACACACACACACACACACACACACACACATTATGTATAGTGGTACTGCGAATATCCCTAGCTCCTTACAATTCGAGACACTAATATGAAATTCCAACTATATGTTACTTAACTTTTAACTGGCACAGCCCAAATAGCAAACATTTAAGTTATTCTTTCTCCTGCAAAGTGTGTTAAGAGTTTTATGCTTAACTGTCTATGGCAATCTGTTACTAGACTAGGAATATCACATCTTCATTGACAAAGGTATGAGCATAATATAATTAACATAAATTTTTCATAAAACATTTATTTTGCAACACAATACAGTATTTACAACAAACTCAGCACTGAACAAATTTCTATTTTTTTTTAGTAGACCAACACTATGTGTCCCTTAAATAATATTGATTTTGTAAGCAAGCTCCTTACACATCCTTTCTGAAAGGTTTCTGTTACAGTCTTCCCCAAATGGTGATTTCTGATCCTGAAATACTCAAATAAAATGGATTTCATAAGTGTTGTACGATGGTTTTCTGTGGGGTCAATGCTCATTATATGTTAATTGATAGATGTAAATACATTGCTGTCAATTTCTGCCATAGCAGATGACAAGAGCACAAGCATTACATTTTTTTTGTCAGCATACCCTTTGCCTGCTGCAAACGATAGGCTTGTTCTGCTACTGTACAGATTTGAACAACATCCCTGGAAGGTGTTACTAAACCTCCCATATTCTTTCTCGTGAGGAGTTCATTTTCGCTTTCTAGTAAGCCATATAAAGAATTTGCACATTCAATACAATATATGGTTTTCTTCAACTTACGTACTATAAATCCCGCAATGTACACAACAATATTTGTCACATACTTTTGACAGTTGTTTAAAACAAATAGAAGGGATACTGTAACAGTGATCATGAGACACTTTCTCAACATCTGGAATTTCAGCTCGGAAATTTATACATCAGACAAATGAGTTTGTTTGTACTTTAGCCAGTGCTGAAGATACATTCAGAATAGAACACTCTTCAGTGTCTAAACAAGTTCCAAACTCTGAACCCCTTACATGCTGATGTATAAGTAACCTTTTGTAAGCAGCTTTGAACTGAGTGGCTGTAGGGTTATTGTTATCACCACCATACCTCCTGATTGAACTAAAAAATGTCTCGATGTGATGTTATAACAACTTGTGTGTCAGTAAGAATTTAAGTTGTGGATTAGGACTGCTTATCAGAGAATTGTATAACCTTTTGAGACTTTGAATTGACACAATAAATCCAAGGAAACCAGTCTTTCTGTTTGTAAACAAAACAGAGGGGCCGTTTGCATCCAGTCTTAAATTCTTTATATATTCTTCAAATTCATCCAGAAAAGACAAAATGTGGCTTGCAGTCTGCAATGACAGAGGTGCTTTATAACCTTTCGCTAACAGATTTCTACTGTTGAAGCAATCAAAAACATTGTTCATAAGCCTTATGAACCTAACTGTTGGTTCACAGTTTTTAAAATCGTCTAGCTGCAAATCTTTGTCGAGAAATTCAAGGGCATTAGCGACACTATTCCTCAATGTCTGTGCAGCAATTCTGACATTCATTTTATGGCGATACCACTCAACATGCTTCATTCTTACTTTTGTAGCAAGATGAAGCGTCTCCACACATTGCAAATCATGTAACTTGAGTACATAATTCCATTTAATAGGATTTCTATTTCCATCAAAAATTCGTGCCCTTACCAGCTAAGGTATTATGTACTAACTTTAGCATGTCACATGGGTCAAGAAAAATACATATTTCATCATTACACAATGGGTGCTTAAAGAAAGATTTTATGTTAGATAAAGAAAAAGAAGCACCCAGCTTTTCTATCATTGCAGTATTTACATGTGTTCCATCAAAAGTTACTGATATCACCTCAACACCAGCATCAAAAGTAAACTTTAGAGCCTCATTCAATAGGTTAGATTTTTCTAGTGCAGGTAGTCCATTGACTAGAAAGTAACCAATTGGCAGTTTCCAAGAACTGTTAACAGCAGTTGCCATAAATGTTGGTGCCTCATTTGCAACAGGAAGGTAATCGTCATCAAGCTCTGCCCCATAATCTACATATCCAACAAATTTATTTTGACGAAATTCAATGTGTTTCCTTATGGCAATTTCGTCAAATGACATAGCACACAGCAATTTCTTGCCCTTTCTCATGAGCTCTTGACTCTTTATTCTGAGAGCAACTGCTGCTTCTTTGCTGAAACCTGGATTTCCATCAATCACACTATACCACCTTCTCAGTGTCCGTGGATGTGGCAGAGATGTATTGAAATTTCTCCTTATATAACTGTAAGCCTTGCTGCTGTAGAAATTAAGAGTTAAAGCAAAGGTCTGAAGAGCTGCTGGGTACTTTTCTCTTGTTTAACCTCTGCTGACACTCTTTAACAACTCTGAGGTACCTGGTGGCAGCATCTGAAAGCAATATGATACTCACAGTAAAGAACTGCAAGAGCTAGGCTACAAACTGTCATTCACTCAACATGATCTGTATATCACATCATGCAGAACACTCTACATTAATAAGGAATGAGAAAACAACACATAATTAGCAGTTACAAACTAAATTTGTCCATAGAAGGAACAAAATATCATAACTGTTTCTACTATTTGTGCTCATGTATGGTAGATCTAACATAGTAAAATTTCCAAGTGTGTCTCCACTTTAATAAAAGTTACTGCTTTCTCATTTTAAATTAAATTATGGTGCTTTCTCCTACTTTATTTTATCCATTGTGGTTACTGAACACCACAACTGTTTTTGTAAATTACACTGTAGGAAATAATGCAACCAGTCACAAGTTTCTTTTAGTACTGATTTGTATTGTACCATTACTAGTTTTGAGTCTGAGCCCAATGTCAGGTGGTAGTACTGATTTCTTGCAAGTTTTATGTATGTGTCCCAAAATATAACAAAGTTCTAAGGGAGAAAATGTAGAGGAGAAAATTTCGTGAAGTAAATGCAATGTGTACAGTCTATATACAAACTAATACCTTTCAAGAAGTATGTAATTTCAAAATTTTGTTATATTTTAGGACATACACGTAAAACTTCATTGCATGGCAATGGGTTCCAGGCCGAAACTAGCAATGTGACAATAACAATCACTTCTAAAAAACATGTGGCTGGTTGCAGTACTTTTCACAGTGTAATTTTATCCTATTATTTACATGAACATGTTGATATTTTTCAAAACAATGCCTACATTTGTGTGAATAGAGACTTTCTTGCAATCAACTATGTCACTTGTCATGGAACCATAAGACAGGTACAATATTAGAATCTACACCACCTGATATTTATAGTAAGAATGGCAATTCAGTATGTCTTTAATGTCATATGTCAAGAAATTATAAATACTACTTGAAGTACATAGCTCTATCTTACCTTCAGCAAATTACCCATGGATTCACTTATAAGATTATTCTTTTGAAGGTCACTTATTAATGATTCTAAATTTAAAATTTTCTTCCTCATCCTGTAGGCTGATCGCTGCAAATTACTAAATTTTCTGGCTTTCTTCTTCAGTTGCTTTTTTGCAACACTTGCCATTTTACTAGCTATGCCAGGAACAGCCAAATCATCTTCCTTAAAATCTCCTATGTATCTAAAACATTTGCTTGGCCCAGCTTTTACTTCAGAAGCTTGTATAGCGGCTGCAAACAAAATACCAGTCCACTGAACGAAAATGTACATGAAAGGATTTCCCATCAGTCTAAAGCATATTACGACAATGTTACTTTAAAAAACGCAGTTACATTTTTACAGCCACTGCTTAACACTCTGCTTCTTACGTTAACATATTAACACAAAGTGAATATCTAGACTTAGAAGTTTCTGCACATGAAATTTGGTTTAATGAATCTCTCTTAGTCGGAGGTTTACGAAGTTTGGGTCTCTTTGCTTGAAGATGCTCAGGGAAATCGAATTTTGTTGGCATGGCGTCACTGTGAAGCCAATTCCCACCAGTCTTTTCTTTGTCGAAACAATTTTCTTCAAAGTGCTTCGAACAGATGCGTGTGTGCGCAGTAGGCTTGAAATCTTTTCGTTTCACTGCCTGTATCCACATCTGCCTGCGCCCCTCCTTAGGAAACCTTTACGAAAGAGAAAAAGCAGCTTTGTTGCTTACCATTTCAAGAAATATATACGATTGCAATGTGCGCCTGGAAACACACACAGCACTTCAAACCGCCAATTTACGTAACTGTGACGTTCTGGGTAAGGATATGATATTCGCAATAGCTTATCAGTATTCAAGAAATGCCGCTAAATTAAACTAATAATACTTACATGTGAAATTTAATGTTACTTCCCTTCACAAAACGCTCGGTGTAACCATAAGCACAACAGGATACCACCATTGTTTTGCCATCAGTCACGTGGTATAGCAGTAGAGATGTTGGTGCCACGAAATTTACGTCATGAGCAGTCTACCAATATCTAAGGTCGAAGTACCAAAGGGTGGCCTAACAGTGAACTCTGCCCTCATAGGCCAATAATGAAATGCCTCCATCCACACGATTCTGTGGTATGGCTGCCACAAAATTACAGTTTGCAGTTACTACAAGCTCCATTTATTCCTAGATTGTGTACATTCTCTCTCTTTTCTTGAGAGCTCTTTTTAATACCCAGAAAAATCCTATCTATCACACAGCAGGAATGAATGACTAGAGATAAAATGTTCTATCCTTTCAAACTGGTGTAACATGACAATAGCTAATTGCAGGCCAATCACTGTGTCACTGTGGTGTGTTAGTTCTGTCCCGGGCATTATTGCAAAACATTAGTAACTTTTTCACTTCTGGGGATACATATTTGTGGAGACGTAGAACCACTGGCTCTACCCCCCCCCCCAATAATATCACTGCCCTATTTCAGCAAGAACAACCATAAATTTACCAGATCAGTTCGCTATAGTACGCGCTCTATGCTACACGCATTGTGTATACATTGCGAGAGTAAAAGTATTCATAGTAAGTGACGGGAGTGCGAGTGATTATTTAACGTAGTAATTACCACGCCCGATCCTCACTACCCACATATTCGTTGGTGTAGCTTAATGGAAAAGTAAAAACTTCACTGGGCACTGTCTTCGCATTCCATTCGTGGTAGAGGTAAAAAGCGCATGACCATCTTTCTAGGTTATGTATACAAAATACTGCGACAGTTTATTGGCGCAAGTAAAACAGTTCTTGCACAGGGACACGAGGAAGTTGAACGTCTTGAATGTAGTCGAAGCATAAAGCAATGGTTCAAGCAACAGTCTCCAAATTGTCTTTTCACATCTTGGTAGAGCACCACAAAACTTCATCGATCTTCGGATATGGTCAACTTCTCTGCTGCTGCTGCTAGCTTTGCGACCTCATTGAGTGTTTTTGACTGAATCTTTAACGTTAACTCTTCACAGGTGCAACAAATGTCTACTTTAGGTCTTCCAGAAGCAAGATTATAGTCTGTAAACTTCACTGACGAGTTAGGATGCTTAGCAATAAAAAGTTGGTGCAGTTCTTTTATAGACAATTCAAGAGTGTAGGTAGAGAATAATGAGGCTGCTATAATGACTTTGCTTGATAGGGAATGATCTAATATGATATCTAATTCTGACAGTTTCCTCTGGTGGCACAATATTAACGCTCTTAGATTTCACCCTTCAGTCTTTCGGTGTATGCCAACTATACAGCAATTTGCAAATTCTCGTAACTCTGTCTTCACTTATTGCATAAATACTCAGAAAAGCTTTTCTACATACCACAAATCATTGTCTCCAACCAAGGCAAAGTTGCTGAAAGATTTTTCTTGCCTGCATCCTTTCTCATTTCTTGGGCAGTGTCTTTTTACATCACTAACCATGATCAGTTCTTGAAGAAAAAAGTTCTGCTCACTTTTGCATTCTACATTCAGAAAATGTGTTGAAGCAAGAGTTCTGGTGTCTTCTGCAATAATATCAAAACAGCCTCTTCGACACTTGCAGTCTTCTCCTGTCACCTTTTTCGGAAATACTTTGTCTCTATAAACCCCTCGTTCTTCACCATGAGTTTCAACTTTCTTCATAATATTTCTTCGAGATTCCTATGAATGTTTCACTCTTTTCTTCCCATAACTATTTGTACAAGCCTCTTCGACCATTTTCATAAGAATACTAACATCAGTATACCAGTTCTTTCTATGTAGTTGTACTACACATAACTGCAGTACCAGCAGTTGAGAAAAAAAGTAACTAAAGTCCAGGTCCTAGACTTAAGAGTGTTTATGCGCCGAGCTTAAACTGCATACCTCTGTTTGCATGGCAGGAAACGATAGTATGCATTTCTGCCTTTAATGCATTTTCACCAAAAGTGGACTTAGGGCATTTTTGCAATCAGCAATTCTTTTTAGAATACAATACTTTAGCTAAAAAATTAATAAATCACTTGTAAGCTGTTCACTGCACTTATGCATGTATTTTTAAACTGTACTTATATTACTCCTGTGTAGATGGCATAGGTATAAGAAAACGTTTCATGTAGAATAATTTCGTCTTGGAGACAACTGGTTATAGATCTACTACAGTTCTGAAATTTGATGTGACGTTTTATAATAACTCTGAACACACCTATTGGCAACAGCCAAGGTCTCATAATAGGTAAGTAGGTGCCTATATTCATATTTTGCGTACATATGGGGCCTCCCACTCTAAACTACCTAATATTTATTGAGCAAACTTGAGACTTGTTTGGGATTTGATTAAAAATGATCTGGTCTTGCAGAGGACTCCAAATCTCGAGGACAGCGAGATTTGGAGGCATTCCAGGACCAGATTCCGGGAACAAACGCCCTCGCTGCCCCCTCCCCACATGCCTGTAGTCTGCCACTGCACATCACCGCTATTATCTGTCTCCATCTTCCATTGTAACTGTCATTACTGATCCTTCTCCAGTACTATGTTCACACATCATCTGATCTCCTGTACATACTGTTATACTTCAGTTTATATTACCTTAATGTCACCATTTAGCTCACTATCCACCTTGCAGCCAGGGTCTCAGGCTCTGTATTTCAAGTAAGACGCATCGTTCATACCACAGATATACTGTGAGGGAACTTTTGGATGTAGAATACATCAAAGGAAAGTTCATAATTCAAATTCTGTACAACAATCTATATGATTATATTTATTATTCACTCAACATATATTAAATAAAGTAATTCTCAATGATGAGAATACATAAACTCAAATCATTTTCAGTTTTTCAAATTAATCGACAAATTACAAGAAAAATGCAAATTTATAGTACTAAAGTGCACAAATTAATAGCTATGCTACTGTACTGAAATGTCATCAAATCAAAATATTTGCCGTGTCTGGTTACAGTGATCATACTGCTGCATCCTACATGTGCACAAATGGAATATTATGTAGATTTCACATTGCATGATCTTGTTAGGTAGAGTCATAGAGAATTCAGAATCAAGTAAGTTACAACAGCAGGGTCTTCAACATATACAGACACTTCACTATGGAAACATATTTACCAAACACACATAAAGGACAGACAGAGGTGAATTGCATGCCTCAGCAGAGAGTGCTCATGCATAGTGTTCTAGGGAATTCCAAAACTGGTATTCCATAAATAAGCAAATTTGTAGGAGGTATGTATTGAACAGTGAGCCACACATTATCAACTAATGACTATAAACGCTACACGAGAATGGTAATAAAATCAAGACCCTTCGCTGTCGTCAGGTGTTGATATACATCAAGAGGACAGTCGAAAATGTGAGCCCTGACTGGGACTCAAACCTAGGATCTCCTGCTTCCATGGCAGGTACTCTATCCATCTGAGCCACCGAGGGCACAGATGATAGTGCGACAGCAGGGATTTATCCCTTGCACGCTCCCTGTGAGACCCACATTCCGGACATGTCTGAAAGAACAGATACCGTCTCCAAATATGTAGTTCAGGCTAACCGGCCATGACCTTCTTCTTCTGTGCAGATGCACACGCAATGCCTGAACTCTTATTGGACTCGGTCAGATTGTCTGCCGCGAGTAATGAGTGTAGTGGGCAGGGGCCCTACGAATGTAGTGTGTGGACATTAAGTTGGGAATGTGGGTCTCACAGGGATCGTTCAAGGGATAAATACCTGCAGTCGCACTATCCTCTGTGCCCTTGGTGGCTCAGATCGATAGAGCGACTGCCATGTAAGCAGGAGATCACGGGTTCGAGTCCCAGTCAGGGCACACATTTTCAACTGTCCCCGTTGATGCATATCCCCACTTGTCGACAGACTAGGGTCTTGATTTAATTATCATTTCTTTCTAGAGCGGTGCACGGTCACTGATGGTATAGCATATCCATATATATTGTTGTTTCAGGTTGTTGACAGTGGATTAGGAAACATGGCGTGAAATTTACAGTGTCTTACTTTGCTGTATTGTGTATCAATGTCATGACAGGCAGTAGTAACATTCCAGTTCCTCTGTTCAACGCCAATGTATATCGAAAACATGTCAGCTAACGTCCTATTAAACTTGAGGCCTTTTGTCTATGAATGGTAGGCATTTATCATCCTGTGCACAATGTTGTGTCATACTGGTACCACTTTTATTCCATAAGGAACCGCTACACATGCAGCTGTATGCTTCAAAATTATGTCCTCTACAACAAACCTGACAATTTATGAAGTTTCGACAAACATTGCAGCCTCTGTGGAGTGTAGTGGATTAGTTAGTTAGCACACACTATTATCCATTTGTTCCACTTCACCAATACACGAAACCTCCCAATATTTCAATTCCAATCCAGTTCAATGGAGTAGATGAAAAAGGAATTTGTACAAAAAGTCCAGGGGGTAACTGAGACACATAGTTCTTCCACTGACATTTCCCACAGTGATAAGTTTCTGATCTTATCAAGGGCCTTCGCAAATCCCAGGCAACTGGATGTCAGTGTGTCATGAAAATGCACCACTATGAATTGTCGTAAATGACATGGGACGAGGAGGAACAATTTCTGTATCATTGGGAAGTAATTTATTTTACAAAATATTCTTTCTATTAAGCGTGACTCCTCTGTTGACAACTTCTTTCATCTCTAAAGCCTCTTTGGTCTTCAGTAATGTTGGATCTTCCGTTTGTTCACCTGCTGTATTTGTTAGTGCAGCGCTGACTGGGATGTTACTGGCTCTTTAACGTTCCTCCAATGGTTTCCGTAAAATATAGTTGACATCTCTGTATTTGCGTCTTTTTTGGTATACTACAGTGACGTCGTATTCTTGGAGCTTCTGAGCTCGTGTTGTCATTTTGCTGGATGCTTCAGGTTTGTCATCGTGTATAAAGAATGGTGGTCGATCACAACAGTGAAGTCAGAACTCAACAATTTCCAATCAACTGCAAGACACTCTTTTTCAATCATAACTTAATTCTCCTCAGACCAGAGAACTCTGGAGGCATAATCAATCGCTCTTTCTGCTTTTTCATGGATTTACAGAAGAACTTCACCTCTCCTGTAACGAATAGTAGCAATGTGTAGTTTCATCTCGAAATTCTCATAAAGAAGTTCCAGAACTGGCTAAAATGTCAGCGCCCTCTTTAAGCATACAGAAAGATCTATCTCGCCCCTCACTCCAAGAAAACTTGGCGTCTCTCTGCAGTAGTTCTTTTCCATTAACTAAGTGCTCAAAGATTTTTATTTCTTGTGCAGCAAGCCGAGCGGGGTAGCCGAGCGGTCCGAGGCGCCTTGCCACAGTTCGCGCGGCTCTTCCCGTCGGAGGTTCGAGTCCTCCCTCGGGCAAGGGTGTGAGTGTTGTCCTTAGCGTAAGTTAGTTTAAGTTAGATTGAGTAGAGTGTAAGCCTAGGGAACGATTACCTCAGCAGTTTGACCCCATAAGAACTTCCACAAATTTACAGTTTTTCTTGTGCAGCAAATAGACATTTTCTTGGATTCAAGCGAAGATTTTCATCATGGACACACTTAAGCACAGGTGTCAAAACACTTGGTTGCTCTTTAAATGTAAACGACTATGTCATCTAGATAGCAAAGACACATTGTGCATAAAAGATGTTGAAGTAAATTGTCCATCATGCATTTGAAGGCGGCAGGATTGCAGCACAGAACTAAAGGTATAGCTTTCGACTCGTAGAGGTCATCAGGTGTTATGAAAGAAGTCTTCTTACGGTCAGATTCGTCAACCTTTGAGCCCTTCTGACAGACCAAGGTGTCAAAATTCGTGGCTCTGGATGTGCATCATTTTTCGTGACCATATTCAGCCAGTAGTAATCTATGCAGGAACACCATATATCATTGGTGTTCTTCATGAGGACTACAGGGGAGGACGGAGTACTTTGTGATGGCTGAATTATGTCTTGCAGTATCTACTCCACTTTCTTCTGAATTACCCATTGTTCAACTAGAAACACAATTTGTGCATGTTAAATAATAGGAGGATGATCCCCATTGCTTATACTGGGCTCCACAATTGGTGGACTTGTTTGCCTTGTCTGTTGTCCAGACTGAATACGCCTGAAAATTGACACAAAAGGGCCGACACTTGCCAGTGTTATGTCCCTGTCAAGTTTGGTCCTACTGGTGACTGGATAGTCCATTCCTTTAATGAGTAATTGGTAACAAAATGGTTCAAATGGCTCTGAGCACTATGCGACTTAACTTCTGAGGTCATCAGTCGCCTAGAACTTAGAACCAATTAAACCTAACTAACCTAAGGACATCACACACATCCATGCCCGAGGCAGAATTCGAACCTGCGACCGTAGCGGCCCCTTGGTTCCAGACTGTAGCGCCCAGAACCGCACGGCCACTCCAGCCGGCAATTGGTAACAGTAGCACACCACGATTCTCCATCTATTGTACTAACCTGACGTTCCTCGACTTTTTTGCTTATTAATGTGCACATATCCTCAGTGATGGTTACGATTGTTCATGGTAATTGGTGAACCAGAGCTCTCCTTGCCCACTTCCACTTAATTGAGCATGCAGGATGAATGCTACAACTCATCTCATTTATAACAGTGGACCAAGTGTTCTTTCAATGGTAAACAGTTATCCAGAGCAATCGTTGTAGTGTGAACTTGTTAGAGTAGTTTCGTCAATCTGTAGTGCCAAGCTTTAACCGTCTATAATTGTTCGTGATACCTGCAAAAAATCCCATCCAAGGGTAACATCATAGCTGCATTCTGGTTGAACGAAAATTTCGAAGCACTGTGTAATCTCATTGATAGGTATTCTCACAACACAGGTTCCTATTTGCTGGACGTACTTTCTAGTAGCTAACTACCCAGTTCTGAGAGTGCCATGAGTCATTTGCAGAGATAAATGATGAGTGGCCATAAGGAGCCAGTGATCGACACCAAAAACCTTACAAAAATCCGAAACGACAAATCGATAGAAATCCAAAATGTGAAAGCCAAGAATGGTCAACAGCATTCCAACAAAGCCACAATACCAACCAAGATAAAAACCAAGAACATGCACATAACAGTGTGTGAAAGTAGCGTCGGCGATTGGAAAGCTTCAGAAACATCAAAAGAACTTCCTGAAGAAAGAGAGCACACTTTCCTCCCAGCTCACATTGACAGAGGGTCTTGCCAACTGACACAAAGTCCGTGCCACTCATGATGGTATGGATGTGAAGTCAAATAACTCTGAATTACCAATGCTGGTGCATCCATCCTGGTCTCAATGTCTGATTCCAGCAAGGATACTAAGTCCCTCTCCCATTTCATAGGTGCATAGAGCCGAAAATGATCAGACCTGTGTTTCGCCCACTGTGGCAAGAAGGTTACTGTGTCAGTGATATCATCAGCATCTCAGATTCTGGGCTTTCCAACCCCATGCAATTGGTGGCTGGTCCACTTGTTGCTGCTTTTGCAGCTGAGGTGTTGAAATTGACTGTTATTGCATGCTCCAGGGATTGCCAGTTCTGCTCTAGTTTGATCGTCAGCTGAGGCAGTTGCCACTGTTGGTACGATGGTGCGGATATAATGATGCTGTGGCTGTGCCTGGGTTACAGACCTAGGGGTGCCAGCAGTCTGCGATATAGACTTGAAACCGCTGTCAAAGTGAGTGGTGAGGCTGGAGACCCTCTGTACTATCTTGATGAGTTGGGATGGCTCCTGGGGGTGTTACATCCACAGCTGGTTCTGATGACAAATCAGATGCTCCTGCCCAGCCACAACATGGAACATTTGGAGCTCCTTATGGCCAGGAATCATGTCTTGTAATCATCATGGCCAAATGTGTGAGTCCACACAGTGGCATCCTAATGGTAGATGTACATGTAACCTGGGCTCGAGGCTCATGGTGCAGGTCACAGCAGATCAAAGAGCATGCACAGCCTACTCTTGTACAGTACCTCAGCTGGGCTTCAGCCATTGACTGGGGTGACCCAGTATGTTGCAAGAAACGTTGTTTCTTCATTTGTGCCTTGAATGTTCAGATCATTCACTCTACTTCCGAGTTTAACGCTGGGTGGATGGTGGCCATTGTCAGCTGCAGTATTCCACTGTGTTGGCAGAACGCCTTAGACTCTGCGGATACAAACTGTGGTTGTGGTTGTGTGGGGCACTCTGTGGCACTCTATGGCGAAAATCGTAGCTAGAGCTCTAATTGCAGCGTGTCCTGTAGTAGAAATTACTTGTGCCACACAAAGAAATTAGAAACACATTCGCCACCAGCAACTGCATGATGAAAAGGGGCAGTGGGGTCGATGTATTCCTTCTCCCAAGAGTGCTCAGGTTGGGGTCATGTTGAAAACCTTTGTGCTGGGGACACCTAGCTGCGAGCACATTCCTGATGTGTACACTCTGTGTGCTTAGTTGCACCATCTACGCTCGTCAGTAATAGTGACGTCGAACTAAAGTTTTCATCCTCAGCATCCCTCAAGGGAATGTCTGCTTGTGTCTGTATATGTGTGGATGGATATGTGTGTGTGTGCGAGTGTATACCTGTCCTTTTTTCCCCCTAAGGTAAGTCTTTCCACTCCCGGGATTGGAATGACTCTGTACCCTCTCCCTTAAAACCCACATCCTTTCGTCTTTCCCTCTCCTTCTATCTTTCCTGACGAAACAACCGTTGGTTCCGAAAGCTTGAAATTCTGTGTGCGTGTTTGTGTGTTTTTTATTGTGTCTGTCTACCAGCGCTTTCCCGTTTGGTAAGCCATGGAATCTGTGTTTTTAATATATCTTTCCCATGTGGAATGTTTCTTTCTATTTTATATATATATTTCTATTTTATATATATATATATATATATATATATATATATATATATATATATATATATATATATATATATATATATATAAAACTTCCTGGCAGATTAAAACTGTGTGCCCGACCGAGACTCGAACTCGGGACCTTTGCCTTTCGCGGGCAAGTGCTCTACCATCTGAGCTACCGAAGCACGACTCACGCCCGGTACTCACAGCTTTACTTCTGCCAGTACCTCGTCTCCTACCTTCCAATATCAGCGCACACTCTGCTGCAGAGTGAAAATCTCATTTACATATTCAGTGTGTAGTGCTATAGTCATGATATTAGCTGTTGTATTTAGTGTGTTCTATGTGTCTCCATTGTGTACTATGTGGTATATGACACCTAATGTTAGTGATTTTCAGCGTTATCCTTTTTGCCCTGAACTGCCTTCAGGTTGGAACAATGTGCTCTGGGATTCCAGTTTCCCCACATGTGCAGTTTGAGACATTCCTCAGTGTCACTGGTGTTACTGCATGGGATAAGGGCTGTGTTCAGTTACAAAGTGAAACATGCCATGTCTGGGACTGACATGGTTTGTTTAGCTCCCATTTTTGTTGTCAGATCTCAACTAACCAGACTTTAAGTTGGCCCTTGTTTTGTGTTGGTACTCTAGTGATATTCTCTGCGCTGTCAGGTCTGTCCAGTTGCAAGCAGTATGAAGTTATGTGATATCTGACAGTAATGTTGGCTGTGTATATAGCTAGAACCATATACAGTGCTGCTAGTGATGTGGTAGGGCCTACCAAACATGCCAGATAATCTTAGCAACTTGCCTCTCTTTCCTAGTCCGGCAGCTCTTCTATTCATGGCAAGTTTTTCCCTAGGAAAAAGAGAAAAAGAACAGGAAAGCATTATGTGTAAACATAAAAAAGAGTGTGAGAGAGATACATGAACTGGTACTTATCCAAGCATTCATCAGACTTCTCACACCAATCCAACATATTCCTTAGAATGGGAATTTATGACATCAGCCCATTATCAAGTGCTTCTGGAACAGATAACAAAGACAGCAGCAACAACATACAAGTAAAAATGCCTGATATATACACATATGTAGTGAAACAGACAGGCTACTTACATATATGCTCATCAGCTGTTGGCCTCAATCCCTAGGATTGTGATGGCACCCATGTGCGTCCAGTATAAGCTCTAAAGGGTAGGATACATGTGCTATGTCATCTTCAGCATTCCTGAAAAAGATAAAAAAGCAGCAGATAAGTATCATATAGTACTCCAAATAATTGCTTTAGAGAAATGCATATGAACTGGTACTTTACAAACACTCATTGGCTAACTCACACCAATCTGGCATATCGATAAGCAAGAGTGGTGTTGTCACACTGGACTAACCTAGCACCAACAATAGACCTAATACAGACTCTAATGTACTGGCAGGTGCCATGTCTTCATCCAACATCCCTGGAAAAGATAACAAAAGAAAAACATCAGATAAGCACTGCGTGCAAGATAATTTTTTAGAGGGACATTTATGAATTGTCACTTATGTATGTGCTCGTCAATAGTGAGAAACATGTCCTTGGAGTTCATCAACAAGGATTAGCTTAACACATAGTCTCCCAGTAATTCTACAAGAAAGGAAAAAAAATACATAAGCAACATGTAAAATTATAATTTATTTTCAGCCTACATAGACTGATACATACAAGCACAATCATCATTCATTAGTGATGTTTATTCTGTTAGCCTCAACCATCATCCTACTTCTGGAGCCATTAATCTGTTTATCACTCCTCTCAATTTTCCTAGTAAGACTGTTGTTTATCGTTTGAATTTTTGCATCAACATATGGGCAGATGTTCTGTTTATGCATTCCCCTCCTCTGAAATTGAATGCTTGACATGGGTACAGATTTGTCCATAGTAAACTTAAAATAAGCTCATGGAGTTTCATCTGTATCACTCACTATTCAGTACTCTTGTTTTATCAAAAACTTGTACTGTGTGTAATTCCACCTGCCTCCATAAATAGTTGTAAATTCAATGACTGTCACCTCAGGTTCTACATGTGTTTGATAAATGTACACTCCTGGAAATGGAAAAAAGAACACATTGACACCGGTGTGTCAGACCCACCATACTTGCTCCGGACACTGCGAGAGGGCTGTACAAGCAATGATCACACGCACGGCACAGCGGACACACCAGGAACCGCGGTGTTGGCCGTCGAATGGCGCTAGCTGCGCAGCATTTGTGCACCGCCGCCGTCAGTGTCAGCCAGTTTGCCGTGGCATACGGAGCTCCATCGCAGTCTTTAACACTGGTAGCATGCCGCGACAGCGTGGACGTGAACCGTATGTGCAGTTGACGGACTTTGAGCGAGGGCGTATAGTGGGCATGCGGGAGGCCGGGTGGACGTACCGCCGAATTGCTCAACACGTGGGGCGTGAGGTCTCCACAGTACATCGATGTTGTCGCCAGTGGTCGGCGGAAGGTGCACGTGCCCATCGACCTGGGACCGGACCGCAGCGACGCACGGATGCACGCCAAGACCGTAGGATCCTACGCAGTGCCGTAGGAGACCGCACCGCCACTTCCCAGCAAATTAGGGACACTGTTGCTCCTGGGGTATCGGCGAGGACCATTCGCAACCGTCTCCATGAAGCTGGGCTACGGTCCCGCACACCGTTAGGCCGTCTTCCGCTCACGCCCCAACATCGTGCAGCCCGCCTCCAGTGGTGTCGCGACAGGCGTGAATGGAGGGACGAATGGAGACGTGTCGTCTTCAGCGATGAGAGTCGCTTCTGCCTTGGTGCCAATGATGGTCGTATGCGTGTTTGGCGCCATGCAGGTGAGCGCCACAATCAGGACTGCATACGACCGAGGCACACAGGGCCAACACCCGGCATCATGGCGTGGGGAGCGATCTCCTACAATGACCGTACACCACTGGTGATCGTCGAGGGGACACTGAATAGTGCACGGTACATCCAAACCGTCATCGAACCCATCGTTCTACCATTCCTAGACCGGCAAGGGAACTTGCTGTTCCAACAGGACAATGCACGTCCGCATGTATCCCGTGCCACCCAACGTGCTCTAGAAGGTGTACGTCAACTACCCTGGTCAGCAAGATCTCCGGATCTGTCCCCCTTTGAGCATGTTTGGGACTGGATGAAGCGTCGTCTCACGCGGTCTGCACGTCCAGCACGAACGCTGGTCCAACTGAGGCGCCAGGTGGAAATGCCATGGCAAGCCGTTCCACAGGACTACATCCAGCATCTCTACGATCGTCTCCATGGGAGAATAGCAGCCTGCATTGCTGCGAAAGGTGGATATACACTGTACTAGTGCCGACATTGTGCGTGCTCTGTTGCCTGTGTCTATGTGCCTGTGGTTCTGTCAGTGTGATCATGTGATGTATCTGACCCCAGGAATGTGTCAATAAAGTTTCCCCTTCCTGGGACAATGAATTCACGGTGTTCTTATTTCAATTTCCAGGAGTGTATTTTAAATTCATGTTATCTTCTTTGAAAGTGGTAATAGGGTTCATGTTACCACTCACCAACTGCTTCATTGATTGTCCATTATCATCATCAGTACTTGGACATGGTGCAGGTTATTCCCCTTTTTTGTTTTGCTGCATTGGTGCTGAATGCTTTATATTGTTGTTGTTGTTATCTCTTAAGTTTCTTATTAGTAACTGGAAATGTTTGTGTTCTGGTCTATTTAATGCAGTTGCACAGTGGTGAAAAGACAGTTTGCAGCAAAGCAGAATGCAGGGCCATGCAGAATAAACAACTATGCAGCTGTCTGCACTAATGTCAGTGGGCAGCTGCAAATAAAATGACTTGATCGTTAAAAGTGGTTTCAAATTAAATTAACACAGGACTTACCATCACTATTGTCTGAACTTGGGAAATGGACAGTTCAGTTTGAGAGTCAATTATTCAGAAGTAGCAAGGGCTGTCAGGAGTTGGCCTGAAGTATTGTGGCACTGCAACAATGATCTGTTGAAGTCAGCATTCCCCATATAGTAAGTAATGTGAGGTGCATGACTTACTGATTAATAAAGAACCTATCAGTATAGGACAGTATTAAGGGTGAGAGAGGTTACTTACACAGATGTGTATTGGAAGTTTGAGTGTTGAGATCTGAGTCTTTTAAGAGTAAATTAGAGAATAATTTAATGTGACTGAATTCAGTAACACTGGATGCATTGGAACTGTGGTGATGTTTTGAGTGTTATAAGAGGTTAAATTGATTTGTTTGGTGATATTTGGTTCAGATTGGAGAGACAAATGTACAAAAATTATAAAAGCAGTGCATCTGTTTAACTCACTCAAAGTTAGTTGAGTTGAAGATTTTGGAAATATTATGGCATTGTTGTGGGTTTTTAGGCAACATATGAGATTGTAACTTCATTGAATGGTTAGGTGCTTTATGTCAGACACTACTTACAAGTGGGCAGAATGTTAAATGGTAACAACAATTGATGATTGAAAAAAAGGAGCATCATTTCATTTCTGGGTTTATGGGAAGAAAAGTGAATCTAATCTAAACAAAAACATTACAGAGCAGTCCGTCATGAATTCTTATCACTAGGCACACTGTTGTACAATATTCCATGCTGGACAGTTCCTATTCTAAACCATGGTAATTATTCATCAACCATAAAGCTGTATTTATTGTATGAAGTGTTCACAGATTTGAGACTTGAAATCTCGGTGATATGACTGGACTGAATGAACTAAGTGCAATTCTAGCATCATCATTTAATGCTGAAAATTTAATTCCTTTGACAACAGTAACTTATTAGTCTCTGCATAAAACCATTGTAAGTCTAAAACTATGTTTGTGGGTATAGATTTCATGTTTAAATGAATTTTGAAAATATTTAAATGAGTTTTTATTCTACATATGTATAAAGGTGGATTATCTATAGAGACATTTCATTATGATATATGTTCACATATTGCAATGACTCTAATGAAGTGTTCTTATTCTTATGCATGTGGGAGGGAGCTGCTGCCAATGATCTTGTTGTTGCTGACACAGTGTTCTGGATAGCCCAAGGATGCACCTCCAAGTGAGGGGTGGAAAGTGTGATGTCAGCCAATGTACAGAATGTTTCTGGTCTCTTAACACTGCTGCATGATTTAAGTGACTTGAAAGGGATGGCAAATAAGTTTTTGTTGTCTTCATTGGGAGTGGACCTGCTCTCCAATCTATAGAGAGATGCCACTGATGGTTAGGAAAGGTTTGTCTGTCATGGTCCATTATGCATGGTGCTGCCTAGGTGGTGCTGTGAGTTAGCCATTGTAACTTAACACAAGCGAGCCAACTTGGATTGTAACATCATAGGGGGGAGGGGGAATGGGGGAAATTCTTTGTCTGTGCTTGTTTCAGATCTCCCAGTTTACAGTTGCACATGTTAAAGAGTGACTGCATTGCCAAGGGAAATGGGTGGTGCAAAAAGCCCCCTCCTGAATGGCCAAAACCTCGTGGCACTCACTACCTAGTCAGTCACTGCTGAGACATGACAGAGAAAGACTGAGTGCACCTGTGACAGCTGACATGAGACTGATCCACTGTAACATCATGGGCCAAGCAGCAGACACCAGTGTAATATTTTAAACACTAAAATAAATTATCCTTAAGTGATTAAATAAATAAAATCCCTCTCCTAGTCATCAGAAAGTCACACCCCCACACTCATCTGGGGCAACAGCAAGTGGTTGGATGAAGTCCAGTACCATACATTGTTGGCCAACTATGTTTCATGAGATGATGTTGAAATTGTTTAGACAGAAATTTCATGTTTCAGTAATAAATAAAAAGGAGTTTCTGCTCTGTGTTCAAAAAAACCACATTCATGGGTAACGGCAGGTTATCTTAGATTTATCTGAATTTCTCACCGTTTTAAGTTAATAAAAGTGAGTCATCCTGGATTATGACATAATAGGGGTGAGGGGTGGGCAGGGGAGGCGGAGTAGGGAAAATCCTTTGTCTGCTCTTGTGCGGGATCCTTTGTCTGTGCCCTTTCAGTTCTAGGATTGGGGGGTGGGATGAGGGTGAACTTCACCTCGGAACAGTGGGAAATCCTTAGCCTGTGCCCATTGCCCCGTGAAACTCCTACTCCTGGTCATCTTCCATGACTGACATCAGTATAACATTTGGAAGTTTGTAATATATATTTGGCATACTCTTTTCTGATGCATTTCCTCAATGTGTTGATACTACTTAATGAAATACTCTGTTGTGGTGACATTCACCAATAGAAATCCAGATTGAAATTTTCACTTTACAGCAGAGTGTGTATTGATATGAAACTTCCTGGTAGATTAAAACTGTGTGCCATGTCAGGTCTCAAACTCAAGACCTTGCCTTTCACAGACAAGTGCTCGATCGACTTAGCTGCCAAAACGTAGCTCACAACCTGTTCTCACAATTCTACTTCCTCCAGTACCTCATCTCCTACCTTCCAGACTTCACAGAAGCTCTCATGCAAAACTTACAAGACTAGCATTTCTGGAAGAAAGGATGTGGTGGAGACATGGTTTAGACACAGCATGGGGGACGTTTCCAGTTTTAGTCTGCCAGGAAGTATCAAAAGAAGAGTCTGACAGACATCTTTCCCACACACTTCATTAGGAGTGAAACTTTTGGTATCTGTCTACTTGGCTGCATTGTGTGCATGTATGTGTTGTCTCTCCCTAGCATTCTTCAGTTTTTATTTGGCCATGCAGCTGGCTGATGGCTGTTGCTGAATGTTTTGTTAATTTCAGCTGGAAATTTGTCTCAACTCTTGAACTTTTCCTCGTTGTTTTCAAATCACTATTGGGCTCTATCTACCAAGTAAAAGCAGATGTTCGTAAGAATATGTCACCCCATAGGTGGGCAGCATTTAGTGGGAAAGTTGAATTCCTTTAGCCATTTTGTCAGATCATTGGGCAACATCTCCTGAAAATGCTACTGGATTCCTAATGGAGGAGGAATGACTGTGCATATTCAGCTTCTTGTCTTTGAAGGTAATGGACTTTGTTTATCATTACTGGAGCCATTGTGATGTCTGAGATACCCAGTGACTTTTCCAAACTATGTGGCATTAAATTCGGAATCAAGTACAAATTATAATAGCAGTTTCATTGACAGGAGTCAAAACTTTATACTGAAAACATATGTATTAAGCACTTGCAAAAGTATAGGCATTGCTGAACTGTGTCACTCAGCACAGTTTGGTCCTGTTTACGTGTACATAAAATGTATTAGTATACTACAGTAGCTGCTCAGCTGCTACTTCCACCTTCATTTACTAATCTAAATCTCCCAAAATAATCTGATATAATTCAGCTGCATTCCATTATCCCCATTTTGTTTGTGTTAATGTTTATTTTATAACTTCTTTTCAGTATACTATACTGTTCAGCTGATGTGCCAATTTTTTTTCTGTCCCTAATAGAATTACAGTGTCATTAGTTTTTATTTTTTTCTCTCTGAATTTAAATTCCCTTTCAGAATTTCTTCTTGGTTCTTTATTATTTGCTCAATGCACATATTTAATAATGTGGGGTACAGCTGCAATCTTGTCTCACATCCTTCTCAGTTACTGCCTCCCTTTCAAATCCTTTGACTCTTATTTCTGCAGTCTTGTTTTTGTAATGCTGTATTTAACCTTTGGACTCTATATTTTATCCTCACTGTCTTCAGAATTTCAGCGAGTATATTCCAGTCAACATTGCCAAAAGCTTTCTTTAAGCCTACAAAAACTATAAGTGTAAGTTTGCCTTTTTACTCTATTTATATTATTTACTTTTTATCTACCCAAGAAACTTCTCACAATGATATAGGACTTGCCATGCCAATACAGTGAAAATCTGACACGTAAGTATGCTCTGTGAGGATAACACAGGTGGTTGGCTGGAACCATCATGACATTTGCCTGAAGTGATTTAGGAGGACAACAGAAAACTCAAATCACGATGTATGGACAGAGTGAACTCCATCATTATAAATATGAGATAATTGTCTTTACAGCTGCACTGTGTCATTCAGTTGGTCCCTGTCATACAATGTTTATTTATTTATTTATGCTGCATAGAGTCAACAAAGATAATGACTTTTGCAAACATCAGTGTTGTTTTGTGTGATTCTGAGAATTTTTTTAAAATACAAACAGAACAGATAGTTGATATAAATTGACAAAACTGCAATACAAGCACACAAAAGAGAATTGAAACTCACAAAAATAGGTATACAATTCAAATATGTCTAATTTCTAACAAAAACTATAAGCTCACATTTTTTCAACTGAAAATTCAAGAAGTGTGTATAAAAATTTCTTTTTCAAGAATAATTTAAGTTTTGTTTCGAAGATACGCCCATCATGTGCACATAAGTCATTTGGCAATTTGTTAAACTAGATTTGACCACTGGTGTATGGACTGTGGTCTGCTATTTTAGGATCAGTTCCTTGCCCAAAGTAGTTATTTTTATTTATAGTATTGTGGTCATGTATGTCATTGTATTTTCTAATATGTTTTTGATGATGAACAAAAAATGAAATTACCTTAAATAAATGAAAGTAATGTGTTGTATGGTACATATGTTTACACAAAAGACTCTTTACAATGATCATCATGACTTGAACAACGCGTTATTCTAATTGCATTCTTCTGCAGCAACATTAAGCTATTGATGCATGGATCTACAGCAACAACTCCATAACTCAATACCATAACTTAGTAAAGGATATAGTGTTCCATAGTAAACAGTTTTGATGGTAGGGTTTATAACTATCTTTGCTAGGTGACTGAGTAGATATAATCCACTACTTATCTTAACAAATACAAAGCACAGGTCCCGAGTTCGAGTCTCGGTCTGGCACACAGTTTTAATCTGCCAGGAAGTTTCAAATACAAAGTTAATATAATTTGACCACTACTATGAGTCCTCCAAGTGATCTTTAATTGTGTAGTATGCATTACTTTTAAAAATATTTTAACGGTCTTTTTGAACATGTATATTTTTGTAATTTCTTTCATTTCCTTGGGCAATTTGTTATACAATTTTATTCCCTGATGGAAAATGGTATTTTGGGTTTTTTGTTTGTTTTCCCTTGGTGAATGTAAGTCCAAACTGGATCTTGTCCCATAATTATGTATAGAACTATCAGCAAAATAATTAATGATGTTTTCTGTGATATGTACCACAGAGTGATAATGTACCCACTCAGTGCAGTAAGGAAGCCCAATTTTTTAAATAGTTCTTTACAATGAGCCTGACTCCTGCTTTTAGTTATTATCCTTATGATCCTTTCCTGTAGTTTAAAAATTGTGTCCATGTTTTGTACCTTCAGTCCCCAGAAAAGAATCCCATAATTAAGAACAGAATGTATGTAGAAATAGTGTGTGACCACAAGACATTAGTTGCAGTGATAAAACCCTTAGGGCATAAAATACTGCTGACATCCTGTGTTAATCAACAATTAATGTTCATTCGTATAAATGTTGTGCTTGTTACACAATCTATAGATTTATCATGCATGTTTAATGTGACAGAGTTGTTTTCCTTCTTTATATGGAATTGCATACTGTTTGTTTTCTATGCTGAAGCACATACTGTTTCTTTTCTTTATGATCAATGTTAATTTTCTGCTAACTGTACAGTTGTACATAAGCTTGAGGGTTTCATTTGCCTTCACTAATAGGAGCTCTGGTGTTTTATCAGTGACTATGATGTTGCTGTCATCTGCAAAGAGAACTTTTCCTCCATGTTTCATACTATACAGAAAGTCATTGATATATATTAAGATCAGAATTTGATGACATACACTACCTTCAAGAACACCTATGTTTATATGTTTCTTGCTTGATGGTTGTTTTACTAAAACTTTATCATCAGCAAATGTGTTAACTATCTCTACCTTTTACACTCTGTTTTCCAAGTAAAATGGGAACCACTCATTCACTATACATCTTACACCTAGCACTTCTAGCTAGTTCAGTAGTATTTATGGTCAATAATGTCAAAACCCTTGGAGAAGTCCAAGAATACACCTGTAATACAATCATCCATGTTGAGAGCTCCAGTACTGCTTTTGTAAACTTTGTAATTGTCAATATTGTATTTCTCTCTCTTTCAAAACCAAACAGTGGTTTGTTGAAATTGATGTATTGATCCTTTTAACTCATTAGTCTATCTTTCATCATTGATTCAATTATTCTTGAGAGGAAAGACAGTTAAAACTGGCCTGTAGCTTTTCATGCTTTCTGCAGTACCTTTCTTTAGTAATGGCTCAGTCCATGTGTGCTTTAGGTACCCTGGAAAAATACCTAAACTGAAGGACTCATATATTATGTTTGTTAATGGGGCTTGTATGCTGTCTTCCTTATCTGCTGCTAATCTATTTTCTAATATGAGGTATAATGTCAGTATAGCTTTTCATATTCCTATATTTCTCCAGAATTGAAATTGATCTTCCCATAGGTCAGCTTCAGTGAGTCTTTTCACTTTTCTGTAAATAATCCTTGTCAGTATTTTGCAACCATGATTTATTAAATTGATGATTCACATAGACTGACATGATTCACATAGACTGCCACCTTTGGTGCTGGGATTATTACATTCTTGTTGAAGGGTAAGGTTATTTCACTTATATATGATGTAGCTTTACCAGGTGGAACAGTTTTGTCATAGCTGGTCTCCTAAGAACCACAATAATTCTGAGGGCTGTCATCTATTCCAAGTGCCTTGTTTTGACTAAGGTCATTCACTTCTCTGTCAAATTCTCACAGAACTGTACCCCCATCTCATCTTCATGCACTTTCTCTTCCATCTCAATGATATTGTCTTCATGTTTATTTCCCTTATATAGACTTTCTATATATTCCTGTCACATTTCAGACTTTTCTTGTTTGGTTACTACTAGCTTTCCATTTGAGCTCTTCACCATTTGTTTCTCTGTAAGTAGTATATATTTTACATAAATGTATTCATAGTTTTATAGCTTTACATTTCTTCTCTAGCCTTTAGTTCAGTGTATCATGTGATATCCAATACTTTCTGCTGAGCCTTGTATTTTTGTCCAATTTTTTATCTGCTGCCTTCAGTATTTCATCTGTCAAAGCTGCCATTTCATCTTCTGTATTACGAAAAGATAGAATGCTACTCACCATAAAGATGACACATTGAGCAGCAGTTAGGCACACAGAAAAAAATATTAACACTGAGCTTTTGGCCAAAGCCTTCTTCAGAAAAGAAACACACACGCACGCATTCACACAAGAAAGCACATCTCATGCACACATTTCTCTCTGGCCACTATGGTCAGAATGCAATTATTACATTGAACGAAACAGCAATTCGGAGTTGGGCAGAGAAGAGGGAGCTACTGCAGGGTATGGGTATGGGAGAGACATCAGTACTGCCTGGCTGGGATAGGGATTAGATGGTAGCAGGACAAGGCTGCCAGGCACAGCATTGGAAGACTGTGAGGAGAATGGGTGAGGGGTGGGGGGTAGGTAGTGGAAAACGAGAGGATCAGAGAAGGGGAAAAGACAAGTCAGCAGAGACGCGACAAATGTTAGAACACAGGGGTTAGAAACTATCAGATGGAGTGTGAAGGGGCAGTAGGTTACCATAGGTTGAGGATGGGATGATTTGGGGAGAAGACAATGTATAGTAAGGATAACTCCCATCTGAACAGTTCAGAAAAAAGCTGGTGGTGGAAGGGAGCAGCCAGATGGCCTGGGTTGTTAAGCAGTTATTGAATTAAAGCGTGTTATGGTCAGCTGCATGTTGTGCCACAGGGTGGTCCACTTTGCTTTTGGTCACAGTTTCATGGTTGCCATTCATTCTGGTGGACAACTAGTTCGTAGTCATGCAAATTTAAAAGGCTGTTCAATAATTGCACCAAAGCTGGTACATGACATAACTGCTTTAACAGGTGGCCTGACCTGTGATGCGGTAGGATAAACCTGTGGCGGGACTGGAATAGGAAGTGCTTAGTGGGCAGATTGGTCAGGTTTTCCACTGGGGTCTTCCACAGGGATTTATTCCTCTGATAAGGGGTTGGGATTGGGAGTGTCATAACAGTGGGTTAGGATGTTGTGGAGGTCAGATGGATCAAGTACACCACTTTACAAAGAGTGGAAAGGATCTTGGGTATGATGATCTATTTCTGTCTTGTCACAAGCTTATCCTACCCTATCAGAGGCTGGGCCACCTGTTGAAGCAATCATGTCACATATCAGCACTGTTGCAATAATTACACAGCTTTTTAAATGCGTATGACTACCAATGAGCTGTCCACCAGGATGCTCTCTGTCAACACATCCACTGGTCTTTTCCCCTTCTCTGCATCTCTACTTTTCCGCTCCCTGTTTCCAACCCCTCCCTTCCCCACAACCACCTGACACTGCACCTGGCAGCCTTGTCCTGCTACCATCTAGTCACTGCATGCTCCACCAGGCAGTGCTTATTTCTATCTGCCCACCCATACCCTGCTATCCCTTCCCCTTTCCTGCTTAATGCCAGATTGCTGCTTTCTTTCAATACGATTGTTGCTTTCTGGCCAGAGCAGCTGGAGATAGCATTCATGCGTATAGGAGGTGTGCTTGTTTGTCTGAATGTGTGTATTTTTCCTTTTCTCAAGAAGACCTTGGCTGAAAGCTTGATGGATAACAGTCTTTTTACTATGCCTGTCTGCAGCTCAATATGTCATCTCTATGGTGAGTAGCAATCTATCCTTTTCATACTATTGTTGATATTCCAATCTGGACTTTCCATTGTTAATTCATCATCTATTGTATTTCTGTTGCCTATTTCAGTTAGTGTTTGCCTAATGTATCCTTAGAAACTCTGACCAAGCCCTGGTAGTTTCACCTTATGCAGTACCCATTTCCTTAATTTCTTATCCTTCTGCAATTTTGTCAATTTTAATATAATAAATATGGTCAATGTCCATACCTGCTGCTGAAATGTTTTGTAGTTTAACACTTCATATCAAAATCTGTCTCACAATTACGTAACCTATCCAAAAGCTTTCCATGTCTCCAGATCTCTTCCACACAAACACTATTTTTCAGGCTTCTTAAACCAAGTGTTAGCAATGATTGAATTGTGCTCTGTGTGAAATTCCTACAGGCAGATTCCACTTTCTTTCCTTTCCCCCAGGTCCATATTCTCCTACTATTTGTCCTTCATATCCTTTTCCTGCCCCTTAAAACACTCAAGTATTTATACTGTCTCATCACATATTTTTCAGTCTCTTCATCATCTGCAGAGCTAATAGGCGTATGTATTTGTCCTACTGTGATGGGTGGCATCTCCACAGCTGCCACTTCAATGTGTTTGCACCTGCTGTATGGTTATCTGTATTGCTGAGACATGCAAGTCGCCATGCCAAGGTCCATATCTCACCCTGCAGACAATACCAAAAGACAGCAAAGAATGTTTATAATTAAAGTATAGCAATTCGACAGTCTCAATTTTTCAGTGTTAATTTTCATCATAATTTTATTTAAAATTCCTGGTTGACTTGAAATTTGGCCACTTGTTGTGTTGTAGGCATCAGTATCGCCGAAAATTACATTACTTCTTTTACAAGATTATCTTTAATCACTTACACCTATTTGCCCCTTTGTAATATTCCACTTCAGATTAAAAATATGGAACAAGTATTTTAATGCGTCACCTCTATACAGTTTATGCGTCATAAATAATTACTATTACCTAAGCTAATTTCATTTTCCCTTCTGGTGGAGGTGCAAAATCTGTTTCAAGTGCTTCTCTCATGCTCATAGATATTTAATAATATCATATATTTTTAATAATATACCATTTTTTCTAAGATTTTTTTCAGTGGAACGTCTGTACTAATGCCAGCTTTGAGGCTGTTAAATTTCTGGAAAAATTATATTATGCAGATGAAGAAATGCAATTGATGTTCTCCAGATAATTCTTTTTGTTTCTGTTAAAAACTACTACAGTGGCATGCTTTTAAACAGGAGTGGGCTCAGTCACATGTAAGTCATCTAAGTAATCATAACTGTGACCACCTAGGCCATACCGTGTCACAAGTCACACACAACTATTTATCCATAAACTAAAAATTAATGACTGTGTTGAAGCCATATATGTATGAGGGCAAGCAGAAATTTGATGGCTCTGAAATTGTTATGTGAAAACTGTGCCAAATTTTTAAATTAAAGAAATGTTATAAACATTCTATATTTTTATTCTTTGTGACTGCATATTTATTTCTCAACACAGTCACCCTGGCAGTGAACATGGTTCTCCCAATGAGAGGCCAGTTTATTGATACCATCATTGTAGAATGTTTGACTTTGTTGATGGAGCCACAACCTCACCTCAGCTTGCACCACTTGATCACAATCAAAGGGAGGCCCTCAAAGGTATTCTCTGTTTTGGAAACAGATGAAAATTGGATGGGGCCAAGTTGAGATTGTATAGAGGATGATTGATGACAGTGAATCCAAGACACTGGATTGTTGCAGATGTCACAGCACTCATGTGTGGTCCGGCATTGTCATGCTGAAGGAGAGTGTTTTCGTATAAAATAATTCAGAGGCATTATTTTCAGCATGCCCTCATACAATTATAACATCTTTCTTCTGCTTTGTAGAACTGGTTTTACTAAATGATAAGAGAAATATATTGACTTTAATAAGGTTTTAATAAAATATGAACTAGTCCCTCAACTTGTTTAATGGGGTGCCTTATTTATTTATTGTCATTACTGTTAGATTTATTAGTTAGAGGAATCACCTAGCTGAGGCTTACTTGAAGAAGTAAGTAAGTGTCAGGAATTTTACAAATGACAGGATCCTGCTAGACTCCTTGGTTTGCCAGAGTTCAGGTACTACAGACCATAATACAATGTTAGAAGTACAAGGAGCTTGGCTATAATGAGACCAGCCATTGATTCACCTTTTGATTCATTGTTCTTTGAGGGTGAGAGTTGATACTGGTAACATGTCATGGTGGGAAAATGTCCAGAGGACAATAATGGGCATAGGATATCATGTCACTTGTATTCACTTGTCGCTGTGACAGTATGTTAGGGACCTGTAACCAAGCAAAGAGCCATTTCTGGCTATGGATCTTGTGGTGTACTGTCATGTCAGAGACAACAATTAAGGGCTGTTCAATAATGGCCACTTTTTACATTACAGTGTTTGGGTAATATTTGTAAACAAGACACATTTACTTAGCACCTGAACTGCTCATAGTTTCATGTTCATCGTTTTGCAAATGCTTTCCAAAAACTTAACAATTTGCAGAGATGTATTTAATTGTGAAACGTATGTTGGAAGAAGGTCTTCTTCATACTACTGGCCTTGCTGCTTGAGCTGAGAACCACAGCTGAAGGCTGGGCAGAATATGTTGACATAGTTATGAGATGAATTTGTAGCATTGTGTATAACGTGTCCATACTGAGTGTTACTGTGCAGTCAATAGAGCATCTCAGAGTAACAATTAATTGCTGTTCAAAATAAAGAAAGGAAGGATATTTGCTGAGCAAATTAACTTTATTTTTCATTTAGAATGTGTACTGCTATTACCATAAGTCACAGCATACATTTTGGCTGTACGTATCTGCAGAACACATTAACAGTTCTGATATAAAATTTTTCAGATGACAAGTGAGTGCTGCATATTTGTTGCACTCCCAGCAACAATTCAAAGAAAGAGTATTTCACTTTGTTCCATTTCCCTACAGAGGATTCTCTACATGCTGAATGGATTTCTTCTGTTAACAATGTTGACTTAGAAACAAGTCCTAAAACAGTAATCTGCATAAAAATTTTCACAGGAAATGATATTATCTGAGAACACAGAATAAAGAAGAATGATATCAGTGAACTTTTGTTACATTAAAAATCACCAATATTAGCACCTGATGCCCTTCCAACAGACTTCCAAAATCCTATCTGAGTGTCAAACTGCCAAAGAAAAGGAAATGCCCTTATGTGTGTTGACTGCAGTTGGAACATAGGAACAAATTTCAGTTCAAGTAGTGGTGTCTAATGATGCAATGAAAGCATTCACAGATTTCAGTGCCAGAGATTGTTCCAAGCAAGCTCCTAAAAATTAGAAGTCTGTGGTTGAAGATACTTTTGTTTCATTTTGTAAAGTGTGTTCTGTAGCATGTGTGCCAAGAATTATTGCATCAGTCATAATATTTGAAGATCTCACATTAAAAGCAGAGAGAAATAATCAACTATTTCAAGCAGATAATCAACTGTTTCAAGCAGAGAATAAGTTTGTAAACGGTGGACGAAATTTGACAATGTGTTGAATATTCATTGATAGAAGAGATGTAAGTGCAAGAGAAGCTGAGGAAAATGTGAAATATGGGTTCATCATTTTGAATTGAAAACCAAACAGCAATTCATGGAGTGGCACTACACCACCTCTTCTGTGAAGAAAAAGTTCATAGCCACACCTTCAGGTGGTAAAGTCATAGAGACAGTCTTCTGGAACTCTGAAGGGCTTATTCTGTTTGATGATCTCTCTCACAGTCCAATGATAAACTCTTAAGTGTATTGTGCTACCCTCAGGAAACTGAAGAAACGACTTTGCTGTGTTTGTAGCCATAAAAATGAAAACAAATGTCTCCTTCTCCATGACAATGCAAGGCCTCACACAAGTCTGCACACCTGAGTGGAGTCCACAACTCTTCATCGGACTTTTCTTCCTCATCCACCCTACACCCAGAGATCACACCTTCCAACTTCCATCTGTTTGGTATAATGAAGTATGCATTCCATAGGAAGATGTACATGGGTGATAGGGAGGTTATTGGCTCTGGCATCAAGCCATAGAGTGGTACTACATGGGCATACAGGAACAAAGATTACATTGAAAAATAGGGTTTTATAACCAAAAGAGTGGGGAATAATATTGTGTATTAGGAATCCTGAATCAAACTAATCTGCTTTCAGAAAATAAAATGTGTTGCATTACTTATTGAATGCCCCTTGAAGTTACATTTATTTTGTTTATTTATTTTTCCCTATCAATCTCATTTTTCATACATGTTTCGTACACAGGATATTGGACAGAAAACCTTTTTATCTATTGGTTTTACAAACATCAAACACACATTATTTAAATTTTTATAACAAATTGGACCTATACAGTTAACAATTAGAAGTTTTATTAACTACTTTACTTTTATAACTTATTTCTACAATTAAAGATACAAATTACATTTTCTCTTGCATAAGATACTGTGAGACTGAATAGTAGCTGTTTTTCAGAAGGTAGGCTGTCACAGACTTCTTAAAGCTCTGTAGTCCAGAAAGAGATTTTATATGTCTTGGTAATCTGTTGTATAGTTTGTCCCTGCATGATATACACCATTTTGGCATGATTTGGTTTTAGAATTACTAACATCTATGTCACTGTCTGATGTGGTACTATAATCATGGCAACTTTTGTTTTGACGAGAAAGGTTTTCTTTTCACACTATACTCTTTTTGACAGGCATGACTGCTTCCAGTATATAAATGAAGGGAAGGGGTAAGATCTTTAGATTTTTAAAGAAAGGTGTGCATGGTTTCTGCTGCTTGCTTGTGTCATTATTCTTATAACTGCCTTTCGTTTCCTGAAAACTGTTTTGGCCTGGTGTAGATTTTCCAAGAAAATGATACTGTGCTTCAATATTGAATGTACACGAGCAAAGTATACAGCCCTAACCATTTCTGCAAAGAATTCTTGCTACATAACTCATTTTTGCTAGTTTTGCATATAGGGATGTGGTATGAGAGTTCCATTTAAGATTTTCCTCAGTATGAATCCCAAGGAATTTAGTTTCAGTGACAGCATAATGTTTTGGCTACTATATGTATTACTGGCTGTGCTGCATTTCTGTTTTGATCTGGGTGGAAATTCATGACTACTGTTGTTTGAGGATTAACCATTAGACTGTATCTGCTAAACCATTCAGACACTTCTTTCATAATATATTTTGCAAACACAGTAAGATTTTCATCTTTATTTCCTCCAATCAATAGACTGGTGTCATCTGCAAACAGTACTAGTTCAGAATCCCTAATGTGTAATGGGAAATTGTTACTGTATACAAAAAAAGAATGGGACCTAAAATAGAGCCCTGTGGAACACCATGACTTAATCTACATGGTTCTGAAAAGTGTACCTGGAGTTTATTTCCTTCCATATACTTAATTTCAGTTACCTGAGAGAAATATTCCAACTGATTTAATCCACTGATTTAGGCACATGTCTCACACGATACCTTTCAACCTTTCTCAGGAGTACAGAATGATCAGTCACATCAATAGCTTTTGTTAGGTCCAAGAATAAACCTGAGACTTTTCTGTGGTTGTCCACTGCATTTAAGACATGATTTATCAGGTTGAAAGTGGCTATTTCAGTTTATCGCTGTGGTCTAAAGCCATGTTGAAATCAAAAAGTAATATTATTCTTGTCAAAGAATGCAGTTAATTGTGAAAGGACCACTTTTTCAATAATTTTCGAAAAGCCTGACAGTAGTAATACAGGTCTGTCATCATCATCATCATCATCATTTAAGACTGATCATGCCTTTCAGCATTCAGTCTGGAGCATAGCCCCCTTATAAAATTTCTCCATGATCCCCTATTCAGTGCTAACATTGGTGCCTCTTCTAATGTTAAACCTATTACTTCAAAATCATTCTTAACCGTATCCAAGTACCTTCTCCTTGGTCTGCCCCGACTCCTCCTACCCTCTACTGCTGAACCCATGAGTCTCTTGGCTAACCTTGCTTCTCCCATGTGTGTAACGTGACCCCACCATCTAAGCCTGTTCGCCCTGACTGCTACATCTATAGAGTTCATTCCCAGTTTTTCTTTGATTTCCTCATTGTGGACACCCTCCTGCCATCGTTCCCATCTACTAGTACCTGCAATCATCCTAGCTACTTTCATATCTGTAACCTCAACCTTGTTGATAAGGTAACCTGAATCCACCCAGCTTTCGCTCCCATACAACAAAGTTGGTCGAAAGATTGAACGGTGCACTGATAACTTAGTCTTGGTACTGACTTCCTTCTTGCAGAAGAGAGTAGATCGTAGCTGAGTGCTCACTGCATTAGCTTTGCTACACCTCACTTCCAGTTCTTTCACAATGTTGCCATCCTGTGAGAATATGCGTCCTAAGTACTTGAAACCGTCTGTAGTTACCCGTAAATTGCTGGTCACCTTTTTTATGTAGGGGTATTTCTTTTGCCATTTTCATTTGCTGTGGGAAGATACCACATCATAAGGATGAATTGAATATGTCTAATAAGGAGAGAGTATGTGCTGCCTTGCTGTCATATTTATAATACAATCTGGAATATCATCAATACCAGTTGAATAAATACTCTTCAGTGAATTAATGGTATTTAAAAGTTCTGTTGGGCCTATTGGACTGAGGAACATGGATATATTATTTATTTCACTAGATGAAAGTTCTTTCAACCTTGTAAGTTATTAGGTGACTAACCAAATTTTTCCTTCACTAATTTTCCAGCAACAGTTTCATAATAGGAATTGAAGCTGTTTGCAACTGCCCTAGGGTCAGTGACACCCTTGCCATATTGCAATATCACAATACTTTTAGAAGGATGCTCTCTCTTGGGAGTGAGTTTCTTCGATTTTTTGACTTGTGTCTGATTAAAAAACGAAAGATTAAATTGCTGTGAGTGAAACAAGCAGCAGTGACATTTGTATTCTTGTTTATTACAAATATTTGGATGTTCCTTCTGAACATGTCGTGAACTCTGGGTGTGTAGTTATGCAGGAACCTGAGATTAGCAACTTTCATTTCTGAATATGTCGCGATTTTCGAGCATGGGTTTAGGTAGGAACCTAAGAGCACAGTTTAAACTGTTATTGGCTTGAAATTAACATCGTTTCCAGATTTATTTTCACTGGCTGGTGGCAGGAGTGCCACTGTACGCACTTAGAGGCTCCATATGGATTTTTTTCGAGGACAGCTCGACCAGTAACGCAATTAAATGACAAAGAATCGATGCCGCATAACGAACAAATGTGCTTGCGAATCAAGCAACCAAGCAACATCATGATGTATTTACAATGATCACGTTAATGTGGATCCATACACAATGTAAGGGTGGAATACATCTTCTTTTTATATGTGGTGAAAAATATTTTGACAGTTTCGACATGTAATATATAATATTACACATGTGACATATGCATGAAAATGACATGTCATAGCAATTAGCCAACCGTACAAAGTAAATGAAGGTCACTTACACTACAGCGTACTACAGACCATGTTTTTTTTTTATTAAGCTGGTTTGTGTTTCATGCCGCAACTACTACTGCAAGGCCTGAAAGTTGAGCCGTGATTAGCTGCTTCAAGGTCACCTTAACAATGCCGTGTTTAGCTGCTCCTCATTGAACGGTTTCTCACACATCATGCATCCACACCTCTATCTACGTTCGTACTTAGCAAAAGAATGTGAAGTGCATGACAGTCCTCTGGGCGATCACAACATTCATCTGAGAATTATCGAGGTGTAATTGTTAAAACAAACTGTTGTTTTAAATTGTGTAGCACTTGTGACAGGATCTGACTCAGCAGACAAAGCTAATTGTAATGTCGTTTCATCTTGAAGGCTATTGCATAGGTTTAATAATGTTTTTAAGGTCGCGCCTGTACACATCAACTTGTCTCCTGATACTGTTGTTTATAGCCTCTTGCTTATCTAAAATGTTGGGGGCCATATAAATAGGGTAAAACCAGAAGAACAAATGGGCATGAAGACTAGACAATTCACTCTTTACATCACCATGGAATAACTACAAAAAGTTAAGCATTGGTAGAGGAAGAGGTGGTATAATGGGTCCTCACTTAGATTTTCATACCAACTGCCACAATTTCTTTAATATCTACTTAAGAGTTGCTGTGCGCATACTATGACATGTCTTTGATTTATTCAATACACAGTTTTTCAGAAATAATGCATGGGACACAAAATATAATTTGTTTTATGGGATCTTGCACAATCTGCAAAAAAAAAAAAAAAAAAAAAAAAAAGGGGGGGGGGGTCTGCTGGTAAATTGAGCTCCATGCGATGACTTTAAAATATTAAACCATAAATTACAAGAAAGATAGTTTTATCACATATAATTATAAGAGTGCACAATGTGGAATTCTACTTGGAGGTTGGTCCAATAGTTACATTTATTTAAAAAACCATCTTTAACGAGATTTATATAGCTTCAACATTTTTAAAAACACTTAAACTGTTTACAAAAGTTACACACATAAATGTCAGTCTCACAGCCAGCACACTTATTGCGGGCTCACATTTCACAGAGCATACACTGCACCTACAGTTCGCCACTACAGTCCTCTGTATACACAGCATCACAAATGAGGCAAGCCGAGTCATCATCAACAGGCTTACTAATATCAAATGTAGCTTCAGGATCAGGCTCACCTGAATCAATGTCTAAATGATATGACATATGTCAAATTTCAATTCTATATTGCATTACACCTTACGTAACTAGCAAGTGTTACGCCACCAGGATGTCACAAAAAAACTGTGAATCCCCCTAACTGGCGGATGACGTATGTCAATGAGCGTTTGCTTTTGTAATAACGTAGCCAGAAAGGGAGTAAGAGGATAATCAGTTCTAAAGTATATTTCAAGCATAGTTTTCTCTTAGTTTTCGTTTGGTTTGGTTTGGTGGAACATTTTGTTAATACTTGCAGCATGAAATGACGTAGATGCATCTACGAATGTTGATTGGAGTAAAGCTGTTTGAGCGCGAATATGATCATGAAATATTAATCTGACTGGCTTTCGTTTTGATCAACCAATGAGAGTAAAGCCTTTCTCGCGCATTGGGATGAGTTATATGCCCTGAAAGCAACGGCATGCGAGGAGTCGTGGACTAGCCGCCGAACGAGAAGGTCATGTTAGACGTGTCCGAAAAAATTATTTGTAAAATGAAGATAAGACTGCTATATCGCGTTCGGTTTGTATCGCCGTGCAAGCAGATGCAGTTCTACATCTACATCTACATCCATACTCTGCAAGCCACCTGACGGTGTGTAGCGGAGGGTACCTTGAGTACCTCTATCGGTTCTCCCTTCTATTCCAGTCTCGTATTGTTCGTGGAAAGAAGGATAGTCGGTATGCCTCTGTGTGGGCTCTAATCTCTCTGATTTTATCCTCATGGTCTCTTCGTGAGATGTACGTAGGAGGGAGCAATATACTGCTTGACTCTTCGGTGAAGGTATGTTCTCGAAACTTTGACAAAAGCCCGTACCGAGCTACTGAGCGTCTCTCCTGCAGAGTCTTCCACTGGAGTTTATCTATCATCTCCGTAACGGTTTCGCGATTACTAAATGATCCTGTAATGAAGCGCGCTGCTCTCCGTTGGATCTTCTCTATATCTTCTATCAACCCTATCTGGTACGGATCCCACACTGCTGAGCAGTATTCAAGCAGTGGGCGAACAAGCGTACTGTAACCTACTTCCTTTGTTTTCAGATTGCATTTCCTTAGGATTCTTCCAATGAATCTCAGTCTGGCATCTGCTTTACCGACGATCAACATTATGTGATCATTCCATTTTAAATCACTCCTAATGCGTACTCCCAGATAATTTATGGTATTAACTGCTTCCAGTTGCTCACCTGCTATTTTGTAGCTAAATGATAAAGGATCTATCTTTCTGTGTATTCGCAGCACATTACACTTGTCTACATTGAGATTCAATTGCCATTCCCTGCACCATGCGTCAATTCGCTGCAGATCCTCCTGCATTTCAGTACAATTTTCCATTGTTACAACCTCCCGATACACCACAGCATCATCTGCAAAAAGCCTCAGTGAACTTCCGATGTCATCTACCAGGTCATTTATGTGTATTGTGAATAGCAACGGTCCTATGACACTCCCCTGCGGCACACCTGAAATCACTCTTACTTCGGAAGACTTCTCTCCATTGAGAATGACATGCTGCGTCCTGTTATCTAGGAACTCCTCAATCCAATCACACAATTGGTCTGATAGTCCATATGCTCTTACTGTGTTCATTAAACGACTGTGGGGAACTGTATCGAACGCCTTGCGGAAGTCAAGAAACACGGCATCTACCTGTGAACCCGTGTCTATGGCCCTCTGAGTCTCGTGGACGAATAGCGCGAGCTGGGTTTCACATGACCGTCTTTTTCGAAACCCATGCTGATTCCTACAGAGTAGATTTCTAGTCTCCAGAAAAGTCATTATACTCGAACACAATACGTGTTCCAAAATTCTACAACTGATCGACGTTAGAGATATAGGTCAATAGTTCTGCACATCTGTTCGACGTCCCTTCTTGAAAACGGGGATGACCTGTGCCCTTTTCCAATCCTTTGGAACGCTACGCTCTTCTAGAGATCTACGGTAAACCGCTGCAAGAAGGGGGGGGGGGGGGGGGGGGGCGGCAAGTTCCTTCGCGTACTCTGTGTAAAATCGAACTGGTATCCCATCAGGTCCAGAGGCCTTTTCTCTTTTGAGCGATTTTAATTGTTTCTCTATCCCTCTGTCGTCTATTTCGATATCTACCATTTTGTCATCTGTGCGACAATCTAGAGAAGGAACTACAGTGCAGTCTTCCTCTGTGAAACAACTTTGGAAAAAGACATTTAGTATTTCGACCTTTAGTCTGTCATCCTCTGTTTCAGTACCATTTTGGTCACAGAGTGTCTGGACATTTTGTTTTGATCCACCTACCGCTTTGACATAAGAGCAAAATTTCTTAGGATTTTCTGCCAAGTCAGTACATAGAACTTTACTTTCGAATTCATTGAACGCCTCTCGCATAGCCCTCCTCACACTACATTTTGCGTCGCGTAATTTTTGTTTGTCTGCAAGGCTTTGGCTATGTTTATGTTTGCTGTGAAGTTCCCTTTGCTTCCGCAGCAGTTTTCTAACTCGGTTGTTGTACCACGGTTGCTCTTTTCCATCTCCTACGATCATGCTTGGCACATACTCATCTAACGCATAATGTACGATGGTTTTGAACTTTGTCCACTGATCCTCAACACTATCTGTACTTGAGACAAAACTTTTGTGTTGAGCCAACAGGTACTCTGAAATCTGCTTTTTGCCGGCCGGGGTGGTCTAGCGGTTCTAGGCGCTCAGTCCGGAACCGCGTGACTGTTACGGTCGCAGGTTCGAATCCTGCCTCGGGCATGGATGTTTATGATGTCCTTAGGTTAGTCAGGTTTCAGTAGTTCTAAGTTCTAGGGAACTGATGACCACAGATGTTAAGTCCCATAGTGCTCAGAGCCATTTGAACCATTTTTAAATCTGTTTTTTGTCACTTTTTCTAAACAGAAAAATCTTCCTACCCTTTTTAATATTTCTATTTACGGCTGAAATCATCGATGCCGTAACCGCTTTATGATCGCTGATTCCCTGTTCTGCGTTAACTTTTTCAAATAGTTCGGGTCTGTTTGTCACCAGAAGGTCTAATATGTTATCACCACGAGTCGGTTCTCTGTTTAACTGCTCAAGGTAGTTTTCAGATAAAGCACTTAAAAAAATTTCACTGGATTCTTTGTCCCTGCCACCCGTTATGAACGTTTGAGTCTCCCAGTCTATATCCGGCAAATTAAAATCTCCACCCAGAACTATAACATGGTGGGGAAATCTACTCGAAATATTTTCCAAATTATCCTTCAGGTGCTCAGCCACAACAGCTGCTGAGCCAGGGGGCCTATAGAGACATCCAATTACCATTACTGAGCTTGCTTTAACCGTGACCTTCACCCAAATCATTTCACATTTCGGATCTCCGTCAATTTCCTTCGATACTATTGCACTTCTTATCGCTATAAACACGCCTCCCCCTTCACTGTCCATCCTGTCTCTGCGGTATACATTCCAATCTGAGTTTAGGATTTCATTACTGTTTACGTTTGGTTTCAGCCAACTTTCTGTCCCTAGTACTATATGGGCGTTGTGACCGTTTATTAATGAGAGCAGTTCTGGGACCTTTCTATAGACGCTCCTGCAGTTTACTATTAGCACATTAATATTGTTATTCCCTGTTGCATTTTGCTACTCCTACCTTGCCGCATCTCAGGAGGCGTCTTGTCGGGCCTAGGGAGGGGATTCTCTAACCTAAAAAACCCCCATGTGCACTCCACACGTACTCCGCTACCCTTGTAGCCGCTTCCGGCGTGTAGTGCACGCCTGACCTATTCAGGGGGACCCTACATTTCTCCACCCGATAGCGGAGGTCGAGAAATTTGCACCCCAAATCTCCGCAGAATCGTCTGAGCCTCTAGTTTAAGCCTTCCACTCGGCTCCAAACCAGAGGACCGCGATCGGTTCTGGGAACGATACTACAAATAGTTAGCTCTGATTCCACCCCGCGAGCGAGGCTTTCCGCCTTCACCAATTCCGACAACCGCCTGTACGAACTGAGGATGACCTCTGAACCCAGATGGCAGGAGTCATTGGTGCCAACATGAGCAACAATTTGCAGTCGGGTGCACCCAGTGCTCTCTATCGCCGCCGGTAGGGCCTCCTCCACATCTCGGATGAGACCCCCCGGCAAGCAGACAGAGTGAACACTGGCCTTCTTCCCCGACCTTCCCGCTATTTCCCTAAGGGGCTCCATCACCCGCCTAACGTTGGAACTCCCAATAACTAATAAACCCCTCCCCCCGCGTGCCAGCTCGGACCTTGCTGAAGGAGCAGCCACATGTCCACTCACAGGCAGAGCGGGCGATGCCACACTGCCAGCCTCCACATTGACCCTCCGCCTCGTGCGCCGCGAACGCCGCTGAACCCGCCACTCCCCTTGGGGAGAGGGTGGCCCAACCGCGCCCGGTACCCGCGAAGATGTCTCGACAGCAGGGACAGTGGGTGAAGCATGTAACACCTGGGGTGTACCTTGCGACGCACCAGACTCCCCACTACCGCTACACTCCGAGGCAGCAGCCTGAAGACGGCTGACCGCGGCCATCAACACGCTCAGCTGTGAAGTTTGGGAGATTCTGGAGTGTTTGTTGTAGAGAAAACCGCGTGTGAAACTATCGGCCTTTGTAAAGAATTCAGCTTGGAGTGTTCAGTATGCATTTACAGAACATTTTTGGCGAGCATCTTCATTTAAGGAATCCACTGAAAAGGACCGAGTGTGAAACTAATTTCGTAGCAGAGTATTGACTGTATCAATCTCGTAATATTTCGGGTTGGAATTAGCACATTTCTGGCTGTCTTGCGTGTGACATAAGCTGCATGAACTAGTAGTGGATGTGCTATCGACGTAAATATGGGCTTGTTGACACAATAGCTAAAAGACAATAAAAAACATTAGTATCGATAAGCGGACATTTTCAATGAAGGAAGGAAGCATCCCCTTATGCCCGTTATTACTAGAAATTTGCAGGTTTATTTTGTTACCTGAGTTACGCGGACTATGCAATCGTAAGTATGGACGATGGTTTTCTTCAACGCTGCTTTTAACATCGTCTGTATAGTATCTACGAATGCAGAGCAACGGATGGTGAACGAACGCTATACTGAGGTAGGTGGACATTAATTTTGCAGCTTGCTTCACTCAGTGCAAGCGATCAAGAGTCGACCTACCCTGCCGCACTTTCTCTTACACACTCCTTCCTAGATTATTTGGCTCTGAGCACTATGGGACTTAACATCTGAGATCATCAGTCCCCTAGAACTTAGAACTAATTAAACCTATCTAACCTAAGGACATCATACAAATCCATGCCCGAGGCAGGATTCGAACCTGCGACCGTAGCGTCGCGTGGTTCCAGAATGAAGCGCCTAGAACAGCCCAGCCACAACGGGCGGCCTAGATTAATTCACATCACTGTGTTCCCTTTACTGTCTTTCTTCTTTGAATTGTTTCTTACGTTCTTTCTCTCCCCTCTTCTGTTCTGCATTAGTTAACGCCAGTTTATACGGAGATGATGTTACTCGGCAACTTTTACATGCTTAGGGCCTTTGTTTGTTATTTTTTATTTGGGCTTTGGAATGGTCCAAATGACTTTAGCCTTCGTTGATGTAGAAAGTATGGAGGGATCAGCTTCTTCTACCTTCCTAGAACTTGGCAAAATATCATTTGAGGCGATGACAGTAGAATTCATGGATTTCATCTCTTCAGAAGAGTAGATCTAATCGTGTCATGTTGCCCCCAGAGGAAGCAAAATAGGCTTCAGAAAAGCCAGTGTGATGCATGGGTCAATTCCTGTCACTCTGAAGCGTATGGCAGGGATTATTCCAGTTGACACATTAGGTAAGCCTTGCCAGATAGTTCTGAAACGTCATGTGGCCCAAGTGGTCTGTCATTATGATGCATCCATTGTCGAATACTTTCACTGTAGTAGTGTTTCAATGGGCCTGTCAATGTCTAGTCCAAGGGCTGCATTTAATGCATTGTATGAAGAAGGCTTATGATGTTAATGAGATTATTCTGGGCAAGATCAACAACCTCTATTTTTTCTGTGTCTGTTATGACCATCAAGAATTAGGAGGACAGAATTTTCTGCTGTGGGTGCGGTCTTCTTAATACAGTGTTTGAACCTGTCTGTAAATAGATTCCCCTGAATCCAGCCAGAAGGATGGCATCTTCCAATGGTACGTGTGGTGGTGCTTTCATTAAAATCTGTACCATGTTTTTCTTTGGGAAAATCATCAGTGGTGGAATAATATACCTCCGGCACTTATACAACACACAACAGTAATGAGACTCTCCCTCACAGCAGCACTTCAGGGCCCAATCTGCTGTGTGCCTCTAAGACCAGTCACTCGAGGAACCTTGCGTTGCATGGTGGATATGCCAGTTTCATCCACACTGAATATACAATCAGGTGCATACTTATGTTTATTAAGCTCAGCCTCCAGCATGTTAAAAAGTGTGTTTATAGCTTCCTTAGTGAAATCATTAGCGTGAGAAAGTGAAGTTGTTGAAGGTTTTAGGGTAGACAGAACACCTTTGTGACAATTCATGAAGTGGTTGAACCAGGCCCATCCTGCGCTTCAACTCTGAATGGGCGTGAGAATCCATTTTTCTCGCGTATCTGGAAAGCTAATTGCCACTCATCGTCTCTTGTGAGGCCATGGAATTTTCATTCCATTATAATTAAATGTTTTACAAGTTCGTCTTCCATAGCAGCAGACAAAATGGGCTTCTTTCCGATTTATTGACTGACTGCTTCTTCAAAATGGAAGTCAAGAGCCGTTGTAGGTTCGCTCTAGGCACTGGAAACCATTTACTGCCTTTTTTGGACCCATCCTTTTCTCTGATAGTGCCTGTAAAGCTCTTACCAAGTGCTAGCCCATTTTTTCCTGTTTTGTTTCCTCCTATGCATTAACTCTTTATGGGGCAGCACAAAAGCACCAACTTCGCCATGTTTGTGTACAAGGACTTATCATTGTGTAACCTTAACCCTCTAGTACACCTGGTTACATATATGTAACGTAAGTTTTATACGGGTTTTACCGGTCTTTAGCGAATACTAATTCACCAATGCCCACTGTTACACATTTGTAGACGCCATGCAATGCATTCTGTGAGGAATAATTGGAACTATTGTAGAAATATTATCTTTGACCATGTTTGTAACTGCTAAGGTGCTCCAAGGCAGAAGTTGGTCGCCATCATATCTCGCAAGTATGTGGGATCCTCTTTTTGTGTGGATAATATGTGTAACAGTGGGCATTTAGGGCTATGTTTATGAATGTTCGTATCTTGATGTTTATGCACTTTCTTCTACTTCCAGTTAATGATTGATGACATTCTATATAATCCTGACAAAAGTGAATTTTCTGAACATGATGATGAGGATGACGATGAAATTCTGATTAATGGCAGCATGTATCATGTTGGCAGAGAAACTTGTACTCCAGAGGTGTTGCAAGAGTAGACTGTTTTTGATTCGGGAAATGCTGAGGATTTTCCAGAAGATACAGAGTTGTCATGGATCAGTCGTGACATTACTCCAGAAATTCATCCATTTGTGCAACTTCCAGAAGACGAACCTGAAGACGTGCTCACCCCTTTGCATTACTTCAGATCTCTTGTGACATGGGAAATGCTGGAACTCTGAGTTCAACAAACAAATATTTATAGTATTCAGAAATTGGGTACACCTATTGTCGTTACCCTAGCTGAGCTTGAGCAGCTTTTGGGTATTTATTTGTGAATGGGCTTATCTCAAATGGCTAGTGTGCAATGTTATTGGGAAAAACATATGGCGTATAATCTGGTTTCTGATATAATGGGTCAAAGCTGCTTGCAGAAACTTGTATCTCTGTTGCATTTCCAGGACAATATTATTGTTGCTGAACTAACATAGAAGGAAGATAAGCTATGGAAAAGTCGACCTTCGCTTACATTGTTCTCACAAGCTCGCCTGAGAAAACTGCCCGAGCAGTATCAGTGTGTTGACGAAATAATGATCCCCTTCAAAGGACATTGTGGTCTTCAACAGTACATGCAAAACAAGTCAACAATATAGCGATTCAAAATGTGGGCTAGAGCTGGTTCCTGAGGATATTTGTATGATTTTGACGTTTACCAAGGTGCAGCTTCTAAGGCAATAAAGCATGTAACTAGAAAAGGTCTTGGTTACAATGTTGTGATGAAGCTAACTGCAGCATTGGAAGACAATCGCTTTTTTAGGGGTTATGCACACAATTTCTTCATATCGTATCATGTTGCTGAGAGCCTACTAAAGGGGGGTATTTATTATGCAGGCACAATAGGAGCTGGAAGATTCAAGCAATGTACTCATCCCGACGAAATGCAGATGAAAGTGCAAGGACGCGGTACTATAGCTTCACAAGTTGACACAGTGGGCAAGTTAATCATTGTGAAATGGTATGATAACAAATGTGTTACAGTGTCATCTTCGCTAACAGGTGTAGAGCCGAAGTACATGACAAAAAGTGGGATAGGACTAAGAAAGAACATATTCTTGTCCCAAGACCATCCATTGTTCAAATGTACAATTATAATATGGGAGGAGTAGATCTTTATGATATGTTGACATGACTGTACAAATATCCCATAAAATGCAGAAGATGGTATTTGTGTATCTTCTGGCACACAATAACAATAGCTGTTGTCTATAATTCATTTCTTCTGTAAATATTTCCAATGTGAAATCGCCCCTACACACCTGACAAATACCCAAATACGTTTAACTGAAGATGTCTTGGAGCCGTTTGAAACACCGTCTGGTAACTTGTGGTCACAGTGGGAAGTTTCCACCACCAGATACTGTTGTCAACACTCTATAGTTTCCTAGAAAATGACAGTCGAAGTTTTGACACTACTTCATCAGCTCTCGTGTGTAGCATTAAACCAAGTGAGTCGATAACATAATGGCTAAGAGTATGGTTCTGAATTTTTCTGCTTAGTATTCAAATCCAAACTTAATGTTTTTTTCTCTTTTTTGTCCGGGAAGTACGGTACCGATATGTGATATCACAGCTATCAATATTTTTTGTGAAATCAAGAATACAATGAAACTGCTGAAAGAGAAATAACCACTTCGAATCTTATTAAAACAGATTTTATCGTCACAAATTTTTACAACCTTATAGGAAAAACAGGTAAATTCTAGTATTCAGTTTTTTTGCTATTATACTTCAAGAGAACAAGTAGATTTCCTCATGGTGAGATACATTGTAAAAACATTCAAAAGCATAAAAATCCAGAGTACTACAAACAACCTAGGAAGGCACCTATGCCACAGATAAGTATTTCGTCTGAATATCATTAGGAAGAGCAACCTCGTTAAAGTTACTAAATATTTCACAACCTGGTGATGATTTGCGGCAAACCAGGAGTATCAAATCATTTTCTCAACAGCTGGAGCCTGCAGTTGATGCCCGACCCAGACGTGTGTTTTGCATTGTTTCCGCTTGTGACGTCAGTTTGCTGTGCGAAGAGGACACTTCCATAGTGGGCGAATGAAATTATTCACCTGTCAGTAAAAGCCGTACTATTGACAAAACGCAATATACTTCGTCGGAATTACTTTTAATGAGCACGTCGATATTACGATTTCATCGACAACCGACCATCGTACACGGAGGGATAGCTTTGCCCATCCCACGACTCAATAATGCACGGAAGCGGTTCAAACTGAAAATGCCAGTCGTCAAGCGATTTTCGCTTGAAAAATCGTCACCAGCAGTTATATTGTTAGCTAATTGTTACGAGTAGACGATACTTCTCGTTCCTTTCGCTTAAGAATGACATATTCGAATATTCCACACATTAATGTAGGCACTTTTTGTTCCTTGTTCCACATTCTTATCACAAATGCTTCTCCTTTCATGTTATCAGAAGGTGGAGTCGAACTTGCATTGCAATGATTCATTTCTTTAATTATCCTCGCAGCGTTTGAATCCTGTTTTTCCGGCACCGTGAAAGATTTTCTTGCACGGTTTGCTTTCCTGATCTGGAACTATATGTTATTCACAGCTCATGAAATTTCTTTGTGGGTGTTCGCATTTTGTAATCAGTGTTATGCTGCCTTTTCATTTTCGTTATTGTGTGCCAGAGGTCGTGCCAATGAATGGTGAATGAGTTTCTTAGTTTGCAGTTTCCTGAAGACAGAAAACAAAAGTAGCTATGGCAAGAATTGACAGGGAGAGCAGCCCAAATAATTCCCTCTGCTCTTTACCTATGATTCTTAAGTTGCAGTCATTTCATCTGGATACGGTATATCACTACTGATTAGACCCAAATCATCGTTACAGAAAGGAAAAAAAAAATATTATTGGCCTATATTAGGTATTTCGATGTACAAGCTTCCTCAGTGCTAGCCAACTTAAGATACACATTGAATAAGCAAACGTGTTTTGCCTGTCTCTAGTTTAATAGAGTATTGCCAAAACAGTTGAATACGTTTGGCGACTATGTGACCGCCACTTTGTTTCTTGGGGTGGTTAAGAATTATCCTGATAAATTCACTCGATATCTTTTTGTCATTTAGATTAAATATTCTGAATTACTCTCACTTAAGGGACGATATAGAGGTACGAAAATTTCTGTTTCTGAGACCAAGAAGCTTGTTCCAACAGAAACTGTAGTTTACTTCGCCATTTACGTTGTGATTAATTCTCCGTCTTAGTCATCATTTGGACAACAAAGGAGCGCTGTCTGATGCAACTGTATGGTGCCTTAGTGAGAAAGTGTTCTCCGATCTAACAGAAGACTGGGGGGGGGGGGGGGGCGCCCCAGGGATCAGTGTTGAGCCGCTCCTGTTCCTTATTTATATAAATGATATGCCCTCTAGTATTACAAGTAACTCTAAAATATTTCTGTTTGCTGATGACACTAGCTTGGTAGTAAAGGTTGCTGTGTGCAGCATTGGCTCGGTTTCAAATAGTGCAGTTCATGACATAAGTTCATGGTTTGTAGAAAATAAACTAATGCTAAATCACATTAAGACTCAGTTTTTACAGTTTCTAACACACAATTCAACAAAACCTGATGTTTTAATTTCACAGAATGGGCATATGATTAGGGAAACTAAACAGTTCAAATTTCTGCGTGTTCAAATAGATAGTAAACTGTCACGGAAAGCCCACGTTCAGGATCTTGTTCAAAGACTTAATGCTGCAATTTCTACTATTCGAACGGTATCTGAAGTGAGTGATCGTTCGACACGAAAACTTGTCTACTTTGCTTATTTTCATTCACTTATGTCGTATGGTATTACATTCTGGGGTAACTCTTCCCATTCTAAAAGGGTATTTGTGGCTCAGAAACGGGTGGTTCGGGCAATAAGTGGTGTAAGTTCACAAACCTCTTATTGACTCCTGTTCACGAGTCTGGGTGTTTTGACATTGGCCTCTCAATATATATATATATATATTCCTTACTGTCATTTCGTGTTAACAATATTAGCGTATTCGCAAGAATAAGCAGCTTTCACTCAGTTAGTACTCAGCAAAAATCAAACCTGCATTTGGATCGGACTACCTTAACTCTTGTACAGAAAGGTGTGCGGTACACTGCTGCATCCATTTTCAATAAGCTACCACAAGAATTCAAAAATCTTAGCAATAATCTAAGTGCTTTCAAATCGAAACTGAAGTGTTTCCCCATGGGCCACTCCTTCTATTCTGTTGAGGAGTTCCTTGAAAAATTAAGCTGAGTCTTGTTGTACTGTTGATTGCGTTTACTTAAACTTATGGATTGACTTTTTTCTGGTTCATAAGCATTTTATTTTTATCTGTTATTACTTTTATGTTGTAATTTCATGTAATGACACGTTCTGTGACCATGGAGATTTGCTCCTTTATTTGGTTCTACGGAACTTGACATGTAAATAAAATAAAATTAAAATAGCATCAAACAACAGCTACTCTCCCATCTTGGTGGACTCCATAACCTACAAAAAGCAGAAACAAAATGTTTACTCTCTTCTTTACTCTATTCTCAATCCACAGCGTCAATAATGCAATAAATGTTGCACAGTTCCATATTTTGGAAAAGTCTCTGAGGATGTAGCCAGAAAGCGTAAAAACAGGAACGTAAAAACATCATTTTATGTGCGAAACAGTATTGGACACGCTAATCCAATGGTAAAGGCAGCACTCCAGCTTTGGGAAAGAGTGGAATATATAAAATTACTTGCAACTGTGGCAAACTCTATGTAGGTCAGTCTGGCAGGGCAATATGTACCCACTTGAAAGAATGTCACAGATATTGGAAACTCAGAAAAGGAGACTCTGCTCTTGCAGACCAACTGCTTAAGGAATGAGATAGTTATAAGGTGAAACACAAAGTATTACATGGTGTACATAAAGAGAGGAAGATGAACAATGTTGAAGCAATGGAAATCAATAAACATATGTTCACCAGCCCAAGCTTAGTGCTGAATGACCAGACACAGTTCCTTACTCACCACTTCCAACTTCAGATACTACTCATAACCACATCCAGGCCATGTTGTAGATGCCCCTCTTACTCACGTGCCCCATTTTCCTCTATTTCAGTTACTATAATTTCTGCTATTGTATTAAAAATTACTTTGTATAGTAACAGCTACTTCACTTACCTGCTTAATCTCAACAGTACACCTTATCTGTTTGTAATTTAGAACCTATTATAGACAAAATTGTTTGTTGAGCCACACCTTTGGAACATGTTATCAAACTTTATTGTTTAATTTATTTTCTTCTAAGAACAACCGTTGTAATTTGTGTATAGTACATTAGTGTATAGTACATTAGTTAATGTGTCACATATTTTATCTTAGTTAAATAATTTTACTTCGCATTTGCATTGAAATAATCACTGTTATTTTCTTCTAAGAATAACTGTTGTAATTTGTGTATAGTACATTAGTACATTAGTGTATAGTACATTAGTTAATGTGTCACATATTTTATCTTAGTTAAATAATTTTACTTCGCATTTACATTGAAATAATCGCTGTTGTTTTATTCCTAAATCTAACATTAACATTTTCATCTTTGGAAATGAATATACTCTTTGTATGTACTAGTTTAAAATCTTTGATGCAACAAAATTTCACTGTGTCGCGTCTTAGTGCCTGATGATGACTTAACAGATAAAAACTGGTTTTGTGAAACAAATAATAAATGTTGTTGAATATTACACCAGTGTTGTGTGTGTTTTCATTCAATGTATTTCCCGTATGCTAACATACAGCTTCACTCTGACAATAACAATGTCTACTGAACGATATGTACGCAGGGTTTCACTCTTCTTTCTATGAAGGTTGTGACTTTGGAAGCATACTCAGTACAATTTTTTTTCATCCAGTACAATTTTGTTCTCTTCTCTTGGCACTCCTTAAATGTATGCACATCAAACTAGAATCCGTTTCCTTTTGGCGTTCATAATGATTTGTTTATTATCCTCAAAGAACATTTTGGGTGAGTTACAGGCACTAAAGCGGCTACCTGTCGATCCACATATGAACCATCCTGGATTTTCTAATACATTCAGGTCCAAAACTGACATGGAGACATACATGACTCCAACATTTCTTGTGTGGTTGAGCTCGATACCATTGCGTTTTTATCTTATTTATGGTAGAGTGCTTCCATCCATCTTCATGGTCATAAGTCTCCCTTCGAAATATAAGAAACTATTGCTTGGACAGGAAACTATTTCTTGGGAGTATTAATTCAGCTTGATGTTGAATGAGAATTCATATCTCGTTGTAATTATTAACCTTTGATTAACGTGGTGCGGTCTTTTTGACCGCACGCATTTATCAACTGTTGCTACACTGAAGCGCCAAAGAAACTGGTATAGGCATGCATATTCGAATACAGAGATATGTAAACAGGCAGAATACGGCGCTGAAGTCGGCAACGCCTATGTGAGACAACAAGTCTCTCGAACACTTGTCAGATCGGTTACTGCTGCTACAGTGGCATATTATCAAGATTTAAGTGAGTTCGAACGTGGTATTATAGTCGGCGCACGAGCGATGGGACACAGTGTCTCCGAGGTAGCGATGAAGTGGAAATTTTCCCATACGACCATTTCACGAGTGTACCATGAATATCAAGAATCTGGTAAAACATCAAATCTCCGACATCGCTGCGGCCAGAAAAAGATCCTACAACAACGGGGCCAACGACGACTGAAGAGAATCGTTCAATGTGAAAGAAGTGCAAACCTTCTGCAGATTGCTGCAGATTTCAATGCTGGGCCGTCAACAAGTGTCAGCGTGCGAATCATTCAATGAAACATAATCAATATGGGCTTTCGTAACTAAGGCCCACTGCTGTACTCTAGATGACTGCACAACACAAAGCTTTACACGTTGCATGGGCCCGTCAACACCAACATTGGACTGTTGATGATTGGAAACATGTTGGCTGGTCGGACGAGTCTCCTTTCAAATTGTTTGAGTGGATGGGCGTGTACGGGTATGGAGACAACCTCATGAATCCATGGATCCTGCATGACAGCAGGGGACTGTTGAAGCTGGTGGAGGCTCTGTAATGGTGTGGGGCATATGCAATTGGAGTTATATGGGACCCCTGATACGTTTGGGTACGACTCTGACAGGTGACACGTACGTAAGCATCTTATCTGATCACCTGCATCCATTATGTCCATTGTGCATTCCGACGGACTTGGGCAATTCCAGCACGACCAGAATTGCTACAGAGTGGCTCTAGGAACACTCTTCTGAGTTTAAACTCTTCCACTGGCCACCAAACTCCCCGACATGAACATTATTGAGCATGTCTGGGACGTCTTGCGACGTGCTGTTCACAAGAGATCTCCACCCCTCGTACTATTAAGTATATATGTACAACTCTGCACGATTCAAGGTGTCAATTCCCTCCAGCACTACTTCAGTCGTTAGTCGAATCCATGCCACGTCGTGTTGTGGCACTTCTGCGTGCTCGCTGGTGCCCTACACGATATTAGGCAGGTGTACCAGTTTCTTTGATTCTTCAGTGTATTTAGTCAGTTACCTTCCCTTTATTGTGTTTATCGTGTCATTAGCTTCGAATTTCGTTGTGAGCAGACCGGCGAAGTAAAAGGTGTTATTTAAGAGTTTCTATAACGTGAGTTGAAGTCCTTTTGAAAACCGCCCACAGTCATTATGACCGCACTACGTTGTTTGTGATATTTTTTCCTGTTTTTATTTTCGTTGCTTATTCAATATATTTTCTAATTCGTAGCATTTGAAATATGGAGTAACCTACACACATCAAATAAAGTTTTGCATCACCCCGGTTCCCAGAACTCCTGAAGACAGGTGTCGACTGTGGATATTATATCACAGAAACAGTCCCTTTAACTGTTCATAAATGTCACTAAACCCGCCCAAATATGTAAACGACCATGTATGAGCAGCGCCTATTAGATGGAGGGGGTGCGACAGCGATCGCCGGACGGAGTGGCCGTGCGGTTCTAGGCGCTACAGTCTGGAGCCGCGCGACCGCTACGGTCGCAGGATCGAATCCTGCCTCGGGCATGGATGTGTGTGTTCTCCTTAGGTTAGTTAGGTTTAAGTAGTTCTACGTTCTAGGGGGCTGATGACCTCAGTAGTTAAGTCCCATAGTGCTCAGAGCCATTTGAACCATTTGAACAGCCGATCACTTCCAGTCATTCCATCAGGAAGGAGGTACACGGCTCGTGTTGTCTGTAGTTCAACCATGTCTAGACGTTCAATACCGCCGTTCGATCGCGTCCACATTGTTACTTTGTGCCAGGAAGGGCTCTCAACAAGGGAAGTGTCCAGGCGTCTCGGAGTGAACCAAAGTGATATTGTTCGGACATTGAGGAGATACAGAGATACAGGCATTTTCGATGACATGCCTCGCTCAGGTCGCCCAAGGGCTACTACTGTAGTGGATGACCGCTACCCACGGATTATGGCTCGGAGGAACCCTGACAGCAACGCCACCATGTTGAATAATCCTTTTCGTGAAGCCACAGAACGTCGTTTTACGATTCAAGCTGTGCGCAGTAGGCTGCATGATGCGCAACTTCACTCCCGACGTCCTTGGCGAGATCCAACTTTGCAACCACGACACCATGCAGCACGGTACTGATGGTCCCAACAACGTGACGAATGGACCGATCAGGATTGGCATCACGTTCTCTTCACCGATGAGTGTCGCATATGCCTTCAACCATGCAATCGTCGGAAACATGTTTGGAGACAATCCGGTCATTCTGAACGCCTTAGACACACTGTCCAGCGAGTGCAGCAAGGTGGAGGCTCCCTGCTGGTTTGGAATGGCACTATGTGGGGCCGACGTACGCCGCTGGCGCTCATAGAAGGCGCTGTAATGGCTGTACGATACGTGAATGCCATCCTCCGACCGACAGTGCAACCATATCGGCAGCATATTGGCTAGGCATTCGTCTTTATGGACGACAATTCGCGCCCCCATCGTGCACATCTTGTGCATGACCAGCATGTTCTCCAGATATGAACACTACTGAACATGCCTGGGATAGATTCAAAAGGGCTCTTTATGGTCGACGTGACCCACCAACGAATCTGAGGGATCTACGCCGAATGCCGTTGAGAAGTGGGACAATCTAGACCAACAGTACCTTGAGGAACTTGTGGATAGTATGCAACGAGGAATACAGGCTTGCATCAATGCAAGAGGACGTGCTACTGGGTGTTAGAGGTACCGGTGTGTACTGAAATCTGGACCATCACCTCTGAAGGTCTCGCTGTATGGTGGTACAACATGCAATATATGGTTTTCATGAGCAAAAAAAAGGCGGAAATGACGTTTATGTTGATATCTATTCCAATTTTCTGTAAAGGTTCCGGAACTCTCGTAACCGAGGTGATGCAAAACTTTTTTGACGTGTGTATTAATTCTGTGGTTAAAGGATGTGGTTCAAATAGAAGACAATGTGGGAACGTTTCAGGCCCTACATTTCAGGAAACTGTGAGGAGATGGTTGGAGGAATCAGGCTACAGTGACTGAGACGATAATTTTGAAGAAACTGAACCCATTGTGAGTGAGCATGACACTTTTTCAGAACATAGTGGAGCAGATAATGACTCTGATGACTGTGGTGATCCATGTGACGACCAACGCGGAAGCAATTACTTCAATGGCAAAAATCAGGCAAATGGGCCAAGGAATCTTTTATCAGAGCTTTTAGAACTCCTCGTCGTAACATCATCATGAAATTTCCATCCACCAAGTTGACTAAAGGAGATTCAAAAGACCCATTTTCATCATGGACTCTCGATTTTCATGATGAAGTTCTTGATCACAAGCTACTACCGACAGATTCTAAAATAGATTGTGTCAGACAGAACTACCCTGACAAAAGCTTGAACTTTTGGCTTTCTCATGACTACAGATATTTTCTTCTGTCTTTAAATCTGATCACAATTACGTAAATTATTTATTTATGAACGATGGTTCAGGTCGGGAAATCTTCAAATGTGTCATTTCTAAAGCTCAACGTGTACAAAATGGTAGCAACCTCTATTCTTTTTAGAAAAATTTTTGAAAGTTCCCAAAAATATTACAATTTAGGCACATGTGCTACTGTAGATAAACAACTGGTTCCCTTTCCTGGTAAATGCTCATTTTTGGCCTACATACCCAAGAAGCAGAGCCGTTAATATGTGTTCGCCGCCCTAGGCGAGAACTGAAAAATGACACCTCCTCTTTGATACGACCATCGGGTTTCTCAATGAACCCCGCCTTCCCCCGCCCTTCACATCCAATGGCAGGCCCTTACAGTTTTCCTATTATACTTTTAATCATTAAGCTAAGGTGACCATACAGCCTCATTTTCAGGGGACAGCTCTCAGTTGTCATGCTTTGTCCTTAATTCATTTAAAACTGTTGAGGACAACAAACGTCCTTAGTTTCTTATTTTTTGTCCTCAATTCTTGAAATTTCTCAAAATACTTGAAATAGGAAGAACGCAGTGAACGTTTAAATTAGAACTCAGCTGACTGTCCCAGTGCAACCAAATTTGGCATCAATTACTTATTTTATTTAACTGCAAGAAAATGAACTAATAAAGATGAATGCGAATGAATTTTTCCTTGAATTTAGAAATTATGCTATGCCAAAGGGAAACATGCCGAAACAGCAAACTAGGTCACCTGGATATTTGTGGTGTTATTTTTTTCTGTTTCAATTGAAATATTTTTAGAATGAGGATTAAAACTCATCTTTTTCAGCATCCTTTTTTTGTACTTGTTTTGTCAATAAAACTGCCTTCTCCTGCAGCCACTTAATTTATTTATCCCAGGAGCTTTTCGCCTTTTTCTTGTTGCAACGCATCATCAGTGGGATCTACAATGTGATTAAATAAATAAATGACACCTTGTTTGCATTTTATATTGAAAGTTCTACAACTTTCTTAACCGCCCCACTGGTGCAGTGCTCTAAGTGACTGGCTTCTCATCATTCCTTCGAGATGTGTCCGTGTTCGATTCCCAAGGGGCATCGATGTTGTGTTTGTCTAAAGGCACTGGATCTTTCCCTTCCCTGCAGTCAATGGCCCTAAATTAGTGATAGGTGACTGCTTGTAGCTCATGGAATTGCTCAAATTGATTGTTAAATATTAAGTAAAGAAAAGACTTTTGTTAAGTTCCATTTTTTTTATTAAACTCTTCCTTTAAGTGAAGTTACTGGATTTAGAATATTCCTTCTTCTGTATACTAAATTTTTGTTTTAGATTTTTTTCTTGTACAGAATCACAATGAAATTTCAGTACAAAATCAAAATGTAGCTTTGTTTTTATGTGATGCCCCCTACATTTAAAAGGTATCAGAAGTAATATTCCAAATGATAGTACTTTTATTCTTATTTTATGCTTAAAAGTATCATCCAGATTCGTCAGCCCCGCTACAGTGCTCGACAGAGATAAATCGAGGTCATATTTGTTTCCGTTTTCTACTCAGTAGCATCTTCTTTAGTTCTCTGGTAGCTGGGAACAATGTGTTTAGTTTCGTCAAAGTAAGTAAGGACTTAAGTAATGGTTTTCCATGCTTCTGAAAACAATTCGGTGTTTCAATTTTTCTCTTTTTCATTTTTTCTCCTCATTTTCCAAATTTTTTCGCGCTTCATTTGTAATTAATTTTTCCCGTCCTTCTCCGCCCCTAAAATGTTGTCTCCCCAGGCGGCTGCCACTTTTGCCTAATGGTAGAAACGGACTTGTCAAGAAGCATGGTAAATATTGTAAGTAGGCTGTTTAGGTTTTTTTATTGGTAACGCCACCTCTGTATGAAAATCACTGGCTGTGCTGTGTGCAGTCTGTGGCTGCTTTGCATTGTTGTAATACTCGCCATTGTGTAAGTAGGCTGTTTAGGTTTTTTTATTGGTAACGCCACCTCTGTATGAAAATCACTGGCTGTGCTGTGTGCAGTCTGTGGCTGCTTTGCATTGTTGTAATACTCGCCATTGTATTGTTAGGCAGCTGGCTGTGAACAGCGCGTAGCGTTGCGCAGTTGGAGGTGAGCCGCCAGCAGTGGTGGATGTGGGGAGAGAGATGGCGGAGTTTTGTAATTTGTCATGAACTGCTATATTTATATATGATGATATCAAGGTAAATACATTGTTTGTTCTCTATTAATATCTTTCATTTGCTAACTATCCCTATCAGTAGTTAGTGCCTTCCATAGTTTGAATCTTTTATTTAGCTGGCAGTAGTGGCGCTCGCTGTATTGCAGTAGCTTGAGCAGCGAAGATTTTTGTGAGGTAAGTGATTTGTGAAAGGTATAGTTTAATGTTAGTCAGGGCCATTCTTTTGTAGGGAATTTTGAAAGTCAGATTGCGTTGCGCTAACAAAATATTGTGTGTCAGTTTAAGCACAGTCATGTATAATTGTTGAAAGGGGACGTTTCATATGTCGACCCTTAGCCTAGGATACCTCACTGGAATCTTCTGATTTTTCTTGTAGTTTGTGTAATTAGTGTAGATTTTGTTTATTGCTAGCGCGTAACTGTAGAGAGAATCTCCGTTGTAGTTGCAGTCTTTCATTGTTGTACAGTAAAACAGTTGTGGCATGCATGTAGATTTGCAGCAAGTATTTGGCAGCTGCAATTAACTAGATATTATTTTCAGTGCTATTTTAATGTGTTCTCTTATTTTTGATCTTCAAATTGTGTTTTTCTGTGTTGTCGTGTGAAATACTGTGACAATAATGGCGTGTGAAAAACGTAATACTAGGCTCCAAAGTAAACTGAGAAATGACAGTGAAAATGAAAGCAGTATGTTAGCGCCACCGCGTAATGAATTAACTGATGTTCAAAGTAGTAATTTGGTAATTGTGCATAGGGAAATGGAGCGGGCGGCAAACAATGGCGTGGGCAGTGAAATAATTAGTGAAGCGGGAAGCATTATCGATCGATCGGTCGGCAATAGCTCGCCTCAGGAAGCCGAAATGACACGACACGATCTCGCAAATACTGTAGATTCAGGTTTTGGATCCTCACCGTTTTCTCAAATAAGTCAAGACACATTTTCTGCTTGTCAAAATGTGAATGTTTCCGGTGCAAATTCACTGCCGAAAAGCACTGAGGAACATGTTTCAGACACCAATGCATTGTTATTACAATTAATACAACAAATGGGACAAACACAGCAAAAGCTTCAAAAGTTAGACACAATGGAACAAAATCAGAGACAAACACAGCAAAAGCTTCAAAAGTTAGACACAATGGAACAAAATCTTAAAACGTTAGACGCAATGGAACAAAATCTTCAAAAGTTAGACTCATTGGAGCAAACTCTTGAACAAACACGTGAGGATTTAACTACCGAGTTACATCACATTGAATCGAAATGTCAAAAAGTCTGTAATGACGTAAAAACACAAATTTGTGAGCATTTCCAACCTATTTTTTCGCGTCATGAAAATGCACTACAGAATCACGAAGCAGCCATAAAAGAACTGCAAACTATTGTTCATGAAAATCATGAGACCTTGCAAGCAAAATTTGACTCAGTTGCATCTACCGATACGGTTATGCAACTTGCAAAAACTCAGGAAAACTTAAAGGACACAGTAGATACGATTTCAACACAAATGGACACTCTGAAACTTGGTTCAGAAAAACATACAGAGGAAATGATTTCACTATCGGATAAAGTAGCCGAACTTTCAGATCAGTTCACTAACTTATCTACAAAGGTAGATGATGTTCTGAATGACACAACACCTGTAGCCTTCACGGACACTGAAGAGTATGAACAAATTAGAAAATTCAAACAAAATCAAAATCAAATCAATACACAGTACAAAAGAGAAATCCGGGAAGTGCAAGATCAGTTGGCACAAGTAGTACAAGAATTACGTATTTCAGAGGACACTCGCGCTCCAGTATGGGAAGAGGGACATAGAAATACGGAACAGACACAAAATAACAACACAGGGCACTTCGGAAATTGTGAAAGAAGTTGGCAAGGTACGCCGAATTTTGAGATGGAACCGCCGAAACGACGTAACAATGACCGACATGCGACTTGCCGACATGATGATTTTGACTATAAGCTGTTCATTACTACACGTAAATTCAAAACATTTAAGAATTCTGGCAACAACATTCGTCCACAAGCATGGCTCCATCAATTCTCTCATTGTTTTCCTCCCAACTGGTCATTAGAGCACAGATTAGAATTTGTGTGTGGCTACTTAGAGAATGAACCAGCTGTAAGAATGCGGTCGGTCATTCACGATTGCCACAGTGAAGGAGAGTTTTACCATGCCTTCCTCTCAGCATATTGGTCTCAGGCCACACAAGACCGAGTAAAACAAAGCATCATAATGATGAAACGTTTCGAACAATCTGAATTTTCCAGTCTTATGAAATATTTGAAGACATGTTGCACAAGAATCAGTACCTGTCAAACCCATACAGCCCCTCAGAACTTATCCGCATTTGCTTAATCAAATTGCCTGAACATTTACGACACATTATTTTGGCAGGACGTTGCAAAGACGACATTGAAGCTTTTCAGGGACTGTTACAAGAATTGGAAATTGACACTGACAATCGCGGAATGCGGAAACAGGAACACAACAATTACAGGTCACATCCGTCACAATTCCTCGATAATAACTGGACGCGACAAGACTATTCTCACAACACAAATCGTGACCAAAACAGACACCACCCGTATGACAACCGTTGGCAGAGTAGTAATAATTACAGGGAAAGATCACCTCTCCGCGGTAATGACTATCACAGAGACAATCAGAGAAACAGACAATATGGGAACCAAAACAATTATTATTACGGGAGACAGAATAACTTGAGACGCAACGGTCCAGCGCGCAGTTACGATTCAGGGAGAAATTCTCCACCACTTAACCGACAAGAAAGAAACTACAGGAACTACCGACATGACGACAGACGATGTGATCGTAACGACAGACCTTAATTGCATCAGAACTGGCGGGATTCAAACAGAGCAGGGCCCTCTCGAGGAGGTGAATTTGTAGAAGTTAGGTCTCCAAATCCCAATAACGACGCGCGCCAACAAAGAGACAATAGGCAATGACTCACACCGCTGGCAGCCACAAAACGTTCTTATGACACTAACGACGCAGCTGCCGTAGCTAGTAATTACGTAAAAATGGAAGACATTAGGGACATCTTACTCCAGGAACACGACGTAAAGCATAACAACATTGCATATCCTGTGATTCACATTACTGTAAATGACGTAAAATTTACGGCAGTACTTGACTCTGGCAGTCCCATTTCAGTAATCAGTGAAACAGCCTTTAGTAAATGCAACAAATCGAACGATTGCCCCACACTTCCGTTACGTAAGATTAAATTACAAGGTGCAATCTTTGGAAAAAGTGTAGATGTATGCCAACAAACCAATTTAGAATTCTTTTGTCAAAGCCACAGCTTCTCTATGAACTTTCTCATTGTTCCATTATTGTCGACGGAAATTATACTGGGAGTAGACTTTTTGAATGAATACAAAGCAATCTTAAACTTTCACGATGCTGAAATAACTTTAGAAAAAGAAGGTAAGTCAGTAGCTTTGAAATTTGAAGATTGGCTCTCAAACCATGACGAAGAAATTAATCGGCTTTACCTCCTGTTAGACAACAGTTCGGAATTTTCGACGGAACTTGACACTAACAATCACTCTGCAAGTACTGACAGGGGTGATATCGACGGCGCATTTGATACTAATGAGTTAATTCAGAATAAAATTCAAACAATTGAGAATTGTAATGACAATGATAGGCAAGACCTTTTTGAGATTTTACAAGCACATTCCACAGTTTTTACTCACAAAACAGGAACAATCAAGGGATTTCAATACCAATTTCGTGTTCGTGAGCATACTAAATTTTGTGTTAGACCATACGTAATTCCGGCGCATTATAGGGACCGTGTTAGAACAGAAATACAATCTATGCTTGACGAGGGCATTATTGAGCCTGCAGTAAGCTCATACAACAATCCGTTACATGTTGTTGAGAAGAAAAATGGATCGATCAGGCTTGTCTTAGATTCGAGACAAATCAATACTATCATTATTCCTGAAACAGACAAGCCGCAGACGATGGAAGAACTTCTTCAAAATTTTAATGGTGTAAAAGTGTTGTCTTCCATTGATCTCAGATCCAGCTTTTATCAGATCGAACTTCATCCAGAATGTAGAAAATACACAGCTTTCCTTTGTTTCGGCGTTTGTTATCAGTTTCGGAAACTTCCTTTTGGTTTGAACATTTCTTCAGCAGCATTCATTCGCGGGCTAAATTCCATATTACCTAAATTCTTAAAACGTCACATCACCTTATATGTAGACGATATTCTGATAGCAGAAGCCTCATGGGAACAACACAATCGCATCCTCAACAGCGTGTTACATATTTTTGCAGAATCTGGAATTACAGTTAACTTGGAAAAGTCTGAATTCGGTAGGTCAAAGGTGAGGTTTTTGGGACATATTATTTCTTCTGAAGGCATTCAGCCGGATCCTGAAAAGTTAGAAGCAATCAGAGCCATTCCAGTTCCATCTACAAAAAGACAAGTCTGCAGTTTTCTAGGTCTCGTAAATTTTTACCGTCATTTTCTGAATATGCAAATTCTTGTTACACCAAAACTTTGTTCTCTCACTGGAAAAAATACTATTTGGAACTGGGACGAACAAGCACAGTTGGAATTCAATTATTTGAAAGAATCGCTACTTAACGCGCCAATACTAGCTCATCCAGATCTGTCACAAGATTTCTGCCTTAGCACGGATTCTTCTAAAGTCGGTCTTGGTGCCCATTTATTTCAAGAAGCCATAGAAAATGACACTACCGTTCAGAAAACCATTGCTTTTGCTAGCCGAGTGCTAACAAAATCTGAAAAAAATTATTCCGTTACTGAATTAGAAGCTTTAGCTATCGTTTGGGCATTTAACAAATTCCGTTTCTTTCTTTCTGGTAAGCACGTAAAAGTATACAGTGATCATCGTGCATTACAATTTCTTATGTCTTCAAAATTAAATCATGACAGGTTAAAACGTTGGGCATTGTTTCTGCAAGAATTCCGCTTCACAATAGTCTACATTCCCGGCAAGGAGAACATTGTTGCGGACGCACTGTCACGCGCACCGGCTGGGCTTGAGAAAAGTAACAAAGAAGGCAACCTCGAGAAAAATTTCAGTATTCTTTACATTCAGAAAGTCGCCTTTGAAAACTTCATCACCACATCTTTAAAAGACATTGCTCATGAACAAGATAAAGATCCGATTTGGAAAGACATCAAAAGTAAATGGCATGAAAAGACACACACTCAGATTCGGCATTATTACCTGGTTAGAAACAACATACTCTTCAAACGCTGCACTGTTGATGACAAGCTATGGGTACTTTGCATTCCAGACGATTTTGTTAATAAGCTCATTTGGTACATTCATTTCAGCTACGCACATTTTGGCCCACGAAAATGTTATCATATTCTTCGAACGACTTGTTATTTTAACAATATGGAAAAGCGAATTCGAAGAGTCTTGTCTATTTGTAAACTTTGTCAAAAGGCGAAACCATCTACTGTCTCACATCGTGCTCCGTTGTTTCCTATCATTCCTTCTAAATTAAAAGAATTTGCTGCTGTTGATCTCTTGGGACCGCTTGTCAGAACATCTAATGGATTTTCGTATGTTCTAGTCGCTGTTGAACTTACTTCAAAATTTGTTTCTTTCACTCCGTTACGTAAAGCCACTGGACGATCTGTATCCAACGCCTTTGTTAAAAATTTCTTACGTGAAGTTGGACACGTTAGTAAAGTCATTTCAGATAACGGACCGCAATTCAGATCTGCTGTTTGGTCACGCATGCTTCGCAACCATAAAATCAAACCCGTTTTTATTTCATTGTACTCACCACATTGCAACCCGTCTGAACGGATTATGAAAGAAATCAATAAGCTTTGCAGACTTTATTGTCACAGAAAGCATCAGCATTGGGACAGATATTTACACTTATTTCAAAACGTGCTGAATGAAATGCCTCACGACTCCACTACTTTACCACCTACTCTTGTACTGAAGAATGAAGAACCACCGAACAGAATCAGAGAGCTTGTACCTTTCCCGAATACACGTAAACTTCGACACAAAGACATAATTGATTTGGCTCTTAAAAATATAAAATCTGCAGCAGACAAAAGGAGAAAACTACACGGTAAAGCAAATGCAAAGAAGTTGTATATTGGTCAGAAAGTTCTCATTAAAGCTCATTCATTGTCACATAAGAAGAAACACTTGAGTCACAAATTCTTTCTAGTTTACAATGGACCTTACAGAATCCAACGTGTACCACATGATAATTGCGTTGAAGTTGAAACTCTGCGTACTAGGAAGAGTAAAGGTTTACACCACATTTCACATGTAAAACCATTTATTGAGAGATAATCTGCTTTTTAACTTAGTCTTTGGTATAAAACTTTTCACTTCACATTTCTAGTATGCTTTGTCAGACTTAGAATCTGTTAACATACAACAATGTTTGAAGCTAAATATCCAATCAAGAACCAAGAGAACTTATTTAAACAGAAATGACGAATGCATTGTTATAGTGAACAGACGCCGCTGTGTTATTGTGTGTGTACATTCTTGCTTGTTAGTTGCACGATTATGGAACGACTATAAGGCTTACATACTTAGAACATTTACCAGTACTGCTAATGAGATTTTAATGCAACATTTTGGTTTACTTGAAAATAAATTCTGGATTTAAAGTACTTTCAGTGAGATACCAGATGGCACAGTGGTTAGTTTATGTGACAGCTACACGATTTTATCACGACGCTACTAATGAGTGACAATTTACAATGTTGCTTTTGCAGTGTTTCTGTTTTATATCTGCACAGTTTTCTGTTTTATTGTGGAAAGTAAAACAGGTTTTAGTAGTAACTTTTGTGGTATAGCTACAATGAGACTGCCTTTTCCGTAGCACAACAATACGTTACAGCACAGTACTTTCCTCATCACGGCAATAAGCGTAATAACTAAGACATTTATACGCAAAGCATTTCACTTTTGTGTATTATGAGGAAGTACATTGACTTCTGCAGAACTTAGCTTTCGGAGGACGATAACTACGACATTTCCACACAGATTATGTTGCAACAAGACGCACATTTAGCGCTACAGTACACGTATTTGAGTGATTAATTTTGTACTTAAAACATTTATTTTTAAAGATTTTTGAATTACAAAGAAAGTTTTCCATGATACATTTCATTCCATTGCTGTAATCTGTAACACCTGAGGGTACAATTACATTAATCCTCAGGGGGGTATACGCCTACTTTGTGTACCATGTGTTTGGCAACCACAAGGAACCCTAGCTAATATGGTATTTGCTTATACAACTTTACACATCGGTACCATATTTCTCTAACACACAAATTACACAGATATCTGATCATGTAACTGAGAGATAAACTTTTTTTATTACATCAGTGACAGATGTTTACGCAATTACACAGTTGGATAACTTCACACTTATGAAATTGTATTTTGTCTGTACTTTGTGAAATGCTCATATTTTTTCGGAACCATTGTGATACTATGAGAGCTTTGAATGATGTATTTGGTATGGATTCATGATTTTTAAAGTACGTCTGAGGCAGATGACACTTTTGACATGAGCAGAGAATTTTTTTAATTATTGGAGGAAGCTACGACGATTTTGAGATTTGACTGAGGTGTTATGATGTTATTTTTACGACGACAATGTGTATTATGCTGCTGAGGTATGTTTACGATTAATAGGCTGAGGCTATATGAGTTATTTGATTATGCTTCATATTTATAATGACGAAATATTGACGAGTATCGATGGATACGTATATGTGTAATAAGGTAAGGAGTAATGAATAGTGGGTAGGGACTCTTGACTTGTGAAAAAGGATGTTGGAAACCAAGAATCGTACTTTAAGAGTTATGAAATGTGTGTAAATGCGTGAATGTATCACAATGCCGGCGAAAATTTTTTGGACAACGTTATATTTATAGGATTTTCTTTCTACAGATTTGCAACGCTAATTCTTGACCTGTGAAATATTTTTATGTGAGACTGTCACTGTAGCGGAAACTGGTGTCGTAAATATTTCCGTAAGAAAGTTAAGTGACCACCTGCACGTAATGCGTCGTGGGCACACAGCTGTGTCAAACACCTGGAGAACAAGCCATTAGGGTGTGCCTTTCCGGAAGCACAGGTAGAAAAAAAAAGAAAAAAAGGCAGGCCTTTATCCTCGCCATTGGCATTCCTTTAGAGAAAATATTGCAAATGCGACACCCTCATTACTTCCATTAACCTTGCTATTGACATTCCTTTGTAGAAAGCATCGCAAATATTACACGCTCATTACCTGAAAACGTATGATTACTCGTACTTTGTGCTAATTACTGCAATGCTTATGAATTGATGGGAAATATTCGTACATCTGCACACCTGATTATGACAAGTGTCTTTCTATGAGAGTTGAGAGCTACTGACTTACGAAATGCCACATGACTATTGAATGATATTTTTATGCTTTGCTTTTCGTAGTTGCTTATTTCACTTGATATCTGGTTTCCAGCTGTGTTGCAGCATTGCTTTTATAAAATAAAATGCATTTGCTAATGTGAACACTTTCTGTCAACAGATCTATTAAATAATTATTTTATGATCCACATTCTTTAAAAAAGGAGCACTTGGAAAGGAAAGAACAATAAGAAGGAACTAGTAACAGTAACACATAATTTTCTTTTCAAGTACATGGTAATATTTCTTTTTACAATCAGTTGTTGTGGTGCACCACTTTAATTACATAGATATTAAGATGTGATTATACATTTCCCTTATCTGCATTGTTGTTTTTACTGTAATATTTTTTCTGCTTGAGCTTTGTCATGTATAGATATAAGTTTTATATTTTTCATATTTTTTATATTTGCTGCTGCTGTTTGCCAGGCATAGTGCTACTGAATTTTAAATTGTGTTACTCTGTTAAGCTAATTTTACTACGGACTTATTTTTCTTGCTACTGTACATTGGCTCATGTTAGTTGTAATGTTGCATTGCTTGGTAATTTATATTTACTGTAGCTTGCTTTGCAATTTTCCATTTTTTTTGCATTGCTGTTTGTGTTAATTTGTTATGTGCTGCTGCATTGCCTCGTCCCTTAGTTTAGTATCTGAGCTCAGTAGATTTAAGTTAGCTTAAGAGGAGACTATATAAGAAACTAACTATTATAAATTTATAAGAAATGCATTGAGAAGCTATCAGAAAATGGTCTGGCAAAATAAAAAGGATACTGTACAGTGGAGAAAAACTATTGTTGACAGAGGATGTGAACAGAATACAGAAAGCAGAGAGAAAAACTATTTTTGACAGAGGATGTGAACGAAATACAGAAGGCAGGCTTAGATAGGACTTTTGGGAATAATGATGAATGAAGGGAGATCTCCAAGAAGCAAAGAAAGTTTTGTTTGCAAAATACTGCAATGAAACAAACCCTGTCCTTTCCTTTTGTGTTATCCCACTATGTGTTTGGGTACCCTTGTGTATATATGTTCTTCCTGTCTTTATATGTTTACCTCATCAGACTTTTGTTGTAGAATTTTTCTCATACTCAGCTACATGAACTATGATGAGGAATACTGTTATCCTCAAATATAATTTGCGTTAATAATATGTTATTTACTTTGTAAAGATGTTAGACATTATTAATTTTGTTTTGTTTTAATGCTCATGTGTAAAGTTGATGTTTCAAAAGTTATTCTGATCTTTTATGTATTTACTTATGTCATAATTCCTGTAACACTGATGTATATGTTTATTTCTATTCTTTTGTAAAGCCCCTATTACTACAAACGTTATCTGTATTATTATGTTTTTAATGATGTTTTTGTACCTTTGTTATTGTATTCTTATGTTATAAAATTGTAATTGTCACCAGTTCATGATATTATTAACTTGTTAGCTACATTTCACTGCACACGTTTCTGTTGGTCATAGTATATGGACAATATGTGAGAAGTAGGGACTGATAGTGTTTGCACGTGTGTTAATGATTCAGCAAGTTACTGGATAACACCATTGCTGGTTCTAAGGACAATTTCAAAAACTTTGTGAGTGCACAAGTGGTGGTTTATGGACTTGCTATATTATCCGCAAGACTCTTCAACGGTGATTGTGCACCCGCACAGTCACAACAGATGGCTGCTGGCTATCTCTCCAAGGACTACAGTGGGTCTGCATCTTTGATGACCCACCAGTACCATTATCTCTACAAGGACTACAGTGGGTCTGCATCTATGATGACCCACCATGCCATTATTTCTACAAGGACTGCAGTGGGTCTGCACCTCTGGTGGCCCACCAATACCGTAATCTCTACCAGGACTACAGTGGGTCTGCTCTGTGATGACCTACCTACCAATACTCTTCAAAATTTCGACTGACTCTGCTGTGGGTTTGCTCTGTTGTGGCCCATTACCTGTCTGCATGTCGAGAGTCAGCACTGTCTTTCCATTGGAAGGACAACACTACTTCTTCAAGACTGCATGGAAATCCACTACTTCCGTGTGCATTTTCTTTTACTGCTCAGACTTTGAGAAAAACACTGCTATTCTCCTGTTATGTACGATTAGGACTGTCTTTATGGACTGTGAGACAATTTTAGCTTTTGACCAACATTGTATCAATAAGTGTGTGCATTTGATTTCTTTGTTATTGTAATTATGAAAAAAAATTTTCAAATCTGTATTGGCCATTGCCCAATCCAATTTGTAAAATTTTTTGTGGGGAGCATGGGGGCTATGTAAGTAGGCTGTTTAGGTTTTTTTTTTGGTAACGCCACCTCTGTATGAAAATCACTGGCTGTGCTGTGTGCAGTCTGTGGCTGCTTTGCATTGTTGTAATACTCGCCATTGTGTAAGTAGGCTGTTTAGGTTTTTTTATTGGTAACGCCACCTCTGTATGAAAATCACTGGCTGTGCTGTGTGCAGTCTGTGGCTGCTTTGCATTGTTGTAATACTCGCCATTGTATTGTTAGGCAGCTGGCTGTGAACAGCGCGTAGCGTTGCGCAGTTGGAGGTGAGCCGCCAGCAGTGGTGGATGTGGGGAGAGAGATGGCGAAGTTTTGTAATTTGTCATGAACTGCTATATTTATATATGATGATATCAAGGTAAATACATTGTTTGTTCTCTATTAATATCTTTCATTTGCTAACTATCCCTATCAGTAGTTAGTGCCTTCCATAGTTTGAATCTTTTATTTAGCTGGCAGTAGTGGCGCTCGCTGTATTGCAGTAGCTTGAGCAGCGAAGATTTTTGTGAGGTAAGTGATTTGTGAAAGGTATAGTTTAATGTTAGTCAGGGCCATTCTTTTGTAGGGAATTTTGAAAGTCAGATTGCGTTGCGCTAACAAAATATTGTGTGTCAGTTTAAGCACAGTCATGTATAATTGTTGAAAGGGGACGTTTCAATATGACTTAAGACTAATAATGTCCTTGTGTGATGCAAAGACAAGTTACTTCTATAGCATGTATATGTACAGTGGATAAGGCTATGGTAGAGATACAGTGCCGGACAATGAAAGGAAACTAATGACATCATGTCAATCTCCGTTACGATTGTGTGAACCAGCGTATGGCAGTAATCGCAACATTACTGCTGTAGCAGAGTTAAGAAACAGAGGACTGACTTTTGTTAAAACTCTAAAAGAGAATAAGAGAGAGATTCCAGAAGTACTTCAACCAAATAAGCATAAGCCAGTTGATTCCTCTTTGTAGGGTTTCACAAAAGACACCACAGTGTTGTAGCATTTGCCAAAGATAGACAAAGTGGTTGTTCTTGTTTTATCCATGCTTCTTAGCTCTGCTGAGGATTTGCCTTTTCAAAAACCAGAAATTATACTACAATACCACTAAAGGAGGTGTAGATGAACTGTACAAAAAGGGGTCCATATACTCCTGCTGTCAAAGGACTCGATGTTGGCTGATGCGTTTATTCTACAATTTATTGGACATGAGCACAGTAAAAGCATATGTTCTGCAAAAGAATGCAGCACATGAAACTCCTGAAAATGACACTGAGCAGTTCATGTCTGTTGTTGACTCGACAGATTTGTTACACGAGGTCACAAAGCTGTGGACTGAAGACGACAGGCAGACTAATAGTAAGGACAAGACGTACCACAATAACAGTCGTAACGGGAACCAGAACCGAAACCAAAACATTAACGATAACGGTAACGGGAATGAAAATAACCGAAATAACACGAGGAAGATTATAGAATAACCATGCACAGGAAGGTAACAACCGACTGCACTTCGGAAAGAAAAGAAGGTATGATAATCGGTGTAATTCCGGTTATCGGAATGACAACCATAGGAATAATCAGGATAACAGCGTAACGCCACAAACATGGCTAAACAACGAACAAGTAAACTGGCAGTCGAATACTGCACCACGAAACAGTGGGCAACAACATTCGATACACAATAACAACCCAAATCAAAGTAATCAGAATAACAGTAATAATACTGTGAACTGACGGGTACAAAACCAACCCGTTAGGCTAACTGATGTGATTGAAAGTAATCAACCTTCAAATAGCCTATCAAAAACTAATTTCGATCACATTGAGCCCTTGGATAGTGGTCGGGAATAGTGTAGGCATCCATAACCAAAAACAGATCAGTTTGATCTGTTATAAAAACGGTGCTGATATGCGTGATGAATTGTTCTCTGAAGAAAATTCCTGCAGAGAGGAAAACAATTCAGTGATACAGGTTGCATTTGAAGCTGAAGTAGATAAATTACCTACACTAGTAATAATTGACACCGGTGCATCGGCGGGCGTTATTTCTTATAATTTGTTTAAACAAACGGGTCAGAAGAGTACACCTCCCACATGACCAGTCCAGAATTGTAGAATTATTGGTGCGATAGGCATCAGGTCGAAGAATATTAGTTCGCAGACTCAGTTGGAAATATCGACAGGAAATGTAGCATTTTACTGCACGTTCTTGGTGGTTGAGAATTTGTGAGCCAACTGCATTATTGGTGTACGATTTCTGTAAGAGAAGGAAGCAAAAATCGACTTCTCGGCAGGAAAATGCTCTTTTACAGTTTATGGAAAAAATATAATTGTGGATTTGGTCAAAACAAAAGCTCGCCATAGTAAATTCTGCTAGCGAGTGAAAATCAAGTTTGCAGGTACTGAACCTCCACTGACAGGTGGTAGTTCAATTGCTCTAGCTGATATAAACAAGTGCGCTAATGTTGACAACAACAAGCAAGATCTCGAGGCTATATTACAAGGCAAGATTTTAGAATCAGATTACTTAAGTGAGGAGCAGAGAAATGAGCTATGCAGTCTCTTGCATAGATATCTGTAAGTCTTTGCAGAAAAACCAGATATAATAAAAGGATACGTATAACACATGCGAGTTAAGCCTCATCAAACGTAGTGCTATACAACCTACTCGATTCTCTGGACCAAGCGAGAGGCCGTAAACAAAGAAATCAAAAAAATGCTACAATGGGGAATAGCAGAAATATCCTATCAAATAAAATTAGGAGTTTCTACCTACATAAACATCTCAAGAAATTTATTTCATAAGTATGATATTTGTATTCTGTGTAAATATTTCAATTCTATTTTCATGTACATAGTAAAGGTAGTTGTGAGAAGCAGAGTCTCAACAATTATATGGACATTGTAAAGAGAAGCTGAAATGCATTTAAAAGACATTAAAATGACTTTATCGAAACTCCACTTTACCTGTAAAGCCAAAACCTGTCTTATAAAGACATCTCACGTAGTAAATTGTAAATAATAGTTGCTGCTCTAGTGTCAGTCCTAGTCGAGTGAAAGGGAAATTTTATCAACATTCAATGAAGGCGCGGTCGGGCGATGAAATCTGGGGCCGCTGGCAGAGTGTGGTAACAGTCGACAACCAGCAGGCCAGGCAAGGTAAACGTGACACTCGCGGGCGCAGGGCTGCGATGGCGGTATTGCACGCACGATTTGTTTTGAGTGGAGCAACAACGAGGCCGGAAACTGCAGCGTTGCTTTAAGTTATTGCGATGTATGAGGTGGGACACTAGGCCAGAGCCAAGAGTGGCGATTTGTAAGTGGCTGATGTGTGGGAATTTACCCCTGCCGTAGTTTCTGTCTCTCTCTCTCTGACACTATGTCAGAAGTGAGGGAAAAACCAATATAAATAGATGGGTAATTTTAGCTTGGGACAGAGTGTGCCAGGTCAGTCGAGCGTCGGGACGGACCTGTGTTGGTCTTGGCTTATAGGGGCCAGTCTGGCAGCAATGTTGTAAGTATTCTGTATAAACTTGTATTCTGTTTCTATGTACCTGTTCGGGATATATTCCGCCTCTGGGGACACAACACCAGGGCAGGACGGAACGGCAGCCTGGAACTTGGAGATCGCACAGTCTGCCTGAAGGAGGGCAGTGACAGCGGTTTGCAGCGGGTCCAGGAGGGGCTCGGTTCCTCTCGAGTCTATGGGCCACGTTACCTTCCCACCTGGTGTACCGGGGTCCGGGCGAGGCGTATGCTGTGGGGGGCACAGCAGCGCTGCGACAGCGTCAGAGACGGCGGCAGGTGTTGCCATCCGGCAAGCACCACTAGCGGCAAATTGTGGCACAGCATCCAGGTGGGCACGGGATCGCGTCTGGTCCTGTCCTGGGAGCAGCGGCGGCCCAAGCAGAGGTGACCAGTACATCCACCTTCGTCCCATGGTCGGACAGAGCGGCCAAATGGGGTGGAGGGCGGCGAGGTCCAGGGACCGTAGCAGTCTCTGGAATCGCGGGCAGCAGAGCGGTGCTAGTCGCAACGCCCCAGTGAGCGGTGACCGGGAGAGTGTGGCTGACTTCCAGCAGGGCGGTCTTGATGACGGCAGCAGCTGCGTCGGCATACCAGGAGTCTGTTGAGCCGGCTGATCTCATGGGACAGCGCGCGGACAGCACGCCGACACTACGAATCACCCATCGAGTACTGTAAATTGTAGGAATAAACAAACGTTACGGAATACCGCTTTATCATTCTCCACTGCCCCTTGACGATCTTCAACTTGCTCGGCCTCCTGACAAAATACGGCGCGGTGGGTCCCGGCCTCAACTCTGCCAACTGGAGTCTCGAGTTCGACCCCCGACTTCGCAACACAGTATAGTTTTCTAAATGGGATTTGTAGATAGTGTGTTAGTTGTAAGATTATTCGTTTATACTTTGGCTCCAAAATATGTGACTAGTTGCAAATAACTGTGCACTACTCATGTCAGATACACATGTCCCATAGGCCCAAGATAAAGTTTTGAATAATTGTATACGTACTTGTGTACATACATACTAAAGGACATATGTTCTATAGGATGATGTCCTGTGTCAATGCATTAGCCAGCAGGCAAGGGACACAGGTTATCTATCTTGCAATTAAACTATGTGCTTATGTCTTCGGACGTTAGTTTCATATTTTAGAGTTTTTTGCGTGCTTTCTTATTGGTATGGTACAAGATTGGGAATGACCCTTGAATTGGGTTTTCCTTGGAATAAAGAAATAAACTAGGAGCCATATGCGAACGAAACATATCCATGTAAAGCACAGTTGCACAGCACGTAAAACAATGGCCAAGCACAGATCGCATCGCGAATTTTCAAAGATATTGCAAAAACGGATATAATTAATGTTCATGTATAGCCATGTTTCAATCCAAATATTAAACAAGTAGTGTAAAGGGATGTCGTATTAAACGATTCTTCACACTGTGAACAAACAGGCTATTTGAAGCTGCAGAAGCTATTTTGGGCGTTAGATGAAACGCATAGCTTCAATATCAGCGTAAATTGAGTCAAAAGACTGCATGTAATTGTATATGAGTAACAAAACGAATGAACAAAGTCGGTGCTATTAAAGACTTTCAGAGAAAGCTGTAGTACGTGAACTTAAGTGTAAACAAACAGAACTGTGCAACAGAACTAGTCTGTGAGAACAGTGAACATACTTACGTTGCAAAATGCATGGTAACGTTGGCGCTTACCTTCAGTGAATTGTTCAATCACGTGTGCAGGTGCAGCACCCTGTGTATAAACTGTTAGGTAAAGCACAAGTAGCCTATCTATGGAACTCGCACTGCTACGAACCGAGTGTACACAGCGTGCGAAGTAAACCGCACTTCGACAATGTTCAACGGGAAGCTCTGGATTGTCGTGGTGAAATGTGAGCCACGTGATTGCCCAGTACTCACAGCATTTCAAAACATAGAAACTCGTCGCTGCTAAGCTATGAACGCTCTTTTAGTGCAAATGGTGATAGCGTCATATGCCAATAAATAAACTGCAATGCTCATTGCAAACAAATAGCAATCATGATGTCATCGAAAAGAAACGGCGACGTGAACAACATTGTAGATAGTAAACCTTCACTGCGGCAAACAAAACGCAAGTGAAAGAAATAAATGGACAGAAGGAACTATAAACTATCACTGCGAACAGAATGTAAAATCTTTATATGCATCCATATATGTACTAATATACTCTCTTTCGGCCAAACTACGTAATTGTATGCTTGTATACTAACGCTTAATCGATTATATTCCATGTACCCAATGCCCGAGATGCCTGTCTTGTGGGAGAGCAAATTGTAGCCACATGTATACTGTAACCAGCTGCAAATCCTGACATGTCTTTCCATATTCCTGTCCGCACCTGAAAGTACCTGACATTGACTACCATCTACCAGCAAGAGCCGTCGTTCTTGCCTACAAATTATTGTATTCGACGTTGTAAAACTGTGAAAAACTCTTAATCGAACTCAATTCTGTAAAGACTTACGGTTTTGATTTGTGAGAAAGAACGTTTATGACGAACTCATATAGTCAGACCTTTACATGAAAAAAGTATTTGGTAACAGACTCTTACACTAAAGAACTTTTTAAAACTTGAGCATTTTATGTAATAATCTTGTTTAACATGTGTTTTAGTGAATATTTTATGGACTTCAGAAGTTAATGTGTTTTAAAAATGACATGACAAAATGCCTACGAATTTCCGCAATATTTGTACTGCTTTGTTATATGTAAAATATTATTGTACTTTGCTATCCAAATATTTAGATAATTTTCAATCAAGAACAGACTGAAGAATGTACATCCAACCCTTGGTTTTTTACATCAATTTCCTTGGAAGCACGTCTGAATAGGTGCACGAATAACTACAGTCAGGCACACATTTATTAAGAACAGTTTTAAATTTAAGAATATTGACATTAATAAATTTTGCTTAGAGCAACACATAGAAGCATGTGCAACAGAGATAGACGATCATAATAGGTCCTTTATAATAGTAGCCCTATACAGAGCACCTTCAGGAAATTTCAATCTGTTGATAAACGGTCTGGAAGATTTATTATTTCATCTAAAATTAAAAAACAAAGAACTAGTAGTTGCTGGTGATTTTAATATAGATGTACTGAAAAACACTGTCAGTGAATAGTTACTGAAATCAGTCACATTGTCATTCAATTTAAGTTCTACTGTAAATTTCCCAACTAGGGTATACAAATGTTCTAAGATTGCCACTGATAATATCTTTATAGACAATTCTCGGCAACTAAGCCACATTACAAAACCAGTAGCTATCTGACCATGACATACAGCACCTAACATTAAATTTTGATAATTTTCAGAGTAAAACATCTATCAGAACTGAGTATAGAAGGCCAGTAAAACAGTCAAAAACTGAGAAATTTAGGAGATTGCTCAAAGAAATTAATTGGATGGATGTTTACTGCATTCAAGACACAAATGGAAAATACAAAACATTCATTAATAAAGTTAGCACCTTATTTTGAAATTATTTTCCGTTGAAGGTAACTCAAATTAAGCAGAAGTCTAATAAGAAACCACAGATCACACAAAGGATAAAGACATCATGTGAGACAAAAAGGAAACTCTATCTGATATGTAGGGACACCTTTGATATTGGCAATATAGCTCATTACAAAAATTACTGCAAAATATTGAAGAAGGTTATCCAGAAATCTAAACACCTGCATTATGAGAAGAAGATAAATACATCCAGCAATAAAATAAAAACAATATGGGACATAGTTAAGTCAGAGACAGGTAGGACCAAAAATGAGGAGAAACAAATAGCTCTAAAAATAAATGAAACCCTGGTAACAAACGCATGTTGTGTTGCAAACCATTTAAACAAGTAGTTTGTTACTGATAGCATGGGGTTGTCAGGTTCATTAAATAATGCAATGGAATATCTTAGACCAGTGCACACAAGGAATCTCAGTAAAATGGAATTGACACTTACTTCACCCAAATAAATAGAATCCATCACAAAGTCCTTGAAATCAAAGCATTCTAGTAGTTATGATAACATATCAACAAAGTTAATAAAAGAGTGACATGTGAGCTTAGTCATGTCTTAAGTTATTTGTCTAATGAATCACTTATCACAGGAACATTACCAGACTGGCTTAAATATGCTGAAGTTAACCCTCCCCACAAGAAAAAGGACAAAGAAATCCCATAAAATTACCGACCGATCTCACTTTTGCCGGCTTTTTCAAAAATCTTTGAAAAGGTTATGTTCAAGCTTCTACTTAAGCACCTTAGTGAAAATAACATACTGTTAACGTCTCAGTTTGGGTTTCTTAAGAGTTCTGATATTGAGAAGGCTATTTACACTTACAGTGAAAATGTCCTTAATTCATTAGACAACAAATTAATGGCAACTGGCATACTCTGTGACCTGTAAAAGGCTTTTGACTGTGTGAATCACAACATTCTTTTAAGTAAATTAAAATATTATGGCATCACTGGTAGTGCTGCAAAGTGGTTTCAGTCATAGCTTACTAATAGAAAACAAAATGTGTCATTATGTAACACTTCAGCAGTAGGCAATCAGACATCATCTTTCTGGGAAGAAATTACATGTGGTGTTCCCCAAGGTTCCATACTAGCTCCACTACTTTTTCTTGTGTATATTAATGACCTGTCATCTGTTACATCACCAGATGCCAAGTTTGTCTTATTTGCAGATGATGCAAAGATTGCAATAAATAGTAAATCAAATATAAATTTAGAAATGGCAGCTAATCGAATTTTTACTGACATTAATAAGTGGTTCATAGACAATTCACTGTCGTTAAACTTTGAAAAGACCCACTATATGCAGTTCAGAACTTCCAAGTGATTTCCTTCTAGTGTGTGTATAAAATATGAGGACGTGGAAATAAGAGAAGTTGAGACTGTAAAATTCTTGGCATTACAACTTGATAATAAATTCAGTTGGGAGCGACATACTAACGAACTTCTAAAGCACGTAAAAAAGTGTGTTTGCAATGTGAATGACGTCAGATGTAGGAGATATAAATATAAAAAAAACTGGCATATTTTGCTCATTTTCACTCCATTATGTCATATGGTATCACATTCAGGGGTAGCTACACAAACTGAGAAAAAATTTTGGATTACAGAAGCATATGATAAGAGTAATATGTATTGTAAATCCAAGAACATCATGTCGACACCTGTTCAAAGAATTAGGCATACTAACCACAGCTTCTCAGTATATTTATTCCTTAATGAAGTTTGTTGTAAATAATACATTTCTTTTTCCAACTAACTGCTTAGTTCACACTATCAATACGAGGCTTAAGAACCATATACATAAAGATTTAAAATCACTTACTCTTGCCCAGAAAGGAGCCCAGTATTCAGCAACACATATTTTCAATAAGTTACCAGCAGCAATTAAGAGTTTAATTTCAGACAAGGCACAATTTAAACATAATTTAAAAAAATTTTTGGTGGCCGACTCCTATTTCATCCACGAATTTCTCAACAAGTGCAGTAGACCATTGTAATGAAAATTTATTATACTTTAATTTTTGACAATACTTGGGTGTAACAGCTGAGTAACCTCCTACTGTGTAAATGATGGATGTATGGAAAGCAAATGTAAGTCTTAAGTCTGTAAATAGTTGATGTTTAATTTTAAATATTATACGTAATTTGACTGTTCTTAACTGAGGATAATTGAAATGAATAATTTACTTTAATTTTTGACAATACTTGATTGTAATTTCCAAGTAACCAGCTACTGTGTGAATGATGGATTTAATGAAAGCAGATGTAAGTATTAAACCTGTAAATATTAGAAGTTTAATTTTAATTCATGTATATAATTTTACTGTTTATTGACTGAGAATCATTAAAATTAATTACATTTTTGTAATGTGTTTGTCTGACATGTTCCACACCCAGGAGGATCCCCTCTTTGTGGGTCTATAGAATGAATAATTAATCTAATCGAAGTTAGAACACAGGACTCAGTCAAATAAAAGGCAACAGTAAAGTGTAAATGTAAATTTACTCAGATAATAGCCCTTTTTCTTAAGTGAAAAAAGAGGTATCCATGTAACATGTAAAACTGTGAACTAATGCCCATGACTACGAAAACAACAAACGAAGTGACTTAGTTAAATGTTGATCCCCAACAGTCAAAACAGTATTATCTCAGCATTTAGGAGGCATTTTATAATGTCCCCAACTTTTACTCGAAATTTACCCGAAGTAATGTAATTACGGCAGACGCCTCTGGTTAATGTATCGATGATCACACAAAGATCATAATGTGTGATTAGTATAAATAGCAGTGAACAAAGGGCCCTGCTCTCGTTTCTTTTCGCTCTGCTCATTTGCTCTTTCCTTTTTGCCATTGTGCTTGTCTCTGTGGGTTAGCTTGATTCATGTTACGCAATTAATTTAGCGGATTCGATGAAATGGTCATAGGAAAAATTTCTTGGGCTGTTACATAGTTATTTGCAACTGGAACTTTTATTAGAAATCAGAATATTAAGTGCATGCACTTGAATAATGTGCGTTTCATGTAGAGGATCTTCCATTTTAAATATTAGGCATAAAATGTGTGCTGTATAGATTAGTGTAAGTTGACTTTTGTATCTTTAACATATAGTGTTAAAGTTTAACCATATTTCATTTACGAACCTATCCTTCCTTCATAAATTCATAATTTTGTGTATTTCCTTAAAAACGGAAGCATTTCTTCTGGTTATTAGCCTATAGTTAGCGTGCGCCATTTCGTGCGCTGTAGTCCTTTTTTTGTGAAACACGATAAACCTGCAATCATTTTAATATTACGAAGTCTGATAATCAATTTAACGCTAATTTCCGCAAGAAAACATTTAAATTCAAGGTCAGTAACAAATTTTGCCAAAAGATTTGCTCTCAAAGCCAAAACTGTGGGCTGTTGCTACTTTTAGAAGAAACTGTATTAATTTCCGTAGAAGTTTAGAATTAAGTCAGTAATTTGATGAATGAGGCCCAGTTTCTTTTAGCGTTGCCGCCATTGTTTTTCATTTTAATATAAAAATAGTTCACAACCCGAAATTGCCTTCCATATTAATTACAAGTAAAATAATTAAATCACAATTAACGAGCGGTGACGTTAAAATACTGTCCACAAACACAAAATCTTGTGATTTTTTTTATTTTCTGACGAACTGAAGAAGATCTGTATTTGTAAGTGGTCTGTCTAGTAGTATCGGTACGAGCTTTTTGTATGAACAGTTCAAGCCCTTTCCAGTATGTTTTTAAATATAGTCCTTTACTGATAGTGATGGCCTCCATTCCCCTATTATATCGTCAGCCTTTTGTAGTCACTCCTCTGCGTTTTGTACATTCTTCACAGTTTGTGCTATGGCAGCCACTTCAACCAAAGAACCAACTGCTGATAAGGCCTGCAAGTGCTGGAATTAAAACTGTAATGATTCCACCAGATGTCTTAGGTACTGGCGTTTTAACATGAATTTTCCTTCTTGCTACTCCTTTCCGCTTCAAGGCACTTTCAGCCACTGCCATCGTTGACTGCATGCAATTTTCTTTAACACTCTGCAGGTTTTTTCTGTAGTGTGCGACAAGCTGAGTTCACAATTTGCTTGTAATTTAAGTTTCGCACACATTGCTTTATCAATTAGGAATGCTGTAATATATTTTCCTATCCCTGTGTCTTTTCTTCCGCCTATTTGCTCGGCTTTATCAACTAATATTTGATCTGCAGTGTGACGATTGCTGTTTATAGCATAAGCTCTATCATTCTACTTTCAAGCGTTGTCTAGTATATTAATACCTTTATCGTCATAAGCTAGACGCTTTTTCAGCTTCATTCCAGGTCCACGGTAATTGTAGCCAGGGATATGCCATTCAACTTGTAACTTACTGAGAAAACCACTCTGATGTGCTTCCTAGAAGTCACGTCACGGAACTGTATGGATTGATGTTTGATTGTCCTGTTTATGTACCAGATCTTCAATATTCACCCTACTGCTGTGCTTTGATGGGAAGCTGAGACACCTAACTAAAGCCTTATTCCCTTGGCATCTTGTCACATGCTCTATGAGAAACGCGTGGTTAAGAGCTATTGTGTAATTCATCTGCTTAACGAGAATCTGGCTATTTCTTCACCATCACTGTCCTTCAAGGTGTTAGTTCTTGAGTTTGTGCGTTGCTCTTTGGAAACTTTGAATATTTCCATTGACCAATTCACCAGGTAAGATTTCTCAAACGCCTTTTTCTATTTCGAAACACATACCAAATCACCTGCATTGATTTCCGCTTGTGTGAGTGCACCATCTTAATATGACTGTGTGCTGTATTTAGAAGGCCAATATCATCGACATAAAGTAGTCTCATTTTATTTGTGTGGTGCAGAGTTCAATTATACTGCCTAGTTATTTGCAGGAGATTGTCCAGCCATTTGTATTACCATCAAAGATTAAATTTCATCCACATATGGTTTTTTATCATTCTGTTCAAATGTTCCACAATACTTGCTTTCATGTATGAGAATGTGAAATACTGGTATAATCCCTATTGATCCGTTACAGACTTGGCGTGTATGCTGTAAAATTCATCTCCTTGGTTGGTTTAAAAATTGTGAGAATATCAGTTCATCCCCATCTGCAATTTTTCAAACACCTGTGCAGTTTCCTTCTGTGTCTTTGCTTCCTCAGGTACGGTTCAGGTGTATTTTGAAAATGTACCTATAATCATTAAAATAGATTTGAAACTTTTGTTCATGCGTGAATATTGTGTTATATCCTTGAGATCAGCCTGCCATGAACCATCTAAACCTCTTACGATGATGTGTCTATGTGTTAATGTTTAGCACGCATGTTTGTGAGGCTCATGAATGATTGTCTCCGTAATTACTCTACGATATGTCTTTGGCGAAGCTCTGAAATCATTGATATGGTTTCATTGACTTGCGACATACACTCCTGGAAATGGAAAAAAGAACACATTGACACCGGTGTGTCAGACCCACCATACTTGCTCCGGACACTGCGAGAGGGCTGTACAAGCAATGATCACACGCACGGCACAGCGGACACACCAGGAACCGCGGTGTTGGCCGTCGAATGGCGCTAGCTGCGCAGCATTTGTGCACCGCCGCCGTCAGTGTCAGCTAGTTTGCCGTGGCATACGGAGCTCCATCGCAGTCTTTAACACTGGTAGCATGCCGCGACAGCGTGGACGTGAACCGTATGTGCAGTTGACGGACTTTGAGCGAGGGCGTATAGTGGGCATGCGGGAGGCCGGGTGGACGTACCGCCGAATTGCTCAACACGTGGGGCGTGAGGTCTCCACAGTACATCGATGTTATCGCCAGTGGTCGGCGGAAGGTGCACGTGCCCGTCGACCTGGGACCGGACCGCAGCGACGCACGGATGCACGCCAAGACCGTAGGATCCTACGCAGTGCCATAGGGGACCGCACCGCCACTTCCCAGCAAATTAGGGACACTGTTGCTCCTGGGGTATCGGCGAGGACCATTCGCAACCGTCTCCATGAAGCTGGGCTACGGTCCCGCACACCGTTAGGCCGTCTTCCGCTCACGCCCCAACATCGTGCAGCCCGCCTCCAGTGGTGTCGCGACAGGCGTGAATGGAGGGACGAATGGAGACGTGTCGTCTTCAGCGATGAGAGTCGCTTCTGCCTTGGTGCCAATGATGGTCGTATGCGTGTTTGGCGCCGTGCAGGTGAGCGCCACAATCAGGACTGCATACGACCGAGGCACACAGGGCCAACACCCGGCATCATGGTGTGGGGAGCGATCTCCTACACTGGCCGTACACCACTGGTGATCGTCGAGGGGACACTGAATAGTGCACGGTACATCCAAACCGTCATCGAACCCATCGTTCTACCATTCCTAGACCGGCAAGGGAACTTGCTGTTCCAACAGGACAATGCACGTCCGCATGTATCCCGTGCCACCCAACGTGCTCTAGAAGGTGTAAGTCAACTACCCTGGCCAGCAAGATCTCCGGATCTGTCCCCCATTGAGCATGTTTGGGACTGGATGAAGCGTCGTCTCACGCGGTCTGCACGTCCAGCACGAACGCTGGTCCAACTGAGGCGCCAGGTGGAAATGGCATGGCAAGCCGTTCCACAGGACTACATCCAGCATCTCTACGACCGTCTCCATGGGAGAATAGCAGCCTGCATTGCTGCGAAAGGTGGATATACACTGTACTAGTGCCGACATTGTGCATGCTCTGTTGCCTGTGTCTATGTGCCTGTGGTTCTGTCAGTGTGATCATGTGATGTATCTGACCCCAGGAATGTGTCAATAAAGTTTCCCCTTCCTGGGACAATGAATTCACGGTGTTCTTATTTCAATTTCCGGGAGTGTATTTCCTGCTGTGGCCAGTACTGTGACTAGCCACAGCTGTTCTATGATTTCATTTGGGTCGTCATAGTATATATGGTGTAACAAAAAAGTGTAGAGCACAAATTGCAGGATACATTGGGTATGGTTTTGCAGCCGTCCATAATATGAGCGTGGAGACGCTGAATATCTTGTACTGGAGTTCCATACATAAGAGAGTTCAAATGCTCCGGCAAATAAAAGTCCAGTCGGTTTAGATCCAGAGAGCTTGGAGGCCAGGCAGTTGGCCCATCTCTACCTATCCATATGTCACTGAAACTGCTATTTAGAAATCTATGGATGTTAAAATGAGAACGTGCACTATCGTGCATGAAGTACATGTTTTGTTGCACAGCTAAAGGCACATCTGCTAACAGCTCAGGTAGAACATTCTTAACGAAATTATGATAACTTTGTCCATTGAGCGTGGGTGGAAGAAACTGAGGCCCTACGAAACAGTCACCAACAATGACAGCCCAGACATTGACAAATAATCTTCACTGATGAATTGCTTCAACAGTTGCGTGACAATTGACTACCCATACTTACCGACTGTGAAAATTTGTAATGTGATCTCGTGAAACAATGCGCCATCTATGAACAGCACCATTGCACCAAAATTAGGGTTGACACTTCGTTGGATAAACCATTCGCAGAAGAGTGCCCGAGCGGGAAAATAAGCTGCTGATAATGCCTGCACACACTGTAAATGGTATAGATACAGCTGGTCCTTGTGTAACACTCGCCAGACGGTCATGTTATCAACATTAAGTGTTGTAGCTACATGTCTTGTACTGACACCAGGGTTGTCGTCAACTACATGAAGAACTGCCACCTCTCGTTGTGGTGTCCTCGTCCTTCTGGGCCTCCCCTGTCGCGAGTATCAGGCTTAAATGCGCCATGTTCCCTACAACGACGGTCAATGGCTTCAAACGTCCTGCTGTCAGGGCACCTTCGTCCTGGAAATCTCTCCCGGTGCAAACGTTCAGCGCGAGCGCCATTGCCGTCATCTCTGCATTTGTGTACACTACCATTGCATGAGCCAAGTCTGTGATTAAATCTACATAGTAACCCATGTGCTTGCAACAGTCGCACTGATTGCTGGAACAGTTGATGTTACCTGTAAACAGGCAATGGTGTATGTCATATGGCAACAGGAGCATTTAAAACATTACACGGGTGGTGCACAAAATAACCAGACTTCACCAAGAGTGCATGTTCGCCATAATTCTAACGTTTTGTTCTCATGTGTTTCCCATGATTATTGAGTTGGATAAAATGAGTTTTAACATGGAAACAAAACGTTTCCAGGCCCATGTAAAAAATTTCGTCGTTACCCCTAAATACCCTAATTTGATATTTAGGGGTGAGACCAATGTCAATTTTGATAGTTCCCGTACCCAGCAACAGATGGCAACACTTATTTCTAAGCTTTTACATTTGAGGGTTAGCTCGTTTTTCCGCAAATGCGCCGGCTGCTGTGGCCGCGTGGTTCTAGGCACTTCAGTCCGGAACCGCGCTGCTGCTACGGTCGCAGGTTCGAATCCTGCCTCGAGCATGGATGTGTGTGATGTCCTTAGGTTAGTTAGGTTTAAGTAGTTCTAAGTCTAGGGGACTGATGACCTTAGATGTTAAGTCCCATAGTGCTTAGAGCCATTTTAACCATCCGCGCAAGTCTTCATATGTATGAGGAGGAACACATCCTGTATTAACGTGATACAGCTGTAAAAATTGTATTTTACCACTACCAGACCTGACAGATACAAGGCCCTACTACTGCTCAGTCTCTAGAATTTTTGCAAGTTCAACTGTTTGTTACTAAGAGCTCATTTATTTACATATATGTATCCCCAATTTACAACTAACAGAGTAATATTCATTGTCATGCTACATTCCTCCTGATTGCTTAGCAGTCCAAATAACCTGTCATGTCTTGATGTGGAGGGCTGTGAAAACACATGTGTTCCGTTGTGGCTCAAGCAATAGTATGTCATTGGTTACCTCTGTGTCCTCAAATGCACTATGGGCTGTGAGGGCTGTTTTGATAGTCCAGGTAATGGTACTTTACTAGTATTGTAATAATAACAAAGCCCTAATATACACTGAAGAGACAAATAAAAAGTTTTTTTTTTTTTTTTTTTTTTGGTCATCAGTCTACTGACTGGTTTGATGCAGCCCGCCACGAATTCCTTTCCTGTGCTAACCTCTTCATCTCAGAGTAGCACTTGCAACCTACGTCCTCAATTATTTGCTTGACGTATTCCAATCTCTGTCTTCCTCTACAGTTTTTGCCCTCTACAGCTCCCTCTAGTACCATGGAAGCCATTCCCTCACGTCTTAGCAGATGTCCTATCATCCTGTCCCTTCTCCTTATCAGTGTTTTTCACATATTCCTTTCCTCTCCGATTCTGCGTAGAACCTCCTCATTCCTTGCCTTATCAGTCCACCTAATTTTCAACATTTGTCTATAGCACCACATCTCAAATGCTTCGATTCTCTTCTGTTCCGGTTTTCCCACAGTCCATGTTTCACTACCATACAATGCTGTACTCCAGACGTACATCCTCAGAAATTTCTTCCCCAAATTAAGGCCGGTATTTGATATTAGTAGACTTCTCTTGGCCAGAAATGCCTTTTTTGCCATAGCGAGTTTGCTTTTGATGTCCTCCTCGCTCCGTCCGTCATTGGTTATTTTACTGCCTAGGTAGCAGAATTCCTTAACTTCATTGACTTCGTGACCATCAATCCTGATGTTAAGTTTCTCGCTGTTCTCATTTCTACTACTTCTCATTACCTTCGTCTTTCTCCGATTTACTCTCAAACCATACTGTGTACTCATTAGACTGTTCATTCCGTTCAGCATATCATTTAATTCTTCTTCACTTTCACCCAGGATAGCAATGTCATCAGCGAATCGTATCATTGATATCCTTTCACCTTGTATTTTAATTCCACTCCCGAACCTTTCTTTTATTTCCATCATTGCTTCCTCGATGTACAGATTGAAGAGTAGGGGCGAAAGGCTACAGCCTTGTCTTACACCCTTCTTAATACGAGCACTTCGTTCTTGATCGTCCACTCTTATTATTCCCTCTTGGTTGTTGTACATATTGTATATGACCCGTCTCTCCCTATAGCTTACCCCTACTTTTTTCAGAATCTCGAACAGCTTGCACCATTTTATATTGTCGAACGCTTTTTCCAGGTCGACAAATCCTATGAAAGTGTCTTGATTTTTCTTTAGCCTTGCTTCCATTATTAGCCGTAACGTCAGAATTGCCTCTCTCGTCCCTTTACTTTTCCTAAAGCCAAACTGATCGTCACCTAGCGCATTCTCAATTTTCTTTTCCATTCTTCTGTATATTATTCTTGTAAGCAGCTTCGATGCATGGGCTGTTAAGCTGATTGTGCGATAATTCTCGCACTTGTCAGCTCTTGCCGTATTCGGAATTGTGCGGATGATGCTTTTCCGAAAGTCAGGTGATATATCGCCAGACTCATATATTCTACACACCAACGTGAATAGTCGTTTTGTTGCCACTTCCCCCAATGATTTTAGAAATTCTGATGGAATGTTATCTATCCCTTCTGCCTTATTTGACCGTAAGTCCTCCAAAGCTCTTTTAAATTCCGATTCTAATACTGGATCCCCTATCTCTTCTAAAATCGACTCCTGTTTCTTCTTCTATCACATCAGACAAATCTTCACCCTCATAGAGGCTTTCAATGTATTCTTTCCACCTATCTGCTCTCTCCTCTGCATTTAACAGTGGAATTCCCGTTGCATTCTTAATGTTACCACCGTTGCTTTTAATGTCACCAAAGGTTGTTTTGACTTTCCTGTATGCTGAGTCTGTCCTTCTGACAATCATATCTTTTTCGATGTCTTCACATTTTTTCTGCAGCCATTTCGTCTTAGCTTCCCTGCACTTCCTATTTATTTCATTCCTCAGCGACTTGTATTTCTGTATTCCTGATTTTCCCGGAACATGTTTGTACTTCCTGCTTTCATCAATCAACTAAAGTATTTCTTCTGTTACCCATGGTTTCTTCGCAGCTACCTTCTTTGTACCTATGTTTTCCTTCCCAACTTCTGTGATGGCCCTTTTTAGAGATGTCCATTCCTCTTCAACTGTACTGCCTACTGCGCTATTCCTTATTGTTGTATCTATAGCGTTAGAGAGCTTCAAACGTATCTCGTCATTCCTTAGTACTTCCGTATCCCACTTCTTTGCGTATTGATTCTTCCTGACTAATGTCTTGAACTTCAGCCTACTCTTCATCACTACTATATTGTGATCTGGGTCTATATCTGCTCCTGGGTACGCCTTACAATCCAGTATCTGATTTCGGAATCTCTGTCTGAGCATGATGTAATATAACTGAAATCTTCCCGTATCTCCCGGCCTTTTCCAAGTATACCTCCTCCTCTTGTGATTCTTGAACAGGGTATTCGGTATTACTAGCTGAAACTTGTTACAGAACTCAATTAGTCTTTCTCCTCTTTCATTCCTAGTCCCAAGCCCATATTCTCCTGTAACCTTTTCTTCTACTCCTTCCCCTACAATTGCGTTCCAGTCGCCCAGGACTATTAGATTTTCGTCCCCCTTTACATACTGCATTACCCTTTCAGTATCTTCATACACTTTCTCTATCTGTTCATCTTCAGCTTGCGACGGTACATCTGCATAATATCGTGTAGGGCCCCGCGAACACACAGAAGTGCCGCAACACGACGTGGCGTGGGCTCGACTAATGACTGAAGTAGTGCTGGAGGGAATAGATACCATGAATCCTGCAGGGCTGTACATAAATCCGTAAGAGTACGAGAGGGTGGAGATCTCTTGTGAACATCACGTTGCAAGGCATCCGAGATTCGTACAATAATGTTCATGTCCGGGGAGTTTGGTGGCCAGCGGAAGTGTTTAAACTCAGAAGAGTGTTCCTGGAGCCACTATGTAGCAATTCTGGACGTATGGGATTCCGCATTGCCCTGATGGAATTGCCCAAGTCCGTCGGAATGCACAATGGACGTAATGGATGCAGGTGATCAGACAAGATGCTTATGTACGTGTCACCTGTCAGAGTTATATCTAGACGTATCAGGGGTCCCATATAACTCCAACTGCACACGCCCTACACCATTACCAGCTTGAACAGCCCCTGCTGACTTGCACGGTTTATGGATTCATGATGTTGTCTCCATAACCGTACACGTCTATCCGCTCGATACAATCTGAAACGAGACTCGTCCGACCAGGCAACATGTTTCCAGTCATCAACAGTCCAATATCGGTGTTGACGGGCCCATGCGAGGCGTAAAGCTTTGTGTTGTGCAGTCATCGAGGGTACACGAGTGGGACTTAGCTCCGAAAGCCCATATTGATGATGTTTCGTTGAATGATTCGCACGCTGACACTTGTTGACGGCCCAGCATTGAAATCTGCAGCGATTTGCAGAAGGGTTGCACTACTTTCACGTTGAACGATTCTCCTCAGTCGTCGTTGGTCCCGTTCTTGTAAGATCATTTTCCGGCCGCAGCGACGTCGGAGATATGATGTTAATACCACGTTCGAACTCACTTGAATCTTGATAAGATGCCAGTGTAGCAGCAGTAACCGATCTGACAAGTGTTCGAGACACTTGTTGTCTTATATAGGCGTTGCCGACTGCAGCGCCGTATTCTGCCTGTTTACATATCTCCGTATTTGAATACGCATGCCTATACCAGTTTCTTTGGCGCTTCAGTGTAGAATGTAAATGACGTTCACTTTGTTTAAAAGGCTTTAAGAGTTTTCTCATACAAAATTTGGAGGCATTACTTTTCAGTCTCTCTCGTAGATCCCTGTAGATTCTCGTTAGTGCCAGGAATCTTAACGTCACCCTCAGCCTCTCATGTGGAGAAATTGCTTTCGTCATACAAGTATTCTTTCGTATTATACCAGGAGTTATGAGCGTCAAAAGGCTAAATGCATCCTCAAATAATTACAACAGTCGTCGTTTTGATCCTGCAACTCGCGAAGTAAATTTCTACTGCCTTCGCTTATGCAGCCACCATCAAGACCATTTTGATCTATTTCTTGCATTTTGTTTGCAGTTGTTTTTGCAGCACAATTTGAGATCTCAGACCATACTAGAATTTTCTCCGTTACGGTCGTCTGAATAAATGAAATAAACTTTGAGGTTGCCAGAGTGTAGTCGTTTTCCATCGGAATGTCTTTCGTAGACCGACAGTTGGCGTAGATTGCAACTTGTGTCGTGTGTGCAAACCACATTTGCAACGATTTGTTTAGTGCACAGTCATTTGCGCTGACTGAACGTTGCGTGTGGATGAGCTTTAACCTGTTATTGAGAGTGTGAACTACATAGGCTACATAATTTTTTTTATCGATTTTTCGTTGAAAAACCTCTCTGAACTGAGGCACTGGATGCAGGAATATTTAAAATTAGTTCAAAGAAATTTACAACTTTATAGTATGCAGTCTGGGTCCTATTTGGCAATAAACTTCAACACATCACCTTTATGATGCATTTCTCGTAAATGTAAGCAAACACTTTAGTCTTTGACAGAGAAAAAAACAAAAAAATGATCCGTAGCAGTCTTTTAGTCATTGTAAAGCAGGTTCAGGGTAAAATTTCTGTTATTGATCAAATTTATGTATATTCAAAAGTTTCAAAAATAGCAAAGAGCCAAAGTTAATAAATTTATCTTGTAACTGGAAAATCACTGCACACAAAATTTTACGGCAGATTCTTCGAAAGTTTGCTTCTAAATTGTCTGCAGATTATTTCTAGGGTGTTTAGTTACTGCTTCTTCCATATGTTGCCCATGAATTACTGTATCCCACATTTTTTCAAACCCTACAAATTTGGTTTTTAACATTCCCTCGAATTCATTAATTTTACAAGTTAGACAATGTTACAAGTTCTGTTTTGAAATATACCAAACAAGGCAAACCTCAGAGGGAAAATATCTGTAGCAGTGTGTAGAACGAAATTTAAACAGATACCTTGAATCGTGATTTCAAATCCACAAGCAGCAGTGTCTTCGTCCACTTATCTGGATCTATTATGTTCTTGAAACGTGAAACCAGCTCACTGCATTATTAGGTTTTCGCGAAACAGGATGTAGAACACGACGACCTAGCAGACAATTTAGGTGGTCGTTTCTTTCATGCTCATCTAGCGCTAAGGTTCTTTTTGTTGAATAGAAAAAAAGTGACATGGCAGCCAACGTGAGTCAAAATATTCGGCTTTCTTTGATGTATGGCACGGCTTGCAATAGCACTGAATTGATTAACGTAAGGGTTAACGAACAGTGCAGTATAAAATCTATTTATCACTCTTGAGTGAAGTCTAGGTAAATGACCAGCCAACTGCAGTTCCATCGTAATTCTAAGAATATTTACGAATTTTAGAAACCTTTCACTGACTTGACTAACAGCTGTGACATAGAGCACTACTGAGGAGACATCCAGAATAACGGGGACAAAATTCAATCCACTTTTACGTATTTTTATTTTAGAAGCAGTCAAGCAATTCTGTATATGTACTAAATGATGTTTCACCTTTTCGTCAATTTCACTGAGTAGATGTCTGAGTTCAACATAAGTTAATTTGTCCAAATTTTGCGTACTAGGGCATCCCGACAGCCACTTGTTTCTGTTGTAAAGTTGCGAACTGAAACGCCGTGTGCAAGATTTCTAGTTATGATGCATGACTCGGCAGCCCTGCTTGGAGTTCCATGATTACGTCGCTGGCGCTACAATATGTAACGGGCTCGGTTGCTTACTTTCCCGCCGACAGCAGCACACCAGTGCGACGGTTATTATAAACTGTCAAGGCTGCTTATGGCGTTAAAATAACACAAAACTACTTGTATAACTCATATGTGTAATCACTTACTTGTATCAACCACAGGTACGTTTTCTGTAGCACCAGAAAAGAGATTACAACTTTTAGTTGTTATCGCTTCACACCAATGTCTGAAGTCGGTTCAGTGCCGGACCTAATGCGTTTCGAATCTTCAGCTGCCGCTTGTTACAGTCCATTCAGAGAACATCAGTCCTTGCCTGAATAGTAACTGATAATGAGTGCAAACTTACGAATTTGGCTGAATATCGTGAAAATCGGCAGCGCTAATCCGAAAATACTGTATAACATCCGTTTGTCAACCCATGCAAGGAATGATTTTAAATTTTAAAGTTTCAATTGTTTTCGTCATTATTTCCAGTTTATGCTGGATAGGCGGTGCTTCCCTTAAGACCATTGAGTACACGCTATTTCTCCACGCTATACAGACTATTTCCTTGTCTCTTTCCCCGCAACACTGCATCTCTCATATTGTTGGAGGCATTTTCTCAGGTATTTGTAACTCTAACTTATTTTTGATTCTTGCAAAATTCTGTCTAGAGTTTTGTTATAATTTTTCTCCGATAAGCAACTGATTCTAGTGATGAATCCTATCTGGATATTTTTAAAGCAGTCCTTTACTTCATCAAGATATCTGGTGTGATCCAGCTATTTTTTAGCTCGTTGAACAGTTCCCTTCTCCATAGAACTTTTGCATCATTTCTGTTAACGCAGTATTGGTACTGAACGAGTAAATTTGCAGCCTACAGGTACATAATTTATTTGTTTTTGTTACTACACGCATTTACATGTTACCTGTTCAGTGGAACAATGCCTTAAAATAACTAAAATAAACGTATTTGTGTGTGACACGTCTCACACTGTCAGTGAAACATTCGAACAGTTAGCAATGGGAGTAAACATGTTTATTTTTTCTTGTGCCACACTAACTACATGTTTTCAATTAAAAACTGGTTTATAGAATTTAAGGAACGGTCCAGATGAAATGATTTCAGTTTGGGTTTATAATTTTATTGCCACGTACTAAATATTTTGTATAAGAAAAAACGAACAAAAGTATCTATTGTTGCATGCTGAAAACCTTTCTGAACACTGACAACCTCAGCAGTGTGCACTGATCATTTCTTCACCTAGTATTGTGGATATGGACATCATTATTCATTTCAAATTATTTATGATAAATTTCATTAGTAAATAACTATAAGGTGAAGTTATAATTAAAATGTTTTAACTCCTTGAATAGGTAGGCCTGCTTACATGATGTCTGTGGAGGAAAGCCACATTATGTTCTTACTGCTGCTCTCTTACAACCATTAATTTCTTCTAAGTGCTCTATAAAATTAAACCATAACACACTGATGAGCAGTATGGTGTAAATATGTGTTAAGATATAGTTCCATTTTTCCCACAAATGGCAAGTACTGGGAGAAGAAAAGTTCATGAACTTTACTGTTTCTGAAGTTCAATAATATGTATCTCCTGAATGAAATTTTTAACAATAAGTTCACCAAGGAAATTGAAATGTTCTGCAACATTCATTCACTCATGTTGATAACTACTTTTTATCATTTGTGCTACTTTATGTGCTGGATTGTAGTGAACTCACTGTTTCGAAATTAAGAAACAACTGAATTGCACAAAACCACTTCGTAATTATTTGGAAATCTTTATCAATAAATTCTTCTCTTGCTGTGTCTCTGCTACTCTAGACGAACAAACACTCATCGGCACTGTGGAGGGGTCTTAGATTTAGTTCTGCAGTAGGCCTAGTGGATACTACAAAACACACAAAATGTGACACCATTTTATTATAACTTGAAGAAGCTGAAATGCTTAACCTTGAAACAAGACACGTCCACAAGGCTTTCTATGCATATTTGTTACTGTCACTGAACACTAACGACTCACTTAATACAGTACAGAATAATAGTCTCTCCTCCCAATGTACAGTTGACTATAAACTTCCCTACAAAGTTCTGTCAAATACAACTCTTGTGCTGCTGGCTCTATAGTGAGGCGATGTTGATGTCTTCAGCGATGATTGCAGAGTTGGCGCAGCTACACTCAACTCTGAAGCAAGTGTCTCAGCAACTTTGGCATATGGAAACTCTTGACGGAGTGTCTACACCTGCGTTTCTCATTAATTGCTGTGTCTGACAGTGACTGTGCTTGTTTCTGGTTCCGACGTGAGGTATCAGCTTGTCATGGAACCTCGTTCTTTGGATGGCACCACAGTCTCTATCAATATTAATTACAAGACTTCTGTTAACGATAAAAAATAGCAATTCTGCTTAGTGTTTGTCCAGTGTGTCATAATCTGGTGACAGGAAGTGCATCTAGCCACCCTCCACCACTAACATCATCAAATATAGTGGCTAATTTGTAAGGCTCATGACAAAATGCAATAAAGGCCAGAGAAAAGAAGGAAGAAGTAAAAGTGGGACATCAATCACACTTACAGTATACGTAAAATAAGTGGACAAAAATTGAGCATGAGGGACTCATGCCGACCCCGTGACAAAACAGGGTAAACGCTAGGAAACAGAAAAAATGAGAAGTGGGTAATTCAGCACATTTACAATACTCATGAAAGGAATGGACCACAAACTGAACCATGAGGGTCTGCCTACTTCACTGGGTGGTACCGTGCTCGTCTCCCATGCAAGTGGGTCCAGGTTCGATTCTCGGTCGATATGGAGATTTTTTCCACTCGGGGTCTGGGTGTTGTGTTGTCCTCATCATCATTTCATCCTCATCACCGGCGCGCCAGTCGCCATCGTGGTGTCGACTGCAATAACACTTTCCATTATTTACTGTTCATTGCTCGCATTTTAGGATCTGCAGCTGGTGGAGAAGAAAAGCAATTGAGACAATGAGACAACTTTAGAAGACACAAAGTAAGCAGACCGCTCCTTCTGTTCGGGTAGGCAAGAAAAAAACATGTTAGACCTTTTCATTGTGAATTGGTCAACATAGCCCTAGTCATGCAAGAATTCACAAAGAACAACTTACACCGTCAGAATGCTTAAGACACTAATGTGTCATGGCAGGAAGATTAGTTAATTAGATAGGCAGTGCATTTATAAACCACTATAGCTCTTCTAGTTGAGTAACCTTTATGGAATGCACTGTGTTGCACTGCTTAAATTATTACAACTTACATCTTAAATTACTCTTGAATGCATTACATTTTCAGCTATATTGAAGAAACATGTCAGCAGGTAGGCTAAATGATAACTTTTTAGGTCTTTCTTGCAACCTGTCAATTACAAAACCATAAGTGTTATACGTTTTTAATTCACTGACGCGTAGTTCAGTGGACTAGCTCCTCCTGTGGTAATACCACATCTAACTCTTTATCCTTTGTTCGAAAGGTAATATGTATGCTAAGTACATATGAAATCTTCAAATTGTTATCCAAGTTTTTTCGTTCAAAACTTTAGTATTCAAAGTATGGTTTACAGGCAGCTGAGAACATATGTAAATAATTCTTATAGAAACATGTTCTATAATGGAATATTCAAAATATATGATTAAAGAATATCTCATCTTTTCTGAAAACTATTTAATTCAAAATTTATCTTCTTACAAAATTCTTGTCCTCATTAGAACTCTGAAATGTTTGAATCTTAAGACGCAATCATTTTATAAATTCAGTCTTACTGTATTGTAGTCCTCATTTTTTATGCCTCAAAAAGTATGTAATTTTAATAGAATAACATTTTAGTTAACGAAACATTTCAATTAGAAAATTAGTTTCTAGAAAATTATTGGTGGATAGAAGTACACACCCAAAATTCCACTACATCATTTAGAATCTATCATTTGTACCGTTTGAGAATATTTAACGAGATGTTCATCTAAATAAATTCACTACCTAAGGTGTATATGTATTTCTTTTCTTCCTGTCTTTCATTTTATTATTAAAAAGGTAACAAATTTATACTTTATTATTTTCTAACAACAGAATCACACACATTCTCAATGTTGAAAAAAGGTGGGCTTGAATGGGTATTCATTCTGTCACAACAGAACTTTAGCCATGTCCAGTGTCACTTTTTTTGTCGGTATGCACTGTGTTACAACCATATGTAGTCACTATGTTCGCTAGCCTGTGGACAAAGTTCTGTGATAAAATTATATACACTCACTTCTGTAAATTTTATAATTGAACATTTATGAAGTTTGAACAATTTTTGTCACTTGTTGAATTACGTTACATTTATCTACTTTTTACTTACCAGTCATGGGTTTGACTGTGGCAACAAATAAATATAAAATGAAAAACTTATTTGGTGATAGTGTGTAAAATTATTTAAAAATTACTCGAAACTTTAAGCAATCAGTATCTGAACTTATTAGAGGAAGAACAATATGCAGAAGTAGAAAAAGAAGAGAATTAACACTTATGGGGCACAATTTGTTAATTCAGGTCAATAAACATGCATATGGCGCCTTGAGTGAGGACTGAGTTGTAATTTATACCTAAAAAAACAACTCATAGTCAATTTAAAGTGACTATAATAATACAAGTGTCAGCTGTAATGCAAAGTGAATTTGTTGAAAAATGATAATAAAAAATAGGCCAGAATGTGAAAAATAGCAGGAGAATTGGAATAATTTTGCAATCAAAGCATTTAAGATGAACAGTAAGGAGATAAAGAGGAAGCAAGAATTTTTGTTGCTATGCCAGGAGGTGGTCAAACAATGGAAAGCAGTAAATCTGGTTGCCATGCTGGAAACACATCAACTGCTGGGAGTCCTACCTGCACGAAGTATACAAATCTGTTTGAGATGGTATAATGGATGGTTAATAATTGTTTTAAAAATGAGGGACCACATTCATAAGGAGGATATCTTACATATTAGGGAACCAAAAAAATATTTTGTTAAGAAATATAATTTATTATTAAAATACGTCAAGTAACCACACAGCTGAACAGTAAGATTATGACAAAATTTGACGAAAATAGTACTCACATAGATAGTTTTAGTTCAAAATGAGATGTGAGCGAAATTGGACAAAGTTAACATTAAAATTTTAACAATATTAAGGTTGTGGAAACTTACTTGCTCCAAAAATTATATGTAATTAATTGTGATGAATGTAAAAATATAGAGTCGACGGAAATTTTCTCTGAGAAAAAAATAAAATGATGTGTAGTGTCCAACAAAAGCAAAACTTAGAGTAGTTGTAATAAACCAATGGAAGTAGCTATTAATTCTTGGCAGGTCAAGTCAGAAACAGTATTAGTAGAAACTTATTCTGACGATAATAGCAATGAACTGAATTCTCTAATGGAGATAACAAATGCTGATGTAAAGAATGTAGTAACAAAGAGTAAGAAGTTATGAAAAAGGAGAAAAGAAAAGAAGAAGAAGAAGAAGAAGAAGAAGAAGAGGAAAACTTATGAGGCACACGAAATAAAGTCGTTTAAACTTTTGTGAAATGATATTTCCAATATGACAACTGAACTACTTTTGCTTGGTATGTCCACCAAGTTTGTAGCTGATGGGCTGACGATTATTGTATTACATGTATACACTATCTGATCAAAAGTATCTGGGCATCTACTAGCAGACATTAGTATGGGATGTGTTCACAGTTTGCCTTTATGGTGGCTTGCACTGTGCTGGGGATAGTTTCAACGAGGTGTCTGAATGTCTGTGGAGGAATGGCAACCCATCTTCCTCAAGAACCGAAACCAGAGAAGGTAGTGCTCTTTGATGTGGGGTCTGGAATGAACTCGACATTCCAGCTCATCCCAAAGATGTTCTGTGAAGTTCAAGTTGGTATTCCAGTCTATTTCAGGAATATTATTGTCCATAAACCATTGTCTCAAAGTTGCTGCTTTATGTCAGGGTGCGTTGCTGTGCTGATAAAATCATCACCTGGAAGTGTTAACTAGTGTACACCGTACACAACGCTGCCAAGTGAATTCTTACCATCCGCATCTAGCGTTCTCTTAACCGCGATAGGGGTACCATACCCTAATCACGAAAAGCACTCCTATACCATAACACCACCTTCTCTGTACTTCACAGTTTGCACTACACATGATGGCAGGTAACGTTCTCCAGGCATTCGCCAAACCAAAACCCTTCCATCGGATTGCCACAGGGTATAGTGTCATTCATCACTCATAATCGCTTGTTCCTAGTCATCCATCGTCCAATGGTCTCGCGCTTTACACAGCCTCTAGCGTCACTTAGTACTGATCGCAAAAATGTGTGGCTCATAAGAACCTCCCCGACCATTGTACCCTGTTCTTTTTAACTCCATACGCATAATCATTGTGCTAGCTGGAGTGATAGTAGCACTTTGGTACTCACGAGTGATTCCTTCTTCTAATTTCATTTGACTGACAGTTGTCCGCAATGCTCGACAGCTTCTGTCGGTCAGTATATGAGGTCTTAATGATCTTGGTTTAGCTATGGTTGTTTCTTCGCGTTTCCATTTCACAATCACATCCAACACTTGACTTGGGCACCTTTAGAAGGGCTGAAATGTCTCTGGTGAATTTGTTACTCAGGAGGCATCCAACGATCAGACCATTTTCGAAGTAAGCGACCCATTTTGCTGTTATTGCTCCTCCAGTGACAACACAACACTCACCGCCTCTCGTGACACTAGCGGTCATTTCTGCCTTACATAGGGTTGTCTGGATGCTTTTGATCACATACTTTAGGTACAGGAGTATTTTATGAAGGACAGTGGCGTCGGTAACAATGGAATGACGCGAAAGAGTTAATTATTTCAAATGATGAAATAATATTTTTGGCCATTATCGGACGTGCTGCTGTAACTGCAACTTCTTCCCTTATCTTTCTGTTTTACTTGTATGATCATGAACGTGCTGTAGGTTCCTAGTAAACGCTTATTCATCGGATTTTTCTACGGAACTTGAAATGTGGCAGTATTATGCTACTTCGCTGAGCACAGTAATTCCCGAAAGATAACGTTACACAACCTGTTAAGTTGAAGAAAATACTAAAGTGCGATGGAACATATAAAAATATACAGAATTACAAAAAAGTGGAGAATCCAGATGGGAAGGAGGAAACGAAATGAAACTTTACAGGTAAAGAGGACATGTGAGTTTATATCAGTGATTACAAAATCGAGTATAATTTAGGAAGAACTTGGCAGTATGAGACCACTTATCAATATGATGTTGCACTCCCTTTGGCATCGATGCATGCACTTATTTTGTTGGGAAAAGCGTCATATTGCTGTTGTACACTCTCCTGAGGCAAGCTGGAGCACTACTGTTGTAACTAATACCTGATATCCCAGATACTGGCACTGGGCCGTTCCATAAATGATCAACCACGAACAGGTCTTGGGATCTTGCTGGCCATGGGAGTACCTCAACATCTCCCAGAAAAATCACACAGACACGTGCCGTTTGTGGAGGAGGAGTGTCCTGTTGTTGCATTAGAGGTAGCATGTTAGGACACAGGATGTCCGTGACGTTCTGTTCTGTCGTTAGAGTTCCCTATTTCACCGACAGCCATGACTTGAAGTCATAGCCGATGGTTCGTGGCACCAGATTGAGACCTCTTTTCATGTTGCCGCCACACTCGCCAACGATAGTCATCTGTGTTACTGGTAGTGTTGATTCATTGCTGAGAACAATGCAACGCCATTTACAGCTGTCCATGCTTCCCGGTCACAGCAGACCTTTGTGTTGTGGTGCTAATGGCAGCCTATGTACGGGACGGTAAATCACTAGTCTGGCTGCTGCTAGTCTCCAACCACTGGAGAGTGATGACACAGTGTGTTGCAGGGAGTTCATTACTTATTCTAGGATGCCAGGCACAGATGTGAAGGAATTACTATGTGCTCGGTGCACAGTACAGCGAACCTCCCTTATGACAATCAGACACTGTCGACCCTGACCTTGACGACGAGCATGTCTGCTCTCCCATTCACGTTCAGTCCAAGACCGAGCCATGGTCACATCGAATAACTCACAAATCTAAATACTGCATCATTCGACCATCTAGCCAACTGGAGACACACAACGAGGCGCCTTTCAAACTGTGTCAGGTGCTGATAACATTGTCTCACACTAGTACACGGCATCTCGGTATCCTTCACATTGATCATTCGATATCTGACACTATTCATGGTCATCGTATACAGCGCCAGGCCTGGTAACAACACTGCACACGAGCACTATTAATGCACTCTTGTGACCATTCTACCTGTCACAGACAACTGCAATTCTAGGCATTTACATAGCTGCAGATGGTGTGTATGTGTACGAAGTTATAGACATCCGACTATGTCTTGTGGCTGCTTCAATTTTTTTGTCAGGAAGTGTATATCCTTCGTGTGCTTTGCAGTTGATTCGTGCAGGCTTCATGTAGGCCCGCCATTTGGCTCACAGGTTATGTAATGTTTAATTGAATAGCGCATGAGATTGCAGATAGGAGCACGGCAGCCATATTCGACCACTGTCACACTGGTGGGCGAGGTGTGTCCACAGAAGACGCGAGTCGTCTAGGTGGGCAGAAAGAAAGGCCCAGAGAAGGGTGAAAGTGAGGCGTCTCGATTGTTCTGGAAGTTCGCCGTACGAATACTTCCGTCAAAACTAAAGAACAAGATGCTGTTTTACTGGGTGCAGTGGCTCCGCGGTTAAATGCCAGACTAAAAATGCAAAAGTCCTGGGTTCGATTTCAGGGCAATCCTTTTTTTATCTGCCACTTAGCACATCCTTAACTCCTGCCAATGACTGTTGAAGTGAAAAATGCTGAGTTGCATTGTGGTTCGGAATCCACATTAAACTGTAGGTCCACCTGTATCTGCCTGGGTAAGTCAGTTCAAAGGTCGGAGGAAGGCAGTGAAGCACTGTTGTGTACAAAATAATCTTTGGATTGATAACAGATTTACTTAAAAAATACATTTTGTAGTAGACAGATTGATCACAAAACTATTACAAGAATGGTTCTGAGTGAGCTTATGCGTGAAGTGCAAATGTGGAGCATCTAAATACCAAAATTGTGTGTACTGTATCAGCAAAGTGACATGTCTGATATCACAGTCTGCTAAAAAGTTACAAATAGGGGTTGCATCCCCTTTTTCATCGCAGATCGTCAAGTGTATTGGCTGAGGATAGACCCGTAGTTGATGGCAGTGTAATATTGTGAGCAATCTGTCCACCACATACACAAATTAATCAAATAACTAGAAGTTTATTTGAGCGTTATATAGCAGAGGGATTGCCGTGGGGCAGCTAGATGAGTGAGTTGTACAAGAGCTGTGTCGTGTTCTGATGTGCTCCGAGTCGCTGCAGAAGACATGTGAAGAGGTGGGGAGAAGAGCAGTGGACTCCTGGGCGGTAGCCACGGGGAAATCCCACAGCGGCAAGGCTAAACTGTCACCGCATGGCTGTGGACGCTAAGCAGTATGTCGAGATTCTGACTGTGTGTTAGAATTAAAGTTTCAAACAGTCGCCACAAACACAAAAATCCTTCGAGACGAGCTACAAAAAACCTGAAGTCAGGGTTGATATCGCAATAAAGAGACGATTTAAATAAAATTATTACCTTATTTTTTTTATCTTATGGGACTTAACTGCTAAGGTCATCAGTCCCTAAGCTTACACATTACTTAACCTAAATTATCCTAAGGACAAACACACACACCCATGCCCGAGGGAAGACTCGAACCTCCGCCGGGACCAGCCGATTACCTTATTGATACAACAAATATTTTGAAATTTACTAACATTTTTGTTTGAAATCGTTCATAAAAATAGTAAGAAAAGTTACAAACTTGCTACACATGCATAGGATAGGACACACAGGTAGAAAGAGCGCGGTGACAGCCATAAAACTATTATATTTATGTTATTGTTGTAAATAAATTATTTAATAGTTATGAACACTGTGGCGAAACAAAGAGTTCTGCAGAGATACAGTATATGAAAGATTAGCGTCACCACGAACGATTTGTTCTAGTCTCCCAATTTGTTTATTTGTCTTTAATAAGAAATTTTGGCAGTATAATGTGGTAAGATGGTCATTTGACTAGAGTGGTTCCACAGAGCAATGATGAATAAAGACGTGAAACTGACTAGGTTCCTGCAGTTCCAATTTGTAGAGTACAATATTTAACTGAAAACATGATTTTTAACTATGTATAAAATTAAACAATGTACTGCCAGAACGAAAATGAATCGTCAATGTATATCGTATATTTCTAAAATGAATATATGCTAAGAATATATGACTATATTCAAAAAGTGGCCTGGGACTTAAAATGCTAACTTTACTATAGTAGTAGTCACGTAACTACATTTTTCAGTCGGCAAGCAGAATGAGCCTCGGGTCTCATGACGTTCAAAGCTTGATGGGGAAGGATTTTCGTAGGATTGAGTGGCCAGAGAGCTGAATGTGTTCAGGTGTATTGTGTTAAGAATATTTCGATCTGCACCAATTCAGAACTTAGTCACGTTTCCCGTGTAACAGTTTGGGACTTAAAGAATATCTTAAATGTCTGTGCTAAAATAGCAATCAGTGATTTTACTTTGCTATCGTGTATTGATTATTGCATATAGACTTAGACGAACGTGTTGAGCATTAGGAATTAACTCAGTTTACTTGATTTTGATGTACTGTGCAGTGCCTTTGGTTTACATTTGTCATTGCCTGCAAATGCTGTGCTTCTTCTGAAAGGTCAGTTATTTCATTTGTTTCAATGCGTCCAATGTTACCATATAAAAGCCACCATCCAAAGTAACATCGGTAGACCATTACGTAGGAAATCAGCATACATTGCACGATTTAGATTGCCATCGATAAAATGGGGGCCAATTATCCTTCCTCCCATAATGCCGCACCATACATTAACCCGCCAAGGTCGCTGATGTTCCACTTGTCGCAGACATCGTGGATTTTCCATTGCCCAATTGTGCATATTATGCCGGTTTACGTTACCGCTGTTGGCGAATGACGCTTCGTCGCTAAATAGAACGCGTGCAAAAAATCTGTCATCGTCCCGTAATTTCTCTTGTGCCCATTGGCAGGACTGTACACGGCGTTCAAAGTCGTCGCCATGCAATTCCTGGTGCACAGAAATATGGTACGGGTACAATCGATGTCGATGTAGCATTCTCAACACCGACGTTTTTTAGATTCCCCATTCTCGCGCTGTTTGTCTGCTACTGATGTGCGGATTAGCCGCGACAGCAGCTAAAACACCTACTTGGGCATCGTCATTTGCTGCAGGTCGCGGTTGACGTTTTACATATGGCTGAACACTTCCTGTTTCCTTAAATAACGTAACTATCCGGCGAACGGTCCGGACACTTGGATGATGTCGTCAAGGATACCGAGCAGCATACATAGCACACGCCCGTTGGGAATTTTGATCACAATAACCACACATCAACACGATATCGACCTTTTCTGCAATTGGGAAATGGTCCATTTTAACACGGGTAATGTATCACGAAGCAAATACCGTCCGCACTGCCGAAGTGTTACGTGATACCACGTATTTATACGTTTGTCACTATTACAGCGCCATCTATCACAAAGTGGCAATAGTGGTCCAACTAAAACATTCATATTTCTTTACATACTACTCGAATATGTAATAAAAATTGGGGCATCTTATTTTAAAAAACGCACTTGAAATCCGTTTGACCTATGGCAGCGCCATCTAGCGGGCCAACCATAGCGCCATTTGGTATCCCCCTTCAAGCTAGACAAGTTTTGTTCTTTGCAGTTTTTTCGTTTGACGCTTATTTCGAGAGATATTTGGCCCGGTCACGATTAATGGACCACCCTGTATAATCTGCATGTTAGTTTCATTCGCTGACTGTCCACTAGGCTGGCCTCATGGTTAATCGATGCTTCATTATGGGCACAACCCAACAATGCGCAACGGAACCGCTTTGTTAGAAAATGAGGCATAAGCAGATTTCAGGTTGTGTACTCGCCCTCTGGTGGTTAGTGATTTCGACTGACGATCTGTGTCACAATAACTAGATGTTATTCTTTAAAACCTCGTTACGTTGCAGCAGCTCAAGCTCAGCGACGCATTAAGCTATTTGTTAGTTCAGCTGATGTCGGCGAAGTATAACTATGAGCAGTCACGTAGGAAGTGACTTTAAGTGGTGCTTAAAAATTATACTTTTGATTGTGACAAGAACTACAGATTTAGACGTGGTTAGATCAGATGAACAAAGCTTTTGTCATTCTATTACGTCATCTCCGACATTAGTACTGGAAAGCAGGAGCACAATTATTATCTTACTGTGTATACATTTAGTGTTATGGTAGATAATCACAGATGGCCTTAAAAGTAGAAAATAATCTCAGACACTGTTGCATCTAAGTTAGCGTTAATTTCTACTGGCTGAAGAACGGTTTCCTTATAACGCTGTCAGCCCCCCCCCCCCCCCCCCCCGCCTTCACCCACTCCACCCATCCACCAATTGGTGATGAATGAAATAATAATAAAGAAAAAAAAACAGACATTTGCCGCGCCGTTTTCTATTACATAACGGGCAGCACACAAAACAGAGCACGAAGAACAAAAGACGGGTTTTTCAGATAAATTCATAATCCAAGTAAGTCTACTTTTACGCAGTTCCACTAGTTAAGTGCGATATTTCATTCGACTGAAACACACTAACATCAGTCATTATTAACGCCATCCGAGGCATAAATGGGCGCGAAACAGCCCATTACTGTACGACTGACAGCGATCGAATAACCCCTCAGATGACTGATTCATTGACTGACTGACATTAAGAGATCTCTTGATCTCGTATCTTTTGTAGTTCTGTCACTTTTAGTGCCTTGCTTACTTAACTACTCTATTCGTTCGGTTGTTTAATTCTTCTCTCTTTTTGGTATGGCTGCTCATGGTGTCATTCTTGGTTTGGTATACTATTTCTCTTATTGTGCTCTTTATTCACGTTATAGGTCCGGCCATTTGTGGCCGGGCGCCAATGTATCTTGTTGCCCAGATTGGCTATTAATGGGTTTTCAGACAGCTGCGCCTCCTCATGGAATTGGCGAGCTATCTCTTTAAAACGGTCCTTTAATATGGGAATGCCAGCCTGCTCGTGAAGCTCCCTTGTGGGGAAGCGTCTGGGTAGGTGCAGGGCAAGGCGGAGAGCTTTGTTCTGCACTTTTTGTAGTTTTCCACGGTGGATGTGAGCAGCATTGCCCCAGACCATAGAAGCGCACTCTATAACGGACCTAAAAAGGGCCATATATAGTTTTAATCCACATTGGGTGGATAGCGTCGTTGTTGGGTTCAAAATTTGGTAAAGCCTGCGTAGGCGATCCAACGCTCGTGACAATGGGATGGGGCCTCCTATGATACAAAGCGGTACTAAATCTGCAGGAAGCTTTTTCCTGGTAGTGACCAGGGCTTGGCTTTTAGCCGCACTCATCTTGAGTCGCCATTTGGTCGCCCAAGATCCAAGGTTATCGCACGCTTCTTGTAGACGACGTCTCATTATGTGCGCACTCAGACTGCGCGCAAAGAGCACTGTGTCGTCAGCATAAAGCGCAAACTCGACCCTGGGAGTTTTCTGCATGTCAGACGTGTATAGCAGGGGGCCGGGAACAGACCCCTGTGGCATTCCCTCTCGTATTAGAGTTGCTGTGGATTTAAATCTTTCTCCCCGAACGTGAAAAGTGCGGTCACTTAGGTAGGTTTCTAGAAGGCGGACGTGTGACACCGGTACCCTCAGTACAAGAAGCTTGTACAGGAGGCCATTATGCCACACGCTGTCGAATGCCTTGTATACGTCGAGAAGTACTGCTCCAAGGTACTACTGTTCAGCCCTCGCATTGCCTGCTCAACCAACCTAAAGAGCTGTTGTTGGTTTGAGTGCCCCTTCCGGAAACCGAACTGCTCATTCGGAAGGAGGCACTCACCCTTCATATATCTGCGTAGCCGTTTGGCGTAAGGCCTTTCGAAAACCTTAGAAAGGGCTGGCAGTAGGCTTATCGGCCTATAATTAAGCGCGAGCCTTGTATCCTTACCGGGTTTAGGAATGTCAACAACTCCGCGAGTTTCCACGCAGAGGGGAAGCTGCCATTTCGTAAGATGTTGTTAAAGATACCGGTCAGAAGATGGACTGCGTCTTGGCAGCATTTGCCGGAGGATGATATTTTCGATCTGACCGACACCACCCGTTTTACGGGGTTGAGGTGGGAGAGTTGTCCCTGCACTTCTTCCTTACTCAGTTACTGCGTCAGTGACGTTTTCCTGCTCCCGATTTCCCAGGAAAACTGATAAGCGCCCTCCCACTAATCTTATATGGTTGTCGTCAGCTACGTCGTCGACAGGCGCGAAATTCTGTGCGATCGCGTCCGCCGATGCATTTGCCTTGACTTCCGGCTCGCAAATAATTTCACGCCCGAATTTTTGCGGTGGAATGCCATGTTTCTTCCTCAGAAACAATTTGGTGATGCACCGTGTGCTGTTGTCATCGATTCGGAGGATGGCTATTTTGCCCTCCCAGTCCCGATTTCGGTGCTGGTCGACGACTTTTATTTCACGGCGAAGGCGATTTAATCGTCGTTTCGTCGCGGGTTGCCACATCACCTGCCATTCAAGAAATATGCGGCTTTTCTCCGTGATCAGCTCGAATATGTTTGGCGGAAGCTGTCTGGAGAAATCTCGCTGTCATTGATGTCGCCGTGGAGTGGGTGCACCAACGGCTTGCAGTGTGAGGTCGTGGATACTGAGAGTGTCTACTCCATACTGGCTTCGTCAGGGTTAGGAATGATAGGAAGGGTGTATTCAAGGTGCACTTTAAAGTGATCCCAGCTGACGTTCCTTAATTGTCGCCGATTACTCACTGGGTAGACACCGCGGAATTTATACATGCTTTGTGCGGGTGGCGAAGGGAATACTTGCTTCAAAACTGTTTCAAGCGCTGACAGCAGTACACAGCAAGCACCCGTTTCGACTATAAAAATATTTATATCGTTGTTAATTGAAGACTAAAAAGGATCCTAACTTCTCTGTAAGCATCCCTGTACTTTATTTAAGTTCTGTAAAATCCTTAGTCCAACAGCTCTTAAATTTTGAACTTCAGAATTTTTCAAACGGAACCGACGGTAGATGTTGGTCTCTGAAATGTCTCTGTTTTAATTCTGCACCTTTTGAAAGTTTACAATTTTATCTTAAAACTTGGTATAGGTTCATTATTACAGGTAATGAATATACTGTTGTTATCTTGGTTTTGTACCTTAATAGCAAAGATTAGTTAATCGAAACCGTTTTACAAAATTTACGTACAAACTTTTGTTTTTTTCTTGATAATTCAAAAGGTAGATAAGGAATCTTCATGAGAACTTCTGTCATATGGTTTTATGAGGAACAGAACCTAATTCCAGAATTACAACTGTGTAACTTTAATGTTATGCACATCTAATATTTCGAAAAAAGTGGAATAATTCAAAAAGTGAAATAGCTTCCTGGAAACCCCTACCACGTATTTTTATGATAAAGAGCATCTAACTACAAAACTAAAACTTTCTAGTGTTAGTATTGCGTACCTCTTAGAATTTTACAAAAAGAGGATTTTCAAAGGAAATAATTAGTGAATAATGTCGAGATTCACATTTAACCTTTTCATGGACGCACATAACCTGACCAATTTTTGAAAGAGTATTTAAATATTTGATTTTATATAAAAGGCCGACCGGTGTGGCCGAGCCGTTCTAGACGCTTCACGCTGGAACCGCGCGACCGCTACGGTCGCAGGTTCCAATCCTGCCTCGGGAATGGATGTGTGTGATGTCCTTAGGCTAGTAAGGTTTAGGTAGTTCTAAGTTCTTGGGGACTGATGACCTCAGATGTTAAGTCCCATAGTGCTCAGAGCCATTTATATACATGTCTGGGGCTAATTCTTCGTCAGCGGCTCACATCGTACGTCTGATGCTGTGTTGGACTGGCCTTGGCTGAGCAACTAGGAAAAATCAGTACTTTACTCGCCTCGCTAGGGCTGGCTTGCTTCCCCACAACATATGAATGTTACACAAGTTACAATGCAACGTCATAACAAGTGCAGACGAAGTCAAGCAAGTAGGATTTAACAGGTTGTAGTGGCGCTGATCCGGACTGAGATGCAGGAAGCATCATTTAAGTCTGCCGTAGCACTAGTTTGCTTAAACCTGTTATTCCGGCATTTGTGGCTACAGAGGTCTCTTTTGTGCAGAACCACTATGTGTTTTTGTCCTTTTCATCTATATTTTAAAAAATGGGTGCACAATTGTAAAAGATCAAGATGAAATAGGTTACAAACTCATTGTCAGGTCTTTTACACAGAAGTCGCCAATTTCCTTTTTTAATGCACTCATTAAGTTTCAGTTTCTTTTCAGAGTTGAAGACCTACGAAAGTGACACATTCACACAGTGTAACATAAATGGGATATCTACGTCATTTAACGGCGAGATCAATACCCTGCGATGTCCGCTATCCGCTCCTACGGTGGCCAGTGCGAGGTACCAGTGGGCTGTCACATGGGCATGGAGATAAACCAGGCCAACGCACTGCTGCCTCACTTATCCTCTACTTTTGTTACCTGGTTGTTCACTGGAGTTCAGCTGGGCCACGTTTTGGATAGCTGTTCTGCATATTATTGACGGATTTGCTTCACGTAGACTATGTATCTAGAATGAAATTTTCACTCTACAGTGGAGTGTGCGCTGATATGAAACTTCCTGGCAGATTGAAACTGTGTGCCGGACCGAGGCTCGAACTCGGGACCTTTGCCTTTCGCGGGCAAGTGCTCTACCGACTGAGCTACCCAAGCACGACTCACGCCCCGTCCTCACAGCTTTAATTCTGCCAGTACCTCGTCTCCTACCTTCCAAACTTCACAGAAGCTCTCCTGCGAACCCTGCAGAACTAGCACTCCTGGAAGAAAGGATATTGCGGAGACATGGCTTAGCCACAGCCTGGGGGATGTTTCTAGAATGAAATTTTCACTCTACAGCGGAGTGTGCGCTGATATGAAACTTCCTGTCAGATTAAAACTGTGTGCCGGACCGAGACTCGACCTCGGGACATTTGCCTTTCGCGGACAAGTGCTCTACCGACTGAGCTACCCAAGCACGACTCACGCCCTATCCTCACAGCTTTAATTCCGCTGTAGAGAGAAAATTTCATTCTAGAAACATCCCCCAGGCTGTGGCTAAGCCATGTCTCCGCAATATCCTTTCTTCCAGGAGTGCTAGTTCTGCAGGGTTCACAGGAGAGCTTCTGTGAAGTTTGGAAGGTAGGAGACGAGGTACTGGCGGAATTAAAGCTGTGAGGACGGGCCGTGAGTCGTGCTTGGGTAGCTCAGTCGGTAGAGCACTTGCCCGCGAAAGGCAGGGGTCCCGAGTTCGAGTCTCGGTCCGGCACACAGTTTTCATCTGCCAGGAAGTTTCATAGACTATGTAGATTATTCTCTTAGTATGTTCTACAATTTACAAACGACTCGACATATACTGGAATTGTGACCTGCCAGGTGATTACAGTGTATCCTTATTTTCTGTATGATGAAGAATGTGTAGCACCATAGAGGGGATACTAATCCACCAAATATTTGCCAATAGCGTCCAAACCTCCTGTCCAGGAGCTGTCTGATTCTTACCAAATAATAAATATTGGCAATCAACAAAAGTCCTGACAACGTATTTAATTAAATGTGACTGAGGTTATTCTACATGGCAATGAGGAACAGTGTCAGACGCAACCACTTTTTGCGAATGTTTTCAACTTTTGGAAATGGAAACGTTGGAATACTTCTTTCCTTATTCTTCTTGTAATTTACAGTAACAAAATGACATACATCACTTATGTCTCATTTCAAATGCCTAAAACAAGTAACAGACCAATGTATTCTACTGGAAAGCAAGAAACACTATGCGTCAGACGATATGGGCGGGAATATCTATATGATTGTACATATAGTTAGCAAAAAAAATTGCTCCCCTTCTAGCAGCAGTTTATCGTATGTCGCTGGAGGGACGAATCTTTCTGTGTGGTTGAAAAAATGTGCAGGTCATTCACATTTTCAAGATGATGTACACAACTGTAGCCTCATATCTCTGATGTGAATCTATTATAGAATTCTGGAACAAATTTTATACTCGCGTACTATGACTTTCCGGGGTGCCGCAAACCTCCACTTTGGGAATTAACATGGATTCGCAAACACGATCTTATGAAACCCAGCTGGCTCTGCTGGTTCGCGAGACCCAGATGGCAGTATACAGGGTGACTCAATTATATTTACGAACCCAAATACCTTTTCCCCAGGAGTAAAATAAAATATTTATGAAGAAACAGTTGTATACTACTAGGGGGACATTAATCAGCATGACTGCATTTCTTGTAATTTTGTTAGATACAAATAGCCGGCCGCGGTGGCCGAGCGGTTCTAGGCGCTTCAGTCAGGAACCACACGGCTGCTACGGTCGCAGGTTCGAATCCTGCCTCGGACATGGATGTGTGTGATGTACAAAGGTTAATTAGGTTTACGTGGTTCTAAGTCTAGGGGACCGATGACCTCAGATGTTAAGTCCCATAGTGCTTAGAGCCATTTGAACTATTTAGTTACAAATATATTAACAACAGTACGTGCTTTTTAAATAGTATCCTGCATATTTTGCTCATTATTCCCTCCCTCTTTTCGAGATCTGTTTTAAAACGCGTCAACAGTGTACCATTCACGTGAACATTAACTGAAATGAGTTTTTAGATGGTCCCTTCATTCGTCTGTAATGTTCTTGGTGTCGATGGGACGCCAAACCCTAAACCTACCTCCTATGCATTAAACATGACGAAATAAGCTCCACATCTACAACTATGATCAGCGATCCACTATTCGGTGTGTGGCGGAGGGTACCGTATGTGCCGCAGTCAGTTCCCCCCGTTATTAAAACCGTAACACAAAATTGACGTTGAAGTAAACAAACGGAAACAAAGGAAAAATGTACACTGGTCATTCACCCTTCAACTGAAGTGTTATTTGAGTACAAGGTACACCAACGAATAGAAGATGTGACTCATCAACGTATGGAGAATGTTAAGTTATCAGAACAGTAACCGCAATAATGTTTTCTTATTTACAAACAGGTACGTGTAGTAAAGTACCTTAGTACTTTTAAACGATATGTTGTGTACATTGAAGTTGGTCCTTGACTGCTGACACAAGCTTTCAACTGAAAGCTTTTTACTGAATGACCGTTGAACATTTTCTTTGTGTTTCCATTTTTTTTACTGTCATCTCTAGTGAGTGGAGAAGTTACGTTAGCCTGTGCACCTGCAGTGTTGCCTTAGAACAGGAGAGTAAAAGTAAATTTTGCGTTCCTGGCGATCTTGACGCATGCTGTGCTTTCTGGCGATGCTGAAGGATAAATATTAGATAGTTCACCTAACAAAGTTGTCGACGTGGTTAACATCCGTTAAATCTGGATCACAGAGAAGTACTTTGAAGACATTTTCGTGCTCTTCCGTCATTTGGCGGCGCTTTTAGCCGTGTGGCAACATTGATGAAAACCACAACATTTGCGGAAAGGCAATCAATATGCACAATGAAACTGATCTTGGTGGATGGATTGGAAAGGAAATCGGCCGAAAGTATTATCCACAAAGATTAATGGTTCTGAAGAATGTGATGGAACCATTCGTTAGACTATAAGTTTTGTGCTCTTCCAGAAATAATTGCGGAGAGATCCTGCTTCGATGTTTCTCACGGGGTAGGCCAAATGCCATCTGTCTACTGATGCAGGAAACCTGGCTCATCGGAGAAAGCTAAGTTAAAGGTGTCATAAACCAAATGGTTGGTTTGAACACTGCAGTACTTAAATAGACGTGGTCGTATTGGGGTTGGTATGCCGTTGCTTCCCTCTGACTTTTGAATCATTTAATCCAGCCGGGTATATGGGGACCTACAGTGTAACATGAAACCTAAACCACGGTGCACATTCACAAACACTGCCAGAGGTGAAAGAAGCGAAAAGTGACACACAAAAATTTTAGGACGAACCACAGATCGTACCCGAGAACTTGATATTCTCGGGCTAACACATTAACACCGAACCACCAAGCCACACTGGTTCAAATGGCTCTAAGCGCTATGGGACTTAACATATGAGGTCATCAGTCCCCTAGACTTTGAACTACTTAAACCTAACTAAACTAAGGACATCACACACATCCATGCCCGAGGCAGGATTCGAACCTGCAACCGGTGCAGCAGCGCAGTTCCGGACTGAAGGGCCTAGAACCGCTCGGCCACAACGGCCGGCAAGCCACACTGGACAAACCTATGAATAGCCAAATAACAAAAGACTAATTCTGGGTATTGAGCAAATAATTTGGTCAACGACCGCAGCTAGTGTGGATGCAAAGCCTATCCGTCTGCGTCGGAAGTCCATATGCTGCATGATTTGCTGGTTGCTCTTTCGTTATTAGAAAAGTGAACTGGGACGTGAGGGCTCCTCTTCATACGTATTTTACCTTGGACACGAACAGAGTTTGGGTCTCAGCAGAATTCATTACGCTTTTTTCACAAAGCTGCTATTAGTTCACCATTATAGCCTGAAACTTTGTCGTTTCAGAAATACTTCCCTATACTATATCATACTTCGTGTGTGGATCGGGTGCTGATGATCATCCCTACTTGCAAGTAGGATAAACAGCTTCCTTTAACCACAAGAGCACTAGACATAATATTTGGACAGCATGCTTGTCCAGCTTCATACACACATACGTCAGCAGCATATATCGTATGATAAATTTTGCAAGCTGAGCGCAATATATGTCACATGTACGCAGTAGAAGAAAGATCAGCTTCCAACATCTCGTCGACAGTGCAGTCATTAGAGACGGAGCACAAATTCGGATTACAAACATATCAGGAAAGAAATCGGCGGTTCCCTTTCGTAGGCACCACCACGGCATTCGACTGGAACGATTTAGGGAAATCAAAGGAAACTTCAATCTGGATGGTTGGAGTGCGATTTGAACCATCGTTCTCCCACTTACGTATCCAGTGTGCTAACTACTGCGCTATCTCGCTCAGTCTGTACCTAGTCAATGTGTCTCAGCAGTGTATATTTCATACATTTCTGATTAAAACAAAACTGACACAACAAGAGATTTGTGGTAATGTACAGAGTGTAACAAATAATGCAGACAACTTAGAAAATTGCAGAGGATGTCTTGGTGAACGACCTTAGGATAGATATCCACGTCTGACAACATCCCAAAACACCAAGGATCGTTAAAGTTACAGGCTAACATTTAGCACAAGTCAACTTCTTCGCCACTTAGCCGTGTTTTACCCTGAAGGATCGACGGTGGACTAGAGTGTTTGACTGTTACCTGGATATTGTCTTAAGTGATTAATTATGTCATTCTTTGCTCCTAAAACGCTGTTTTTCCTCTTGAATTTCAGTATTCTTTTATAAAAACGGAAATGAAATTCAAATAAGTTGAACGTCCGCTAAAATGCTCCATTCGAGCCATATGATGCCTGTGTCGTCACTGGCTAGCTCGCTGCTCCTACTGTCATAATGCTAATACACAGTGACGTCGTGTTTTGGAAAAAATGGTTCAAATGGCTCTGAGCACTATGGGACTCAACTGCTGTGGTCATCAGTCCCCTAGAACTTAGAACTACTTAAACCTAACTAACCTAAGGACATCACACACACCCATGCCCGAGGCAGGATTCGAACCTGCGACCGTAGCAGCAGCGCGGCTCCGGACTGGAGCGCCTAGAACCGCACGGCCACCGCGGCCGGCTCGTGTTTTGGAATTTACGTTTCTTGAAAAGAGTTGCAAATGGTGTATAGTACCATATTGTACAAATACATCTAAAAAAATCCTGAAAAGTTGTTTTTGAGTTTTCCAGAGAATGAGAAGATGCGTAAAATGTGGCTGCACTGTACTGGCAGATTGCCACCACATCGACGAACAAGTTCACTAACTTAGTTAAAAATATCTTTCACTGTGAAGTTCACATTAACTTGCCCCCAAGATGTGCTCTCCCAACCAAGGATAGCGCCATTCAACGAAATTAACTCGTTTTACTTATTGACACTGCAATTATTCGGGAGCTCAGTTGTTAGAGTGGTAAACCGTCGAATTTTATAAGATGATGTCCGTAGGTCGCTGGTTCGAATCCAACCCAAAAGAACATTTTAAGTTATTTATAAAACGACTCGACAGTCCTCGCATATGAAATCCAAATCACAATTACAAAACTCCACCACACCGATCAGAAACAGAGTATCATTCACTTACATTTGCAATCGCTGTTCACACATGTCACGTTCAAAAAGATATTATCTAGTTAATGTGACCACATAATTTTTTATTTATTTTATTTATTTATGCATTTATTTTACCTGGCAAGATTAGGGCCTTCAGGCCCTCTCTTACACCTAACCAGGCATACTCAGATTCAACGAATTTCAGTTTGTACATTATGGACATACCATGTGTTATACAGTATTAATGTTAAAGAAGAAAATAGAGATTATAACAGTAGTACAAGGATAATTATAACAATCAAAAAAATAATTATAACATTCAAGAATAATAATAATAATAATAATAATAATAATAATAATAATAATGACATGTGGCATCAGGATAAAGTTGACATTATACCAATTATACTATCAACTACAGGAGTCATACCACACAATATCCACCAGTACATCAACGCAATACAGCTACATCCAAACTTATATTTACAACTACAGAAATCTGTAATTACTGATACATGTTCAATTACCCGAAAGTTCCTAAATGCAATGTAACATATACCGTACAGTTAAAAGGAAGTCACGCTTGATCAAGGTCCACGTCACTTTCCATTTTTAACCAGACATAACGTCTGAGAAAGGAAAGAATAATAATAATAATAATAATAATAATAATAATAATAATAGTAATGACTATATATATGAAAGTAAACATATTTTTCTTTTATGAATGTCACTCCTATTGCTAGTTGGGAATTTTCTCGTTATGTTCTTGCAGCTTGTGAGTTATTCACATCGAGCAGAGACATAAGACGATAGAATGGGGTGAAAGAGATACAGAAGAGGTAGCTAGGTTAGAGGAAGAGAAATAGAATGGTAAAATTCGAAGCTATGATGGAGAGGAAAAAGAAAGAGATGAGAGGGGCACAACAATGGTGGCTATACCGTCCCTAATATGTAGGTTTTGAGTTCCCTCTTCAATGTTGAGTGGTTCTGGATAAGAAGCAGATCACAGCGGAGCGCGTTCCATGGTCGTATGGCTGAGATGGAGAATGTCAAGGAGAAAGATTTTGTGTTATGTAAAGGTACAGCCAAGATGCTAGACGTATCCGATCTGGTATTTCGGTTGTGGAATGATGATAGGTGTTTAATGTGAGAAGATAAGTATTGGGGGCACCAGTGACTAAGAAATCGATGAAGTAAGCACATCGTGTGGAGATCGCGTACCTTATGTGGGCGTATCCAACCTAGCTGGGAGTATGAAGGACTGATATGATTATAGAACCGTATATTGCACACGTATCTAACGCGAGCATTCATCACTAGCTCGAGGCTTCTCGAATTATCACTATTTGTGCCGTGTTGAACTACATCATAGTAGTAAAGATTAGGCAAGACTAGTGTTTGGACTAATTTTTTTTAACATGGGTAGGAAACATTTTTCTAAATTTTTGGATTGCATGTAGGGAAGAGAGCGATTTCCGGCAAGCTGTGACTGTTTGTTCTTCCCAGTTTAGGTGTTCATCTAAGATTATTACCGAGCGAGGTGGCGCAGTGGTTAGACACTGGACTCGCAGTCGGGAGGGCGACGGTTCAATCCCGCATCCGGCCATCCTGATTTAGGTTTTCCGTGATTTCCCTAAATCTCTCCAGGCAAATGCCAGGATGGTTCCTTTGAAAGGGCACGGCCGACTTCCTTCCCCATCCTTCCCTAATCCGATTACACCGATGACCTCGCTGTCTGGTCTCCTTCCCCAAACAACCCAAAAAAAAATCCAAGATTATTCCAAGGTCTTTTACTGTTTTTTGGTATGGTAGCTGGGTACCACTGAGGAGTATTTGAGGGACTGTTTCGCGAAAGTACCGGCTGATTAACTTTGGATGAGATATAAGAATGACCTGGGATTTCTTGGGGTTTAGTTTCAGACCTAGTTTCTGTGCCCATCGAGAAACAGATCAAAGATCTGCGTTCTTACTCGCTACGGCGTCAGCAATGTTCTTGGGGCTCGCACTTATGTACAGTTGGATGTCGTCGGCATATAGATGGTAGTTGCAGGAGTGAATCACTGAATAAATATCATTAATGTACAGTGAGAAGAGTAATGGACCAAGGACGGAGCCTTGGGGAACTCAAGAGCGCACGTTTTTCCATGATGACTTCTGCGACCCACAAATGACTTGTTGACTTCTGTTTTTGAGGTACCTGTCGAACCAGTGTATCGAGCTGTTTGAGAAATTCAGCTGTTTCATTTTAATTAGTAAAATATCGAAGTCAACTGCATCAAAAGCCTTGCTAAAGTCAAGCAGTGTTAGGATGGTAGCTTCACGTCTGTCCATAGCATGTTTAATGTCATCAGTTACTTTGATTAATGCAGTTGCTGTACTCTGGTGCTTTCGGAAGCCTGACTGATATTTATCATGGGTGTTATGAGTTTTGAGGTAATCCGTCAGCTGTTCATGGACGATGTATTCTAGGGCTTTAGATATTGCAGGTAGTATGCTGATCGGTCTGTAGTCACCTGACGACTTTGGGTTGTCAGTCTTGGGTATAGGTTGAATTAAACTTTGCTTCCACTCAGTAGGATATGTACTACTGACAAGAGACAGGTTGAATATGTCTGTGATAACTGGAATAATAGTGTCTACAACGTTCTTAATCATCCCAATGCTCACTCCATCATTTCCTACTGCCTCGGAAGAGATTCTCATAATTGCCTTGTGTACTGTGCCTGTAGTGACATGTTTTAGAAAAAACTTGTCTCACGAGAGATTGAATTCTTGGGGCTGGTAATTTGTCGCTGCGTGAAAGTTTACAGCTGTTGAGAAGAAATCGTTTAATTCTTCTGCAGAGCTTGATAAACAGCGTCAGATCTTCGCTTCCCTGTACCGAAACTGCGCAGCTTTTTCCACAGTGCAGCAGGTTTCGATATGCCGCATACGACAGAGCGGGCATGTCTGATTTTGGCATTCCTCACGCTTTGCTTGGTTCTGTTTCGGAGTTTCCTGTAAGCTTCATACGCCTCGGGAGTTGGGTTACGCTTGAAGGCTCTATGTGCAGCATCACGTTTATTCATTAATTGGCGTAATTCAGTGGTGAGCCACGGAGCGGGAGCTCTCTTTACCTTGACAGTGCGTTGAGGAGCATGTTTGTCATACAGTGCAATAATTTTGCGACATAATTCCCGAATTTTTCCGTCTAAAGTCGGTTCATTGATATCATGCCAAGGGATGTCTGAGCAATCCTTTTGAAGAGCGTCATGGTTAACATTTTTTAGGTTTCTGTAGGTTAGTAGGTGAGATTTTTCTTTGGTAGTATGCAGTGAGTAATTTAAGAATATCACGTCATGAGGAGAGAGTCCCGGAGCTGATGTCTGATTGGCGCGGTGCCTATTTTGTCTGGTCGCTTTGTTGCTATTATATCTATGAGTGTATGGCTGCGTGGCGTGTGATGGGTTGGATGCAGCGGTGTTATAGTCATATAATTGGAGTGGAACAGTCTCCTTAGTTTTTCTGCAGAGGGAGATTTTAACTGTGAGTCGATGTTTGTGTCGCCCATATCGATTATCTGTTCATACTGTGACACGAGCGAGGACAGGGCAGACTGAAAGGAGGACATAGCACCGACGTTTTGAGGTTTATAGATTACTCCAAATAGCAGTTTCTGATTTGATGTATTTGTTTCGAAAAACAATAACTCTGCTTCTTCAAATGGTTCAAATGGCTCTGAGCACTATGGGACTTAACATCTGTGGTCATCAGTCCCCTAGAACTTAGAACTACTTAAACCTAACTAACCTAAGGACATCACACACATCCATGCCCGAGGCAGGATTCGAACCTGCGACCGTAGTAGTCGCGCGGTTCCGGACTGAGCGCCTGAACCGCTAGACCACCGCGGCCGGCTAACTCTGCTTCTCCATCGCCCTTTGCATCCGTTGTGCATGGTTTCAGATCAGAACGAACATAGGAACCCACACCACCCCCGCGTCGTGTTTCACGATCTGCCCTTAGGAGAGAGTAGCCAATGATTCGGATAGCGTCGGAAGAAATGTTAGGTTTCAACCAAGTTTCAGAGACGAGGATAATATGGAACAGCGACTGGCAGAACAGGTGATAGAACTCGTCGAAGTGAGCCGTTAGTGACTGCGCGTTCGCGTGGGCCATTTATTAGAAACAATGTTTTTATCTTCATACTGTCTAGCCAGGATCCTTATTGTTTAAACTTTTGCAGTAAGTCTCCTTCAGACGCTAACGTTAGTATACAGGGTGGTCGATTGATCGTGACCGGGCCAAATATCTCACGAAATAAGCGTCAAACGAAAAATCTACAAAGAACGAAACTTGTCTAGCTTGAAGGGGGAAACCAGATGGCGCTATGGTTGGCTCGCTAGATGGCGCGGCCATAGGTCAAACGGATATCAACTGCGTTTCTTTTTTAAATAGGAACCCCCATTTTTTATTACATATTCGTGTAGCACGTAAAGAAATATGAATGTTTTAGTTGGACCACTTTTTTCGTTTTGTGATAGATGGCGCTGTAATAGTCACAAACATACGGCTCACAATTTTAGACGAACGGTTGGTAACAGGTAAGTTTTTTAAATTAAAAAAGAGAACTTAGGTACGTCTGAACATTTTATTTCGGTTGTTCCAATCTGATACATGTCCCTTTGCGAACTTATCATTTCTGAGAACGCGTGATTACCTGTAAATACCACATTAATGCAATAAATGCTCAAAATTATGTCCGTCAACCTCAATGCATTTGGAAAGACGTGTAACGACATTCCTCTCAACAGCGAGTAGTTCGCCTTTCGTAATGTTCACAAATGCATTGACAATGGACTGACGCATGTTGCCAGGCGTTGTCGGTGGATCACGATAACAAATATCCTTCAACTTTCCCCACAGAAAGAAATCCGGTGACGTCAGATCCGGTGAACGTGCGGGCCATGGTATGGTGCTTCGACGACCAATCCACCTGTCATGAAATATGCTATTCAATAACGCTTCAACCGCACGCGAGCTACGTGCCGGACGTCCATCATGTTGGAAGGACATCGCCATTCTATCACGCAGTGAAACATCTTGTAGTAACATCGGTAGAACATTACGTAGGAAATCAGCATACATTGCAACAATTAGATTGCCATCGATAAAATGGGGGCCAATTATCCTTCGTCCCATAATGCCGCACCATACATTAACCCGCCAAGGTCGCAGATGTTCCACTTGTCGCAGCCATTGTGGATTTTACGTTGCCCAATAGTGCATAGTATGTCGGTTTACGTTACCGCGCTGTTGGTGAATGACGCTTCGTCGCTAAATAGAACATGTGCAGAAAATCTGCCATCGTCCCGTTATTTCTCTTGTGCCCAGTGGCAGAAGTGTACACGGCGTTCAGAGTCGTCGCCATGCAATTCCTGGTGCATAGAAATATGGTACGGGTGCAATCGATATTGATGTAGCATTCTCAGCATCAACGCTTTTGAGATTCCCGATTCTCGCGCAATTTGTCTGCTACTGATGTGCGGATTAGCTGCGACAGCAGCTAAAACACCTACTTGGGGATCATCATTTGTTGCAGGTCGTGGTTGACGTTTCACATGTGGCTCAACACTTGCTGTTTCCTTAAATAACGTAACTATCCGGCGAAAGGTCCGGACATTTGGATGATGTCGTCCAGGATACCGAGCAGCATACATAGCACACGCCCGTTGGGTATTTTGATCACAATAGCCATACATCAACATGATACCGACCTTTTCTGCAATTGGCAAAAGGTCCATTTTTTCACGGGTAATGTATCACGAAGCAAATACCATCCGCACTGGCGGAATGTTACGTGATACCATGTACTTATAAGTTTATGACTATTAAAGTGCTATCTATCACAAAGCGAAAAAAGTGGTCCAACTAAAACATTCATATTTCTTTACGTACTACACGAATAAAAAAAAAATGGGGGTTCCTATTAAAAAAAAAAACGCAGTTGATAGCTGTTTAACCTATGGCAGCGACATCTAGCAGGCCAACCATAGCACCATCTGGTTTCCCCTTTCAAACTAGACGAGTTTCGTTTGATGCTTATTTCGTGAGATATTTGGCCCAGTCACTATCAATGGACCACCCTGTATCTCACAAACATCACAGCCCTTAACATTTGTGTCACATGCATCTCATAGTCCTACACCTCATTGTACTGTGACTGTATGGTGCTATCTTCACAACTAGAAATACTTTCCAAAAAAAAAGGGAAGTGTTTGCTCATAAAGCAAGTGCGTTTTGTGCTGGCATAAGCTGGCACCAGTACACTATGCGGCAAAGAGGTTGCGAGACGATATATAGAGGCCAACAACAGACTCGCAGGAAACGCGCCGCCAATGCCCTCTCGGCCGCCATTATTTAGGATCGCCACTGCGGACCGGAGGGAGAGTTTGTTTGAGTCTGTCGCACCAGGAAGTTCCAGTGTCATCAGTTGCAGCGCAGTGGGAATCTCAGTAGCAGTTAGCTCCGCCACTAACTCAGAGACAGGCAGCACATAGCAACTGTAATTGTGAACATAGCGTACATTGTATTTCACCAACAGTGAGGCCTGCGTGGACTATACAGAGAGCTTATACCACAAAGACTAACTTGAGTTAAGAAAATTTTCTATTCTTATGAATAAAGAACCCAGTTAATCTACGCATGCAGTTTGTGTTAATAAAAAAGGATACCGGCTACCAAACAACATCCTCTCCCTGCTCCCATGGTACAGCTCTACAGAGTCAACGAGACGACATCAAACATTTATCCTCTGTTGTCTGTTTTTCAGACTATGACTGATGTGAAGCTATATATAATACATTCCACAATCGAAAGAACTGCTATAATCAGTTCTTGCTGACGCTATTTTCGTATTGCGTATAAAATTTTTGAAAATGTACGACCTTCCCAGGATTGGAACATACGACCTGTTTACTGGAGTCAAACGCGCTATGGTATGCGTTGCGCCGCGGAAAGCTTCACATATGCAGTAACTCGTCTAAGTACCTTCTATATAGGAAAGTAGTACTACATTTTGCCAAAAATAATTTTGTTGTGATTTTGGTCATAGTTCATGACCGATAGTCGATAATCTACTTATACAGATCCATTCGCAAGAGTTATACAGTTCCTTAGTTTTGAACGAGTTTAATGATGTTGCAGGGAGCGGGTAAAAGAATGTCCGTCGTTGCACGTATCACCGCTCTAAATGGGTGGAGCATAACGCATCAATTTTCGCAAGGTTTCCATTATCAGTATTCACAAAATTCCTTTCTATTGTTACTTAAAAGTTGTAATTGAGTTTTCCATCACTAAATAGCTAAAATGTTTGCAGTAAAACTACATAAAAGACTCGTAACTTCGGCTAACGCTCCTATAACACACGTATAGCTTCGTCTTACTCCTAGGCTGTGATGTCACCAGAGTACAGCCAGTAACAGAAAGTTTTCGATCACGTGATCAGATATTGATATTTAAAGATTTTTAAGCTTTAATTACATAAAAATAACAGATATTTTGTGAGAATATTGACGTTAAATGCTATTTAGATGTTATAATCAATCAGAATAACAACAATCCGAACCATATTTTTAACACAGTAAAATAACCTATTTCTTGCAAAGAAACTGAAAGCATTGATTACGTTAGATGGTGTTGAACGCATCCACGGCTGTCACAACAACTAGATTTTACCAACTCACGTTAGCTGCCGAATCGATCGCCAAGCGACAGGCGTTAGCCCCGATGACTTCTGAAGCTCTGTAGCATCGTGAGAAGACGTTTCCGGACGAGATTTCCTTTCTTCAATTTCTGCCTTGGTAAATCCACTGCAACTCCTAAACGTTTGTCGGTTTCGTTTTGTTACAGTCTGCATTTTCGTATGAGCATCTCATTCCCGCGGAAATCTCTAAACTTCTGTGGAAAGGTCTCGTACGGATGGAAAGAAATTTGTGACGAGGAAGCCTCTGTTGCTAAATTAAAAAGTCTATGATTTGTCACTTACATTTCTTATTTTCGGAAGAGACCACTGTGTCAACGATACAGCTTCGTTTAAATGAGTCCGTACTATTAATCATAATCCAATGACGAAGTAGTGTATACGTACAGGGATATAAGAATTAGAATCCTGACATCTTCGGTCAACAGCCTTGCGGGTGTCAACTACCATTTTGTTTGCTTCATCATTTACATTACATTCTACATAATTGAAAATAACAATTCTGTCAGTTGGACACAGAAAAACATATACAACTAATATTTCCAGTGATATATCGTCGATTTATATCAAGGAAAGAACAGAACCGTGAAGTATCGTCAGTTTGTACTTCCTCCCCAACCTGACTCCAATCTGTTTCCTGTCTGTTGACGCTTAATAAAGGGGCTTTTAACGAACATGTGTGGGCACTTGAAAATCTGTACCACACTGGAATTCGGTGCCAGATTTTTTGTTTATCACTAGCAGGGCTCGGACCTCGGTGTGAGAAAACAAGGTCATTTGATCAAAGGTTCAGCATTCTTGAAATACTGGCACTCGCATCTCTTCATATCATTGTATGTTCCCTGATTTCATCCTCGTCAGTCTAATAATTTCAGATCAGAAGCGCAACGCCTGAGACAAGGTGTGAATCGTTCCTTGTATCACTGCTGTCATCACGAAACGAGTGTGACAGCAAAACAGTGAAGTCCGTGAAACTGAACCGTGCGAGGTGTCGCAGCTCCCATGCGCAATTTTGTATGAATGACGTGCAAGTGATTTAAAGGCAAGGATAATATATGGAACACAGACTGTAACTTGAGTATACGACAAGTTGTTTTTCTTTAGTTAATGTCATTCCTTTATTGATGTAACAGAAATGAATCAGATTTACATAAATATTTAATGGTTATTTAGGAGACTGTAGTCTGGAGGCGGTTTATAATTTAATAATTCAAACTTATCGTTTATGAGAATCTGGACATCAGGAGTCATAACGTTACAAAGTGACAGTGAAGTGAGCCAATTTTGCAAAAATTGAAACATCCGACATGGGGTGAAGATTATGTTATCACGGTTCTTAAGACTCAGCAGCTAATTTATTGTGTGGTTCACAACTGTGGTTTGCAGAAATTACAGGTAAACCGCTTCTGTAATTAGACCTTTTTTCAAAACGTTTTGTCCAGGTATTACGTGGCTGGATTGCGATGTGCTGTATGTACTGTGGATCGATGCATAGCTGTTAGTGGAAATCTCTCCCCATCTTTTCCATCGATGTAACACGGCTACGCTTTGGATAGCTGGCAGTAGGTTCTACTGATTGGTTTAGTGGCGGCCGTCCAATACGCTACCACTGCGTTATTCGGGACGCATAGCTCTAGTCTCTCGCTGTCGCTTGGCTCACTGCTGCTCGCGAAATGTTGCAAGCGCTTTACACATACGCTGGGCAACACTGGATGCATCGTCGGAGAACTTCATAACAACCTGAAATCGTTCACCTTACAGTGAGGACACAGAACTGTAGACTAGCTAGCAAGTACACGGACTATCTACGTGGTAACATAAGATTTGACTCAAATAGCTCCAAATTTCGAAAACCGGTATTTGCGGGTGATTGCAAAGAATTATTTCTGCCAACGTAAATTTCGAGTAAGGACCGTGAAGACAAGATAAAGATAAGTTAGGCCTCATACGGAAACATATAGACAGCCGTGGTTACACTTGTCCCATTTAAGAGTTGAACAGGAAAGGGAATGGCTAGCTGAGGTACAAGGTCCCCTCCGCCGTACACCGTGTGGTGACCTACGGAGTATGTCTGTAGGTGCAGAAATAGCTCTAACAGAATAGCAGAATAAGCTAACATGCTTGCTTCGTTAAAATTTCCATTTCCTTCTCAAAACTCTTGGCAGAAGTGTTGGGAACAATGAACAATGCTTTCACCTCCGATGGAGAAGACTTATGAATTTTTTTCCACCAGTCACGGTGGTTGTTATTTGGGATTTAGCCTCTTTCTTTAATCTCTTTGCTAGTCTTCCAACACTGATAAAGGAACATTCGAACGTCCCTGACATCCTCCTAATATGTGTGTGTCTATTGAGCGGCTGACCTGCGGACTCTCGTTCTCATGGCTTCTTTTGTTAAGAACAACGAAATGGATGCTTTCTTCTGCTGAAGACGTGGTGATCAATACATTGTAAGTCCCTGAAAATGCAGGGTGCGTAACTTTTGAAGGATCATTCTTATTGTATGCTGCGGAGCTGGGCTGTCCACAAAGTTGCCTGTGTTCTTTGGAAACACTATTCAACGTAGCCGTCTTTGAGAGTATGGTTTCACTTAGAGACTTGTTCGGAGCCTGGCCTGCCGGATCTAGTTCAAATACTCTTCAGTAGCTTTCAGGTTACAAATGGTTCAAATGGCTCTGAGAAATATGGGACTTAACTGCTGAGGTCATCAGTCCCCTAGAACTTAGAACTACCTAAACCTAACTAACCTAAGGACATCACACACATCCACGCCCGAGGCAGGATTCGAACCTGCGACCGAAGCGGTCGCGCGGTTCCAGACTGTAGCGCCTAGCACCGCTCGGCTACACCGGCCGGCTTCAGGTTACATGATTTTCATGCTTCGTCATGAGGGTGATTAATCTTGTTTCCCGACAAGTGTGTCTGTGGGTGGGGAAAGCGGTGTTTATTAACACTGCTGTCAATTCAGATGATTTCGTGGGGAAATTTGCAACGCTTGCTGTTAGCGAACACCGTGTTTCATAACTGATGTATTACCACGGTTACACAATTGTAATCTCTTACATATTACAGACACACTAAAGCGGAGTTACATGAGCATTTTCGTTGTCTAGACACGTACCATATTGTCACGTCTCGGTTAATAAATGTGAGGTGAATAAAATAAAATGTAATTATTGAAGCGGTTATCCAATAAGAATGAACGACAACTACCCCAGTCCACTCTCTGATACAAACTCCTATGTTCACTTCCCATCTGCACTTATTTTCTCCCATAAATAATTTGTTAACGTACTGTCATCCCACCTTAAGCAATATCTGAATATTTAAGTAGCGTTCTGGCGCTTGTAGTTTGATCTGAGGCACTGTCGCCAGTGCTGGTAATTGTCGTCAGCACACAAGGCAGGCAGCGTGTGTCGGGAACAATTGTACAATGCCGTATCGTAAAGTAAGGTATGTTATGCCGAAAGTGGTAATGTTTCTACTAATGACAAACTGCCTATTTGCTTCTGTCTCGGGTTCTTCGGCCGACGTTCGTCTGATGATTTTACTGACGTTTCGCCAGCACGAGTGGCTGACATTGTCAAAGCTTCACCCTCCATTGCCGGTGGTGAACTGGAGCCGAGGTCGCGGGCGCAGACTACATGTACCTGGCGCGCCAACGTCCGAGGGCTTCTCCGCGATCATTTCCGGTGCGGTTCTCCTCTTGCTACCTGCGACGGTCGCTCGCTGCAGCACAGGAAGCCAGGATCCGTTTATCTTAAGGCTTTCGTCTTTCTTGTTGAAGCTATTCCCGTGTTTGTGTATTTCTACAGCTTCTCTGAACAAGCGGGTGTAATAGTGCTTCTCTACAGCCAGAACTTCAGTATCACTGAATTTTATTACGTGGTCGGTCTCACTCAGCGCGTGCTCTGCCACGGCCGATTTCTCCACCTGCCCCAACCTACAATGTCGCTTATGTTCTTTGATCCTGGTGTTGATTGATCGTCCAGTAATTCCGACATAAACTTTTCGCATTTGTGCATGGTAAGCGGTATGCTCCCGACATTGCAAGTGGGCCCCTTTCACCCTTTGCCAATCTAAGACACATTCTTTGATCTTCCTTGTCGGTTTGAAAATTGTCTCTACACCGTGTCTGTGCAATATACGGCCGATTCTGTCCGTCACTCTGGGAATGTATGGCAGAAAGGCCGTACCCGACATTTCTTTTTCTGATTTCTTACTTCGCCGAGTGTTTGGCTCTGTTACACTTCTAATATCATTTGTGGAGTACCCATTGCTCCTCAGAACACTTTCCAGGTGTTGCATTTCGCATTTGAGGTGCTGCGGCTCATATATTCGTCCTGCTCGCGTTACGAGCGTATGAATCATGCCCCTTTTCTGGCTCAGGTGGTGGTTTGATAGTTTGTGTCGGTTTTCGGTACATGCTATGTCCCAGGTTTTCACCATCCCTTGTGACCAGCACATCTAGAAATGGTATTTTTTTGTCCTAGATGTGTCAGTAATATCATCAGACGAACGTCGGCCGAGGAACCCGAGACAGAAGCAAATAGGCACTTTGTCAACAAGTGACCACGAAGGCCTTAACAATTTTGTTTCTACTAATGGTTTATTGCAGTGTGGTTTGAATATTGTGAAGAATCGGACGACAGTATTTTTTATAGAATTATACGGACTTCAGTAACAAATGGGAAGTGTTGTTGCTCGTAGTGTTTATGTACATGTGAACATGAATTATTATTATCAAGATATTTGTGACTGTATCACCGAGAGAAACTTAAGTAACATTACTAAACTACAATGTGTATAAACAAGTCTATCGATAGTACGACGCTAGTACCTATAAGCTTTACTACAGCACTAAGTCCCAAAACAGTATTCTGAACTTACTAGTATGATCAAGAATTAGGTCTGACCACACACGTAAGAGTAACAGTTATTAAGTGTAAATAGAAATTGGTTTTCTCATTGATATGTTTTCAAAATATATGCGAGTGTATTTTATTGTTTGTCGTATGGTGTTCAGAACTCGCCTTGCTATCTACGTTGTAAGCACTTACAGGGACGATTCGTTCCAGTGTGGTCAGTGAACGGTTGCAGCCCATGTATCACTGATAAAAACTGTGTTGTACTCTGCTTGAATATTATAATTAGATATTAGTAAATATACAGATGCACCATGTAGATTTTATTTCATAATGCGTCATGTGCAGGTATAGGCAACACGGTCAATTATCATAATAAAAACAATACCGATATACCGATAAAATACGAGAGGCGCTTACAACCTGTATTGAGCTACAAGACATCTAGTAAATGAGATGTTAAATCTTCTTCATAGTGGACACCATAAACGTAAATTTATTGAATGAAGGAGGCAGTTTTTCCATTCAGACTGTAAGATTCATTAAGAACTCTGTATGGTCCGTTCAAATACACGATTAGTTTCCGCTTATATGGTCACTTAAAGGCCACGCGGGATTAGCCGACCGGTTAAGGCGCTGCAGTCATGGACTGTGCGGCTGGTCCCGGCGGAGGTTCGAGTCCTCCCTTGCATGGTTATGTGTGTTTGTCCTTAGGATAATTTAGGATAAGTAGTGTGTAAGCTTAGCGACTGATGACCTGAGCAGTTAAGTCCCATAAGATTTCACACACATGTGGACATGTGTCACTTACAATTGTTTACATTATAAGTGGCAGTCAAATGAAAACGGGACAGATGGAAAAGTAGAGAGATTAGAGCGCGCACGGAGGCTTTCAGACAGTCGTTCTTCCCGCGAACCATACGCGACTGGAACAGGAAAGGGAGGTATTGACAGTGGCATGTAAAGTGCCCTCCGCCACACACCGTTGGGTGGCTTGCGGAGTATCGATGTAGATGTAGATGTAGATTACTATTTCAAAAGTAATTGCCACAACTATAAATACATTTATCCCAGTGTGAGACAAGACAGTCAGTGCCTTCATGGAGAAATGTTTGTGGTTGACTACGGTACTATGATTATACACAGGCGCGCATCTCATCATCCGAAGCAAATCGCCGGCCGGTGTGACCGAGCGGTTCTAGGCGCTACAGTCTGGAACCGCGCGACCGCTACGGTCGCAGGTTCGAATCATGCCTCGGGCATGGGTGTGTGTGATGTCCGTAGGTTAGTTAGGTTTAAGTAGTTCTAAGTTCTAGGGGACTGATGACCTCAGATGTTAAGTTCCATAGTGCTCAGAGCCATTTGAACCATTTAAAGCAAATAGATGGGCACGAATGGCTTTCTTCAGGGCTCCAAAAGTATGGAAGTCACATGGTGAGAGATTGGGACTGTATGTAGGATGTGTAAGGGCTTCCTAGCGAAACTTCTGCAGCGTAGTAGAAACAACATTGGCAACATGTGGGTCCGCTCTTTTCTTGTCTGACAGTAATGATCCGGAATGCCAAGGTCTCTTATAAATACTTTACAATTGTTTCTGGCAATATCTGTAAGTCTGTAGTCTAAAACTGATACTGAACTTTGTGATATTCTGGTAGCAGTTTTCACCATTTGTGCCACGTCAAAAGTGCTCAAAATGTTAGGAAGTTATCAATAATTTCATAATCAACACCTGTGTTAATATTTATGTTTCCACATATTGTTGTGTTAGTTATGGGGGCTGATACTCTTTCCAGGACTTCATTTAATTTGTTAAAGAAAATGTCCACATTACCACTAGGTGAGAGGTATACGAACAGGATGATAAACATCTTATAGATATCTAGCCTTGTTAGTTCAACGGCTGCTGATTCAAAATGTCTATCTACACTAATTGTGATCAGATCTTCTCTATCTCTAAAATATGTGCCACTTGTATCATACACACAAGATGCCGCACCCTTTAAGATAGTTCCACAGTAGCAAGTTGCAGATTCATACGACGATAGCACTATATGATGTAATTGATCATCACTACACCAGTGCTCTATAATGCTTACTACCGTGCTGTTCAAAGACTGTAATTAAACTTCAAGCTAGGTATTTTATTTTTAATGGACTGCACATTTCTGTGAGTAACAGACATTTCTGAGCCAATTTCCATGGTGTTTGTGCAGTCCATTGTGGCACATTCTATTTTCGGCATATACGATGAAGAAATCTCTAAGCTGGCTAAGACACTTATAATAAAGGGGAATCTGTTGTCATGGTTTATCCTAAAATGGCCCGGTTCTCCTACCTATGACAACGGGTATTTGACCCTGTGTGGTCCCATACCCACCGTCTATACCCTCAGTAATCAGATCCACCAAACACCCTTTCCCAGGCCTGTTGAAGTGCAGACCATGCCTTGTGTAGATCCATCTCCCGAAAATCCCCAACGGCACCAGTGCAATATGTGCCCTGTCAGCAGTGATCAGCACCATCGTCAACTCCGCACTGACTCGCCGTACAGCGCTGGTAAGACGAGGTGTATCATGCCGCCGGGACAGCTCTGCCATGTTCACGTTGGAGCCGCGAGTTATGGAAGCTATCTTATTTATCCATCACCTGTCTACCTTTGTTGTAGGCCCTGTCTCTATCCAAACTATGTCCTGCCCCACCTATAACCACTACCTGATCATCTTTTGTGAAATTCTTACACAAAGGCCCTATACCCTCTGTCACTTTAGCACACCATTCGGCTACAAAATACTGGTGACCTGATACGCCTCTCCTAAGTTCTCTTGTAATTGAGGGTCTAAACCTCTGCCATGACTGCTGCCTACCAGCAGTACTTTCTTCTTCCCAACATTTGTGCCTTTTCTTATCCTTCCTAGTTGGGGACAGAGGCTGTTGCGCATTTCCTACTCTTACACATTCTACGAATGTACGCCCATCCACGCCCATACGTCTTAATCCTAGAAATGATTACAGTCTACTGAAGAGTCCTAAACTCATATTTTCTGTTATGCTGCTAATGGAAGTGTAGAGAATCCTTACTCAGTTTTTTTAAATTTTTCTCTGTATATTAATGTTTCTTTCATTTACTTCAATCTGTTGCACTTTCTTTCTCTATTCACTCTTTTCGTAGCCTGCTGCTCTTACAAGGGGATCGCGCATACTCGACGTCACCGGTTTTGCCCAACTAGATTGTATATTGAAGGCTTAGCCAGAAATGGAAGCGACAGAAGTGGCAGCTCGAGATGGCAAAACGTTTATAAAAAATAGCATTTTTGGCATGTGTCGAGCGAGTCACAAACCGTTTACGTTCGCATAGCTTCCAAACAGCCATTGGCGCTGCAGAAAGACAACAGAATGGTAATCAGAGGGTCGTGAGGTCGGGTCTTTGTGCGGAAACTTCTTTCTTTTTATTTTAAATTTTTATATTACTTACACTGAAAATAAACCGAAATAATGCTTAAATAGTGTATTTTTTAGTATTTTCATAAAAGACATGAAAAGGAAAGGTAAAGGAAAATCTCGGATTGCAAATAAATTTCCAAGAAAAAATGGAAACTACAGCGTCCATGAGGACTTTTCAAGAAGGTTTTGTAATTAATGCGTACAGAACTTCATATTCCGTTAGTTTCGCTTTGACTTCGTGCGGCCCTCGGCAGCCGCAAGCGAACAATAGATTCCCGGTGTAGGTAATATTGGTCCATCGGCTGCTGGGGACCAACACGGCTCTCCAGTAGCAAAGCTCTTTCGCTTGCTAGCTTTCGGCGGAAGGACCGAGTAGCGTGAATTTTTCGAGAATATTGTGAGAACACAGTGAGAATATTGTTTTTCTATAGGAGCTTTAAAAGAACCCCGTAATTTAAAATTCGGTGTGTATATCGTGTGCAATATGCCTAGAAAATTGCTGCTTCTCCAGTTTTTGCGATGAATATCACCCCAGAATCTGTAAATCGTCAATTATAAAATACATAAATGTATCTAATTTTCTCGTACGACAGTAAATAGTAAATACAATTTGTTGAGAATTATTTCGGTGTGTTTGTAGGGCAAGAAAAATTGAAAATCATAAAATAAAAAGCGTCCACGTTGGGACTCGTCCTCACGACCCTCGGTTGGCAGCCTGTACCCTATTCGCTGCTGGCTTATGCCTCTCCAGACCTACGTCAAACAGGCTACTTTTATGTAAATGTTTGTCCATCTGGAGTACCCGCTCTTTTCATTTCTGGCCAAACCCAGCATACACCACACGTTTTTACGAAATCGGTGATGACGAGTAGGCGTGGTCCCTCGTTAGTTGGACAAGCAGATGTAATCCTTTATCTTTCTTTATAGAGACTTGTAATTTTTGAATCCAAGACGCTATTTTACTTTCACAGGTTCTACGACACACTCAATCTTTTCTAATTCTGTGAGTAATATTGTTTAAAAAGAGAAAATCGACTCAAATTCAGCAAAAGCAGGTTTAAAATTCCCATCCAGTCGTTATGATTTACTTAATTGATGGTATCCCTAAAGCATTTCAGTGAATACCACGACCAATTATTTTAACGATTCTTCTGTAGCTACATTAATACCTTACCCTCTCTTCAATAGCTACGCTGTTGCTAGACTTTAAACCTGATACAACCATCATCATTACAACCATCATCAACAAACATTAACTTAACTTTTCTTGTGAATAATTTTAGTTTCTTCAGTCTTTTTCATATGTAGTAAGCCGTGTCCTTTTTCTTCTAACCCTCTTCGCAAAACAAATTTCATGGTTTTGATAACTAATACAATAGATGTTTGGTTAACTACAAGCGGGCTTGCTCTGTAAGTACTTTACTGAAACCATTAACAGCTGTTGTATAATTTTCTTATCTCTCATACTATTTTAGGAATTTAATGTTCATTACCTAATTTTTCGTGGTGGTACTCAAATGCCTTGTTTTATGAATTCTATTCTATCCCTTGCTAACCTACAAAATAATATGCTCTCCAAAAAGGCTTCTTAGTGTATTGAACCACTGTCGATTATACAGCAGTTTAAATAATATTATCAGATATTCTACAGAGAATATTTCTGTTATTTAACTCACATTCAACCATATTTTTAATTCATTCAAGAATTTGCACTCCCCTATAACTCATGAAAATTAACAGTTTGAAATGTGTGTCACTGTATGAGTGAAGATAGAATACAGTTCAAAATGGTTCAAATCTCTCTGAGCACTATGCGACTTAACTTCTGAGTCATCAGTCGCCTAGAACTTAGAACTAATTAAACCTAACTAATCTAAGGACATCGCACACATCCGTGCCCGAGGCAGGATTCGAACCTGCGACCGTAGCGGTCGCTCGGCTCTAGACTGTAGCGCCTAGAACCGCACGGCCACTCCGGCCGGCTAGAATACAGTACTGTCTATCGCCACCAGATGGTGGTGGTGCTGCTGCTTCCTATAGGTGCTGCCTTCCAGCATCACTGGTTTCGGATTGGCAGTACGCTGGTAGACATTGATAAGACAAAATGGAAGCAGACAAGCATGGGCAACGGTGGACGGTATGGCTCGTCTGGAGGTAAGGAGCAACTGCTTCAGACGTCTATAAGAGGTTAATAGCCATTTGTAGGCAAAGAGCATGAAGTCGCAGATCCGTATTTCGTTGAGTTCAGAGACGGTAGGGACCGTGCTGAAAAACGCAAAAGGACTTCGCGTTTAGCAACAGCACGCAAACCAAACAATGTTCAGTGTGTCAGTGACTTGATATGGGGCACAGGCTAGTCACATTTAATGAACTATAGAAGGCAACAGATCTATCACGGGGAACCCTCCGCATCAACGACCATGAGTATTTGAAGATGAAGAAGGTCTGTGCACAGTGGATGCCTCATTCCCTCATCGTTGCGCAGAAACAGAAGTGTGTGGACCTATGCCAGCAATTGTTACAACAGTACAGTGAGGATCCAGTGGAGTTCTTTGAGCGTCTCATCACCACCGACGAGTTCTTCTATGAGAATTCGTAAAAGAAACGGAAGACTGTGGAGAGGAAGCATATTGGGAGACCTCTTCTCAAGACATCACGGATGCGAGTGTTCGTGCAGAGACTGTGTTCTAGAATCAAGGAGGGACATTGTTGGTGGACAAGCTCGATCCCAATACAGCACTCAACAGTGATCGGTACTGAAGTTCACTGCACCATCTCTGCCGACGTATTCAACAACTTACAACGCCGGCACGGAAAATGGAGCCGTGGTGTTCTGCTCCAACACGACAATGTGCGCCTACATGCCAGTCGTCAGATCATTGCCACTGTATATGAAATAAGGTTTCTTTTCCTACCACATCCTCCATATTCACCGAATGTACCTCCTAGCGACTACGTGCTATTCGACGCAATGAAAGTGATCATGCTGGGTAAGAAGTTCACCACCAAAGATGAACTTCATGCAGTTGTCCACCAGCGGCGACGATACCCCCAAAGAATGGTTTTTTTCACAAATACGGAAGCTGCCAGAACTATGGGAAAACTGCATAGACACTGGTGGAGAATATCTGTAATATAATCTGTATTCGTTTGTTCAGTAAATGGTAAATGGTTCCTGGGAACACAAAAAAAAAAAAACTCTCGTGTCAATCGTTTTTGTAAAGGGTGTTGTACATACCGAGCGATGTGATACAGTGGTAGAACGTTGGATCCTGGTTAGGAGAGACTCATAGTCTGAACAGCCAACTCTGGTTTACCCTGGTTCTGTTAAAACACTCTGGCGAATGACAGAACGGCTCTATGAAGAAGCCTAATCCTGTTTTCGTCCTCCATCCTATGGAAACACGCGGTGCTTCAGTTTTAAAAAAGCAAAGCACTATTTTTTTTGGTGTTTTTACAAAGCAGAGTGCTAATTTTTGAATACTAGTTAGTTATGGCTCTCTCCTATATTTGATAACAGTAATACAAGTTTCGTCAAACACAACAAATAAATGTGGAACTTGTTTCTTGCACAAGGCTAAGTATGGTCAGCTACCTCAGTTTATGTCATATTTAATCTAGCGTTTCATGTGTAGAGATTTCACCTTCGATAGGCCATTTACCGGTTCCTTACACAGTTCATATGTAAGTGGAATTGGAATAAAGCTTGTCGTAAGATTGAATGACCAGTATATTCTGCCATAAGCTTCATGGCGGTAAATGATAAGATTTTGTTACTGAGCAATTAGTGATATATTCTGCTGCCTGTTCTGATGAGTGAACATGTAAGTAAGTTTTAGCGCTAAACTGATTGTAGATGACCCTTATTATTAAATAAAACTGCATGAAAATGAATTTTAATATGTTAATCAAGTTAGAATTGGATATAAGGACTGTAAAACGGTTCAGTAGGCCAATATGGGAAAACAGATAGTATTTATTATACAGGCTGTCCCAGGAGGAATGGTCAATATTTAGAGATACGGTAGCAAAGATCATTCGAACCAAACCAGTCATCGTACGGAGAAGTGTTTTAAAGCTGTTGCTCCGCGTGCGAGACGTACTGTTTGTCGAACTGCTGCAGCTGTGTACATCTGTGTTCCTGTGAACAGTGAGTTCGCATAAAAAATAGCAAAGATGAACAAGTGCTCATGGATCTTAAAATATGTACTTTAGGAGACCATGTTGACTGGACATTTTTTTCATAATTTGCTTCGCATTACCACCTCTGAAAATATGTAAGACAAAGAAATTGCCGTAGAAGAGATCTGTTTTACAGTATCGACGATGAAGTGCTAATATATCTCAAGGTATGCGTTTTATAGCCCATTTTTACTACATCTTTTGGCTTTGAATGATCGTTCCTGCCATATCTCTGAATACTGACCACTGATCCTGGGACATCCTTTATAACTTAGTTAAAGATAAGTCTAGTGACAGCGTAGCTGTGACTTGCATACAGTGTAACTAAAGAGATTACTTACAAAGCAGCGACAAGAATTGCTACTGACAGGTTTCAAACTGAGTTAACGAGTCATAATGAACATTTACAAAGAAGAGCAGCCGGTGCAATAGATGCTAATTTATCATAAAAGTCAACAATATTTGATCACACACTCCATGTCACGTGATAAAGTACTGCCACCAGTAAAACATACGCACAACGTGTGGCTGCCTCTAAACTTATTTCCTAGCAAGAATATTATAAGAGGATAGAACATGCTCTTGGGAGGTATGCTGCTACATACAACCTTCGAAAGATCCTTGCTACGCCGAGATCAGGTTTTCAAGAAGAATGGCGTTCATTTCATTAGGAGGCCATCAACATCACAAACTGCTGTGCGTGCTGTGTTCACGTACGAGGTAACCAAATTCCGTGCTGACGTCACTTGCGCTGTTCCATACTGACAGATTAATTCCGTACGTTTCCAAAATATCTTAGGTTCGAAATTATGTTTTTTTTGTGTTACAGTTTGGAAGGAAGGAAGGAAGGAAGATTGGGTTTTACGTCCCGTCGACATTGGGGTCATTAGAGACGCGGCACAAGCTCGGATCGTATCAAGGATGGGGATGAACAGCAAGTGATGAAAGTTGGATAATACGTCTAAATGTGCACAAATAAAGGACAATATCCTAAGTTTACTAAACAGAACAGGAATGTAGTTCGAGAAATGAAGCAGTCTTGAATCCGAGTGCTGATTATAACTCCGCAGTATTTCATGAGTCATAATTCAATTCGCTGTTCGCCTACTCCTGTCCTGAGTGACAATATACACGGCTGTTAGTTGTGAAAGGGGGGGGGGGCAGAAAGGGCAGTTAGTATTGCTTAACGTGGATTGGCAGCCACGCCCCAGCGTTTTTAATTAGTTTTTCTTTACTGTAGGAGAGAGTCTTGTTAACTGCTGAAAATTATCCTACGGTGATCTGGAGCTCGAACGCCGAACACTTGATACTTGACACTTGAAACGTAATTCATTAAGCTGCCGCGCCAGATTTAAGAAACCTCTTCGGGGGCTTCTTACATAATTTTGAAATTCTATTGTCCTAAGCGCTAAAAGAACTTCCTTCAACTGATTGCAGGCCAGGGGCGATTACTTTTATTCCTTGCGTTAGTTTTTATTGTTTTCTTGAGTGTAGTAACATCTGTTTTGTTTTATGGGATTAGTCTTTCAAACAGTCAAGAAATTATAATCTTTTTTACCATAACTACGCCTGATTTACTTCCTCACACTTCGAAAACATTTTATGATTTTTTTTTGTTTCCTTAGTTTTCGTCAGTCCTCTTCTGTTATCGTCGCAGGGATAGTGCCTCAAAAGTAAAATATTGTCGCTTTACAGTATAATACGATGTGGTCGATAAGCGCATCTATATGCGCAGGATCGCAGGCAGACGGTACCCAGACCATTTGCTCACAGTCACCTCTTTATTTTCTAAGACACGTTATAACTTTGCATTTGAGAACTCGTTATGATCCTTTCGATGTGACCGAGTTTGCAAAAGTGCTTGTGTGAACTCGTTATGCTTGTCCGTGATCTGCTTTCGTTTCAGGTCTTGCGCCAGAGAAGTGACACAATTGAACTGTGACGCACGAAACTTCCAAGAAGATTTTTACCACTGACGTACATACATTACGCTTCGAAACTTATAAATCGGACAGACACCCTGGAAATGTAGTTACAATCTCATGACACAGTTACAGCTTTGCAACAACATATTTTAACTACATCTGGAAGGAGATAAATAAAATTGTCGAAAGTTTTATCAATATTTCTGTAGACAAACAGGAGATCAGGCCACTGTATCTTACACAGCGGCCATGTCAGGCCATTAATCCCCGCCTGATTAACTATCCTAGTGTATTTGGGCAGTTCATGTTTATTTGTATTTCCTTCCCATTCTGCTCATTTCGTATTGGCAGAATGTCTCTTTGTATAAATCCGTAGCTTTTGTATTTGTCTGTTCATTATTCAAGATGAACAAAATTAGCACACTCGAAATTCATAGCGTGATTCCTTTCCCACTAGCAACACAAAAATGTCGCTAATAAATTTTTGCCCTCTTGATTTATTCGGTAGACATCAAATATTGGCAATTTGGAAATATTGCAGTCACGTAACGACCAGTATTTTAATTAAATGCAGTGTAATGGTGTAGTGCTATTAGTGTTGAGGACAGAGTTCTTGAGGTGGAGATTTCAGATTCGGGTCTAAGTGTGGTTCTTGAGTACATAGTATGCTATCTGGCTTCTTAATTGTTATACGGCAGTTATAGCAGGTGTTATACGAAACAGAACAATTACTTCATACTGAAACGAAAATGAGAACACGATCATCTTTATTGCTACACTTTTATAGACGTATTTTGCCTTACCACGTCCACTCTGTTCATTTATCATGCACTGCAGCTTTCCATGCTTTTCAGTCGATTGTTGGCATTGCTTCACACTTCTTCAGTTATATACCTCCCCCCAAAGTTAAAAACTTAATAACTAACTGCACTCACCTCTTTTCCAGTCTATCTCTGCCTTTCTTATCTTCCACTATTATATTCATATCTACCCTAGATATCCCCACTTCAACGATGCAGATCTCTTAGTCACATCTTCTAAGTGTGTTTTTTCGCAAATACGGTATCTCCAGACTCTGTACTGAATAGAGACGGCGTGCATGTGATGTAAGTGGCGTCCTTCCTTCTCAGTGGTCTACGTTCAAATGCACATTCAAAAATGGCTCTGAGCACTATGGGACTTAACATCTATGGTCATCAGTCCCCTAGAACTTAGAACTACTTAAACCTAACTAACCTAAGGACACCACACAACACCCAGCCATCACGAGGCAGAGAAAATCCCTGACCCCGCCGGGAATCGAACCCGGGAACCCGGGCGTGGGAAGCGAGAACGCTACCGCACGACCACGAGATGCGGGCAAATGCACATTCGGAACGTTTGTCACTCTAGATAGCCCTCTATACGTTGGGAAAGACTCACCAACGTGCTTTCTCCCAGTTATGACGTCAGAAACTTGACATACTCGACTTTGGCGTTCGAATGCGCGGTCCGTGTACCGAGGCAGCCTTACTCTGCACAAGCAAAGCGGCTGTATTGCCATCTGCGGGACTTTAGCGGAACTGCGTGGAGCTATCAATTCGAGCGAGGAAAATGCCAAATGCAGATCTCCAGCGCGTGATGCCTTTGTGTTGATAGGGTGGTGGATCTATGCGAAGCTAGGAACGACGTCCTGGTCCCTGCAGCTCTGAGGGAAAGCCAGTATGCGGAGTAGTTTCGACTTGTCTTTCTGCAATTTCTCCTGTTGAACGCAGTGGCAGGTATCTTTGCTGTCGAGATGACTACTATTCAAATGAAGGTTCTCGCAGCGTGTCACTGCAATAAAATCTTAGTTATTTTTTCGATTTCCAAGATTTTTATACAAGGAAAGGTAACAATGATTATCAACAAACACGGATTTTAAATACAGACGTCGAATGTCAAACTCAAAATATGGCTGTAAGTAATTGGAGAAAGGATTTGGATTTGGTGGTAAGTTCCTACGGAACCAAACTGCTGCGGTCATCGGTCCCTAGGCTCACACACTACTTAATCTAACTTAAACTAGCTTACGCTAAGGACAACACACACACAACACATACCCTAGCGATGACTCGAACCTCCGACAGGGGGAACTGCGCGAACCCTAATAAAGTGCCCTAGACCGCGCGGCTACCACGCGCAGCTGATTGGCGAAAGATAAAGGTGTTGTTAGAGAAAACTGATACAAAATTCTGACAGAGGCCTTTCATTTCAGAAAAAGATAGACATTACTAACACTTAAATCTTAACTAAAATGCTATGTGACGAAAATATTGTATATACCAAAAGTAGTTGCATGTAGGATAAAATCGGAAAATGGTTAAAAATGTAGCTATAAAATGTCTACAATGTTAAAATGTAAACATGAAGGAGAATTAGGTCAACTGGATCTTAAAAGGCTATATGATTCATCACATTTTTGTTGAGTATAGTAATAAGCGAAAGACGCAGTTTTGAAACAGATACGACCATAACGCCTAATTCCTACGGTGAATATGTTTCCGACCTGTTTCGGCTTGTATTGGGTTAGGCTCTCCTGCATGGAGAGCAGTTTTATAGGATGAACAAACATTCGCACACTCGGACTCCACGGAGCGCTTCGTTGCCTACTAGCAACTCAATAATATCTAACAAAATTCCATCTCGTGCGTATTTACTGTGAAAATAGACGTAAAACAATGCCAATTGGGCAACATACACTACTGGCCATTAAAATTGCTACACCAAAAAGAAATGCAGATGATAAACGGGTATTCATTGGACAAATATATTATACTAGAACTGACATGAGATTACATTTTCACGCAATTTGGGTGCATAGATCCTGAGAAGTCAGTACCCAGAACAACCACCTCTGGCTATAATAACGGCCTTGATACGCCTGGGCATTGAGTCAAACAGAGCTTGGGTGGCGTGTACAGGTACAGCTGCCCATGCAGCTTCAACACGATACCACAGTTCTTCAAGAGTAGTGACTGGCGTTTTGTGACGAGCCAGTTGCTCGGCCACCATTGACCAGACTTTTTCAATTGGTGAGACATCTGGAGAATGTGCTGGCCAGGGCAGCAGTCGAACATTTTCTGTATCCAGAAAGGCCCGTACAGGACCTGCAACATGCGGTCGTGCATTATCCTGCTGAAATGTAGGGTTTCGCAGGGATCGAATGAAGGGTAGAGCCACGGATCGTAACACATCTGAAATGTAACGTCCACTGTTCAAAGTGCTGTCAATGCGAACAAGAGGTGAGCGAGACGTGTAACCAATGGCACCCCATACCATCACGCCGGGTGATACGCCGGTATGGCGATGACGAATACACGCTTCCAATGTGCGTTCACCGCGATGTCGCCAATCACGGATGCGACCATCATGATGCTGTAAACAGAACCTGGATTCATCCGAAAAAAATAAAGTTTTGCCTTTCGTGCACCCAGGTTCGTCGTTGAGTACACCATCGCAGGCTCTCCTGTCTGTGATGCAGCGTCAAGGGTAACCGCAGCCATGGTCTCCGAGCTGATAGTCCATGCTGCTGCAAACGTCGTCGAACTGTTCGTGCAGATGGTTGTTGTCTTGCAAACGTCCCCGTCTGTTGACTCAGGGATCGAGACGTGGCTGCACGATCCGTTACAGCCATGCGTATAAGATGCCTGTCATCTCGACTGCTAGTTATACGAGGCCGTTGGGATCCAGCATGGTGTTCCGTATTACCCTCATGAACCCACCGACTCCATATTCTGCTAACAGTCATTGGATCTCGACCACCGCGACCACCAATGTCGCGATACGATAAACCGCAATCGCGACAGGCTACAATCCAACATTTATCAAAGTTGGAAACGTGATGGTACGCATTGCTCCTCCGTACACGAGGCATCACAACGTTACACCAGGCAACGTCGGTCAACTGCTGTTTGTGTATGAGAAATCGGTTGGAAACTTTCCTCATGTCAGCACGTTGTAGGTGTCGCCACCGGCGCCAACCTTGTGTGAATGCCAGAATGAGATTTTCACTCTGCAGCGGAGTGTGCGCTGATATGAAACTTCCTGGCAGATTAAAACAGTTTTAATCTGCCAGGAAGTTTCTTGTGTGAATGGTTTGAAAAGCTATCTGTCGGTTAAATTTCGCGTCTGTAGCACGTCATCTTCGTGGTGTAGCAATTTTAATGGCCAGTAGTGTATTAATCACTTTTTATTCAGGACACAGTCAATACAACGGCTGGAGTTTGGCTTTAGAACACTCGCCCTGGATAGTTCGATTCAGGATCTAAGTACATTTTTCATCTTCTTCTTATTATTATTTCTGCATCATTCAACAAAACACTGCTACTAAAAAAAATTTCAAGGTACTAATCACGATGTTTCCCTAGCATTAGTAGACGAGATTTTACCAAGTTTCTAATTGTGTAACTAATAATAATGCTATGACTGCGACAGGAAATGAATCGACAACCTTAGTTGCGGAAGCACATCAACGGTCGACCTCCGGCGGTAACCTATAACTGGACGTGTCGTACATAGACGGGGACTGCGAATAGGTGGCGCTAGATAGGGATGTGAGTCGGTCGGGGAGCGAAGCGAAATATCTACGCAGTTTACGGTGAACGTTGTGTCCAGGTGGCGCAGTGGTTAACGCTACGGTCTAGTAAGCAGGTGGTCGTGGGTTGTAGTCCCAGTCCGAAACACATTTTCACTCGTCCCCGGTGCTTCCCCACAAAGTCCCGATGCGGCTGATATTGTTAGTGCCTTTCCTTTCCTTTCTTTTCTTTCCTTTCTCCTCCCTCCACCTTCAGTTTACATAATAATATTGCCGGCCGAAGTGGCCGTGCGGTTAAAGGCGCTGCAGTCTGGAACCGCAAGACCGCTACGGTCGCAGGTTCGAATCCTGCCTCGGGCATGGATGTTTGTGATGTCTTTAGGTTAGTTAGGTTTAACTAGTTCTAAGTTCTAGGGGACTAATGACCTCAGCAGTTGAGTCCCATAGTGATCAGAGCCATTTGAACCATAATAATATTCCACTGGCATGCAAGTAAATGTGCTTATGAAAAGGAACAGTGAAACGCGTTATTAGTCGTTACATGAGAATGACATCAGAATAAGTAACATAGCAGATAAAGTAGTCCGAAACAACACACTTAGAAAATGTGGCTAAGAGTTCTACATCGTTGAAGTGGGTCTACCTAGGGTAGGTACGAACATAATAGTGGAGGTTAAGAAATGCAGAGATAGACCGGATAGGAGGTGGGTACAGTTAGTTATTAAGTTTTTCACTTTGGGAGAAGGTATACAACTGAAGAAGTGTGAAGCAATGCCAACAATCGACTGGAAAGCATGGAAGGTTGCAGTGCATGGTAAAAGAACAGAGTGGACGTGGTAAGGCAAAATACGTCTATAAAAGTGTAGTAATAAGGACGATTGTGCTCTGATTACGTTATGAGTTACGTTCTGTGGATATATGCCGCTTCAAAGCACCAGAAAACTGATATCTTGATAACCCGGCATTTACTGGTATGATTTGATGTGACAAAATTACGTGAAACGTCATATTGGTGATTGAATAATTTTTGAGTTGTAACTTGCACGTTAAGAAAGTGGCCGGTTCAAGGCGAAGGCACATTGAAGATCCATCAAAAACAAATTTTTTTCTTGGTACGTTATAATTAAATGTCATATAAATGTCATAAATTACATATCTGCAATTAAAACCCTTAGGAGATAGCAACATAAAAAACAAAGTGATGTGTTACGCAAGTTCAGCTAGCTATGATGAATAGAGACGCAACGTTATGGTGTAACACGTGGTTCACTGACTTTAGGTTTTTAAAGTTTTTTTATACTCATCTCCAAGTTTTCTAAAAGATTCTGAGACTCTGTTATTAAATTATTGCATATACGTTCTATAATATTCGATGTTATTTAGATATAAGTGCGCACTCTCTCAGGAGTGTGCATTTCGATTGATTTTATCTACACTGAAGGGCCAAAACATTGAGACCACTTGCTTAATAACTTGTCTTTCCGTCTTCGGAACGAAATACGTCACTGATTCTGCGTATCAGGGATCCGACAGTTTGTTAGTAGGTTTGTGGAGCTATGTGGCATTAGATGTCTACTTATAGATTATGTAATTCGCGTAAATAACGGGCAGCTGATTTGCGTACGCGGAGATGGCGCTCGATAGCGTCCCAGATGGCTCAAATGGCTCTGAGCACTATGGGACTTAACATCTATGGTCATCAGTCCCCTACAACTTAGAACTACTTAAACCTAACTAACCTAAGGACAGCACACAACACCCAGCCATCACGAGGCAGTCCGAGATGGGTTTCATAGTATCTACATAAGGCGAATTTGGTCGCCGAGACATCAACGTGAGTTCACTATAATGATCTTCAAAACACTGCAGCACGGTTATGACTCCGAGACATGGACAGTTATCCTGCTGAAAGGTGACATAGATGTCGGGGAAGACATCAAGCATAAAGGGATGCAAGTAATTTGCAGCTGTCAGCGTGTCTTCGACTACTACCACAGGCCCCATGCAAGAGCAGGGGAATGTCTCCCATAACATAATACTGCTCCCACGAGCTTGCGTCCGTGGCGCACTGCACGTTTCGAGCCGCTGTTCACCTCGATGACGGCGGTTGTGGAGATGACCCTCGACATAATGTAGTAGAAATGTGATTCTCTCGAAGAGCCATTGATCGACGGTAGAATCCCGATGGTCCTGTGCCCACTGCAGTCGTAATTGACGATGTCGTTGGATCGACATGTGCACACGTTGGGGTGGTCTGCTACAGATCTCCATGTTAAACAATGTACGATCAACAATGTGCTCTGAAACACTTGTGCGTGCACCAGCATTGTGCTCTTTCGACAGAGATGCCACACATCTACATCTGCATCTACATCTACTTCTGCATCTACATCGATACTCTGTAAATCACACTTAAGTGCCTGACAGAGGGTTCATCAAACCACTTCCACAATAATTCTGTATTATTCCAATCTCGAGCAGCGCGCGGAACAAACGAACACTTGTATCATTCCGTGCGAGCTCTGATTTCCCTTATTCCATTATGATCATCGCTTCTCCGTATGAAGGTCGGCGTCAACAAAATGTTTTTGCATTCGGAGGAGAAAGTTGGTGATTGAAAATTTGTGAGAAGTTTCCGCCGCAACGAAGAACGCCATTATTTTAATGACGTCCACCCCAAATCCTGTATCATGTCCGTGACACTCTCTCCCCTAATCCGGGTTAATACAAAAAGTGCTGCTTTTCTTTGAACTTCCCCGCTGAACTCCGTTAATAATATATGGTAAGGATCACAGACCGCGCAGCAGTACTCCAAAAGGGGACAGTCAAGAGAGGCGTTGGCAGTCTCTTAAGTAAATCTGTTACATTTTCGCCGCGCGGGGTTGCCGCGCTGTCTCGTCACGGTTCGCGTGGATCCCTCCGTCGTAGGTTCGAGTCATCCCTCGCACATGGGTGTGTGTGTGCTGTTCTCAGCGTAACTTAGGTTAACTTACATTAATTACTGTGTAAGCCCAGGGACCGATGACCTCAGTAGTTTGGTCCCATAGTCCTTACCACAAATTTTCAAAATTTGTTACATTTTCTAAGTGTTCTGCCAATAAAACGCAATCTTTGGTTTTCCTTCCCCCACAACATCTTCTACGTGTTCTTACCAATTTAAGTTGTTAGTAATTTAAATTCATAGGTATTTAGTTGAATTTACGGCCTTTAGATTTGACTGATTTATCGTGTAACCGAAGTTTAACGGATTACTTTTAGCACTCATGTGGATGACCTCACACTTTTCGTTATTTTGGGTCAACTGCCAATTTTCGCACCATACAGATATCTTTTCTAAATCGTTTTACAATTTATTTTGATCTTCTGATGACTTTACTAGACGATAAACGACAGCATCATCTGCAAACAACCTAAGACGGCTGCTCAGATTTTCTCCTAAATCGTTTATTTACATAAGGATTAGCAGAGGGCCTGTAACACTACCTTGGGGAACGCCAGAAATCACTTCTGTTTTACTCGATAACTTTCCGTCAATTACTACGAATTGTGACCTCTCTGACAGGAAATCACGATTCCGTCGCATAACTGAGACGATATTCCATAAGCGCAGTTTCACTACAAGTGTTACAGTGTCAAAAGCCGTCTGGAAATCTAAAAATCCGGAATCAATGCCGCGCGGGATAGCCGCGCGGTCCAGGTCGCGTTGCCATGATTCGCGAAGCTGCCCCCCCCCCCCCTCCCTCGTCAGAGGCTCCAGTCCTCCCTCAGACATGACATGGATGTGTGTGTTGTCCTTAGCGTAATTTAGTTTAAGTTAGATTAAGTAGATTAAGTAATGTGTAAGCATAGGGAACGATGACCTCAGCAGTTTGGTCCCATAGGAACTTAATGCCAATTAAAAAAAAAAAAAAAATTCGGAATCAATTTGAAATCCCTTGTCAATAGCACTCAACACTTCGTGTGAGTAAAGGGCTAATTGTGTTTCTATACATCCGTGTTGACTATGTGTCAATAGATCGTCGTCTTCGAGGTAATTCATAATGTTCGAACACAATATATGTTACTAAATCCTGCTGCATATCGACATTAATGATATGGGCCTGTAATTTAATGGATTATTCCTACTACCTTTCTTGAATATTGGTGTGACCCATGCAACTTTCCAGTCTTTGGACACAGATCTTTCGTCTAGCGAGCGGTTGTATATGATTGTTAAGTATGGAGCTATTGCATCAGCATTCTGTGACAGGAACCTAACTGGTATACAGTTTGGACCGGAAGACTTGCTTTTATTAAGTAATTTAAGTCGCTTCGCTACTCCGAAGATATCTAGTTCTAAGTTACTCATGGTGATATCCATTCTTGATTTTAATTCTCGAATATTTACTTTGTCTTCTTTGGTGAAAGAATTTCAGAAGGGTGAGTTTAGTAACTCTGCTTTAGCAGCACTGTCGTCGATAGTATTTGCATTGCCATCTCACAGAGAAAGCATCGATTGTGTCTTACCGCTAGCATACTTTACAGACGACCAGAATCTCTTTGGATTTTCTGTCAGGTTTAGAGATAAACTTTCGTTGAGGAAACTATTATAAGCATCTCGCATTGAATGAAGTCTGCGCTATATTTCTGTAAAAGATCACCAATCTAGGAAATTTTTGCTTTGTTCAAATTTGGTATGCTTTTTTTGTTGTTTCTGTAACAGTGTTCTGACCCTTTTTGTGTACCAATGTGGATCAACTCCGTCGTTTATTAATTCATTTGGTATATATCTTTCAACGGCTGTCGATACTGTTTCTTTGATTCAAGTCACATCTGGTCCACACTGACAGTGTTAATTTGGAAGGAGTGGAGATTGTCTCTCAGGAAGGCGCCAAGTTAAATTTATCCGCTTTTTTGATCACTATCGATCCTACTTTACAGAGCAGACAAGCCTCTGACCCCTAGTTCCGTGAAGATTCGTGGACAACCACTTACCGCCTAGTGGTAGTTTCACTGTCCTACCTCTTTCCGCAGTTGCTCACGACGGTAGCACGTGAACATTCGACCAGCTTCGCCGCTTTCGAGATGCTCGTTCGCAGGATCTGCGTAACAATAACTTGCCCTTAGTCAAAGTCACTTATTTCAATGGATTTCCCCATTTGCAGCCCATATCTTCGCTAGGATGATCCCCCGTCCGTGTCTGCACCGCTTACACATTTTTTTTTTTTTTTTTTTTTTTACCGCGTCACGGGCTCGCAAAGCTACCAGGTGGCATCCAACGTTGCGGTGGGCAGTGGTCATAATGTTTTACATTATCAGTGTACAACAGAGCTTGCACTACTTGCAGTAAGATATTTTTAACTTTCTTGTTTAGTCTTGTGCATGTTTTAAACATTCTGTTGCTGAATAGAAACAGCGATCAAATTAGAATGACCTTAGGGTTTTACTAAAAAGTGAGAATGGTGAAATAATTTATATCTTATGCACATGGCTGTTGTAAGTGCGTATCAACTGTTTGTAGTGGAATTATTTTAAGCTGACGTCGTTATTGACTGTATATGGAACTTTTCTTTTTGCCTTACAACATGTTCATTGATACTGAAGTTTTTATTTGTGTATACTACAGACAGAACAACATTACTAGCTTATGGAAAGGAAGGAGATATGCGTTTTAATAGAGCTGACGTAGGGATTCACGCCCTTGCATTTCGAAAACAAACATGTGATTTGCGAATCAGATACAGCTGACAACTGCCGCTGCAACGCCCTGTGATCCCGTATAGCGCCATGAGACACGTATATGTATGCACAAGCTGCATCGCTTCTGAGCATTCAGCAGCATATGGAACGCGGCACTCTCAACGTTGACGCTGGAGAGCACGGTTCATGTGCCGACGGCTTAAGATTACACTCAATTTTCTTCATGCTCTAGTGACATGATTATTACGAATATCAGCCAGCTACGCCGCTCTGTCGGTACCTTCCAGATCCTCATTGTCTCTCTTCCTGCACGACTGCAGTCCGCACTGCAGTAGGTAATTATTCAGGCTTTTGACAGGTTCTCACATTGATGTGACTGGGCATAGTATATCGTCCTGCAGTATAACGTATGTTCAAACTTCTATACCAGTAGGCACTGTCAACACAAAAACCCAGCAGGAAACAAACAATGTCAAACATAAAACTTTTCCTAATGCGTGTCACGTTGGTATGCTATACTCTCAAGGTCCAATCGTAAACTAAAGGCGGCCGCTTTCACCTGCCAAAGATAGTATTTTTCTGCAACGCATATATCACAGCCCCTAATGATGATACTGTCTATAATCAAATCTACGAACATTACGTGTCAAGTCCTAGTAAATTCTAAAACTAATACTACACCTATGTTGCAATGTGTGCATCCATAAAGAATGACGAACAGAAAACATTAAACCTTAAGCCGCTAATTCGAATAAGTTCGCAGCTGCTTTCCAAAGAGGGCATCGCTAAAATGGTCCCAGAAGTGGCTCTCGGTCACTTCGGTTGTCTCATTTAACAAGCTGAGGGACTCCTTTCTTAAAGCGTAAAAAAATCTACATTTCCTCCAAATATGACTAAAACACCCTTTATCCTCAAAGTGCAATACCCTCATGCTGTCAGTGATGGAACCCAATGAATGCTTCTCATTCTTGGGTGCTTCACCATCGGTGAAGAGCCATTATGTTCTTTAGACCGTGCTTTAAACTTTCATCGCGTTTGCCCTATGTACTTCATTTCACACAGGGGTAGGGAAAGCAGGAATTTATGAACTAAGTGTCAAAATTGTGATCATGTATTTGACAACTGGTGCGTAACATTCTCAGTACCAGTACACATGGAGGGGTTATTATTAAGCCTCTTAGTGCCACTGGGGCACCGAAACGTACTGCCAAAACATCTCGCCATCGTGACAGGTGCTCACGTGGTGCAGTGCAATCGCCACATCAGAAATTCAGCACAGTTTGAGAATATCTTAAGAACAATAAAGATGTAGTTTCACTGTTCACTAGAGATCCTCTCCAAGAGACCTTGTCGCTACTGCAACAACGTTTTGAACATTATAGATTAAGCTTATTCGGTTACTGCTTAATCCTAGAACGCTAAAGGGGGAAAGTGTTACAGTGCTACTAAACCATCGTTAATTTTACTACTCCATATTTTATTCAAAGAAAGTGATAATTTATACTTTATGCGCCAGTGAATTACAATTATAAGGTCACCAGTGGTATGTCTCATACAAAATACGTACAAAATGTCCTGCTTTACACCTTGTACTGAAAATACCAGATTGGCGAGAATCACGAATTGGTACCAACTGCAGTCGTAAATTTTACAAGGGTTTAGTAATATAGCATTAACAACGATATACTTTCTCCATGATGGCACCCCCTATAAACAAGGTGACAGGTATCCAATGGGATCGCCTCTGTCAACGGTCGTGACGAATTTCTACATGGAGATATTTAAAGAAGTCGCACTTTAGATAGCCCCACGTCCACCGAAGTACTACAACTGAAATTTTTGATGATATGTTCGTGCTGTGGAAACAAGGTAGGAACGCTCTCGACGAATTCTTCAGTCACTTAAACAACAACCATAGTACCATCGAATTCACTATTATGGTTGAGAAGGAACAACTCACTCACGTTTCTGAACGTCCACGTTGAAAAGAAACTTGATGGTACTGTGAAACGTGGGATACATTCAAAACCCAGACCAATATCTGCCAGCGACGAGCTGCCATCACACAACGTAATGATTTTCTTGTCTGACGTCACTGATGCACAGAGCGGATGTATATGACGAGGACAACCTATCGATGGAGCTGGATCATCTATAAAGACATTTGTTTCCAGTGGCTACAAGAGAGAGGACTTTAAGAAGGTGCTGAGGGCACCGAGACGCAGAAATAAAACTAAAGAAAGAAATCACATAGTCGCCTTCCCACCATACGCAAGCGTAGCCTCAGTAAGAATCGGCCCAGCTATAAATAAGGAATAAATCAAGTATTTCGTCCGACCACCTGCAAAAATAAGAAAGATGACCAGGCTTCCGAACATCTGAATTATATCGAATTCCTTGCAAGCACCGAAAGTAAGACAGACACAGTGCTGCGTCTCCGTACGTTAGATTGAACATATGCGCAACGCAAAACTCAGATGGGAAGTAAAATCAGCACTGCTGAACACAAATTAACAAGAATTATCTGTGATCAGCCCAGTAAGTGGTTTCTGTGACAATATTACTGTCACGCAAACACAGGGTCGCGGCGGCTGAGAATTGATTATGGAGTGGCCGCTGCGGGATTTTAAATGTCCACCGCCTCCTACCGCTACATAAGAAGACAGAATGAGAGACACCGGCACTTCGCCAGAAGATGGAAGAAGAGGACATGCCTTCCACACTGCCGGTTGATGTGGCAAGAAACCCGAGACTATTTTATTACAACTTTAGCACTTGTTGCTGCGTTATATGTCGCAGTATTTTTCTAAGTTTCATCTGTCCTTCTTGTCACTTTGCTACTCTGTCAAGATCATACACATATGCTTTATGTGAAAAAACTACAGTCTAAATATTTAATAGTGAAATTAAAGCGTGTGCGACCTCAAGTCTGTGGGGTGGGCCATAGGGTAGATGTGTCAGGTGGCATGGAGGGGCGGGGTGAAGGTGAGAGGTAACCCTTACAGCCAAGTCCCATGGCACTGACGGCTGGAAGGCATCGAGAATTAGGTTTATCCGCCTAACTGTGGCCGTTGTTGGCACTTTCCCTCAGAAAAAATGTGTTCTGTGCAGTAAGTGTACAAGGTGAGTGCGTATGGAGTTTTAGTAGGGTTTTAGTATCGTGCCTGTATTTTTGATGACGATGAGAGGCACATTACTTAAACTGCCCGCAAACACATACGTATCAGATGCTCTATTTTTGTCTCTGATTGCTCAGTACGCACGTAGTGGAAGAGGCGCGTCTTACAAGTGTCATTCTAGATGGTTCCATGTTGTAGTTTGAGCAATGATTATGCTTAGAGACTGCGGCATAGCAAAAAGTAGATTCGGAAGGGGTCCTTTCTCGTAGGCGGAAAACGCCCGGGCAACCGGTTTTGTACATGGTAGGCACCCGACAGAGGACGTCATCTTGCTGGGTGACCTTGGCTACGTGTTGGTACTGTTATTGGGAGACATCTAATGCTTGTTGCACTTATTGAAGGATTTGAAAGCCGACGACTTCTTGTGCGTCATATGGTGTATCTGCCCCTTTTGAAACTCGCGTCCATGTTGTGCAGATAGTTTCCACTGAATTTCGTAGTTGTACGTGTTAAGGAGCAGAGTCCGTATCTGGATCTTCTGTCTTTCGAGAACAGTCTGCAACCAGAGGGAATTACATGTGCGTATTAAAGCGGGGAATTTCGTTATATTTCATTTTATTTTACTTATTTATAAACTTTTTACTCTCTCTCTTGATACACCATAGTGAGTCGTAATCACGAAGTTTTGTATTAGAATCAACAAAAACAGAAATTCAGATTTTATTAAAAACACTTTACGGCAAAATAGAAAGAAAACTCCTATCTAAGAACACAATGAAAAACTAGAAAGTAAACTGTAGAAAGTAATAGAAAAAGAACGAGAAATACAGCAGAAGAAAGTTTCACTTACAAGAGCAAATGTCTCCAAACTGAACAGCCAGTATAGTGTGGCCTGGGAATGACCCTCGGGTCTTTCCCTGACCTGTCAGTTCTCATCTGTTCCTAAACTACTCTACATTGCTGCTACCACACGTATGTATCTTCGCTTTAAAAATTCTGTCTAAAACGTTTTACAATAATTTTAATCATAAAGACTTATAAAAATATTAATCATGTCCTTACCAGATGTAGGGGCTCAAAGTTACGCAGCGTCTCCGTGTTGCGTTCTTCTCTGACGCAGAAGTGGTGTCGCTATCGTTGCATGCCCATATTCGCCGTTCGTCTGTGTTGGTGTGACGTCCACGGTGATTGGAGGGAACGCAACTACAGAAATTAGTACTTTCACTATTACTGTCAGTTATACTTCCTGAATCACTCTCACTTACACTTGCCGCGTCACTGTGGCGCACAAAGAAGGAAAGGGAGAAATCACTGCACATATGAACGCAATTAGCACACGAAAAGTTGCGAATATGAACCACCTCCGGCTATATAATGGAATGACGACATGAAAATTTGTGCTGGACTGGGACTCGAACCCAGATTTCCCTCTTTACACAAGCGGTCCCCTGAACCGCTTCGGCTATCCAGACCCAACTTCTATACGTCGTCGTCCATGTGTCATACCTATACTTATGCATCCCATTAATGTTATTCCCATACAGGGGAGACAATTTATTCGTAAGTCACAGTACTGGTATCGGCCGTAAATACGAAATTGCACTGCCTGTGTTGTGAAGAAGTACGATGCAATGTTCCTTCGAACATGCGTGAAACTGTAATGGCAGCAGTGCCTGATCCTTGGATATTGCATCATACCTCTTCCCAACACAGCCGCTGCAATTTCGCACTCGGCGCATAGATAATTTCTGCTCCAAATTGTCTAATATACTGAACAATCCAGAACCGCGAAGTTTCTGATGCATTTGTGTATCGAGTAGTGTGTATTCATACATTCTGAGTGATTAGTATTGTGTACAGTGACTGATGTGCGCCCTGTTGTTCACATTCATATATTCCTATCTGTCGCCTTTTTATTCGTTGTAGGTGAGTTGGACGAGGGCCGTGTCCCGTCAAGAAGTGAGTCATTCACCTCTGGGACTAGCGTGATTCATTTTTATTATTAATCTTAAACCATAAATATGCATACACCCTTCGTCCCTTATTGTTGGTGTCCCACTCACTAGTTGCACAACCCAGCATTGTCAGTTTTTCTGGAGGCTTTTATATGAAACAGAGAATGGAGAAAGAAAGGGAAGGTATGGGCGGAAATTCGTGACTTGCAACTGTGCAGGGCGTTGTGGTAATGTATTGACGAAAGTTGAAAATTTTCGCGTATTTTTTTTTTTTAATGTGATCAAGAAGTAGAGCGGTCACCTTCAGGCCGGTGGAGACAGGGTGGGCAGGGGTCGAACCCAAGGCCTGGCCACGATGACTCCCCCTTCCCGTCCCTGGCCCACCACCTCCGTTTTCTTTCTTTCTTTTTTTTGTGGAGGAAACAGATTGAAAAAAAAACTCTTTATTTATTCGTGCAAGCATATATACAACGTAAAGGCTGTCTTTTTTGCTGAACCAACATTAGACACTTTTACACCTAAGTCTACTAGAAACAAGACGTCCGCGGATCCTTCTACCGCTTTTTTTTAGGAGGAGGGGGAGGGGGGACAAGCCGTTCAAAATTCTTTATTAGCAAGACGTGGGGAAACGAAAATACGTGCATCCATAAACAAAAAAACTGGAAGTAAGATAAGAGCTGTGACGCTATAGACAAAGAAGAAAGAAGGGACGGGGCATGGCGAGACTTGCAGGCATCCTTCTTCTAAGCAGATGGGGCATGGGTGCAGGGTGGGCAGGGGTTAACATGCGAGACCTGGCCACTGTGTCCCCGCCACCACCACTGGGCAGAAGCGCATAACGGAGGGTGGAAGCCAAGAAGGGGGACAGTAGAATTGGCGGAATGCTTGGCTTGGCGTGCTATGGTGCATAAGAGAAAACGGCACATTTCCTTGCACTTAACCATCCGTGGGGTACGATATAGAAATGTAGCAGGGGGAGAGTCAGAACGGTGATAGGGGGGGGGGGGGGGGGCAGGAGTGCCGAGTGAATGTGGCACCATCCAGCTGAAGATAATTGGCGAAGAAGGTGCGGTAGCGAGGTCGGTGCTCGATTACATTGTGGTCGTTTTGTAAGTACTGCCAGAAGTCAAGGCGTGATTTATCGCCATTAGTAGACAGCTAAATGATCGTCCATCTCTTGACTCATACAATAGCGTGATTTTTGGTGGTGGGGAAATGAGTGTCCTCAGGATGGATAAAAGTCCTTGCGTCAATCTAGTTCGACCGAACGCGAAGGTAGCAACCGACGAAATGTCCAACCAGCTTTCAGACGTCGCTGGTGGCAGCACAAGTCACGTGATAGCCACCGTCGTCCGCGAGGTGGCAAATTGTACACAGTGGAGTGTCAGACAATCCGATTGCATGAAGGAGTTGACGTGCGGTGAGTTTTCCACATGCTACACAGTACCACGTTGCCCAGACTTTGGAGGGAAGGAAAGGCTGGTGGACATGACGCCAAACGTCGGACCACTGGATATGCAACGCGGTAGTGGAGTGCAGAAAATCTTTGGTTCGAGGAAGATGCGTGCTCTGTAAGTGAGTGTGAGCGTAACTTAAGTCGATGATTAATTCGGAAATGTGCACCAGATGAAGAGTGATGTGACATACTCTCACCGTTGGGGCTATGGACGTGGGTATAACAACCTCCAGAAAGGAACGCGTATGGGAGGCGCCGCTGTTCCACTGTTTGTGCATAGTGACCATGTACAAAGACGGCGCTCCGAATCGAACATTGGCGAGGTCGAGGGCCCCGTTCGCTGGAGGAGGGTGAGCGTTTCGCAACGGACCTTAAAGAGTGTAGTGACCATAAAAAGATATACGAACGTGGCCTGGAGGTTGCATCCAGTAGCTGATGGCTATTGGAGCACTTGTGCAATGTTGATCATCTTGGCTGCCACTTGTTGGTTTAGCTACTCGACACATTGTAAAGAATTGAGTCGCTAGAGCAGATTTTGTCGCACTGCCGTGCGAGTGGAGGGCATACCGAAAACTGTTGGCAGAGGAGCGGCGCACGGTGGAGGCGAAATGATACCAAGATATCGAAGGTTCTGTACACGTGGGAGGGGCGCTAAATCGTTGTGTGAGAGGCAGCGTCCAATGCGCATCGCCGAGGATATAGCAGATTCATGGTGCTGCCCGCTGCAGTTTCGTAGTTGATAACAAATTTTGTACCATGTGTGTTTTGGTCTGTGGAGGAGATCGTTTGCATACGCACGACAACGAGAAGTGTGCTGTTGCAACGTGACGCCAGAAATGTGGGTCGTCAAGCTCCCGATGAGTGGTTCCGGGGTTATGGAGTAGAGTAATGTCGAAAGTGGGCAACCTTGCTGCCAGTGTTGTTAAATCGCGATATACTCCTCGCCGCCACGAGTCGTTCAAAAATTTTGTAGTCTGCGTTAAGCAGAGTTAGGGGGTGGTAGTGTGCGGTCAGCGCTCACAGCGTCGGTTTGTGGATAGGATAATAATTCCCATGACAAAGGCTGGCGATTCAAGTTTGTAGTCGTCAATAGTTCATGAAACATTGTCGTCCCTCTCGACGTTATTAGCGCATGGAAGACGCTACAAAATTCTATCGGAAATTCGTCGACGCCAGGCGACTTATTCAAAGCACTTTTGTTGATTGCAGCGTGGACCTCGTCGCCTGCAGCCACCTTCGTCAGCTCGTCCACCTTGTCGGCCGCGAGGGGGCGTGTGGTAGCAAAGTCTCCTCAGCACGAATGTTGGTAGGCTCCTCCTGGTACATTGTTCGTTAGTGGTATAAAAAGGCATTGGCGATTTCGGCCTGACAAGTGACGCGTTGGGTGAGACGGATGTAGATGTTGGTGATAAGTCGTAGTCGTTTCCCATTGGAGGTCATTTTATTCATGGTGGGGTTTGCCTGTTCCGCCGAATCTTGACGTCTGGTTCTCTCCACCGCCCCCTGCTGTCTACGGCGTGACAGTTTCACGATTTGTGCCTTAATCCTGGTGCGTTCTCACTGGGTTTCAGTGGTGGGCGATTGGGCGTCTAGGTCGCGGAGAACGGGGTAGAAATCATTCGTTAGTGTGCCGGCGTCACGCAGCTAACTCCTTGTCATACTGAATCAAGGTACGTCGAATGGCAGGTTTGGCACATTCCAGTTATCAAGTCCAGGCTGTGCGGTACTTAGGCAAGCGACGTTCACAGGTGGCCCAAGTCTCGGTAACACGTTGATGAGATTTGGGACTGTGAAGGTGGGAGGTGTTTCACTTAAACACACCACGAAAGCGCCAGACCACTTATTGGGAGAGGACAATATTGCAAATGCCCTAAAAGGCCAAAGACCAAAGTTCTGCACCTTGGAGTGCTGATGTGAGTTCCCAAGAGACCTGAATCCTGACGAGACGTCTTGTGGAGTGACCCATCTGTTAAGAGTGTCCGAGTGCGGCGTTTTACCGAACTTCTCAAGTGTTGTGGAGCAACAGATCAAGGACGACAAGGCATAGCTCTTCACAGGTGTTGTAGTTAGGCATTTTATCCACAAACCGATAACAGTGACTGCGCCCTAGAAATAAAGTGCTGGTTTCTTATGAGTAGAAGGGTGCTGTGTCGTCGCTGTGGGTGGAGCCTGACAGGGCATAAATGTTGACGACATGCATCCCCATGACTATGATTGCCATGCAGCTGGCAGACATAAGGTATGTGGCATCAGCTACCGGTGCAGATGGCTACGCCACGTCTGAGTTTGTCACCAGGGGAGGTATAAGTGGTATAGCCTGCGGCGTCCGGAAGTGTGGCCAAATGTACTTCCTATAGAAGTGCGATGTCGACGTTAATGCCCGTATTATCTCTAGCAGCAGTTGAATTTTCAGTCGGGAGCTAACGTTAATAGTTGCCATTCGGTACGTTTTCAGTCGACCTGAATAGGAACTCCATCAGCGATGGGTGAGGAGGGCCGAGGCAGCAGTGATCCGTACCGTATACCATCTGACGTCGTTGTTGTCGGCGTAATTAGGTCTCAAAAATGGTTCAAATGGCTCTAAGCACTATGGGACTTAACATCTGAGGTCATCAGTCCCCTAGACTTAGAACTACTTAAACCTAAGTAACCTAAGGACATCACACACATCCATGTCCGAGGCAGGATTCGAACCTTCGACCGTAGCAGCAGCGCGGTTCAGGACTGAAGCGTCTAGAACCTCTCGGCTAAAGCTGCCGGCAATAACTAGGTCTCAGTCTGGGGTAACACCGTTCCCAGCGTGTGGTACGGTTCATCGTGGGCGTCGTTACTCCAGGCTTTCGCAGTTGCGGCGGTCTGGGATGAAGGCCGTTGCTGGTACAATGAGCGATCCGACGTCCATATCATCGGCGAGGAGAGGATCGACAGTCGTCGCTGTTGGCACTGGTTCCAGAGTCGCGTCGGGTTGTATGCGTGACACGTTACCTGTGGCAGCTCGAAGGGACAGTGTACGTGGTCCAGCTGACGACGGTCGGGTGGAGGAGGAAGCGCCGATGCGTAGGTGATCGGTGAAACCGTCGTCGGAGACGGAGGCGCCACGGTAGCGGTCGGCCGTTGGGTGATGCGCCGCTGATGACACTCAGACCTGAGGTGGCCTTCTTTTCCGCACCTGGAAAAGGTCTTGGGCTGGTCGTCGTATAAAACGACAGCGTGGCACCCACTGATGCGTATACGTATGACGGCACGTGGCAACGGAGATCGATAGTGATCTGTTGTACACCGTTAATAACGGGTTACATTTGGAATAGCGCCCGGCCTTTGGCAGTAGGCCATAGATGGCGGAAAACCGCGATAACGTCTTCCACCAGGAGCTCGATTGGTAGTTCGAAGAATCGTATGGTGCGCATGCCCAAGCCTGCGTGGTTGACAGTGACAGCACAGAATTGCCGTTGTCGTTGCAAAAACGTAGTTAATGTTTGATGTCACGAATTATTCGTTAGCACGCTGTACCAATTACGACTTTGATGTACATTGTACTGTTTAAGATGGACAAATGGATGCCCAGAATGTCGGAAGCTGGAATCTTAGTTACGTCACGTGGGAAGCGTTCCACTTCCAAAGCCTTTGGTCGCTTGTAATCGCTACAGGAGATGAATCGTACAGTGGATTTTCGAAAACGATTGGCCATGGCTCTAGTACACGTAATCGACACGTAAACAACAGCCAACGCGCGCTCTCCGCAGGCGGAAACGCACATGTCCGCACCGCATAAAAGCCGGACTGTGCGTGTCCGAAGACACATGGCACCGTAGGCTTCTTATTCACAACACAGCCACTACAATTTCGCAATCTGCACATCGCTGGTTCGGTATTTTTTTCATTAAATTTTCTGATATACTGAACAATCCAGAACCACGAAGTTTCTCATGCATTTGTGTACTGAGTAATATGTTTTTATGCATTCTGAATGATTCGTATTGCGTAAAGTAAACGATGTGCGCCCTATTGTTCACATTCATATGTTCCTAACTGTCTCCTTCTCATTCTTCGTAGACGAGTCGGATTACCATGATTCATTCTTAATACTAATCTTAATTCAGAAATATGCATGCCCTCTTCGTTCGTTATTGTTGGTATCCCACTCCCAGTGCCATATGTCGATTCACTAGCTTCACAACCCAGCTATTCCAGTGTTTCTGGGGACTTTTATATGAAATAGAGAATATGGAAAGAGAGGGAAGGTATGGGTAGGTAGTTGTGTCTTCCAGCCGCACAGGGCATTGTAGTAACGCAACGGCGAAATTTGTAAATTTGTGTCGGACCGGAAATGGAACCCGGATTTACTTTTTCTCATGAACGGTTGCCTTAACAGCTTCGGCCATTCAGATACCGTCCGTGACCGACTCAAACTTCCAACTTATTGCACACTGCAATGCAGCGCCCTTCATCCATTAACTCCTCCTCGCAAAAAAAAACGTCTCCTTAGAAAAATTGTACATGACTGTGTTTAAACTGACACACAATATTTTTAGCGCAACGCAATCTGACTTTCAAAAATCCCTACAAAAGAATGGCCCTGACTAACATTAACCTATACCTTTCACAAATCACTTACATCACAAAAATCTTCGTTACTCGAACTACTGCAATACAGCAAGCGCCACTACTGCCAGCTAAATAAAAGATTCAAACTACGGAAGGCACTAACTACTGAAAGGCATAGTTAGCAAATGAAAGATTTTAATAGAGAACAAATAATGTATTTACCTTAATAGTGTTGAAAAATCATAATATACATAGCAGTTCATGACATCCAGTCTTACAAATTTCAGAACTCCGCCATTTCTCTCCCCACATCCACCACTGCTGGCGGCTCACCTCCAACTGCGCCACGCTACGCGCTGTTAACATCCAGCTGCCCAACACTACAATGGCAGACAACAATGCAAACTAGCCACAGACTGCACACAGCACAGCCAGTGATTTTCATTCAGAGCGCTACGTGGCGTTACCAATATAAAAACCTAAACAGCCTACTTACAACTCCTCCTCGCAAATTATTGATTCTCGTGGCAATTCAGGCGGCATTAATGCAAGCGCACTGAAAGAAACGCCAAAGAGGGGTTGCACTCTTACAGAAATGTGTGTATTCGAGCGGTGGCTGTTCTGTCTGACATGTTCGACAGGACAGACACCACTCAGATACACACATTTCTGGGGGCTGTTAATTTTTGTACTTGATATGTGTCTTTGTTGCATAGCCAGTGCGGCGATGTCTGGTATCCAATGGTAATTTTAATTGGTTAGGTTCCCAGACTGACAAGCGGGATGTCTAATGTGGGGATCCAAAGGCACAAGTGAGCCTTTTGAGTATTAAATCCTTCACCCGTCGAAGCACAGCTTTATGCTTCCTTAGCAGAGTCTGTGTGCCCAGGTAGTGCTGCCATAAATATGCACTGCCCGCGTGGGTATTCTTTATGTCGCAGAGCCAATTGCGACTAGTCGTGGCATTGTGTCAACTTATTCATTGTAACTGCTTTTTTCCATCTGATTACACTTCTAGATATCTACATACGGCGCTCAGTTTTATAGACACGTGTTCTAGATTGAAAATTTGGTTTTTGTCTGAAGTTTCGATTTCAGTACTTAATACAGGGATTGGACAAAAACATGGAAATACCGCGAGAAATGCATGTTTGAATATAAATGCGAGAGCTAGCCCAGCCTGAGGGCTGTGCTGTTATATTTGACCACTAACGGCACCTGTGTAATGTTCTCAGTACGTTGAAAGTGTCAGTCGTGGTAATAACAGTGTTCTTTGTAGTTGTGGATGTATTCTATCCATTCTAAGTGAATTAGAAAGTGGGCAAATTGTTGCTACTCGTATGGGGAAAGGAGGGAGGTGCTTCCGTAGTCAAGGTAGTCGAAGTGTTTGGTGTATCAAGAGGCATACAGCCGAGGCAGAAAAATATCATCCACGAAGTCATAACACGGACGGAAGTGTGTGTTGACTGGTCGTGATAGACGGCCGTTGAAGAAGATACTGACGAAAAATGAGAGGGCGACAGCTTCAAAATTAACTGCAGAACTGAATGTCGCACCCGCGAATCGTGCCAACATTAAAACAGCGCAATGGGTGCTCCCGCAGCAGAGAATTGCAGGGCGAGTTGGAATTTCAAAATCACTCCTCGGTGATGCAAATGCCCATAACAGAGAAACGTAGTACGGAAGCCATAAACCTGGAGTAGGGAGCAATGGAAGAAAGTCATTTGGACGGATGAATCTTGTTTCACACTGTTTCCAACTTTGGGGGAGTGCAACATTTTTCAAATGGCTCTGAGCACTATGGGACTCAACTGCTGAGGTCATTAGTCCCCTAGAACTTAGAACTAGTTAAACCTAACTAACCTAAGGATGTCACAAACATCTATGCCCGAGGCAGGATTCGAACCTGCGACCGTAGCGGTCTTGCGGTTCCATACTGCAGCCCCTTTAACCGCACGGGCACTACGGCGGGCTGGAGTGCAACATGACGGGGATTTGGTGATGATTTGGGCAACCATATTCGGTATCCGTGGGCCCCAGGCTTACTGTGCAAGGTCGAATTACCGCCAATGGTTATATGACCATTTTGGCTGATCAGGTCCATTCCACGGTAGAATGGTTGGTCCCCAATGGCGGTGCAATGTTTCAAGACGATAGGGTCCCTGTTCACACAGATCGCATTGCCCAGGACTGGTTTTGGGGGAACATGACCGCTATTCACCTCTGTCGTCGTTACTTGAACTTGCCATTACTTTTGCAGGAATAATTTTATAAGACTCCATTGAAAACCATACGGCACCTGTATTTATCCATTCCGAGACGACTGGAAGTTGTTTTGAATGCCAGTAAGTTTCTTACACCGTATTAGGCATGGTAATGTGTTGTGTTTTTTGTTTCCATATTTTTGTCCATCCTCTGTTCTTAAGGGGCTCAGACATGTTAATATTTTCTGCCCTGAAAGATAGTTTTTGAAGTTTTATAAGCAGGTTCCCACGTAACGTGCGGCGACTTTCTTTAAGGGTCAGCCAGTCTGGATTCTTCAATATTTCTGTTAGACTCTCCCGCCAGTCAAACACGTTTGTGAATATTCGTTTCGCCTTTATATGCTCAGCGTCCCCTCTGAATGTGATGTGATATCGATGCCATTAATTTGAGCAGTATTCGTGTACAGGATTTACAAGTGTTTCATACACAAACTCTTTTGCCAGCAAACCGTAGTTTTCCAAAATCCTGCCAATGAATCGTAGCCTGCTAATTGCTGTAACTACAATTGAACCTGTTCAATCGCTCCATTCGATATCCCTGTATTGCTTGCGATATTTAAAGATAACATTTATATTAAGTCTTTTTATTGTATTGTTGTGTGTATATATGGTATTGGTCTTGGCATTTCTTTCTGCAAAACAAAAAAATCATATCGGGGTTTGCTGAACAGCACACAAACTCTGTAAGGAAGATAGCGCCATTCGAGTAGACCGAGAGGGGTAGCAGACTTTCCGGAACGAGAAAATCTGACAATTTATGCCGCGAATTTGGTACTAAATTCGTCTGACAGATTTCATTCAAAAATTTGTACTCAACCATCGTAAATATAGTGGCGTAAGAATTCAAAAATTTTCGTAAAATCGCCATAAGTGGGACTAAGATGCAAGTAGGGGATTTTGCTTTCTTATGCGATATGAAATTAGCGAACGAAGCCAGACCAGGCCAGGCCTGTGCAACCTCCATGCCCACTAAAAATCCTGACCAGAAGGGTGACCACTAGACCGCATACAGGGAAAGCGAAAATACATTACCCGCTAAATCACAACGTGGAGGAAAGTGTGCGTTGAGTTATCGTGATGGACGGTCATTGAAGAGGACTGTGAAACACAGCGTTAACAGTGAAGGCAATTTGATAATACTAGGGAGTTTGCTAGGTGCACACGGAAGTTTAATATCTTGGGCATTTAATTGAGACATCACAAGTGCTGGCTAATCAACCACCAGTTGGGTGTAGTATGGCTACCAATGTGTAGTGAAAACACTGTCGTTTATCTGTCTTTGTTCGAGAAGACTGACATACACTCCCTCTCTTTCTACGTTTGAACGCGTGCATCTAGCAAATTACCTAGTTATATCAAATCACTTTCATTGCTAACGCTCTGTTTCTCAGTCCTCTTCAACGACCGTCCCTCACGATAACACAACACTTTCCTCCGCGTTGTGACTTAGCACTTGATGTTTTTCCGCTTTCTGACCCTTCGGGTCAGAATTTTTGATAGGCATGGAGGTCGAACAGATGAGCTAGTGACGCTCCTGGTGTTGGAGACTGAGCCCAGGAGCTTGTGTGGACGGTTGCCATAAACCCTAGTGAAACAGCGTTACCTGGAATCATGTTCATTATCAGTGGTTTAACAGTACAGAATGTCTTCTCTGGTGCAGCAAAAGGCGCGCTGATTCGTACATTCTCGCGTGACGAAGAATGCAGACACAGCACTGCATCGGCTGGGTCCGTTGTGCAGACCAGGGGCCCCAGCACCGATGCGTGCAGGCTGACCGTACAGGAGTCTGCAGGTGCTAGTCTACCGCGGCTTACTTACTGCTAGTGCGGCTCGCAGCAGCGCTCTCGAAGAGGGACGTGCACTTACGCGAGTGGCGACAGCATGTCGCGGACGGCGGGTGTTGTGAAAGCGAAAGCCCAGGACCCAGATCGGTGACACAGAGTACAGCCAGGGAGGTGGTACTCAGGTGTCACGCCCAACAGGTTGTAGCTGGAAGTTAGCAGTCACTCGGTACGGCACTTCACTAGAGTAACGCCCAGGCTCATGCACAACTTCTTCAATGACGGCGGCGACCAAACAACAGTGGCACCTTGCAGAAAGCTAAGTCTCACTACGAAATTAGAATTATATATTAATACCTTCAGCTGCTGACGGGCGTTGATATATATCAACGGGGACATGTGAAAATGTGTGCCCCGACCGGGACATGTCCGAAAGAGAAGACACCATATCCATATAAGTATATAGTTCTGGCAACACCGGCCATGATCTTCTTCTTATGTGCTGATGCACACATATTGCCCGAACTCTTACGGGTCTTGGTAAGAATCTCTTCCACGAGTAATGAGTGTGCTGGGTAGGGACACTACGAATGTAATGCGTGGACATATGATGTGAGAATGTGGGTCTCGCGGGAGGCGTGCACGAGATAGTCCGTGCAGTCGCCGGTACAGTATCTCAGCGTGTTAGCCCAGAGGACTGTTTTCGCCGGCACGGTAACTCGGCGTGTTCGGTCAGAGGGTTAGCTGCCCTCTATAATTAAAAAAACTTAGTTAAAGGATCAACGACGAACTTAAACGGGTGTCTTGCGACGTCCGCCCCGAGCAGAGACAACGAATAAAAACGAACAAAATGAGATTAATAAAAAAAAGGGTGTTCGTTCAGAGGGCCAACTGCCCTCTGTCACAAAAAATAACTGAGTTAATGGATCAACAACGAACTGAAACGGGTGTCTTTCGATGTCCACCCCGAGCAGATACAACGAACGAAAACGAACAAAATGAGATTTTTTTTTAAAAAAAGAAAAAGATTGATAGAGAGTCTGCGATGAAAGCAGGAGATCCCGGGTTCGAGTCCCGGTCGGGGCACACACTTTCTGTTGTGGCGTAACAAGACAGCTACGCCACACTGAAGTAGCCGAAAGGCACGCGTTATTTCAAGGAGGCTAGATAGAGGTCTGAAACAGGATACTTATTAATGTTGTAAAGAAAAGTATGTAGCTACTAGAACACTTAACTTTTTATATAGTCCTTTGGTATACAGCGTTCTTGGTGATACAAGTGAGACTCTATCTTGAGGTACATGCAAGGTTACAAATGGCGCCTTGCTAGGTCGTAGCCATGGACTTAGCTGAAGGCTATTCTAACTGTCTGCTCGGCTAATGAGCAATGCATGCTAACTATCTGCTCGGCTAATGAGCGATGCTTCGTCCGTGTAGTCGCTAGCAATATCGTCCGTACAACTGGGGCGAGTGCTAGTCCGTATCTCGAGACCTGCCTTGTGGTGGCGCTCGGTCTGCGATCACACAGTGGCGACACGCGGGTCCGACATGTACTAAATGGGACCGCGGCCGATTTAAGCTACCACCTAGCAAGTGTGGTGTCTGGCGGTGACACCACACTTTCACCTGTCCCCGTTGATATATATCAACGCCCGTCAGCAGTTGAAGGTATTAATATATAATTCTAATTTCGTTTTAGTCGGCTGCAGGTCATAAATGGTGTCTGTTCTTTCGGACATGTCCATATAAGTATATAAGTCTCACTACAGTTGGCTGACTGTGATAGTGGAGGTGGAGTCTTCTCTCAGCCACAGGCAGCACATCACGATTTTCCAGTAAGATTATTCTGTGACTAGTGAGATAGTCATTCTCTTGGAATCAGGAATACAGATGGTATGACCAAACACTGAGACAGAGACTTCAGAAACGGTTGTATTTAAGCTAGACATAACATCATCGTGACCGTTGATGTGATCACTTGCCCTCGTTATCCAGAGATGCCAGCAGACATGTCCCCATAGTGGCATCTCAGTTATCGCCCGTTCCCTTACTTTTGCAATTTCCGCGCATGCTAGGACTCCGTGGAGCAGCTGAGGGTGGTGATTACGTGTTACGACTCCATACTGAAGGGCTTGCAAAATGACGCATTAGGTGCTGTCATACTGTTTCGTTTGCGCTTCGTGATTACGCCTCGGATCGACGTGGCAGTGTATCACGAGCGGTGCTTTGCCATCTGCAACATACGGGCACTCCTTGTGTGCCCCAGACATCGGCTGTGACACACTGTATGAGCCGGATCTGATTCTCTGCCGTCCGTGCAAATTAATAGCTTTAAAAATTTAAATGCCCGCCTGGAAACTGAATTTGCTGTGCAACAGCGGTATAAATTTTCTTTATGGTGCTTCTTGAAACATCAAACACTCCGGTTATCTTGGTTACGGAAGGACCTACCATAGGAGCACCAACAATTTGCCCATGTTCGAATTCACATAGCTCCATGATAATGTACCCACAGCTACAGAGAACGTTAATCTGGCGACGACTGACTGACATCTTCAACGTATTGCGGACATTGCACAGGTGCCATTCAGGGACAAATACAACAGCACAACTTTCAGGCTTGGCTAGCATCTGCTTTTATGTTCAATCATGCATTTTTCGTGTTGTTTTTATAGTTTTGTTTAGCCCCTGAATGTATACGGTAGACAATATGCAAACAAAATGAGGCAACTAACAACTCACACAGAAGCATACAAGCAGTCGCTTGGCTTGAATAAGAGAAAAGGTTAATATATGATGTAATAAAAGGTGCGCTCTGCAAAGCATTTTAGATTGATTTTTCTGCGTATAAATGTATATTTTCTTTTTGTAAATTGAAAAGTCTTTTTATTGCTGTAGCCTATACGTATTACGTTCTGGATTCCTTTCGCCTTTTCAATTAAAGCATCTTTAGTGGATTCAATCTGGAATAATACAGTTTTTTATCTGCTGCGGATAACGGTCACTCCAACTAACTTGTTATAAATGTAGATGTATACCACTGGGCATTAAAATTACTTCAATAAGGATGGCAAATGACGAAGTTTTGTTTATTTTACAATGCGGTGTAGCAGGAACAATTCATGATTAAATTTGTGCGTGATTTGGGGGCGTAGAAGTATGCGAAATTTAGCACTTGGAGCTGCCACCTATAGCAAAAAATATCAGATTCAACCCGTTTGGGCATCTAGTCAAACTGAGTTGCATGACAGACACGGATGCAACATTGCATGCTACTTGAACTGTATAGCAGAGTTCACGAAGCATAGCAGCTGGCAGGTGTTTGATTTCAGTCTTTTCGCAATCCACGTCCAGATATTTTCAGTGCTTGAGAGATGTGCAGTCTGGACATCTAGTCAAACTGAGCTTGCATGACAGATACGGATACGACATTCCATGCTACTTGAGCTCTATAGCAGACTTCATGAAGTACAGCAGCTGGCGGGTGTTGGCATGTCAGTCTTTCCGCAATCCAAGACTAGATATTTTCAGTGCTTGAGAATATGCAGTGCGTGCTTGTCAGGGTTACAGTCGAACACCGTCTGGCTGGAGGTGGGTCATGTTGGCACAGGTAACATGTGGTAACGCATTGTCTTGAAGGATAACGTCATGGAAACCTCTAAGATGGAGCACAGCCTCCTGTCTTGTGACGTCAAAAATATAAATTACTGGATATGTGAACCAAATGTGATCGTATTGTCTACCCAATGGCACCCCATACCATTACGCCATCTACTGTGGCGTCCGCAGTTCGTGTTCGTGCGGTAGCGTTCTCGCTTCCCACGCCCGGGTTCCCGGGTTCGATTCCCGGCGGGGTCAGGGATTTTCTCTGCCTCGTGATGACTGGGTATTGTGTGATGTACTTAGGTTAGTTAGGTTTAAGTAGTTCTAAGTTCTAGGGGACTGATGACGATAGATGTTAAGTCCCTTAGTGCTCAGAGCCATTTTGCCGGCCGAAGTGGCCGTGCGGTTAAAGGCGCTGCAGTCTGGAACCGCAAGACCGCTACGGTCGCAGGTTCGAACCCTGCCTCGGGCATGGATGTTTGTGATGTCCTTAGGTTAGTTAGGTTTAACTCGTTCTAAGTTCTAGGGGACTAATGACCTCAGCAGTTGAGTCCCATAGTGCTCAGAGCCATTTAAACCATTTTCTACTGTGGCCGTTTGTTGATGAATGGAATCGGCCTACGTTCATTCTCCTGGGAGCCCACACACATGGATACGACTGTACGCAGGAACGAGAAGATGACGTGTTGCCACTCTTGTTTCCACTAGAGCCGTGCCTCACTCTGCCACCACCTCAAGGAAAGCCACAACAATGGTCACTGTGCTAACAGCCCTTGGCGTTCCAGACCTCGTCGTACTCATTATGTGGTTTCTTGTCTTACTACAAACTAGACATTTCTTGACTCGAGGCAGATGACTTGGCTGTACGATCATGCATGACGGAGGTACCACTATCTCGTTCCTCTAGAGCGCTCATTGTTGAGATCGTGCATGGTCTTGCTGAACCCATCGGTTCATATTCGCATGACGTTCGTAGGATCCCGACTAAGGCGAGCACCAATTTCACGGAACGATAAACTGCAGTCTCGGCGTGCCTGGATCTTTTTGCTCCCTAATTCCGTGACGTGCCGGAAGGCATTTCTCTTTCTTACACGAGGAATAAAGCGATCTTCTCACAAACGAGGAACACCGAAATGCGATTTCGCGCTGCATGATCTTTCATTATATACTAAATGTCAAACTCATTCAGAATTCAAAACTGTACTGTTGTTTTAAATATAAAATACGGGACACACATTTCGTCAATTACACCAGAACTCAGAGTTGGATGACACTGTTGAAACTGTGTGCAGAAATTGGCAGCAGCAATTTTATTTATCTGGAGAGCTTGCCAGAGCAATGTAGACCTTAGTATTTTCTCTAAGTCAGTCAGCAAGTCCTGTTACAGTTGTAACGTAAACAGAAGCTTCAGAGGTTTGTAATCAAATGTAACTTTGTCTAGAGAACTCAGATAAAAATTCCATATAAATGAAATCCTTGAGTACATCAAATTATTTTAAAAAATGCAGTATAGTACCAAGAACAAGAGGATGTGCACAGTTAACCTAGCGTTTTGTAGGTGTTGTCGATACTTTATGGTGCATAAAGCGCAGTAAGTGTTGGTGATGTAGTTCTTTGTTGGTGGCAACAATCAGTTGGTGCTGCCACCGGGATTGGGGTTTCCACACAGAATATTGGACAGATCTTAATGCATACGAGTCTGCTACAGTCGCTTTGTCAGTCAAAAGACATATACAGTCATTATCGCTTCTGTTCCTTCTTTATAAGATGCATCACCTTTGTTCCTCAAGAACACATCCATTCGGTCACACACTCTGGGAACCTCTAACTGCTGAGGATTCTGCCCCTTTTGTAGCTTCTGCATGACTATACGAACTGCTATTAGCAAGCCTGATCCTCGTTTCTTTCAGAGCTTATTGTTACTAAAAATCATATTTCCTGAGACTCAGTAAACAGTAATCACTTAATTTTTGAAAAAAAGGATAAATAATTATTTTCAACATCTCCGTTGAAAACGGTATTTTTGCTGGGCACATTTCCTCCCGATTACGACATTTTTTCTGCATTGGACGGAAATTTTTTCTAGACAACCCAAACGTTACAAGCGGGAATCTGCTAGACTGATTCACAGGCGGTGTTGGTAATTCGAATATCTAAAGAAAGTAGTGCCTAGAAGACTACAGTAACCATAGGCAGTCAGTAAATCAGGTGCAATGGTGATATGGACACCGCTTACCCGTCACCAGTCCTGGCTCTATTGCCATTGGTTACAACCAGTTTAACATGCCATTTTTGTATTGCGTCACGTAAGTACCCTGGGGATTTGTTAATACTGCCGAATTTGCACTGCTTCGCTTATTACTGAATCCCAAAATGAAGGGGGAAGTAGGAGTTCGAACTGAAACACCTAAAACATGTCTTTAATAACATGTCTTAATAACAGATATAAGGAGAAGTAGCTCAACAGCGGATAATATTTTCATTTTACGAATCATACTTGGAAAAAATTGAATGTAATCAGGATTTACAATTGCTTTTCATAGACCTTATGGAGGCATTTGACAGTATTAACTGAAACTAATTACGGGTGACTATTAAAGAATTTGGAATCCCAGGCAAATAAATAGAGCTCCCAAAAATATGAATTCGAAATTCAAATTTTAAAGTTAAAGTACGAAACAGTCTCTCTGAGTTGTTCCGTGTTACTTCTTGACCCAAACTAGGGGATACTTTGTCGCCATCACTTTTCAACCTCTTTATGGAGCGGGTCATTAGGAAAACCAAATCATCACTACTTGGGACAAAAATAGAGCTCATTTTTAACATACTGGCATATACAGGTGACGTAATAATCTTAGAAGAAAATGAATAAGAAATGAATTTACTCATCGCAATATTGTATAGCAACGTACTTGGAACAAGACTATAAATTAATACCTTTAAGACCAAATACTTCATTGTCTCTAGGCAAGCTAAAGCAGATCATATCTTTAAAATTAGTTCACTTATTTTCGAATCTTGCTAACTACAGACAACACTATCAAGAATAGATAAATACCACATTACAAAAGGCCAATAAATGCTGTTTCGCATTACTCAACGTATTAAAAAGCAAACTTATTTCGAGAAGTACAAAGACTCGCTTATGTAAAACTGTTCTGACATACGGTTGTGAGACATCGACATTAACAAAATCAGAAAAAGTAAAATTAAGAATCTTTGAAAGGAAAATTTTGAGGAAGATATTTGTTGAGATTCAAGAAAGAGACACCGGAGAATATTAGCAAACAAATAAGTGTATGATGTAAATGAAGAACAAGATTCAATCCAGTGGTGTGGAGGGACGCTCGAAATGACTGTAAGGACTGTTACCTGTTACTGGACACAACTCCAAAACCAAAAAGGACATCTGTTATCCGAGTACTGAATCAACGTACTACGCCTCACGCACTTCATGTTCCCGTACCTTTGCGCCAGATAATCTCGGTGATGTGCTTTCACTTTCAGGCGGTGACAAGCACGACAGTTCTGATGAAGATCATGAAGTCAAGAACTGCCGTGAACCAGAATTATATTCAGAAACCGAACTGAACGATTTGACCAGAGACCTGCAACCCCCAAAAGTTGCTGCACATTTGTTACCTTTAGACTGCAATAAAAGAACTTGTTGGCCACTGGAACTTCTTTCTTTTGGTTCAAAATCAGAGAAAAAGAATTTGTTCCTTACTTTTCACACGACGATGACTTGGTGTAAAGTTCCGATGTTCTTGGTTTGATACAAATGTTTGGAATTCAGCATGCGGCCAAAGATTGCAGACTCTTCATTGATAATTCAAAAGAAGTCTCAAAGATGTCCTTATATACAACAGGAACAAATGTCCTCCCATATTTGTTTCAAAATCCGTACATTATAAAGAGAGTCTTTAGCCCTTATCCCGGACAAACTTAGTTACAAAGAATACGAGTGGATCATTTGAGAGTATTTGAAAGTACTCTCCCTGTTCTTTGGTGGACTCCTGCCTCCACTTCACATAAAGCTTAGCATCATGAAACAATTTTTGAAAATCCTGTCAAAAGGAGGCGACACTAAATGTGTGACAAATAAGTTTCTGCAGCTATGAGAAGGTAACCTATAAGATGGAATGTTCCTCGGCCTTAACATGAGGAAACTAATTAAAGACGAAACGTCTTAGGACAAATTGGAAGGCATTGAAAAATAAGCTTGGATATTATTTAGCCGGCCGCTGTGGCCGAGCGGTTCTAGGCCCCTCAGTCCGGAACCGCGCTGCTGCTACGGTCGCAGGTTCGAATACTGCTTCGGGCATGGATGTGTGTGATGTCCTTAGGTTAGTTAGGTTTAAGTAGTTCTAAGTCTAGGAGACTGATGACCTCAGATGTTAAGTCCCATAGTGCTACGAGCGATTTGAACCAATTTTGATATCATTTAAAGAAGTTGCTAACAAGTCTTTCGGCTACTAAAAAGCTCCTGATTACGAAAATACAGTAAGAAACATACTGAATAACTTCGTAGCATTGGGTGCTCAATGAGCCTGAAGTTGCACCCACAAGTAATGGACAGAGGTCGTCCTATGACTAGACGTATACACAAACAGAGGGTAAGATTTCTGTAATCGTTCATCAGTCACCTCGCCGAATTACCCGCGATTTACAATACAATTCCAGATATCTCAAAGAATGTTTCTTGAATTGTTGTACGATGAGGAACTGCATCCATATCATTACAAGTTAACTCAACACCAGCGGCCAGAAGACCGCATTCGACGAGTAGAGTTTTGTGAATGGCTTTTGTACCAAGTGGAAGATAATGAATATTTTATAAACAGTGTGATAAGGGCAGATGAATTTAGCTTCACTCGTGAAAGTGTTTTCAATCTCCACAACAGCCGTTATTGTTCGGAACACAACCTACGTGTCACCCGTGACAGTGACTTTTAGCCACGCTTTGGCAGAAACTTGTGGGCTGGAGTCGTGAGATGAGTGCTTTTGGGCATTTTCTTATTGCCGGACAAGTTGAATGCGTCCCTGTATCGTACGTTTCTTTGCAATACTTTGCTTTACGCATAAGACAACGTCCCACTTGTTGTTCTGCGACAGCTACGGTTTCATCATGATGGTGTACCGCTACACTTCGCAATGAATAAGCATAGCTATTTAAATGAAGCATTTGCATGGAAATGGAGTGGTCGTGGTGGTCCAATTTTCTGGTGTCCACGTTCCCCAGACCTTAATCCAGTAGATTTTTATATGTGGGGACACGTAAAAGAAGAAGTTATACTACTTCACCCATGGATGAACACGACCTAATAGGTCACGTGCATACCGCTTCCGCAATGGTGGGTGTAGATGTGTTGAGTAGGGTCCAGTAAAGTAAGATCCATCGAGTGACGAAGTGTTTTCAAATGCAAGGTGGTCGCTTTGAACACCTTCTCTAAAGTGAACATTGCTCGTATGTGTACATACCGCTTCTGTGGAGATATGCCTGGACACCAAACGTATAGGGCGGAATTATTCTGCGTAGCATGATGTGCAGTCTTAGTGTAGCCTACCTATTGTGTTTTTTGCACCTCACTGGATACAGACGATGCTACTGTATCAGTTGCTATTTTCTATTGGCTTTATTTCCGTAATGGACGAAACAAATCGGTCGTTTATGTCTGTAAGATGTTCGTGTTATGTTGTGATGTTTAAATAAAGGTAACAGTAACAGAAAGAAATACACAAGATACCGACATGTAGGGGTGTAAATTTGATGCTTTAACTAAAAAAAAAAAAAGTTTGGCACGAACGCGACTCTGCATATCCGTCCCCCACAGCATTGCTTTATCTCACTGTACTAACGGGACAGCTCCGGCACAGTGCAGAGTTCATGTTACCTGTTTCTGGCCACGCTGCACGCAGTTATAGTGTTGCCAGAGCCTAGTTTTTTTGTTTTTGTTTTTAATCGCACTGCTCTATTAAACCAATTGAGGGGACTAGGTTCTGCTATATACGCTTTGTCTTGAACTGGGATGAGGAATCGCTTGCCGACGGCCAAGTGAGCTATTTTTTCTTCACCCTGTATACAAATAATTAGGATCACCTAAATTTAATACAAAAACTGCTAAGTATAAACTTTTAGACCTCTGTTATGTATTTGCAATGAAAGAGGGTAGGAAACTATTGCAACTGGAGTAACTATTCGTTACCAGAACGAGGAAATTGTTCGTTGTCCTGTTTCATTTTTAAGTCCATACAGACGGATTTTAAGAGACTAAACTGCTTAGCTTCCTTGTAGGGACACTTTCCCCAAAGTAGAAAGATCTTCAGGAATAATTTTCATATACAGTAGCCTGTCACGTCAACCCTTATCGTGTGTGTGATAACTGTATTCTGCTGGATCGTCAGACAGTCGAGCACTTAGAGTTACGCCTATAAGGTACCCATTCGTTTTATGACAGCCAGTTGCAGTACACGACTTAAGGTCAGATACCTGTACCATATTACTTTGGATCCAGCCACTTTACTCATGAACCATTTCTCATCGTCAACACGCTATGTGTCACCGCGTCATTGCTCTTATGGAGTGAGGAAGTTTGATGACGTAAGAGGCCAGGGCATGTTATGGCTCCCTTGTGCGCTTTGTGCCACGGTGTCTGAGACAACATTCAGAGACTGCAGAGTATAGTAGGCGAGTAGGAACTGGACCGTGGCGTGTAGCAGCACCGGTCAAGGACAATTTAACTTGTCAACATAACACGACAAAATTCTTTTTTAATCGTATCTCAGTTGAAATATGCCGTTACAGGATCTGACGGTACGTCCGGTGCCGGTTTGGGAGGCCAGACTTTAAAGTAAACGTGCAGCCGTGATTAACATTCACTTTGTCGACTAGCGTTTGGCGGGGAGACATGAATCGTGACAGGTTGAAAGTTATATCTGCTGACGCATTTGCATTTTCGCAGCAAATGATGGTCCAGGACAAGTATATTTACTGCAATGTGTTCGTTTTGAGGAGAGCTGCCTGACAAAAAAAGTGAAGCACCCAGACGACATGGTCGGATGGTAATGTAACTTCGGTCACGTACACACCATCGGTGAGCATGTAAGTGAATGGAGTTGGAATTCTCCGTGACAGAACAGCCATCCGAGTGCATTTGCCTCCAGAATGAAATTTCGCTCTACAGCGGAGAGTGCGCTGATTTGAAAGCTCCAGGCAAGGCAGATTAAAACTGTGTGCCGAGCCGGGACACGAACCGTGGAACTTTGACCAGTAAGTTGTCAAGTTCGTGTTACGACCCAGCACACAGTTTTAATCTGACAGGAAGTTTCAGAGTGCATTCGTGTTGTAGGTGTTCAGTGCTGTTGTAAGTAGGCTGTGTAGGTTTTTCATGTTGGTAACGCCATGTAGCGCTCTATATGAAAATCACTGGCTGTGTTGTGTGCAGTCTGTGGCTAGTTTGCATTGTTGTCTGCGATTGTAGTGTTGTGCAGCTGGATGTGAACAGCGCGTAGCGTTGCGCAGTTGGAGGTGAGCCGCCAGCAGTGGTGGATGTGGGGAGAGAGATGGCGGAATTTTGAAAGCAGACGATCTGGACGTGTGTCCATCAGAAAGAGAAAATTTATAATATTGGATTCATGGGCTGATATATATATTATGACTTTTGAACACTATTAAGGTAAATACATTGTTTGTTCTCTATCAAAATCTTTCATTTGCTAACTATGCCTATCAGTAGTTAGTGCCTTCAGTAGTTTGAATCTTTTATTTTGCTGGCAGTAGTGGCGCTCGCTGTATTGCAGTAGTTCGAGTAACGAAGATTTTTGTGAGGTAAGTGATTTGTGAAACGTATAGGTTAATGTTAGTCAGGGCCATTCTTTTGTAGGGATTTTTGAAAGTCAGATTGCATTGCGCTAAAAATATTGTGTGTCAGTTTAAGCACAGTCATGTATAATTGTTCAAAGGGGACGTTTCACTGTTATCAAGCTTGGTAGGGTATATATATGGGGCGTAAATACCGTCAGATGTTGAGTGATGACTATGGACGATAGGGAGATGCCGCGTATTCGTGTGAGACAGCATTATTAACACCTGACAACGTTTGATAGGGGCCACATTGTGGGTCTACATTTGGCTACTTGGTTGAATTGTACAATATCCAGGGAAAAAAATGGTTCAAATGGCTCTGAGCACTATGGGACTCAACTTCTGAGGTCATTAGTCCCCTAGAACTTAGAACTAGTTAAACCTAACTAACCTAAGGACATCACACACATCCATGCCCGAGGCAGGATTCGAACCTGCGACCGTAGTGGTCTCGCGGTTCCAGACTGCAGCGCCTAGAACCGCACGGCCACTTCGGCCGGCTACAATATCCAGATTTGTGGGGCTTTCGTATGTGACAGTGGCCTGATGTTGGACAAAATAGGAACCTGAGGGAAGCCTACTCGTCGTCAAGGATCCGGTTGCCAAAATCTGACCATAACGAGGGAGGATAGCCGTATTGTGCACCAAGCATATCTTAGCCCCCTCACGCGCGTGCTGTTCGAGGACAAGTTCAAATGGTTCAAATGGCTCTGAGCACTATGGGACTTAACAGCTATGGTCATCAGTCCCCCAGAACTTAGAACTACTTAAACCTAACTAACCTAAGGACATCACACAACGCCCAGTCATCACGAGACAGAGAAAATCACTGACCCCGCCGGGAATCGAACCCGGGAACCCGGGCGCGGTAAGCGAGAACGCTACCGCACGACCACGAGCTGTGGACCGAGGACAAGTAATGGACTCCTTGCAACAAAGTATGTTATCCCGTATCACTCGTTGGAGACTTGCCACAGGCGAACTATGGAATTATCGTCCCATGCATCGGCTGCCATTATGACCACAACGCAAATGGCTGAGTTGGGAGTGGTGCCGTGACCGGGAATTATAAACTGACGATGAATGTCTTCGCACTGTGTGCAGCGATGAATCGTGGTTCTGCACCATCTCATTGCCGGAGACCCTGGTGGCGACTTGGAGAGAGGCCCATTCTTCTATCGTTTTGGAGAGGGACGGCGGTGTTACACCTTGCGTCATGGCGTATGGAGTCATATAGTATGACTCCTGGTCACGGCTCGTAGTGACTGAGGGAACTCTTGACGGTATAGTGGTATGCCACGGACATCTTACGAGATCATGTGTTCCCTTTCACGCTACAGTACCGCAGTGTCATTTTTCAACAGAACAATGCTCGCCCACATATGACACGTGTCTCTATGAGCTGTCTGCGTGACGGTGAGGTTCTCCCGTGGTCAGCAAGATCCTCAGCTCTGTCCCATAGAACATCTGAGGGGGAGCTCGTACGTCAACTACATCCCAGTGCCGGTATGCAGTAAATCAAGGACCAGTTACAATAGTTTTGGGCCAGCTTGTCTCAGGAGAGGATACAGCGGCTTTGTGACACCCTTCCCAGCCGAATAAGTGCATGCACCATGGCCAAAGAGGATGCAAGTCATATTGGTAAGTGGGCTCATACTGCCACGTTCTTTACACATTTTACTCGATTTTGTAATCACTGAAATAACACCACAAAACTTATCAACTTTTGAAGCTTTATTTCGTTTCTTCTTCCCCTTATGTGTGCTTCTGAGAGTCAATTATAACAATTATAATTGGCTGTGTTCCGCGGACCTGTGGGGGAGGAAAGGGGGGGGGGCTGGATATGTAGTTGTGAACTTGGATTGCTTTACCGGATAAACTCTTGATTTGATTCTTCCCAGCCTACTCATCTTATGAGTAATTTTACGATATTAGCATGTGACATTTATTTTCTGACAGGTCAATATCTTTACAGCAAGATCAATCTTCAATGCCTACGCCAGCGATGACACAGAAGTGGTTAGCAGAACAGAAAGGGATTTCTCATCTCGAGGGGCCTCCTTCTGCACTATACCTAAGTCCCATTGAGACGAGTGAGCAAAGATAAACTAGACGATGAGAAAAAACTGTCCTGATCCCACTTCAGGAATCCTTGATGACTATGGCTGGGAGGAAATGGCTGAAAAGAATCATTTTCTCAAGGTGCAGGTCGCATGAGCTCTGCATTAGGCGAACAAACAAATGAAGAAAGTCATGAACCAACTGTAGTTTGCTGTATCGTTGGCAGAGAGAGGATGGCAGTCGCAATTGAGTCACCATTTCGCACCATGTATAGCCCCCTACACGTTTCCCACGAGCGATGATATCCCCACCACTTGCCTGAACGCTGACAAATTGGTAAGCGGGATGCTTCGTACTCTGCTGTTGGCTTGTACCAAGATTTACCACTACCGATCCATTCAGCCGACCTTTTGACATGCTTCGTACGCCCAATAACGGTGTTCCTATACTTCTGTTATTTTTTGTGTTCAATAACATGCGTTCACTTATGGTGGTAGATTATGTCCTGCAGGGAGGAAGTTATTGTAGATAGTTTGGTTGCTCACTGGTTGTTGTTGAACTGACGAGTGATTTACTGATATGTGGCGCATTCATCTACTGTTCATATTCACGAAAGCCGACGGCGACACATGTCATCATGTTTTAGCGCAGAGTGTTTGACCTTGGTGGAGGCGGTTTTACACAAATTGAGGTACATATATTCTTTTACTGGCGCGACGGCTTGCGAAAAGGCAAGCACTTGCGCAATCACAAAGATGGAGTGCTCCTTTCGTACGGTATATTTAATTTCGATTCCTGCAATAAACTGTACATTTCATATTTATTTTAAGTATTAAATGTTAAGGTCAATGTGGAACACTGCAAGGTAAAACATTATTCTTGAGAATACTATTACAAACAGTATACGTGTAACTGACACGAATATTTTCATATTTTTTCACTTTTTTACTATTTATTTTATAATTTAGGGTCAATGTGAAATAATGATAATGACAACGTATTTGTTCGTATCGTGAAATCTGTAATACGAGTATAAAATGTCGTAATAAAGCGACATGTCTAATTAATTAAGATAGGGAACTTATATTTGGATGGAACATGGTCAGTTCCACTGCTAGTTATTGTTTGCTGTTTTACATAAATCTTAAGCATGTGTCTACATAATTCCTTCAACAATATCATGACCCCTCTTTAGAAGAGGAAAATGCAAGTGCAAGTATTTATAATAACATTTCTACTAAGTTAAATCTGCAGTTTGAATAGAAAAGCCTGAAGTATAATTTAGTTCCTTTCAAATTCATAACAACGCCATTCATAACGCACACTCTTGTTGCGTGTTATGAGTCTTGCATGCCGCATTAAGCTACAGATAAGTCTCTATTACGAGTAAAGGAAGCGGTATGAACAATGGAACAAAGAACAGCGAATACGGTAGTTTAGCCCATTGTTCTGATGTGTACGTGTCCTTCTGTTCAACAGCAGGTGCAAGAGAATTGTAAAAGAAACACGTAAAGGCCAGCGATGCGACGAGTCGTCAATCACCAATGGGACAAAACGCGCCTTCCGAGAAACATAGGTGACGGCGCGTTTACTTTCTCTGACCCATAAAGCGGCAGCGGCTGGCTACAAAAGTGCGGTACAGCGCGTACGCTCACATTCGCTCTCCGCCACTGCAGCTACGCACAACTCCCACCTCACAACGTAAGTGTCTGCTTTCTGTTTATTTCAGATTTTTGGCGCTTACGCAGGAAGCTATTTCACAATGTCGTTTTGTGAGATACAATGGTATAGTTATACTGAAGTGTATCCGTGTTAAATGGATCAGAATGTCTCATAAATTTAATGAAAACACTATTTACTGCTCCAAAAATGGTTCAAATGGCTCTGAGCACTATTGAACTTAACATCTGAGGTCATCAGTCCCCTAGACTTAGCACTAGTTAGGTTTAAGTAGTTCTAAGTCTAGGGGACTGATGACCTCAGATGTTAAGTCCCATAGTGCTTAGAGCCATTTGAACCATTTGACCTCACACGCAACAATAAACCATGGTACCTGTAGCGCATATAGTCATACAAAATTGTGTTCAATTAATTACGTGGACCTGATGATGGTAACATGCTGTTGAGACGCTGCGTGATAAAATAAATTTTGCTAGTAAACATAAATGAGGCAAGAATTGTGTTCTTTATAAAATGGTGTACTTGTTTAAAATTTCAGGAAATGTATTTTAGTTTATACGGACACTAGCCTTAGATGAAAATGTTTTCCGTTTATGCTATAACTTTGACGTGCAGCACAAAACATTCAGCTATGTTGTCAACGGAATGTTGTCGGCAAGGATGTGATTGCGGCTGTCCCTTAGGATATATCATATTTTTGCTGCATAATTATGGATAGGCAATATTAGACTGCTTGTGACAAAATAACAGCTGCATATGTATCCAGTCCGACCTTCTACATGGCGAAGCTAGTAGAAACTGGCTCTAAATGTCGAAAAATATGTGGTTGGTAATATTACTGAAGGTTGTATTGTGTTAGTCATTGACTACAGAGTATGTCACATGTCATTCTTTCACATTTTACAACTAACTGGAAGCGATAGAGTAATATCATATAGAGCAACTGATCGGTACAACCATGGTTGGATAAAAAACAACATATCTTTTCTTTTAGTGGGATACTTATAAACAGTAGTTCATTTACAAGGCTATCGTGTAATATACCGTGTCCTGACACTTAAGAATGAGAGATCTGAATCAGACTGAACTGATAAGAGGTAGTGGGCGTATGCAAGGTAGTGCAAGACCGTTTTCCCATAGGTTTATTCAATCTCTCACCATCAAACTGCAGAAAATTTAAAATGCAACATATTGAAGAATGACTTCATATGTCTCACGGTAATCTGCTTAAGGATGTTCAACAACCGAATTTTAAATGGCCACCTAAGTGTATTCTGCAGTGTAATTACCATCTCTGTAACAAAGGGAAGGTAAGATCGATTTAACTGCAGTTAGTTTATAGTAATGAGACATTTTAACAGCCATTATTATCACTCTACACCAATGTATGTAATAATTAATGTGAATGGAATGATAAAAAATCTCTACCACCCACTTCACCGTTAGTTTTGGAATATGGATGACGGTGAATCCTGCTTATAAAATCTGTGATACAAAGTGAAAATCCGAAAAAGATAGGTGTTAACGATTATACAAAAACAAAGGTGCCTTTCAATGTTAAGTCCTTGCGGTTTTGGTGGCGTGTGTTACTAAGTAACATCAAAAAGTTTTTATTTTTAGCAAAGGACTAACATTTTAAGTCGTTCGCTTAAAAACTGATGAAGCCCTCAAGTCTAATTACTGTCCTTTCAGATTACACCTCTAACGATAGTTTTATTTGCCATAGAGACCCAGTGATTTATTAATAGCAAGTTAACCCTTTGAAGTACGTAGTTATATGCTCACTCATTTTCTCATCTTCTTAAAGGCAGTTTTGGAAGTCGAAAACTATTATGAAGCAGCAGTTGAAAGCAATGAATCATGGCTGCAAGAGCAAAAACTATGGAATAGTCCTGGGTCACAAATATATATCATAGTATTAACATTTGTCAATGTCTTGTAGCAACAGGATGTAATTTATTATGTGACAGTAACAAAACCTCGATCTGAGAAGTAGCAAAATTCTCGACCTGAGACTATCTAGTGAACTCATGAATATTACTCTTCTTTACAGTATGCAAAAGCTATAGTACTCCACTGAGGGTGGGGAGAGGTGGTGGGGGAGGGGGGGGGGAGGGGGTCGTTGAACTAGGTCAGTATACATAAACCAGAAAGTAAATAAACTTACCGAATTGGCTAATCAGACCGTAGGCTATTATCAAGACCAAAAATATTAGCAGCAGTCAACCTTATCCAATTCAGCGGACAACGAAACTAAACGGGAACAGTAACGGTTGCGGCTCTGTTACACATTACGTAACAGTAACTGCAAGGTCATGTCTCGTTTATTGCGTCAGATATTACGATGCGACGACATAAGAACTGAAACCCTCCTTTACATATACTGACAGAGTACACTGTAATCAGAAAGATTTTCCACTGGTGTCAGGATTAATTATGTAGTAGTCCTGGCAAATGAAGATTTGTAAGACACTCGTACTCATGTATTCTCTACATCAGTTGCGTATCTGATACTTGGAAATAATTTTTCAGCGCAATATTATACTTCAGATAAACTGCTTCTGTTGGTGAAATAAACGCACAATTATCTGGTTGGTGAAAATAATGATTCTGTCCTTCCTCCTGAGGAATTTCGCCTAGCTATTTCAGCTATTCTTTCAAAAAAATGGCTCAAATGGCTCTGAGCACTATAGGACTTAACTTCTGAGGTCATCAGTCCCCTAGAACTTAGAACTACTTAAACCTAACTAACCTAAGGACATCACACACATCCATGCCCGAGGCAGAATTCGATCCTACGACCGTAGCGGTCGCGCGTTTCCAGACTGTAGTGCCTAGAACCGCTCGGCCACCCCGGCCGGCAGCTGTTCTTTCCTCTTGTCCATATTGCACTGGGTTTTACTACTCACATAATTTATATGTATTGATTTACATTTAGATCTACAGTAACACATATATTCCACAAGCCACCGTACGGTGTATGGTAGAGTGGGCTTGTTGTTAGCTTTATTTGATTCCTTCCTGTCCAATTCACGTAAGCTGATGAATAAACCAAGAATTTTTGCGCTTTTATATATATCCGAATTGCTTGAATTTTGTCGCTGCGATACTTGGACGTTATGTATTTTGGGGGAGGCGGAGAATAACACAATTTTGGACTCCTTTGTGCATATAGGTTTAGTGATTTCAAATATAGTCGTTTCATTAAGCACAATACATTTCTTATCAGTCTTTCCGATAGCAATTGCTGAGTTTGTATGTCACGATCTCGGGCCGTCTGTGCCATCCCAAGGTAACTAGGCCCACCACAAATCCTTGTTGAACAATTTCCATCTTTATAATTATTCAAAAATTGCTACAGACCTGATATCAGACAACACAACTTTTTGGTGATTTGTGCGGCTATCCATAAGATACTACAATTGTAAAGAAGCCACGTATCCCCATAAACGTCCAAGTGATTGTATTGTACCATTACCTTCACCATTATTAATTACGATAGCCATACATCTATTTATTTCCACTTGTTTTTATAACTTAGAGTATGAAATTTAGGTCAGGTAAGGCTTTTTTCGATTTGGAAGTTACTTTGAGTAAACCTATTGTAAGTGGTATGCTCTTCTGTTTCTCTGATATTTGAACCGACTTTTCCAACGATCAGTAGAGGGAACTACAGTGTGAAGTCGACTCTGAACTACTGTGTAAGTTCCATTTGCCACGCACACGAATCAGTGTCAGAGGTGAAAAAAATGACAAATGGGGGGTGGGGGGGGGGGGAGGGGAGAGGGAAATCCTAGGATACTCTGACTGTTAAATCCCACAAATTGATGTGTGTAATTTGACAGCCGGCCGGAGTGGCCGTGCGGTTCGAGGCGCTGCAGTCTGGAACCGAGCGTCCGCTACGGTCGCAGGTTCCAATTCTGCCTCGGGCATGGATGTGTGTTATGTCCTTAGGTTAGTTCGGTTAAATTAGTTCTAAGTTATAGGCGACTGATGACCTCAGACGTTAAGTCGCATAGTGCTCAGAGCCATTTGAACCATTTGTAATTTGACACTCTTTTAGCCACCGATCTTAAATAAAAGACGGAAACTACATTTCCGTATACTGTGTAGGTAACATATTTAAGGTTAATGTAAGCACGAGATATGCCACTGCAACCCTGAAATGCTGTTACCTTAATAACGGGTTTACTCGCCAGAATGTTGAATGTAAGCATGCAAATGTCATGACTTGTGTCGAACTGGTGCCGGATGTTAGTTTGTGGGATGGAGTTCAGTATCTATTGCACTTGATCGGTCAGTATAGGGAAGGTTAATGCTGTTCGTGGATGACGCTGGAGCTGCCGTCCGATGATGGCCTGTATGTGCTCGATTGGAGACAGATCTGGTGATCGAGCAGGCTAAGGCAACATGCCGAAGCTCTGTGGAGCATGTTGGGTTAAAGCAGTTGTATGTGTGCAAGTGTTATCCTGTTAGAAAACACCCTTCGGAATGCTGCTCATAAATAGCAGCACATTAGGTCGAATGCCCAGACTGTTGTACAGATTTGCTGCCAGGGTGCGTGGGATAGTCACGACAGTGCTCCTGCTGTCATACGAAATCGCACCCCAGACCATAACTCCAGTTGTAGGCCCAGTGACTCTAGCACGCAGACAAGTTGGTTGTAGGCCCTTTTAATTGACACACAGCGATCACTGGCAACGAGGCAGAACCAGCTTTCACCAGAAAACACAACAGGTCTCCAATGAGCTCTCACTTGACACCACTGAAGTCGCAGATAGCGGTGGTGTGGTCAGTGGAATGCACGCTACAGGGTGTCCGTCTCGCTCTGTCAGCTGCCATAAATTTTTGTGTACCTTCGAAGTACAAATACAATTATCAATTATCACATTGTATCCATTAACTGAGCTACCATCATACAATGAATCATTATACAGCCTTGTTCACGTGGCAGTTCAAAACATGTTTTTTACACGCGCCGCCCGGGGTAGCCGCGCGGTCTAGGGCGCCTTGTCACTGTCCGCGCGGCTCCCTCCGTCGGAGGTTCGAGTCCTCTCTCGGGCATGGGTGTGTGTATCGTCCTTAGCGTAAGTTAGTTTAAGCTAGATTAAGTAGTGTGTAAGTTTCGGGGCCGATGACCTCAGTAGTTTGGTCCCATAAGATCTTACCACAAATTTCCAAAATTTTACCCACGCACACGTACACACACACACACACACACACACACACACACACACACACACACAGTTTGTAGTCATTATTTGGAAGACTAGTTTAACGCAGCTCTCCACGATAGTGTATCCTGTGCAAGTCTCTCGTATCTGCGTAATTAATGTGCCCCACACTACGTCAGTTTGAACCTGTTTACTGTATTAGAGCCTTGGTCAACAGTTAAAAATTTTTGTCTCTCACACTTCACTCCATTGCCAATTTAACTGTTCCTTGGTGCCTCAGGATGTGTTCTATCAACCTATACAACTATCTGGCCTATTCATAGATACCTTCCCAACACTGCTGCACCTACGGTTCGTCTGCCTTTGCCACTGAGGTGCACAAACTACCCCATCGAGTCAGGAGAGCACGCACGCGCGCGCGTGCGTGAGTGTATGTGCGTTTGTCTGTGTGTGTGTGTGTGTGTGTGTGTGTGTGAGAGAGAGAGAGAGAGAGAGAGAGAGAGAGATAACAACAACATCCTTAATTTGACTATAAACTATATTTGCACATGTATTTTAAATAGAAACGAAAACACAAGAAATTTTCAGTACGTCATACCGGTTTTTACTGTTTGTTGCAGATGGTACGCGCGACGACGTTGCTTATTTTGGCGGTGGTGGTTGCCGCGCTGTCTATCTCGTGGGCTGCTGTGGTGGGCCCGTCCATCGACATTGGACCTAAACCCAGTCGACCACCTTACCAGCCAGGACCATGGGTCTACCCCAAGCCCACGACGGCCAGAACTGGACGATGATGACTTGGACTTACGCCAAGCCACTCGCCCTTCCAACTTACTCCACTTCCCTACACTCAATGACTGCAATCGCATCACACAGTGTTTGCTTTCACGTCAACTCACAGTTTCAGACGATAGTCCTGTACAATGGATGAATGCCAACAGAAACATTTCCATTTCACTTGCACCATCACTTCTCATACGAATATTAAAGACTTTTATTTGTTAGCTTATGTAAATAAAAATATTGTTTAATGCTCTTCATTTTGCGCCCAAGTGCTTTTAACAGACAAAATTTCCCATAGAAAGTCTCTAAGTTTTTACTACTGAGAAAAGTGACACGAAGGCCAAGATGCTAGACGCGTATTCGGAAGGAGTGAGTTGGAAATCTCTGACTGAGGTATTTCATATTTGCACTATGCGTTCCGTCGACAGCCAGGCCAGTCGTTTGCTCGGCTATTGCACAATAACATTATAATTGTTGGGTTACTCATTCCAGTGCTTGGTCTGCAACACTAGAATAAAATGAATATCAAGTCTCTTGGAACATTCTGAGAAGTATGTTTGACGAGAAATTTCAAAATCTTCAACTTTTGGTTGATTCAAAAGTCTAAAAGACGAAATGGCGTCATTTACTATTTAAGAGAGCATAAAAATGTTTCTTTCGATAAAATGTGCATGAATGAAGCAGAAGGAATAACTTTTAATACTGTATTCGAAGAAAATGTCTGTTAAATGTGTTGTCAATTGTCCTTTATACACTCATACATGCAATAAATCAACCAATTGTATAGATTGTGAAACACGGTGGAGCCACGCCCAGACTCAATGCACTCACTGCGTTAACTAGCGTCGATCTGGTACACCTGACAACCTGTGCTTTTAACGCAGTTTCCTCCGTTGCTTAGGCGAATTCTGGCAATTTCCCATCTTCGCTTCGGGTAAATAACATCCAGACATGCAGAATGCAACAATACACAAAAGAGAGTCTACATTCGAAGGATGGTTTTTGTTAGACTGTGTCCCTTCTACAACGTGATTTTCTTTTTAAATGCATCCTCACCAAATCAAAAAGAAGTTACCTTACAACGTCTAACTGCGGGCTGAGTGCAACCAAGTCCACTTACGATGTGAAGTCCGCAGTCCATTCTGGATGCTCTAATTTTCGTTCCTGCCCTCTTTTTTTCCATCATAAATTTCATAATAGCGAGTGCTGCAAATGGTTCAAATGGCTCTGAGCACTACGGGACTTAACTACTGAGGTCATCAGTCCCCTAGAACTTAGAACTACTTAAACCTAACTAACCTAAGGATATCACACACATCCATGCCCGAGGCAGGATTCGAACCTGCGACCGTAGCGGTCACGCGGTTCCAAACAATAGCGAGTGTCTCTTTTCCTTTTAATTAATGTGTTATTTTGTTGATTCTTAATTTCTTTTTTGATTTAGTGATTAGTACACGATTTGCGATTGCCCTTCTGTCTCTTTCCCTTCCTTCTCTTTTACCATTTCTTTCATTCACATTCTTTTAGGTGGCTCAAGTGGTAGATGCCAATACTTTTACCTGTTTTTGGGTTCGTTAGCTCTATGGCATTTTAGTGAGCGATCCTGGAAATTATCATTGGCCCTTTGTAGATTACAAAAAACTTTCTGCATTTATTTTGACTCTTATGTGAAAGGTAATGAGTTTTTACGAATACCTTATGGCCCAGTGTGAAGCCTTTCTTTGTGCCAGATTTGTCTTGAGTGATCTTACGTGTCACTGCTGCTGAGCGAATGTCTTGTAGGGCAGAAGCGACGATTTGTCTATGTTGCTTTCGGGGAATAACTGGAAATTTTATGATTTCTTTTATTTTTTCTGGTGGATCTATATTCTTTAATACTGCAATTGGTGGATAAGTCGTGGTACCATGTGGTGTCTCATTAATTACTTCTTGGAAGTCTCGTAGATATAGGTCCCAAGTAAAATGGTTCTTTCTACAAAATAGTCTACAAAGTGTTCCCAAATCTTTCATGGTACGTCGGACGGATTTACACTTAGTTTATATTTGGAAATAAAGTTGTGTTTGATTTTTAATTCGTCTAATGTGTTTTTCCAATGCACTGATCTGTATTGGGGCCCATTATCTGAGATGATTCTTTTCACTCTCCCAACTTTTTGTATAAAGTCCTTTTGAAGTGCTTTACTAATTGTAAATCCAGTGGCTTTCTTTAAGGGTGTAAGTGTAGTGTGTTTTTGATGCTAGTTCAATTACAACAAATATGTAGGCGAAGCCTTTCCTTGTTCGTGGAATTGGACCATAAATACCGGTTGCAGCAAACTGTCTTAATTTATCAGGGATAATTAGAAACATTGGGGGTCTGGTCTGATATGTCACATGTTTTGACTGTATGCATTTTTTACAACTTTTAAGAACGTGTCGAATACGTCGCTCCGTATTTGGGAAGTGTACTGTTTGTTTCATTTTTAGATAGCACTTCTTGGGTCCAAAAAGTCCACTGCTTGTGTCGTCGTGTTTATTCTATGGTAATCTACTGCCTGTCTGCCTATTCTCAATTTACTGACTCGTATCCGCGTCATATTGTATCATTGGTGAACAAAAGTGTTGTTCGTGTGTTTCTACTCTCGTCGTTCGCGGTATAGTACTTGTGCTGCTATTATGTTGTGTCATTGGATTTACTGGTTCAGTTGCCTGTCTGTCGATTGTTATCGGCTGAATGTATGTGTTCCGTTTTTATAGATACTGTGCCTGGTCCTGTGGCATGTCATGTATTACTTTAATCGGGGTTTTCTGTTTCGACTTCTGCACGAGTGTTACGTCTAGCCTTAGTTCTACTTGAACTTTCTTAGACGGCGCGTGTTCGTGTACTGAATTAATGCTTGACGTGTCAGTTGTTTCGCTACAGGTGTAATTGGTCTCGATCTTTTCTTCGATAGTTTGTATCAACTCTGTGTTCGAAGCTTTTGAAACTAATCTTTGTTTTTAAGTTCTATTTTATTGATCCGCTGATCATATTTTTTCAGTGCAACCTTTGCGACCTTGCTTTGAATTGCTTGTTCTTCCGAAATTTGTATTGCTGTTCGAGTGGCTTTTTTCGTAAAACGTTCCACATTTTTGTCAACGTTTACGATGTCCAATTGGACCTTGTCCACGTCAGTGCGTAATTCCTGCTGACCTTGTGTTAGTACCTGAATTCTTTCTCTAGATTCTTTCGCGTCTTTGTTTATCTGAGTGATCTGACTATCAATTCTGGCGATCCCTTCTTCCATCTGGATTTTAACCTGTTAGATCTGTGTCTCAATAGCCTGATTATCCTGTTTCAATTCCCGATACTGTGTTGTCACCTGTGTATTCTGTTTCTTTATCTGTGTATTAATATCCTGATTCTGTTTCGTCATACTAGCGTTCATTTTTTGTAACATCTCCATGAACGTGTCCTGTCCTGTAACACTTTCTGCTGAACTATGTATTCTCGATCTATTGTTTTCTACTCGGTCAGTTACGTCGTTTACTGGGCTATGCTGTGGCGTTTCTAAGTTTCATAACTGCAATAATCCGTGCTGTCTGTGTTGAGGACTAGTTGCGTTTGTCATTGAACCATTACGTGGCGCAAACGACTCCGCATTCTGCCCTCTCTGTTGTGTGTGTCTAGTGTTTGCAGGTACAGTTGCGTCTGTTACGGAACCTTTTCGTGGCGCTCGTAACTCCGTATAATTCTGTGTCTGTTGTTGGGGCATATTTAGAATGTGTACGATAGGTTCGACGTATTCTAAACGTTCCCCCTCTTTCTCACTGTCCACTTCTCTTTGAACGTTAGCAAACTGCCGGTTCATTGACTGTATTGACGCGTATTCTGCCCCTGAATATGCGGCAAACAAACGCGTTTCCTGTGCTCGTTTCGCTTCCAATCTTAGCCATTTCCTACGTGGGCTGTCTACTTCTGGCTCAGAATGTGCCCTACCCGGAATTCCATATTCTGGAAATTCGATGTTCTCGTCCCTTCGATTCCCATCTGTCTGATCTGTCTCAATTTCATCCCAGTCTAACTGAGCCTGCTGATTCTGCAGCTCCTCGACTGTCCTATTCTCTGATTCACCGTCTGTCCTATTCTCAGGTTCACCTTTTGTCCTATTCTCAATAAGCTCGTTTACTTGCTGTCTATCTGGTTGATTCTCCCCCATCTTGTCTACTTGCTGTCTCTCACGTAACCTTTTGGCTTGTGCTCTCGTTAACATGGAAATTCTTTCAACACACCACAACCCTATCTACAAAACTGTACGAGCACTTACCAGTTGGTTGAACCAACAACAACAATACCGTCGTGACTTTTCGGCTAATGTTCTGCCTGCTCTGCTACAGTCTCCAATCTAAACCTGTGCGCTTGCAAAGGGAGAAAAATGTTATTTTTTAATTCTAACTTATATGATGCTGCGTCACACTGCGTCTCTGCGTCACTCTGCGTTAGTGGCTATCACCTGAAAATCTTATACCCTAACAGCTACACAAAAATCGTAAAAAAACGCAAAATTTTCCAACACAATAACATATGCCCTTTTCCCTACAATTCTGCTTTCTTCACTACCTGTATCTATTCTGATCCCAATCTTTGCAAATAGCTATTTAATACATGAAAGAAAGTCCTTCAAAGCGCTACTGCTGCGACCTGCCATACCTAACTATCCTGACACTTTCCTATCCTGGTAGCTTACCTATTTTACCTATGCTGGCAGGGTCGCCATTTTCTGTGAGCGACGAGGGTGCTATTCTGTCATTCTTCGCAACGGATCAATCTGAGATGTACCCTTTACCCTGTGGCTCCTGCAAGATGCAATTTCCAGCCGCACACTACTACAGAAGTCAGACAGACGCTCCTAACGTTCTAAAGAGAAATGCCTAAAAAACTTTCAGCAATAAATATCTTCTGGAGTCGTCCGCTGTAAGGAAATGACACAAAAACTCACAAAATTTCTTACGTAACTAGTGGGATACTTGGGTACTGGAGTAGTGCTAATTAGTGTAAGAAAAACATGAAACTAACGAAAATTATTATTTTTTTTGCAAAAATTCTGAGAAATCACAATGGCACTTTTAGTTATGAACTGAACAAGTTATTTCCGGGTTCTTTTCGGAATGTGAAGTTACCTCTTAAGGATAGGATTCACTAATGAAATTTCTATACAAAGTTTAAGATTGTTATTGACTTGGCAGAATGGCTGAGAGCCGCACCTATTCAACTTGAATAATTATCCATTAGAATGTTGGTAGGTATGGTCGAGGCTATCGTGTGTGAAATGCAGTGAAGTGTACTGTTGTGGAGGAAATATGGGGCTCGCAAGAGCTATAGCGCACAATGCCGTAAGCTGCGATGACTGCTGACTGCGACGCTCGCTGCTGACAAATAAGATAACTCTCGTTCTATCTGGATTGACCTTCGCCAACCAAACTCTCCCTATGCCTTGATGAAGTCAAGGACTCCTATTCGCCCTTAGTCTAACTATTGGCGTTGTACACCGGTCAGATAACCAGTCCACCGTGATGCCACTCAAAAATTCGCTCGCAGGCGTTTAACTATAACTCTGTCAGTTCACACCGCACAATAAGTGTGGCGGCCAACACAGTGAACAACGCTTAATCGCAAGGACTCAATATGGAGTCGCACTCCGATTCACTCTCGACGGAGGTGCTGTCCGAGTGAAGTATTGAGGAGAGACTTGTTCATCGCTCTGTGAGTACACGTACGAGTGCACACGCTCTCGTTACGTGTTCTCACGTCAAGAGTGACAACGGAATGGCCCCTCTCCACGCCAGACGTGAAGGGGTATATCTTTTGGTCTCTTCCATTACTCCTTCAGCTCAAGGCGTCAGAAATATCGTCTGCCAATCAGCATCGCTCTTCTAAAACGGGAGAATGACGTTTTGTTTAAGGCGACCAATCCGGAAATCTGTAGCATCGGCGTTTGGCGTTTGCTGTTTCCCTGTGAAAACCTCTGAAACTGTGTGCTAATGTTTGTAAAGAATGTGTAGGCTGGGTGCTCCCACACAATGTAGCGGAATTTGCTTTTAAGCCGAACACGGGGTCGTTCTTCCTTTCACTCTTGCAAACAGTGTCTGCTCTACAGGCGATCGCTGGCCGATGTAGATAGGTTGACTCGTCCTCTGAAGGGACTGGCCTCCTGACGTGCGGTTTGCCTCTCCCGAACTAAAAGCTTTTGTGACCGTTGTGTCTTGAATGTGTGTGTGTTTGCCAGCCTCGAGTGTTTCAACCTCGGTGCGCACTTGCGATTTACTTGTTATTTGCATATCGTTTACATGAATTCATACAAGATTGACTTTATCTTATCGAGTTTGGGTTCGAATGAAGCGTCTTGATGTGCGGAATATGATTGTGAGGGCGGAATATGTAAGTAATGAAGGTCAGGAGACCACGACGTCTTACAACTGGACCTTTAACAGATCAGTTTTATATTCAATGAGGTTATCTACATAAAAGGCTATAATTTACAATACGTCTGTAGACATTATTCCAGCTTTGGAGAGCCTACTATGTGTCTGTTTGTCTGATTTGTTCTGTAACAGATATCATTCCTGCTGCCACAAGGCTATGTATTTTTTTATTGCAAACTGTAGGATGGTAATATATCACAAATGTGTATTCTTGAAACGTTAAATGACTCGTGAATACCAAAAAAGTAGTACATTCTGATTCGAGGTTTGAGGGCAGCTCAAAGTACTGCATTTACTCTGATAAATGGAATTGCAGTTAAAGATTGCAATGCATACTGGGTAGGAACAACACTAATATCTTTTCCCTTTGTTTACTACTCTGAATAATTAGTACATGTTTCTAAATCTACATATATAGTCTGAAAATCATTGTAAAGTGCTTTGCAGAGGTTACTTAACATTATGCCATATGTTAAGTTTTATTCTCGTTTCTATCGCTAATGGAGCGCGGAAAGGATAACTGCTTAAACGCCTCTTTGCGAGCTGTAAGTGTCTAACCTGATCTTCACAGTCAGTATGCGAGTGATAGCTAGGGACTGAAGCATAGTCTAGAGTCTTCACGTAACAGTCGTTCGTGAAGCTTTGTGAGTAGGCTTTCGTGGGATAATTTACGTATATCTTTAGGAAAGCTGTTTTTCCTGCATTTCCATGACGCTCTCCAGGAGTCAGACTAACTAGGGACTACTCGTACCACCCTTTTTTCAGTATGTTTAATATCCCTGTTATTACTTTCTGGTATGGGTCCCACACCATTGAGCAGTTGTGTGATTTGCTTCAGTTGTAGTTTGTTTCCTTAGGTGGACTGGACTGTATAGAACTTTGTATTCTGTCTGAAACTGTATTGTTAGGTGGACACGGTTTATTAGATTTTAGAACTGTCGACTGAGTAACCTAATCTACATCTGACTAACCCCACCGAGGGAATTAAATATTGGCGCCATCTGCTAATGGGAATCTGAAGTTTCATTGCACGTAAATAGTGTTACTTGTATGTTGATGAGAGAACAAGTGCCAAGTGCAATATTGTCTGAATGGAATATGAATAGCCAATGGAAAGCAGCCTGCCACGGTACTTCAGTATTCGGTCTCTGCTCAAGACAGAATGAAGATTACACTGAAATACTCAGTGCCAGCTAAAAAGTGTAGCGTTGTCGTAAAGTATTAAAATTTTAAGTTAGTGATAAAGAATCACGACTGAAGTTAGGAATGTTTTAATAATAAAATATTTAATTGTATTTAAAGCATCACTAAATCCACCATTGAGTACAAAACACGAGTGCATGACACATGTGTAACATTCATCAACACGATATCGACCTTTTCCGCAATTGGTAAACGGTCCATTTTAACACGGGTAATGTATCACGAAGCAAATACCGTCCGCACTGGCGGAATGTTAAGTGATACCACGTACTCATACGTTTGTGACTATTACTGCACCATCTATCACAAAGCGAAAAAAGTGGTCCAACTGAAACATTCATATTTCTTTACGTACTATACGAATATGTAATAAAAATGGGGGTTCCTATTTAAAAATAAACGCAGTTGATATCCGTTTGACCTATGGCAGCGCCATCTAGCGGGCCAACCACAGCACCATCTGATTTCCTCCTTCAAACTAGACAAGTTTCGTTCTTTGTAGTTTTTTCGTTTGACGCTTATTTCGTGAGATATTTGGCCCGGTCACGATCAATGGACAACTCTGTATAATGCCCTTGTCATCGATGGGACGTTGAACTCTGCTCTTCCTTCCTTCCTTAGAAGTTTTCGTAGTGATAACGGCTAAGTGCGCTGAAGCTCATGCTCAAGATGGTCTTCGTGCGTGGAAGTTAGTTGTACAGTTACTACTCCAGGTGAGGCATCGAGAAAAGCCAAATAAAATGAAAATCTGTTAATGTTGGATGATAAGACTGTCTTGAAAACATCATTTTCGCCAGGCTGTTTAGCTAAATAAGCACTGTATTGAGACCAGCGTCGAGCTAAGTCATTTTCAAGCGCAAAAGTGAACGTGGAGTCATTCTCGTAGTAGCTATATATAGCAAGTTACATGCCATACACATTTGCACACGAGATGATAGTGTATGGACCCAACTCTGGAATAAACAGCCAAAACATAACCCATATGCATACCTATCAGTCAAAGGGACTGTGTCTGTGATACATTCAACATCTATCTTCAGGAATTCTGGGAACTGGGGTGATGCAAAACTTTTCTTGATGAGTGTAGTTTGAACATTTTGGTACTTGCGTAGTCAGCTGCCCCAAATACTGTTGGAAAATGGCAGATGCGGAAGCACTGCCAAAAGGCAAACGTAAATATTTAAACAAGCCCAAATGAGTGTTCACAACACACACGGTATGAGATTCTGCATCTAGTGGCATTTTAAGATACGCATTGTGAAAATCAATTTTTGAATAGTAGCGACCAGCGCCTAATGTATCCATGAGATCCTCTGGGCGTGGCAAGGCGTGAGTATCAATCACAGTTTGTAAGTTGACCGTAGACTTAAAGTCAACACAGAGGCGAATGCAACCTGAAGGTTTGGGAAGCAAAACCAGTGGACTTATCCAATGACTAGCTTGTATGGGCGCAATAGCTCCGCTATCTTGCAGTTCTTTAAGTTCAGAGCGACTTTGTCCCGTAATCTAATGGGAACAGTTATGGCCCAGCAAAATTTCAGCTGAGCATTGTCTTTCATAGTAATATGCGCAACAACGTTGCTAGTCTCGCCTAAGCCTTCAGAAAACAGTTCAGGGAATTCTTTCAACAAGCGATCTACACTGTCGTTGGCATTGAATGCAGTCACTGGCAACACACTGTCCTGAATTTTAAAGCCAAACAAATCAAACGAATCAAAACCAAATATGTTCTCACTAGTGCGTGGTTGTAGCACAGTGAAAGTCACGGTTCACATGAGCTAGCGATACATGGCAGGTAAAGTACATTTTCTGAGAATGGGAATATCTTGTCCATTGTAAGGCGTCAGGTGAGTGCTAGTTTTAGTCAGGCATTGGGAGCCTACAGTTTATGTAACCGTAATTTCACATGTTTTCCACTAAGATGCAAAAGAACAAAAAGTTTGTTGGACTGGCGTAACACTGAAGAAACTGTTTTGCTTGCTAGTTTTGCTAATGTCCGCAGCAGGCTTTGAATACACTTCATTGATTACATGGGCCTTGTAACTAGATTTATGTGGGCAGACAGAATTCTTATATTTGTTCTGTTGCAAACATACGGATTGTACCTGACCTTTCTTGCCACAAGCCTAACCCTGTGCTTGTCTGGATGGGCAGTTTTGGCATTTGTACTGTGAATAGCATCGAGGGCATGACTTAATTCTGTTCGCCTGTTTAGAGATCTGTTTACGCGGCTCGGCACACACATGCTGTTACTGCCTGCTGGGCCAGTCGCAACCAAGGAACAGCTCGGCCCAACCAATTGGTGGCTGCTCAAATTTATCGGTCGCTAGAGCACCAGAATCATACTGATCTAGAATTTGCACTACGTGATGAAATGACAGATCGGACTGTTTCAAAATCTGTTCTCGAAGTTTGACATCAGTTACATTGTACACAATCACATCATGCAACCTAACATTGGAATATAAAGCAGCACAATACAAGCACATTTGAATTTGCATTTCCTTGTCATACCCTGCAAATATGTTACCCACTCACGATAAGTTTGTTCTGACCTGTTCTTGCAATGGGAGAATTGTTACCTAGCTGCCACCACATTCACTTGTTGGTTATAATAGTTAGTTAGCGAATCTACAACCTGATCATAGGAATGTTCTCTCGGAGTGGTGTTAGGGAGCAATTTCTGAATGAGACGAAAAACTGCACTTCCTACCGTTGACAAAAAGTAATGTCGTTTCACAGTAACTGATACATTGTGAGCAATTATGTGGGCTTCATACTGTTGCATCCACTCGAGCCATTCCTCTTCTTTTTCATAAACTGGTGAAAAGGCGGTATGGCACTTGGAGATACAGTTGTTGTATTTTATGCTGCATTGGTTGCTTGATTGGTTAGTAGCTGCTGTACCATATTTAGCAGTGTGGCTGTCTGCTGCGTCTCAAATTGAAACATTTGTGTTAGCTGTGTTGCATCTATCACTTGCAGCTGAGGCACCTGAGCAGGGGATGGGAGAGGTGGGTTGCTCATTGTGGAGTAAGCAAATGCAATAAGCAGACAATACAAGCAAGAAAAATAAGCACAAAAGCAAAGAAAATTTCTGCAACGCCCACCTGAAAGCACTGAATAGAAAAACACTGAAAAAACATGTAAACACACCTATGCAAAGAAAAGACAGCGTAGAATTAAGGCGTCAGCAAAATACAAAAGCCCAAGACAAATCAAAACAGTGGCAGCCAGGTTCTGTGTGCGAAACATGAACAGGTTGTCGCGTTGGTATTCGTTGATCTTGTCGCCAAACATGTGTTGTCTAGGATGCATACATTCCCCGTTAACTAAACAAACATTCAAACAAATCGTATTAATGAGTTTTATTACAAACTGATTGAGCAATTACAATACCTAACTTTTACAACTACACAGATGTGTCACAAGCAGCGATACAACGTAATCTATCTTCTCCAGTATAAGCAATTCCAAGTCTGTGTTAAATAGAGAGTATAAGTGAAGTAACAAGCATTGACGCTTCTATCCAAGTCGCTAATCTTCAAGCTGCTCTTGAACTGGGGGTCGCCAGTTTTTTTTTTCTTTATTGTATTTCAATTTCTCATTGGGGTGGGCTGGCAGCAACATATGCACTGCTCTTCGGCCAAAAGACATAAAACATACAATAGAAGACATTTAATAATAACATAAAGGAGAAAACATGGTGTACATAGATATAAAAAAAGTGGGAGGGGGGAACATTTTGGAAGACAATAGACAAAAAAATGGAGATAAAAACCGTAAAAAAGTAGCACAAACAAAACATCACACATTGGGACAATTAAAAGAACACAAAGCGAAGTATGACTGGAGCACAAAAGTATCGACAGATGGCGTAGCACATAACAATCACTGACAGGAAACTATGTACAAGTCCAGCACACAATTTAAAAAAAAGTTCAAATGTTTGTGAAATCTTATGGGACTTAACTGCTAAGGTCATCAGTCCCTATGCTCACACACTACTTAACCTAAATTATCCTAAGGACAAACACACACACCCATGCCCGAGGGAGGACTCGGTCCTCCGCTGGGACCACACAATTAAAGTCACACCTCTTGATGCACAGGAGAACAGCACCAAACACAATACTGACATAGCACACTGATGTACTTGGGCAAGTACAGAAAGGGCAACAGCCTCAACGGGTGCGGGGCAAAGTCAGGACATGCGGGGACCAAGCAGCAATCGGTATTGTAATTGTCAACTGTCGAAGCTGCGTTGGTAAAGTACCAGAACTTCAAGCGCTGATAGAAAGCACCGAAGCTGAAATCGTTATAGGTACAGAAAGCCAGAGATAAATTCTGCCGAAATTTTTACAAAGGTACAGACGGTGCTTAGAAAGGATAGATTGCATGCAACCGGTGGTGAAGTGTTCGTCGCTGTTAGTAGTAGTTTATCCTGTAGTGAAGTAGAAGTGGATAGTTCCTGTGAATTATTATGGGTGGAGGTTACACTCAACAACCGAGCTAGGTTAATAATTGGCTCCTTTTGCCGACCTCCCGACTCAGCAGCATTAGTGGCAGAACAACTGAGAGAAAATTTGGAATACATTTCACATAAATTTTCTGAGCATGTTATAGTCTTAGGTGGAGATTTCAATTTACCAGATATAGACTGGGACACTCAGATGTTTAGGACGGGTGGTAGGGACAGAGCATCGAGTGACATTATACTGAGTGCACTATCCGAAAATTACCTCGAGCAATTAAACAGAGAACCGACTCGTGGAGATAACATCTTAGACCTACTGATAACAAACAGACCCAAACTTTTCGACTCTTTAAGTGCAGAACAGGGAATCAGTGATCATAAGGCCGTTGCAGCATCCCTGAATATGGAAGTTAATAGGAACATAAAAAAAGGGAGGAAGGTTTATCTGTTTAGCAAGAGTAATAGAAGGCAGATTTCAGACTACCTAACAGATCAAAACGAAAATTTCTGTTCCGACACTGACAATGTTGAGTGTTTATGGAAAAAGTTCAAGGCAATCGTAAAATGCGTTTTAGACAGGTACGTGCCGAGTAAAACTGTGAGGGACGGGAAAAACCCACCGTGGTACAACAACAAAGTTAGGAAACTACTGCGAAAGCAAAGAGAGCTTCACTCTAAGTTTAAACGCAGCCAAAACCTCTCAGACAAACAGAAGCTAAACGATGTCAAAGTTAGCGTAAGGAGGGCTATGTGTGAAGCGTTCAGTGAATTCGAAAGTAAAATTCTATGTACCGACTTGACAGAAAATCCTAGGAAGTTCTGGTCTTACGTTAAATCAGTAAGTGGCTCGAAACAGCATATCCAGACACTCCGGGATGATGATGGCATTGAAACAGAGGATGACACGCGTAAAGCTGAAATACTAAACACCTTTCTCCAAAGCTGTTTCACAGAGGAAGACCGCACTGCAGTTCCTTCTCTCAATCCTCGCACAAACGAAAAAATGGCTGACATCGAAATAAGTGTCCAAGGAATAGAAAAGCAACTGGAATCACTCAATAGAGGAAAGTCCAATGGACCTGACGGGATACCAATTCGATTCCACACAGAGTACGCGAAAGAACTTGCCCCCCTTTTAACAGCCGTGTACCGCAAGTCTCTAGAGGAACGGAGGGTTCCAAATGATTGGAAAAGAGCACAGGTAGTCCCAGTCTTCAAGAAGGGTCGTCGAGCATATGCGCAAAACTATAGACCTGTATCTCTGACGTCGATCTGTTGTAGAATTTTAGAACATGTTTTTTGCCCGAGTATCATGTCGCTTTTGGAAACCCAGAATCTACTATGTAGGAATCAACATGGATTCCGGAAACAGCGATCGTGTGAGACCCAACTCGCTTTATTTGTTCATGAGACCCAGAAAATATTAGATACAGGCTCCCAGGTAGATGCTATTTTTCTTGACTTCCGGAAGGCGTTCGATACAGTTCCGCACTGTCGCCTGATAAACAAAGTAAGAGCCTACGGAATATCAGACCAGCTGTGTGGCTGGATTGAAGAGTTTTTAGCAAACAGAACACAGCATGTTGCTATCAATGGAGAGACGTCTACAGACGTTAAAGTAACCTCTGGCGTGCCACAGGGGAGTGTTATGGGACCCTTGCTTTTCACAATATATATAAATGACCTAGTAGATAGTGTCGGAAGTTCCATGCGGCTTTTCGCGGATGATGCTGTAGTATACAGAGAAGTTGCAGCATTATAAAATTGTAGCGAAATGCAGGAAGATCTGCAGCGGATAGGCACTTGGTGCAGGGAGTGGCAACTGTCCCTTAACATAGACAAATGTAATGTATTGCGAATACATAGAAAGAAGGATCCTTTATTGTATGATTATATGATAGCGGAACAAACAGTGGTAGCAGTTACTTCTGTAAAATATCTGGGAGTATGCGTGCGGAACGATTTGAAGTGGAATGATCATATAAAATTAATTGTTGGTAAGGCGGGTACTAGGTTGAGATTCATTGGGAGAGTGCTTAGAAAATGTAGTCCATCAACAAAGGAGGTGGCTTACAAAACACTCGTTCGACCTATACTTGAGTATTGCTCATCAGTGTGGGATCCGTACCAGATCGGTTTGGCGGAGGAGTTAGAGAAGATCCAAAGAAGAGCGGCGCGTTTCGTCACAGGGTTATTTGGTAACCGTGATAGCGTTACGGAGATGTTTAATAAACTCAAGTGGCAGACTCTGCAAGAGAGGCGCTCTGCATCGCGGTGTAGATTGCTCGCCAGGTTTCGAGAGGGTGCGTTTCTGGATGAGGTATCGAATATATTGCTTCCCCCTACTTATACCTCCCGAGGAGATCACGAATGTAAAATTAGAGAGATTAGAGCGCGCACGGAGGCTTTCAGACAATCGTTCTTCCTGCGAACCATACGCGACTGGAACAGGAAAGGGAGGTAATGACAGTGGCACGTAAAGTGCCCTCCGCCACACACCGTTGGGTGGCTTGCGGAGTATAAATGTAGATGTAGATGTAGATGACGATGAGCAAAACAGAGGATCGGCCAGGTGAAAGGAGACGAGGGAGAAGGAAATAAGGGAGGGAGGGGAAGAGAGGGGGGGAGACAGGTGGGGGGAACGCCAAAGAGGGCCGGGGAGGGAAGGACGTGGGAGGGAAAGAGGCATGGACAGGGTGCCAGGACTCAGGGGGGGAGAAGGAAAATTCGCTCTTGGAGAAGGAGGGGAGAGGAAAAGGGGGGCCCTGGGGAGGAGGGGAACAAGACCAGGTTACAGTTGGAAGGAAGGGTATATGTCACAGCGAAGTTCAACATCCAGGAGGGGGAGGTGCTGGAAACTGCCCTGATGAAGGAGATGGAGGGTGTGGTGGTGGAGAGAGGGAGGGATACAGCGATAGAGGCGCGGCAATGGGCATGGGGCAGAGAGGAAGCAGGAAACCAAGGGGGGGGGGGGGAATCAAGCCTGCGGATAGTGTAAAGGATGTGGAGATGTTGAAGGAAAAGAAGGAGGTGGGGGAAGGAGACGAGGTCGTACAGGAGCCGTGTGGGGGAAAGAAGGTGGATACGGAAGGCAAGGCGGAGTGCATGGCGTTCAAGGATTTGGAGGGCCTTGTAAAAGGCCGTGGGTGCGGAGAATCAGGCAATGCTGGTATAACAGAGGATAGGACGGGGGTCGCCAGTCGGTCATGGCACTTATGTTCTCTTTACTTAGGGGCTGCTACAGTCGCGTTGTCATCCTGGAGAAGGGTCAGTCAGCATGCGATTGGCTGACGCCTTCTCACAGCCATCTATTCTCTATTGTTCCCGACTGGTGTGCTGGCACTTGACTTTACACCTTAACACTCACAAATTTATAGTGACTCGTTTGCAGCTTGCTTTGTACACTGAGCTGACAAAAGTCATGGGATAGCGATATTCACATATACAGATGGCAGTAAGTTATCATGAACGCAAAGTATAAAAGGGCAGTGCATAGGTGGTTCTGTCATTTGTACTCAGGAGATTCACGTGAAAAGGTTTCCGACGTGATTATGGCCACACGATGGGAATTAACAGACTTTCAGTGCGGAGTGGGATATCGCTAGGGAGTTCAATATTCCGAAATCCACAGTTTCAAGAGTGTTCTGAGAATACCAAATTTCAGGCATTACCGCTTACCACAGACAATGCAGTAGCCGACGATCTTGACTTTGTGACTGAGAGCAGCAGCGTTTGCATAGAGTTTCCAGCGCTAGCAGACAAGCAACAGTGCATGAAATAACTGCAGAAATCAGTGTGAGACGTACGACGAACGTATTCATCAGGACAGTGCAGCGAAATTTGGCGTTAATGGCGTATGGCAGCAGACGACCAACATGAGGGCTTTTGCCAACAGCAGGATATCACCTGCAGTGCCTCTCCTGGCTCGTGACCTCACTGGTTGCACTCCAGATGACTGAAAAACCGTGGCTTCTTCAGATGAGCCACGAGTTGAGTTGGTAAGTGCTGATTGTAGGGTTCGAGTGTGGCGCAGACGCCACGAAGCCCTGGACCAAAGTTGTCAACAAGGCACTGTGCAAGCTGAAGGGTGGCTCAATATTAATGTGGGCTGCGTTTACTTGGAAAGGACTGTCTGGTCGAACTGAACTGGTCATTGGCTGGAGGACTGGATCCTCTGGCCCAACTGAACTGATCGTTGACTGGGCATGGTTTGTTCGGCAAGGAGACCATTTGCAGCCATTCATGGACTTCATGTTCCCAGACAATGATGGAATTTTTATGGATGAAAATAGTCCATGTCAGCGGGCCACAGTGGTTCGCTGTTGGTTTGAAGGACATTCTGGACAATTCTAGCGAATGATTTGGCCTCTCAATTCATCCGACATGAATCCTGTCTAGCTTTTAGGGAACATAATCGAGAGTTCAGTTTGTGCACCAGATGCTGCACCGGCAACACTTTCGGAATTATGGACGGCTATAGAGGCAGTTTGGTTCAAAATGGTTCAAATGGCTCTGAGCACTATGGGACTTAACTGAAATGGTCATCAGTCCTCTAGAACTTAGAACTACTTAAACCTAACTAACCTAAGGACATCACACACATCCATGCCCGAGGCAGGATTCGAACCTGCGACCGCATCGATCGCGCGGTTCCAGACTGTAGCGCCCAGAACCGCTCAGCCACTCAGAGGCAGTATGGCTCAATAGTTGTTCAGGAGACTTCCAGCGACATGTTGGGTCCATGTCGGGTCGAGTTGCTCCACTACGCCGGGAAAAAGGAACTGCGACACGATAGTAGGAGATATACTGTGACTTTTGTCATCTCAGTGTAAATCACTGGCAACGCAGAGCACAGACATGCCCGGTTTTTGTTTATTTACCACAAAGTGCGTTAACACTGCTTGGAATGCAGATGTAAGTCGCTAGAATACCAAAACGAGAAACACATACAGAGAGAATCTATGTAAATCTCTATTAGAGGTGTAATTAATTCTTCTTCGTCCTATAAGGCAGCTGTACCGTTCTTCCAGGAAAGGCGACTTCCTCCAACATGGGTGCTGCTCACCTTTCTGTTTACGGACAGACTGTACCTCCCCAGAATTTCCTGTCCAGTTCTCTTGTATCAGTAGTCAAAATAACTTTACAAAGCTCGCGTTTATATGGTGCTGTTATTTTCAGTGCATAAGTGAGTACTTATTTGCAGTGGTTAAGTGAGCTCAACTTTTTTGTACACCTATTTGGTGTTGGTGACTGGATTGGTAAATGAGGCAGCTTGCTGCTGTCTGTCACTGACATCATATCGAGAAGTTTTGCACCCATGTTGCATTCATTCATTCATTACCTTTCAGTTGAACCTCACATAAACCCACACACACTAGCAATGTCCCGACATAAGATGCATATTTAAATCACCAACTGCATGGATGTGTGTGATGTCCTTAGGTTAGTTAGGTTTAAGTAGTTCTAAGTTCTAGGGGACTGATGACCGCAGCTGTTAAGTCCCATAGCGCTCAGAGCCATTTGAACCATTTTTTTTTTAATTCACCAACTGTCTCGTTAGAAAGTAATTTCATTCTCCCAGTTATCTGCCATTAAATCAAAGCCTGTCATTCTCTTACTTGCAACCAAGCCTGTGTGATCGTTTCAGTTCGTAAACCACACAATGTTACGCATAGATATTTTCGTAACATGTCTGATAAAATTTGTGAGCCATTAAGTATTCGAAGGCTATTGTATACTTAAGTTTCACTGAACGCACAAATTTACGTTTCTCTACATTAAGCAGTAGTCATTTGTGTTTGTTGATTTTTGTCATGGTCTAACTGGTTGTTAGACAGGACTTTAAGAACTTTATTGGGTAATGCTTCCCCATGAAGAATCGCAAAATTTCGATATTACGGCTTCAGAGATATACAACAAGTATTATATAGCATCCCATTGCGCCCTAAAAATGAATCCTATCACGGACTACACGGGCAGGTGAAAGTGCTGGGTGCCATAGTGATTCATGACCTCTCAAACTACGCCTATAAATGACGGAGACTGTTCGGTGCTGTATCCAAGCCACGCATGTATTATTAGATTGGCGTAGTATTTTTGATAAATGGGGTTGAGGTCAGGTTACATTGATAGGGGGACATACAAGTAGCTTCAAAACTGTGTAGAGTTTCTTCAATCATTGTGACAAAATCTTGGAGTGATGAGGTGGTACATTGTTTTATTGAAGGCACAGGTCATCTGCTGCGTGTAATCGGTGAACATGTGGACGCCCATATTCGGACAATAAGTTGCTTTGTCGTCGGATGTTGAAAGACGGTAGTATCAGTACAACAAGCACCGTTGAATTCCATGTATATATGCCCCACAAGACAATATTTCCATTCCTACTTGAATGTTGTGTTGGCTCCATTTAATGGCATGTATACATTTTCCACGCGAAGATACCTCCATCCCTTACATGAGCGTTGTCGTGTTGGCAAACTATATGCATCACCTCGTGTGTTTTCGATGTATTTATTTGTCACTAACGTGTACCAGCGCTTACCACAGATGAGCTGTTTCCTTGCTTCGTGCATCCATGGGCAGCTAACTCTGTGCCCGGCGATGTGCCATTATAAGTGGAACACATGTGGGGTGGTGGTTCTGAGGACGACGGTGATGTGGTAGTACTAGATGATATGGCAGCTCAGGTTGTTGTTGTTTGGCACTGAACTGGCAAGGAATGGGTGCAGTGTGAGCCGTCGAACTGCTCTTACGACTAGCGGTAGTCAACGAGGATTTCTAATGTCAATACACAGTTCCCATGGTTGTTGGCTCTGGCGTTAGCGGCTTTCACGAAACCGATACACCCACGATAATGCATCGACACAATAGCATGAGAGTGAGAGGAAGGTAAGACAGTGCGTAGTTTGCGCTAAGAAAAATGAAACAAACGAAATTTATTACGAATGAGTTAATGTTGCTGAAAATGGAAGAGATGACATCAGATCAAGAGGAGGAAATTGAGATTTTTTGAAATTATATCATGGACCATCCGAAAAGGGAATACCAGATATCAGCTCTTACACAATGGTCTGTCGTCACTCAGGAACGCTGCTGATCTGAGGAATGTTGATAACCTTTCGTCGTACAAACAGACTGCTGAATGAATGGGGGCTTGGCTAATATGGGTATGTGGAGTTATAATGACTTCGTGTGTGTGTAACACAGTTGTTCAACAGTCATGTAATTACATTTAAACGTGAAGCGTACCGTTATTGTTGTGATTTTCCCGTTCAGATACAGAAAAAAAGGAGGTAGAAGTGCTGTTACCTCCTTGAAACTATAGAATCAACTAAAAAGTTGATTTTGTCTAATTACGATATATTAGTATTGTGAAGATCTTAATAATGAAAACCGTCGAATGTATTTTCAATTGCGTTTTTACTCTGCCAGTGTTCATTTAGAAGTCACAGCTTCTTCATTAAGGTTTAAAGATTTACGTAACGACCTTTATTACGATGTTAACTTGCCAGTTACGAGTATCTGTGAATTTTGTTGATTTCTTTTATCTATGACGTCATAATGTAACACCTCCCACATGATGTTTACACTGCTATACCAACATATACAGTTTTAGGAAATGATGTATTGACACTGTCATCTTTAAAAACTATGTTTATTATGATAAAATGTTCGAAATACTTTATTGTGATGCCGTATACCAAAGAGATAACAAAATTGGTAAATATGGGGGTCTAGCGTGCTGACATTACGGGGAAGGTCCTTACATAACAACTGAAGCCCAGATGGTGAGGCTGTGCTTTAGAAATGGACATTGTCACAGTACAAACGCTATTGAAAGATATTTGATGATTTTTATTATTCATTTCGCTATTTGTCTCGGTTTTACCAAGAATAACTATTATGGCTACTGCGAAGTTATCAGGCGATTAATTTCTGTTGCATGTTCAGTATTGAGTTTTGTTGCAATGGCATTTCTCGTTTCAATTGAAAAAATAATGTCTAATCTGAACGTCGAATTTCCTAAATAATTTTTCTCTTAATTCCGAAGTTTTATCAACTTTTGTACATTTTCGTTCAGCATCTGCTCTCATTTTGTTCTTGTAAGACGCGATTGGAGTGTTTCGTATTTTTGTTTATTGGAACGAATTTGTGGGAAGAATGAAGTTCTTGAAAGAGTCACAGATTCACTATCGCTGCTACACTCATTGGTCGTATGCAGGAAGTTGTACTGTGCTGCGAAAGGACACTGTAAGGACACCGAAAGTGTATGGCAGGTTGCATTTCTGGGAGGCAGAGCTTGCTTTATCAGAAGAATGTAAAAAAACTTGAGAGGAACGCGGGGAAGTCAGAATAGTAAAGTAGTAGATCTTATTTAGTAAAAGCGAAATTTTGTTTCAGGAATCAAAAAAACTAAAGATTGAAACTTTAAGAATGCTTGCTACATTTAAAAATTAACTGTGTACTTCATAATCAATTGCGAATTCGTTTTGCCACTAACTTCAACCATTTCAGCTGAAACGCAATCATCTCCAGACGCCTTTCCTTTCTTTATACCACAGATGCGTCTGTATAGCCTATCTGACATTAATAACATCTGACATCAGTATCAATATTACATACTTGTTTTTCAAATTCACATGTTGGACTATGCAAACGTTTCAGGTGGTTATAATTAAAGTGCCGCTACTCGTGGAAATCCAGTGTGGGCTATAATTATCGTATGGCAGGGAAAGTTGGTAGATATGCTAATACAATAATGCGGAATCTACTTACGCCGGAGAAAAAAATTAGTTCCAATTTTGTGCACCAAAGGAAATCTGACGCTGTAAATGCAAGAAAGGCGCATAGAAATGTTTCCATATGGTAATGGATTAGAAACAGGACGTGGGCGGAGAAGATCAAACAAGTGAGAAAGGCATAATGTTGATTTTATTGTTAACCGCCGCTTACGCAGTTTATTCGATATGAGCACCGGGGCCGGCCGCTGTGGCCGTGCGGTTCTAGGCGCGTCAGTCTGGAACCGCGAGACCGCTACGGTCGCAGGTTCGAATCCTGCCTCGGGCATGGATGTGTGTGATGTCCTTAGGTTAGTTAGGTTTAAGTAGTTCTAAGTTCTAGGGGACTGATGACCTCAGCTGTTAAGTCCCATAGTGCTCAGAGCCATTTTTTGAGCACCGGGGACGTCGACGAGATGCTGCATTCGTAAAACGATGGGATCAGCAGTTCAATTCAAATCGTGCTCTGCTAATCCAGATGTATGTTACAGCAATTGGTAGGGTGGATCCTTTGGAAAGGTTATGACCGATTTACTTCCTCGATCGAAGTTTGTACTCTGTCTCTTATCACCTCGTCATCAATGGGACGTTAAATCCTAATCTTCCTCGTTTCGGTCACTTATATTTTTAATTTTTCGTTACTACTTCTCACATTTTATCGAATACATATCAGAATAGTTTTGTTTTATTGAGCATATTATATCACATTCCTGTTATTATTTACTTGAAATCCTTGCCTTCTTTTTAATAGCTGCATTGTGCTACTTGAGATTTTTTCCATTGTTTTCTTCGTACTTCCATACTCTGTCTCTTATCACCTCGTCATCAATGGGACGTTAAATCCTAATCTTCCTCGTTTCGGTCACTTATATTTTTAATTTTTCGTTACTACTTCTCACATTTTATCGAATACATATCAGAATAGTTTTGTTTTATTGAGCATATTATATCACATTCCTGTTATTATTTACTTGAAATCCTTGCCTTCTTTTTAATAGCTGCATTGTGCTACTTGAGATTTTTTCCATTGTTTTCTTCGTACTTCCATCCATTTTTGCTCTTTGCATAAGTCATTTGTTAAATAATTTCCTTTTTCGTCTACAGGGTTTCCTAGTTATGTTGCAACAAACTTCGAGGTGTAGTAGAGTGTATCTTGAAGAACAAATCGAGCATAGGAACCCCTGTCTGGAAACGTCATCAAACGATGCTACAGAGTGTCGAAGTTATAGGTACTGGCGCCTGCCACCAGGGCATCCCTTCGGCAGTAAACGTGTCTTCGTACACCGACGGATTGTAAGCTGACGTCTCGTAATGTTGTTTGTTATTCAGTGACTTCCACCGATTGCCACGATCTCCGGTGGTGAAGATTAAGCTAGCTGTTAGGTAGAAACGCCTTGTCTCTATAAATGCGATGTTTTGTTGCATCGGTGGATGACAGTTTTAGACAAATCTGCAGTTTATTTTCCACCTGGAGTCCTCTAAAATCTCCAATGTTTTTCGGTATGCAGGAGAAAAGGAAACTGCAGATGGAAACCTGTGTCCAAAACTATTGTCATCCACCAAGGCAACAGAGCATTGCATTGAAAGGAGACAAGGCCTGGCTACACGACAGCTAGCTTCATCTTTTCCGTAGCGAGCGTGGCAATCAGTCGCGGTCACTGAGTAACGATAAACATTGCGAGACATTCTGCGTACGGACCGTCGGCGTACAAAGCTATATTTACTGCCATAGTGATGTCCTAGTTGCAGGCGCTGGCATCAATAACTTCGACGCTCTGTACCGTCGTTGGATGACGTTTCTAGACATGGGCTCCTACCCTCGATGTGTTCTGCAAGACACCATCTAAAATCTCTCGAAAGTTGTCGCCATATTTCTGTGACACCCTGAATATCATCTGTAGAACCATCATTTTATAAGATACTAAACTTGTTTCTTAATTTAACATAGTACACCACCCTAATCTCAAATAAACTATTGTAACCAATATTTTATATTTTCTGCCTAATGAGTTTGTACATTTTTAACAATATGTCTCCTTTTACTCAGAATCTTATTAGTTTGTGAGTGCTTGGAATTCTAAAATGTTTTGACACTGTCACATCCAGTACAATTTCCTTATTGTTTTATATAGTTGAAACAATTTTATCTTTATTTTATGACGTACTCGCCTGCTTACTGATATTAGGAAGGTCTTGGGTACCTCCAAGACTGCTGCTGCATCAGTCATTTTCTGGAAGGAATGCAGTGTTTTCTGTACTGCACTGATGCTGTTGTTAGCTTACTCTCCTGGACTCATAGGCACCGACATGAGATAGTAGCGCGGTCGCGTCTCCCAGTACTTGAATCTACCTGAAGGAGATACTTCAAAGAGGGGGAAATCTTGTACAAGTTGGCGTACAGTGTGAACATTAATTTATTTGATCTCTTCAAATAAATCTTCCTTAATCTAGAGTTAGAGTGCCTTTTGGGTCTTTATGTCTGTTACTCTAACGAAGAGCATCACAGTGATTGTGGGCTGTTAAGTACTGGTACAGCGGTTACCGAAATGAGATCTCATACCAGCATGGTTAGAAAGAGAGAATTGTTATTATTTTGTAGCTGCTAAGCAGATTTAGTTAATTTCAGCAGAAGATGTAGGAAGTGCGACGTTGACTGAAATGCACCCACTTACACACGAAATTCTCAGCTATTAAGAAATTAAGGAAAGCACGATTGTTACGCGAAACAGGCGCAGAAGTGCGTTCTCAGCTTTTAGAAGAGAAGTACGTAGCTACGACCGGCTCCAGTTGTTTTCTCCATCTGTATGTGGAGGTCCATGTACGGCTATTGCGGAGGCGTGACACTGCAACTTCTTCCGCCAAACCTCAAGTTCGCTCTCCCCTGGTCTTTCGAGGCTGGGGAGTGTACAGTCCCCCTGATCCTTTGTAACGCTCACATTGTTTTCTGTTTTAGAACATTTCATACTATGTCAAAAATCTGCTGCTAGTGGAGGAGGCCGTAGGCAGCACAAGAAGTATATTTTTTTCCATAACGATCATACCGTAATTATGACAAATGGGTGCCACTGTTTCGTTACTCAGGATGGCCTCTTCCCTTTCATGAGGTGCCCTAGAAGAGAAACTACAATATTTGGTACTCTCCAGATGTATTCCCCTCAGGCTTGGCTTGCGTCCTCCAGATAAGTGCTACAGGACGGTAAACTCGCCATGTTGGCCCTTCGATTACTCGGCGAGCCCTGCCCATGTAGGACAATGACAACTAATCACTAAATAAATACCTGGAAGTTTCCACTTTGCCTACTAAAATTGTTTTAGTGATAATGATGCTAGTTTAAAATTGCAATAGGCCTCACATTGTAGTTGACTTACTAATGAACTATTCATAATGAAATTTTAACCTCTGTTCACTTGCTTACAGCAAATAATAATGAATTAAGGAGGGTCCGCCATCTGAAATGCAATCTGTGCAGTGAAATGTGGGTCTAAACCACAGTGACGTCATAACAAGAATTCGATAATGAACATGAGACGTCATTTTAAAGATAAAAAAAACAAACAATAGAAAACGTTTAAAGGCAAATAAAAACCAAATACAGCTCAGGACAAGCCTGATACAGAAATTATGATATGGTATATTAATTTAGACTTTGGTTAAGTGCGTTAACTGCTGTTGGCATGCTACGGTCGCAGGTTCGAATCCTGCCTCGGGCATGGATGTGTGTGATGTCCTTAGGTTAGTTAGGTTTAATTAGTTCTAAGTTCTAGGGGACTGATGACCACAGATGTTAACTCCCATAGTGCTCAGAGCCATTTGAACCATTTGCTGTTGGCAGCCACAGGTCACAAATAGTGTAACAAATATTGAAGAAATCACAGGACAGCTGCTTAACCTACAATATTTATTTGGTACAAACGACCGGTTTCGGTCAAGGAATCTGTCGTGTGTACACAATAAAAGTTTCAAAATGTACTTGTGCAGTTGCGGCTGTGCCTTAAGGAGAATAAATAAATACATAAAAAGAAAAAAAAAACCTACTGACAATGCTACAACTGTGGTGAAACATGCTTCGAATTGAACGAAAACAAACTAGTGTTTTTGCAGAAATTAATTATTAATTTTTATTAATTCTTAGTTACGAACTAAATTAAAAAATAATAAAAACTAAAAATATCTATTAGTTTACATACTCGGCGGGCTTGGCGCACATTCCATTTAGTCCTCACCAAATCAATTTATGCACTTCATTGAATTTTCTGGTTAACCACGTAAAGTGCATCGTACTTCGTCAACGAGCGAAAAGAAGCTGTAAGAAATTTTAATAATGTGCAAAACATATAATCAGAAACTGTTGCTAATTACATTCTGGAAATATAAAATACTGCAGTCTCACTGCAATTCTTCCGTAACAACAATGTCATATATCCAGAGAAAAACAGGTAAGTTTCCAAGCAAATATCTGCGGCCGCAAACAATGACGCATCTAAAGGAGTGTCCATCAATGGAACGACTGCTCGGAAGTGGAGTGTCACATTTCACAGTAGACGGTCATGCCGTTGTGTAGGAAGCGTGACGGGTTTGCGAAAGCAGTTTTGACCGCACGTGTCCTGTTTTGTACAGTTGCGTATTTCGAAACCGAAACCACAGCCTCGAATGGAGGTCCATCTTCCACTTATCGCCCGGCGAAGGATTTCCTCGGAACACGAGTATCCTGACTTACACGTTATACTGACGATGTCGTCACTAATTTAACACTGAAAAGCAAAATTTCTGGCATTTGAACATATCACTGACTTTTGACTTCAGATATGCAAGAAGGAGGAATGAGGAGTTGATATGAAAAGGGATAAGCTGATAGAAGTGACAGACTGAGCATTGTGCGAATACGCATGAGAGCAGCATCTGTAAGCGTAAAAGTACACAGAACCCACCGGTGACTTACAATTGCGAAATATTTTGTCGTGATACGAACTTGGGTACTGATCTTTTATAGACATTCAGTGTGTATACAAATTGAGACATCTGTTCGTGTATTTCGGAACTACTCAGAGCTTCGACCTGACGCTAGTTTCGTTCCATACGTCTGTATATGTACTCAGGAAGCCATCTTATGGTATTTGATGGACTACCATCATAACCCCGCCCCTCCCCACTCCCCACCCCCTTTCCCTGCTATGCTCAGGAACGGTACGCGGGAATATCGATTGTTAGTAGGCCTCCGTAGATACTCTCCAACTTATCTAATGTTACCGCCATGACTATTTTGAGAGGTGTATGTGGAAGGAAGTATTTCCTTATTTTGATTCTCCCTGAAACATGCGATCTTGTAATACTAACAGCAAATCTTTGTATGAGGTATAAAAGCTCTATTGCAGCGTCTGACACTGGTGTTGTAGGAGCATCTTCGAGATGTTCTCATGCTTTCAAAAGAAACTCGTGGCAAATCGTGCTGCTCTTCTTTGGATCTTCGCTATCTCTGTGATTAATCTTATCTGGTAAGGGCTCCAGACTGGCGGGTAGTACTAAAGAATCAGTGACTCGAGGGTTTTTTCACGCTACCTCATTCGTATGCGAATTACATTTCCTTCGCATTCTTCCTATGAATTTCAGTATGGCATCTGCCTTTTCATGTAGCTTGTTTTATCTGGTCGCTCAGTTTTAAATGAATAGGTGTCATACCTATAAATGTTTAATAGCTATAAATATTTCCAGTGACTGGCTGGCCATCTTGTAATCAAATACCTTCCTTCAAATCCATGTCTCACAACGCTCAATGGAGTAATAGGTCCTTTAGACCACTTGTTAGCAGTATAACGGGGCTGAAAGTGGTCAATAAGCTCCCTGTTTCGTTTGGCATGTTTACACGCCAGCAACATTACGTAAAATACGATCTTCCAGTCACTAGCACGTAAAGCCGTGCAACACGGGTTTTTACTATACACAGACTTTCTCACTACGCTTCTAGGTGAGAAGATACGTGGTAAAGCTTATTTTGGTCACAGCCTGAGGTTTGATTGTTTTGATGAAACAATTTTTATTTTTAGCGTGGCTTATAAGGTGTCGAGAGTAACTAGTGGTTAGCTGAAGCTCTGACACTATTCGTGAGGCTGGCCGGTGCAGCCGAGCGGTTCTAGGCGCTTCAATCCGGAACCGCGCTGCTACTACGGTCGCAGGTTCGAATCGTGCCTCGTGCATGGATATGTGTGATGTCCATAGGTTAGTCAGCTTTAAGTAGTTCTGAGTTCTAGGGGACTGATGACCTCAGATGTTAAGTCCCATAGTGCTCAGAGCCATTTGAACTATTCGTGAGGCAAAAACAGATGGAAGAGCGCACACCGTGCAGAACGTCGAGCCCGTAGTTCGATTCCCAGTCCGGTACGCTGTTGTGTTTTGTCACACATGTTCACATCTTGAATTTTATAATAGTACATAATTGTGCCTTACTAGATGCGCACGATTTTTCTTGGCACATACCAACGGGGTAACCGAGCTTCTCATTCAGAAATGGTGAGACGCATGGCGTTTACCCTTGTACAGAAGCATTTATTTGTTCGATAGCAAATTCATTGAACCTGCCCAGTTTGTTGTCACACCACACAATTTCAATCAAATCCTAATTTTTACATTGCCTTAAAAGTAACTTCGACTGTCTGCATCACTTGTCAAACCAATACACATGGACTAAACGTTGTTACATAACAAATATCTGTTTAGGCTGTTAAGAATCGGTTCAAACGGCCAATCCTGTAGTGGTTTTCTGAGCAGACTGACGAATGTTGAGCCTGGGCTCTACTTTATACCAAATACCCGGAATATGGAGCTTTCAACACAGATTTTGCTAAAAAAAAACGTGTTATACATGGTATTATAGAAGTATTTTACACTCTTTTAGGGGGGATTCCCCACACACAAAAAAGAAAAAGGCTGTGACGACATACGAACATGAATCTTTCGTTTGGTATAAATTAAAGAACATTCTTTAAAGTATTCAGGACAGAAAATATAAAAAATATTCTTTATTTGATTATTCACAGGCATGAACTCGCTGAACCATTGACGGTCGCAAACTTTCAAACAGCCCTGTCTTGTGTGACATATTTTGGAAGTTTCGCCGACACTTTTACTTAGTGCCTCTGCATTAAGAATGTCTAATGCAATATCCACGACACTTTGACTCAGTGTCTCCATATTAAGAATGCCTGCTGCATACATCAATTATCTTATATAGCAACAGAGACAGTAATCCAAAGGACTGAGGTCGGGGAAACATGCAGACCATGGAACTGGTCCTCCCTGCGCATCCATCCACCATTGTAGATATCAACGCTACATTTAGAACACTGTGACTAAAAGATGATGGAGAAGCATCATGCATAAACGCTTGTTTCCTTTTATTTTCAGGAATTCATCGTTTAGCAGGTCTGGAAGGGTGCTTTGAATAAAATACTTATAGACAGCGCCTGTAATATGTGCAGGGAGAATATAGGCCTCTACCGGAGAGTTATATACAGGGTGTTACAAAAAGGTACGGCCAAACTTTCAGGAAACATTCCTCACACACAAAGAAAGAAAATATGTTATGTGGACATGTGTCCGGAAACGCTTACTTTCCATGTTAGAGCTCATTTTATTACTTCTCTTCAAATCACATTAATTATGGAATGGAAACACACAGCAACAGAACGTACCATCGTGACTTCAAACACTTTGTTACAGGAAATGTTCGAAATGTCCTCCGTTAGCGAGGATACATGCATACACCCTCCGTCGCATGGAATTCCTGATGCGCTGATGCAGCCCTGGAGAATGGCGTATTGTATCACAGCCGCCCACAATACGAGCACGAAGAGTCTCTACATTTGTTACCGGGGTTGCGTAGACAAGAGCTTTCAAATGCCCCCATAAATGAAAGTCAAGAGGGTTGAGGTCAGGAGAGCGTGGAGGCCGTGGAATTGGTCCGCCTCTACCAATCCATCGGTCACCGAATCTGTTGTTGAGAAGCGTACGAACACTTCGACTGAAATGTGCAGGCGCTCCATCGTGCATGAACCACATGTTGTGTCGTACTTGTAAAGGCACATGTTCTAGCACCACAGGTAGAGTAACCCGTATGAAATCATGCTCCATCGAGCGTAGGTGGAAGAACATGGGGCCCAATCAAGACATCACCAACAATGCCTGCCGAAACTTTCACAGAAAATCTGTGTTGATGACGTGATTGCACAATTGCGTGCGGGTTCTCGTCAGCCCACGTATGTTGATTGTGAAAATTTACAATTTGATCACGTTGGAATGAAGCCTCATCCGTAAAGAGAACATTTGCACTGAAATGAGGATTGACACATTGTTGAATGAACCATTCGCAGAAGTGTACCCGTGGAGGCCAATCAGCTGCTGATAGTGCCTGCACACGCTGTACGTGGTACGGAAACAACTGGTTCTCCCGTGGCACTCTCCATACAGTGACGTGGTCAACGTTACCTTGTACAGCAGCAACTTCTCTGACGCTGGCATTAGGGTTATCGTCAACTGCACGAGGAATTGCCTCGGCCATTGCAGGTGTCCTCGTCGTTCTAGGTCTTCCCCAGTCGCGAGTCAGAGGCTGGAATGTTCCGTGCTCCCTAAGACGCCGATCAATTGCTTCGAACGTCTTCCTGTCGGGACACCTTCGTTCTGGAAATCTGTCTCGATACAAACGTACCCCGCCACGGCTATTGCCCCGTGCTAATCCATACATCAAAAGGGCATCTGCCAACTCCGCATTTGTAAACATTGCACTGACTGCAAAACCACGTTCGTGATGAACACTAACCTGTTGATGCTACGTACTGATGTGTTTGATGCTAGTACTGTAGAGCAATGAGTTGCATGTCAACACAAGCACCGAAGTCAACATTACCTTCCTTCAATTGGGCCAACTGGCGGTGAATCGAGGAAGTACAGTGCATACTGACGAAACTAAAATGAGCTCTAAGATGTAAATTAAGCGTTCCCGGGCACATGTCCAGATAACATCTTTTCTTTATTTGTATGTGAGGAATGTTTCCTGAAAGTTTGGCGTACCTTTTTGTAACACCCTGTATAATTGTAACCCATGTGTCAATCGTAAACTGCTGGTGTGTAGCCTGAAGTGTAACGTGAAGATTTTCATTGACCCACAAAAATAGTTTGTGGAAATTTGCTATTCCATTACAAATGTTGCCAACAGTGTAAAGACAGAATATGCAAACAACGGAATAGCAGTATGTAAAAGAAACCATTTGGAAAATTTCTGACGATTATTCGCAGGCGAATGAACCTGCATATATTCAAAATGATTCAAATATATGTACAAGCAGTATCACGTCGTACATGTCTTGTGCTGGTATCTAGATCTTTTTCGGCAGCCTGTAAAATGCGTTATGTGTGGTCAGACATTGGAACAAATCTTGGTCTACCTTGATATATCATTTGTCATATATGAGGCTTACCTCTGTAATGGATGATAAACAACACAAAATGTTGGATCACTTAGCTATCTTCTGTCCAAAAACATATTTTGTTGAAGTCTCACGTCCACTGTCATTCATGTGGCTTTACATACAAATCAAATTTGCCTACTCATACAATAAAGATTCCGCTCAGGTGACCGAAACACTTATATTGTAATTCCATACTGCTACTTCTACTATACACGTGAAATGTTCAAAGTAGCCTGATCTCAAAAGTACACAATTATAAAACGTAAACTTGGTTCCAAAGCCGCGCGGGATGAGCCGAGCAGTCTATGACGCTGCAGTCATGGACTGTGCGGCTGGTCCCGGCGAAGGTTAGAGTCCTCCCTCGGGCATGGGTGTGTGTGTTTGTCCTTAGGATAATTTAGGTTAAGTAGTGTGTAAGCTTAGGGACTAATGATCTTAGCAGTTAAGTCCCATAAGATTTCACACACATTTGAACATTTTTTGGTTCCAAAGCAACACATCGTCATCGAAGAAACATAGCGTACATCAGACTGAATAGTATCGATAGCACCACAAAAGCTGAGTGGCACAGAACAATATGAATATCTAACTAAAGCCAGTCTTTGACATTCAGCATCGCTTCTGAATTCAAGCAGTCCATTGTCAAGCCTCACACTAATTACATTTTCAAATGATGCTGTTAGTATGTCTGTGCCATAACCTGCTTGAACGAAGAAGTGATGTCAAATGTGAAAAAAGGGCTTTAGTCAGATGTGCATGTTGTTCTGTTCCACTTTGCTTCGACCACTTCAATGAAGTCCCACACTTCCACTTTGAAGACTGAGTAGCTGTACATCACCATTAGGTCATTGGAAAAAATATGTTGTTCAGTTATCGTAATTATTTTAAGCAGAGGTAAATATGGCAATAACTCACGAGATTGAAATATGTGTGTTTTTCGTTCCATTATATCGATGTTTTGTTTCTTCGTGTTACCAAAGTTCTATTATTAGCCCTTAAATAGATGACCATTCAGATGTCTCACATGGTAAGGCGTGTAGTTTTGCGTAAATATGGCTCATAACCACTACACAAATTTTCGTGTGCTTCTGTGCGTTCAGGGTCACTTGTTCGTGCTTGCTGCAAAAATTTTTTTCTTGATGGAAAAGTTGCGATTATGTGAATGGTAATACATACCAGAGGCAGGACTGTGTACATAGGCTCCAGCCAGTGTTAACGTAGTTTGTAGGAAGTCCCGCATTTGTAAGGATGAGCGACAGATTAGTTTCGATGTTACGTCCATCTTGTACTCGTAGCCGTGTATATTGAAATTTTGTAAGCATGCAGGCAAATTCTCTTCTTCTCCGAGTTACATGGAGTTTCTCTAACAATCTGATGCCGGCGAGCACTATGAGATAAAGGGACAGATAATCTACACTGTAATCGAAACAACAACAAGCAACACACAGTCTCTTTTTCGGAAACAAAGAAATATATTTCGTATGGGCAAGTCTCTGTTAGGTAATGACCTGTTGCGACGCTATTGGACGTTGATGCTTAGAGAGAGTGGTTCTTGCACTGATTGATCTTTCAACACATCAGATATGAGCGTCAGATGTATGCATATACTTTATCTAATAACTAACTGGTACATGTACTGCATTTTCTCATAATCCATGTTTTCTATCGCAGCTATGTACTTTCTGTTGTTTACCCGTGCACTAACGTGGTTGATTCATTATTTGAAGTGCCATATAGTACTTCACGAACCTCAAAAACTCTCGCTCGCAACAATAAAATTATGGAAAAGTTTTCTTCAGTGACTGTGAACGCCGTGTGTTGCGAATTACAGTTATCTCAGTTGCGAGAGAAAGCTTTTTGCCTCCGACCAAGCGACGTGGCTCAGTGGTAAGACACTGGACTCGAATTTGGGAAGATACAGTCCACCCCATCGGGCAGTCCAGATTTAGGTTTAGCCAGGATGGTTTCTTTAAAAAGGCACGACTGATTTCCTTCCCCATCCTTTCTCACTCCGATCTTGTGTACTGTCTCTAATGACCTCGTCGTCGACGGGACGTTAAACCCTAATGTTTTTCCCTTCAGCACACGATGGTGTTCTGGCTACCGTTTCCGTTCACTTTGACGCAAGCAAACACCATATTGGACATTTCCATATAAATATACAGGAAAAAGATTTAAAGTTCAGGTAGAAGAAATGAAAACTTTCCAGTTTGCCGATGACTTTGAAATCCTATCAAGAGACGGCTAAGGACCTGGAACAGCAGTTGAATGGAATGGATAGTGTCTTGAAAAGAGATTATAGGATGAACACGAGTAAAAGTAGAACAATGGCAATGGAGTGTAGGGGGTGCTTAGGCAATTAGATTAGGAACTGAGACCCTAAAAGCAGTAGACGACTTTTGTTACTTGGGCAGAAAAGTAACTGATAATGGCGGAAGTAGTGACAATATAAAACGAAGTCTGGCAATAGCAAGAATAAAATTTCTGAAAAAATGGTATTTGTTAATATGTAATATAAATATAAGTATCAGGCAAGCTTTACTCCAGATATTTGTTTGGAGTGTAGCCCTGTGTGGAAGTGAAACGTGGAAGACAGGCATTTCTGACAATAAGAAAACGGAAGAATACTGAAATTAGACGGGTAGATCGAATAACAAGAGAGGAGGTGGGGAATGGAATTAGGGAAAAAAGAAATCTATGACACAACTTGGCTAAAAGAAAGGCTCGATTGATAAGACACATTCCGAGGTATCAAGGAACTATCAGTTTGATAATGGAATGAAGTGTGGATCGTAAAAATGTAGACAGAGATTAATGCTTGAATGCAGCAAGCAGGTTCAAATGGATGTAGGTTGTGGTAGTTATTCAGAGATGATGAGCCTTACACAGGATAGACTAGCACGCAGAGCTACATCAAACAAATCTTCGGTCTGAAGAGCACAACAACAACAACAACAACAACAACATGTAATGGTATTGTTAGTACTGTTTAAAACAACGTTGTTGCTTACTGAGTACTGTTACACAACAAAAGCTACCTATCTACGGTGAGAACTGTGTATTACGAGAAACTATAGCTCATACATGTAAATATATTTGGAGCAGGCGTATACTTATGCTGATGGCTAATAACGAATTCAGATTGCAAGCGCAAACGAAAGAAACGTGAGACGCCACTCTCCTCTAATTTCAAAGCTCCAGAGAGCCCAACACATGAATTTTCTAACAAAAGATTTCTGTTGAAAAATGAGCAGTTTGTCATCCTGTACAAGATGTTAAGCGTTATAGGAGTTGTTTCGATACATCTCGAGTAACTTTCTTTTAACGCGAGAGGTTGTTTGATTAAGCTAAGACGTCGAATGTGATGGATATTTCCTGACAGCTCACGGGAAATAGCAGCGGTTGCGCTAGGGTCGTAGATAAGGAAGAATGTATGCGAGTCATGCGAGTGTGACCGGTATACGGAATGACGCGCGGCGCGGCAGGTTTTCCAGCCGTGGGTTTCCTCAGGAGGCGCGTCCCGGGGCCAAGGTCGCTGACGCATTCCTGCCCAGCCTTCCATTGTACTGTACGCGTATGCACGAAGAGCTTTGCTATAGGCAGAGCGGGCTGTTCTCTACCGAGTGACTTATGACGTTGGTAGGCTATAGAACTTTCGATGAAGAGGTTTTCAGTGCCCATGCAATTCTCGTGACTCATGTGAATTTAAAAATGTTCAAACATCGAAACTATCCGCAAAAATAGCTAGTAAATGTACTGTTTAAATAGGAGGGCACGCTGAAAAGTGATGCCTATCGCATGTATGCGTCAGCCAGACGCGAGCGCCCGCAGACACACACACACACACACACACACACACACACACAGACACTGGGTGAATGCAGCACTCACTTGGTAAAAACCAGACTGAAAAACGAGTTGTCATTTATAACCAACCGTTCCTTAACCATTAAACATAAATGTATGTAAAATTCTGCATGTTCTGTTTTGAACAGTGTTCGAACAGTAATGCGGGATATATTACTTATAATTCAAAATCTAAACTGGAACTTCTCATACGTCCACTAGCTCTTTCCGCTGGGGATATCACTTGCACCCTGAATAATCCGTTGTAATGGTCTACATGAAAAACTGGAAACGAGATGCCTGCTATTCACGCTTTTACTACAGCTGAGACGATTTCGCGATGTGCCAATACATTTGTTACGTACATTTTCTTCGATGAAAACCAACTGGTTCTATCATGAATGGACCATGTCGATATCGTTCCGGAATACTTGAGACAGTCTCTTCATCGAAAGATTTTGAGACATAGGAAATTTCTCACACTAGCTGCAACTATGCTAAATTACGGATATAGGTACAATAAAGGCACTACAAACAGAAAACAAGTATGATGAAAGAGAAATACCGGCGTCACCTGCATGAGGGCATTGTAATAATTCCGTGGCAACACGCGAAAATTTGTGCGATACCGGAACTCGAAGCCGGATTTCCCTCTTTGCGAGAGCCGTCACCGTACCCACATTTTTTTAGTTTTTTTTTAGAGGGAGGAGGCTTTCATCTCTCCTTATAGCCCAGCTATGTTCTCACCTCGCGTGCCTTTGTCGGCTAGCTTCTTTGCTTCAGTTCCTGTCGTTGTTATGGATATCATTGCTTACAGTGGAGAAGTTTTGTATTTTTTTTTTTTTTTGTATTTTAGCTTACCGACTGAGCAGTTCTCTTAGGTTGTTCGCAGATGATGCTGTAATTTACCGTCTAGTAAGGTCATCCGAAGACCAGTATCAGTTGCAAAGCGATTTAGAAAAGATTGCTGTATGGTGTGGCAGGTGGCAGTTGACGCTAAATAACGAAAAGTGTGAGGTGATCCACATGAGTTCCATAAGAAATCCGCTGGAATTCGATTACTCGATAAATAGTACAATTCTCAAGGCTGTCAATTCAACTAAGTACCTGGGTGTTAAAATTACGAACAACTTCAGTTGGAAATACCACATAGATAATATTGTGGGGAAGGCGAGGCAAAGGTTGCATTTCATTGGCAGGACACTTAGAAGATGCAGCAAGTCCACTAAAGAGACAGCTTACACTACACTCGTTCGTCCTCTGTTAGAATATTGCTGCGCGGTGTGGGATCCTTACCAGGTGGGATTGACGGAGGACATCGAAAGGGTGCAAAAAAGGGCAGCTCGTTTTGTATTATCACGTAATAGGGGAGAGAGTGTGGCAGATATGATACGCGAGTTGGGATGGAAGTCATTAAAGCAAAGACGTTTTTCGTCGCGGCGAGATCTATTTACGAAATTTCAGTCACCAACTTTCTCTTCCGAATGCGAAAATATTTTGTTGGGCCCAACCTACATAGGTAGGAATGATCATCAAAATAAAATAAGAGAAATCAGAGCTCGAACAGAAAGGTTTAGGTGTTCGTTTTTCCCGCGCGCTCTTCGGGAGTAGAATGGTAGAGAGATAGTATGATTGTGGTTCGATGAACCCTCTGCCAAGCACTTAAATGTGAATCGCAGAGTAGTCATGTAGATGTAGATGTAGACTGTTTCAGAAGTCGTCTTCTCGGAGTTTTCCTTTCGCAGTTTGTCCACAGTCTTTTCCTGATTATATTGTTCTTTCGTTTATCTGTTTGAGTTTCATAAGTGCGGATTCCCATAACTCTGAAGGCACCAGCTGCCAGAACAGGGAAGAACCTTGTTTTTTTATTTATTTAGTGTTTCTGTGTCTGTTGTGTAATGATGTATCCATCGTTCTCGACATTTCTGCGAACTAAATAAGGTTCTTCTCACAAAAGGCGTGTACAAAAGAATTAAATAGACACTTAACATTCTTGTCTCGGAAGTCTCTGAGGGGGAGTATGTGATTAAAATAAACCAACGCGTCTTCTCACCCTTAAAACATAGAAAGTGAAGTTAAAACACATAGTAAGGAAAAAATAATAAGAAAAACTTGTTCTCTAGGAAAGTGAAAAGGGACCCAATTTGATTCTGATTTCATTTCTTGTTTTAAAATCTTCTTAATTCTTGATCTGAATATAATCTTTTTATCTTAGAGTTACTTCTAGAAATTTGACATGTTTTTCGTATAATTTCTTGTATGTGAAAGTAGGTGGAGTTGGGATGCAACTTACATACAGAACTCGTCCCTACTTTTGGCAGCTTCTGACATTAAATAGAAGACTAAATGTCCCTTCGCCCAGTTAATTGAATTCCGTCTTGTGTTAGGGAAAGGAATTGAGTCCGGGTACAAAAAGTCATCAAGATTAATGAAATTCGGGGAAGTCCTTTTGATGATTGTCGTCTCGTGTCGAATAACTGTCCAGGCATCTTTAACACTGGTGCACACAAAACGATGCCCTTCATTATGTATTAAGGTGCACGTTGTGGTGAGTCCGTCAAGTGTATGGCATGAAGCTTGGAGTTGGTGTGTATTTCTCTGTTGACTGCTCGGTATCAACACGCTTTCGCTGTCATTGGCATATCACGATAGTGTATATTCCTCCAGATTACTGGCCATCTATGGTTTGGGTATTTTTGTTCCATAATATTCCTGTTCTTGTTTTCAATCAGCTTCCTATAAACTGACTTCACTGTCCCGAGCTCCTTGTCTGGGATGTTTGACTTGATGTAACTTTGCTCAGTTAAAAACGTTTTGTGGTGAAGGTTGCAGACTGGGCGGCGCTGTTTTATTTAGCAAGTGTGCTATTCAACTGTTTTTTTAGTTCCTCCACTGTTTGTACGTGGCGTCCGCATATAACGCCCGTGACTTGTTTTTAACCTCTCTTAGGTTTAAACGTTGTGTCCTGTGGCCAGGGTTAGCGTATCGCACTTGACTTTAAATATATACTCTAGTGTGACAAAGTAGCCTAAAGTTGACATGATTCGTTTCATTGTCTCTTGTGGCATCGCCAGCACTTGTGCAACATCGTAAATTTTGACATTATGTAGACGTTGGATATGTTTACTTTCTGTATTTCATCAAGCTTCCTGATAGAGTGGATCTGTTCACAGGCACTCATACTCGCAGCAATATTCCTATAGTTCACAGCGATCGTGTGCCTTACATTGCTCCTATATTCAGTGCCTACGCATTTCATTTTAGAGAGTGGTGTCAGCTGACCGTGAGGTTCCAGAGGTATGCCACATCCTGTATTTATAATGCTAGACTTCCTTTCGTTCAGCTTCGCTCCTGACGCAAGTCAGTATTTACTACTGATCTGAAGAACTTCCTCTACTTCGTGATCATCCGTGACTAGAAAACCTATTTCACATGCATAGGCATTGCAAACAGTCTTCTTGTTTCCATTGATGGTTAAGCCTCGTAAACGATGGGTAAAAGTGGCAAGTAAAGGTTCAATGGCGGTATCAAACGGTGCCATCGACATCGGACAACCCTGTCTCACCGAGCTATTTATTTTAAATGCTTTAGTGAGTTGGCCGTTAATCATTATTCTTGCAACGCGTGTGAAGGTAGTAAACTGTAGTGGAAATCCCATTGCATGCATGATTATTATAAGATATTTGTGGTTAATCCTGTCGAATGCCTTTGCAAAATCAAGTGATACTAAAGTGCACTTGATCGCGGAAGCATCTGTAGCGGTAATGGCATCTCTGTATTCACATAAGTTGTGAATGATCTTCCTGTCAGCACCGACGCTCCTCTGGTACCGAGCGATGATTGTATGCATCAACGTTTTAAGTTTGCGGGAAATGATTCGTGCTAAGATCTTATAGTCACCATTCAGTAACGTAACCGGTGTGAAAGCACCAACAAAATTGCTTCCAGTGTGTTTAGAGATTAAAACAGTGATGCCTGCCTCGAGCTCTTTAGCAACATTAAAATTCGGTTGCAGTAATTCATTACACTTTCATAAAAACTTAGGCTTCAATTACCCTTGAAAAACATGGTAAAATTCAGAAGTAAGGTCATCGGGTCCTGGCGATTTATTCTTATAGATCTGTGATATAGCATATTCAAGTTCCTCTTCATCGATTCCTGCAAAAGGTTTTCGCCTTCAGCGGCGCTTAATTTTGTGTGGAAATTTTATAGTAATTCTTGCTGTATTCCAGCGTCAGTGGATTTCGTCACCAACAGGTCTTTCAGGTGTGTATGGATTACAATTTTGATTTCATTTTGCTGTAGGCGCGTAGTGCCATCACGTAACTTGATGTGTGTTTTGACTTTTCTCTTCCCTCTCTTATTTCCACGGACTACGTATCACATTCTGCGACCTGGACCTTATTTTGTAGCCTTCTAACTTCTGTCGCTTGAGTTTTAAAAGTTTTGTTTAATTTTTTTTATCTATATGTCATTTTCTACTGCAGAGGCATCTAATTTGTATATATCTCTGAGCCAAATAAAATAAAATTCGGTTGTGTTCTGTTGCTATGAATACTTTTCTCTTGCGTAAATTTGGTTTGGCATATTTTAGCCACCATTCTGTCACCGAGCTCTATCGTGCGGCTTTCTTTTTGTATTCCTTTCACTTGCCATTAAAGGCCCGTCGACATTCCACATCTTAGAGACGGTTGTCGTTGAGTTTCCATTAATCCTTTTCCCAGAAATGTTCCTTGTTTGTCCATGTTAATAGTGTATATGCATGCGACATGATCAGAAAAAAGTCAGCTAATCTTCGGAGTGTAGGATTTGGGTTGTCAGCTATTCCGAAACATAAATTCTGTCCAGTCGACTGATAGAGTGGCTTGTTACATGCGTGAAACCAGGGGTCGCCCCGTACTTGTGTTCCCATGTATAAGTTAAACGCATTTCGTGAACGATACGTTCCAGTTCCACACATTTATTGATGTTAGGTTTCTGGCCTTTTGGGCTTAGCACACAACTGAAATCACCTGCCGATATAAGATGGTCGTGGTTCCTACCAAAAAGTGGGATTATTTTCCTCGTAAAAAAGTCTGCCCTGACTCGCCGATTGGTACTACCTGATGGAACGTTCACATCGATTATACGTGTACGGGTGACTGTGAGAGAGAGTCCTCTGCTGTTTGGTAGTTTTTCGAAGTCTGTCATGATAATCCCTTCCTTTGCTAAAAAGTATGTCCCTAAATCCTCTCCAGTGTCAGGATTAGTGGTAGCATTGTATCCAGTTATTCGCTCCAGATCAGTGGCAGAGAATTCTTGTAGTAACAAAATGTCTATATCTGCAGCATATATGAGGTGTTGTAGACTGTGAAGGTGCAGATAAGATTGGATCTTATTTATTTTTAAAATGGCGCTTTTATAGCTTGAGGCTGGACCATTTTGTAGGGTACATGTTGGGAGGTTAATGATCCTTACTTGGGTGGAAATCCATAGAAGGCCCAGATTCCAAAGTTGATGCGTCCTTGGAAATTCCTCTTATAGTTGTGTGCTGCTCCGTTTAGGATGACAACGGTTCTCCCTCAATTTGTGGTATTCATATCCATTTCTTCCACTTCCTTTTCCCAATTGCCTTTTTATGTGGTCTGGTACAAAGTGTCTCCTTTTTTTCCTAGTTCATGACGATCGGGCTTTGGATGTTGAGACGATCTGCAGATCATGTCACCAAGAGCCTCCTGGTGTGAACCCATCACGTAGGCGGCTGGCGTATCAACGTCCCTTTGACCTGAGGCAGTGTGGCTGGAGTCAGGTGTTTCAGGAATCTGCTAACTCATCTGGCTATCAACTCTTTCCTCATTTTCGCGAAGTAGTAGGGCAATTTCATTAGCACTCTGACGTGCCAGTCTCTGTTTCTTTTGGGAGGAGCTCCCTTTGGAATTTTGCTTTTTGTAAGCATCCGGTGTCGACTAGTTTGTCGGGATTCAATCTTCTGTAGGGGCATTGCCTGTCCCATCCTGGGTCCTGCTAGCGTGTATTTAAAGGAGAAAATCAGCTTGTTCGTTTTTGGAGGAGCTCCGTTTGTGATTTTGCTTCACATCAGCAACCGGTTTCAACTACTTTGTCGAGGTTCGCTCCTGTGTCCGTCCCGTCCTTGGTCCTGGCGGCTTGAAATTCACGGAGAATATCCGTCTGCTACTGGTGGGTCACGATTGGCCCTGTGTCATCAGTCGTTGCCACGAGAGTGTCTACATTAATATCTTCATTTAATGGCGCTATGACGGTGTGAGTTACGAGTTTGAGTCCCGTAGTCAACAAGGTGTACGTCAGGGGCAGTGCTATTTTTAAAGGGAGGGGCTCGCATCTTCAGCGGCAGGTATCTGCACCACGCGTCGTTGCATGCACTGTGCGCGAACGTGGCCTGGCGCGCCACAGCGAGCGTACGTTCTTGGCTACCCGTCGTATATCACTATGTGACGATGTCCACCGACGTCAATATCCGAAAGTATGTGTTTCTGCAGATCAGTCTTGACCTACCTCACCCCGCTCAGTACTGAGAATTAGAGTTCTTTCGTACAAATTTCCACAAAATTATTGATTACCCTGCTGTAAGACGTTAATACAGAATTTATTTGTTCTGCTGTAATTTCGAAGAGAAGTTCGAAAGTCTGCACTGTGCACTGATGTTTTCCATCTCTGTATTTAAATTTCAAAATTCCTCCACTAGATTCTCTTACTTTGTCACACATCTCAAAGCTCGTAAGTTTAATGTAAACAGCACTACTCACTGTAGAGAAATTAATTCCCACAATGTCATCGAAAGAGATCTTGGCAGTTTCGTCTAACCATGAGGCTACGTCAAATGAATTTGGTCTAGAAAAATTCGTTTCAAATGCAAACTTCAATCAATCTTTCCTGTTAGTCTGAGTTGTTATTCTATGTTGGTCTGCAACACGGGATGTTATAATTACAGCTAAGAGAACGCAGTAAGATCGCGACTCACCGCACCGACACACACACAACACACACACACACACACACACACACACACACACACACAATAAGTGGTCTGTTAGCGTAAACGATCTTGTGGTGGTACACTGCAGCCAAACAGTCTGTCGCAGTGTCGCACATGACACTTCGCAGCACGTGTACTTTTGTGACTGCAGCCCTACAAATTCGGCAGAGATCTACTTGTCCTGTCTTCTGTGGCTATTGTTTGTTTCTACATCTACAAAATGGTTCAAATGGCTCTGAGCACTATGGGACTTAACAGCTGTGGTCATCAGTCCCCTAGAACTTAGAACTACTTAAACCTAACTAACCTAAGGACATCACACACATCCATGCCCGAGGCAGGATTCGAACCTGCGACCGTAGCAGTCGCGCGGTTCCGGACTGCGCGCCTAGAGCCGCGAGACCACCGCGGCCGGCTACATCTACATCTACATGTACATGTACATGGATACTCTGCAAATCACATTTAAGTGCCTGGCAGAGGGTTCATCGAACCACCTTCACAATTCTCTATTATTCCAATCTCGTATAGCGCGCGGCAAGAATGAACGTCTATATCTTTCCGTACGAGCTCTAATTTCCCTTATTTTATCGTGGTGATTATTTCTCCCTACGTAGGTCTGTGTCAACAAAACATTTTCGCATTCGGAGGAGAAAGTTGGTGATTGGAATTTCGTGAGAAGATTCCGACGCAACGAAAAACGCCTTTCTTTTAATGATTTCCAGCCCAAATCCTATATAATTTCTGTGACACTCTCTCCCATATTTCGCGATAATACAAAAAGTGCTGTGTTTCTTTGAACTTTTTCTATGTACTCCGTCAGTCCTATCTGGTAAGGATCCCACAACGAGCAGCGGTATTCTAAAAGAGGACGAACAAGCGTAGTGTAGGCAGTCTCTTTAGTAGGTCTTTTACATTTTCTATGTGTCCTGCCAATAAAACGCAGCCTTTGGTTAGCCTTGCCCACAACGTTTTCTGTGTGTTCCTTCCAATTTAAGTTGTTCGTAATTGTAATACATAGGTATTTAGTTGAATTTACAGCTTTTAGATTAGACTGATTTATCGTGTAACCGAAGTTTAACGAGTTCCTTTTAGCACTCATGTGGATGATCTCACACTTTTCGTTATTTATGGTCAACTGCCACTTTTCGCACCATTCAGACATTTTTTCTAAATTGTTTTGCTGTTTGTTTTGATCTTCTGATGACTTTATTAGTCGATAAACGACAGCGTCATCTGCAAACAACCGAAGGCGGCTGCTCAGATTGTCTCCAAAATCGTTTATATCGATAAGGAACAGCAAAGGGCCTATAGCACTACCTTGGGGAACACCAGAAATCACTTCTGTTTTACTCGATGTCCTTCCGTCAGTTACTACAAACTGCGACCTCTCTGACAGGAAATCATAAATCCAGTCACATAATTGAGACGATATTCCATAAGCACACAATTTCACTACTAGCCGCTTGTGTGGTACAGCGTCAAATGCCTTCTGTAAATCCACAAATACGGAATCGATCTGAAATCCCTTGTCAATAGGACTCAACACTTCATGTGAATAAAGAGCTAGTTGTGGCCACGCGGGATTAGCCGAGCGGTCTCAGGAGCTGCAGTCATGGACTGTGCGGCTGGTCCCGGCGGAGGTTCGAGTCCTCCCTCGGGCATGGGTGTGTGTGCTGTCCTTAGGATAATTTAAGTTAAGTAGTGCTTACGGACTGATGACCTTAGCAGTTAAGTCCCATAAGATTTCTCACACATTTGAACACAGCTAGTTGTGTTTCACAGGAACGATGTTTTCTAAACCCATGTTGACTGTGTGTCAATAGACCGTTTTCCTCGAGGTACTTCATAATGATCGAAAACAATACATGTTGTAAAATCCTGCTGCATAGCCGGCCTTTGTGGCCGTGCGGTTCTAGGCGCTTCAGTCTGGAACCGCGTGACCGCTACGGTCGCAGATTCGAATCCTGCCTCGGTCATGGATGTGTGTGATGTCCTTAGGTTAGTTAGGTTTAAGTAGTTCTAAGTTCTAGGGGACTGATGGCCACAGATGTGCTCAGAGCCATTTGAACCAACCTGCTGCATATCGACGTTAACAATATGGGCCTGTAATTTAGTGGATTACTTCTACTACCTTTCTTGAATATTGGTGTGACCTGTGCAAGTTTCCAATCTCTGGGTACGGATCTTTCGTCGAGCGAGCGGTTGTGTATGATTGTTAAGTATGGAGCTAATTCATCAGCATACTCCGAAAGCAACCTAATTGGCATACATTCTGGACCAGAAGACTTGCTTTTATTAAGTGATTTAAATTGCTTCACTACTCCGAGGATATTTACTTCTACGTTACTCATGTTGGCAGCTGTTCTCGATTCGAATTCTGGAATATTTACTTCGTCTTCTTTTGTGAAGGCAATTTCGGAAGGCTGTGTTTAGTAACTGTGCTTTGGCAGTACTGTCTTCGATAGTACCTCCATTGCTATCGCGCAGAGAAGAAATTGATTGTTTCTTGCCGCTAACATACTTAACATACGACAAGAATCTTTTAGGATTTTCTGCCAGGTTTCGAGACAAAGTTTCGTTGTGGAAATTGTTATAGGTGTCTCGCATTGAAGTCCGCGCTAAATTTCGAGCTTCTGTAAAAGGTCGCAAATCTTTGGGATTTTGCGTCTGTTTAAATTTGGCATGTTTGTTTCGTTGTTTCTGCAACAGTGTCCTAATCCGTTTTGTGTGCCAAGGAGGATCAGCTCCGTCGTTTGTTAATTTATTTGGTATAAATCTTTCAATTGCTGCCGATATTATTTCTTTGAATTTAAGCCACATCTGGTCTACACTTATATTATTAATTTGGAATGAAAAAGAAATGATGTTACTGTAGCAGACAATGTTCTATTTAATAAAACTCTTCTCATTCGCTGTAAAAATTATTTTTAGGTATTTCCTTAACGCAAAATAGTAGAATCTTCCGTGCACCCATTTACATATAATTGAAAGTGTGTGTTTAAAACACGTCCTTAGTGGCCAGGCAAACATTTGATGATAGGTTATACTGTTGTTTGTTGATACGCAGTGGACGAGGGGGCTGATTTATGAAATTTATTATGCATCCTCTCAAGTAAATCTGTGAAATGCAAATGAGAAAGGCTCATATTAAACAACTGTTTTGCGTTTTTTGCTGTACAAGAGAAAAGTCCCCTGTACACATTAGCACAGTCTATTGCTATCTCACAGATAAGGATAAATTTGCTGCAGTTATTTAATAAGTGGATTAAATATCTGTTTTTGAGCTCTTTACGTATCCTAATCAACCCAAGTGTGTTCCTCTCACTCCTTCTCAACCCCCTCCCCATTTTCTCCAATTTCCGTGAAGTTTAAGATGTTACAGCACTTGATGTATGTTTCTTTGATATTTGACGATTACGTGCACTTCCTCTTGATTCTCAATGTTTTTCTTTTATCTTCCAGACTGACTTCTGTTATTGTCAACCAGACCATGGTTCTCCATGTGTTCTGATACGGGCCTGGCGCGATTTTCTTCCGTCTGTTGCTTCATTTAGATCACTATTTTTTCCTTATGTATTCCTTATTGCAAAAGTCTTTGCTGATGTGATTCTGCGTCTCGCAAGCGTCAAAACGCGTGAATTTGATTTCCTACAACAAAATTCGTGCCTCGTACAGCTCTGTTGCCTGACCAAAACCCAAAACTTGTTCAGCTCGCATGTATCAGGATCTGCAGTCACCGACTAACTATCCCAAAATATAGCCAAAAGTTGATTACTTACGTATGCAATTAAATCAGTTCTTGTATGAGAACAGATGGCTTCCCTTTGCTAGCTTCTATCGAACTTCCTGCATCAACTGTTGACTATTAGCTGCATTCCATGTGGTACACGACGGAAACGCATTATCTGAACAAGGTAAAAACTTCATACCGATTGAGAATGTTTTGGGCAGCACATACTCCGGGGAATCAGTTTACCAGATGTGGAGAACTACCAGGGATTCGCTGACTGAACAGCCCAAAAGCTTTTGTTACGGTTTCGTGATACTACAGGACGTGACTCATCACTGTATAAAACTTTCTTCCACTATTTTGCAGACCATGAGTGGTGTTAGTTGCACTGTTCAAAGCAATAATGTGTAATCTTTCTAGACACAAATAGCTTCCGGGCAGTAGCACAATAACGAAAACTAAGTCTTATTGCCTGTAGTTTTCTCACTAACGTCTGTACTTCAGTTACCACTGAAGATCGGTAAAATAACTGGTACAGATGTCGTTGGATTGGTTCTTATAGGATGTATTACACTCCAGTGCTACCTACCAGTTGGCAGTTACGTCTGCCAAAGCAGTCTTTGGTTCTAGTGGTTCACTGATGTTTCTACTATATAATAACATCGCTTTCAGTAGACTTACACATCTTTCTGTGAAATCTCAGACAGAACGTTTGAGTCCATGTCCCAAGCAAATTTACGCAATTCTTTGCATTGTAGTACGCTGAAAGAAACAAGTTTGTGATACTCATACTTTGTGATTGCCATTGTATGCTATCGGAAGCGTAGCGTATCGACATACAGTGCTTTGAGTGTGGTGTATGACTATTTTCGACCATATACTGCATGATATCACAGTATCAAAAAGAAATATTTGAGGAAATTATAGTATAAGAAAACCTGAGCAAATAGTTTAACGGAACAAACCTCTGTGTTTCAGTAGACGTAAGATGTAGCTGTTTGGAGTTGGTAATAGTCTGGAACACATGACTGACGGTGATAATACTCAGGTTTAACTTCCCAATTTTATATAATGGACTGCGATTTAGTTTGGCCTTTTATCTTAATAGATTTCCTGAAAATGGGTTTCATTTATTTTTGGGGAAGAGATTTCTTTGTTCACAAGGCTCACGTGGGTTCTGTTCATTCTAACAGCGAAAATTCATGCTAATTTTAAAAATCGTCTTACTTTTAATCATGTTAATTCGTCACTACCGTTCGCAAATTTCACTCCCCCGCATTTTTTTGTGTGGCTATGGATGGCAAGTGACGTACTTAGAATAAAGACAGATTCCGAAGACAAGATACGAGGAAACCGCAAATTGCTCCCGTGACTCATAGGAAAACAATATGACGTTGGTAGTTCCGAGATAGCAAAAGTCAACGATATAACGTGAATTTATGAGGTAATAAATACATCTCTCTCTCTCTCTCCCTCTCTCTCTCTCTCTCTCTCTCTCTCTCTCACACACACACACACACACACACACACACACACACACACACAACTTTATTTTTTAGTGGTATGAGAGACGTAAGCTGGGATAGTGAGTCACTGGAATTGTTGCCACATGGGATGGACTAGGTAGAATTCGTAGTTTTAGCTGCAAACAACCTATAGAGCAATTTGAGTCATGTGAGCTATATAACAGAGGAATTATTAAAAAAGGAATAATGGTAAATATTACGGGATAACTGATTCGAGCCAAGATGTCAGAATTTGTAGGTAGGGCACTGTCGTTGGAACACGCTGAAGTATCCGATGTACAGGATGATCTGCCAGAAGAGACGAAGCGAATACAGTAAGTAATGTCGGCGCTGCATTGGTTAGACGGTACAAAGAGGGTAGACCAGCGGTTTCCCACGTGGCAAAATTAGTTTATTATGCACATTTATAACCAAAAATTATACACAGTTCCACTGTTTTCTTAGGGTAAACCTCGGCCAACGGAGATAAATATACAGAATTTAGAAGAAGTAGTAAGAATTGCTTCTGCTGTTAGTCCTTGAACTTACTACAAAGTCCTCTCAAAATGTGGGTGTTGTAGCAACTGTTTCATGTCACACAGACACACACGCACACACACACACACACACACACACACACACTGAGAGAGAGAGAGGGGGGGGGGGAGGGGGGGGGATGTGCTCGCATCATTTGTAGTTGCCAATAACATCCTTTCACGAAAAAATCACTTTATAATACCAAGGCTGAAAATAACTTGAACAAATACCTCAAACACCTAAAACTAGTACAAAAATGTTAGATAAATAGATATAGAAGTATACGTCAACGTGCTATAGTGTATTAAATGAATCTACAAAAGCAGAAAGCAGCCGAACTCAATGGATCGGTGCTGAAATAGATGGGCATGTAAAATGTCATTGCGAAATATTTTTACTTCCTGATGCTGTACGAAAATTCCTAAATTTTTCTAAGGCAGTATCCTATGGCTTGAAATTGGTTTTTGTCAACTGCATTTCAATTTTAATCGTGGAATAGGTAAAAATATGCGCATTAGGTCACTACGGTGTTACATTAATGTATTCTGCCGGCCGCTGTGGCCAAGCGGTTCTAGGCGCTTCAGTCCGGAACCGCGCTGCTGTTACGGTCGCAGGTTCGAATCCTGCCTCGGGCACGGACATTTGTGATGTCCTTAGGTCAGTTAGGTTTAAGTAGTTCTAAGTCTAGGGAACAGATTACCTCAGATGTTAAGGCCCATAGTGCTTAGAGCCATTTGAACCATTTTTAATGAATTCTCCGTGGGTGCTTGGCAGTATATGACAATAACAATAGAAAATAAAACACTTTTAGATGTTATGTGCCTATTATTTATTTAATTACTTGCAAACCAGTTTTCGGTTACTTAGCCCATCATTAGGTGATGACTAATTTTATGATCAGTTTTCGAATTCTTAGGCCATCATTAGTCGACGAATAATTTTGTGACTTTAGAATCCGAGAATCTGTTTTTAAAAATTAACAATAGTTACATAACATCAACAAAATACACACATCACAAAAAGGTTTTCATCATCCCAGTTCCCAGAACTCCTGAAGATAGGTGTTGACTGTGGTTATTGTATCATAGACACAGTCCCTTTAACTGTTCAGAGATGTCACTAAACCCACCCAAAGATGTAAACAACCATGCATGGTTGGTTTGTGGGATTAAAGGGACCAGACTGCGACGGTCATCGGTCCACAACCATGCATGAGCAGCGCCTATTAGACAGAGTGGGTGCAGTCATTCCACCAGGAAGGAGGTACACAGCTCGTGTTGTCTTAGTTCAACCATGCCTAGACGGTCAATACCGAGGTTCGATCGCGTCCGCATTGTTACTTTGTACCAGGAAGGGCTCTCAGCAAGGCAAGTGTCCAGGCATCTCAGAGTGAACGAAAGCGATGTTGTTCGGGCATGGAGGAGATACGGAGAGACAGGAACTGTCGATGACATGCCTCGCCCAGGCCGCCCAAGGACTACTTCTGCAGTGGATTACCGCTACCTACGGATTTTGGCTCGGAGGAACCCTGACAGCAACGCCACCATGTTGAATAATCCTTTTCGTGCAGCCACAGAACGTCGTTTTAACATTCAAGCTGTGCTCAGTAGGCTGCATGATGCGCAATTTCACTCCCGACGTCCTTGGCGAGATCCAACTTTGCAACCACGACACCATGCAGCACGGTACTGATGGTCCCAACAGCGTGACGAATGGACCGATCAGGATTGGCATCACGTTCTCTTCACCGGTGAGTGTCGCATATGCCTTCAACCACACAATCGTCGGAGACGTGTTTGGAGACAACCCGGTCATTCTGAACGCCTTAGACACACTGTCCAGCGAGTGGAGCAAGGTGGAGACTCCCTGCTGGTTTGGAATGGCACTATGTGGGGCCGATGTACGTCGCTGGTGGTCCTGGAAGGCGCCGTAACGGCTGTACCACACATGAATGCCATCCTCCGACCGATAGTGCAACCATCTCGGCAGCATATTGGCTAGGCATTCGTCTTCATGGACGACATTTCGCGCCACCATTGTGCACATCTTGTGAATGACTTCCTTCAGAATAATGACATCGCTCGCCTTGAGTGGCCAGCATGTTATCCTGAGATGAACCCTATCGAACATGCCTGGGATAGATTGAAAAGGCCTCTTTATGGACGACGTGACCCACCAACCACTCCGTGGATCTACGTCGAATCGACGTTGAAGAGTGGGACAATCTGGACCAACAATGCCTTGATGAACATGTGGATAATGAATACAGGCATGCATCAATGCAAGAGGACGTGCTACCGGGTATTAGAGGTACCGGAGTGTACAGAAATCTGGACTACCACCTGTGAAGGTCTTGCTGAATGGTGGTACAACATGCAATGTATAGTTTCCATGAGCAATAAAAAGGGAGGAAATGATGTTTATGTTGATCTCTATTCCAATTTTCTGTACAGGTTCCGGAACTCTCGGAACCTAGGTTATGTAAAACTTTTTTTGGAGTGTGTATTTCCTTATTTTAATCATGTTATTTATAGCTGACTTTGTGGCATAGGGCACTTTGCAACTGATATTAGTTACATAGAGTGCATCTCTACCCCTACGAGGTCCCCAGTTTTTCAGCCGACGATTTTTTTATTGAATCTGAATATTGGAATGTGTACTTGCAAACAAAATCAATTTCGCCACACGTTTCCTGGATTTTTAAAGAAATAATATTTCTTTTTTTCCTCTGTAGTGGAGTTGTATACAAAAAAGGTATTGTGTTAAAACAAGGGCATATGACTATTCTATTTGTGATGTTTTCTTTCACAATATTTATAATACAAAAACATTCAGTATAAAAGCATTAATTGAAACTTGTGGGTGAATAATGCTGTACTCCACATTTCACCAAATTTATAGGAAAAAATACATTGACTATCTTAAAAATAAAGAAAAATCAATTTATATCGTTGTACAGCCTAGAATGTATGGCATTATTCCGTGTCAGAGGATTCCATTACTGAATACTGCAGTGTCTATTATCTTTAGGCTTTTCCTTATAACTTTATTAAATGAATGTAAAATATAATTTAACATAAAGAAACCTATGATTATGCTATTGACACAATGACAACATTTAATGCAGTTACTAGGATTACAGACTCGATCCTGTAAACAGAAATTAAATCTGATTTCCAACAAGTTTTGAAAGAGATGTAAATTATTTGCCTTGTTTTAATGCACATGGAGAAGGTCACATGATCTTTGCCATGAATAAGTTTGTTATTGCAGAACATGTTGTGCAGTGAGTTTAGCGGTTTGACTGGAAACATTTGGCCTCATTGCACAGATAGGAATAATTTCTTTGCAATAGTGTTGTACAATATTATACAATGCTACTTCACTAGACCTGTACCTGTCTAATAAATAAATTTTACTGTTCTGAAGAAATGTTAAGTAATAAAAATGCGTGCCTACAACCATGAAATTACACTGTTCAGCACAAGACCATCAATGGCAAACAGAGATAGGCTGCATTGATGCCAGTCCGCAGCTCGTGGTCGTGCGGTAGCGTTCTCGCTTCCCACGCCCGGGTTCCCGGGTTCGATTCCCGGCGGGGTCAGGGAATTTCTCTGCCTCGTGATGACTGGGTGTTGTGTGCTGTCCTTAGGTTAGTTAGGTTTAAGTAGTTCTAAGTTCTAAGGGACTGATGACCATAGATGTTAAGTCCCATAGTGCTCAGAGCCATTTGCACCATTTTTTTTCATTGATGCCAGATCTCCCCAAAGTTCAAGGTTATCCCCTTCACCCACTCCCTTCCCTTCCAGACATCAGATTTATTACCCCTGTCATCCAAATCATAAGAATGACGTACTACGACTCTCCACCTCCCTCTACAGCATTACCAGATTTCCCCCTCCTCTTCAATGTCAAGGGGTGACTGGGCTATCCAAGACGACAGATCCAAAATGGCCGAAATAGCCCATAGGTACGTCTTAAGGCCACACCAGGCCATTTCTTGGTACAGACAAGGCAGTTGCCCCACTTCTCCCTCATCGCTGTGACGTCACAATCCAAGATAGTGAACCTAGCCCACTGGTCGTAAGTAAAAAAAAAAAAAAAAAAGGCAGTAAATTCAGGGTATGGACAATAGGGTTTCACTAATACACAGATGCATCTGTCACTTGGGGTCAAGAACATACAAAGGAGGTGTGATGTTTTATTACTTTACCTCATACATGGCCCCAACCCCCAGATCTTGTCATAGACAAGAGGGTTTCATCAGAACACATCTAAGCCAGGTGCCAGGGGTATAGAACCAACATTGTAAGATGCAATTTCGCACCATTATGATGATTTGTATCCAAGAATATACGTCTGCGTTGCCACCAGAGGCGGGGTGCTTTGTAAATTGAAGCAACTGTTTGGACACCCTTTATTGTGACATCTATGTTTCAGAAACCCTGATTGATTCAGCGGCCGTATAACTAATCGTTCAAAAGTTTTAATGATGGTGGCAGCATTTGGGCATTGAAATGTATCAGAGGTAACAGGTGAAGATTTGTCACGGACTGGGACTTGAACCCGGATTTCCCCCCTTATGCGAGCGGTCGTCTCGACCACCTTGGTCACCCGAGCACGCTTCTCTTCCGACTCAAATTCTCTGCCTATTCGTACTGACGTACCGACACCTACCCCTTACTCACAGCCCTTGACTCGAGTAAGTCATTGGGAATAGTGTGCAACTGCACTGAAACAAAGATCACTGGTTGTCGTCACCTTACTGATACACAAGGTGTTTGTATTAACATGAGACAACAAAGTTTCTAGAAAATGATACATCGTACGAAAAATACGTTCTAGGTGAAAAGTTCGTATTAGTAAAGGACACACTGCATGTGCTACAAATGGCGACCTCACTAATCATCCCTACTGTGTGGACGGGGTGAACTCGGTATTTTCAAACGGAAACCTCCCATTTTATTGCATATTCAGCTTCTACGCCAAGAAATACGTACAGTTTACTCAAACCATTATTTTCCATTCGTGGCAGACGGCGCTGTAATCGATAAATAACAAGTGTGGCGGTTTCTGCAATTACGAACCGACGCATTTGAAACTACATTTCAGTTCCGATGCAAATGTATATCGGACCACCACTTAAAGAATTTGACTATTCAGAGGCTTTCTGTACCAGGATACAGATTAGCTGGCTGTTTTTCAATGAGTTCTTTGCGGCGTGGGGGAGTGACCATGTATATAAAGAAACAGTACTCCATTTGAGTCCATAAATGTATCACAGCACTGCCTGAAAATGTATTTGAATGTTGTGCAGGGGCAGTTGAATTTAGTGAAACTTCTAATTGTTGTTGTTTAAAGATCCCCTTACTCTGACTTCAGAGCATTTCTGCTCAAGCTAGAGAGAGTTCTTGGTTCACTTTATAGAAAGTACCAAAAATTAGTTATACAGGGTGAATCACCTAACATTACCGCTGGATATATTTCGTAAAGCGCATCAAATACTGACGAATCGATTCCACAGACCGAACGTGAGGAGAGGGGCTAGTGTAATTGGTTAATACAAACCATAAAAAAATGCACAGAAGAATGTTTTTTAACACAAACCTACGTTTTTTTAAATGGAACCCTGTTAGTTTTGTTAGCACATCTGAACATATAAACAAATACGTAACCAGTGCCGTTTGCTGCATTGTAAAATGTTAATTATATCCGGAGATATTGTAACCTAAAGTTGACGCTTGAGTACCACTCCTCCGCTGTTCGATCGTGTGTATCGGAGAGCACCGAATTACGTAGGGATCCAAAGCGAACGGTGATGGACCTTAGGTACAGAAGAGACTGGAACAGCACATTACGTCCACATGCTAACACCTTTTTATTGGTCTTTTTCACTGACGCACATGTACATTACCATGAGGGGTGAGGTACACGTACACACGTGGTTTCCGTTTTCAATTACGGAGTGGAATAGAGTGTGTCCCAACATGTCAGGCCAATAGATGTTCAATGTGGTGGCAATCATTTGCTGCACACAATTGCAATCTCTGGCGTAATGAATGTCGTACACGCCGCAGTACATCTGGTGTAATGTCGCCGCAGGCTGCCACAATACGTTGTTTCATATCCTCTGGGGTTGTAGGCACATCACGGTACACATTCTCCTTTAACGTACCCCACAGAAAGAAGTCCAGAGGTGTAAGATCAGGAGAACGGGCTGGCCAATTTATGCGTCCTCCACGTCCTATGAAACGCCCGTCGAACATCCTGTCAAGGGTCAGCCTAGTGTTAATAGCGGAATGTGCAGGTGCACCATCATGCTGATACCACATACGTCGACGCGTTTCCAGTGGGACATTTTCGAGCAACGTTGGCAGATCATTCTGTAGAAACGCGATGTATGTTGCAGCTGTTTGGGCCCCTGCAATGAAGTGAGGACCAATGAGGTGGTCGCCAATGATTCCGCACCATACATTTACAGTCCACGGTCGCTGTCGCTCTACCTGTCTGAGCCAACGTGGATTGTCCACGGACCAGTAATGCATGTTCCGTAGACTCACTGCCCCGTGGTTTGTGAAACCCGGTTCATCGGTAAACAGGTAGAACTGCAACGCATTCTCTGTTAATGCCCATTGACAGAATTGCACTCGATGATTAAAGTCATCACAATGTAATTGCTGATGTAGCGACACATGAAACGGGTGAAAGCGGTGACGATGCAGTATGCGCATGACACTACTTTGACTCAGTCCACCGGCTCTCGCAATGTTCCGTGTACTCATGTGTGGGTTCATGGCAACAGCAGCTAACACACCAACTGCACCCGCTTCTCCTGTGACGGGCCTGTTACGGACCCGTTTGCGTGCTACGACCATACCTATTGCATACAGTTGGCGGTAGATGTTTTGCAATGTGCGGCACGTTGGATGCTCTCTGTCCGGGTACCGTTCTGCATACACCCTGCAGGCTTCAGCTGCATTTCGTCGACACTCGCCATAGATGAGTATCATCTCAGCCTTTTCAGAGTTTCGAATACACCATGGTCACAGTTACTACAACACTACACTATCACAGACGTCTGGTAACACGGTGTACTACAGTTGGTCTGCGTGCGGAGACGAATGCAGAATAACAATAGCAGTAAGCGCTGCATGCGGACACTGCGACAGCTAGACCAAACGACAACAGTGCACTACAGCCACACTCGTAAACACGGTCGTCATCGTAAACATGTCCCTGCAGATGCTGCTCACCGACCGTGGCCCGTTTTTGTTACAACACGCAACTGAACGTCGGAGGTTTCAAGCGTCAACTTTAGGTTACAATATCTCCGGATATAATTAACATTTTACAATGCAACAAACGGCAATGATTACGTATTTGTTTATATGTTCAGATGTGGTAACAAATCTAACGTGGTTCCATTTAAAAAAACGTAGGTTTGTGTTAAAAAACATACTTCCGTGCATTTTTGTATGGTTTGTATTAAACAATTACACTAGCCCCTCTCCTCACGTTCGGTCTGTGGAGTCGGTTCGTCAGTATTTGATGTGGTTTACGAAATATATCCAGCGGTAACGTTAGGTGACTCACCCTGCATGTGCTGTTTTAATATTAATTTTGTATATGATTGTGTAAGAAAAAGGAAGTTGGTAGATCTCCTAAACTCATATGATGTGATCTAGACTGTGTTTTTCCAACTAGGGTGCAGGGGAACAGTAGTTCAGCCACAGACAAATATTTATTCAGTCTTCATTACTAGATGGGTATTCGTTTAATAAAAGGGTGAATGGTCTTTCAGACCATGATGCACAAATTTTAACACTAAAAGGGTTTAGTACTCAAACAAATGTTACATATAATTACAAACTATGTAAGAAAGCTAATCCAGCAACAATAGAAAGTTTTTCAAACCTCGTTAAGGAACAAGAGTGGCAGGATGTTTATAGTGTCGATAAAACTGATGACAAATATAATGCTTTCCTTAGCACATTTGTCATGCTGTTTCAGAGCTACTTTCCATTATAACGTTCTAAACAGGGTACTAGCAGTAAAATGCAGCCTGGGTGGCTGACTTGTGGGATAAGGATATCATGTAGAACAAAGTGGGAATTGTATCAAAATGGTAGAACTAGTCACAATCAAGCTACAGTAGACCATTAGACCATTATAAATAGTATTGTAAGGTACTTAAAAATGTTATCCGAAACGCAAAGAGTATGTGCTACCAAATAGAATAGCTAATTCACAGGATAAAATTAAAACCATATGATCAGTTGTGAAGGAAGTGTCTGGTCTGCAGCACAAGGTCGATAATATAAACTCAGTTCGTAGTAAAAATATTTCTGTTACTGATAAGTCAGACGTATGTACAATATTTAACAATCATTTTCGGATCATTGCTGGTGAATTCAATAAAAACTTAGTTTCTGCAGGGAATCATATTACTCTATTTAAAAATTCGTTTCTGAAATTGATGTCTGAAATATCCCTCTGTGATACTGACAAGGGGGAGATTGAGTCAATAATTAAATCAATGAAGACTAAAGACTGTCATAGATATGATGGAGTGTCTAGCAGAATATTAAAGTACTGTGCTGCACATGTTAGCCCTGTACTTAGCTATATTTGTAATTTTTCCTCTAAGAAAGGTCATTTTACTGAACGATTAAAGTACTCGGTAGTAACGCCGATTTGTAAAAATGGAGAAAGGGATAATGTAGACAGCTTTAGACCTATTTCTATGCCATCAGTGTTTGCTAAAGTTATTGAAAAGGCTGTCTATATAAGGATAATTAAGCATTTTATATCACATAATTTGCTATCAAATGTACAGTTCGGCTTTAGAATTGGTTTAACAACTGGAAATGCTATATTCTCTTTTCTCTGTGAGTTAGTGGGTGGATTAAACAAAAGTTTTCTAACGCTAGGTACATTTTTGGATTTAACTAGGGCGTTTTATTGTGTTACTCACAAAATATTGCTCCAGAAGTTGGACCATTATGGAATACGGGGAGTAGCTCACAATTGGTTCACCTCTTTCTTTGACAACAGTCAGTAAAAGGTCATTAATCACAGTGTTGAGAATGGCTGTGATGTAGGCACTGAGTGGGGCACAGCCAAATGGGGGGTGCACCAGTGACCAGTCTTGGGGCCACTCCTCTTCCTTATTTGTATAAATGATATGCCCTCTAGTGTTACAGGTGATTCTACAATATTTCTGTTTGCTGATGGCACTAGCTTGGTAGTAAAGGATGTTGTGTGCAACTCTGGCTCGGTTTCAAATAGAGCAGTTCGTCACATAAGTTCATGGGTTGTAGAAAATAAACTAACACTAAGTCACAGCAGGACTCAGTTTTTACAGTTTCTAACACACAATTCAACAAAATCCGACGATTTAATTTCACAGAATGGGCATATGATTAGTGTAACTGTACAGTTCAAATTTCTAGGTGTTCAGATAGATAGTAAACTGTCATGGAAAGCCCACATTCAGGATCTTGTTCGAAGACTTAATGCTGAAATTTTTACTATTCGAATGATATCTGAAGTAAATGATCGTTCGATACGAAAATTAGTCTACTTTGCTTATTTTCATTGGCTTGCGACGTATGGTATTATATTTTGGGGTAACTCTTCCCATTCTCAAAGGATATTTTTGGCTCAGAAACGGGCAGTTCGGGCAGTAAGTAGTGTAAGTTCACGAACCTCTTGTCAACCACCGTTCACTAGTCTGGGTATTCTGGCATTGGCATCTCAATATATATTCTTTACTGTGGTTTCTTGTTAACAATATCAGCTTATTCCCAAGAATTAGAAGCTTTAACTTAGTTAGTACTAGGCACAAATCTAATCTGAATTTTCATCGTACTTGCTTGACTCTTGTGCAGAAAGGTGTGCGGTACACTGCTGTATCCATTTTCAATAAGCTACCATAAGAATTCAAAAATCTCAGCAATAATTCAAGTGCTTTCAAATCGAAACTGAAGAGTTTCCTCATGGACCACTCCTTCTATTCTGTTGAGGAGTTCCTTGAAAAATTAAGCTGATTCCGATGTCCTATAGTTGACTGCGTTTACTTGCTTATGGCTTTTTTTCTGGTTCATAAACATTTTATTTTATCTGTTATTACTTTTACGTTGTAATTTCATGTACTGACACGTTCTATGACCTTGTACATTTGCTCCTCAATGTGGTCCTACAGAACTAGACGTGTAAATAAAATAAAAATAGAGTTAGACTTTTAAATGTCTGGCTAGAAACTATGTTAAGTGTGGTCCAGGAACAACGACGTAGATGTCATAATTTTCTGTTGCCATTCTTGCCTCTCACCATAAGGATACTTGATTTCGACGAGTTCCCTTGTTTCTCACCACTGAGGTGCTTCTCGCAGCCTCGTAATTTAATTAAAATTATTTATCCATGATATCTTGTTTGTTTTTCGGCTTTTTTTAAGCAGTTGCAGATATGCAAGTTCTATTAGTTAACTACCGAATGGAAAACAAAACACCCGAAATGGCGAGATGACAGTGATTCTTTTCAACACAAAACGTGAATATTTTTAGTGCAGTGAAAGTGTAATGTGCTGAAAACCCAACACATAGACACGGATAGTTCCTGTGAATTATTATGGGTGGTGGTTACACTAAACAACCGAACTAGGTTAATAATTGGCTCCTTTTACCGACCTCCCGACTCAGCAGCATTAGTGGCAGAACAACTGAGAGAAAATTTGGAATACATTTCACATAAATTTTCTCAGCATGTTATAGTCTTAGGTGGAGATTTCAATTTACCAGATATAGACTGGGACACTCAGATGTTTAGGACGGGTGGTAGGGAGAGAGCATCGAGTGACATTATACTGAGTGCACTATCCGAAAATTACCTCGAGCAGTTAAACAGAGAACCGACTCGTGGAGATAACATCTTGGACCTTCTGATAACAAACAGACCCGAACTTTTCGACTCTGTATGTATAGAACAGGGAATCAGTGATCATAAGGCCGTTGCAGCATCCCTGAATATGGAAGTTAATAGGAATATAAAAAAAGGGAGGAAGGTTTATCTGTTTAGCAAGAGTAATAGAAGGCAGATTTCAGACTACCTAACAGATCAAAACGAAAATTTCTGTTCCAACACTGACAATGTTGAGTGTTTATGGAAAAAGTTCAAGGCAATCGTAAAATGCGTTTTAGACAGGTACGTGCCGAGTAAAACTGTGAGGGACGGGAAAAACCCACCGTGGTACAACAACAAAGTTAGGAAACTACTGCGAAAGCAAAGAGAGCTCCACTCCAAGTTTAAACGCAGCCAAAACCTCTCAGACAAACAGAAGCTAAACGATGTCAAAGTTAGCGTAATGAGGGCTATGTGTGAAGCGTTCAGTGAATTCGAAAGTAAAATTCTATGTACCGACTTGACAGAAAATCCTAGGAAGTTCTGGTCTTACGTTAAATCAGTAAGTGGCTCGAAACAGCATATCCAGACACTCCGGGATGATGATGGCATTGAAACAGAGGATGACACGCGTAAAGCTGAAATACTAAACACCTTTCTCCAAAGCTGTTTCACAGAGGAAGACCGCACTGCAGTTCCTTCTCTCAATCCTCGCACAAACGAAAAAATGGCTGACATCGAAATAAGTGTCCAAGGAATAGAAAAGCAACTGGAATCACTCAATAGAGGAAAGTCCACTGGACCTGACGGGATACCAATTCGATTCTACACAGAGTACGCGAAAGAACTTGCCCCCCTTCTAACAGCCATGTACCGCAAGTCTCAAGAGGAACGGACGGTTCCAAATGATTGGAAAAGAGCACAGACAGTCCCAGTCTTCAAGTAGGGTCGTCGAGCAGATGCGCAAAACTATAGACCTATATCTCTGACGTCGACCTCTTGTAGAATTTTAGAACATGTTTTTTGCTCGCGTATCATGTCATTTCTGGAAACCCAGAATCTACTATGTAGGAATCAACATAGATTCCGGAAACAGCGATCGTGTGAGACCCAACTCGCTTTATTTGTTCATGAGACCCAGAAAATGTTAGATACAGGCTCCCAGGTAGATGCTATTTTTCTTGACTTCCGGAAGGCGTTCGATACAGTTCCGCACTGTCGCCTGATAAACAAAGTAAAAGCCTACGGAATATCAGACCAGCTGTGTGGCTGGATTGAAGAGTTTTTAGCAAACAGAACACAGCATGTTGTTATCAATGGAGAGACGTCTACAGACGTTAAAGTAACCTCTGGCGTGCCACAGGGGAGTGTTATGGGACCATTGCTTTTCACAATATATGTAAATGACCTAGTAGATAGTGTCGGAAGTTCCATGCGGCTTTTCGCAGATGATGCTGTAGTATACAGAGAAGTTGCAGCATTAGAAAATTGTAGCGAAATGCAGGAAGATCTGCAGCGGATAGGCACTTGGTGCAGGGAGTGGCAACTGACCCTTAACATAGACTTCTGTAAAATATCTGGGAGTATGCGTGCGGAACGATTTGAAGTGGAATGATCATATAAAATTAATTGTTGGTAAGGCGGGTACCAGGTTGAGATTCATTGGGAGAGTGCTTAGAAAATGTAGTCCATCAACAAAGGAGGTGGCTTACAAAACACTCGTTCGACCTATACTTGAGTATTGCTCATCAGTGTGGGATCCGTACCAGATCGGTCTGACGGAGGAGATAGAGAAGATCCAAAGAAGAGCGGCGCGTTTCGTCACAGGGTTATTTGGTAACCGTGATAGCGTTACGGAGATGTTTAATAAACTCAAGTGGCAGACTCTGCAAGAGAGGCGCTCTGCATCGCGGTGTAGCTTGCTCGCCAGGTTTCGAGAGGGTGCGTTTCTGGATGAGGTATCGAATATATTGCTTCCCCCTACTTATACCTCCCGAGGAGATCACGAATGTAAAATTAGAGAGATTAGAGCGCGCACGGAGGCTTTCAGACAGTCGTTCTTCCCGCGAACCATACGCGACTGGAACAGGAAAGGGAGGTAATGACAGTGGCACGTAAAGTGCCCTCCGCCACACACCGTTGGGTGGCTTGCGGAGTATCAATGTAGATGTAGATGTAGATGTAGAAGACACGGAAAAACTAAAAATACCTGATCACAGAAAATACTTTAAAATAGAGTGAAAAGCATTTGGCCTTAATAAAAATTTCATCACAGTTGCAAAAGGCGGTAATTAGCCTATAAAATTTATAAAATTATTTCGCTCCTCACCTTCTAGGGTGTCCACAACAATTTTATATTAGCTATTTACAATATTTACATAATTTACAAAGTACTATTATCGGCTAGTTAATCATCTTCACCATCGACTGTGCATCTGGGGACTTTAAATCAGTTGCTATGGACGGACGACTCCAAGTTCGTTTAACTGGGGTAGGGCTTGGCGACATGGATATCGCGTGTGCTCTCCCAGGGCTTGCCTGGAGGATCCATTTGAGTTCCTTATTTTGCACTACTTGTAATGACTGGAGCTGGGTTTTAGATGCTATATCCCATGCAGAGTTACAGCGTAGGAGGTCTGGGAGGACGGTTGCCTTGTAGGGTCGGAGTTTATGTTCTTGTTACAGATCTTCGCTTATCTAGGAGTGCTTTTGCCAACTGGAGTCTAATTCCGCTACAAAGTATTTCACTGGTCGTGGCCAAGGAATTCTGTGGTCCAGTTCTTGCACATTATCGACTCTCGGTCGCTTCTTGGAGAAATACACCGTCTTTTTCTTCTTTGCATTGAGGACTATCTTTTGCTGCGGCACCAGGTGATTGATTTGTTCATGTGCCGTTGTATTTTACTGGTGTTTACGAAATGTTGCCAGCCACTTGGGTATAGCGCCGCTTCTCGATGAATTGGGGTAATTTGACGTTGTTCTCCCGTGGTAGATCATTGATAAAAAAGTTGAATAACATTGGTGAGAGAACTGATCCTTGTGAGATTCCTGCGATGAGTTTCTTGAGGCTGGACTGTTTCTCGTCGACCGTGTCAGTGATGCGATGGTCTGTCAAGTAATCCGCGATCAGGTGTACGTAAATGTCTTGTATTGATGTTGGAGTTGCCAGTTATGGATCAGTTTGGCGTGGCAGACTCGATCGTATGCTTTATCTCAATCTAGGAATGCGGCGGCGGTGGAGAATGAGGCGTTACAGTTCATTGTAATATGCTCGACGACACGAACGACTTGCATTTCAGTGGATAGCTACCGTCTGATAAGCCTATTGAGCACAATAAACAAGATATTCGAAAGAGTAGTGTTCCAACGAATTCAACAACCACACACATAGGACGGTACAAATCGTGCGGAACAATTTATTACTTACGACGCATAGTTCACGACATATGATGTCAAATACTAAGGTGCTACCGACGGTAGCTCGTCGGAACCTGGAGGTCCTTCTCTGACTTCGTGATGGGGATAATTCTGGGCGTTTTCTACTGTTGTGGGAAGAAGTTTAGCTGGAGGCAGCCATTGAATATCCTCATCAGCAAGATAAGAGGTTTCCGGTGGATTCTTTGATGCTATCAATCCCCAGAGGTGACGCCTCTTTTCGGAACTTTTTGATGTTTTTGACTTTCGTGGAGGTGGTGAGTAGCGGCGGTCCGTGGCTCAGCGGGTGTTGAATTCTGCAGGAATTGGTTTGTTGTGGCTTCTTCTCTTGTTTCTTGTTCTTCAAATGGTTCAAATGGCTCTGAGCACTATGGGACTTAACATCTTAGGTCATCAGTCCCCTAGAACGTAGAACTACTTAAACCTAACTAACCTAAGGACATCACACACATCCATGCCCGAGGCAGGATTCGAACCTGCGACCGTAGCAGTCCCGCGGTTCCGGACTGCAGTGCCTAGAACCGCACGACCACCGCGGCCGGCTATTCGAGGGTGATGGTGACAATGCCTTTGCTCAGAGTGACAATGTTTGCTGGACAGAGTTGCTCAGTGATCGCTGATGGGCTTCCCAGTCCATGGTCCTTGTGGTCCATAGTTAGAATGATAGTTGAATCCGATGGAGGAAGATGAGAACAGGGAGATGGTCTGAGGATAAATCGCTTATTGTTCGCAGTTCGATATTAGTCGGGATGTGATGACAATGTCAAGGGCGTCAGGTTGTGGTTCTCCAAGATAGGGATGTACATTTGGTTCTCCGGACCATGGACGTCAGGACTGGGGTCCTCTGCCAGGGTGAGTAGTCTGTTCCTATTCCTGTCCTTAGTTCAGTAGTTCCAGGTCTGGTGTTTAGCATTTAGGTCTCTCCTGATAACTGCTGTTGGTGTGAGTCCTGTGATGGCTGTCAAGTCTGGTCTGACCGGTTTGGCTCTGAGTGGTAGGTATACTGCTGGGAGTGTGATGTTACGTGAGTTAGTTCTAACTGTGAATGCCGTTTCCGCTGTGTGGTTCCTTGGTGGCAGGTCTTCTTTGTTTTGTATGTGGGACCTTACATGAGTTTGATCCATAACGACAGTGCAATACAGTATGAGATCCTCAGAAAAAATAATTATATTATATCAACAAAAGGCAATTGCAGTAATCTCATGTACTGAAAAGTAACAAAACAATATCTACCAGTATATGGATAGCGGCATGAATAAACAAGTTAGAGTGAAAAGCATTTTGGAGACGAATCGAGCAGGTGATTAATGGCATCAGAAAACCGTATTTAACAAGAGAACGGCGAGTTTTAGAGCAGAAAGGGATAAGACTAGAATAATACATTATTCCTTTTAACGTAAATATGGCAGGGGCTGAGGGTAAGTGGCTGTATGGCATTAACAGGGCTACACTGTGACGCAGCAAGAAAAATAAAATTCACCTCTAGCAAAACAGCGATTGGCTGAAGCCATACTAGGTGACGCAGACGCTACATGGTGGGGAGATCCCCATTATACAAAAGCATTTTGAGAACTAAAATTGCTAGATATCTCTCTTGCACAAGTGTGTGGAAAATAGCGACTGCATTGAGAGCTTTCTTTCTGCGAGGTGTGAACGATACGCTTCACATATCGTGGTGACAGATAGCAAAGAGATAGTTAATTATTCCTGTGGGAGTTTTTGGAGGCATAGAAATTGTGCACGTCGCTCCAACCCGTAGCGAGTGTGCAATAGCCATTATTTCGACTAGGGAAAGATTAACGTTCTACGGAACGCAGGAAAGTTGAGACTGAGTGAATTTAGCCAAGGCCAGAATAGGGATTTAGCATTTCAGATACAGCACGGAAACAATGCTGTTTCAGATGCTGTTTGGTAAAGTACCATCGCCCATTTGGCCACAGTAAATGTTGAGTCAAGATTTTGCTCGCTTCAGCTTACGTATGCTTTGACCATTGAATATCAGAAGCTAGAATACTAACCTACCCTCACCTTGCATATATGAGAGATTTTCTTCATTGGTTCAAAAAGTAAATTTATTCTCCACCAACTCAGTGCATTGACCAGCTACGATAACATGGATGTAAATGAGCTGATGAAGATTTTTAATCATTCTCTCCTGTGATAAATTTTTTTCGTACATAGAGATAACAATTTTAATAATCGTCAGTTCAATAAGTCCAAGAGTTAAATATTTTGTTATTGAGTGTCAAAAGCAATTGAACATGATTGTTGTGTATCACTTGACCCCTCAAAGCACAGTCGGTAAATTATACGTAGAGTAAAAAAGGGAATAGCTGTTTTGTCTTTTTAGAATAGCTCCTAAACTTTCACTTTTATTAATTCATGCCTTCTAGTTACGGAACAGCTCCATTTCCAATGCTTTTGGTTACGATCAGTACCTAATATTAGCTCCCTTACAGGGCCAGGTTCTTATTTATTTAGAACGTCTGTTTAACACAATGGGCTTGAGAAGACAGTTCAGATGTTTTGTCCATTTGCCCACAAAGTGGTTAGCTGTGTTTGCACATATTAGTACACTCACTGTGCAGACACAAAAAGTGTGGACGCTGACAAATGGCGACCCTGCCAGGATGTGGAATTACAGCATTCTGATTTGTGTTTGATAGGTACAAAACATGTAATCCTCCCAAACAATAAGCTGACACGAATTGGAAAAAAAATGTAAAAGTGACTCAACTGTGTAGTAAGTGTAGATAGAATTGTATTCACGTATTTCTTATTTGCTGGCAGCACACATCGTTGAATTGGGTTGTGTTGAGTTGAGACTCAACTCCAGTAACAAAAAGGTTAATAAAAAGACGAGGAAATGGGTTCAAATATTGAATATAGAACAGTGGAAGATAGTTAGGTGTAGAATAAAGTCTTATGATCTGATGTTAACGCAGTCAGGTTCGGAAAATTGGCGAATAGCAACTTTTAGTGGGACGCTCAAAAATGACAGAAAACAATAGATTAAGACAAAGAGAAGTCATGGAAGATCTCGACAGGATCAAGTTGGACGCTCAACAGTTAGATCAGCGTGAACAACACGAGACAGAACACGTAGAAATATCGAATGAGACCGAAAATGCAACATATGATGTTCAATATGGTCCAGAGAATGGACACGAGAACGGCGTTGCTAATGTATGTAGTGATTTACAGCATGTTGAGCCAAACGTAATCGTATGGAATCAGGCAGGTTTGCAATTGCATGAAAGGACGAGTGTTAGTGCGCCTACACTATGTTCGGAAGTGAAGGAAACGGTTCACGAAAAACGAGATAGGGAATGGTTGCAACAAATGGTAACTGCGAAAATGGTGTAGATGAAAACGTCAACATATTTGGAATGTTGCAGCGTTTATTACAACGATCTCAGGAATCAAAAAGGCGTATAGATAGGCGCATAACACAAGGGCAAAAAGAATTACAGGGGCGCATAACACATCAAACAACACAGTTTCAAGAATCAGAAAAGCGTACAGAAGGGCGCATAACACAAGAGCAAACAGAATTAACACTGGGGCTGAAAGAAACTAACAGGGAAATACAAAAAAACGAGTGATAATATTCAAGGCCAATTAGATCAAATACAAACTGAAACTAAGGAAGCGCAAATCACGCTTCAAACGCACGTTACAGGGCACAAGCAATTGAGAATAGACATTGACAATGTCCAAACAGACATGGTTTCGTTGCGTGAAGCTACCCAACAAAGTGTCAAAAAGGTCAAACAACAGGTCGAAGCTTTTGCCATCAAAGCGACGACGAAAGCGAAACATGTTATTGCAGAGACGACGTCTCACAAAAGAACGACAAAAGCAGTATTAAAGAAATTCGGTGTTCGTATTTTAAAAATACAAGAGAAAAACAAACACGTTTCAACGGCTGAGATCGGAAGCGTTACGTTCAATCGAAAGTCATGGTGACGTAGAAAGTGTTAGTGAGGAGTCGCAGACGACGACAGAATCCACTTTAGTGTCAGTAGATACTACTGACAATGCTGCAGAATCAACAGTTGCCGATAATACGACAGCAAGGGTACGTGAAATTACGTGTGACGTAAGACGGAAAGGCACATGTGGATGCCAGTCCGAAACCGAAAACCGCGAACGGGAAATCAGTCCAAACCAGCTTATGCCAGAACATCACGGTAACCGTAGGGAACAGTGTGGATTGCGACCACTTGTTCGAGAAAGAATAACAGGTCAATCGCGAATACAAGAGTGTGGTTTGCAGCAAGGTTCAGTACGTCAAGCACAAAGCGTGTAATATGCTGATCAAATCATAGAGACGGGTTACACAACGCCACAACCTGTAGAACGAATACCGATGGGTTACAGTACGGCGTCTAATGAGACAGAATTGCTTACACGTCAAGATACAGAGCCGGTAACGGGCGTTATGCACGCATATTGCGCAATGAGATCTGCAAGTGATTCTACGGCACGAATGTCACAGAATGAAGCAAGTTACACACGTTTGCATACATTTGATGCAAACCAAGGACAGAATTCCAGTCTTCAGGACCCAGAAGGCACATCACAGAGAGAAGCGAGATGTTTTGATGATAACCACTTTCTTACAGTGCGGAAATAACAGCACTATAAGGAAGATGCAAATATTCTCCATCCCCGCACATTTATTCACCAATTTAAAGTAGGATTACCGACACATTGGCCATTGAAATATAAGTTAGATTTCATTTGCGCACATATAGAGGGAAGTGTTGCTGAAACTATGCAGAAGATAGCAGAAACTTGCGATTCGTATGATTCGTGTAAAACTGCCTTTATAGCAAGACATTGGTCACCTGAGGCTCAGATGAGAATAAAATATGGATTATTACAAAATGTCTCATTTGAAAATTCGCGTGAGAAAACAGCAGTCAAATTCTTTGAGAATATGGCTAAAAGGAACCAATACTTAGATAACCCATATAGCGACGGAGAATTGATTCAAATATGCAAAACGAAACTGCCAATGAAGTATCAACAAACCTTGATAGGACGTGGGGGCGATAATGTAGAAACTTCCAAAGGTGTTTTGAGAGAAGTAGAATTCATGTATGAAAACGACGCTCAAAGATGTCGCGATTCAGGACAGAATAATTTTGAAAGAACACATAACAGTAAGGAAAATAACAATAATGGTAGCGATGGTAGGCCGGTATTGGGATTGAATTGTGGGCGAAATGGGAATGATTACGGAAATGGGAGTAGTGGGAACACTAGCCGCCTATAACACCACGTTCAAACTCACTTAAATCTTGCCATTGTAGTAGGAGTAACCGATCTAACAACTGCGCCAGATACTTGTTGTCTTATGTAGGCGTTGCCGACCGCAGCTCCGTATTCTGCCTGTTTATACATCTCTGTATTTGAATACGCATGTCTATACCAGTTTCTTTGGCGCTTCAGTGAGTTTAACACATTTCACACGTGTTTGTACACATATGACACCTGAATTTCTAGCGCATTGCGCCCTACAGTTTCGGTTTCACGCAGCTCAATGTTTATGACATATCTCCTCAACAAGACGCTGAATAATGACATAGTTTTGTAGGCACATCCATTGTTGTATACGGCTACTGTCTGCGAAATGTGTTGTGGATAGAGTGAGTAGTAAGGAAATAATAAATTAAAACGTAATGCGTGATGCGGCAGTTTTTCATGCAGCTCAGTGTTTATGACATCATATATCCTGTACTATGTGATATGCAATTATCCATTTTCCTTGATAGATTCAGCAGTATATGTGGGTACTGTCTGCGAAATGTGTTGCGAATAGAGTTCTTAGTAAAGAAATAATAAATTTGAACGTCTTGCATGTAGCGGCACTTTTTTAAGCACCTTAGTATTTGACATCATATGTCGTGAACTATGCGTCGAGAGGGATATATTTTTGTACATACATTTAGTAGCGGATGTGGATACTGTCTACGAAACGTGTTCCATATATAGTTTGTAGCAACGAAGTAATAAATTTAAAATTCTTGGATAATACGGTAGTTTATCATGTATATCAGTGTTTATGACGTCATCCCTCCTGAACTAAATGTCATACAATGACGTAATTTTTCTGGTACATTTATTGGTTTACTTGAATAATTTCTGCAAAATTTGTCACGAAGAAAGCTAGTAGTAAAGAAGTAATAAATTGAAACCCCGTGTTTCATGCTACAGTTTTACTGTATGAACAGCGAAAATGGAGTAAGCGATAATCTTTTTCCATTCATCATTTTGTGGGAGTCATCAGTAACTGGATGAGTGAAGTATGGCTTTTCGGGCATCGTGGGCTACATTACTTTTTCACTCGCATCCCCGCCCCTTTGAAAGGCGGGTGGTTCTTATTCCCACAGCGATTTTTTCCATATAGTAAGTACTAAGTGAAATGAAACTTCCTGACAGATTAAACCTGTTCGAAGGCACACAGTTTCAATCTGACAGGAAGTTCCGCATCAGCACACAATCTATGATTAAAGATTTCATTACAGTAAGTAATATGTCAACCAAGTTTGGTTGAAATCGGGTCATTGCTTTAGGGGGAGATGTGGAACATACATACATTCATACATACATACTGTTCTCTCTCCCATCCTTCCTCTTTCCAGCTATTGTCCACATTAAACAATGCCCAGTCTAAGTAATTAACAAGCAAAGTCTTCATGAAGATTTTGAGAGGAGCGAAGATTCCAATAAGCTTTCATATTTACTTGGCTTGTCATGCTGAGAGGGCTCCGGTTCTTCTTGTCTATGGGTCTGATTCTTGAAGCTGAAAATCTCACATCAGGTCCTCACGGCTTGGTTTGAACGGAATAAATTTTAAGATTGCTGTTGCAGATTTTTTTACGTAAATATATTTTCTCACATTTTAGTACATCATACAGTCTTTTATTTTTCACATTAACAAAGCCGAAATTACGTTGTTCGCACCTATTATACAAAAATACGTTCAATCACATCAGAGGCAAGCTCACGACTTACACACACTGCGAGAACAAGAATATTTCAGAGGGTTTACAGTTTTTCTTAACAAATGAATTCCTACTAGTTTGTGTTACATTATTAATTTCGATTGTTATTTCAAGTCTGCAAATATTTCGTAATTTCAGATGTTTCTAAAAAAAATAATTTTAACTGTATATTCAGAACTACTACTTATCGATTATAACATCGAAACTAAAATATTTTATATAGTAATTCCTTTTCATAAATTTTAGCTTCACATATAACATACTGTGTGTAAAAGTATATGACAGTTTTCAGAAAGTCAACTGAGATGATACTGACCTGTCCAAAATTAGAAAAATAATACTAGTATCGACAACTACTATCGAGGAAAAGCAATGCTAGAGGAGGGTGTCCCGTTACAACACTTACATACATTTTTATAGTTCGTATGATTGTGGTGTCTTGTTTCAGATAATGACTAGCGACCCATTCTTTGAGTGCGGATATACACCATGCCCGATCTCTTACGGGTATCACGCACTGGAGGAAGAGGCCCATGGGTAGGTGTCAGTAGTACCAGGCTGGGAATTTGAGGCGGCAGGAGCGGTGCTCGTATGGCCGAGGAAGTTGAAGGCGATGAAGCCGGGCACAGAAGGCACACATCTGCAAGGAAAAAATTAACAAATTAAAAATAAAAAGGCAATCAAGATGACCACTCGTGTGAAGGGAGAAATCAGGGTTCATGTCCCCGCCTGGCACAAATTTTCACCCGTTACGATTGATAAATTGGAATGCTTAACTGCGGCTAACGTCACTGAAAGCTTTGAACGATGTATTATAATGTTCTTGAGGATGCAGCATTTTTTCCCGGCAGTGTATATACAGATATAAGCAGCATCTTTTCGATTGATGGACGAAGTATCGTTGTTTCTGGTTACAGAAAGGGGCTATACAGCAATCGAATTTTTGTAATTTTTTTATATTGATGTTACGTGAAGTTCTGATCTCAAATACACCTCTCCCAGAGAAGTTCGATATAACTCACAAAAATATTCGAGAAAATTGACTTTGAAGTTTCCCGACCGTCTTTAATATACTAAAAAAAGGTACTTTTTACTTGCTACAAGCCGTGTGGTACAGAACTTATCTGCCGTAAGGGTGTATTCGGTTCGAATCCAGGCAAAATAAAATTTTCAAACGAAGATGCATGTTCTATGAGCATTTACGTGAAGTGTAAAATACAAAAAGATATAAAGAATTTAATTAGTAATTTTATAAACCATGTAACCTTAACTAACAATCTGTTATAAGAAATTCGTAATTAAATTTTTTTTTGCAGTGTTGACTGTATTTCTGTGTGCAGTTATAAATAAGAGGACGTTCATTTTTCATAAAAATGACAATTACATGTGTTAATTAGCATATATTCGATGGATTTTATATTTAAATGATATAGGTATTCGAGCTGAACGGCCGGCCGGAGTGGCCGAGCGGTTCTAGGCGCTACAGTCTGGAACCGCACGACCGCTATGGTCGCAGGTTCGAATCCTGCCTTGGGCATGGATGTGTGTGCTGTCCTTAGGTTAGTTAGGTTTAAGTAGTTCTATGTTCTAGGGGACTGATGACCTCAGAAGTTAAGTCCCATAGTGCTCAGAGCCACTTGAACCATATTTTGAGCTGAACGGAAAAAACGAAACAAATAATGATCGAAACGAGACTCGATCTAGCGATCACTAATCTCATGCGCTTTATGTATTCTACGATTCACGGAAAGCATCTAGAACATGCAACTTTGTTTAAAAAATTGGTTCCACCTGTGATCAAACCCAGCCCCCCACTGAACGAGCGAGAACTCTATCACAGGGCCACGCTGATCGTTCAAAGATACGTCTCTTATTTTAGCATACTAAACACTGCTGGAAAATTTCAAAGGATTTTCTCGACAGTGTTTGAGAGTGGCATCGAACGGTTTTGGGAGAGGTACATTTGAGCTCTGCGCTTCACCTACCATAAATATAAAAAATTACAGAAATCCGAATGCCGTGCTGTCCCCTTACCAGTGTATTTCTATCCAAGGGAAGTTTGTTTCGGAGTCTGAATACTTATTACATGCAAAGATGTACTGTTATAAATTGCTACGTATAGCCACGTGCGTAATGGAGGTAAGAGTAAACCTACATTCTCAGTGCAGTTCAGTAAAGTGTGCTGCTGTCTATAATCGTGAACGGGACAATGTGACTTGGATAAACTCTTCCGTCGGTTACATGCCGCTTAAGTGTCATTTCAACCTTAGGCCATAAGCTCACTGTTACTTTACGGTAAGGAGAGACGTTCGTTGGGGAAGTTGTCGCCGAATTGGCCTACGCCACAACATCGTCATTCACACATGCAACCGTTATTGATCAATTTGGTCTCCAGGCGTCCATTGCGAACAACGGTGAAAACCCCTTACACCGTGGGGTGCGAGGACGGTGATCAAGGAAACACCTGGAATAGAGCATGCATCTATGGCGTCAGGTTCTCTTCAGCGATTTGTCTGGCGATTAACGATCGTCGTGGAAGAGTGTAGAGGATGAGAGGTTCAAATATACCCCTCAGGCGTGCTGTCCCACATGTTCAGCAGAGAGGTGGATGAGTTATGTTTTGTGCCACTAGCATGTACAGAGTAATTTAAGGCCTGTGCAGTATCTGGACAGGGTTATCTAACCTATTTTAAGCCCTACAGTCAACACTGTGGCGATGGATTTGAGTTTTCAGATGATAATTGCGAGTCCATCGCTTTCACCTTGCGAATAGCTCCCTCCCGGAGGCAGAAATAAAAAAAAATGGTTCAAATGGCTCTGAGCACTATGGGACTCAACATCTTAGGTCATAAGTCCCCTAGAACTTAGAACTACTTAAACCTAACTAACCTAAGGACATCACACACACCCATGCCCGAGGCAGGATTCGAACCTGCGACCGTAGCAGTCCCGCGGTTCCGGACTGCAGCGCCAGAACCGCACGGCCACCGCGGCCGGCGAAATCAAAAGAATACAATGTAATGCCGTATACGTTGACATGAACCCAACGGAACATGCATAAGACCTGTTGCTTCAAGTGTATCGCAGCAGGATCCATCCTCACTGGATGATCTCAGAAGGGCCACGGTTGACGACTGTGGCAGACGTGGGAAGCAACGCCCAGACCGCCTTGTCGACCTCATATCAAGGAGGACCCAAAAACGCATGGAGTGGAGCAACACAATCCTGATTGCTACCCAGGAGCAGATATTGAAAAGATTTGCATATTCTAACAAACTACATTTATTTCGCTAATTATTTTGCTTTTGTTTCACAACAAAGTTATATGCTTAGTTTAATAAGGCTTAGTACTTCATTTCTTTCTCCTCTTGATGTAAGTCAACGCACGACATATATGCAGGCGGTAGTAAATACTTTTTAACAGCTGTATTCAGTTCAGTGGCAATAACTTCGACCCCGTCGGGAATCGAACCCGCGCACGGGGTCCCGGGTTGATTCCCTGCAGGGTCAAGGAGTTTCTCTGCCTCGAGATGACTGGGTGTTGTGTGTCTTTCGTCATCATTTCATTCTCATTCACTCGCAAGTCGCCGTAGTGGCGTTAAAGAACTTGTGGAGCGGCGGCCGAACCGCCCCGCGAGGGGTCTCCCGGCCACCAATGTCATACGCTCATTAATTAATTAATTAATTAACCTCTAAGTGACTGAGTATGGAATGAGCCTCTGATAGTGGGGCATCTTCCCTTGCAAGGGGTATAGGGGTCTTTGCACGATGTACGTCCATTTGTTCGTTAACAGGAAACTCTCGACAAAGTGTATGTTCAGCAAGAAAATGCACCACACCATCGCTCCTAAATTTTGCAAGTGGTTCAGTTAACTCTGTAGGCATGATGGTATTTACGTGGCCACAGATGTAACCTAATTTCAGTTATTTTAAACACGTAAATAACTGCAAAGTAACTAAATCTGCATGTTGTTGTATTAGTAAATCACAGCACTATTAGCGATAACGTACAACATTGCGAGGTGGCGCAACGGTTAAGGTATTGGAACACACTTGGGAAATTAGGTTCAACAACCTTCCTGACCCACTTGGGGCGCCTCTCACCAGCCCAGCACCTTGATCTTTTTTTTTTCCTTCACTTACACATCAGGCGATTATTGGACTGTGTCCTTAGGAACAGCCTATGGTTTCTTAGAAATTCTGAATAGGACACACAATGAGCAAACAACTAATACGCGGTCAGAAAAACATAGCGCAGAGGTTTAAAGTTCTCGTAGAGATGACATATACAACTGCCTGGGGAGATGGAAGGACCACCAAGCACATAAGTAACGCCAAGTCCAGCACCACGTAGCGACTGGAACTAACACGTGCTTATTGCTACTCACAACACTGCGTACCCGGATATATGCCAACTGCAGCCGGCAAGTTTCGGCCGTGGCCTTCGGCTGATGTCGTGACCTCCGGCTTGTGCTCCATTAAAAGTGCTGTAGCCTTGAACTAACAGGTTGTTTTGCTGCTCTCTCTTCCTCTCTCTCTGCTCCGCAAGAATGAATTCGGCCAGATTATTAGTCACGCCATCCTCGTCACTTGCGAACAACCTTACGTCCTCGTACCATTATTTCACATTCTCCGTGCTGCCGCAGTAGTTTTATTCCGTTAGAGTGAGGAATGCTAAGAAACAAATCAGATCTATTTTTATAGAAATGAGGGATGTGCGAGAATTTCTTGAATTGCAGTTAAGTATCTGAACAATGTCACCAATAGATTTAGACATGTTTATTGCGGAGGAATGAGTAAAATAAATGTCACACGTTGTTGCAAGAGTCGTAGTGACCTATGCCTGTACGTAGCTTCTCTTCGTCGTTTACGTTTAACAGGTGCAGAACGTTCTGCAGAAGTCACGTTATCACTACAAAATCTCATGAGAAAATACCTGCATTCTGATCCCAGTTAAAAAATTCGTAGCCTGCCGCATAAAGTTTCCGTGAATACCGTAAAATACCTACTCTGGTGTTATCAACAACGAACAAGCTTTGTAGTGTACTGTTGTATTGAATGGAAAACCATTGAATTATAATAGGTAAATACGTGACCCATGTGTGGAACTTTGGAATGCACCACATATTACAGTCTCTCAGATCAATTCTTGGTCATTCCTGTTCCATGACAGTGTAAGGTTTTTGCTGCAGAATTAAAAACTAATACTAATTTATACCGACGCATTAATGTAATAATCCCGCTAATTATGAGGCATTTTGCCATCGTCCACGCAGTAGACTCAAATTCGCCAACCAGAGTCAATGACAGCAGCAATGGCGGCAAATTTCTAGCAATAATTTCTACTACTTCCATTAATTATTCGTTCTCAGTGGCAAACTGTGGACTTAGTAAATAACAGTGATCACTGAAATACACTGAGCTGCCAAAACCCTATAGCCAAGTCTCTAAAGCGTGAATTGACAAGTCTAACTCATGTGAGGACATGTGATGCAGTGGGAAAGGAATCATTTGGTTAGCACTGTGTGCACAGACTGCATGCAGGTTGTTTGTTACTACATTTCAATTGTTATTTTACGGTGTGCTGTTTTCTATGAGAACGGCTACCCGGAACAGACTGAGTGAAACGTAAACAAACGAACGGCGTCCATATTATGCAAGAAGGGGATGGTGGGGGGGGGGGGGGGGGGGGGCTGGCTTCATCTGTAATATACACATGGTGCAATCAGGGCTGTAGACTACTTCAGTGCTATTGAGAGTTCCTCGCTAAGAACGACATATCACGTGTCGAGGGAGCCGTTCTAGCTGTGTAGCAAGTGGATTCGTTCTTTACGTGCGTAATCAGACAGTTGTGAAAACACTCCGGTTTGCGTGCAGCTTTTATCAGCCATCTAATCTGCGCTTTAGAGTTTTTTTGTGTATTTCTCGTAGACAGCGCATTTTCAATGTGCCTTTACGAATTAGAGTGGAACAATGGGTGGTAAATCACGTAAAAGCATGGGATGTCATTTAAAAATAACTATTTAATAATTCTCATCGAAAATTTGCACTGTTCAAAACTTTCGCTATAATAAACAAATTATTACGTCTTGACTTAGTATGTCTCACGGAGAATGTGTACGGAATCGATTTTGAGCGTTAATCAATAGTGATATTTACAGATATGCGCCGTTATGTACCGCCACCTAGTGATTGAAGAAGTTCAAATCATGCTCCGTTGAAAGTAAATCTTCGTTAGATGGTAAATTACTCTGTACCCTCGATGTGGTAGACGAAATGATGAAAAACGGAACACACTATTATACTGAAGAGGAATGGGACAAGAAATTGGCCATGATCCTTTCAAAGGAACGATATTGACATTAATAACAGACGATTTAGAAAAGCCACGAAAAAATTAAATCTGAATAGCTGCTGTTGATTTTTACTCCGTCCATACTACATACCAGCCTTGTGTTGTAACCTCTACGCATTTACACTATTATTTACAGGTATTCTCCAGATTCTATACATTCGTTGCCCAAATTTGTCTACACGCTGTAACTTACGGCGTGCATCGTATGTCCATTTAAGGAATGAAGTTGGAATTATCATAAATATTTTTAAAATTAATGAATGGGAATCCTCATTATTCCTCATATAAGCAAATAAACTTTATTGTTTTTATATTTAGAGGTTTTTTAATGCTGTACCTTTTCTTTTTAATTCGTATCTAAAGTACCACACAAAACAATTATTGCATGTAAAGAATATGAACAATAAAATTAAATGTACATGAACAAACTAATCAATTGACCATTTATAAAAAAAAAAAAAAATTAAAACAGATGGGTATAACGTTCTACACAGAACATAAATAGACATAATTAAATGTACTTATAGAAGTTGTGACCAGTATTTCGCAACAATGGCAGCATTGCTTTTAGCCAGTGCAATTTCCAACCCTGTGCACGAATCCGATCAAAGACGGCACTTCACTAGATGGCTAGAAATTTGTTCCTCCCCCCCCCCCCCCCATCCCCCACTCACACACACACACACACACACACACACACACACACACACACACACACACACACATACATTCATACAGAGAATCTCCATCTTGAATGATGTCCCATTTCTTGAGGTTGTGTTTGGATGCACAGTCTGTTTAAGGACGTTCACGTATACCATCCCTCTTCATGGCCAAGTGGCAATTCTTCTTCAATTTTGATATGTTCGGGATTATCAGTACACTTCTCTTTCCACAATTCGACCCTTTCTTTCATTGGGTCTGATTAAAGTGGACCAGAAGACTGAAACTCTTCCTGGATTCCAGACAAGCTGATGGTGCCTGATGTTCATGAAGGGGATCGGCTAAAGTGTTACAAACCCTTTGTCTCCCTGTATTAGCAACCATTCCATGTCTGATATCGGGTGGGGTTGTGTCTGCAAATCAATACAACTTCTGTGTGTTGGTTTCATGCAGCCTCTAATTGGCCAGTAGATTTTATTCGGGGCAATATCGACATTTTTTGCACTCTAAGATTTGTAACCCATATGGCTAACATATTCAGCAGCGGAGCATTAAGGCAGTTGTCCTTATTGTCTGAGGATGGGCATCCCATCAAGATCCAGTTACGTTACGTAGCAGACAGTTACGTGATGAAAGCATTGCCTTGATGTTCATGCAATATGTCTCGAAGATTAGATAACACCGAGGTAAATCGATACATTATTGTGTTCCAACTATATTCCTTTCTAATTAACATGTAGCTACATTGTTCTACAAATGAAAGGCAAATTCTTCGGTTTTCACTGAGTTTGGCTTGAGATGATTTTCCCCGTAGTAGCCTGAAAGTATTTTCGGAGTGTCAGTGACGTTCCACGGCCTCGAAGTTTTTACTCTAAGTTGCCAGGGCCAAGTAATCCGCGTATGGGAAGCTCTTTGTATGTAGTGAGAGTGATTGGTTCAAAAATGGCTCTGAGCACTATGGGACTCAACTGCTGAGGTCATTAGTCCCCTAGAACTTAGAACTAGTTAAACCTAACTAACCTAAGGACATCAGAAACATCCATGCCCGAGGCAGGATTCGAACCTGCGACCGTAGCGGTCTTGCGGTTCCAGACTGCAGCGCCTTTAACCGCACGGCCACTTCGGCCGGCAGAGTGATTGGTCATTGGTATATATGTCGAATAGGAAGAACACTGCATTTTAGCTGACAGTTCTTCTGTATTCGCAATCCACTTCACTGGCCTTGGAATGCTGCAAAGGAACATCGGTACTGCAGCAGGGTGACAATAATTTTGGTAAGCTTGAATCCATGATAATACGGTACATTTTCCATAATACTATCTGAGGCTGCACAGTGTCTTAGGTCGAAGAGAGATCAACAAATGCCACTCCAGTAATATCACCACGTTGAAACTCATCTTCAGTGTGCTGCGTCAAATTAAGAATTTGTGTGCCAGCAATTCTTTCCTGGCCTGTATCCAAGCTGCGCTGGAACTAGGAGAGGTTCGACGACTGTTGTTATACGGTTCAGATGCATTCTACCAAAACTTTTATACAGGTTACACAAGAGTGAGATTGATCTGAAGTTCCTTGAGTTTTTAGGCTGCTTACGAGGTTTGGGTATTGCAAGCATTTCAGTCATCCTCCAGATTTTAGGGATTTGACATTGTTCCAGACAATAATTGAAAAACTGCAGTATCTGTTGCTTGGTGACGATTCCGATGTGGTGAATCTGTTTCATACGTTTATCATCTAATCCGGCTGCCTTGTCGGCCATACTCATTCTCATTTCAAAGCCCACTCTTCTATACGGAAGAGATTCGAGAGACTGGATTTCGGTATTTCTTTGAAGTTTCGGTGCTCTTTTTCTATTACTTCTTTTGATATTTATTAGGAACTGATGAGCAATCTGATATTGTGTCATGTTCGTGTGTAGTCCTTCAGACATCTCAGTACTTCCAGGTTTCTTTGCTGGTTTTACCATGTTTAGTTCTTCCATCAATTTAACCCAACGTTTTCTCTTTACTTCACCATAGACTGTATTAGCTGTTGACCAGCCTGAATTATGTCTTCACTACTTGAGTTGTACTCAAAGATCAATAGATATTCATTTGACATTTCAGCTGAGCTGGTGTCTAAGCCCTGTATTTACTGAGATGTAGAGTCTCTTGGGATCGACTTATGAGAATTCCAGTAAAAGCATCGTATGCCTACGGGATAGGTTAGATGTCAGCTACCATGTCATCAAAGTATTTCGTGAATTTCATCCAGTCAGCTTCCCGGAAGTTGTACCGCCTATTAAATGAGTGAGACTATTGACGTACTGCTGAGATAACTTGGCACATGATGTGTCTAGTTTCACCAAGATAACAAGTGCTGTGGTTACATCTACATACTGTGATCAGGCAAAACATTATGACCCCTGCCCACCGTGATGTTGGATGGCACCTGGCGGCGTTGAGGGCACGTGAGGCGGTAGCAAAAGTATGTAGGCTGAGCAGACACAGACGGGGCATCACCCAATCGAATGTATGGTGTGCAAATGGGGAAATCCATTGAGATAAGAGTATTTGACCAAAGGCAGATTATTATTACGCAGAGCCTGTGAACGAGTATCTGGAAAACGCCGAAGCTGATCGAAAGTTCACGGGCTACTGTCATGAGCATCTATGTAAAGAGGTAGAAAGACAGTGGAACTACCAGTAGAAGCTAAATGGTTGGACGTCCAAGACTCTTCACAGAACGTGGGGTTCAGAGACTTGTCTGCTCTGTAAAGTAGGATAGATGGTGATCTGTGGCATCTCTGCCGAAAGAGCACAATGCTGGAGCACGCACAAGTGTTTCGGAGCACATTGTTCATCACACATTGTTGAACATGGAGTTCTTCAGCAGACTACCCCCCCCCCCCCCCCCCCCGTATTCACAGGTTGACTTAAAGACATCATCAGTTACGATTGCAGTGGGCACGGGACCATCGGGATTCGACCGTCGATCAATGGAAACGTGTCAGCTCTTCGGGTAAATCACATTTTCGCAACACTAGGTCGATGGTCGTTTCCATAAACGCCGTCATCGAGGTGAACGGCAGTTCGAAACGTGCGGTGCGCCACGTACACAGGCTAGTGGAAGCAGTATAATACTATGGAAGACAATCTGCTGCGCTGGCATGGGACCCGTGCTAGTAATCGAAGACACGCTGACACCTGAGAACCACCTGCATCCCTTCATGCCTGACGTCTTTCCCAGCGGCGATGTCATCTTTGAGCAGTATAATTGTCCATGTCTCAAATCCAGAACCGTGCTACAGTCGTTTGACGAACTCTATAGTGAACTCACGTTGACGTCTCGGCCACCAAATTCGCATGATGTGAATCCGATGGAACCCATCTGGGTCTCTATCGGACGCCATCACAGCGTACGCAAATCAGCTGTCCGTTTTTTACGCGAATTACATGACCTGTGCGTAGACACCTGATGCCACATGCCTCCACAAACCCACCGGCAAAATGTCGGATTCCTGATACGCGCACCGGCCAGTGTGGCCGACCGGTTCTAGGCGCTTCAGTCTGGAACCGCGCGACCGCTACGGTCGCAGGTTCGAATCCTGCCTCGGGCATGGATGTGTGTGATGTTCTTAGGTTAGTTAGGTTTAAGTAGTTCTAAGTTCTAGGGGACTGATGATCTCAGATGTTAAGTCCCATAGTGCTCAGAGCCATTTGAACCTGATACGCGAATCAGCGATGTATTTCGTTCGGCAGACGGAGAACTAGCTATTAAGCAGACGGTCATAATGTTTTCGCTCATCGGTGTATATACTTCACAATTCAGAGAACAGTGTGTAGTGAAGAGCGCTTGGTAGCAATATTAACCACTGGGCTCATGTAATAATCTATGTGAAAATTACTGTCTGTATTTCTCCTAACGCTCCCTTAGTCTCTCTTAGTCTCATGGTTCTTACGTGAGGCATAGATGGTGCAAGATACAGAGCCAAGCATTTGCTCAAAGGCATAAAGAGTGCGTAACACTACCGATACAAATCAACATTTCCTCGAAAATAAGAGGAAAAATGTTGCATTTAAGAGCGGACTCAGTGACTACACAATCAAAGATGACGACGGTGAGTGGTGACTACCTCCCTCAGTCCATCTCCTTCAGTATGCTGATGACACTGCTTACCTAGCCCTCTATCGTACCTTCCAGAAGTCCCAAAGATCCCTCCAACTCCACCTCAACCAATTTACCTCCTGGTGTAACCAATGACTCTTCAAGATAAAACTCTCCAAAACCGAGACGATAGTTACAGGACTCACCACTCGCATCTTCTGTCTCCATGACTTCTACCTCACCGTATACGACCGTCCTATCCAGCTCGCTAACACACTAAAATACCTTGGACTAATCTTCAACCAGCAACTAATGTGGAAATCTCACTTACTAACCATCCAACAGAAAGCCTGCAACAGACTAAAAGATTGGGACTTCACCCCTTTACTTTCCAACACATACAAATCATTGAATTGTCCCTCCTTTGCTACGCCATTGGTGCCTGGATATTTGCCCCACACAAGTTCTATAAGTCTCTCCATATCGTCGAACGCCATGCTTCCTGCCTCATTTTCCACATCCTCTCACCTTCCCCCACAAGGATCCACTACTAACTCATCACATTCCCGCCTCTCCTCACTCACATAGAACACCTCCGGATAACGTACACCACCTGCAGACTCCACTCCTGTAATCCTATCGTGTCCCCTCTCCTATTCAATCTTAGGGTGCTGCAGTGCCTCTACCAGCACATCCCACCAATTCTCAGCCTTCACACCCTACACATCCTCTTCTAAAGAAATTTCGACCCTTTCCCCCTTCATCATCATGAACTCTTCCCCAAAATATACCCCTCCTACCAACTCTGAATCCACCTCACCGTTTCCATATCCCCAATAGGTTCCCTCCCCATCTTATTCCCCCTCCCACACCTCATCCTTTTCTCCCTCCCAGTCGCTCCACACTCATTTTTCCTTTCAAATTGACAGATGCCATTACTAGCTACACCTTTCTCCCTGCCTGTCCCAAAACAGCAATCCCTGTCTCATTGTCCACCTCTTACTAGCCCTCAGTTCCCATTTCCATCACTTTTATCTCTCCTCCTGTAAATACTTTTCCTGTCGTCTACCATCCAGGGCAGGTCCTTTCGAGTTTTAGTGAAAGTGTGCAGTGCTCTGTTTCTAATGGTCAGAGTCTCTTCTGTGTTTTTCGGTGTTGTTCCAATGTTTTTAGTGTTCTTCATATATTTTTTAAACTCTGCTATCTGACCATATTTTTATCACTGTTTTTAAACTATTCAGCCAACCATATTACGGTACTCTTTCATAACCCTCGTATTTCACAACCATTTTAAAATCATTGTCATTATGTCTTCGTGTTTATATGTTAGCGCCGTGTACCGCTGCCAGCCCCCCGCCCCCTCACCCACGTGGGGCGAGGGGGGATGAAATCACTACAAAGAAAAAAAAAAGAGAGGGGCTCAAATCATCCCTAGCCTAGCTGACTGGCTCATAAACACCTGCCGGAAGGTACGACTTTTATGCAGGATGGCGCTCCACCCCCCTTTGCTATTTGCGTGAAAGATTTCTTGCGCACATCGGTTGGTGAGAATCGCATGCTGAGTCGCTAGGTACGTCATGCTTTGACTCCCTTGACCTCAGATTTCAATACTTATGATTACTGGTTATGGGGCTACCTGAAGCTGCAAGTCTACCGCCATCGTCCGATCTCATTAGAGATTCTAAAAGACAACATCCGGCGGTAATTTCTCACCATAACTACTGATATGCTATACAGTGCTGTTCACAACATTGTCACTCGACTACAGGTATTGTTGATGAATGAAGGCAGACAGCCGCACGGGATTAGTCGAGCGGTCCAAGGTGCTGCAGTCATGAACTGTGCGCCGGCCGCGGTGGTCTAGCGGTTCTAGGCGCTCAGTCCGTAGCCGCGCGACTGCTACGGTCGCAGGTTCGAATCCTGCCTTGGGCATGGATGTGTGTGATGTCCTTAGGTTAGTTAGGTTTAAGTAGTTCTTAGTTCTAGGGGACTGATGACCATAGATGTTAAGTCCCATAGTGCTCAGAGCCATTTGAACCATTTTGAACCATCATGAACTGTGCGGCTGGTCCCGGCGGAGGTTTGAGTCCTCCCTCGGACATGGGTGTGTGTGTTTGTCCTTAGGATAATTTAGATTAAGCAGTGTGTAAGATTAGGGACTGATGACCTTAGCAGTTAAGTCCCATAAGATTTCACACATTTTTGAAGGCAGACATGCTGAGCATTTGTTTTAAAGAACATCACCTTTGTTTAAAATCAAATGTTGTGCTAATTATTGCTTTTGTATCACATGAAACGCCATCTGTTGTTAATTTTGTGAACTTTTTTGTTCAATAAAATCTCATGTCATTTCAAGCATGTCTGTCAGTTTTTATCCCTCTACCTAGGTTATTCTGTGAACTATAGAATTTATTGAATATTCAAATTTTAATGGGCTTTTGAGTCACTCTGTACAGTCTCAATAGGCAAAATTTCTACAAGCTGTTGAATACTGAAACGTGCTGATGGACGTTTCGCTTTCTTCATTAAACTAACTTTTCATAAAAAAACTTAACTCAAATGCGATTTCTGAAAGAGAAACCCCCTTGTGTTATCTTTCCTTATATAGAGTGTCTCTGGAGGAACGGTCAATATTCAGCGATATGACAGGAACGATCATTCGAAGCAAAGAAGTCCAGTAAACATTGGCTCTAAAATGCATACCTTAAGAGATATGAGCACTTCTTCATTTTTGATACTGTGAAACAAATCTCTTGTACTGCAAGCACCTGACTTTCCATATTTTGGGAGGAGGTAATACGGACCAAAACTAGAAAAAAATTATGATAACTATGGGCTCTAAAATGCATGAGCCATGAGCACTTCTCCAGTAAAAGAGATGTGTTTCACAATAGCGAAGATGAACAAATACTCATAGCTCTTAAGGTATGCACTTTATAGTCGATGTTTGCTAGACTATGTTTCTTGTTTTGTTCCATACTACCGCATCTCAAAATACGGGAAGCAAGAAGCTCGCAGTAGAAAAGATTTATTTCACAGTACAGAAGTGCTCATACGACGTAATATATGCATTTTAGCGCCCATGTTTACTATACTCTTTGGAATTTGGAAATTTGTGGTAAGGTCTTATGGGACCAAACTGCTGAGGTCATCGCTCCCTAAGCTTATGCACTACTTAAGCTAACTTAAACTAACTTACGCTAAGGACAACACACACACACCCATGTCCGAGGGAAGACTCGCACCTCCAACGGAGCATGCCGAGTGGAGCGTGACAGAGCACCCGAGACCGCGCGGCTATCCCGCGCAGCTATACTTTTTGTTTCGAATAGTCGTTTCTGTCATATACTTGAATACTGACTATTTCCTCTGGAACACCCTGTATACATAACATAAATGGTGTTACTCCTACCTACATCGTGCGATAGTGCTCAATTGTATATATCCAAACATTTGGTACTTTTCATTGCAACTGTACATATGTTGCATGTCGCCTTCATAATGCTGCAATTTTAATGGCCAGCAGTGTATATTCGGGGTGATTCTTATTGACGTTCAAAAACCTCCGAAGTGACGTAGGTGACGCTAAGACAAGTAATTTAACATGAGACACATGGGGTTGCAAACGTCGGTAAATAACCCAAAGTGGATGACACATGTTGAACATATGACGTCACTAGACGATTTACAGTCTTAGACATAAACACTGACCGCCGGCCGGCCGCCACAGAGACTAAGTCCGAGTCGTTCACTTAAGGTGGCCAATAAAACTGACCGCCCCTGACAACTCTAATTCCGGCCATCTGCACAATCTGGCAACACTGTAAGATGCGGAAGTGTTACGAGGAAGTGTGGAGTGAGCCTATGGTCTTGCGGTAATCGTCGTGCATTCTAAACTTCGAGACGCATGTTCGCGAGCAACTGTTTTTTTTTTTTTTTAACACATTTCGGTCTGATTGAACATCGAAGACAATTCGCTAAACATTCTACCCACCCGCAAGAACAAGTATTCCAGAAACAATTCCGCAGGATAGCTCGTGGCTGCGTCGCGATCATAACAGCTTACGCTCGGGCGTTTCCTCGCGCTGCAGCGGCTACCGGCCACCGGCCAGACGCCACCCGCCGCCTGAAATACGGCGCTGCCCATGTGAAGGCGGCGCCACGCTGTCAGTGTATGTATCACTGCCATTTTCGAATTTGAAGTTCTAGTTATCATCTTGCAGTTAAGCATTGGATTTTGCATACTTGAAAATCATGAACTACAGTTAAGCATTGTAAAATTGAGTCGCAAGTGGAAAACACAACATTTACTTTTGGTATAACAGAGGGGTGAATGTAAAGGAGGCAGCTAGAAAGATTTGAACTGTGTGTGGAGCGAGTGCTTTTGGGAAAATACGCCAGAAAAAGATATTCTGGTTTCAACAAAGATCGTTGTGGCGTGAATGATTTTCCACATTAAGGAGGTCTCGACTACTGATATATGTGACAGATTACCAATTTACCATCATGCGACGATAACATTCAACAGGCAAAGTTCAGAAGTCTGGTGTAGGGGTACTGCATGCTCTAATTCGAAACAACAAAAATCAGCAGAGTGACTATTACTGAACGTCATCAGGTCGCTCATTGAGCATTCCTTTGCAGTACTGTTACTGGTGACGTGTTATGATGCCTTTATGGTTAACTTCCTAAGAAGAAATGAAAGGCTGAGCCTCACCAAAGGACGTAGACTAGTGCAAAGAGTAGTGTGAACATAATATTTTACATTTGATAGCTCCAAAAGTGTGTTTTGGACTAATAATTCTTTCCCAAGGGGTGTGTGCAATACAGCTGGAATTTGTTGTCAGCAACTGAGACACCTTCCGGTCGCAGTGTAAGAAAATCGAGCAACAAAACTACATCACATATGCTACTGCTTGATAACTCACTCTGTTGACTTGAGAAACAAAACTATCCAGGAGATTGATAGGAAAGTCGTCTCTCAGGCGCTTGTATTGATAGGGAAGTCCTCTCTCAAGCACTTGTCCCTCTCGTCATATATTCGTAAAATTTTACCTTTCCCGCTCTTGATCGATGAACCGACAAGGTAATTCATTTCTAGACGAAAATACTCTTAAAACTACACTGGTTTAGTGACATCGTTAGAACCAGTGGATTTCTACAGGCGTAGAATTTGCAAACAACTTTAGCATTGTCAGATTGTTTTAGATATCGTGAAAGAAAATTCAGCTGCTGATTAATTTCTCTTCGATGATTACTGTTGCGATTAGTAAACTAATGTAAATGCAATTAAAATATTCACTGTACTAATACAAATTAAATTCAGCTTACTACAGAAACATCACGACGGCAGTCTATCTTAATAAAGCATTAAGTGTCTGTAAGACGATTTAGCCTATTTTAACACGAATTATTAGGATATTACCGACTTTTGACTTCGAAAAGATCTGTATTTACTTCATTTCCTGTATCATTCGCAAGTATTATGAAAATGTGCATTTCATAGACAAAATTAGGTATTCACAACAGCAAAAAATATGTCTGCAGAAAACAAAAGTGGCATTATAAAATTGGCAGTACCGTAAGGTTTTCGCTCTGACACTAAGGGGTTACTGTAAGTAGCAAGACGAATTTTGCTCGAGCGTTCTCTTACGACTCCCTTATTGAGTTTGTATTTGCCTGCTTGTAGCTCAGCTACAAAAGAATTAAAACTCTGGCTTTCAGCGAGTCTCGAAAGGCGAACGAAAGCAGCTTGCACCTGGTAGCCAAGCATGTTACCTGGGAACTGGTTTTTTCCTACAGTGGGAAGACATCCTTTTATGGTTGAATTGTTGGCAAATGTCAGTCAGACGTGTGTGTTGGTCTAAGCGTTTCGGTATGCTGAATTTGTACCAATGATTTTTCTACAGGTTTTTTCTGTTCCAAATAGAGAGTTGAAGTCTCCCATTAGTATTTTCACGTCATCTTGGTGAATTCTGCTCATAGTATTTTCGAGTGTGTTCCAGAATATTTCGACATTCTTGGTGTTTTTCTTATTTTCGATGTTGGTGGTGCCATGTGCATTGATGAGTGTTTATTTTTTATTTTCGATGTTGGTGGTGCGATGTGCATTGATGAGTGTTTATTTTTTACTGGGGCTCTGAATGAGCATAGTCACAAGTCGGTTGTTGATGGGTTTGATTTCTTTGACAGAGTTGATGATAGATCTGTGTTCGTGAAAAGCAATGCTGAAGATTGGTACGCCTTTCGCTACCTTTTGTTGTATTTTGCTCTTGAAGATGCAATGCTTTCTGTATTGCAAGTTTTCACTGTCAGTTAGTCGTGATTCGTGAAGAGCAAGGATGAGAATTTTTTGTTGGTCGATTTCTTTTGAGAGATTATTTAGTTTTCGTGCTTGGATCAATGTATCGATGTTTAGTTTTCAAATGCATGTTTTGTGATTCCTGGACTCCCCAGAATGCGAAAATCCAACTGCCGCTCGTCGACAGCCGGGTTGTGTACCACCTGGGCTAAATTTGGCTTTGCTTGCAGAGTTCATGTTTGCTTGTGTTTCGTTGGTTTGGCTTGGGTGATACCAGGATCGGACAGGACCAGAGGGTGTTGAAGCCTTTGGAAGCTAATATTTTCAGCCTAGCTGATTGAGCTAACAGACGGTGACCAGAGTAGCGGTGATTTTCACTCAGACGTGCGTGGATTTTGGGTTCAACGGATTGAGTAACCGTTCAGGATTGTGTTAGTATTTGGTTTGCCCCAAGTATTTGATTTCCTCAGTACCACCCATATGGGGGAGGGTTTCCCCTATCGGCCCCACGGGATTATTATTATTTTTATTATTATTATTATTGTCATTATGTCATCAGCAAATCCGATATGGTGCATCTTCCCACCACTGAAATAGATGTGCATTGTTCGATTCAGTATTTCCATCACGTAAATATGGGCTATAATTACGTTACACTGCTGCTAGTAGACATATTTATCACTTTTTCTTAGGCAGTTGCTACCTGTTACTCCATCATAGGAATTTATGTGCGCAGCATTGTTGCAATACAGACGTTCAAATTATCCGATTTCTGTAATTTCATTTCGATACCAGATCGTTCGAATCGGATTCAGCCAGTCAGGCTTAATGTGGATATCCGAATACGACTCTCATCATTTTATAGACTGGGTAAACCACATTCTTAATCGCCGGCCGGGGTGGCCGAGCGGTTCTAGGCGCTACAGTCTGGAACCGCGCGATTGCTACGGTCGCAGGTTCGAATCCTGCCTCGGGCATGGATGTGTGTGATGTCCTTAGGTTAGTTAGGTTTAAGTAGTTCTAAGTTCTAGGGGACTGATGACCTCAGCAGTTTAGTCCCATAGTGCTCAGAGCCATTTGAACCATTTTGAACCACATTCTTAATCGGACGGTTGAATCTAGATCACTTATTTATGACAGGGCCTGAATTCTTAAACACTGTGGAAAATAATAATACAATGTCCTTATTACTAATATGTTATTTAAATATAAATATATGAACGAACGAGACAACAGTTTATTTACAGGAGCAGAGCCCCATCTATCATAGCAGAGCAGTGCGAGATTGGTTTCAGGGCCAAGAGAGGATAAAGCTGTTGCCGTTTGTTCCACGATCACCGAACATCAACCAGACAGAGAATACGTGGGCAGAGGTAACAAGGCTATTGCCATGTGGACCTACAAATGCAAGCGACCTTTGGACGAATATAGTAAACGTATGATGGGAAGTAAACCATCACGCTACACTGTCGACGACTTAATGAAATCAATGCCCCTACGCCTTCGAGAAATCTTACGTAATGGTCGTGGTTGGGTTCGTTACTAAAAGTATACTCGTCGACAAAACCCATGTGGACAATTATCTGATAGTCGGCCAAGCTTTGCTTTGTCGCAGCTCTTTAGATACAAGTCCATTTACTTTCAGTCTCCTCCTTACAATTCTTGCAATGCGAGGTAATGGAAAAATCTGTGTGTGTGTGTATGTTTGTTTTCGCGTTCAAGCACAATCTGAATCAATACTAGTAACATTAGAGAAACAACCAACAATAAATATTGCATCAAATATGACTGTAAAGTATTTTAATGCGATGGGAAGTTACAAACTGAATTTTTACCTAACCCACGACCTGCATATTACGTTAAGTAAGATGTATTTACTCCATACTATCGTTAGCAGAAACAGTGCGCTCTTGTTGTCGAGGCTCGCGACAAGTGCAGCGATTAGCAGTGCCCAATGCCGCCGCGATTTGTTTATGTTGGCTGAGCGTGGACACTGCAGCAGACGCTTCGCTATAAACAGAAAGAAATCACCTTGGCTCTGACTGCAGTGAGCGGATATCACTGCCTGCGTGTTCTTATAGTAACCAACGTGAGACTCTACTCATATGTGCCATGGAGCAAGTGCAACGGGTATCATGTCATTAGTCATCAGAATATTAACCAGTGACGAAATGTCCACTCTACTTGAATCCCAAGAAAATAGGAACCTTCTCACAAAGGAATGTGAGATGATATCAAAATTTATCCAACATACAAATATTAACTGCAGGGCTTTCATGTATGCAGTAGTAGCACACAAGGAAATATTGTGTCTTGGAAGCGTATATTTCATTTCCTCTTCTCATATTAACGCCCTTGTTTTAGTATGAAGTGAGAAAATAAACACGGAAAACTCAAGTTCCTGAGAAGAATATCAGTCATTTCCTCTTCTCATATCATAACTTTTATTTTAGTATGAAGTAATAAAATAAACAGTTTAAGGTTGTGAAGCATAACTTGACACCAGATTCGTATCGTAGGCGCTATCGGAAACGCCAAAAGCAGAGAGCTGTCCATTCTTTTGTCCAACAGCCTGTCTCCTTTCATGCATTACTCCCGCTAGGAGATTCTTATTTAAGGACTTGTGGGCATCAAGTTCTTCAGCACAACAAGCCTTATGTTATTGTGCTAATTACGGTATGGAAAAAATGCAACAATGACGATTTCCCCTAAAGCAGTGGGGATATTTGCAAATGTCTGTATGGAAACGTCAAATTAACGTCGCTTTCCGAGTCGTATTCAATCCAGAATGAGGTGCTATTAAGATAGTTGAGCGTTCTAGCAATTACACTTTTGTAATTCACATATGAGTATTCCGATAGCCAAAAGAACTCGTCAGTGTGAAACTATCGGGAACTGCATTAACATCAAACTGCAAGAACTTGAGATAATACGTGGACTCTTCTCTTCGCTGGGTGACCTATTACTGTTATTTAGGATTCTCTCCGTCCTAGGCGTAATACAAATGGAACTTCAGAGGAGCTTTCCGCTATTCTTGACAAACATCAGCAACTTGTAATCACTGCGGGTTACAACTGCGTGATGATATGGCTCAGGTTGTCAGTAGTTGTGGTGGTGTTATGCTGTCAAACTGCTTACAGTAACGTTAATGGTGGCACACATAATTTAGCGCTGACTAGCTACTTAAGTAAAGATAGTGTTGTGGCGTCGTCGCTTCTCTTTATTTGGCCTCAGCTTGAGTAATCCGATTTAACGAACATAGTACTCCATTCGCGGGCTGCTAATGATAACAGTATGGCGACAGAGATCATCGTGCGGGTATTACATTAATTTTGCAATGAATTGCTTAACAAATATTATCCTCAGCTATGCAGTTGGAATGACTCATTACACAGGTTCTCTATGTTGCACTTGGTTAAGGGATCAGTTCGCTGCAATCATGCTTCTACTGTTCGTAAATACTTGTATACTTCATAAATGGTTCAAATGGTTCTGAGCACTATGGAACTTAACTTCTGAGGTCATCAGTCCACTAGAACTTAGAACTACATAAACCTAACTAACCTAATGACATCAGACACTTCCATGCCCGAGAAAGGATTCGAACCTGCGACCGTAGCGGTGGCGCGGTTCCAGACTGTAGCGCCTAGAACCGCCCGGCCACCCCGGCCGGCATACTTGTATACTGACCATTCGTTATTTGACTAAATATGAACTACAATCTGATTCGCTTATATATGACATGGGTTAGCGCCGGCACAAAGATATGACTAAGTCCCGTTACACTGATGGCAAGACAAATGTTCGCAAATCACCTCTATTGCCTCAAAAAACAATTGCATCTTAAATATCGAAGGACCTACGTCCACACTGTCACAGCGCGTTGAAATACAGCTAAGACGGCAGATGAATATTTGTGACCGACTCGGCTTCGAAGCTGGACCTCTTGCTTACAAGACAGACATGCTGATCACTGCACTATTATTTTTTTTTAAAGTTTGAGAAGACTTTCAGCACCAGGTAGGCGGAGGAAAAGAGGGCAGGGGTCGAAGATCCGAGGCCTGGCCTCAATGCCTCACCCATACCTGTCACTGAGCAGCTGCTTGGGTTGGGTTGTTTTGGGGAAGGAGACCAGACAGCGAGGTCATCGGCCTCACCAGATTAGGGAAGGATGGGGAAGGAAGTCGGCCATGCCCTTTCAGAGGAACCATCCCGGCATTTGCCTGGTGTGATTTAGGGAAATCACGGGAAACCTAAATCAGGATAGCCGGACTCGGGATTGAACCATCGTCCTCCCGAATGCGAGTCCAGTGTCTAACCACTGCGCCACCTCGCTCGGTCTGAGCAGCTGCATTATTACCATGTATTCCATGTTTGCACCCATATATGCCTTTAAATTGTGGAACAAAATTGAAGTAGTAATTAAGGTAAAATAAATTACAGATTGCCGCCTCCAATGGCGTGCGTTCCTTGTGGCACATAACTTATAACAGTGAAAAGGGTGACGGAAAAATACATAAACATTCATTCAGAAATATATTCACAATGTAAGTTATTTTGCACTGGATGCATATGAGGTCTGTAAGGAAGCCATATATTTTTCAACAAATGAAAAAAATTTCGGAGCCGGAGGGTTTTTGCCAAATTAGAATAGTTCTGATTTTAGAACCAACGTAAAAGAATATTGCAGGAATAAAAAAAGTGAAAGAATAGTATTTTGTTTCTAATCAAAAAAACTGTCCACCTCTTCGTAGCCCACATAAAGCAACAGATAAAAAAATTTGAAACCATTCCTTATATTTTCATTCTTCTTCAGCGTAAAATGATCTTCTGCAATATAAAACATGTACTCTTCTAAGTTCTGTTAGTTACGACGTAAAACACAAACTGTCCCAGAAGCCACGAATAACTGTTATTCTTTGCGGACGGGCAACATTTCCAGTCGGGTTGTAAAGCTTCAGTTATCGGTATATGACTTTCTGCGTTTCTGTTGATAGTGCTAATTTCTTCCTAGTCCAGTTCCAAATTCTGATTCTATTTTCACATAAGAAGATGTGCGCCACAGTTTCTACAAGCCGACATTTGTCGCAGTATGGAGATGGTCTCAATTTGATTTTCCATAATCGTTCCGCTGAGGGTATGGTTTCGTTTACAACGTCGCACCATACGGCACTGACGCTAGTTGGTAGAATTTTATTTTTGAAATTTTTCCAGACGTTCCTCCAGTTTTTTTAGGTTAATTTACCGGAATTGGTTTGTGAAGACGGTGTCTGGTAATATAATCATAGACGGTTCTAGTGTTGTTTTGTGCTGGTGGAAGTCTTATACAGCTCCAATCGCCATAGTACTTTCGGAAGTAATCTAGGTTGGCGTGCTTCATTAACAGGAGCGTTCCTATCCCCAGGATCTAACGAGAGGAACAGAAGTTTCGTGATGCCTGTCTTAGTGGATGTATTAGTTTAAAAACACGTCTTTAATTCGAAGTCCTCCGTTTTGCCTCTGCAAAGTCGTCGTGTGGGGGGTACTTTGAAGATATTTTGTTTCCACACATACCAAGAGGCTACAGCTAGTATTTTATGTGCAGTGACCTGCAGTATCGGTAAGACTGCTGCGACATGATATATTTTGCTAAGTATGTATGTATTTATAAAGTGAACTTTCTGCAGTCGGCCTAACAATCGCATGTCATGGTCCTTCAACAAAGTTCCGATGATATTAAGCTTCCGCTCCCAATCGTTCGTGGCCTTGCGCTTGGGATTCGCCCTTAACCACAATCCGTGTTGGAGTCTCTCATCAGTTACATCTAACCAGTGCGCACCTGTTTGCACTATTGTAAGAACCGAGATGCAGGTTCATTTGGCTACATGAATGGGTATGTTCCTCCAGCATGCCGGGGCTCCTGCACATTCTAGTTGTCAGGTGATACATTATCCAAACCTAACATTTCCTGGATGGTGGATCATTAGATATGGGCACTTTTCTTGGCCTTCAAGGTCCTCGGACCTAATCTTTTTGGATTTTTGCCTGCGGGGATGGTTAAAGGCGAAGTCTACAAATAAAAAGTGAACCCAAGAGCCGATTTGATCGTTCGGGTTATGAATAGTGCAGCCCTCATAAAAGAACGCAAATACGACCTCTGTAGAGCTACACGTGGTGTTATCGAGAGAAGTCAGATGTGCATTGAAGTTGGTTGGTGAATTTTTGAAAATCAACTTTGAATGTCCTCATTTGCCTTTGCTTTGAGTTTGTTAGCGTTACGTACCAACAGCTGTATCTCTGTACTCAATAAAAAGTGGACGCATTTATATGGAATTTTTTTCGTCTGTACTACCACCTGCTAAAATATCTACTATTTCTCCTGAAACACCCTGTATATGGATATATGCGTGGTGTCTGTTCTTTCGGACATGTCCGAAAGAAAATGCTTCATGGCATTCTGCAATGACCTTCGATCTAGTTGCAGGGTCTGATACAGATTTTAGAGCTGCATGGCTGTCTGAATAAAAGTAGATGCTACGATTTTTGTAGGGTCTACTCTAATTTTCCTCCGTGCACATGCTGACAGAAAAAAACGTGTAATACTGTGGCCATCTTCCCTAAAGAGATTCTAGACAGTGCACCAGACCTGGTACTTTCACCTGTTTTCGACCTGTCAGTAAACCACTATATTATGTCCCCTGCACGGTGTTGTGGTTCGTTTTTCCACTGCTCCCTGCTTCCAACTGTTACATGGCAAAGTTTATTGAAACAGCTAGAAGTTATTGTGTAGTTAGTCGGCATTTCCCCAGCCATCGCCTTACTGATTTGGGATTCCGTATATTCTAACTATATCCAGTTATTTCCAATTTTTAGCCTTTATGTCCCTGCCGCTGCGTCCATTTTAAGCCACAGGTGTAAGGCGGGCATGTCTAGCATAATATCCATTCCAAGAGTGGATGTCCTGCTAATTCCATCTGTTTGTGAAAGCAGGCCAGTCTCTGCTCTTCGCCAGACTCCCTAGCAGCCACCTGCTGTTCGACTTTGTTCGTATTATAGGCCCATAAATTATCATTGGTCTTTTTGCAGGGATGTATGTCCAGTACATACTGGGTTTAGACCCCAGTTTACCCTACAGCAGCTTCTAGTGCTTATTAGATTATCATTCGCAGTGGAAAATATTCTTTATGTGAGGTGTTCATAATAGTTTTCCATCCAGGACTACCTCTAGATACACTACGACCCTCTCTAAAGTTTCATCGAGAAACATAATTTTTCAGTATGTGTGCTGGACATGCTTCCCCATAAATACTACTACACCAATTTACGTGGGGCTCGTCTTTAAATACTTTTTCACAATGTTCAGTGCACATAGGTTTAACAGTACTAGCAAATTTTCTAAGTCTTACTGTGGATAGATCATCTACTTATTCTTTTCAAGAGTAGTCTCCCGCATTCAGCTCATCTATGAGTTCATTCACCACCAGGTTCTTCATCTCTAACCATTTACTCGAAGGTCGTATTACTCGACATCCAGGAAGATACAGAGAGCATCCAGAAAGGGTAGTGCTTTTTCCACCTTCCCAACAGGTTGGTGAAGTGTTACTTCACATGATTTGCTTCGCAAGTATTATGAAAATGTGGCAGCCATAGATAAAATTATGTATTCACAACAACAAAAAATGTTTCAGCAGAAAACAAAAACGTAGCATCATGAATTTGGCAGTGCCTCAAGGTTTCCGCTTTGACACTAAGGGTTACTAAAAGAAGCAAGACGAATTTTGCTAGAGCGTTGTTTTTTTTTTTTCCTTATTGATCGTTGTGTTTGGTCGTTGCGGACGTCGCAAGACAGCCTGTTCAAGTTCGGTGGTTGATCGTTCCACTCAGTTTTTTATTACAGAGGCCAACCGGCTCTCTCTTTTTTTTAAAGGCGCTACCCCTTTTTTTGCAGCTAACCCTCTTTTTTTTTTAAGAACAAATTGTGAGGAATAAATAAGGAAAAGTTTTTTTTTCAAAAGAAAACAAAGACTCCAATTCTACTGGTTTCTCCGTCCAGTAAACAAAAATGAGTCTCCTTCGTCTTGTTGGCGAAGAAGCAATCTTTTGGAACAAAAAAATGTTTCTCAAAGCCAAAATCAAATTTATTTTTCCTTTAAGAACAAATTATGAGGAATAAATAAGGAAAAGCTTTTTAATTCGTCGTGCGACTTGTAGTTAAAGTCCAGTTCTTACAGGAGCTCCTGAAGTGTATCCGCCTACAGCATGCCAGCTCGTCCAAACCTGTCTTCTCATGGCGTAGGCGTGGGTTTTGGGTAGCAGATCTATTCAGTTCGGTTCGGTTTATACAGTTTTCAGCTTCTCAGCCGGCCGGTGTGGCCGTGCGGTTAAAGGCGCTCCAGTCTGGAACCGCGTGACCGCTACGGTCGCAGGTTCGAATCCTGCCTCGGGCATGGATGTGTGTGATGTCCTTAGGTTAGTTAGGTTTAATTAGTTCTAAGTTCTAGGCGACTGATGACCTCAGAAGTTAAGTCGCATAGTGCTCAGAACCATTTGAACCATTTCAGCTTCTCAGGGCTTGGACGTTCCAGCTACTAGGTGGGTCATCGAAAGTGCTCCGTAAGAAATTGGAAAAATATTGTTTATAGCGTGGGTTGATAATCAGGACGCAGTGTCGTTCGTTGAGATAAGTCCAATATCCTAGCGTAGACTTGTCACCAGAAGTAAAAAGATAGCGGATCGTGTGGCCACAGATCCAATTCACAGAGTTAGTTTTGGCGGAGGGGTAGAAAGTCTTATCGGGATACAAAAGCATGTGGACGTCGATCTGAGCCGGTGTCTGGCGAGTAAGAAACGCCAAAATTCGTCGCGCAAGTGTCCAGACGTCTAGCGCTGTGCCACAGTGGAACCGGTGGACATCCGTGTCATCCACTCCACAGTGGGTGCAGAGGGATGCATCGGCGAGATGGATGCGGTGCAGACGATCTCGGTTAACTTGTTTGCCATTAACGGTGATGTACCACGCTGATTGAACGTCTGATTCGAGAAAACGCGCATGGATCGCCTTCCATAAGTGTCGCCACACGTACTGTGGATACTTACGTTCGATGGGGTTGGACGGGCGGCACTGTTGTAACAATTCGGAGACTGTTTTCGTGAGGTACAAACGGGTAAGTGGTACGGACCGGTAGATATAACTGAACTCCAGGAAAAATCGTTCGATGTAATAAAAGGGGGTTGGAATGGTCGATACCAGTACTGGGGCGGACAAGGAGGCCGGTGCAAAGTTGTGAAGCAGGAGGCTAGTAAGGCTCTGCGGGCAACGATGCCAAAGTTTTAGTTGGGAACTGACGTATAGTGCCTTGACACGAGTCGGCACGTGGATGAGTCCCACCCCGCCACGATCTCGTGGCAGTGCTAGGGATTCATACTGCACGTTGAATAACATCCCCGAGCTGACGAAGGAGCCGAAAGCCATCAACAGTCGTCGCGCCAGGAGATTTGGGACTGGTAGTACTTGATCCACGTGTGGTATACGGGAAGCATGATACATGATCACGTATTGCGCGCGTTGGATAACGTCGAGAGCTCGTAGCCGGTGATCTGCGTGATTTGCTCTGATTGTCTGTAGCTAGCGTCTACCATTGATAGTCGCTGAGCGGCGCAGGTCTGCTGTGAAATCAAGTCCAAGACACCGTATGGTGGCGGCGACACTAAGGGGGGCAGCGCATCTCTCCGGCAAGCCCTCACCAATGAGCAGGACCTTGGATTTTGACACGTTGAGGCAGCTCCCCGACGCTTCTCCGTAAGTCGCCACCCATGTCAGTGCTGCTCTCACTTCATCTTCACTGCGCAGATATAGTACTATGTCGTCTGCGTAGGCTATACAACAAAAACGGTGGCCTTGCACAGCCATGCCTTCCAAACGTTGGCGCATGCCCTAGAGCAGGGGTTCCAAGGCGAAAGCATACAAAATCGTGGAAAGAGGGCATCCTTGTCGTACAGATCGTGCGATGACCAGGGACGGTGTAAGACGACTATTGTACATGATTTTAGAGGTTGCACTACTCAACAGGCGCATAACAACTGTGACAATACCGCCAGGAAAACCCATATGCTGAAGAACTGTCCGTAAATAGAAGTGGTCAACACGGTCGAAAGCCTGGCTAGAGTCCAGTGAAGCCAAGGCGCCAGGGAGACGCTGATGATGCGCTAATGCTATCATCTCTCTGTAACGGATGTTGTTGTCGCCTCCTAGAGAAGTCTGGTCGCAGGATGTGACGTAAGGTGCGACCTTCTTGAGTCGCGATGCCAGTAGCCGTGTGAATATTTTCATGTCGCTGTTGAGCAAAGTAATTGGTCGATAGTCCTGGACCCTCGATAACCCGCGCGGTTTATGTACGGGGATAATAACTCCTTCTAGAAAGGCGCTCGGGACCACTGTCATCGGTGACATCAGCTCTTGTGCGATTTCCGTCCACGTGGAAGCCAACAAATAGTGAAAACTTTTATAAAACTCGATGGGTATACCGTCAGGTCTAGGAGATCTGTTATCGGAACCCGCCTTGATAGCGTCTACCACTTCATCTGTGGTTACGTCGTCTTGGAGGTCATGCACTGCATCCTCCGGAAGACTGTTCGTAGTAAGCTGAGCGACTTCTGTGACCAGTGCTGCAGAATGCGGTACGGATGCGTAGAGCCCGGCAAAATAAGCATGGAGAGCACGACCGGTGCTTTGTTGGGTGTCGTGCCGGCGCCCTTCCACATCAGTGAGGACTTGGATCAGAGCTCGTCGTCGTCGTTGTCTTTCCTGAAGGAGGTGGTACATCGACGGACGTTCTTGAGGGATTCGATTAGAAGCTCGAGAACAGACTACAGTGCCTTCCACGTTACGCCGCATGATCAAGGAGATCTGCGCCTTCGTGCGATGGACCATCGACTGCCGGGCTGGCGAGAAAGGCATCGTCATTTCTGACCGAACACGCTTGGCTACCGTGCCAGCTTTACCTAGGAGCTAGTGAATAGGCGCGGTGTCTTCCACTTACTTATTGACCCAGTAAGCGCTATGGCAGATAAACCGTAACATAAGAGACGACAGTAGTTGTATTTCCCATGTGGAACGACTTTCGTGGTCTCAAAAGGATTAACTGATATCCTTATGTCACATCTCAAGCGAAAATCACTCAGTATTAAATTGAAACGACACGATAATATCAAGTGAATTTAGCAGGATAGTTCTGTGCCATCAAGGAAGTAACTCGTCGGTCACAGAGTTGCCAAACATATTCTGCACTGTTGCCAAGTTTCAGTTATACCGCCAGGAAGGGTACCAGCTGATGTGTTCTGTGAGTGACCTCGGAAGTGACTATAGCTTCGTTTCAAAGTTGCGGGTGGCAAGGCCCGCAAGATCCTCATTACATGTCAATGAGTCTTATTCGCATTTCTGTAACTAGGTTTAGGGGCTAGAGTGCAATTACTTGTAATACATCGATGCATTGAATGCAAACTAAATGTCATAAATTAATAACTGCGGCAATTATTTGTGTTTTACTGACTTAATCGGACCGATACCTTGAAAGCGTATTCACCAGACGCGATTCACAGTTTTGGAGCTTCTCCAGTGGTTGAGTTGGCAACGTATATTTGCTGTACAATATTGTTATTGAGATCACTGTCATTGGCACATCCACCAGAAGACAGGCATGGCCTGGCTTATTATTGTCAGCTTTCCTGACGGATATTCTGCCTTTGTTCGAAACGTGAAGACTTAGGGTGAATTCGAACATTCCATATGGCGAAAATTTTTTGTTTTTATTCTTCCAGATCTAACATTCAAATAACAGTTACAATAAGCGGCAAAAAAGCGCCTGTGAATGAACAGTTAACACTGCAATCATAATTAGTGGAATCTGCCATCATCTGATAATTGTGAAAAACTACTTTTTTCATCTTCACAGCACCACAGTATGAACTCAAGGGTTTCATAGGATACCTATACTTAATTTCGTTGTGATCGTTTTCAATGACAGTACGGGAGGAGCAAAACCATCTGACCTGAAACATACTTTTCCAGTGCGATTTCAATCTTTGGCTACAGTTGCAGTAGCACGTCCAGTGAGGTATCAAGAATGTGAGCAATCACTCATTGCTATAGTATAGGCTAGGGCAGAGAGAAGCAGGTTTCCGACAAAGTAAACGATGAGAGACACTGTCGCTGTCCCTTATTAAACAGGAATTGTTCAGAAAATTACAACTATATCCAGTGAAATGAGTAAGTTGATGCAGCTCCAGTCCGGCACTATCACTGAGTTGCCAAACATTTTCCGAGTAGCACTCAAGATAAAAATGTGTGTGTGTGTGTGTGTGTGTGTGTGTGTGTGTGTGTGTGTGTGTGTGATCTTTCGGTCATTTCCGAAAGAACAGACACAACGAATCGAAATAGACAGCCTTGTTAATCAATTAGATTGAAGGACAGGTGTCTAGGCCGTCATGCGCATTAAAATAGAACAACGGCGTCAGATGAAAATTTGTGCCTGACAAGGTTCTAACCCGGATTCGTAGTGTCTTTTCTTTCGAACATTCCAGAAAGAACAGACACCACACATATATCCATATACAGGGGGTTATATGGCATTTTTTCTACAATTTGTCTATACCGCCACCTCCTACAATATTTACTATTCCTCCTCAAACCTCCTGTATAATTATTTGGGTCTCGACGGGTCATCGAAAGTTTTCAGTGCTAGACGCACAACATCGTCCGAACCATGGCGAGTGGAATAGTGATCGCGGGGGTGGGGCGGGGGGCGGGGGCTACCGCGCATGTTGTAAGCAGCAAAGATGGGAATTCGCGTCTGACGAGGAGCGTGTGTAGATAGGTGCTGAAGAGAGGTTGGCTGCTGTGTCCCGACAGTGCCCACCGTCCAGGGGCGGATCCAAGGGAGGGGGGAGCAATGGGGGCAACTGCCCCCCCCCCCCCCCCCTGGTGCTTGACCGATCTTTTTTTCTGACTGCTTTAGGGGCTGATTACGTCGGCCTATCTAGTATGTTTTACTTGAAGCCGAAGATGTAAACAATGGCACGCAGTTTGATGTAACAATTCAAAAAGAGACCTCGAAGCCTCTTCCATTTAGTGAATAAACTACTAAAGAAACAACTAACTTGCGAATAAAATGATAATATTCGCTGAGGCATGAGCGATGTGTGTCCCTTTTTAGCACTTTCCCTGCAGTGCGTATGTAAGATTTTGTTTCTAGTGGCAATTTGCAAAGAGATGGTGTTGATAATTAGGCAATGAGCACCGAAGGAATACTTGAAAATGTTCTCATTAGTTGCAAATAGTAAGAACCTTACGACAGACCCTTTTATTCTGCAACTGCTCGTTTCGATCTGGGTGAACGCGTCTCCCCCATTTTGGCTTTCTTCTCACTTTTGATGCGAAATGTGAACAAACATTAATTAGCCAAATGTAATAATGTACATGAAAATAACGTCTGTGGATTCATTCACAATCCATTCTCTCATTTTATTTTTTATTTTGTCCAGTAAGAATATACATGTTACGGTCAGCAGATTCGAACAGATACTGAAATCTAGAAAACTCAGGTTCATTTCTCTTTCTCCAGAGTGCAGAGGACAACTCTGCCAAAGACTGAGGAAGATGCGTTTTCCTCATCAATATAATTTATTCTGAGGTACTAAGCGTATGCTTCTGCCGCAATCTGAAAAAAGCATGAATTTCATAACAGTGTTAGAACTTAGAGCTGTGGCCAGAGTAGAAGGAAGAATCTGCTCTCGAGCTTGCTAAACTGTCATAACTGTATTTAAAGAAAAAATGAGCTCCTGTTGCTAGTTCATGAATTTTTATTGTTTACGTCCTGTTTCTGGATCCTATAATGCCATCATTCCCCACCTGCTTTCCTCCCACATGATTTTATTGATGATATATATTTCGCCACCAGTTCATAAGTATTTCACAGGACTCTGAGAACCCAATGGTACTTGGTCGCTGTAGCGGAACGGCTTTAGGCGTTGTCATTAGCCGCGCGTACGCGAAGACTGTGTTCGTGTCCCCCCTTGGGTATCGGTGTTAGTGATGTCTGTAGATTAAGCTACAATAAGTTAGCGCTAAGCTGTCTCAAATGACCACACTGTCCACAGGACGTAAAACAACAACGTAAAAAAAACGTAGGCTTCGCATTTTTTGCTTCTTAAATTCAGTGAAACACGATAGTGATAATGTAAGTCACCACTGTAGTAGGCCTAGAAGCGTGATTTGACAGAAAAAGTATCATATATTAGAAACTACTGCGAACCACTGAACTCAAGAAGGTTGTGTTGAGGTGCGGTTTGACTGTTAAGAAACTGACAGCGTGCGAACACTTTAGGTGGCCACCGGCATCGAACTCTATATTCCTCGCATACCTCGCCACGGTCGACGCCAAGTTTATCGTGACAACCCTCAAACAAATTCGGCAGAAGAATATTACAGAGTAACAGTCTATGCTCCTCTACTGAACTTCATTATAAATGATTTACGAGAAAGATTCTCTGCTGAAACTTTGGATGTGTTCAACCTTTCTGTTTCCAGTCCAGAAAGTATTGTGAAGATCTCTGCAGGTGAAACTGAAAAAAATTGCAGAGTCCCTCACGAACCCCTTCGGTTCGTTGCTTGACGTGGACAAAGGCATTGCTTACGGGATGAAATAATGATGTGGCGTGAGAAATGGAAGCAAGAAAAGAAACGACAAAAATAGCTTCCAACCATCGCCCTTGATATATTGGCTAGATGTGATAAGGACGCATATCCTATAATACGTAAGCTTTCATTGGTCCTGGCAACGCTTCCAGTGACAACTGCATCTGCTGAAAGATCGTTTTCGTCGTTGCGGCCCCTGAAAACTTATTTAAGAACATCGATGAATGAAAACTGCCTCCTTGGTCTTGCACTTACGTATATTCATTACCAGATTCCTGTAGATGTAGAAAAAGTAATTACAAGATTTTAAAAAAGTGGGCGTAGAAGGAGATTAGAACTTAATATTTAAGAGCAGTATTTTGAATATATATATTTATATATTTAATATTAAATTTCATTTTATTTATACTTTCGCATTTTTATTTAATTTCTTATTTTTTTTTTTACAAGATGAAAGAAAGAAATTTCTTACTATCAATTTTTACATTCATGAGGAAAAACAGCTTATTACGAGCATAAAATGACGTAACTAACAATATAAGATGATTTCCTGAACACAGTCAAATATCCTATTATAACTTTTCGCAGTCGTATTGTCATTACTGCGTATAAACACAGGCGCGAATTCGATGGCAACATTCTGTCAAATGAAAGAAATTGGTGAACTAATTTCGAAGATTTAAGAATGGAAACAAATGAACATTAGCATTTTTATAGATTATTTTACATTAGCGGACAAACACAGAGTATTTCAAATGCACGTGTCGTATTGGAAGAATATTTTTTAGGTAATGCAGTAAGTTATTTCGTTGAACACACTGAACACATAGCGATACACAATTAAACTATATATATATATATATATATATATATATATATATATATATGTGTGTGTGTGTGTGTGTGTGTGTGTGTGTGTAATAGAGAACAAACAATGTATTTACCTTGATATCATCATGTATAAATATAGCAGTTCATGACAAATTACAAATCTCCGCCATCTCTCTCCCCACATCCACCACTGCTGGCGGCTCACCTCCAACTGTGCAACGCTACGCGCTGTTCACAGCCAGCTGCCTAACACTACAATGGCGAGTATTACAACAATGCAAAGCATCCACAGACTGCACACAGCACAGCCAGTGATTTTCATACAGAGGTGGCGTTACCAATAAAAAAAACCTAAACAGCCTACTTACATAGCCCCCATGCTACCCAAAAAAATTTTACAAATTTGTAAAATGTAAGTAGGCTGTTTAGGTTTTTTTATTGGTAACGCCACCTCTGAATGAAAATCACTGGCTGTGCTGTGTGCAGTCTGTGGCTGCTTTGAATTGTTGTAATACTCGCCATTGTAGTGTTAGGCAGCTGGCTGTGAACAGCGCGTAGCGTTGCACAGTTGGAAGTGAGCCGCCAGCAGTGGTGGATGTGGGGAGAGAGATGGCGGAGATTTGTAATTTGTCATGAACTGCTATATTTATACATGATGATATCAAGGTAAATACATTGTTTGTTCTCTATTAATATCTTTCATTTGCTAACCATCCCTATCAGTAGTTAGTGCTTTCCATAGTTTGAATCTTTTATTTAGCTGGCAGTAGTGGCGCTCGCTGTATTGCAGTAGCTTGAGCAGCGAAGATTTTTGTGAGGTAAGTGATTTGTGAAAGGTATAGTTTAATGTTAGTCAGGGCCATTCTTTTGAAGGGATTTTTGAAAGTCAGATTGCGTTGCGCTAAAAAAAAAAATATTGTGTATCAGTTTAAGGACAGTCGTGTATAATTGTTCAAAGGGGACGTTTCACTTTTTGCCTCCTGCAGGTCGGTGTGGCCGTGCGGTTAAAGACGCTTCAGTCTGGAACCGCGTGACCGCTACGGTCGCAGGTTCGAATCCTGCCTCGGGCATGGATGTGTGTGATGTCCTTAGGTTAGTTAGGTTTAATTAGTTCTAAGTTCTAGGCGACTGATGACCTCAGAAGTTAAGTCGCATAGTGCTCAGAGCCATTTGAACCTCTTTGCCTCCCCCCATCTGGTGCTGATAGTCTTCTCAAACTTTAAAAAAAAAATAGTAGTGCAGTGATCAGCATGTCTGTCTAGTAAGCAAGAGGTCCAGCTTCGAAGCCGAGTCGGTCACAAATATTCATTTGCCATCCTAGCTGTATTTCAACGCGCTGTGACAGTGTGGACGTAGGTCCTTCGATATTTAAGATGCAATTGTTTTTTGAGGCAAAAGAGGTGATTTGCGAACATTTGTCTTGCCATCAGTGTAACGGGACTTAGTCATATCGTTGTGCCGGCGCTAATCCATGTCATATATAAACGAATCAGATTGTAGTTCATATTTAGTCAAATAACGAGTGGTCAGTATACAGGTATGCCGGCCGGGGTGGCCGGGCGGTTCTAGGCGCTACAGTCTGGAACCGCGCGACCGCTACGGTCGCAGGTTCGAATCCTTTCTCGGGCATGGATGTGTCTGATGTCATTAGGTTAGTTAGGTTTATGTAGTTCTAAGTTCTAGTGGACTGATGACCTCAGAAGTTAAGTTCCATAGTGCTCAGAACCATTTGAACCATTTATGAAGTATACAAGTATTTACGAACAGTAGAAGCATGATTGCAGCGAACTGATCCCTTAACCAAGTGCAACATAGAGTACCTGTGTAATGAGTCATTCCAACTGCATAGCTGAGGATAATATTTGTTAAGCAATTCATTGCAAAATTAATGTAATACCTGCACGATGATCTCTGTCGCTATACTGTTATCATTAGCAGCCCGCGAATGGAGTACTGTGTTCGTTAAATCGGATTACTCAAGCTGAGGCCAAATAAAGAGAAGCGACGACGCCACAACACTATCTTTACTTAAGTAGCTAGTCAGCGCTAAATTATGTGTGCCACCATTAACGTTACTGTAAGCAGTTTGACAGCATAACACCACCACAACTACTGACAACCTGAGCCATATCATCGCGCAGTTGTAACCCGCAGTGATTACAAGTTGCTGATGTTTGTCAAGAATAGCGGAAAGCTCCTCTGAAGTTCCATTTGTATTACGCCTAGGACGGAGAGAATCCTAAATAACAGTAATAGGTCACCCAGCGAAGAGAAGAGTCGACGTATTATCTCAAGTTCTTGCAGTTTGATATTAATGCAGTTCCCGATAGTTTCACACTGACGAGTTCTTTTGGCTATCGGAACACTCATATGTGAATTACAAAAGTGTAACTGCTAGAACGCTCAACTATCTTAATAGCACCTCATTTTGGATTGAATACGACTCGGAAAGAGACGTTAATTTGACGTTTCCATACAGACATTTGCAAATATCCCCACTGCTTTAGGGGAAATCGTCATTGTTGCATTTTTTCCATACCGTAATTAGCACAATAACATAAGTCTTGTTGTGCTGAAGAACTTGATGGTCACAAGTCCTTAAATAAGAATCTCCTAGCGGGAGTAATGCATGAAAGGAGAAGGCTGTTGGACAAAAGAATGGACAGCTCTCTGCTTTTGGCGTTTCCGATAGCGCCTACGATACGAATCTGGTGTCATGTTATGCTTCACAACCTTAAACTGTTTATTTTGTTACTTCATACTAAAATAAAAGTTATGATATGAGAAGAGGAAATGACTGATATTCTTCTCAGGAACTTGAGTTTTCCATGTTTATTTTCTCACTTCATACTAAAACAAGGGCGTTAATATGAGAAGAGGAAATGAAATATACGCTTCCAAGACATAATATTTCCTTGTGTGCTACTACTGCATACATGAAAGCCCTGCAGTTAATATTTGTATGTTGGATAAATTTTGATATCATCTCACATTCCTTTGTGAGAAGGTTCCTATTTTCTTGGGTTTCAAGTAGAGTGGACATTTCGTCACTGGTTAATATTCTGATGACTAATTACATGATACCCGTTGCACTTGGCTGGCTTCAAATCAAATGGCTCTGAGCACTATGGGACTCAACTGCTGTGGTCATAAGTCCCCTAGAACTTAGAACTACTTAAACCTAACTAACCTAAGGACAGCACACAACACCCAGCCATCACGAGGTACAGAAAATCCCTGACCTCGCCGGGAATCGAACCCGGGAACTCGGGCGTGGGAAGCGAGAACGCTACCGCACGACCACGAGATGCGGGCCCCGTTGCACTTGCTCCATGGCACATATGAGTAGAGTCTCACGTTGGTTACTATAAGAACACGCAGGCAGTGATATCCGCTCACTGCAGTCAGAGCCAAGGTGATTTCTTTCTGTTTATAGCGAAGCGTCTGCTGCAGTGTCCACGCTCAGCCAACATAAACAAATCGCGGCGGCATTGGGCACTGCTAATCGCTGCACTTGTCGCGAGCCTCGACAACAAGAGCGCACTGTTTCTGCTAACGAATGTATGGAGTAAATACATCTTACTTAACGTAATATGCAGGTCGTGGGTTAGTTTCGACAGTCGTGGGTTCAGTTTGTAACTTCCCATCGCATTAAAATACTTTACAGTCATATTTGATGCAATACTTATTGTTGGTTGTTTCTCTAATGTTACTAGTATTGATTCAGATTGTGCTTGAACGCGAAAACAAACATACACACACACACACACACACACAGATTTTTCAATTACCTCGCATTGCAAGAATTGTAAGGAGGAGACTGAAAGTAAATGGACTTGTATCTAAAGAGCTGCGACAAAGCAAAGCTTGGCCGACTATCAGATAATTGTCCACATGGGTTTTGTGGACGAGTATACTTTTAGTAACGAACCCAACCACGACCATTACGTAAGATTTCTCGAAGGCGTAGGGGCATTGATTTCATTAAGTCGTCGACAGTGTAGCTTGATGGTTTACTTCCCACCACACGTTTTCTATATTCGTCCAAAGGTCGCTTGCATTTGTAGGTCCACATGGCAATAGCCTTGTTACCTCTGCCCACATATTCTCTGTCTGGTTGATGTTCGGTGATCGTGGAACAAACGGCAACAGCTTTATCCTCTCTTGGCCCTGAAACCAATCTCGCACTGCTCTGCTGTGGTAGATGGGGCTCTGCTCCTGTAAATAAACTGTTGTCTCGTTCGTTCATATATTTATATTTAAATAACATATCAGTAATAAGGACATTGTATTATTATTTTCCACAGTGTTTAAGAATTCAGGCCCTGTCATAAGTAAGTGATCTAGATTCAACCGTCCGATTATGAATGTGGTTCAAAAATGGTTCAAATGGCTCTGAGCACTATGGGACTAAACTGCTGAGGTCATCAGTCCCCTAGAACTTAGAACTACTTAAACCTAACTAACCTAAGGGCATCACACACATCCATGCCCGAGGCAGGATTCGAACCTGCGACCGTAGCAATCGCGCGGTTCCAGACTGTAGCGCCTAGAACCGCTCGGCCACCCCGGCCGGCGATTAAGAATGTGGTTTACCCAGTCTATCAAATGATGAGAGTCGTATTCGGATATCCACATTAAGCCTGACTGGCTGAATCCGATTCGAACGATCTGGTATCGAAATGAAATTACAGAAATCGGATAATTTGAACGTCTGTATTGCAACAATGCTGCGCACATAAATTCCTATGATGGAGTAACAGGTAGCAACTGCCTAAGAAAAAGTGAGAAATATGTCTACTAGCAGCAGTGTAACGTAATTATAGCCCATATTTACGTGATGGAAATACTGAATCGAACAATGCACATCTATTTCAGTGGTGGGAAGATGCACCATATCGGATTTGCTGATGACATAATGACAATAATAATAATAATAATAATAATAATAATAATAATCCCGTGGGGCCGATAAGGGAAACCCTCCCCCATATGGGTGGTACTGAGGAAATCAATACTTGGGGCGAACCAAATACTAACACAATCTTGAACGGTTACTCAATCCGTTGAACCCAAAATCCACGCACGTCTGAGTGAAAATCACCGCTACTCTGGTCACCGTCTGTTAGCCCAATCAGCTAGGCTGAAAATATTAGCTTCCAAAGGCTTCAACACCCTCTGGTCCTGTCCGATCCTGGTATCACCCAAGCCAAACCAACGAAACACAAGCAAACATGAACTCTGCAAGCAAAGTCAAATTTACCCCAGGTGGTACACAACCCGGCTGTCGACAGGCGGCAGTTGGATTTTCACATTCTGGAGAGTCCAGGTTAGCACGGCAGAGAATATCGAAGATCTCTGGTAAATTTGCCTACAATCAGAAAACATGCATTTGAAAACTAAACATCGATACATTGATCCAAGCACTCGAAAATACTATGAGCAGAATTCACCAAGATGACGTGAAAATACTAATGGGAGACTTCATCTCTCTATTTGGAACAGAAAAAACCTGTAGAAAAATCATTGGTACAAATTCAGCATACCGAAATGCTTAGACCAAAGGCACGCGTCTGACTGACATTTGCCAACAATTCAACCACAAAAGGATGTCTTCCCACTGTAGGAAAAAACCACTTCCCAGGCAACATGCTTGGCTACCAGGTGCAAGCTGCTTTCGTTCGCCTTTCGAGACTGGCTGAAAGCCAGAGTCTTAATTCTTTTGTAGCTGAGCTACAAACAGGCAAATACAAACAAACTCAATAAGGGAGTAGTAAGAGAACGCTCGAGCAAAATTCGTCTTGCTACTTACAGTAACCCCTTAGTGTCAGAGCGAAAACCTTACGGTACTGCCAATTTCATAATGCCACTTTTGTTGTTGTGAATACATAATTTTTTCTATGAAATGCACATTTTCATAATGCTTGCGAATGATACAGGAAATGAAGTAAGTACAAATCTTTTCGAAGTCAAAAGTCGGTAATATCCTAATAATTCGTGTTAAAATAGGCTAAATCGTCTTACAGACACTTAATGCTTTATTAAGATAGACTGCCGTCGTGATGTTTCTGTAGTAAGCTGAATTTAATTTGTATTAGTACAGTAAATATTTTAATTGCATTTACATTAGTTTACTAATCGCAACAGTAATCATCGAAGAGAAATTAATCAGCAGCTGAATTTTCTTTCACGATATCTAAAACAATCTGACAATGCTAAAGTTGTTTGCAAATTCTACGCCTGTAGAAATCCACTGGTTCTAACGATGTCATTAAACCAGTGTAGTTTTAAGAGTATTTTCGTCTAGAAATGAATTACCTTGTCGGTTCATCGATCAAGAGCGGGAAAGGTAAAATTTTACGAATATATGACGAGAGGGACAAGTGCTTGAGAGAGGACTTCCCTATCAATACAAGTGCCTGAGAGACGACTTTCCTATCAATCACCTAAATAGTTTTGTTTCTCAAATCAACAGAGTGAGTTATCAAGCAGTAGCATATGTGATGTAGTTTTGTTGCTCGATTTTCTTACACTGCGACCGGAAGGTGTCTCAGTTGCTGACAACAAATTCCAGCTGTGTTGCACACACCCCCTTGGGCAGAATTCGTAGCCCAAATCACACTTTTGGAGCTATCAGATGTAATGTACTGCATAAGAATGCTCAATGAGCGACCTGATGACGTTCAGTAATAATCACTCCGTTGATTTTTGTTGTTCCGAGTAGAGCATGCAGTACTCCTACACCAAACTGCTGAACTTTGCCTGTTGAATGCAAATGTCGCATGATGGTTAAAAGGTAATCTGTCACATGTATCAGTAGTCGAGACTTCCTTAATGTGGAAAACCATTCATGCCAGAACGATCTTTGTTGAAACAAGAATATCTTTTTCTGGCGTATTTTTCCCAAAAGCACTCGCTCCACACACAGTTCAAATCTTTCTAGCTGCCTCCTCTACATTCACCCCTCTGTTATACCAAAAGTAAATGTTGTGTTGCAGATGTTACACCTTTTTCCACTTGCGACTCAATTTTACAATGCTTACGTTCAATCAGACTCATAACTTTAGACCGAAATTTGTTAAAAAAAAAAAAGAAAAAAGCACTTGCTCGCGATCATACGTCTCGAAGTTTAGAATGCACGACGATTACCGCAAGACCACAGGCTCACTCCATCCATATCATCTCGAAAGAAGACAACACATCCTCGTAACACTTCCGCATCGCCGGCCGCGGTGGTCTAGCGGTTCTAGGCGCGCAGTCCGGAACCGCGCGGCTGCTACGGTCGCAGGTTCGAATCCCGCCTCGGGCATGGATGTGTGTGATGTCCTTAGGTTAGTTAGGTTTAAGTAGTTCTAAGTTCTAGGGCACTAATGACCACAGATGTTAAGTCCCATTGTGCTCTTAGCCATTTCAACCATTTTGAACTTCCGCATCTTACAGTGTTGCCAGATTGTGCAGATGGCCGGACTTAAGAGTTGTCAGGGGCGGTCAGTTTTATTGGCCACTTTAAGTGAACGACTTGGATTTAGTCTCTGTGGCGGCCGGCTGGCGGTCAGTTTTTATGTCTAAGACTGTACCTCTCGGCACATGCAGCAGTTGACCCTATCGGTCCGTCGCAGCTGATCATCTCAGCCCAAGTCAAATATCCACGTCGGTGTGGTTCTGGGTCCACGTGAGCGGCTTTAGCGCGTGGAGCTCAGGCTTCGACCATTGCGTCTGACAGGCAGCATTTCTTTCACTGCGTTAGACAATTATAGAAATGGAAGAGAATGTTGATGAAGATGAAATAGGAGAAAGCAGAAAGGTGGAAGGAGTATATGGAGGGTCTATACAAGGGCGATGTACTTGAGGACAATATTATGGAAATGGAAGAGTATGTAGATGAAGATGAAATGGGAGATACGATACTGCGTAAAGAGTTAGACAGAGCACTGAAATACCTAAGCCGAAACAAGGCCCCAGGAGTAGACAACATTCAATTAGAACCACTGACAGCCTTGGGAGAGCCAGTCCCGACAAAACTCTACCATCTGGTGAGCAAGATGTATCAGACAGGAGAAAAACCCTCAGACTACAAGAAGAATATAATAATTGCAATACCAAAGAAAGCAGGTGTTGACAGATTTGAAAATTACCGAACTATCAGTGTAATAAGCCACAGCTGCAAAATACTAACACCAATTCTTTACAGACGAATGGAAAAACTGGTAGAAGCCGTCCTCGGGGAACATCAGTTTAGATTCCGTAGAAATGTTGGAACACGTGAGGCAATTCTGACCCTACGGCTTATCTTAGAAGCTAGATTAAGGAAAGGCAAACCTACGTTTCTAGCTTTTGGAGACTTAGAGAAAGATTTTGACAATGTTGACTGGGATACTCTCTTTCAACTTCTGAAGGTGACAGGGGTAAAATACAGGGATCGAAAGGCTATTTACAATTTTTACAGAAACCAGATGTCAGTTATAAGAGTCGAGGGACATGAAAGAGAAGCAGTGGTTGGGAAGGGAGTGAGACAGGGTTGTAGCCTATCCCCGGTGTTATTCAATCTGTATATTGAGCAAGCAGTAAAGAAAACAAAAGAAAAATTTGGAGTATGAATTGAATCCATGGAGAAGAAATAAAAACTTTGAGGTTCGCCGATGACATTGTAATTCTGTCAGAGACAGCAATGGACCTGGAAGAGCAGCTGTATGGAATGGACAGTGTCTTGAAAGGAGGATATAAGATGAACATCAACAAAAGCAAAACAAGGATAATGGAATGTTGTCGAATTAAGTCGGGTAATGTTGAGGGTATTAGATTAGGAAATGAGACACTTAAAGTAGTAAAGGAGTTTTGCTATTTGGGGAGCAAAATAACTGATGATGGTCGAAGTAGAGAGGATATAAAATGTAGACTGGCAATGGCAAGGAATGCGTTTCTGAGGAAGAGAAATTTGTTAACATCGAGTATAGATTTAAGTGTCAGGACGTCGTTTCTGAAAGTATTTGTATGGAGTGTAGCCTTGTATGGAAGTGAAACGTGGACCATAAATAGTTTAGTCAAGAAGAGAGTAGAGGCTTTCTGAATGTGGTGTTACAGACGAATTCTGAAGATTAGATGGGTAGATCACATAACTAATGAGAAGGTATTGAATAGAATTTGAGAGAGGAGAAATTTGTGGCACAACTTGACTAGAGGAAGGGATCGGTTGGTAGTGCATATTCTGAGGCATCAAGGGATCACCAATTTAGTATTGGAGGGCAACGTGGAGGGTAAAAATCGTAGAGGGAGACCAAGAGTTAAATACACTAAATAGATTCAGAATGATGTCGGTTGCACTAGTACTGGGAGAATAAGAGGCTTGCGCACAGGATAGAGTAGCTTGGAGAACTGCATCAAACCAGTCTCTGGACTGAAGACCACAAAAACTTTGAGGCAAGATGTAATATTTTATTTATGGTCTCGCAGGTTCCGCTGGTTGACTGCAAAGTATTGTGCAACAAAAACCCACTGTACTGTGTTACAAGAAAATGAGTATAAGCTTCCGAATTGCATCGTTACCAGTAAATGACTGACATTTTCTCTACTAAATAATGTCTGTAATCAGAAAAAGAAGGTACAAAAAGAGAAAAACACAGAATAAGAACAGCTTTTACTTGGTTACAGAGAGGACACTAATTTTGTAACTTGTACGTTTACAACGGATCGTATTTACCAAAAGTATTCGAGATTTGCAACGTTTGCTCGACTGTAACTCTTGAATCGCTTAATTATCCCTTCACGTTCATGTTCAACCGTGGCCGTGCAGTTAGGTACGTCATGTTGAACATTTCTCAGCCATTTTTGGGGTATTTACCGACATTTACTACCCTATGTGTCTTACATTCAATTTCTTGTATCAGCGTCATCTACGTCGCTTCTGGGATTTTTAAACGTTAATAAGAATCACTCTGTGTGTTGCCTGCATCATACAAGTCACGGAAGGTCCACAGCTCGTGATCTATTGGTTAGTGTTGCTGCCTCTGGATCACGGGGTTCCGGGTTCGATTCCCGGCCGGGATGTGGATTTTCTCTGTACGGGGACTGGATGTTTGTGTTGTCCTCATCATTTCATCATGATCATCATCATTCGTGACAGTGGCTGGACTGGACTATGTAAAAATTATGACTTTGTACGGGCGCTGATGACCGCGCACTCGAGCGCCCCACAAACTAGACATCATCATCAAGTCACGGAAGGGCATAGGAACAACACAGGTTTCATTAATGCCTATGTTGATGTATATAGACATACAATCGTTTTAGTTTTGAATGTGTTGGACAACGGAGCTACCTTCGGTGGTACGAAACGCATTATGCAGTATATTTTCAGTGTTTTGTGCAGTGCGTGTAGATGCAGATGTAAAATTGTTTTGATGGCAACTCTCAGTTTTTAAGCACTAGGAGAGAAGCAGCGGACGCGGGAGAGTAACTGTTTGGCGGCTACAGACAGCAGTGGGGAAGCAGCAGCTGGATCGGGTCGACGTCGCGTCCACTCGGCCGGAGGCGGGGCAGCTGAAGGGCACGCCGACCCTGAACCGCCGACGCGCTGGCTTTCCCGGCGCCCTCTTCTTCCCATCAACCGGTCTGCAGCCGAGACGTGCACACTTCCCTCTTATTTTGTTTCTTTGTATTTCCAACATCGAATGTATCTCTCTACCGAAGAGAAACTCGACTAAAACCGCAAGTCCATTACTGCATTTAAAGCTGGGAATTGGTGCCAGCTCACTAGTTTTCCCCCTCATTAACTGATTGCACTTCTGTTATTAGTAGCAGGTAGTTCTTTTTGCTATTTCAGCTTCGAGTGATCTGCATATTTCGAAGGAAGTTATCTTGTTGTTTAATCTTCTTTTATTGTGGAGATCATTATGGACTTCTGGCTTTCTCTTGATCTAAAAGGAAGAGGGCCTGATTTATGAAATTATTACGTAAATAAACATAGCATCACCTACTTTCTGAGTGCAGGAAGCATACATACGCTACAAAATTGTGAAACCATGAAGAAAAAGTGACCAAATATAGTCACACAATAAAGAATCCCGGAACATTTGCATCATTTACTTACAGTCATAGAGTTATTAAGTGACTTGACGTTCCTGTACTTTCATAAATTTATTCAATATGAATCCAATCACTGAACAGTAAAATCTTTTCACCTGAAATATCTAGCTGGTAGTCGACTACACCGGAGACCACTAGACAAACAGAAATTAGAGCCTCATCGTGGACTGTCATCCATAGACAAACAAGTAGCCGGCCGGTGTGGCCGTGCGGTTCTAGGCGCTTCAGTCTGGAACCGCGTGACCGCTACGGTTGCAGGTTCGAATCCTGCCTCGGGCATGGATGTGTGTTATGTCCTTAGGTTAGTTAGGTTTAATTAGTTCTAAGTTCTAGGCGACTGATGACCTCAGAAGTTAAGTCGCATAGTGTTCAGAGCCATTTGAACCATTTGAACAAACAAGTAGTTATGAAGGGGAAGGAAGATTAGAGCTTCAAGCCCTGTCGACGTCGATGCATTACATGTGATACATTCAATCAGTTGTAGAAGGATGGTTGACAGCAGCGGCTTATGTGTTTCCTGGGAATTAGTCATCAAAACTTAGATAAAGCAGGTAACAGCCAAATTCTGATTCTGCTGATGATAATGATATTTGGGGCACTCCGTCTTCAGGCCGCAAGTGACCCATCAGGACCATCCGACCGCCGTGTCATCCTAAGCTGAGGATGCGGGTAGGAGGGGCTCGTGGTCAGCACACCACTCTCCCGGTAGTTATGATGGTTTCCTAAGACCGGAGCCGCTACTATTCGATCGAGTAGCTTCTCTATTGGCATCACGAGGTTGAGTGCACCCCGAAAAATGGCAACAGAGCATGGCGGCTCGGATGGTCACCCATCCAAGTGCAGGACACGCCTGACAGCTCTTATCTTCGGTGATCTGGCGGGAACCGTTGTATCCACTTTGAGAAGACCGTTGCTAATATTTAGGGCGCTCAGTTTTAAATCACTATGAATATAAAGGGATGAGAATACTCCCGAATACGGCTCTGCGGAATTAGAAGAATCGTCACCTTGCTCGATAAAAGCCAAAGAAAGAGATAAAGAGTGACTGATGTGGACAATATATTATTAATGAGTTACAGGATAAATTACTTGCATTCTCAGACTCTCCAGAATGAATGTTTCACTCTGCAGCGCAGATTGAGCTTATCTGAATTTTGTGGCCGGTGGCAACTGTTTACCTATAGTGCTGAACTTCTTCTTCGTTTCTAAGAGAGAAAGGGCGCTACACGCCATTGCTGGTAATTCATCTGCCATCTGCGAACGTTAAATCTCACATCAGCCTCGGCGCTCTTTGACACGATCGTGCCATCTGTTGATACCAAATTGAAGTCTCTCTCAACCTGTCATTCTTCACTCACCCATGATAATATCAGAATGACAAATGCTCGTCTCATAGCACAAGAAATGAGAATATGTCCTGGGCAGAATTAGGGACATAAAAAAAAGGGAACTAGCTTTTCGACTTATCTGGCATCTTCGAAGATATGCAAATCAAGACATCTTGATATATTTGTGCTTTTTTACTTATTAGTATTAGTACCCATGTCATGTAATAAAATGTATCGTGCCAAGTAAGGTAACATGATACATGATACATGTTCTACTACATGACTTCATGTATCATGTTGCTTTACTTGACACGGTGCATTATATTTTTGATTTACCTGGCAGCTTCAAAGACGTTTAAATCAAAACATCTTGACCTATTCGCGCTTTTTTACTGCTTATTATTAGTACCCATGTCATGTAATTTAATGCATCGAGTCAAGTAAAGTAACATGGTACATGATATCATGTCGTATATCATGACACATGCTATCGTGTTGTGCAACATGGGATTTGGGATGCTATGTAATATGATTGACACAACGTGTCATTTAAGTTCAGAATGCATGCATCCACTCCCTGGGATACTTCCTATTATAGATGCAACCCCCCCTCTCGGGTACCTCCTATTGTAGAAGCATAACACTCTCTAGACGCACATAAATTTGTGTCCATTTGTGCTTCACCGTGCATATAACTTGAGGTGGGTCTAAGAGAGTTCGCCGGCCGGGGTGACAGAGCGGTTCTAGGCGCTACAGTCTCGAACCGCGCGACTGCTAAGGTCGCAGGTTCGAATCCTGCCTCAGGCATGGGTGTGTGTGATGTCCTTAGGTTAGTTAGGCTTAAGTAGTTCTAAGTTCTAGGGGACTGATGACCTCAGAAGTTGAGTCCCATAGTCCTCAGAGCCATTTGAAACATTTTTTTAAAGAGAATTCACTGCGCTGGAAGTAGGGTTAACTGGTAAATAGCCCAAACATGTCAAGATGTTTTGATTCGAATATCTTTGAAGCTGTGAAATGGGTTGGAAAGCTAGTTCTCTTCTTTTACATCCCTAACTCAGCACAGGACATATTCGCCTTTTTTTGTGGCGAGGTAGGAGCGTTTTTCATTCTGGTTCCCAACTTTTATTCTTCCATAATTTAGACATTAGACCGCTAAATCTTGGCAACCAATGTAGATTTTTGTTGATTCGGGTGACGACTGATCCGGTATAGATCTTTTCATTGTCTTTCGAACCATTTTGCTCATATTGTGGCAACGGATAAAGCTTTCAAATGGTTCAAATGGCTCTGAACACTATGGGACTCGACATCTGAGGTCATCAGTCCCCTAGAACTTAGAACTACTTAAACCTAACTGACCTAAGGGCATCACACACATCCATGCCCGAGGCAGGATTCGAACCTGCGATCGTAGCAGTCACGCGGTTCCGCACTGAAGTGCCTAGAACCGCACGGCCACCGCGGCCGGCATAAAGCTTTCACGAAAGCTCTCACGAAACATGAGGACGACTATTATTAGTTATACATGCAGTCCAAAGGAACATTGCATCGTAATTTGGATTAAGACAGGCAGTGCAATATTGTATTTATCCGCCGACAGCAGGCAAACGACTTTCAAGTAAAATGTCTCCTCTGTACGAGAATAGACATACTGGATGTACGAGTACAGGTTGTAACACATGGTTGACGACGTATGGAGGTTTTGGTCTGGCCCTGAGCTGTGATCGGATATCCTAATCATAAGGCGACCGCTCGCGATTAGCGGGAAATCCGGGTTCGAGTCCCGGTCCGGCACAAATTTTCATTGTCGTCAATCCATTACACGGTTGATGGTTGTCCATATTCGCAGTGTGAACACATTTCTTATATTCCACTGTCTGAACGTCCTCATCAATGGAAAACCTCCCTCCCCACAGGTGTTCTTCAGCTTGTTGAAAATATGGGAACCGTGTGGGGCTATATCTGGACTTCCCAATCAGTATCACCGACGTCTGTGCGGCCTTAGTCGAATTGTTGCCACCATTTCATTACGGCTCAACACGATATTGCATTTGGTCCATATACCACCAGAATTTCATGGTGAACCTGTGTGCAATTTAGACGTTTTGCTCACAGGAATCGTACTGTCCCGCATACTTCAACTTTGGAATACGTTTCCATTTGTCGCGCCATTTCAGTCGCACGCTGTGACGCACGTATCACCCGTGTCGCAGCAGAATTTTTTCTGCAGGAAATGCGGAATATTTACTCTCTTTGAGAATGTGCCTGTCCTGTTGCGTAATGGTCTTTGCGTGGGACAAGTACCTTCGTTTAAGGCAGCGCGGAATTCCCGACTTTTTCCTTTAAACTAATGACTAGAGAATTTAACAATATATGTTGCTACATGTGTACAATTGCGTTTTATAGTAAAGAAAATAAATGATAATTGCGCATTGACTACGGCATACATACTGGGGTACTTGTACAAAAGGAATAGCATTACTTTCATAGTAGGAAGTCAGTGTTAGCTACACATAAATAGTTCTTCAACAAAAATATTTGGAAGAATTGTAAAGCTGATGAGATTATTGTTTTGAGGCAAATTTCATAGTATTTCAAATGATACAGAGTCACGATCTTCTTACGTCCAGATGCCTCAGTGATAGTTAAGAATGAAACAGATGGATCAACCACCATCCATCAACAACTTTGGCGTCAAAGGTCGTCTCCCGAGTTACAAGTGTTCCTTTGCCGCAGGAAAGCTGCTTGCTCGGATGTGCAGGTTTGTGCCAGCAGCATGACGGTGCAAGAAACTCGCTTAGTAGACCGGTGATCGGCGACCTGCGGACTGGCTAACGCTAACGTCATCGGGAATCTGACGGCAATGGAAATGCGGGATGTCGCACGCCACTGTACTCTCAACAGCTTCCCAGAAATCGAAAGTCTCAACTCGGCACGAATTTCCTTGCGTCACATCATCGAGACTGCGAAAAATTTCCCTCACGTTTTGCTGTCTCTGTATACGCTAGAACGCGATCAAATAATCAAAAACCATTCCGTGCCGCCTTCCTTCAACATACACATTTCTTCACCTTCGTCATAAATTAGATTTCGAACCTATAACTAATGCGATTATATCAATATTTCATCTCAAGCCAGAGACAGGCGTGCTTACTAATGCATCAGATTATCAAAAATGTACGTTGCATCTCACAACACAACGCGTAGGTGTTATTTGACTGTGGTGATCGATTTTAAATATCTCTGGTATAGATTAGCGACGAAAACAATAATTTAGTGAAAGTCTCCAAATAATGATCGAAGATGAACGGAATATTAGAAATCAGACGGAGAACTAAGTAATACAGATCAATAATGAAGACCAGAAAAAGTTGGAAATAGTAGTAATGATGACAATACGTGTTTAATTATCGGAGTACAGGATTTTAAATACTGCAGGGCAACGCTGTCTGCAACCATACTCAGCAAGAGATCAAAGGTTTTTGTTATTTGAAGTCGTTAATAAAAACACAAAAACCAAAACTTAATTATTAATTTCGTCATGTGGGGTGAAACGCTTGCTCTTTCAAACTGAAAACTTCTGCGAGTATAATAGATATGCATTGTAGTCGCACAAATTCAATATCCAACCCAGCACAGTCATTAAATAAACTGTTGGCTGTAAGAAATGTATTCTTTCGTGAGTAAAATGAAAATAAAAACAAGTTACACATTTTGATAAGAAATTTATCCAGAATTTGCTCTCAAAATTGTTGTTGTTGAGGTCTTCAGTCCTGACACTGGTTTGATGCAGCTCTCCATGCTACTCTATCCTGTGCAAGTTTCCTCATATCCCAGCACCTACTGCAACCTACATCCTTCTGAATCGGCTTGGTGTATTCATCTCTTGGTCTCCCTCTACGATTTTTACCCTCCACGCTCCCCTCCAATGCTAAATTTGTGATCCCTTGATGCCTCAGAACACGTCCTACCAACCGGGCCCTTCTTCTTGTCAAGTTGTGCCACGAACTCCTCTTCTCCCCAATTCTATTCAATACCTCCTCATTAGTTATGTGATCTACCCATCTAATCTTCAGCATTCTTCTGTAGCACCACATTTCGAAAGCTTCTATTCTCTTCTTGTCCAAACTACACTCCTGGAAATGGAAAAAAGAACACATTGACACCGGTGTGTCAGACCCACCATACTTGCTCCGGACACTGCGAGAGGGCTGTACAAGCAATGATCACACGCACGGCACAGCGGACACACCAGGAACCGCGGTGTTGGCCGTCGAATGGCGCTAGCTGCGCAGCATTTGTGCACCGCCGCCGTCAGTGTCAGCCAGTTTGCCGTGGCATACGGAGCTCCATCGCAGTCTTTAACACTGGTAGCATGCCGCGACAGCGTGGACGTGAACCGTATGTGCAGTTGACGGACTTTGGGCGAGGGCGTATAGTGGGCATGCGGGAGGCCGGGAGGACGTACCGCCGAATTGCTCAACACGTGGGGCGTGAGGTCTCCACAGTACATCGATGTTGTCGCCAGTGGTCGGCGGAAGGTGTACGTGCCCGTCGACCTGGGACCGGACCGCAGCGCCGCACGGATGCACGCCAAGACGGTAGGATCCTACGCAGTGCCGTAGGGGACCGCACAGCCACTTCCCAGCAAATTAGGGACACTGTTGCTCCTGGGGTATCGGCGAGGACCATTCGCAACCGTCTCCATGAAGCTGGGCTACGGTCCCGCACACCGTTAGGCCGTCTTCCGCTCACGCCCCAACATCGTGCAGCCCGCCTCCAGTGGTGTCGCGACAGGCGTGAATGGAGGGACGAATGGAGACGTGTCGTCTTCAGCGATGAGAGTCGCTTCTGCCTTGGTGCCAATGATGGTCGTATGCGTGTTTGGCACCGTGCAGGTGAGCGCCACAATCAGGACTGCATACGATCGAGGCACACAGGGCCAACACCCGGCATCATGGTGTGGGGAGCGATCTCCTACACTGGCCGTACACCACTGGTGATCGTCGAGGGGACACTGAATAGTGCACGGTACATCCAAACCGTCATCGAACCCATCGATCTACCATTCCTAGACCGGCAAGGGAACTTGCTGTTCCAACAGGACAATGCACGTCCGCATGTATCCCGTGCCACCCAACGTGCTCTAGAAGGTGTAAGTCAACTACCCTGGCCAGCAAGATCTCCGGATCTGTCCCCCATTGAGCACGTTTGGGACTGGATGAAGCGTCGTCTCACGCGGTCTGCACGTCCAGCACGAACGCTGGTCCAACTGAGGCGCCAGGTGGAAATGGCATGGCAAGCCGTTCCACAGGACTACATCCAGCATCTCTACGATCGTCTCCATGGGAGAATAGCAGCCTGCATTGCTGCGAAAGGTGGATATACACTGTACTAGTGCCGACATTGTGCATGCTCTGTTGCCTGTGTCTATGTGCCTGTGGTTCTGTCAGTGTGATCATGTGATGTATCTGACCCCAGGAATGTGTCAATAAAGTTTCCCCTTCCTGGGACAATGAATTCACGGTGTTCTTATTTCAATTTCCAGGAGTGTATTTATCGTCCATGTTTCACTTCCATACATGGCTACACTCCATACAAATACTTTCAGAAACGACTTCCTGACACTTAAATCTTTACTCGATGTTAACCGATTTCTCTTCTTCAGAAACACTTTCCTTCCCATTGCCAGTCCACATTTTATATCCTCTCTACTTCGACCATCATCAGTTATTTTGCTCCCCAAATAGCAAAACTCCTTTACTACTTTAAGTGTCTCATTTCCTAATCTAATACCCTCAACATCACCCGACTTAATTCGACAACATTCCATTAACCTTGTTTTGCTTTTGTTGATGTTAATCTTATATCCTCCTTTCAAGACAGTACCCATTCCGTTCAACTGCTCTTCCAAGTCCTTTTCTGTCTCTGACAGAATTACAATGTCATCGGCGAACCTCAAAGTTTTTATTTCTTCTCCACGGATTTTAATACCTACTACGAATTTTTCTCTGTTTTTCTTCACTGCTTGCTCAACATACAGATTGAATAACACCGGGGATAGGCTACAACCCTGTCTCACTCCCTTCCCAACCACTGCTTCTCTTTCATGTCCCTCGACTCTTATAACTAACATCTGGTTTCTGTAAAAATTGTAAATAGCCTTTCGATCCCTGTATTTTACCCCTGCCACCTTCAGAAGTTGAATGAGAGTATTCCAGTTAACATTGTCAAAAGCTTTCTCTAAGTCTCCAAAAGCTAGAAACGTAGGTTTGCCTTTCCTTAATCTAGCTTCTAAGATAAGCCGTAGGGTCAGTATTGCCTCACGTGTTCCAATATTTCTACGGAATCTAAACTGATCTTCCCCAAGGTCGGCTTCTACTAGTTTTTCCATTCGTCTGTAAAGAATTCGCGTTAGAATTTTGCAGCCGTGACTTATTAAACTGATAGTTCGGTAATTTTCACATCTGTCAACACCTGCTTTCTTCGGGATTGGAATTATTATATTCTTCTTGAAGTCTGAGGGTATTTCGCCTGTCTTATACATCTTGCTCACCAGATGGTAGAGTTTTGTCAGGACTGGCTCTCCCAAGGCCGTCAGTAGTTCTAATGGAATGTTGTCTACTCCCGGGGCCTTGTTTCGACTCAGGTCTTTCAGTGCTCTGTCAAACTCTTCACGCAGTATCGTATCTCCCATTTCATCTTCATCTACATCCTTTTCCATTTCCATAATATAGTCCTCAAGTACATCGCCCTTGTATAGACCCTTTATATACTCCTTCCATCTTTCTGCTTTCCCTTCTTTGCTTAGAACTGGGTTTCCATCTGAGTTCTTGATATTCGTACAAGTGGTTCTCTTTTCTCCAAAGGTCTCTTTAATTTTCCTGTAGGCAGTATCTATCTTACCCCTAGTGAGATAAGCCTCTACATCCTTACATTTATCCTCTAGCCATCCCTGCTTAGCCATTTTGCACTTCCTGTCGATCTCATTTTTGAGATGTTTGTATTCCTTTTTGCCTGCTTCATTTACTGCATTTTTATATTTTCTCCCTTCATCAATTAAATTCAATATTTCTTCTGTTACCCAAGGATTTCTACTAGCCCTCGTCTTTTTACCTACTTGATTCTCTGCTGCCTTCACTACTTCATCCCTCAAAGCTACCCATGCTTCTTCTACTGTACTTCTTTCCCCCATTCCTGCCATTTGTTCCCTTACGCTCTCCTGAAACTCTGTACACCCTCTGGTTTAGTCAGTTTATACAGGTCCCATCTCCTTAAATTCCCAACTTTTTGCAGTTTCTTCAGTTCTAATCTACAGTTCATAACCAATAGATTGTGGTCAGAGTCCACATCTGCCCCTGGAAATGTCTTACAATTTAAAACCTGGTTCCTAAATCTCTGTCTTACCATTATATAATCTATCTTAAATCTGTCAGTATCTCTAATCTTCTTCCACGTATACAACCTTCTTTTATGATTCTTGAACCAAGTGTTAGCTATGATTAAGCTGTGCTCTGTGCAAAATTCTACCAGGCGGCTTCCTCTTTCATTTCTTACCCCCAATCCATATTCACCTACTACGTTTCCTTCTCTCCCTTTTCCAACTACCGAATTACAGTCACCCATGACTATTAAATTTTCGTCTCCCTTCACTATCTGAATAATTTCTTTTATTTCATCATACATTTCTTCAATTTCTTCGTCATCTGCAGAGCTAGTTGGCATATAAACTTGTAGTACTGTAGTAGGCGTGGGATTCGTGTCTATCTTGGTCACAATAATGCGTTCACTATGCTGCTTGTAGTGGCTTACTCGCATTCCTATTTTTTTAATCATTATTAAACCTACTCCTGCATTACCCCTATTTGACTTTGTATTTATAACCCTGTGTGCGCCTGACCAAAAGTCTTGTTCCTCGTGCCACCGAACTTCACTAATTCCCACTATATCCAACTTTAACCTATCCATTTCCCTTTTTAAATTTTCTAACTAACCTGCCCGATTGAGGGACCTTACATTCCACGCTCCGATCCGTAGAACGCCAGCTTCCTTTCTCCTGATAACGACGTCCTCTTGAGTAGCCCCCGTCCGGAAATCCGAATGGGGGACTATTTTACCTCCGGAATGTTTTACCCAAGAGGACGCCATCATCATTAACCATACAGTAAAGCTGCATGCCCTCGGGAAAAATTACGGCTGTAGTTTCCCCTTGCTTTCAACTGTTCGCAGTACCAGCACAGCAAGGCCGTTTTGGTTAGTGTTACAAGGCCAGATCAGTCAATCATCCAGACTGTTGCCCCTGCAACTACTGAAAAGGCTGCTGCCCCTCTTCAGGAACCACGCGTTTGTCTGGCCTCTCAACAGATACCCTCTGTATCGCTGAGACAAAATATTAACACCAAAATGAAGTCAATTAGTTAATTATCAACTATGTGTCTCTCATCATTCGGTGAAAGAATTACATTCCTGGCCACTAAAATTGCTACACCACGAAGATGACGTGCTACAGACGCGAAATTTAACCGACAGGAAGAAGATGCTGTGATATGCAGATGATTAGCTTTTCAGAGCATTCACACAAGGCTGGCGCCGGTGGTGACACCTACGACGTGCTGACATGACGAAAGTTTCCAACCGATTTCTCATACACAAACAGCAGTTGACCGGCGTTGCCTGGTGAAACGTTGTTGTGATGCCTCGTGCAAGGAGGAGAAATGCGTACCATCACGTTTCCGACTTTGATAAAGGTCGGATTGTAGCCTATCGCGATTGCGGTTTATCGTACCGCTACATTGCTGCTCGCGTTGGTCGAGATCGATTGACTGTTAGCAGAATATGGAATCGGTGACTTCAGGAGGGTAATACGGAACGCCGTGCTGGATCCCAACGGCCTCGTATCAGTAGCAGTCGAGATGACAGGCATCTTATGCGCATGGCTGTAACGGATCGTGCAGCCACGTCTCGATCCCTGAGTCAACAGATGGAGACGTTTGCATGACAACAACCATCTACACGAATAGTTCGACGACGTTTGTGGCAGCATGGACTATCAGCTCGGAGGCCATGGCTGCGGTTACCCTTGACGCTGCGTCACAGACAGGAACGCCTGCGATGGTGTGGTTCAATTGGCTCTGAGCACTATGGGACTTAACATCTGTGGTCATCAGTCCCCTAGAACTTAGAACTACTTAAACCTAACTAACCTAAGGACATCACACACATCCATGCCCGAGGCAGGATTCGAACCTGCGACCGTACCAGTCGCGCGGTTCCGGACTGAGCGCCTTAACCGCTAGACCACCGCGGCCGGCTGCGATGGTGTACTCGACGACGAACCTAGGTGCACGAATGGCAAAACGTCATTTTTTCGGATGAATCCAGGTTCTGTTTACAGCATCATGATGGTCGCATCCGTGTTTGGCGATATCGCGTGAACGCACATTGGAAGCGTGTATTCGTCATCGCCATACTGGCATATCACCCGGCGTGATGGTATGGGCTGCCATTGGTTACACGTCTCGGTCACCTCTTGTTCGCACTGATGGCACTTTGAACAATGGACGTTACATTTCAGATGTGTTACGATCCGTGGCTCTACCCTTCATTCGATCCCTGCTTTTTGCAGGTCCTGTACAGGCCTTTCTGGATACAGAAAATGCCCAGGCGTATCAAGGCCGTTATTATGGCCAGAGGTGGTTGATCTGGGTACTGATTTCTCAGGATCTGTGTACCCAAAATGCGTGAAAATGTAATCACATGTCAATTCTAGTATAATATATTTGTCCAATGAATACCCGTTTATCATCTGCATTTCTTCTTGGTGCAGCATTTTTAATGGCCAGTAGTGTATTATCGACACCTCACTGCTGCTTTTGGGAAAAATTACACAGAACACGGGGACCTGAAATATGTAAATTATGACGCATTAACTAGTGTCTGTGAAAAGCTGAGTAGCAACAAATATAATCGATGAGGAGTGAGGTGCAAACATGAAATTACGTGTAATTTCATAAGTCCCTTTTATAAACAATTACTCTCTTTTTACAGACTAAATGAGAAAAGATCCAGCCCCGAGACTGAAAGAAATTTATGAACTACATAAATGCTGCTTGTACGGCTTTTAAGATAAATTCAACGCCTGAAGTAAGTTGAAACTTGCATAATATGATCAATATAGCTAAAGCTTGAGTTCTACACAACCTTCTATAATGACAAAGATGACGTTACAGTGCTAAGACTGAGATTTTTTTTCATGTGGCTTACTGAAATGATTTGATAGATGCTTGAGCAACAGTCTAAACTGTGCTGTCAATGGAACTGAAAAGCCGTTATGGAGCACTTTGGTTTAGAAATGAGGTAGATTGGAAGATTTGGTCTAACGTCCCGTCTACAATGTGATCAACAACGATAGAGAACCTGCTCGGATTAGGGAACAATGTGGAAGGAAATGGCCATCTTCTTTTCAGAGAAATCATCGCGGCATGTACCTTAAGCGATATAGGGGAACCACGAAAAACCGAAATCTTGATGGGCATTTAGCGCCGTCTTTCCGAATGAGAATCCACTGTTTTCACTACTGCATTGTTAGCGCCGGGTAGCTGAGTGGTCAGCGCGACGGACTGTCATACCTAACGACCCGGGTTCGATTCCCAGCTGGGTCGGAGAGTTTCTCCGCTGAGGGTCTGGGTGTTGTCCTTATCATCATCATTTCATCCCCATCGACACGCAAGTCGCCGAAGTGGCGTCAACTCGAGAGACTTGCACCAGGCGAACAGTCTACCCGACGGGAGGCCCAAGTCAAACGGCATTTACTCACTACTGCATTACTTCCCCGTAGATGTCCAGTATGACTTGTCTGTCATTTCCACCTATATACAGTGCGAATCATTATTAGTAGCGAAAATTGGTGCGGGTGAAAATATAGGTTGACGGAAGCAAAAACATTACAGTAAGTATGGATCCACTACCGAGGCGTTTGCGAGGTAACCGGCGAGCCGCCACTGTCTTCAGTATGCCGTTTTACTCACTGCCCAAGGTTGGGCATGATGTCTGTCATGTTGCTGGTGATGTAAGACGACATATAACGCGCCAGTATGATCCAAATGGTTCAAATGGCTCTGAGCACTATGGGACTTAACATCTATGGTCATGAGTCCCCAAGAACTTAGAACTACTTAAACCTAACTAACCTAAGGACATCACACAACACCCAGCCATCACGAGGCAGAGAAAATCCCTGACCCCGCCGGGAATCGAACCCGGGAACCCGGGCAGTATGATCCAAGATGAAGAGGTTGAGCAGAGCTTTTATCTTGGTTTCCAAGATCACATGACATCAATCCTCTGGACTTTCCTGTCTGAGATCATATCATAAGTGAAGGGCACAGTAGTGCCTATGATAGGGTTGAATAACTGGAGCAGCGTACAGTACAATCTTATCAAGCTTTACTGGATGATCCAGGGGTGCCTGGAAGAATTCGTAGGCATAAAACATTCGCCCAATGTTAAATCCGGTGAAATCTTAGGTTATTTTAATACCCGGTGATCAAAAAGTCAGTATAAATCTGAAAACGTAATAAACCACGGAATAATGTAGATAGAGAGGTAAAAGTTTACACAACGCTTGGAATGACATGGGGTTTTATTAGAGCAAAAAAAAAAAAAACAAAGGTCACAAAACGTCTGACAGATGGTGCTGGACAGCAAAACTGCTACCGTGACGGGTGAGAGGTACGCCGATATGTTACAGAGTCCCATCATCCTCAGCCTGGCTGATAACCACCTGCTGGAACGTACAATGTTTATGCACGATGGCGCTCCACCCCGTATTGCTAGACGCGTGAAAGACCTCTTGCGCGCGTCATTTGGTGATGATCGTGTGCTCAGCCGCCACTTTCGTCATGCTTGGCCTCCCAGGTCCCCAGACCTCGGTCCGTGCGATTGTTGGCTTTGGGGTTACCTGAAGCTGCAAGTGTATCGTGATCGACCGACATCTCTAGGGATGCTGAGAGACAACATCCGACGCCAGTGCCTCACCATAACTCCGGACATGCTTTACAGTGCTGTTCACAACATTATTCCTCGACTACAGTTATTTTTGAGGAATGATGGTGGACATATTGAGCATTTCCTGTAAATAACATCATCTTTGGTTTGTCTTACTTTGTTATGCTAATTATTGTTATTCTGATCAGATGAAGCTCCATCTGTCGGACATTTTTTGATCTTTTGTATTTTTTTGGTTCTAATAAAACCTCATGTAATTTCAAGCATGTGTGTCAATTTGTACCTCTCTATCTACATTATTCCGTGATTTATTCAGTATTCAAATTTATACTGACTTTTTGATCACCCGGTATATTGCTCAGGAGATAGCATGCCTCTCGTCCTTCTGGCGATACTTCACTGCTTTGGAAAATAAAAGAGTCGCTGTAATCATATCTCTAAACCGCAATTAGGAAGAAATTACTCTCACCACATGCAGATGAACATTTTCCTGTGTCTATAATCTACCAATATTTCGAAACATGTGTCTGTCAGCAGAGAGACTCGTAGAATCATTGGCTCTGTCGCATCATCGTCACCTGTATCACGTAGCCCAACGCGACATAAGCAGTGGCAACCTTCGACGACTCGTGCTGTCTATGAATGCTTGGCCTTGACATTCACATAATTGACGATATAAGTACCATATGGTAGGCTTAATTGTTATCGCCAGAGATATCATACTGCTCTCTGACAACGAATAAGTCTTTTATCCTGTCACAGTTCCAGATAGGTATGTCATAAAATAGTATTTTATGTAACAGGCTGGCTTCTGCACCATTAGGAACGGTAGAAGCTTACTATTCCTCTAATAAAACTGATAAGTATCACGTGTTCCACGCTGACGTCACGACAGAAGCTGTAATTAAAGCATGATGAAGTTCTTGAGATTTTTTTCTTTTATTCTTTTTTTTATTAAATTCAGACGTACAGACAGACATGCTGATGACTATGGCGAGTTTCAGTGTCACACTGTCGGGCATGGGGGTCCAGTGCTAACCTAAAAGTCGCGGGCTCGAATCCCCAAGAATGTATGTTGCATCTTTCTATATAACGTGTAAGTGTTACTAGACTGTGGTGATCGATTTTAAATTTCTCTCGTTGCGATTGCTGACGTGAATGATAATTTAATAAAAGTCTCCAAATAATGATTAAAGATGAACAGAATATTACAAATTAGACGGAGAAATAAGTAATACAAATCAATAATGAAGAACAGAAAAAGTTGGAAATAACAGTAATGATTCCAGTAGGTGTTTAATTATTCGAATACAGGATTTTAAATACTGCAAGGCAGCGCAGTTTGCACCATTCTCAGCAAGAGATCCAGATTTTTTGTTATTTAAAGTCGTTAATAGAACCATAAAAACCTAAATTTAATTATTAATTTCTTCATGGCGGGAGGAAAATTGATTCTTTCAAATTGAAAACTTGTGCGAGTGTAACAGGTATGCATTGCAGTGACAGAAAATTCAGCATCTAATTCAACGCAGTCATTAAATAAACTGTTGGTTATAAGAAACAAGTTCTTTGGTGAATAAAATGAAAATAAAAACACGTTGCACATTTTGATAAGAAATTTATCCAGAAGTTTTTCTCAAAATATTAACACCAAAATTAAGTGAGTTAGTTACTTATCAACTGTGTGCCTCTCATCACTCGGCAAAAGAATTATTATCGACATCTTATTGCTGCTTTTGGAAAAAATTACACAGAATACCGTACAGGGATATGAAATATGTAAATTATGATGCATTAGCTAATGGCTGTGTGAATATGAGTAGAAACAAATATAATCAATGAGGAGTGAGGTGCAAGCATGAGGCCACGTGTAATTTCATAACTCCCTGTTATGAACAATTACTCCATTTTACAAAGTGAGAAAAGGTCCAGCCCAGAGGCTCAAAGCAATTTATGAACTACATAAATGCTGCTCATAGGGCTTTTAAGATAAATTCAACACCTGAAGTATGTTGAAACTTGCATAATATGGTCAACATGGCTAAAGCTTGAGTTAAACTCAACCTTCGATACCGCCAAATTTGACGTTATAGTGCTAAGAGCGAGAGATTTTTTCATGTGACTTACTGAAATGATTTGATAGCAAACTTACGTAGGTATTGGGCTATGGCAACTCCAACAGTAGGGTTGATAGTTTAAAAACGCTGTCTCGTGAAGCTAATAGGCATTTTATGTTGAAATTGTATAGTACTTAGTATTAGACATTCTCTCTTTTGGCCTCTTCTTGTGAGTCGGAAGTTGTCAGGAATTTTCCATCTTTGTCAAGACCATGGTATCTCAAGACAAAATAAACGAGATGGTACGCAATGCTAGAGAACTATTTGTATTGACATTATTGTGTGAATGGTTTTCGAAATAAAACTCTGTCCTTAGGCTGTAATAAGTTTCTTAAAGACCGACAAATTCAGTGACACTGGATGAATAGTTTAGTGATGACAGCGCTAGGTAGAGAGAGGTCGTATGTAAGGACTAACGCGAAAGAACGAGACCGAACAGTAAATTTTTGTTCTGAGAAAACATATGGCCGCCATCAAAGTAAGATCCAAAATTCATTTTTTTCACTGCTCAAAAATTTCCACATTTTTTTTACCGTATAACTGCGTAGGGGCTCCGCGATTTTTGCCTTTCGGCGGAGTACAAGAATACTTCTGCAATAATCTGCTCGTCCAGGGCCGTTCAGATGCTCAATGTAAACGAAACTTGTCACAGATTAAGAACATGGTACGAGTCGAAAAATAGTCATGTAGTAATATGCTAGGAGTAATAGTTTGCCGAGCAAGATGGCCCAGTGCTTAGCACACTGGACTCGCATTTGGGAGGACGACGGTTCAAACTCTCGTCCGGCCATCCTGATTTAGGTTTTCTGTGAATTCCCTAAATCGTTTCAGGCAAATGCCGGGATGGTTCCTTTGAAAGGACACGGACGACTTCCTTCCCCACATTCCCCAACCCGATGAGACCGATGACTTCGCGGTTTGGTCCCCTCCGCCAAACCAACCAATCAATAATAATTCGTTAGTAATGCACCAAACTCCATTCTACTGTCTTGCAGTGCTACAATTAACACTTAGATATATCGCGGGATTGACGTTAAGGAAAGTGGCTTACTGGAAAATCCTGACTTACGCTTCTTTGATCTACAGTAGTACGTACTGTATACAACGTGAAAAAAGTATGTGAGAGCACGTACATTTTTAATTATTTACCATACCTTCCATGAATGGAGCATAGGAGGGCTGATTGGTTTTCGCAAGTCGTTACACTGTGCAACACTATTTTTGACGTTTGCGTAATCTTCCCTGTTTCTGAACTACTTTACTACGCTAACGTCAGATCTGTTATTAGTTTTTTTCTGTCACGTACAGTTTTTTAGCAAGTCAAGTAAACTCATTTTTCCTTTAACCCAAGTGCCAGAGAAAAAACTTTTAGTGCAAGTAAGAGGTATTTTATTTGAGTAAGATCGAGTAGTTGGCCACATTTGCGACACCCATCTGTCTGTTAGGGGGGATCTTTAGGTCATTGTTGATATGAGTTAAGTATAGTTTTGCAGCTTCTTAGAAATGAGTTCCCGCAAGTGTTTGAATATCTCAAACGTATTCTGTTATGTTTGCGATAGCTACGTAATTGCTATGCAAAGACAGGGCATACGTTGGTATAAGACTTGGTCAAAGACGAAAGTTGGCACAGCACAAGACATGCCATGCCTGTGTTGAAGAAATGACATTGTGGAAAAATGGAAAGAGAAAACTAACGCGTTTTCAATTCCCGTGGTTTGGAGGAAGCCGCAAAACCGTGCATGTTACTGTTATTTTTATATAGATAACGTTGAAGGTCATAAGACAAAAAATAAGTAGAATGTAATATATCTTAGCATTCCTTCGGCCTTACGACCATTTACCTATTCCAATTCCACCTACCATTCTTGAAGATTTCAAGCAAGGGAGAAGCTCAGAAAACGAATGCGATAATGATGATGATGATTACAAGCCGGAACCAAATTCTGCAGCAGAATTATGTAGTCAAAACGAGCTAAGTGATTTAACTCATTACTTGAATCGGACAAAGGATACCGCATGGGTCAAGACTGCTACTCAGTATAATTCGCTTGGTACAGGAACTGAGAAAAGGAATTCATAAAATTATTTAAAGAGGAAGACCACATCGTTTATTGAATTTCACTTACAATCGAAGTCGGTGGAAGTTTTTCATAGACTCTTCATAATCTAGCCTGAAAGGTGCACTTTTATGTATTGTAAATTTGTTTGGTTCAATAACCGTTGCCCATTCAGTACACCATAACGACATATATGAAAACCTCTAATCCGTTTTGAAATACGTGAACTATAAAAAAATTCTTGGACAGTATGTCGTGATTTGAAAGTAATTGGCGTTTCACGCGGTCAACAAACCCGGCTATACAAAAATGCCGTGTTTCATTCTTCAGTGAGACAGCCGAACCAAAGACAAACATTGAAAGGAAACCAACTGGCAAGAAAGAAAAACCCTCAATCCCAGTTCACAGAATATAGTAAATGAACCAATCGTTCAACCAAGCAAGATATCGTACTATTACTTCCTCTTCACATCAATCTTGGAGTAATGAATCAGTCCACTAAAGCACTTCCTAAACATGCTGACTGCTTCTTGTACTTGGTAACAAGACTCACAAAAATATTATCTGAGAAACTTAAAGAAGGAATCTTTCTGGGACCGCAGATCAGAAATTTAATGAAACACAATTTGTTTGAATGAACAATGAATCCAGTGGAAAAAATGGTTCAGGTTTCGCTTAAAGGAGTAGCGGCCAATTTTTTGGGCAACAACAAACATTCAATTTATAAAAAATGGCGAAAACAGTGTTGAAAAATTCCATGAAATTAGGATGGAACGTGAGTGTGAAGCTGAGATGTCAGTGAATAAGAAGGAGAACAGTTCCACAACGGCGGCAAGGAGATGGAAAAGAGATACGACGGAAGGAGAAACGTAAACACGGTGGCTGGCTACCGTTTTATGCAGAAGAGAGATGGCGCTGCTGAAAAGAAACTATCGAGGAAGAGAAGTTTCGTTCAGTGTCAGAGAGAACTTGAAATCAGCGAAGAGTAGTTAAGTTGGCGTACATGTGTTGTATTTATCTAGTAATTATTAGCAGTTTTAAGTGAAAATATGCCGTTGTCTACTTTAATGCAGTGTGTAGTGATTCTATACAAGGTAGAAAAATAATTAATTTTTAATGCAATTAAAAATTTCCGTGTTCCGAAAAAATGTGATTTGTACAAGAAACTGACGTGATACGGGAAAACCAAGATCAGATTTGAAATCACGTCGTTCAAAAAGTTTTAAAATGCAACACATTGTTATTAGTTCAATTTTGTCTTCACCATCTGTACGGAATAAATACATCGTAGGCTACAGAATATTCATAGTTTTTGTACTGAAAACTACACCACGCAATTAGATTCTACATCTACATCTACATAACTACTCTGCAATTCACATTTAAGTGCTTGGCAGAGGGTTCGTCGAACCACAATCATACTATCTCTCTACCATTCCACTCCCGAACAGCGCGCGGGAAAAACGAACACCTAAACATTTCTGTTCGAGCTCTGATTTCTCTTATTTTATTTTGATGATCATTCCTACATATGTAGGTTGGGCTCAACAAAATATTTTCGCATTCGGAAGAGAAAGTCGGTGACTAAAATTTCGTAAATAGATCTCGCCGCGACGAAAAACGTCTTTGCTTTAATGACTTCCATCCCAATTCGCGTATCATATCTGCCACACTCTCTCCCCTATTACGTGATAATACAAAACATGCTGCCCTTTTTTGCACCCTTTCGATGTCCTCCGTCAATCCCACCTGGTAAGGATCCCACACCGCGCAGCAATATTCTAACAGAGGACGAACGAGTGTAGTGTAAACTGTCTCTTTAGTGGGCTTGTTGCATCTTCTGAGTGTCCTGCCAATGAAACGCAACCTTTTTCTCGCCTTCCCCACAATATTATCTATGTGGTCTTTCCAACTGAAGTTGTTCGTAATTTTAACACCCAGGTACTTAGTTGAATTGACAGCCTTGAGAATTGTACTATTTATCGAGTAATCGAACTCCAACGGACTTCTCTTGTAACTCATGTGGATCACCTCACACGTTTCGTTATTTAGCGTCAACTGCCACCTGCCACACCATACAGCAATCTTTTCTAAATCGCTTTTCAACTGATACTGGTCTTCGGATGACCTTACTAGACGGTAAATTACAGCATCATCTGCAAACAACCTAAGAGAACTGCTCAGATTGTCACCCAGGTCATTTATATAGATCAGGAACAGCAGAGTCCCAGGACGCTTCCCTGGGGAACACCTGATATCACTTCAGTTTTACTCCATGATTTGCCGTGTATTACTACGAACTGCGACCTTCCTGACAGGAAATCACGAATCCAGTCGCACAACTGAGACGATACCCCATAGGCCCGCAGCTTGATTAGAAGTCGCTTGTGAGGAACGGTGTCAAAAGCCCTCCGGAAATCCAGAAACACGGAATCAACTTGAGATCCCCTGTCGATAGCGGCCATTACTTCGTGCGAATAAAGAGCTAGCTGCGTTGCACAAGAACGATGTTTTCTGAAACCATGCTGATTACGTATCAATAGATCGTTCCCTTCGAGGTGATTCATAATGTTTGAATACAGTATATGCTCCAAAACCCTACTGCAAACCGACGTAAATGATATAGGTCTATAGTTCGATGGATTACTCCTACTACCCTTCCTAAACACTGGTGCGACCCGCGCAATTTTCCAATCTGTAGGTACAGATCTATCGGTGAGCGAGCGGTTGTATATGATTGCTAAGTAGGGAGCTATTGTATCAGCGTAATCTGAAAGGAACCTAATCGGTATACAATCTGGACCCGAAGGCTTGCCCGTATCAAGCGATTTGCGTTGCTTCGCAACCCCTAAGGTATCTACTTCTAAGAAACTCATGCTAGCAGCTGTTCGTGTTTCAAATTCTGGAATATTCCATTCGTCTTCCCTGGTGAAGGAATTTCGGAAAACTGCGTTCAATAACTCCGCTTTAGCGGCACAGTCGTCGGTAACAGTACCATCGGCACTGCGCAGCGAAGGTGTTGACTGCGTCTTGCCGCTTGTGTACTTTACATACGACCAGAATTTTTTCGGATTTTCTACCAAATTTCGAGACAATGTTTCGTTGTGGAACCTATTAAAGGCATCTCGCATTGTAGTCCGTGCCAAATTCCGCGCGTCTGTAAATTTTAGCCAATCTTCGGGAGTTCGCGTTCTTCTGAACTTCGCATGCTTTCTCCGTTGCCTCTGCAACAGCTTTCGGACCTGTTTTGTGTACCACGGGGGATCAGTTCCATCTCTTACCAATTTATGAGGTATGAATCTCTCAATTGCTGTTGCTACTATATCTTTGAATTTGAGCCACATCTTGTCTACATTTGGATAGTCAGTTCGGAAGGAATGGAGATTGTCTCTTAGGAAGGCCTCTAGTGGCACTTTATCCGCTTTTTTAAATAAAATTAGTTTGCGTTTGTTTCTGGTAGATTTGGAAGAAACGGTATTGAGCCTAGCTACAACGACCTTGTGATCACTAATCCCTGTATCAGTCATGATGCTCTCTATCAGCCCAGGATTTTTTGTGGCTAAGAGGTCAAGTGTGTTTTCGCAACCATTTACAATTCGCGTGGGTTCGTGGACTAACTGCTCGAAATAATTTTCGGAGAAAGCACTTAGGACAATCTCGGAAGATGTTTTCTGCTTACCACCGGTTTTGAACAAGTATTTTTGCCAACATATCGAGGGAAGGTTGAAGTCCCCACCAACTATAACCGTATGAGTGGGGTATTTATTTGTTACGAGACTCAAATTTTCTCTGAACTGTTCAGCAACTATATCATCGGAGTCTGGGGGTCGGTAGAAGGAGCCAATTATTAACTTAAAGGATACTTTTTCGAAACCTCGTAATTGTTTACCATTTCGAGGCATAAGTTCGAAATTCAGGCGCTAGAGCAGCTCCGAGTGTGAATGTGTGTCGATGTGTGTGACAGATAAATTTTTAACGTTCTCAACAAAGGTGTGTGGGTGGCACTGAGGGTGTTGCCAAACGGGGGCCTTGGAGGGACTCTTTACAGTCTTATTCACCCACAGCCTAATGTTGAACCCCCGCGTGATCACACCACAGGAGGGCGCGAAAAAGGAAGGATGAAAAAGTATAAAAACTCTTCTCTGCTTTGGACTACGTTCAGATTTCGTCGAATAGTTTTGAACTGTCAATAGCGGTACTACCCTTTATTCAGGAGCAAAAATATCGGCTGCGCTGCAATCCAAAGGGGTCAGATCACGCTTAATGTGACTACAACCCCACGATAGAGTAGGGCTGAAACACCCCTAGGTTGGTAGAAGTGTCGAATGTTGTCAAGAACGTCGTCCTGTTAGTTGTCGCACTGTGAGCTGTAGTTCCAGATCGCTTAATGAATGGATATCAACGCCACAAGGGAAGGTGGTCGCATTGACGTCCTTCATGCCACTGCCTGAAGCCTTTTCATGTCAATTCTGAGAGATGGTGTGTCTAAAATGTTGTCCTCGATCACCCATAAGAAAACCGTGTGATTTCACCCTTAGTGTCGCGGTTCTGACCTCAATCACTGAGGCGTCAAAAGACGCATGCACTGTGGCGGTGGGCAGAATTGTAAAATTTGGTGTTAATGTGACATCATTAACCCACCTTACAGCTTACATGAACTTCTGAGCTGTGGATTTCTTTCCGCATGTGTCGACTTTCAGTCGCCGTGCCACTGAGACGTCGCAGGGCGCCACGCTTTCCCACCGTTACAGAGGAAGGTTGTTGGCACCTTTATGACAAATTTCAAACTTATGCGTCTTAATGGGAGACAATTACGGTATTTCGGTAAAGTGATTCTTAATTTTTTTGTGCATTGTAGTTTTCAGTATTTTCTAATTAGACTTTCGTGCGGTATGAAATGTCTTTCTTTACATATTTGTCGACTGAAACTTCCAGTTCTTTCCTTACACTTTCACTCCAGTTAGACAAGGCTGTTACCATTCGCGCTGTCCGTTTTTGAATACGTTCGACATTCCCAATTAGCCAATTTAGTAGGGATCTTGAGCAGTTTTCCAGTGCGGACCATGCAGGTCTTTTAAAAGATCCTTTTTCTAAGACTATATTTTTCCAGAAACTTACCAAATTTTCTAAGACTGAAACTGCTTAACGTACGCTCGGACTTTGCAACTGCTCCTCTTCACATATCTACGTATTTTGCCTTCTACAACGTTGCATGATGAAAGTAACTCAGTTAATGAGAGTTAGCTTGTGTTAAGTTAATTTCTTTACGTTGGTAGCACGTTGCCAGTCTTTGAAAGAAACATAAAAGAGACTAGGGTTTAACCTAGCGTCAACCATGAGGTCATCAGACACAGATCACAGCCTCTAGTTGGAAAGGTATGGAAATATCGGCAGCGTCGTCTTCAAAGGAATCACGCCGGCATTTGCCTTAAGCGATTTAAGGAAACCAGGAGAAAACTAGATCTGGATAACTAAACGAATATTTGAAGCGTCATCCCTCCTCGCTCGGTGCTAGTCCTTGCATCAATCTCACATATTGCCGAGATGTGACGGTATTAGCTTTTTTTAAATGTTACATATACGAAAAGTCTGACGTTTTAAGTAATACTAGCTGCAGGGTCTTAAGCATGTAACATGAACAGTATTGGTGGTGTGAGGCTTTCCCGTGACGAACCAGCTTCCAGTTGTTCAAGCGCCCTTCATGCAGAATAACGTGTTGCGTACAGCATATCGAGAAGTTTTTATTCAGTTGCAAACTTTGCTAGATATGTCATACTCACATATTTTCACCCAAAGCCTTAACTGTAGTTATATTAGTTTAGGAACACGTTTACGGAAATGAGCATTCATTACGTTTGTTCAACGAACATTTCCTTTACCACTAGTTAATTAAATTCTATGGACAAAAACTCATGATAAAAGGGCAAAATAAATTGGCCTGCATCATTACACGAACACAAAAGAAATGGAGCATCTAAATCTTTTAAGTTTCAACCATGTTTACACAGTGTCTGGATTTCTCATTGAAGAAGACCTTCCGTCTTGTTAGGTCGCCGGATTCAAACAGAGCGCAAATTATTGTTGTGAGCTGCTAAGAAACATGTCTATTGATAAAACTAAGTCCCGTTCCTTAGAAAGTCTGAACTCTGTGACATAAGTGTGTCCGTGTCCAGCTTTAGACTTGATTTCGAAAAACAGTCAAGTGCAGAAAGAGCGTTTTGCTCGAAATACATGTACTGTGAGGCAGAGCTCGATTACGATATCCTGACTGTTCCGAAAGAACAGTCGCCATTTTGATCCAGCAGCCATTATGAATTAAGACACAAAGGAATTGCAGACATTGGCTGCGAGCGGGCATCGATTGAAATCAAAGCTGAAAATTTGTGCATATATAGTTGCAATGGCCACTCTGTCCGATTAGCTTAGTGTTCTGCCGGCACGGTAACTCATTGTGTTTATTCAGAGGGCTGGTCTGCTGGCACGGTAACTCATTGTGTTCGTTCAGAGGGCTGGTGGCTCTGTAATGAAAAAATTGAGTACAGGAATCAATGATGAACTTGAAAGGTTGTCATGTGACGTCCGTCAAGACCGAACGCAACAAACAACGAACCAAATGGGAAAAAAGTGGAATGGTCAGAGCATCTGCCTAGTAAACGAAAGACCATAGTTCGAATACCGTTCCGGGACAAATATTCAACTTTCGCCATTGATCTCAGTCAATGCCCCCTCCTTGGTGTTTTAGTTGATTTGTACTGATGTGCGTAGGACTCGAAACAACACTGCATTCAGGTATGGATTTTGTGTCCTGGAGAGTTTACCATTGTGAATAAATGTGAAGTGACAGAACGTTATTTTCTAAATAGAGTTAAGTCAGTTATTCCGAAAAGAAAGATACGATACATCTCCATAATTAAAACGGAAGAAAACAACGGAAAAGTACCACTGAAACTATTGGCGTTTATGCAGCTGTTGAATCACTCAGTGCATATTTTAGAGACACCGAGTATAGGATTTCTCCTAGTTGCAGACAGATATAGTACATTTGTACACTTAGTAATGTAAATTTTACGATGTATAATTGCAGTGATACAAAATACCCCAATTGCAAAGTCGGAAGTACGTTTGTAAAAAGTGATTTCCTTTCGAAACCGTAAATCGTTTCATCAGGAGTTATCTTGTGGCTAGTAGATGGAAATGTAAACGAAACTGCAAATATTTATGTAACATTTTCTTTCCCTCTTTACCTCATTACGTTTCATTGGTTTATTTATGTGTTCTTATTCACAGGATGAGATATTTTCCCTTAAAAACGACAAATATTGAGGCTCGCATGTGAGTTCAGTGTTCTGAAAACGATTGGGTGTGTTGTTTCTGAGTTATTGGTGTTCGATCCTTGTTTCTACGGTATACGCTACTGTGTTCTCCATTTTCTTAGATGTACTCCATACAAAGTGTTTGAAGAAGAAACTGACACACATGAAGAGATGATGATATGGACTATTCTAAAGTGAAAACATAGCACAAACAATACCTTGTTTCTATGGATCCCGAGATACATCTATTTGAAACTTACAGAAATGCTGTTGATAGTTCACGTTGAGAAAGTTACTTTGTTTTATAGACACTATTTCTTTTAAGTTCAAATTCTAAAATATCACTTCCGATTCAACTTATTTTGCCCCTTGTGTTGAGCGACAATGTGTTCCTAATGGGAAATGGGACCGACAGCTCCCATTAGCAACACAGCAGCTATCTACACATTACATTTGCGACATTGTGCCTTTCATCTTTATTAATGAACGAACAAATATTTGTTCTTTGCCACATGGATATAAAAAAAAAATGATAGAAATATTTACCGCAAATGTAGGCAAGTGTTATGGATTTGTTGGTTGAATTCTCACCTCTTCATTTTGGCCACTAATAGGTAATGTCCCAGATATAATAGTGCATTATCAAAAGAAAAAGTTTTCAGTCTCCACTTAAATGTCGTAACGAAATCAAACCACCTAATATTCCAGGCAGATAGATTCTCATATAAACTCCCACTCCAGATACAATGAAAGTGAATTTTAGTTTGGTTGCTTCTAACGTTATTAACTACCGTGAAACAAGAACAAAAACGAAAACGAACTGCTCAGCACAACAACCACCGAGTTTACAATACCTGATAATCACAGATATTTCCTTACAAGAGAGCTAGCTTGTACAAATTACTAAAATTTACATTACGCAGACTACAATAAAATGATGTCCCCACCCTGTTGCTAGTCAAATGAAGAAAAAGGATCGTAAATTCCCTGCCTTCATTGGCGAAACGCTCTAAGGTTACAAGTCTTCGTCCGTTTCACATTAAAGGTACCGAGTCACTTTTTGAACGTGAGTTATAAAGAGGAATTGGCATCAAAACACGAATATTAACGTCTATTAATTTACAATCAGCTATTGCTTTTCATTTCTTATAGTATCTAATAACTGCATCTCAGAAACAACTAAGATTTGAGGATGTATGTGTCCGATTTTTCATTTTAAGATGATCAATAATATTCCTCTCGCGTCCCTACTAAAACTCTTAAATAAAATATGGAAAGTAATAAAATTGTCAAGGTGATAGTATGCATATGGCATATTTTACCGCAAACCTTTCTTTAGGACATTCGTTATTCATGCATTTGACCGCAATAACACATGTTATTTTGCTTTTGATTAAAAAGTACTTTAAAAGACGCTCAGATGGTTTGAACTAACGTCTATAAAACTTGATGCGAAAAAGTCACAGAGAAAGTGTAAGATGACCTTTTTTTCCTTCAGATTTCTCTTATCGGTAATCGTCTGCTAGCGTGTAGGAATTCCCTTGCCCTGCAAATCAAGTGTAGCGCGGCCTGCGGCTCTGCAGAGGCAACTGACCGAGATTCCGTGTAAAAGGTGTGCGGGCCACTGGGAAGAACTGGTGTGACGTCAGCAGCAACGGCGCACGCTATATGTGCGGGCACAAGGACCGCTGCTGTCAGTTGGCGTTGCGAAGCTGCAGATGATGGTGAGTACCTCAGCGCTGCCTACAAATTCACTGTCACCGCACTCACCTCGCAGTCCTTTTCCGCACGTGCTCAAGAACATTCGCCGCAACGTTCTATATACACCAGCTTTTGGACGATAGAGTTGACCTTCTTGTTAGTTATTTAAATATATGTCTCACATGTGGTCCACACTAAAAAACAGCGCACACCTGAGAGGAGAAACATGGACAGGTTGTGTTCTTAGCAAAATTTCGTTGTACCGCCTTCATTTACTAAACATAATACATCGAACCAAACAAAACTTCTACGATTCCATTCAACGACGTAACTTAGCACCGACATTTCAGATTAGGCTGCGAAACTACTCGTAGTTCGGCTGTTGAATAAGATCTCCGTTGTGAACATGTATTAGACTGTCAAAATCTCGATGAAAAATATTTATTTTCATACAGAAGTTACGTTATTCTTTAGCCGAATTAAGTTTCGAATTATTTAGAACAAGGAGGAAAAAATGTAACAGACGTGAACTCAAAACCAGAATGAAAAATATCTGACCCATTCATTTCTTCATTTTTCCATCTTACACGTATTACTCCAGTGTACATCCTATGGAATAACGGATTGTAAACATTGTTCTAATAACAAATTGTCGTGTGCGTGTTGAGGAATGAAATACATATCACGTCTTTGACGTCAACGTACTGATCAAAGGACACAAATACACAGCTTCACGAGTTTTCATTGTCACGAGAGATAAAAATAGGGTCCCGAACTCATAATTTCTTTATACAGATTGTGACATGCGGAATCAATGTCAGTACATCTCATTTGACTTCGCAGGACGTACGTGATCTAACTGTCGTTGTAGCCGATCTTTCTCATCGATATAATTACGTCAGTAAAAATGACAATAACGTCTAGTCTGCAATCCGTCTTTGTACATTGATGCTTAACATTAGTGGTGGATAGGCTAGCATGACCTTACAGGACGAAAGCTACCAGTCACAGTTGTCAAAGCGAAGTGTTTGATGTTGGGCGAAAGCCTTGTAGGAGAATAGAGCCTACTTTGATAGTTAGATTTCTGAGGATAAGCAACCCAACACCACTAGAGCCGGCCACTGCGGCGAAGGAAACGCGGAAGTAGACTGGAGGCCGCGTATGACGCACAACCAGCTAAGGCACAGCGCTATTTTGCACACTGTCACACAAAACATGTAGCTTATGAAAGCAATATCAGCTCTCGCTCACTGTACGTAAATCAATATGACGTGCAACTATATTTCTCATGCTCATTTGTTTGCGATGATGTGTGTTTTTCTCTTTTTTTTTTAATTTTATGAAACTTAACTTCTTAAACTCATTGAGAAGCTGTAACAGTGTGCTGAACCAGGAAAAACACCCGGATTTTTGTTTTTGTCCGCGCAAGACAAAGAATCGGATTTAGCTCCTGGTTCGGAACACAGTTAGAATGTCCAAGGCCGTTTCATAACGGTGCACACTCCATTGCCGAATGAAAGATTTATTGTGAGATGTATATAGTTGTCCCACACTGTAAACATACCCATGTTATTTTTGTAACTAGCATACAGAATGGTAATTCTGAATATTAGTGTCTGGTGGTTCTTTTAATGGTGGTCCCAGAACAATGAAGGTTACAAACTGACGCTGGATCATTTGGAGATCTGGTAATAAACACGTATAGTAAAAAAGTGGCTCATTAATCCGTATTAATTTGTAACTTCATAGTTTTTGGGATATCATATTGCCTTTTAGTGCGGTGGAAATAGGAAGCAGCCTTAATGTTAGGCTTGTATTTATTGCTGTCAGATAAGCAATCCCTTACATGCGTCCACCACGGGAAACAAAACTGAAAGAATGGCATTCGCACAATATTATTTTTCTAGAAAACTGATTTTCAACTTCTTATACAAAAAGTCATGTTTTAGTGGTTTCAAGTGAATATTGAGACTGGCTTTGGTTAAAAGTGCAGATATTTGGGAAATGTGAACATATATTTCACACGGAATGAATAATGAATATTTGAAACATTAGGTCCGCAAGAAGCTCATTTTACTCTCGTCTGATAACTCTGTTCTACAATAAAGTTTCTGGAAATAATATGGCACATGAGTTAAATACTCGAAGCTGTGACTGCAACTTTTTCACATAAAAAACGCTGAACTGTTTGTGGCGTCGTATCGTGATCGTACTTGCTTTAAATGGACGCCATTAATATTTCGAAAAATGTTTGCTCAGCTGTTAACTAGGCCACATATTGTGTTGACTACACTATATCTGTTCATTGATGTGTAATGCAAACTAGGAGTATTGAGGAATTTTTCTAGTTCGGTAAACACGCAAATCTGATTGAAGCCCCTGGGAAAAAATCATTGTTTAGGACTATGGATATATCTGGAGGCCGCGGTATCGACAGCTGGGCCTAGCAGTATGTTCGTGTGAAGCATCCTTGATACAATTTAAATTCCTCCTAAAATTGTGATTAAGAGAACGATATGCTGAACTTCAGAGATCGCTTGTCCACCAATGGCAGGCCCCACCGCAAGCAATTTTAGACGATCTGCTCAATATCATGGACAATTGTGTCACATCCTGTAGTGATAAGAGAGGGCATCACAATTCAAATATTCTCTATGTCACTAGCGGAGCGACGTCACACACCGTAACTGTCGCTTACAATACGTAACTGGTTTTTCTTACACCTTGTACTTGTATTACTGAGACACATATCAAAGATGTGACAAGGCAGCTTTTATACTGTGCTTGGATTATTTTGTGCCTCTTAAATATGCCTTAACTTAAATATGTAAGTACACTTTGATGTGCTACAAACAACACTGACAGTGCTCAGGACTTAATTCATCCACCTACGATTCTTTGCGCCCTGAATCTTACATCAACATGCTGCAAGCCGGCCGGAGTGGCCGAGCGGTTCTAGGCGCTACAGGCTGGAACCGCGGCCGCTACGGTCGCAGGTTCGAATCCTGCCTCGGGCATGGATGTGTGTGACGTCCTTAGGTTAGTTAGGGTCCTGGAAGCAAGTTATCTAAGGAGTGCCACAGGGGTCAGTCCTGGGCCCGCTATCGTTCTCCTTTATGTCAATGACATGTCGTCGGTTCCGCGCGCCTGTAAATGTGATTGCAGTCCCGATGACCTCAATTGTTTCTTAAGCGTCAGACCTGAAAACATTTATACTGTCATCGTCCAGATGGCTCCCAAGTCGTGTTCAGTTTGCCGCATAACTTGGGATTTAAATTCAAGGGGGAGAAGTCTGAAGAATTTTAATACGTCATCAGAAGTTATTTAGTCCTGTTTTTCGTGAATTATTATCCTCTATATCATATCAGAAAACTGTGAATAATTTAGATTAAACGTAACGTCAACTAGACATAAAATGCTGTCGTTAAGTGTGTACCTCTTTGCCCTCCAAAAGTTTCTGAATACATTTCCACAGAATGTGAAACAACTCGTGCAGCCACTCGTCCTACAGAACTTCCACTTTTGCGAAGCACTCCAAGACGGCACCAGTAGTAAAATCCCTAGATTAATGTTTTGTAAGTGCCACGACCTGGTTACTGAGAAAACGGAGAGAGTTCGAAAGAACCGAGTGGTCGACGACAGACCGTAAACACATTCGAAAGGACAAACTGACGGAGGGAGGAAGGTCATGTTTTTACGTCCAATCAACAGGAAAAACCGAGAGTAAACCAAAATGTTAAAGCCACAATAGGAAACCGAGGGAAAAACCAAGAGCAAGAATGTAATTGTGTACGACAGTAATTTTAGTGGTCCGAAAGCTTCGGGAACATCATCACAAATGAACGACACAAGCGGGCACACTTCCGTCCCACCTTACGCCGCCAGGTTTCGCGAACTGACGCGAGCTCCTAGCCGCCTGCAATTCAACCGCGAAACGAAATAACTCTGGATGCTGGTGCATCTACACTACTGGCCATTAAAATTGCTGCACCAAGAAGAAATGCAGATGATAAACGGGTATTCATTGGTCAGATATATTATACTAGAACTGATATGTGATTACATTTTCATGCAATTTGGGTGCATAGATCCTGAGAAATCAGCACCCAGAACAGCCACCTGTGGCCGTAATAACGGCCTTGATACGCCTGGGCATTGAGTCAAACAGAGCTTGGATGGCGTGTACAGGTACAGCTGCCCATGCAGCTTCAACACGATACCACAGTTCATCAAAAGTAGTGACTGGCGTTTTGTGACGACCCATTTACTCGGCCACCATTGACCAGACGTTTTCAGTTGGTGAGAGATCTGGAGAATGTGCTGGCCAGGGCAGCAGTCGAACATTTTCTGTATCCAGAAAGGCCCGTACAGGACCTGCAACATACGGTCGTGCATTACCCTGCTGAAATGTAGGGTTTCGCAGGGATCGAATGAAGGGTAGAGCCACGGGTCGTAACACATCTGAAATGTAACGACCACTGTTCAAAGTGCCGTCAATGCGAACAAGGGGTGACCGAGACGTGTAACCAATGGTACCCCAAACCATCACGCCGGGTGATACGCCAGTCTGGCGATGACGAATACACGCTTCCAATGAGCGTTCACCGCGATGTCACCAAACACGGATGCGACCATCATGATGCTGTAAACAGAACCTGGATTCATCCGAAAAAATGACGTTTTGCCATTCGTGCACCCAGGTTCGTCGTTGAGCACACCATCGCAGGCGCTCCTGTCTGTGATGCAGCGTCAAGGGTAACCGCAGCCATGGTCTCCGAGCTGATAGTCCATGCTGCTACAAACGTCGTCGAACTGTTCGTGCAGCTGGTTGTTGTCTTGCAAACGTCCCCATTTGTTGACTCAGGCATCCAGACGTGGCTGCACGTTCCGTTACATCCATGCAGATAAGATGCCTGCCATCTCGACTGCAAGTGATACAAGGTCGTTGGGATCCAGCACGGCGTTCCGTATTACCCTCCTGAAGCCACTGATTCCATATTCTGCTAACATGTCAATGGATCTAGACCAACGCGAGCAGCAATGTCGCGATACGATAAACCACAATCGCGATAGGCTACAATCCGACCTTTATCAAAGTCGGAAACGTGATGGTACGCATTTCTCCTCCTTACCCGAGTCATCACAACAACGTTTCACCGGGCAACGCCGGTCAACTGCTGTTTGTGTATGAGAAATCGGTTGGAAACTTTCGTCATGTCAGCACGTTGTAGGTGTCGCCACCGGCGCCAACCTTGTGTGAATGCTCTGGAAAGTTAATCATTTGCATATCACAGCATCGTCTTCCTGTCGGTTAAATTTCGCATCTGTAGCACGTCATCTTCGTGGTGTAACAATTTTAATGGCCAGTAGTGTATCTCGTTCTCGATGTCCCAGTCTGTTTCAGATTCTAAAGAAAATTTGTGTACGTTGCATCTGCAACATTCGTGTGTCTTAGTTGTGATGAAAATGCTTGGTTGTATGAATGTGGACCAAGAAACTTTTCTTTCCTGATGTTTGTCGAGAGATGCATTGGAGCACCACCGTATACTCCAGGAGTATGAAAAGCTTCATTGCATTTGTCTGTGTAACCGTTTATTTAATTGCTTCGTACGCAAAGCATGGATTACTGGGACCATATAAGCTACGTGACTACCATATGCTATGTCCACTTCATCAGTATCTCAGTGAGCACGCACCACAGCATTTTACATGACAGATCAAAGGCCTGTCGCCTCATCATAATCCCAACATTAGGTCTGAGTTATTTTCTGTGGTCACCGATTGTCAGTCTTTTTCTCCATTTGCACAGTCGGCCCTGAGAGCAGTGCTAGTGCTGTCGCTGGTGGGAGCGGTGATGTCGCAGTACAAACCGTCGTACGCGGGCAGTGGGTGGTCGTACCCCGGCCCTCTGCCGCAATTCACGACTGACGTCGGGCTCGACAACCGCGTGGGTCTGGAGTCCACCAGCAGCACACTCTCACCTGAAGAGGACGTCGCATCGCTCGTCTCTGCCTGGCCGGCTGACCGTCAGCCCTTCTGGTTCGTCAACAGGTATGTAGCTCCAACTCTCGGTTCATCTTACACTTGCTGGGCTGAGTACTGAGTACTGAGTACTGAAAAGTACTCCACTGCAGTGCTATATTTGCGACATAGTATGCTGCTCCTTCGTACGTCGGTAAGACAATGACAGATATAATGAACAACCTATTGTTACTGTGGAATTATTTTCTGTTTCCAAACTACTCAGACAAGCTACTCAACCACCTAAAGTGATGGAATGGATCTGAAGTTAACAAGAAACATAAAAGCAGATCAAGATGGCGAGACGGATTGACTTGGTATTAACTACTGAAAAAAAAGAGAGCAAGAATTCCTCTACAACCTTGACTGACTACAAAGTGGCAGTTATCTCTTCCTCCATCGGAAGTTCTTTCGTGACCAACGTTATAAGGTGGATGAAAACTACAAGGACCAAGTGAAAACATTTTTATGTGTAGAAAACTAGTTTATGGTGCATAGAAAGCAATGATAATTAACAGTGGGAAATATTTACTTTCTGTAACTTGGTTTCCCGAGATGTCTCATATAACGTGCAGTACACTATACACCCCATGATGCAAAGTATCAGGACATATCTATGTAATGCGGTATTGACAACTACACGTCACGAGAGGCGGACATACCAATATAACAGGAGGTGAGGATCGTTGTGCTGTCAGTAGAGAAACAGTAACAGCAGAATGAGTTGGTCGGGAGAGTTCAGTTGACTTCTAACGTGGACTAGTCATTGAATGTCACCTGACTAACAAATCAGTCAGGAAAATTTCAACCATTATGAAGCTACCCAAGTCGACTGTTGGTGACGTGACTTTGAAGTGGAAACGTGAAGTAACTACCACAACTACACCAAGACCAGGTAGATCTCATGTATTGTTGTACAGGGACTGTCAAACATTGCAGAGGGTAGCTGTAAAAATCGCATGAAATCAGCGGTAGGAATCATTCAAGAGTTCCAAAGTGCTACCAGCAGTCCAGATAGCGCAATGACTGTGCTTGCTTAGTTCAAAAGAATACGGTACAGCGGTCGGACAGCTCATCATAAACCATACATTTCTGCAGTCAGCGCTAAGCCAAGTTTAAGGTGGAGCAAACAGCGACGCCACTGGACCGTGGATGAATGGAAAAGAGTTTGGAAATTACTCTAAACCCTGCGGCAAGCCAGTGGAAGGGTTTGGATTCGACGAGAGCCTCTAGAACGTTAGCTGCCATCATGTGTAATGCCAACAGTAAAGTACGGACGAGGTGGCGTTACGGTATGAGTCCTTTTTCCGCGGTTAAGGTGTGATCCACTTATTTCGATTAAGAAACACTAAATGCGGAAGGATACTAATACATTCTACAACATTGTGTACTAACTACAGCAGAGAATGATTTCAGAAACGTTCATTTTTTTGTATCGACATGACTAAGCACTCTATAATGAAGAATTATCCATGGGACAACGGTTTTTAGAAAATAACTTTCCTGAAATGGACTGGCTTAATCAGAGTCCTAACTAGAACCCAACGAAACACATTCGGGATAACTTACACTTTCACTCCGTTCCAGACCCCAGCTTCCAACATATCTACCTTCTCTGGTTTCTGCTCTTGAGAAAGAATGGGCCACTATTCCTCAACAGACATTCAGACACCTCACTGAAAGTGTCCTCAGCAGCGTTCAAAACGTCATGAAGGCGGAAGGTGGACACAGGACGTATTAATGTCCAGTAATTGGTGTCCTGATACTTTTTGTCAGAAAGTTTATTTATTTATGATTTTATGATTTTTCATTTTTACTCATGAAAGCCAGTACTTTAGGAGTCACTCGCTGTGGGGTTTTTAGAGAGAGAGTAGGAACTACTTTTGAAGTTCGCCATTTCTTCTCTAAATACTTTCTTCGTATATCTTTATTGCTTTTCATTTGCGATTTTCATGTGTCCTCTTTTAGATATTCCGTATTTTAGCCCTTACTTCTCTCTCTTCTTGCACCATTACAAGACGTTGTAGCTCTCATTTTTTTTTGTCTTCCCAAAAATGTGATGATGTGCTTTCCAGTTCCTTACTCTCATTTTTGCGCTGTCTGACATTTTTGCAGCACAACCAATATTCCAGCACTGTACCTTTCACAGGGTTCTCAATTTTTTCTCAAACATTGCACGGGCTATTTCCGTTGTAAAGAAAGGAAGCAACAAAGGCGGTTGGAGCTAATATGTTGTCGACGACGAAGTCATTAGAGACGTAGTGCAATGTCGGATTGGACAATGGTGGGGAAAGAAATCTGCTGTATTCTTTCTTTACAAAGAATCTCTCTCGATATTCACCTTAAGCAATTTTGGTTAACAATAGGAAACGTAAATTAATATGTCCAGAAGGGTATTTACCGCCCGCTCCTTCTGAATGCGAATCCTGTGTCTCAGTCTTTGGGCCGTAAGGGTCGTCACTCACGTCTTGGTGGCTCCTTAGATTGTGTCAAATGTAGTGTGTCTACTCCTATTCTACTTTTGTATTTCTAATTCTTAAGTTTTAGAGGTACTATTTCAGTGTCATCTCTTGACAAATGTTCATTTCACTTCAAACTATTCTGGTTTATTATTTCACTGAGGACGCATACGTGTAGTTTGTTTTTAGTGGTCGATAATCCTGTATGCACTCGTACAACCTTTTCCTCTTGTAAGAAATCCCTTTTGTTGCCTGTGTATTCCACTTATTTATTCGTAAAGACTTCACATTAGCTTTCATATAACATATTGTGACAACCAAATTCTTATGGAATTTCATTACCGTCCATGTTTTGTGCTTTGTTTTTGGAGTTTCTGCTAATGGTTCCGTAACAGAAATGAAATTTATATAATTTTTTTTACCATATTGCCTATAGTCGTTAGCTGTTGCACATGCCCTATACCGGAAACTTTTAGTTGATTTATTGTTTCATTTAACGGATAATCTTTGGACCTTTTATCCAGGACTTATAAAAGCCATTTTTTTGTTCCGGCGGTATTTTTTGATTATTATTTGCATTCTATCGTAAAGGTGCGAATATTTCAATAGTGACTGATTCCAGTGACAAAGGCCATTCTGGTTTTCAAGACAAACTGCGGGCACGATTCTTGAAATTTTCTAGGCTTAAGGAGTATTTCATGAAGTTTCAGGATTGCAGCCGGATGACAACCATTCATCCATCTTCAGGTGAGTGTTTGCACTGGAGATCGCTAGTTCAAATCGCTAACTTCATACAAAAAACTGGCCTGGAGAGACATGCTCAAAGGCAGCTGCTGCGTGAATGACGTCTGTTGGGTTTCGCGCCCTCTGTAATTCAGATGTTGAATTAATCATCTGAATTGTAGCTCGGCAGCCCTGATTTCGACAGAGAGCGCGTACGTAGTATCACTATTGCGCATGCACCAGCGTACCATTGAGGGAGCAATATTCGAAGAGGGCGCGAAACTCTAAAGAGGTCATTCATATACCGGCTGCCTTTGCGCACCAATTTTTTTGTAAAGCTAGCGATGTGAACTAGCAATCTCCAGTACAAAACACCCCCCTGAAGATGGCTGAATGGTTGTCAGTCGAATTATCGTGGCAATCCCGAAACGTCGTGAAATAAACTGCGGGTAAATAGATGTTTTAGCTAACTTTGGGAACGCATGCTGTGCAGGGACCAGATCCAGCAGCACATCGGACGACCGCAGCCTCAGGCCGGATCTCAACCGCAGACGCAGCGTCCTCAGACGCAGACGCAGCAGCCCGAGCAGCCGCAGGCGCAGACGCAGACGCAGCAGTCTGTGCAGACACAGACGCAGAAGCCTGAGCAGACGCAGCCTCAGAGACGCACTTTCCCCCAGGCAGCTTCCAGTCGGCAGTAGCCTCTATTCTCACATATCATACATACTGCAAATGTGATGTTACTAGACATCTGATACTGATAAACAGTTTTATAATAAAACTGTAAAATTGTTTACTTGCTTCCTCTAAGGTGCCAAAACATGTAATCACATTTTATTTTTTACTAAAATAACGATTCGTTTCTCTTTAAGACTGACAATAAAACAGTTTAGTAATTTAATTCGTGTTACTTTTATTTTTGTGTTTAGATTATAAACAGAACAATGAAAATACTTTAACAAGACACGTACAAATTATTTCCATTAACGACGGAACATCCTTACGACAGATTTAGCAGAAATGTGTAGTTACATCGGTATTTTCTAGGGCTCCCTACCTCAATCAGCAAAATCGGAACTCTCTTAGGAACACTTCGTTGTCCATCTGATTAATACCCCTTTTTCTCACGAGTGGGTAGAAAAATCTTGTCGAAATTCATGCCAAATTACACCCTTGGCGGTGTAAAAAATTTAATTTTTGAGTCAATGAAACCAAAATATACGGCCATTTACGTAACAAATTTTGATACTCGCAAACACACTCATCAAAATCTGTAGACGAACTAACTGTATACATAATTAAGTTTGTGCGAAACTCTCAGAGCGCGAGACCTGTTCACAAATGATTCAAATGGCTCTAAGCACTATGGCACTTAACATCTGAGGTCATCAGTCCCCTAGACTTAGAACTACCTAAACCTAACTAATTTAGGGACATCACACACAGCCATGCCCGAGGCAGGATTCAAACCTGCGACCGTAGCAGCAGCGCGGTTCCGGACTGAAGCGCCTAGAACCGCTCGGCCACAACGGCCGGCGACCTGTTCACACTTGTCCGATTTTCCTTTATTTTATTTTCACCATAGCATCACGAATACTTCTAAGATCTTTTATGGCGGTCTGAACCGGCTGTCGACTCCATCCACATAGTAGCTCTGCAATTCACACCTAAGTGCCTGGCTGTAGCTCATGCCATAGCAAAGCACCCATCTATTACATATCGAATAAGAAATCGACTTTACCCTCTTCACAGCCACATACATACATACATACATACATACATACATTAATCCTTGTTCCATAGATCATGAATACGACATTTCGTAATGATGTGGAACGTGTCACTTTAACATAAGTTTTCTTTACACAAAATAATTAATTAATTAATTCTTTTTTTTACAGTTATTAATTTATCTCTAAGAATTCATCTATTGAGTAGAAGGAGTTGTCATTCGGAAATTCTTTTAATTTGCTTTTAAACGTTGGTTGGCTATCTGTCAGACTTTTAATACCATTTGACAAATGACGAAAGATTTTTGTGGCAGCATAATTCACCCCTTTCTCTGCCGAAGTGATATTTAATCCAGAATAGTGAATATCATCCTTTCTTCTAGTGCTACACACAAAGTGGTCAAAAGCCGATGGCTGTCCATTATCATTCATTCCATAGGTGCCAGCCATGCAACTTATTGTGTGTGACAGTTACTGTTGTTACTAGTATTGTGTTTAACCTCCGGTATTTTTACTACGTTTAGGTATGATAAAGTCGGAATTTCAATGCGGTTGATCTCAGATACCAGTGGGGATCAGAATGTGGCATTAAGCAGGTCATTTCAGAAATTCTATCTGACTTTCTTCGAGTTTCAATGTAAAGATCCTTGATTTGCGGTAGGACATTGACATCTTCGCACAGAAATAGTCTGATTCTAAAGGTTTTTCATAGCTTGAGAACGGAAGGTGGGGCCGCATTTTTGACAATTTAGTTATAAATATAGCAACCTCCTCAACACCATTGACCCAAGTTACCGATTGAAGCCCGAACGGGGAGACATGGCTGCAAGTTCTCTCTATTAACTGACTTGGATGACTATTCCTTCGTACGCTATGCTTTAGAGTATGGCGGACACGGTCAGCCCGCATCTCGTGGTCGTGCGGTAGCGTTCTCGCTTCCCACGCCCGGGTTCCCGGGTTCGATTCCCGGCGGGATCAGGGATTTTCTCTGCCTCGTGATGGCTGGGTGTTGTGTGCTGTCCTTAGGTTAGTTAGGTTTAAGTAGTTCTAAGTTCTAGGGGACTTATGACCACAGCAGTTGAGTCCCATAGTGCTCAGAGCCATTTGAACCATTTGGACACGGTCAATTACTTTCTTAGGCCAAGTAGAGCAATGACTGGAGTCAGTGCCTCTCTGGCGCTTCCAGTTCACAATAGCGTCCTTCGCAAAGGGCGTGGACACATGTAAAATCTCACTGATACAGTACTCAGACTTAAAGACTCTACAACTACAAAAAAAAAAAAAAAAAAAAAAATGGTTCAAATGGCTCTGAGCACTATGGGACTCAACTGCTGAGGTCATAAGTCCCCTAGAACTTAGAACTACTTAAACCTAACTAACCTAAGGACAACACACACATCCATGCCCGAGGCAGGATTCGAACCTGCAACCGTAGCGGTCGCGCGGTTCCAGACTGAAGCGCCAGAACCGCTCGGCCACCAACGGCCGGCTCTACAATTACACCTGGTTCAAATTACTGCAGTTTCTTGCGTTGACTATATTTTGACAGAAATTACATCTATGATACTGATAAAATACAGTGGTGAAAAAATATGGACAAAACAAAACCGTGCCTAATACGGTGTAAGAAAGCCTCTGGCGTATAAAAGTTTCCAGCCCTCTCTGAATGGATAAATACGGCTTCTGCATGGTTTCAAGATAATCTTATACCACTGTTACCCCCGAAATAGTGACTCTGTCCAAAGTAGACCACAAAAGGTAGATAATACTGAGATCTGGTTACTGTGGAGGCCAGGGGAGGGGAAACAATTCACCTTTGAGTTCACAAAGCTAGTCCTGAACGACACGAGATGAATTAACAGGGGCCATGTCGTCTTGCAACACAGCAACACCATTGGGAAACAAACATTGTGGATGGGACAGACCTGATCATCAAAAATGGTCACTTACTTCTTGGCTGTAATGTGACCCTGCACAGTAACCATGGGGCCCATAGAATACTACTATATGGAAGCCAAAATCATCAACGAACACCGCTATGTTTCAGTCTTGGAATGGCAACTCGGTCAGAAGTTGGAAACAGTGTGAAACAGTACTTACCCGACTAGATGACTTTCTTCAGTTGCTCCATAGTCCAGGTTTTATGGCTTCGGCACAACGTTTTCCTATTACGAGCACTTGCATTACTGATGAATGGTTTTGGAATTCCAGCTCGCTCTGTAATTACCTGGTTGTGGAAGTCCATTCGTGCTTTTTTGGTGCTGACGAGTTTCGCGAGTTAGACATTCAGTTCTGCAGCGACTTTTGCAGTTGTCGTGCTCTTATTTTTTCGCCACAATCCTCTGCAATGACCGTTTGTCACTGTTACTCAACACACACTTTCGTCCGCTTTCTGACTTAGTGGATGATGTTTTCCCTCTTTCTCTGTACAGTATGTAAATCTTCGAGATTGTGCCTCTTGAAACACTAACCACTTCGGCTACCTTGGTTACGAAAGTATACACTGTACTAGCACCAATTATTTGCCCACGTTCGAATTTACTTATCTCCAACGTAACGCACTCACAACTACAGACAACACTGTTCTGATCACGACTGACACTTGCAACGTATTGAGGACACTACAAAAGTGTCGTTCATGCTCAAATACAACAGCGCAAACTGCAGTCTTAGTTCGCATCTACATTTATGTTCAAGCATGCTTTCCTCGCGGTGTTTTCCGGCCTCTGTGACCGAGCGGTTCTAGGCGCTTCAGTCTGGAGCCTCGCGACCGCTACGGTCGCAGGTTCGAATCCTGCCTCGGGCATGGATGTGTGTGATGTCCTTAGGTTAGTTAGGTTTAAGTAGTTCGAAGTTATAGGGGATTTATGGCCTCAGATGTTAAGTCCCATAGTGTTCAGAGCCATTTGAACCATTTGAACCTCGCGGTGTTTCCATATTTTTGTCCAACCTCTGTATGTTTGCATTTATATACAATTCAAGTGAATAACCCTTTTTTCATACCTCACTCTCTAATGGCCTTCTTTTCGTCACATAGACTGTGTCCCAAGACATTTGGCCACTAGTTTCCATGCTGCCAAATGTGCAACATAGGGAAATAATCTCGCGCTAGAGAGAGGGTTGGGTTTGGGTTGTTTGGGGAAGGAGATCAGACAGCGAGGTCATCGGTCTCATCGGATTAGGGAAGGATGGGGAAGGAAGTCGCCCGTGCCCTTTCAAAGGAACCATCCCGGCATTTGCCTGGAGCGATTTAGGGAAATCACGGAAAACCTAAATCAGGATGGCCGGACGCGGGATTGAACCGTCGTCCTCCCGAATGGGAGCCCAGTGTGCGCTAGAGAGAACAAGGTTCAATATTTTAGTTTCCTTGTAGCGCTCTCACGACTGTGATCAAGTACCTTTTCAAGCTACACCAAGAGAATCGAACTGAAGGACAGAGTTAGTCATGACTGACTTCCTGAAGTAGCGTGCTCTTAAAAGTCAGTGGACTTTTCGAATCATTTAAAAGTTAGATGTCTCTATCGACGTTTGTAGCTAATTTTCGAATATACCTATACAGGGTGTTTCTGTGAATGTGTGCAAAAATGTAACAAGACATAGAGAATGCTCCAGTGAACAATTTGAGGTAGGGAACCTGGGATCGGAGAAGTCAGCTTAAGGAGAGATGGAAGTAAGCTTGTCTACCACTTTGTCTAGCTTTACTGTTTTCCAGATTATTTACAAGTAACATGCGTACAAGTTTATACGTTCTGTGCTATTTATTTACATGTACATTCTTTGCCGGCCGGGGTGACCGAACGGTTCTAGGTGCTACAGTCCGGAACTGCGCGACCGCTGCGGTCGCAGGTTCGAATCCTGCCTCGGGCATGGATGTGTGTGATGTCCTTAGGATAGTAAGGTTTAAATAGTTCGAAGTTATAGGGGACTGATGTCCTCAGAAGTTAAGTCCCATAGTGCTCAGAGCCATTTTTTTGTACATTCTTTACTTCCTACAAGGAAATGAGGAGGACAAGCCTGATTACTAGGAAGTCATGCTGCAGGTTTTATTTACTTTACTTGTCCATATGGTGGCTCTGTTATATCGTGTTTATATTGCTCCTTGATAGAACGTACTATGAATCAACGGCAGACCCACTCATTACTCAGTGCTATTCAGAGACGTAAAGTACAATACGATGGAGTAGTAACGGTACAGTTTCGCAGAACTCACTGACGCGCACCTTGTGAATGGGGAAGTACGTTGCAATGATCTAGCTGCTGAAAGGCTGTACAGGGAACGATTTCCTGACAGGTATCATCCGTCACGAAAGGTGTTTTTTCTTTCGACCCACGAATGCAGGAGACCGGTTCATTGGAAAGAAGAAGTTAGGAACGTGGCAACGTGAGGACCACTTGCACACCCGATTTGGCAGTGGAGGTGCTGGAACGTGTTGCAGCGGATCCCACCGCAAGTATTCGTCGTATTGCTCGTGAAATTGCAGCTGTACATACTAGCGTGCGGCGAGTACTCCACGAATAACGATTACACCCACATCACCCACGAGTCCATACAATGCTTGTGACTTTGCACCAAGGGTCGCATTATGTGTGGTTGATCCAACAACGGGTTGATCGAGCAGATTTCCTCCAAATCATGCTGTTTACTGACAAGGCCTCATTTGATCGTGGTGGTATTTTGAACAGCAGGAATAGCCATGTGTGGGATGAGGAAAACCCTAAAGCTGTAGTAGAGTCACACCATCAAGTACGTTTTGCTGTGAATATCTGGGCCGGTATTGTAGGTGACAGTCTCAGTGGGTCGTATCTTCTGCCTGGCCGTCTGAGTGACCACTTGTACTTGAGGTTCGTGCAAAGACTTCTACCTGGGTTGTTGGAGAACGTACCTTTGGCTGTTCGTGAGATGATGTGGATACCACGTGACGGTGCACCGCCTCACTTCAGTGTGGATGTCCGCAGCCATCTCAGTGCTGTATTTCCTGGCCGCTGGTTTGGAAGGGGAGGTCATATTCCACGACCGGCGAGGGCACCTGACCTGAAATCTCTTAATTATTACCTATGGAGATATCTAAAGTCATTTGTGGATATGGAAATGGACTGTAGCTGCCTGTGATGTGAATCGAAACACACCAGGGATATTTGTCGGGGTGCGTCAAAATCTTGTTCGCCGATGTCATTCTTTATTGAGGCTGATGGCTATCAGTTTTAGCACATTTTGTGAGATGCAGTACAAATGGTAGGTTCATTGTGTCACTGGTGGTATTTGCAGTCAACTGTGACTAATGTAAGTAAAACAGTGCACAGTAATATGATTTTATTCCTATTATCTACTTAAGCAGGCTTCTTCCACCCCAGGTTCCCTACTTCAAATTGTTCAGTGGAGCATTCTCTATGTCCTGTCAAATTTTTGCACACTCTTACGAAAGCAGCCTGTAGATGAATTACGTTTTACGACCGTATGCCTTCCCCTTCTACATACAGCTCCAGCACAGTCACCTCCTGCTTCTGTAACACCGTGACTGCAGCTATGATTAAATGTTTCATTCAGTATTAGGTTCAACATAGAGGGAATAGGTGGATGCTATGATATCAATTAATGCGACACAGTTCCAACGAAATTTTCACTGTATTCGTATGTAGTCCCTTCTCACGCCTGTATTGTTCACATGCTGCTTTTACACACGAATCTTAGCCAGTTTCATGTCTGCTGATCGTCTATTTGCGAGCACAATTACTATGTTACTGGTTTCGTCCACGTGGCGCGGCAGATGTACCGGGATGTGAGTTTATATCAACGCACGATTTGGCTTAACTTCTACATTGAACGCACCGTCGGCGTCATTACGCAACACACACGAGTAAACCCACCATCAAAAATTAATTTTAACACGAAATTCAACGTTTCTGGCATCGCGTTGCGCTCCTTGGTTCTGACCAACGAGACAGCCAATTACGGTCTCAGTGAAGCGCTAACCACCACGGCTTGAGCTCCAAAATAAATGCAGCGCTAACAGCGCTAACACGACTGTCGATACCAACGATAAAATATATAACTTGCAATACTTAGCGTACATTCATACACAATTCGAATGGAATCTGTATAAGCAGTTAAATGACTTGGCTGCTTCATTCTTCATAGTGCACTCTTGTCACAAAATTTCATGAATCACTTTGAAAAATACACTGACTTTTAAAGCTAGGCTCCTTTAGAAACTCATTGTTGCCTAATTACGTCTTGTAGTTCGAGTCTCCCAGCTGTATCTAGCATAGATAAGTAGTGAGAGCATTAAAAGAAGCCTTAATGTAAGTATTATATACTGCTTCAAATATGCAGATTATATATTGTCTATTTGGATTAAAGTGACAAGACATTTAAACACATTGTTTGATCACTTCAACAATCAGTACCTACAAATAAAAACATCAGCCATTTGGACTGCGAGTAGTATCACGTTTCTTCAGGATGCAGTTACTGTAAGAAATAACTCTTTCAAGCAAGCAACTGTGTAGTCTAAGTGGGTTACAAGAAGATATGCCACTTAGCAAGTAACCAGTTAGGGAGTTACCAGAGGAGATATCACCAATCTGATAACTCCGTCAAAGATGCGTAATGGATCCCTAACATTGAGGCGTAGTCCAAGGCCTAGGTCTGCGACTCGCTGTCCGCCGAGGGAAGAACTCGTCACATATTTGCAGGTCAGTTCTGGTCAGGAGCCTGCAGATGAGGGACCCCATAGTGGTCAACGCAATTGCCTGGCGTAACTCCTGGCGATGTCTGGCTTCTCGGAGTCCGTGCGCTGGCCTAATTACTGCTAAGGCGGAGGTATACAGAGTGGATTAATTTCAGGCATGTGACTTACGAAGAGAAATAGTCCCGCACTGACTGTGCCTCCCGTCGTCGGTTGGAACAGCGCCAGATGGCGACATAAGCGCCTCCAGCGCCTCTAGCTTACAACTTGGAAACTGCTGTGGTCGTGACTGGCCTGCAAGCGCCAGTGCATGAAGTGGACGACGCCTTAGGCTAAGTCATCCACGGGACGTGGATGTGCATGCAGTACGGTCGAAGTGCAGGCGTGAATATTGCAGCCATCTTGCTCATAGTCGAAGATACTGCATTCCTTCCCCCTTGGGAAAAGAGACAATGAATCCGTCGAGTCACTGCTGCAGAGACTGTACTTCCTTCCCATGGGGAGAGAAAGACGGCAGCACCTACCCAATGCCAGAGAGTGCAGCGGTATCCGCATGGGTACTGTGCTTAGCCTGGTAGACGTGGCGTGTCCGTTTATTCCTAGGCAGCCTTAGGCGGCTGCAGCTCAGATCCTGGAACCGGTATGCGAGGATGGGAGGCGTCGTGGTGTGAAACGGTCCTTTCGCGACGGCGAACATCAAAGTGGGCGAGAACGGGCACGACTGAATAAGAAAAAGATTATGAATAGGACGTCATGGAAGAGCTAATGGCACAAAGCCAGGAAATGTGCAGTAAGGAAGGCAAACAGAAGCAAAGGGCAGAGCACTGGAGGAGTACATTGAGCGAAAAACCATTGGAAGATCCGACACGGAGGAACACGGTAGGTAAAGGGTGGAGCACTGGAAAGATTGGTTCATTGAGCACCCACTACCAGTGTGTGTGTGTAGGAGCAGGGACAAGAAGAAGACGGACTGTCAGAGGAAGTGGTCCGCTGAGCACTTGTTACTGCACTGTGTGTGAAAGGGAGGATCGCCGAAAGAATTGGACCGTTGAAAGCTCACCGCCGCAGCGTGCACAGGAACACAGAATGAGAAACGGAGGTGGGCCTTGAGTGAGGGATGATGAATGGAGGGCCCAGTAGAAAGCTGAGAAGGATACTGGAGCCTGGGAGGCCAGCAGAAAGAAGGCAGTGCACCAGAGGTATCCATTGAGGGTGAAACTGCCACAGGCCGGCGGAGGCGTCGACCTGCAGGGGGGTGATCTTCTCATCCCAAAAGATTGTTGACCCTTATAGCTCTGGAGATGGCAGACTCTGGAGGACATCCTCATCACTGCCCTGGTGTGGCAGACGTGGCCTTGAGAGGTAGTCGAATCTTTATCCGCATCGAGAATCTGTTATGGAGTGGGTTCAGTACATACAGATGAAACAGGAGTCAAGTAGACTAGAAGTAACAACATGTTTATTCTGAATACAGCTAGAGGAAGAAAAAACACTATCAATCAACTGTATAGTCTAAGACATACCACTTACAGGTAACCACCTAGGGTGTTACTAGAGGAGATTGGACTTGGTCAGGAATTAATTACTCGGAATGAGGAACCGCAATGCGGTCGATGCTGTTGCTTGGCGTATCTCCCGACAATGACTGGTTTCTCGGAGGCCGTGCGCTGGTCTGAGTACTGCTGAAGTGGAGGTATACAGTGCAGACTACTTTCAATCACGTGACTTGTGGAGAGAAATAATCTCTCACTGGCTGCGTTGTCACTAGACGGCGACAGAAGCGCCTGCAGTGGTGGCGTGCTGAGTTCCCGGCGATAAAAAGCCATATTGTTGTGCTAGCTTGATCCCCGGAAACTGTTGTGGTCGTAGTTGGCCTGTAGACACCACTGTAGGAAGTGGACGGCAGCTGAGACTAGGCCATCCGCGGGACGTGGGTGTGCATACAGCTGTTGTACACTCGTAATGTTGGTGTGTATCCTGTGCTATGAATGCTGTTGAGAAATTAATAAACGTTACTCTCATTGAAATCAGTATAAATACACATTGTTTCAAAATATTCTGAAAAACTACTTGAGACATAGTAGTACTTTATTGTCCTCCGCACTCAATGCTTAATAAACTATAGCTTTAAACTACATAATGAATCATCTCTCATCTGTTCCCACATAATAAAGAGAGTTGAACATCACAAGATTTGTTATCTCCAGAAACGGATATAACTCTCTACTGATTGACTGCATTATAAATAACAGACAAAAACTGAAGATTGTCTTCCTATTGTGTACACCATCTGCAGTTATGTCCATTGGTTGTATGAAGTGATGCGTTATCCAATACTTAGGACAAATTTCCCCTTATATGACAAAAACTATGAAACACAGCATTTATAAAACACTTACAGTATATGTTTCCATGGTCTTACTATTCGTGTATTGGAGTTTATCTGTAGGATTTTTTCCATTTTTAATGCAGGTGCCTTTGTGAAGTTACTCTGTATCCTGGCCGTCAGGCAACCACATGATCCTCAGTCTAGGATTATTGATCCGGAGCTATGTTAAAACATTAGATCTTATTTTCCTGACTTTAATGAATATCCACACTTGTGCGTGATTTGGAATTGTTGCACCGATACTGAATTTATCGAAAGTTTACTATGTTATTGCACTCAGCCAACCACATAGTTCTCAGACCAAAATCATCCATCCGTGGCTACGTTAAAACGTGGGATCTCCTTCTACTGAGTTTAATAAGTGCCCATAAACATGTGTAATTCTGACATATTCGGCGTTTTCTGAATTTATCGAAGACAGACTGCAGTTTGACAATCAATCAACCACATGATCTGATTACGGACATTAACGTAGTGCAACATGAGTAGTCCCTTGTACTTATTCCAGAGAATATAAGATGGTAACGTATATTTTTGGAAACTTCCTTCCAGGGTTAATGATTTTTGTCTTTGGGCCCTTATAGGTGTTGGTCATCGACTCCTCCATTCCATCTAAACTTACCCCCCGCCCAATACTCACCAGTGCATTCTAGGATTCTAGGTTTTGGTATTTACACATTTAGATTAGAACTGATGAGATCCTGAACGCAGAAATATATAAGTGACTCGAACGTGCAGCACCCCTTCTGGTTCGTACTTGATCCTCCGATTCCCACAAAGTGGACTGTATTTGATTATTTCACATTATATATTTCGATTTTTTAGATGAATCTTGTTCATGAGGGATCGTTTCCAATGGAATGTGTTACGTGACTTTCACAATTCTTAGTGCGAAATTGTACCCTGTAAGGATATTAATTTTGATTCATACGAATAAGCCAGTAGATTTTAAGGTGACTAATTATAGCCCCACAGTTTATAATCGCCTTCCCATCTAGTCACTTCCAACTCCCCTCTCCCAGCAATTTTAAACTGAATAAAATGTTTTGAGTATACCTGGCACTGGAAGGAAACTGGCCTCTGTGTAAGTTAAATTACTGAAATCACAGAGAGCATTCAACTGCTCGCGACGTTATGTTCCCCATCTCCTCTATGGACACCGAGTAATCAGTATATTGTTGTAATCACATGACTTTTGTCATCTCAGTGCAAGTTGTGTCATAAATTTCTTTTACCCCCAAAATTCAATTCAATATCTCCTTATTAGTTACACTCTCTACCCATCTAATGTTCAGCATTCTTCGGTAGTACCACATTTCAAAAGCTTCTATTCCCTTCTTCTCCACTTTTAGCTTCCATACAGGACTACACTCCAGACAAATACCTTCAAAAAAGACTTCCTAACTCTTAAATTTATATTCGATACTGACAGTTTTCTGTTTTTGAGAAATATTTTTCTTATTATTGCCAGTCTACATTTTCGATCCTTTCTGCTTCGACCATCGTCTGTAATTTTGCTGACCAAACAACACACCTTATCTACCACTTTCAGTGTCCCATTTACTAATCTAAATTCCTCAGCATCGTTTGACTTAATTTGATTAGTTCCATTATCTTTGTTCTACTTTTAGTGACATTAATGTTATCACCTCGTTCCAAGACTATTCATTCCGTTAAACTGATATTCCGAGCCTTTTGCAATCTCTGACAGAATTGCAGTGTCACTGACAAACATTAAAATTTTTATTTATTCTCCCTTAACTTAATTCCTTTTCTACAGTTTTCCTGCTTCTTTCACAGCTAACTTTGTAGAGATTAAATAACGTTGGGGATAGGCTACAACCCTCTGGACGTGGTGGTATAGTGGGTAAAGAACTGGACTCCAGCCATTGAGATACTGTGTGGGTTCCATCCCGGATAAGGGGGGAGATTTATCTTCATTTCAGTTCCTCCAGACGCACCAAGATCCACTCAGATTGCTATTAAATTAGTACCAGATATCTGGCGCCTAGCTCGCCACCCACTGCCTCCTAGTGCCGTGGTTCAAAAAAATGGTTCAAATGGCTCTGAGCACAATGGGACTTAACATCTATGGTCATCAGTCTCCTAGAACTTAGAACTACTTAAACCTAACTAACCTAAGGACATCACACAACACCCAGCCATCACGAGGCAGAGAAAATCCCTGACCCCGCCGGGAATCGAACCCGGGAACCCGGGCGTGGGAAGCGAGAACGCTACCGCACGACCACGAGATGCGGGCAGTGCCGTCGTGAAGAAAGGCTTAACTTTACCTGCAATCAGGCCAACAGCCCATTCACAGGCTTGCGCCACCTTTACATTACAGGCTACCATCCTGTCTCATTTTCTTCTCATCTACTGCTACCATTCCTTATCTTTTGACTCGTGATTGCACTCTAGTTCCCGTAAAAGTTGTAGATGACGTTCAGTTCTTTTTATTTTATTCCTGCTACCTTCAGAATTTTAAAGAGTGTATTGAAGTTAACATTATCAAACTTTCTAATACATCTACAAATGCAGTAAATGTACGTTTTGTCTTTCTTCAGTCTCTCCTCTATGACATGTCATTGGGTATTGCCTCTCAGGTTCCTACGTTTCTCAGTAATCCATATAGATCTTCACCAAGGCAGATTTGTACCAGTTTTTCCAATGTTCTGTAAATAATTCGTCTCACTATTTGTAATCATGACGCATTGAACTGATAATTCGGTAATATTCACACCTGTCAGTGATTATCATCTTTGAAACTGTCTTCTGGAGACTTAGGCCTTCCAGTGCTTCGTCAAATTCTGTCTCACAGTAGCATATTTCTCGTCTATTCCTTAACTACATTCTCTTTCCTTTCATGTAATTATCTAGTCCTGTTACACTGCATGCGTCTTGGGTTGTAGTGTCGTTAGTTCAGTAGCGACCTGGGTTGTTCAAGGCCATTACGGGTCTGGGGGCTGTGCGGTGATACGGGCGTAGTCGGGTGCTACACCCGGAGGCGTCAGTAGCACAGTGATATGTGGAATAACAAAAAAATGGTTCAAATGGCTCTGACTATGGGACTTAACATCTATGGTCATCAGTCCCCTAGAACTTAGAACCACTTAAAGCTAACTAACCTAAGGACATCACACACATCCATGCCCGAGACAGGATGCTACCGTAGCAGTCACGCGGTTCCAGACTGAAGCTCCTAGAACCGCACGGCCACACCGGCCGGCGTGGAATGACATTTTATTATCATGATGATTATACAGAGTAATGCAGCCGCTTCGTAGGGTCGTGCAGCTTGTGGGTATCATGGGAATGCAGGGAAGAACTGCTGGCACGTCTCATCAGCGAGTAGTGATGCGCGTGCCGCAGGCCCGAGAGCGGCGGTTGTCTCAATGGCGTGTGAGCTGCAGCGAGGAAGATGAGTAGGCGTTGACCATTACCGGACGTTTCGCACCTCAAGACGGCTATACACGTCAGCACTCTCATGGTCGGGTGAGCATGCACTTGAGTGAGTGTAGCCGACTGCCGGACCCAAGACGGCGGTTGTTCTGAAGGACAGGCCCCGGTCTAACATCACGGGATGACCAAACTGCAGCATATGTAACGGAATGGCCAGGGGGCTGCTTGAAAGTGCCACACCCAGACAGTGTGGGAATGACAACTTCCACAAAAAAAAGGTTCAAATGGCTCTAAGCACTATGGGACTTAACATCTGAGGTCATCAGCCCCCTAGACTTAGAACTACTTAAATCTAAATAACCTTGGACATCACACACATCCATGCCCGGGGCAGGATTCGAACCTGCGACCGTAGCAGCAGCGCGGTTCCAGTCTGAAGCGCCTAGAACCGCTCGGCCACACCGGCTGGCTCATGTTGTCATTAGAGGCTGTAAAAAGACGCGTTTTTTTTGGCGGTAGTCTCTGCTGGAGAGAGTCCTCATGATTTGGCCGCAATGGTTTGTAATTTTGCAATTGGCGACTGGAGCCTTTAGTGAGCGCCGCAAAAGAAGCACTTGCCAGTAGGACGCGGAAGTGTCCGGTTCGACTTGCCTGTAGTTCAGGCAGTCCGAGTGGCCGAGCGGTTCTAGGCGCTACAGTCTGGAACCGCGCGACCGCTACTGTCGCAGGTTCGAATCCTGCCTCGGGCATGGATGTGTGTGATGTCATTAGGTTAGTTAGGTTTAAGTAGTTCTGAGTTCTAAGGGACTGATGACCTTAGAAGTTAAGTCCCATAGTGCTCAGAGCCATTTGAACCATTTTTCGAGTTCAGGGAAATGTTAGGTTTGACTCGGTGGTAGGACGTGAAAGGTGTCCGTACGTCTCGGTGGTAGCAAGCATGTAGCAGGCAGAGCAGTGTCGATAGCAGGCAGACTATCATCGACCAACTTCTTGTGATTTCACTGCAACTCATTAGGCCGTTATTCTCTCTGGTTTTGGTGACCGGGCTGAACAATGGAATGACTGAATGTGTCTGGGAGGTCCGGAAGCCTGGTTATGTAAACAGCAGAGCTCGGGTCTATGATACTGTGGCCTTAGGTGGATGTCAGAATTTGGCCGGGGTTATTGCACTCGTCAGTGTTCCTTGCCTCTATTCTTGGTTGTCGATGTCTGGTCATGATGCAACGTTTGACTTTTACAGTGGCGCTCTGGTGTTCTGAGTTACAGAGCGTTGCTTCATACTGCCGTGTTACGATGTCTTTCGATGTTTGCTCATTTGCTTCCATCCCTCGGAGGTTGTGTGGCAACGCTCGACTAGTGCCTTGCTGTCTCCTAGATGGGCGATACGCCCATATTGGCATACCGACTGACACACCGGTTCCGAGCTAGCGTGCTTTGCTCTGAGCTTGCCAAGTAAAAACTTCAAAAATTTAAACTGACCCCCTACGGCTCTTGGCGCCTCCCAGTGTGTGACGGTTGGAATTTTCCCTACAACTGGGTCTGCTATATGCGAAGGAGTACCTATGATTAAAGGAATGTGGCTTCAGCTGTGGACGAATCATCTGCTCAAGTTGTAGGAGGATTCACGACCCACAACCTTGACAATGCTCTTGGAATAATGTTTTCTGACAAATCTGATAATGAGCTGTATTGTTGAGTGGTACTTAAGATAGGTAAATAAATTAGTGAAATCAATTTGAAGTGAAGTAGGAATTAGAAAATAAATGAAAAACTTAGTTTAGTTTACACACTGGCAAACAGCGGGCATAGCAGCAGTGGCAACGGCCGGCGCTTGCAAGTCAGCACGTTCAAGAGAAGCCATCGTCCTCCCCACACAAGTGGAAGCTGTCGATTCAGCCGTCAGGGCATCGCCCGACCGGCTCACGTTTTCTCAATTGTCACATGTGATCAAGGGACCTCGCCTACATTCTAAGAGCCAATGACCGACGTTAAGAAGATTCTTCAAGAAGCTTTTCAACGTGACAGAAGAGGCAATAACCGCGAAGTCGTTCACCTCCAGTGAACTGAAGTAAATACACTCCTGGAAATTGAAATAAGAACACCGTGAATTCATTGTCCTAGGAAGGGGAAACTTTATTGACACATTCCTGGGGTCAGATACATCACATGATCACACTGACAGAACCACAGGCACATAGACACAGGCAACAGAGCATGCACAATGTCGGCACTAGTACAGTGTATATCCACCTTTCGCAGCAATGCAAGCTGCTATTCTCCCATGGAGACGATCGTAGAGATGCTGGATGTAGTCCTGTGGAACGGCTTGCCATGCCATTTCCACCTGGCGCCTCAGTTGGACCAGCGTTCGTGCTGGACGTGCAGACCGCGTGAGATGACGCTTCATCCAGTCCCAAACATGCTCAATGGGGGACAGATCCGGAGATCTTGCTGGCCAGGGTAGTTGACTTACACCTTCTAGAGCACGTTGGGTGGCACGGGATACATGCGGACGTGCATTGTCCTGTTGGAACAGCAAGTTCCCTTGCCGGTCTAGGAATGGTAGAACGATGGGTTCGATGACGGTTTGGATGTACCGTGCACTATTCAGTGTCCCCTCGACGATCACCAGTGGTGTACGGCCAGTGTAGGAGATCGCTCCCCACACCATGATGCCGGGTGTTGGCCCTGTGTGCCTCGGTCGTATGCAGTCCTGATTGTGGCGCTCACCTGCACGGCGCCAAACACGCATACGACCATCATTGGCACCAAGGCAGAAGCGACTCTCATCGCTGAAGACGACACGTCTCCATTCGTCCCTCCATTCACGCCTGTCGCGACACCACTGGAGGCGGGCTGCACGATGTTGGGGCGTGAGCGGAAGACGGCCTAACGGTGTGCGGGACCGTAGCCCAGCTTCATGGAGACGGTTGCGAATGGTCCTCGCCGATACCCCAGGAGCAACAGTGTCCCTAATTTGCTGGGAAGTGGCGGTGCGGTCCCCTACGACACTGCGTAGGATCCTACGGTCTTGGCGTGCATCCGTGCGTCGCTGCGGTCCGGTCCCAGGTCGACGGGCACGTGCACCTTCCGCCGACCACTGGCGACAACATCGATGTACTGTGGAGACCTCACGCCCCACGTGTTGAGCAATTCGGCGGTACGTCCACCCGGCCTCCCGCATGCCCACTATACGCCCTCGCTCAAAGTCCGTCAACTGCACGTACGGTTCACGTCCACGCTGTCGCGGCATGCTACCAGTGTTAAAGACTGCGATGGAGCTCCGTATGCCACGACAAACTGGCTGACACTGATGGCGGCGGTGCACAAATGCTGCGCAGCTAGCGCCATTCGACGGCCAACACCGCGGTTCCTGGTGTGTCCGCTGTGCCGTGCGTGTGATCATTGCTTGTACAGCCCTCTCGCAGTGTCCGGAGCAAGTATGGTGGGTCTGACACACCGGTGTCAATGTGTTCTTTTTTCCATTTCCAGGAGTGTAAATACGCGAGGCGCAGTGGGTCCGACAGTAGTTTTCAGTTCAGTTTCGGTTCGAGTTCAGTTCCAGTACAGTTCAGTCGGTGCTGAAGACCGTCATGCAGAAAGAGACTACATCGTACACAGAAGCACCAAGTCCACCGCTGTAATGGAATAGCAAGCAGCAGCCTCGCCACCAGAAGACAGAAATTAGAAGGTATTTGAAGACTGATTTTTACGTACCCGGGTGACTCGTGAGGACAGGAAGGAGACGGCCTCACATCAGCAGTCACCTGTGAGCTGGTGATTAAGATCTGACAGCCAAAGACTGGCAAGCTGGAGTCCGTTGTTCGAGTCCGGTACACTGGCCTTCCCCCACCGTACCGCTCCGCTGGCCGACGCACAACACTGATACACACGGCCCATTGAGATGCGTGTCCCCAGTCAACTGGGTGAAACAGCGATACGAGATACACACTGCCAGGTGTAATCAGGCGCAGCAGAAGGCTTCGCAAACGACACAGCTGCCGCTCTCCCAGCCAGAACAATCCAGTAAGGAAACCATTGTACAAATCTTTCAATAAAAGTTATCTTATGGAAAAATGCTGTTTCATTCTACCTCATACCCGAGCCAAGGAATAACCCACCCTGCCCACATGTTGTTAAGAGAGAAAAAGTAATTTATTTAGTGTTTTTCACCCTGACATAATGCTTTAGAATCAAATGCCCTTTGCAGTAATGCTCATCCTGACAATTGACTAGCATCAAAAAAGGTTACCCAGTTACAGTATTCCATAGACATTTTCCTACTATGAATAGCGCACTGTGTTCCAAGTGCGTTATTACACTACTTTCTGATTGGATGATCCGCTTAGAGCAGTCCTCCAAAAGTCGTCATACCAGCTATTACATACCCGTTTCACAGGAATATTATTTTAATTTGTTTTATTGTGTCAGATCTTAGTCCATTGTAAATACTCGTTGCTCACTATGAAGTAATGACGTCTTGCCCTATCTAGTGAAAGTGTATGACTATTACACAGCCTTGTTGAAGTCATGACAAGCTGCTGATAACCACTTTACTCATTAGGTGCAATTGGAAGCTTTTGACACCTACACCATCTCGTATTCGCTCTAAATTTCGTACTATTTTACAAGGATTACTTACATGAGTTTCTATGAACCCTTGTGTAAGACAGATTTCGTATTCGCCTTGCAGCTCTCCTGTTGTAGCTCCTAACTTGGTCACCTAACTGTGTGCAGTTGATAGGGTGATATGGTTAGTGCGGTAGGTTATCCTGTCTAAAGTGTGGCTTAGATGGTCGAAGATGATTGTAATATCGTAACGTGTTCTTATATGAGTTCTAGGAGCTGCTGATAATCGCTCACGGCTGCACAGTAGCAGGTGTTTTTTCAATCTTGTACTTCATCTAACATCTTTTCCATATCTCCCGTGAAATTTAATACTCCGAACGTTCTTGTAGGATTTGGATTTTTATGTATGTGGGTGTAGTGAGTTCCATTTATGCCAGTTTACGGGTACTTGCAGAATGACATGCAGTGGCTATAAATGTAGGTAAGACCACTTTTGCTTAAATATATTTATGGCTACTTGTACTATGGTCTGCGTTTATTCCTCCAATTATTGGTAGTCTCCTAAAGAGGTAGATTACAAATCCAGCTAATCAACTAGAGAGAAACTGTACAGGAGTTGAGACACTGGACAAGCATTCAAGAGAAGGAGTGATGGAATCCCTTTCCAGCTAGTCAGCTATAGGTTTCCTGTGTTTCCCTTAAGTTACTTAAGGTGAATGCCCAGAAGGTTCCTTTCAAAAGGACATGGTCGACATCCCTCGATATCGTTATCCAATCTGAACTTGCGCTGTATCTCTAATGACATCGTTTTCCACGGTACAATGAATTCTAATCATTCTTCCTCTATTTTACAAGTAGTTCGACTAGTTTGTCCACTCCCCACATTGGCCTAACACAGTCCTGCTGTAGTAGCAGATCTTGCTATACGGTCTGTGTGTGTGTGTGTGTGTGTGTGTGTGTGTGTGTGTTTTGAACCGGGGACCTAGAAACGACGGAGAGGCTTCGTCCCGCCGTAGCCCTCAGTGGTTCACAACCCCACAACAGGTCACAGCAGTCCACTCACCCCACCGCCGCCTCACAGCGAACCTAGGGTTATTGTGCGGTTGGGCCCCCAGTGGACTCCCGCCGGGAACGTCTCATAACAGAGGAGTGTAATACCAAATGTTTGCGTGGTAGAGAAATTACAGTGTACGAGTACGTGGAGACATAGTGTAACTGCGGGGGAATACAGGGAACCAGCCCGCACTCCCGAAGCAGATGGAAAACTGCCTTAAAAACCATCCAGAGGCTGGCCGGCACACCAGACCGCGACACTAATCCGCCGGGCGGATTCGTGCCGGGGACCGGCACTAATCCGCCGGGCGGATTCGTGCCGGGGACCGGCACATCTTCCCGCTCGGGAAGCAGCGCGTAAGACCGCGCGGCTAGTCGGGCGGACTTGCTATACGGTAGTCCGCTGTAGGGTATGTTTTGCTTTCTAGCAGTTGGTATTAACAATAATTTTTGTGTTAGGTTTGCCAGATGCCGAGATCACATCTTTCTTTATGCTCCACGAGCCATATTACGGGGCATGGAGAGGGATAATATTCGCTCATTTAGTGTGTATTATGGATGTTTTTACCATTGGCTATCTGACTTTAGAATACTATCTTCCCAGATATGTTTGTCATTTAGTAGAACTATTGCGCCTGACAGTGAAATTTTATGGTTCAAGACGCGGTCGTAAAAGCCTTCGTTTCAAATATCAAACTCTGATTGTATCTACTTCTGAACTGATGCAACTGTTGCCGTCGAGCCTTCAGCTCCAGAAAATAAACTTCTGAATTCTATCGTAGTATTTCTCGATGTTCAGTTTATACTTTTGGTGTTATACGTTCGTTACCAATTTACCCATAAAATAACTCATAAGGAGGATGCTTTGTTGCATTTCGTGACTTGGTGTGCTATTTAAAAGTGTCGTATGGCCCCCAGAAGTTCCTGATCTTTCTCGACACATGGTCGTAACTACTCTGTTCAGGTGCTGTGTGTCTTTTCTAAGGAACCATTTGTCTGCAGCCAGTGAATACTTTTCTGGATGTTGTCAATCTAGAGGAGTTTATCCACCCCGTCGTGATCAGCACACTAATTGCCGAGGATATTAGTATGTATTCCATAGCACAGTATTATCCGATGACAGTCTGCATCTTGCTGTCGTATTTCATCAGAGCATCCTACAATATAAGAATTTAGCGATTTAACCATTCACTATCGAGAAGGGTCTTACGACATCGATATTCCATCGCCAAAGATGTGTTTCGGTATCTTGGTGAGTTCGAGTAGCATCTTTATGCTAGTAGTTTGTTCAATTGGTTTACTGGAAAAGGAAGGAACATTAGTGTGTAAACGTCCCATCGACAATGGGGATATTAGAAATGAATTACAAACTCGGATTAGGAAAGGATGGTGAAGGATATCGGCTGTGCCCTTTTCAAGGGCACATCCCGGCATTTACGAAAAGCTTAAATCTGGATGGCCGGATGGGGAATAAACCGTCGTCCGCCCGAGTGAGGGTCTAGTGTGTTAACCACTGTTATTCACTGGTGATGACCTATCTGGTCTCAAGATACATCTTTTTAATGTCGATGTTTTTGATGCTGACTGAGCGATTTGTCTAGACGCTTACGACGAAAAATCTAGATGACCAAGCTCCTTCGACACTCTTACTCTGTTGCGCTACTCAATTCCTGCACAATGAGTCAGCTACTTTCAGTACGCGAGTTGATACTTGTACTTTTTCTGTTTAAATGTGTTTCATAAGCCAGAACGAATGGTTAATAACGTTATGGAGCCATTAAAGGGACTCTTGGTCAGTTCTCATCACGAACTTCCATACGAATACGAAAAATTCTAAGTACTTAGTGGCGCAGTGAGTTGTAACTCTCTTTATGTGCAATTACACGGTACATTCACATTAACGTGACCACCACGTATGTTCGACGTCGACGTGCAGCCTGCATCTCGTGGTCGTGCGGTAGCGTTCTCGCTTCCCACGCCCGGGTTCCCGGGTTCGATTCCCGGCGGGGTCAGGGATTTTCTCTTCCTCGTGATGGCTGGGTGTTGTGTGCTGTCCTTAGGTTAGTTAGGTTTACGTAGTTCTAAGTTCTAGGGGACTGATGACCATAGATGTTAAGTCCCATAGTGCTCAGAACCATTTTTTTCAACGTGCAGTAACCACCACAGACGGCAGGCAGCAGCACTAGCAGTGAAGGGTATATAAAGCACGTCGGCTGGCGGGGGTAGGGGAGGGGCGGGGGGGGGGGGAGGACGCTGAACACAGTGATGTCGCTGTTGTAATGCGAAAACGGAGCGATTTATCTGACGTCCAAAAGGGCATGATCATTGGCTTTCTGGCCAAGGGAGATTTCTGGAACGGCTAAGTTTATAAATTACCGGTCTCGGAAACTGACATACGGCCAGGAGAGCGGTGTGCTGACCACATGCCCCTCCATATCTGCATCCAGTGACGCCTGTGGGTTGCGGATGACACAGCGGCCGGTCGGTACCGTTGGGCTTTCATGGCCTGTTCGGGAGGGGTTTTTCTGAGTTTATAAATTGTTTGCGTGCTGTTGTGGTTGAAGTATACCGTGCATGGCGAAATGGCGCTATCCACAACCGTCGCCGAGGCAAGTGTTTGCACCACGAGGCATAGAGACAGGGCTGAAAGCCGGTAGCGGGGATGTGTACGGACGAATAGACATGGAACTGTTGAGCAACTGACCACCCAGATGAGTCAAGGAACTACTAACAGAATCTGCTCGACGACCGTTCAGCGAACTTTGCTGCGTATGGGTCTCCGCAGGAGGCGTTTGGTTCGTGCACCCATGCTGACTGCTGTTCATCGGTGACGTAGGCTGGAATTTGCACGCCAGTACCGTAACTGGACGTCCACTGACTGGCAACAGGTGGCCTTTTCAAATGACATGTGAACTTTGGCGTGTTCGGCGTGAAACGTTTCAAAGCAAACAATCGCCGGAAAGGTCCAGGCCGGAGGAAGGAGCGTTATGGTGTGGGGAATGATTTCGTGGAATTCCCTGGTTGATCTCGCCATTCTGGAAGGCATAGTGGATCAGCACAAGTATGTATCTATGCTTGGAAACCCTGTCCGACCCTACATGCAGTTTGTTTTTCTTTCGGCATGATAGCATCCACCAGCAGGACAATACAACGTGTCGACAACATGGCGGATAACGCAGTGCGCCTGTGTAAAATACGTGACAAAAAGTGTTTGTGCTGTTACAAAAAATAAGAAAGGCCAAGAAAAAACAAGGAGAGGAGAATGCCAGCTGCAGCATCCAAACTACTGTCGATATTTTACCACTGTAGAAACTGAAGATACATGTAATTTGCCAGCTGAAGGTGGGTGCAAACCCGAAATGCATATTGGCATAAATAAAACGCATTAAAGAAAGTGGCTGGTCACTGCATTTTTATAATAAAATATCACTAATAGATCAGTTACCGAATGATCAAATGAAACAGTTTTCAGTAGATGACATTTCACATTAATGGTCAGGACAGTGAAAAAGGAGCCTGTCGTGCATCAAAAAAAGGATCGAAAATTTTCATTGTACTTTCAAATAATGGTGCTTCGTAAATTAATAGAGCTAGACTGTTGGTATTATCAAATAAGACCGTCAGCGACACCAACAGTGATATTCACATTGTTATCCAATTGGCTCATACCTTCCCATGAATGATGAGCCAAGTGTAAAAGTGCTCATGACACTGAACTTGTATTTGAGAGGAGCCAGGCTATTCTCCATTAGTGTCAACACGGTTCCCCTAACAGTAATGGTTCCCTCAGGAAGGCTACAACCGATTTTCTGTCACATCCTGTTCTAATTTAACTACTGCTGCGTCGCTAGTAACCTCGCCGTCAATGGGACTTTAGTTCATTATATTCCAACTTCCCTCTAAAATTTATTCTTTCTGTGCCTGAAGACGATCAGTGAGGCATACTGTGGAATCCACCACAATATATTTTAATATTCTTGTGACTATTTTATAGTTCTTCAGAAACAACAAAAGTATTACAAATCTTATACCGTCGTCTATTTAGGGAAATCCTTGGCATGGTTTAAACTGAGACTATGTACCATGCACTCTTCATCATACGGTGCACTGTGACTTCAGATGTATAAATACAGATGAAGATGATATATAGGATGATTCAGATAAACTGTTAACCTCGGATATTTGATGAACCGTTTAAGATATCGAAATTCTGTTTTCACCCAAACGAATTGCAAAACAGTCCTCCATAAATGTACAGTCTCTTTTCATAGCTGTTTTAATTACAGAGATGTAGGACTAAACTTTGGTTTTTCCACTGCTAGTATTGTAGTTCTAAAGAAGACGAATTTAAAGGCATTTCACTCTTTTGAATCTGATTACTAGTTTCGGATTAATTACAATATTTAGAACTTAGAATTTATCCGTTTATGATCTTGAAACAGATTGCTGCAGAAAGTTCGTGATTTCATATCCAAATAAGAATATATTTGTAAGTCATGTCGAATAAAGAGGAAACAGTGCATTGCACCGCCACGGTACCGGTATGAATGAGTTGCGGTACAGAAGAATTGTAGCCTTAATCTAAAATTGTTTTCATTTCGAAATGAATTCGTTTTCTGGAATTTCCGCTTATCGCCTTAACCACTTCGGCTATCTGAAAACGCCTCCACGACCGATCCAGACTTCCATATGTCATGCAATCACAACCGTTACATTCGCACAAACCGTGATTCCCGCACATTGAGACAAACATTATATTGTCATTTTAGCCTATCAAGGCATGTCTACATCGCTGAAGGTTATTGTGTCTATTGCGCAGATATAGACATTGTATAAACATAGACACTGAAACCATCAATAAACTGGTTATGTTGATAATAAACTTGTGAAAGTGGTGTATCATTGGTATGATACTACCTAACTGTCAAGGAAGTGTAATACGAGCGCATGCTGAAAAGTGATGCCTCAGAATTTTTTATATCAAAACTCTTAAATATTTTTAAATAAATCAAACGTTATTAACGTTGTACATCTTTATTCCTCACGTCTGCCTGTTTGCAACACTCTGCCGCTAGAGAACTACGAATTGTAGCACGTAACTGGACGGTGTGTAACGTAATGTCAGTGTGTCAGAGACAGCGTGCTCTAATCGTGTTTCGAATTCGAAGAGTTCGCAAATGGAGCAGCCGCTCCTTCAACATGAGAATGCCTCACCACAGACGAGCGCTGCGACATCTGCAACAATTCGACCCCTTGAGTTCACTATCAGCGATCATCCTACATGCCTACGACTCTGCCTCATCCGATACTCATATGTTTCCAAAACTTACAAATCACCTTTGTGGACTTCACTTTGATAGTAATGAAGCAGAGAAAGCGTAAGTGAGGTTGTGGCTCCGTCAAAAAAATCAAAGATTCTACGATGACGGCACCAACAAACTGGCCTCTCATTGGGAGAAATGTGTTCGTCGCCAGGGTGACTATGTTGAGAAACATGTAGGCATGAGGAATAATGATGCAGAATGTTAATAGTTTTTACCCAAAAATTCGGAGGCAATGCTTTTCAGCACACCCTCCTACTTAAGGTACTTGGCTCGTAATCCGAAGAACGGTGTTCAAACCACAGTTCGACTCGGTCTCGAGTCTCTTGTAATCTCAGAGTCTACAGGACATTAAACTTTGACATCTTTTCAGGTTGAATGGTTCAAATGGCTCTGAGCACTATGGAACTTAACTTCTGAGGTCATCAGTCGCCTAGAACTTAGAACTACTTAAACCAAACTAACCTAAGGACATCACACATATCCATGCCCGAGGCAGGATTCGAACCTGCGACCGTAGCGGTCGCGCGGTTCCAGACTGTAGCGCCTAGAACCGCTCGGCCACCCCGGCCGGCTTTCATGTTGAATACTAGTACTTCCTACAGATCGTGATCAGGACAATATACATTTTTTATGCGAATTCCATTGTCCACTGTACGTTCCTGTGAAACTAGAGGCAGTAAATATAACAATGGAATCATAATAGAGTTAAGGGTTTGTAGGATTTCCACTTACGGTAAACGGAACCACATCCGGGAAATAAATTGATGATTTCACGACTCATCCGCCAGAGGGAATAACATTATCGGGTGTGCGTTGTAAGCTATCTCGATTCTGCTGAACACGCCCGCAACAGTCCCGGGAAGACTGGTCGTGACGTCAACCGCGTGCCGCTATATCTGCAGTGGGGATAGCCCTGTCTGCACAGTCTGCGTGTCGGCGTGCTACTGCCATGGTGAGTCGCTGCAACCGCAGCCACTAACTTCCTTCGTCTGACTTTGTCTTATTCGTAAGACTGTATACTTCTGAATGCATTCTTTTAGAGTGGAGCGTTGTTTGCTGATCTGTCGATAGTGTATATCTCTTTCATTTAATTTTTACAATGGGACTTCGTAGAACTAAATTCAACTTTGTGAGGAGTAATTACCAAACTGTCCCATTAATAGGAAATGGATTGGAGACGTCAATGGTCTTTGAATTTAGGATACAATACCGTGTGTCATTTTATGTATTGCTTGTACAAACAGCTAAATAATCGATTTTATAACTAAGAGTGTCCAGTAGTAGATGGAAAAGTGTGCAAGAATACAAGGCAAAGATTGGCAAGGTTACCTCCGTAATCACTGGTATACAATCTTTTCCTTAGCTTTGTTGCTAGAGGTGTGGACGCTGCATCAAATATATGTCAGTCTAAGCCGCTACTGTGACATACTGAAATTGCTTATCTAAGCTTTGTGCTGTGTCTGGAATGAACTTTCGTGTCAAATAAAACTGTTTGGGGCTTACACATCACTAGTTATCAAGAACAGCTGTTTTCTTTTGGAAAGATAATTGTGTTTCAGTGCCAGTCCATCATGTCGGTATAGCTTGTCATTGTTGTTGGATCCAGGAACTGAACCACTACCGTTTAATAAACAATTTTCTCGAAACATTCCCAAATTATGGCTAAGTTATTATCTATGATTTCCGTCAAGGATAGACGGTTTGCATACCGAGCCACAGAATCTCTGTGAACGATGAAGAAGAAGATGAGAGGAGCTGAAATTTGAAGCTTGGATCATGGTTCAACACGTAGTTTAATTTGTGTTTCATATGGTAGGACATTATCACAGTGACTCAGCACCAGTACCGATATAAAACACATGAAAGTAGTTCCCTTTCTGTATGAGTACAGTACGCCGTGCAAACAAAGGGATGCAAAAATATGTACAAGAAGACATTTCGAAACTCCCAGGAGTGTATAGTTTGCTGCAGAAAGACAGAGCAAGCTGTGCCTTCTAATATTACAGTTCCACAATGATTATTGTTTTGGTCTGAAATACCGCAAGGCAGACTTAAACATTTGCTAACAAAATATGTTTATTTTCAAGGCCGTATTCTTTCTTTCGTTTAGTGTCAGTGCTTCCTTTCTTCAGCTGTCTAACAACCTACCAAAACAGTACAATATAAAATAACAACATCAAATTTTAAATTTCATGGGCAAATTCTGTTATGAGACGTTGTAGTGTTATCGCTGATCTCTGTAGGTCATAGGGATATCTTGTGCTGTGCCAATAGCACTTGCAGTTCGTCGTTTCAGCGTACCTTCGTTACAAATATGATATTCCATCATTTACCTAGAATGCTGTTTCTTGTAAGAATGAGTCAAACCCCTACATTGGTTTCTGCGAATGCTGAAAAGACGATGTTCTCCGCATCTATTTATAAAATACTTATTGTAGTTTGATATCTGCTGATTTGAGCTAACATGCCATTTTGAAGTGAGTATATCGTAGCATGTTACTGCGTCGTATATGGCTATCTTAGATCTTATATGGTACAGGCTCTACCAGTCTATTGTCTCCAGTTAAACGTCCAAGGTCATAATACAGTCAAACTGCACAGTCTCAAATGTTCATTTGCAGACAGTATTCTGCCACCTGTGAGACTGCTTGCAGGCATTATTACTGATATGGATTAGACTACGTATTGTCTGCCATACGCATGACCATAAACAATACGTCAACACATCAGTTGAAAACTACATGTTAATCGAAATCGGTTAATCGCACACTGTAATAAACATTTTACAGCCCTAAATCTTCTTTTAAGCAATTAGGAGGGCTACGGAACTAAATCTCGAGAAATAGTTTTTATTTTTATGAGTTCCCAATGAGAATTTTACTTCAGGATGATAGCTTCCAAGTCAATGACCAGACACTGTACGTTCGTTTCTCACTTCGCCGTCAGATTTGTAAGTGGAGTCAGTTACTTTGAGATTGCCTTTCTTAGAAACTTCAATACCTCGAATATTACAAAAGAGATTAATAAATATTGCTAATAATTACCTGGAAACGTTAAATGACGCCAGAAATGGATGAAGAAGAGTACTTGACGTTAAATTTAGCGGAGCTATACGATAAACATCGCAACAGTGCTGTGGCGTGTAATTGAAGGCGAAGTAGGATGTGCTCTCAGGCGAGAAATGACGCAGCACCTTGCCCTTTGTGTGCGATAGCCAGAAGGAGACGTGCTTCCTGAAAGCGAGCCCGGTTCTCTGCAGCCAGTTTCAGTCTACAAAACACTGCAATGTATAGGTGCTAATGAAACTGTGGTACAAAACTCTAACGACAAAATACACAGCCTTGAATCATTCGTGCGTAACAAGTTGGTGACACAGAATTTATGTGATAATTATATGTTATATGTTTATGGTCTTATATCATCTGTAGAAATACTCTTACGTTATTTTCTTGTTTATCATTAATGGTCCGCCTCCGTAGCTGAGTGGTGTTCGTTGATGACAGCCACACGGAGGACCAAGGTTCGAATCCTTGTACTGCCGGACGCTTCTCCTTGGTGGGAGGACTGGGAAGGGGTGCCATTTGTAGAATTACTTGACCGAGAAGTAGTTGGACCAGGTCTGTTAACTCGTCAACAACAGGGAGAGCGGTGTGGTGACTCCCATCCGTCTGTACCGTATCCACATGACGCCATTCATTGATGGATGGCACGGCAGTCGGTCGCGCCCTGTTACCCTGTCTGTGGCCAGAACGGTGGCCAGAACGGCAGTGCTACTCTACTACTTAGTAGAAGATTATTTGTGCCAACGGCCTCGCTGAAGTCGTAATACCGGTTACCGTCAGACCACTGAAGTTAATCGCTGTTCGGCGTGGCTAGCACATGGATGGGTGACCGTCCGGTCTTTCGAGCACTGTTGGCAAGCGGGGTCTACTCAGCCCTTGTGAGTCAAATTGAGGAGCTTCTTGATGGAGAACTGGCGACTCTGGTCACGAAAACTGACAACGGCAGGGAGAGCGGTGTGCTGACCACACGCCCCTCCATATCGGCATCCAGGACGCCAGTGGTTGAGGATGGCACGGCGGCCGGTCAGTACCGTTTGGCTTTCCGAGGCCTGTTCGGACGGAGTAGATTATTTGATTCTTTTAACATCCTCAGTAAATAGAAATTACCGAAATGCTCCGTAGAAAGTGTGTTCAGAACGGTGCTACACAGGTCTAAAGAATATAGTTAAATGCCAGTCACTCTTATGAAATGTGGAGTATTTGGTGTAGATGGGGCGAATTTGCTGCTATTGGGCATGATATCCTGTGCTCTGTGTGTGTGTGTGTGTGGCCGGCCGCGGTGGTCTCGCGGTTCTAGGCGCTCAGTCCGGAGCCGTGCGACTGCTACGGTCGCAGGTTCGAATCCTGCCTTGGGCATGGATGTGTGTGATATCCTTAGGTTAGTTAGGTTTAAGTAGTTCTAAGTTCTAGGGGACTGATGACCACAGATGTTAAGTCCCATAGTGCTCAGAGCCATTTGTGTGTGTGTGTGTGTGTGTGTGTGTGTGTGTGTGTGAATGACTTTGTGTGGTACAGGAAGGGGGGAGAGGAGGCCCGTTGTTTTGCCTATACTATTATCCAAAGGTTTTTCTCATTTGTCTTAGTCCTTATTCATAATTCTACACCAAACAACTTTGAAACGACTCCACAAATTAAGAAAGTTGTTTAATTTAAGGTTATAAGATCATGTATTATTTCAGACACAAAGCGGAACATAACCCTAAACACGTCGTTTGTTTGCAAGCAAAATCGTGACTGTCAGTGCCTTATTACTGAGAAATCTATCATTACTAATATCATGTAGTCATGGAATGAAATTAGTCAACATCGCCGCAATCAGAGTGCATTTAAAAAAAGGAAAATGAGGGAACCGATAAACAAGTCGACCATGAACGCCCCGAACAGCGGTACAGGATTGACATCGGACATCGGATATGAACCAACTCCACTTATGTCTCTATCCGTTGTTCTCAGAGAGAATACTGGAAGTCTTGTAGTGTCCAAGGAAGGGACGTACGGCCGTCCATGCTTGGACCGTTTATCATGTGTAACACGGTTATGCGTGGAGATGTTTTTGCCTTCTCGCATCTTCGGGTGGAGTAGTGTTCTATATGTTACAAGTGATCTGTTTAGTCTGGCAGTGCTATCTCGAAAACTGATTCCTACAGTCGGTATTGTAGTAATCAAACATTATTGTTTATGATTTCCTCCCTATGTCTGTTTGCAGTTACTGTATCACAGGTGAGTGTATTGCACAGTCAGCACCTTGAACTACTAAATCTTAAACTTGATATCAGAAGCTTTCATTATTTTGGTTGGATTATAACGTGTCTAGGTCCCAATCTGGTCAGGCCGTGTTGAAAACCCATGCAATATGAAGAAAAGAAATGGCTTTCGTCTGTGAAGCGGATCGTTGTAAATCCCGCCTAATGTGATTCAGGTGACTAGTCTCTATCTACTGATGACCTGCAACATAAAGCGGTTTCGAAAAGTAAATTAAGAACCACATTTGCCTATAGTGGTCATCAAAATGACAACCAAAACGGTTTTCAGAATTCGGTTTGCTAGACTACATCGATTGCTTTAGGACCAATTCACGAACAATAGTCATCAAATGTGGGTCTTACCTCCCTCATCCTCTATTGCAAATTCTCGAATCGTCCCCCATCAACTGAAGCATCTTCTGCAGATTGTTACCATAAGTGAACTATGTAACCAATAGGCACATATACCAACACAAATCATCGATCCAATATTGTCCAGTACTAATTACGACTGATTTCACTCACCTGTTCACTAAAAAGTCTAACTAAAGCTTAGAGTAATTACGCTGTACCGTCTACAGATTCTTGCTTGCTTTCGTTAACCAGAACTTAAATCTAGGTATTGGCGCCTAATAGAGGACTGTGTGTTGATCGGCACAACAGTACAGTTGTGCTCTCTGCCGAAAAATTATGACGTTTAAATGTGGGAAAATAAGATGATCTTCATTCTAATGGTCAGTGGTAATCATATGGTAGAGTAAAAGTGATTTTCCTAGCATACAATGCAAGAACTCTCTCCCCACTACCCCCTCTCCCGTCTCTCTCGCCCTGCCTCTCACCCCCCCCCCCCCACCTCTCTCTCTCTCTCTCTCTCTCTCTCTCTTCCCCCCATATATGAAGACCCCTTAGAAAGCGGACCAGTTGAGAGAAAAATGTCAAAGATTGTCAAGGTTGGATGGCATGTTTATTGATTTGTCTCCACTGTAAATGGAATAGTGACTTTTACAGCAATGTGAGCGAACTGTACTGTTGGGTCTTGCTAGACCTGTTTCATATGTCTCTGATTTTTCGCAGTTGAAACTGAAAGCGGTGCTATTGCTGACGCTGGTGGGAGTGACAATGTCGCAGTACCAGTCGTTCTACGCAGGGAACGGCTGGCCACCCCAGCCGGCGGCCTCTGACGACGGCATCGGCAACCGTGTTGGTGAAGCTCCCGGAAAAGCTCAATCGCCCGACGATCTGATAGCGTCTCGAGTTGGCGCATGGCCAGAGGAGCGACAGCCATTTTGGAAACTTAACTGGTAAGCGTCACTTTCCTCATTCTACATTAGCATCACTTCGCTGCAACAGTTATCTAAATTTCTTCATATACATAGACATCTGTATTCCGGTGTTGGCGTGGGGCACTTACTGCTACTCAAATATAACAGAATAATTTTCCTGTAGTATTTACGAAAAGTACATACCGGAATGTCTGCAATTTCAACCTCGAGATCAATACGTGAAATATGGGTTGGAGAAAGTGGTATTGAAAATATGCACTTTTGGAATTTTGGAGTTAAGCTGTAGGCAATGCACATCGCTTTTCTAATAATGTCTCCCAGTGGTTTTTCTGAGCATTTGTGTGATACGCACGCACTGACCAAACCAGTGACCAATGGCACAATTAATCTCTCAATTTTCTCTATCTGCCCCAGTAATCCAATAGTGAACAGTAAGTCTTATCATATGTCCTTAAAGTATTCTAGACGCTGATACTGCTTCCTCATTAGGAACAACATTATGAGCTCTATCAGCTAGGAGGAATTTGTTCAGTTATCAACTGATATGTGTAGGGAGTCTACGTTAGTATCCTGTCATACTCTCCATTTTATGACGAGAAATGCCATCATCAAATTGCCGTCAGAGGTCGTGCACTGGGTATGAGGTGAAAGCCAATTTTCAGTTAGTGGAAAGTTCCACAAATGAACCAAACACGGCGCCATTATATGCATGCTTTATACATTGCTGAAATAAACTTATTAGGTCTACTCTGTAATACTCGCACCTTCCGACAGTTTGTTTACACTGCTATATAGTACATTGAGTGAATTTACCTGAGTACGACAAAAGAGAGATGTTGCGTTGTGTTGCAGCCCTAACAAAGGCACTAAGTCAGTCCTTCTGTATTCATGTCTCATAGGGGCTCATGTACGCCCTGTTGCCTTATGAGACGCAGGAGTAATAGTTCCAGCATTAAATGTAATGGTCACTATATCTTTTCAGTTGCTTTCGATACTCGTTGCTAGTTGTCACTGTTTGCGGACAAAGATTTTGTGTACCATTATAACGCTTTCAACTGTGAATTCTAATATTTTCAATCCATTATTTTCCACTCAGACGAGGCACCATGGATCAGTGTATGTTGAGTGTCAGCACAGCTTTGGAAGCAGAATGCTTTATCCGCTTACCACCTACCATTGCACAGAAACCATATTAAGTTTGGACTGGGACAGTATAGTGACGAGTACCTGCATTATAGATAGCTCCTGTGTTGGAACGAGAGCCCTCTGTCACTATAGTGACTGGAGGAGTTGGTCGAGTCATACGACTGGGATGTCATCATATCTAGTTGTTGCTCGACATTGGCGCATTCTCTTGCGACCAGGTTGCATGTACCCCACCCTTGAGGTCGTGCAGAGATTGGGATTTCACGTGCCACTGCTGAGTACTGCCACAGCCAGTTAGCTGCTGTGGGTTACATCTTGTCTAATTGTAACAGCTATAGTGCAGAAAATCGCTCGACGGTTCATTGCAGGAATCAGTGTCATTACAGTCCATATTTATGCATCCATCCAGTATGTAACCTTCCTAAATCATGATCTTTGTCCAACCTGAGCCTGTCACCTGTCTCTACTGACCACATCGTAGACGGAACTTTAAATTCCAGTTTTACTTTTTCGAGACATATTTCGCAAAAGTTAAGCATGCTAAATCATAGTTTCAGTCCATCCTTTCTTCCTTCCTTTCTGCCCTGCATCCTACATGAAGAGAAACTGCTTCATTCAGAAAGGCTGTTGCGTTTCCAATTTCATTAATCTTGTTGAGATTCATCTACTGTTGTTAGCTGTTACATTAACGTGCATGTGTTTGCATGTTTCAGTGCATGAAATAAAACTCGCAATCGAACAATGGACTCTTGTAAGACAGAAAAATGCGTGAAGAGAAACTGTTGCATTTTTAGTTCCACAAATCTTGTTGAGATATGTACATCCACTCTTGTTACCTATTGCATAAACGTGTATACGTTTGCATGTAAACTTATAACACACAGTCCTGCTGAGAACGCTACCAGGCAGTTGATCGACTTGGAACTTATATTGACACGTACTAAGTTATTTAGTTTCCGTATTAACGTTTTTAACTTTGCTGGAAAGGCGCAACATTAGACAAACATATAAAGTCTCCACGAAAACTAATTTTGTATCTCATGTCTTAACGAAGTAGCTTATTTCTGAAATAATTTTAAATTAATTTTTGTTGTCTGAAACAATTAATGTTGTAGAGAATTCAAATCTCCGGTAGGCTTTTCAACCAAACGCAAGAAACGTTTACTCAGACATGCAGTGGTTGATTCTCCTCGCTCTTCCTTGTGCATATCAGCTCTGAATCTGTCTCTAATGACATGTATGTTGAACGGTCATTACACATTGAAACTCGTCCTTCCTATTTTGTTTGCAGCTGCATTAAAATCATTGCACATTGTACAATGGTCCAAGATAGTTGCTGCTTCACCCATCTATCTTGGACGATATTGACGTTAGATGTCGTCTTAGATCAGCGATGCGCCATCATGCATATATCACATTCCCCAGCCATGGACAATAGATAAATTCTGAGGCCAATTAGATGGGGACACAGTTGTATTAACTTTCTAACTATTTCCTTCTAACTGAGCTGCGTCTCCTAACCACACATTCGAAATTACCTTCCAAACTGCTTGTTTTCGGACCCCTGTTTACTGGAACGTTTTTTCTTCTATTCTTGTATACTTTTCAGCTTTTCAGTTTTCTCTTTCAATTATGACATCCCCTTGTGTATTTGTTGGTAATTCTGCAGTCTTGCCCAAGTCATGGACTGTCTGGATCACAAAGTCCTACTTAGAAAACTAAACTGTTATGGCATTAATGGCATCACTCCTGCACAGATGGAAACTTATCCCATAACAGGAAACAGAGAGTCTCTTTAACAAGCTGTTTCTTAGGCCTGAAATAACCACATAATGGGAAAACGTAACATGTGCAGTGCCACAGGTATCGGTACTGGGCCCACTCTTCTTTCTAACCTACATAAATGATCTTCTGCGGACATTAAAGGTCAGTTAAAAACTATGATGACACAAGCATACGAATCGAGGATACAAATTCAAACCTAAGAGACACAGCTCAAAGGATAACTGAACAAACCTATATCTTTTTCACAGCTAATAGTATGTCTTAATCTCACAAAGACTTGTATTGCGCAATTTCAAACAAGCAATAAGGACCTTTAAGCAACGGAAGAAGACATTAATGGCTATACACTGAATGACCAGAGTGTGAAAAAATCCTTGGGGTCCAGCTGGATAACAAGTTAAAATGGAGTCAACACATGGATAAATTAGTCAAGAGTTCCTCAGTTTCATCTGAACTATGATATACACAGTTACAATGCAAAAGTAAAAAATAATTTTGATGCAGGCTTTGTCTTCTTGTCCACGGTTCAGAATAGATTTATTTAATCTAGTGATAAAATAATCAACACGCTTCCGTCTAACGTAAAGCAAGACGTTGGAAATCCATACCATTTCGGAAGAAAGTTGAAAAAATACGTCATTAGCCATTCTTTTCCACAAATTATCCGGATACCTACATTCAGGAATTGTAAGTTCTGTTAGGTACATGGCAAGTAGCAACGTTTGTTATAAAGCCGATATGTACTATAGACAGGTCTTAGTATCTGTAGATGAAACAAAGTATTTTATTTGAAAAATAACACTGTAATCAAGTAAATATCATGCTACTAATAGCAGATAAACAGCGGCTATATAGTAAAATTGAGCAGGCAGCAGCTTTTATCAAAGTCATTCTGAATAAATCCGCTCCAGCTGTAATTGATAAATCCTATATTTGGATAAAATCATACATACGACCCGGGTTTCAGGTTGTAAACCCCATCTTCAGGTGCTACAAATAGGCAAGGGAATCTAAGTGGGACACTAAATAAAATTAATTAATATTAAAAGGGTCCATGCAAATGTGAACATCAGGCAGCCGTGTTGTTTCCTATGATTTCTTCAGTTGTCCCTCCCGCCCTCGGAATTAGCTCTGGCGGTGGCCACTGTATGAGGTGTATGTGAACTGAAGCGTCTCATTGCGGTTCACACAGCAGTTTGTTGACCAGCCTTGCTGGGCGTTCACGACTTGTGGCGGGCTTGCAACTTGTTTAGTAAACTACTTTAGAAGTTCAAAAATTGGCATCCTACGGCATTTATGCTTTCATTTTACTTAAGGGGGGTACGACGTCAAACGGGTCGACTTGGAGGAGGAGAGGCATCACAGGACATTTTAATTTCCAGTGTCTATACTTCTACAAATAAATTCATAAAACTTCGTCAGCATCTTCAGGAAGGATTCACGACTCACACTCATTGCAGTGGAAGTTCGAAAACATAACAAAATAAATTTTTTTACGTGCGAAATTTCATCATTTTTTTCACTTACTAATGGCTGCATTTGTTGCTATAGGTACACTTTTCTTCATATGTTAGAGAGATTCTTCGATGAATTTTGCACAGCATACATACCATACTCACAGGTGTATGAAAATCTAGAATTTATTTAATTTATGAAAAAACTTTTTCTTACTTTTTGAACTTCATGTTTAGAAAATACACAAATTTTTTAGTTAATTACCTCAATTTTTACCACAGGTTTTAATAGATTTGGAAAATTGTAGAGTTTCATACACCTTTGAGTGTGGTTTGTATGCTGTGCAAAATTCATCGAAGAATCTCTCTTTCTTACGAAGAAAAGTGTACCTATAGCAACAAAGTGAAAAAAGTGATGAAATTTCACATGTAAAAAAAGATTATGTCGTTATGTTTTAGAACTTCCACTGCTATGGGGGGTGAATTCCGAATCCTTCCTGGCCATGCTGACAAAGTTTTATGAATTTATTTGTAAAAGTATAGACAGTGGAAACTAAAATGTTCTGTGGTGCCTCTCCTGCTCCAAGTCGGCCCGTTTGACGTCCTACCTCCCTTAAGCCCATGCCACATGTCTAGCCGTTCGCAGTTGATTCGTACGTTACATTCGTTTGGAAGGTTTATTTATTGATTCACTCCTGTTTTCCCGATTAGGCCCCGTTTACCCGATGTGGTACTGCTTGACTCTGGTCTCCTCATGTCTCACACGCACGGGGTCTCGCATGCTACTTGATAAATTTGCTGGATTTTTTACATGACTGACACGATTTTCTCATACGCAACCAGGGCATGACCTAATGTTCACATCTGAATGAACTCTTTTAACTTTAATTAATTTTATATGGTATCCGCCTTAGTTTCCCCCATTTTTATAGCACCTGAAGATGAGATTCACATCCTAAAACCTGGGCCGCGTGTACGATTTTATGCAAATAAAGGCTTTATCAATTACAACTGAAATTATTTCGTTCATCACGAAAAATTATACCATTGGTTGTGGATGTATTTTCTCTAAATGGCAGCTGTCTTACTGTTGTTGTTGTTGTTGTTGTTGTTGTTGTTGTGGTCTTCAGTCCTGACACTGGTTTGATGCAGTTCTCCGTGCTACTCTATCCTGTGCAAGCTGCTTCATCTCCCAGTACGTACTGCAGCCTACAGCCTTCTGAATCTGCTTAGTGTATTCATCTCTTGGTACCCCTCTACGATTTTTACCCTCCACGCTGCCCTCCAATGCTAAATTTGTGATCCCTTGATGCCTCAGAACACGTCCTACCAACCGGTCCCTTCTTCTTGTCAAGTTGTGCCACGAACTCCTCTTCTCCCCAATTCTATTCAATACCTCCTCATTAGTTATGTGATCTACCCATCTAATCTTCAGCATTCTTCTGTAGCACCACATTTCGAAAGCTTCTATTCTCTTCTTGTCCAAACTATTTATCGTCCATATTTCACTTCCATACATGGCTACACTCCATACAAATACTTTCAGAAACGACTTCCTGACACTTAAATCTATACTCGATGTTAACAAATTTCTCTTCTTCAGAAACGCTTTCCTTGCCATTGCCAGTCTACATTTTATATCCTCTCTACTTCGACCATCATCAGTTATTTTGCTCCCCAAATATCAAAACTCCTTTACTACTTTAAGTGTCTCATTTCCTAATCTAATTCCCTCAGCATCACCCGACTTAATTCGACTACATTCCATTATCCTCATTTTGCTTTTGTTGATGTTCATCTTCTATCCTCCTTTCAAGACACTCTCTATTCCGTTCAACTGCTCTTCCAAGTACTTTGCTGTCTCTGACAGAATTACAACGTCATCGGCGAACCTTAAAGTATTTATTTCTTTTCCATGGATTTTAATACCGACTCCGAATTTTTCTTTTGTTTCCTTTATTGCTTGCTCTATATACAGATTGAATAACATCGGGGAGAGGCTACAACCCTGTCTCACTCCGTTCCCAACCACTGCTTCCCTTTCATGTCCCTCAACTCTTATAACTGCCATCTGGTTTCTGTACAAATTGTAAATAGCCTTTCGCTCCCAGTATTTTACCCCTGCCACCTTCAGAATTTGAAAGAGGGTATTCCAGTCAACACTGTCAAAAGCTTTCTCTAAGTCTACAAATGCTAGAAATGTAGGTTTGCCTTTTCTTAATCTAGCTTCTAAGATAAGTTGTAGGGGCTGGCTTTCTAATTTACTAGATTAAATTTAGGTGGAATAAGTGTGAACAGCGTTAAGCAGCACTGCATAATGATAGTTTATTGTTAATACAGAATACAGATTGTTTCTACGATGTATTTGTCTTATGTTAGGGTATACCTTTATTCATTCCACATCCCTGAAGCTTTCCCTTCTTAATGGAGTCTACGGATCACGCTGAATAAATGAATGAATGAGATACACAAGCATTATTAACTCTTTGAGAATATAACAGATTTTTGTCATATTAATAGTTAACCTGTTTGAGAGTAAACGATATATGTGCCTGCTTAACTGTATTTGGGTTTCTTGTTCAGGCTTTTGGCACTAGGTGAAGGGAAGAAGGTTTCGCATATAAAAGAAATCTGTTGTGAACGCCTATGAGTTTAATGTTTTAATTTCACTTTTTTCATGTGTTGTCGCAGGGATCAGATCCAGAAGCACATCGGGCGACCGCAGCCAGAGCCGCAGCGCAAGTCCGCGGCTCCGGCGCAGCAGCAGGTCGGCCGTCCCTGAGTCCTCACTCGCCAGTAGCACTCAGCATTCCACAGCATGCGCCCATTTCCCATACCGAATAAACGGCGTCGGGCTCTAACAATCTTATTCATCCATATAGACTGTTTACCAAAGTTTAACTGAATCACTTCATGCAAATGTCAGGTTGGCGCCATTATATACGCCAGGGCCAACATTCTTCAACTTTTTTGTATCTAACTTGCGTTGTGATCCATCTCTAAAGACTTCCCTGTCGACGAGACATTAAATTGTCATCTCTCCTCATTAACTCGTTCCCCATTATACATTATTTACACGCAGTATTATATTTGCAGTGTAGAGCTCGTTTGCTTTACACCAGGTTGTGCTTAAAATGTTTTGTTATTTCATGGAGAATGTCAATAAAAGTGGTGTTGTAATTTGTCTATTACTTTCATTGTACGATTACCTCGGTGTTGATATCCTGCAGCTGATTGCTGAATTGCGAGATAAAATGCGTTGTGGGAGGCTCATGCCTCGTTCTCTCGCATTCCACAAAATTAAGTACATGACGCTGCGAAAAGAAGAAGGGAAGCAATGTACACACTTAGCTACATATTACATTCCAGTCTGTAAATGAGAAACATTTACCTTAGAGATAACCGGCCGATGTGGCCGAGCGGTTCTAGGCGCTTCAGTCTGGAACCGCGCGACCGCTACGGTCGCAGGTTCGAATCCTGCCTCGGGCATGGATGTGTGTGATGTTCTTAGGTTAGTTAGGTTTAAGTAGTTCTAAGTTCTAGGGGACTGATGACCTCAGATGTTAAGTCCCATAGTGCTCAGAGCCATTTGAACCATTTTACTTTAGAGATACATAAATTCTTTTAATTCATGACACTTAATGAAGCTGTCAAGATATTTCTACTGGCTGTAGTTAGAGATTACACATATTATCAATTTAAACAGCTTTAATACTTTCTGTATTTGTCAACAAACAAAAGAGTTTAATGTACTCTTAGGTTCTGCACATTCTCTTTACGCTCTATTAAAACAATCATTACCCATTCCAATCACACTACAATCTTCCATGTTCAGTGTCACTTTTACTTAGGTTTAAAAATAAAATCCTAAGTTTTATAACGATTGCTTTTGTCAGTCACTGTAACTTCGAAGAAAGAGCCACGCTACGATGGGACATACACAGTGGCTCATGGAAGTACTGAAACCATGCAACAAAAAGGGAAGGGAGGAAGAAACATATACTCAGTTAAGACATCTATAAAAACGTGTCGTAATAAAGCTCGTCTTCTCAATAAAAAAATCTTTACAGAAAAATATAGTTTTAATTAACTTTCGAATGTTCCTTTGCTACCTGTCAGACAATGGATATACATAAGCAGACCAAAATTTCAGTAGGAACATGGTTAATCAATCTTTTAGCTAAACAGCTTTTGTGGAAAATATGAAAGTTTGTGTATTTATGAACTTTATTGTTTGCTTCAAGCTGATTTCAAGTACTGATAACGAAGTTATTGATTTCGTCAGTGCCTTGTAAAGGTGATGTAATGCGTAACTACCATACAGAGATACTTGCAAATAATGTTGAATGGACCAAAATTATAATTCTTCCCATGACAACAGATTATTCTATCGCTACATAGGGAAGAAATTTAATACCCGACGCCGAAAATTACAATTTGTAAATGTTCTGCTTGTATTTGTTTTATTCTGTTTACCGGTTTTCGGTTATCGAAATCTTTAGCTCTCTTGCTGTCTGTTACGCTGACATTTATTTGCGACTACATTCGTCAGAAATTTGCGTGGTTCCCATTTCCCTACATTTGAATGCATGCGAATGTATTTTGTCTGCTATTTAATATTTAGTTACCACGACAGTATTCATCCTTATGTTCTACCTACAAAGTCTGATACCATATAGAATGTCGTGTGAATGCGTAATCAATTCCTTAATAGTTTATTGTGTTAAACATTTGTATGGCCAGTTTATAGTTATTTACGTCTTTTTTGATACAACATGTCATTCTATTTTCAGGAGCAATGCATGAGGCTCCTGTCTACGAGTTTCGTTTAGTTCGGAAAAGTGGTGAGAAAGGAAAACATATTAGGAACACAAAAATCAATCAACACAAAAGCAGAGTATGTTGTTAGAATAGTAGTATTGTACAAAACACCACACACTGGTCTACAGTCTTCTTGCCTCATCTTAATATAGGAAATTGAGCCGTAACTTATCTCTGAAACGATTAGTGTGTCGGCTCTTTCTCGTGCCCGCGCTTTGCCGCGGTACAGTTGCCCGCGATCACCTATTTAGGCGCGCGGAACGATTCAAACAGGTCAGTTTCCAGCAGGATTGGAGAGAGTTACGAGCTCGTCCGGGAGAGGGCAATACTCTCCTGTACCGAGGTACTGTGGTTATCTAAAGAGATACTCCAAATTCTGATTAGCCATAATCAATTTTCACCTCTTTGTCTGAAAGTTGTTCTATGTGGATCACGATACGAGCTGTGTGGTATTTACCGAAATAATTTATTCTTCTGATAGGTTAATTCAGTGTTTGCTATCTTAAATTAGTGCTGCGTAAAAGGCTTACGGCTTCACAAGAGTCAAAACGGGTGGCTGTAATTTTATTGGTTTTTCCATTCGTTGTAGGGTGCAGCTTGTCTGTGTTCTGTTCGAGGCTGCCTTAGGTACTGCCGCAGTCAGTGAGGCCTACTCTCCCTCAAGGGTGCTGTGGTACAATAACACACTATTGATGTGAAAGTGTTCTCTTAAAAAAACTGTTTTTAGTTGCAAGAGGAAGTAGCGGTTACTGATTCTACCGGGCCCTTCATGTTGCAGAATAGATAAACTAAAATTGCTGTTTTAAGAAATTTTTCTATTTTCCTCTAAAATAAGTATGTTTAAATACTGTACAATTATGTATTGCTCAAAGTCCCCTTTACAAGGGATTGGTTGCATCCTTGAGAGGATTAATTTTTTATGGAGTTGCGATATTTGAAACTGAAGTTTAAATTCAGTTGAGATATAATTTTACCAGCTGTGCCTAGAATTGATTTTGTTTCACATTGAGGCATTCATAGACAAACATTCTATTTTTTGTTAATAGTTTACGTTTTTACTTATGGTGTGCGTTATATTTCGGGCACTAATCGCCGATGGCTCCAATATATAAATTCAATATATTGTCAGTTTTATTTTTTCATCTAATTGTTACTTTTTATCTAAATAAAGTTTCCCGGCAAAGAACCGGTTACTGTAGTCTGAATATCTATGCTGATACCAATCTGCCGTGCTATTACGTTGTGGTAAATAAACTTTGTCGCTGAGAATAGTCTATGGGCTTAGTCCTTTCACTCTCGGCAGGCTTGAGACCTGCTAACAAAATATCAGAAACATCTACTTCTTTGACAACGGAAAAGAACTTCGTGTTGTGAAACATTTGGAATAACCAATGTGGTCACATGTCGTCGAAGCATCATTTACGGAACGAACGAACCGCGATTGAGAGTAATTGACGAACTGGAAGTAAACCATACTGATACAGATGTGGCCAGGTGACGGTGTGGCCGTGCGGTTCTAGGCGCTTCAGTCTGGAACCGCGTGACCGCTACGGTCGCAGGTTCGAATCCTGCCTCGGGCATGGATGTGTGTGATGTCCTTAGGTTAGTTAGGTTTAAATAGTTCTAAGTTCTAGGGGACTGATGACCACAGATGTTAAGTCCCATAGTGCTCAGAGCCGTTTGAACCATTTTGTGGCCAGGTGATTGAATGTTTGTTCTTATGTTGTTCATTTACTGTGACAACAATTCCCCCGTCACGTTTCGCATTTTGAGTGCTCATCCCAAGACAACGAATGGTTAAAACGCGCGCTAATGACTGAAATTGGCTATAATGACTCGAAGGAAATGATCCGTGACCCTTCCCCAGTGATGGCCTTCCACTACCGCAGCCACTGAACCGCTAATGCGATCGAGGATTGCGGGAAAGGCTTCTTGAAGATGGTATTTCGACCATCTACGGGTTAATGGTTGTGAGAAGAAGCAGTGTTTGGAGCGAACATGCCAACATGAACACTCAACTGCGAATTAATGGACGAGCGTTTTCTTCATTGACAGGTACCAGATCCACTTGCCAAATAACATCAGTGGTTCTGAACTTTGCGTGGAAGTTTTAACGATATACTGCCTATCACAATTCGGTGAGAGGAAAGTCTTCGAAGGAGACAATATCTCTGTGTCAGCTGATATATCGTTTAAAAGGTGCGCCGACGTACAGGGCTTGAACAAAAACACGGTAACACCGTGAGAAATGCATTATTTAACAAGAAAACATTATGTCAAGTGCTGCACATATAATTTCACAAGTTTTCACATAGCATGTAAACCTCACCTGAATTATGTAAAATGACGCCATGTTCATAAAAGATATTGCCTGTAGTACATTATTTAAAAACATACGTAGGCTTCACCCCAGTTGGATAAACGCGCTATTTGAGTCACACCGAGCGAGGTGGCGCAGTGGTTAGCACACTGGACTCGGATTCGGGAGGACGACGGTTCAATCCCGTCTCCGGCCATCCTGATTTAGGTTTTCCGTGATTTCCCTAAATCGCTTCAGGCAAATGCCGGGATGGTTCCTTTGAAAGGGCACGGCCGATTTCCTTCCTTATCCTTCCCTCACCTGAGCTTGCGCTCCGTCTCTAATGACCTCGTTGTCGACGGGACGTTAAACACTAATCTCCTCCTCCTCCGAGTCACACACACACAGACACACAGACACACACACACACAAACACACACACACACACAACTGCGACGCGTGTGTTCTCACAGGCACGCAAACATGCATACGCAAACCTCTATATTTAATCTCTGCTTTCATACTCTCTCTCCCTCTATTATACTTCACCAGAAACTGTTTATGTCAAATTACAACTCTCTCTCTCTCTCTCTCTCTCTCTCTCTCTTTCTCTTTAATGTTTGCTTGCATGAAGCGTAAACAATATAATATGTCACAGAAGACATGGGAAAACTAAACAAACATAGACTAGATATAAATTTTATTATAAAAAGATAACATTTCAAAGATAAGTTAGATGCACACTTGGTTGAATGCGTCAAGCTTAAGCCAGTCATGATCCGGCACATGTATGTACAATCTAGCTAACACGGGGAATATTTAGTGTTTGAACAATTCAATGTCAATGTTTTTTACATTTTCACACATGAGCAATAAAATCGAGCACTTCCATAGCCTAATGGTGTGTTTCGCTGTCTCTGGTTCGTTTCCTGATATGTTCTCAGATTTTTCTGGGGTACAGTGGTCGTTAATGGGGTAGTGGCCCCAAGCTGTCTTTATAAACCTATGCTGATAAACCTAACTTGTGTTGTTTAACATACATGTGCATACATCATGTCACAAAGTGTTTTAATGGAATGAAAAGACACTGTAACATGTAAATTTGTTTTTATGTTACGGTAGGCTACTGCTAAATCAACTGTTGCACTCACAGCAATGACCCCACGCAACAGTGCTCACTTTATCATTTAGTACGACGTGATTATCATCTATAGCCAAACTAACTTACATACATTGTTATATAGTCAAAAGCTTGTGCAACTTAGATCGAATTGTACGTTCCACAACAATTTTTTCAATAATGTTTAACACATACTACTGGTAAATACCGGTTCTTAGTCTTTTTTGCTGATGACCGTTTCACATTTTTCGCTCTACGCATTATGCGTTGTGTGTTTGTTTCAAGAGCTTACATTTTTGCTCTCAGTCTTATGAATTCTGTAATTATCTCTCCCGATAATTCATCTTCCATTGAACCCACAGTCTTTTTATTGACTCATGGGACATTATAAATATTATTATCAGGATAAGCTGATATCTCAAATTATGTATGCATATCACTTTTAATATAAGTATTTGAGGTGGTTACATGATATAGTAGGCTCCCTGTGTCTGTGTAACACATTTTAACATTTTTTGGCTCAGATTTCTTCAATACATATATATAATGATAATCCAGAAGCAGAATCTTAGAAATATGTAAAAGAGGCGTTCTTACAGCTACAGATTAATCAGAAACTATCTTAAGTCTACTCGACTCAATTGAAATCAAATTTTCATTAAATACCACACTGTGATTGAAATTCGGTCTTGCAATGAGAGCAACAGATCTATATCTATCTTCCCAACTCATTACTAGTTTCACATCACTTACTTTTCGTACATTTTCCATAGATTTGCCAAAAACACTATTCAAAATCGTTTTATGCATTCATTTTCCTCAGCATTGATATTAATATACCGTTTTATTCAGAACGCCTGATGAAATGACGATATCCAGCGAAATTTTCGTAGAATAAGATTTTACAAAATTCCTCAGTGAGTGTTTTAATCTCTAAGGTGAATCACATATTTTTTATCGTATAATGTAGAAATCAGTTCCTTTATACTTCTGGCTTATTGATCCTACACGGTGTACAATTTTCTCTCGACGGAAAGGTAGATCAGACTGATATTCACGAAAAGTTTATGGATATTCAAGATCCATATTTAAAATGTAGACTATGTCTGAATTTTCAGGTATATTCATTAGATCAAAACCATACACAGACCTCAATGCAAAATCAGATAGTGTTCGGTACTGCAACACTGTCCAGTTTGTTGACACTGTAGAAAATATATATATATAATTCATCCTGATTTTCATTATAATCACTCATGAACTTATTGTTTGTAACTACATGTCTATGTGGAAACAAATTGTAATTGTTCTATGTCTGTAATAAGTAGCAGTTTTAGATTAGTAATTTTCAGTAGTGCATCCCGCGCCAAGCGAGTTGAAGCTACATAAGAGGATGTATATTTTTCGTATGTTTCAAGACATAGTGCGTGGAAATTTTGAAAAACGTCAGCCAAGAGCAAAACATTTCTTTTAAAATTTTTGTTGGAACAGTCTCCTTACATCTTGCATTCATATAAGCTCTGCACTTCGTACACTATGCGATAATCCAATTCTTTGATTGTTGTTTCACCAATTAGCAAGCTTTTTAACAATTCTGTCAGCACTGATTTGTCAGTTACATGCTCATACAGGAACATACATAGCTTATTGATCAAATTAAACTGCTCACTGTCAAGAATATACCCTTGTTATTTGCAACTCATCAGGTTTCAAATTTGAGGCATATGTTTCTAGAGAGCATGCGAGAAAGTTGAAGAAATCTATAAAACGAAATTATGTGTTGGTTACGATAGTCCACTGGAATAGATTTCATGGACGTTTCAAATTTTTCCATGTTTGTCGCAATTACACAAACATGGCCTGTATTTATTTTAGTCTTTTCTACCACTCATTTGCATAGGTTCATAATTATAAAATGTGCATTGTGAATAACTGTGAAACACAAGACGCAGATTAAAATTATGTCCATAACTTAAATTACACCTATCATATGCAGCACCACGAAATCTGCCTGTAAAATGACAGTAATTTCTGCGTTTCACATAAGTCCACTTGAAGTGCTCATTGCAAATGTGGCGAATTTCTGCTGTTCAAAACACTTCTTGTTCTTCTCACTAATAATCCCCGTTTTGCAACAGGCAAATTTTTATGTGCTGTGCCATCCATGTACTCAGCATATCCGCAAATTTGAAACTATGAATAGTCGTCATTATAACGGCACTGTGCATAGAATGAAGTACTGTGTGGTTTTTGCACAAGAATTTTGTTACAAAGGCTCAGTTGCAACGAACATTCGATGACAAATGATATCTTTAATTTTTATAGGAATTAAATGTGTTCAACTGTATCTCTACTTTGGATAGGATACTAGCGACTGGTTTGTTGTGCAAACAATCTACTAAATGTGCAGCCATGTTCTCTAAAAACGAAAGCAGTATAAACGGCGTTCAATACTTCATTTAAAGTTGATCATCATAAATGCAATTACTTGCTAAACTCAAAAGGTTTTTATGTAACAGAGACGAAAAATTTATGTGTATATGACAGGTAGTACTAACAGATTCGCATATTTCTCACGATTATGATGTTTTGAGGCATATAATGGAACCACCTGAAACTTTACTATCTCCTGTCTCTTCTACAATCATCCACTGATACTCAAAGTACTGAATACCATTCACATTAACAGACATATTTAAACAGTTTTTCTAAAATATTTCCATATTGTTCACTTAGTTCAATACATTTGATAAAGGAAGATAACTTGACATGTGGTTCACATTGTTGCTAGGTGCAAACCAGCTATAACTGACCACATGAAGCAATAACTGTCATTTTTTGAATCAACATCTATCACAGCACTTTTATTTACAATAACTTTTGGAATTTTACTGTGCATTTCCACGTAAAATCCTTTGTTTATATTAATGTTTATCGAATGATTCATAATTTCTTTTAATGTCCAACTAGAAACACGTCTTGGAAAGTTTCTGGTCAGTTTAAACCTGGATCTGTGATATTGGCTGAATACCATTCATGACGTCTTCAAACAGCAGCAGAGGCACGTTCTTGGTATTATATACACTTCATTAACCTCACTTGGGCAATAGCAATTTGCAGACAAGTGAGACATAAATATTAACTAGCGGATTCAGATTCCGCACTTTGTTACTGAAATCCGGGAGACATAAAGCAAGAAATTATTTGGGATCTTTAAAGCCATCATGACTGGCTATTTCACATACATAATCGATTTTTAAAAGCCGCATCCACACAAACCAATTCTAGACAACCGTCACTGATTATAACACTCTTTGCAGATGACTCACCCATTCTTCATAATCATATGAAGCACTATTTTGTTAGTCTCAAAGTCGACAACGTTCATAATCTTCAGCCTCCCGGGGGACTCTGAAGAGGCGTTAGATGAGAGCTATTCCACGACGCAGGCACAGAACGACAGCTGGTGCACTTTCTACAACACTAAAAGAGAAAAGGATCACTGGGCTACAGTAAGTAATGAATAGGTGAAAGATGTAAGATTGTTTCCTTTTTTCTGTCTTACACACACAGTGCTGTAGGAGAAAATTAAGAAGCAGATCTCCTCCATTGTCATCGAATATGTCAGTACAAGAAATTAAGATCCGAAAAGTTAATAATATATCAAATAAATTTACATGAACCTTATGCAGATTACAAGCTGCTCAGTATATATCACCATAATCAACAATATAACATAGGAATCTGCTTAACTTTTTCGCAGAAATCCCCCAACAGAATAGAAACAGTGAGCCATGAGGAAATCCTTTTCTTTAGACTTGAAAGTGCGAGGATTACTGCTAAGATTTTTTAATTCTTATCATAGCTTACTGAAAATGGATGCATCAGAATGCTGCACTCCTTTTTGCGCAATAGTCAAGGTGCTGGGATCCGAGTCTAGACGGATTTCCACCTAGTATTAAGTGAGAGACAGCTGCAAATTCTTGTGAATAAGCTTATATTGTTAGCAAAAAATGACATTAAAGAACGTTAATACTGAGAGGCCAATACCAGAAGTCCCACACACCAGAACGGGAGTCGACAAGAGATTCTCAAACTTACACCACATTTTGCTGGAACTGCCCATTTCTGAGTCACAAATACTCTTTGCGAATGGGAAGATTTACCCCAGAAAAGTATGTCTTAGACTATAAGGCAAGCAAATGAAAATGAGCAAACTAGAATAATTTTCGAGTTGGACTATTACTTATTGCAGATACTATTCTAATGGTAAATGTGGTGGTATTCAGTTTTAAAACAAGATCCTGTACGTGGGCTCTTCAAAACAGTTTACCATTATCTAGACATCTAGGAATTTTGACTGCTAAGGCCTACTAATCATGCAACCATTTTGTTTAATAAAATGTCAATGTTAGTTTAATTGTGTGTCAGAAACTATAAAAACTGTGTGTGTTGTGATTTAGCATCAGTTGTTTTCCACAAGTCATGGAATTCTCTCTCTCTCTCTCTCTCTCTCTCTCTCTCTCTCTCTCACTGAGAAGTCAGTGCTGGGACTGCTACTGTTTATTGTATATGGTCCCACTTTTGCGGAAATATTTTATGATCAACACAATCAAGTGCTTTAGTTAAATCAAAGAAGACATCTAGTTTTTGCAAGCTTTCCCTTAATCCGTCCATTGTCTCACAGAGAAAAGAGAATATAGCATTTTCAGTTGTTAAATCAATTCTGAAACTATACTGTACGTTTGACTGTAAATTATTTGAACTGATCTAATGAATTATCCTTATACATACTGTCTTTTCTGTTAATTTTGCAAACATCGATGGGATATAGAAATTGGGGTATTATCCCTTTTCCCTTTTCTATAAAGTAGTTGCGTTACTGAGTACTTTAACTGTTCAGAAAACTGACCACTCCTAAAGGAAAAATTAGAAATGAGGCCGAGAACTCAGATAACTTATGCAGCACAGTGCTTTAATATCCTCCTAGCTACCCCATCACATCCTTCAGAGTCTTTAGTCTTAAGCGATTTAATTACTGACTCAATCTCTTCCCTGTCAGCTACCTATGAAAGTGATATTATTCCCCAAGGAACTAGTTTTTTATTTAATTCATGCGCTATATTCAGAAAGTGATTGTTAACTACTATGTACTTATATATATGAAGACCGGTTGTAAACAATGATAAGAGACAACTTCGTTAATTTGAGAAATTACACAGTGAAATCTCATGAACAGGATATTGCAAGTACATCCATGGTAATTTTTTTAAATTAAGGTAAGTCATTGTTTTCAAACATTTCTATGGTAACGATATATTTTTACAATTGTAAATTCTATTCCAAATTTTATTCTTAAAAACATGTAAGTGGGTACTTCACACTCTTGACTTGCAATCTGATTGTACTTAACGTGAGTTACTTCAGACTTATCACTGTTTACTTTCTGGGCGAATTAACGATGCATTACTGTGAAACCTTTCGAAAATAGAAATTTAAAAGCTGCTAATTGTTGCAGTTTACAATGTTAAGGTTTTTATCACCAAGTCTTGAAATAATGAAATGTAACAACCTCAAATATCAATCTATGATTCAGCACAACAAAATTAATTTAATGTTACGTTACTACAGCACATAAAGTTAAGGGTGACCCTTAAAATTTCTGACATCAAGCTGTCACGTAAACTCACGAAAAAAATGGTAAAGGACACAACACTATTTACTTGCTTAGAGAATTATAGATATTTACTTGTATAGCAAAAACTTTTAAAACGAATTTACGTTTTTCAGGAACGTATTTAGGATCTTTATCTTAGTCGTAGTGATCAACACTGTACTTGGATTTGTACAGATCGTCCCTGAAGAGCATTTTCAGAGCACGAAGCGGCTCACGTTATTATTGCTAGCAGCTATATTTTTGGCACTAGCCACTGTCAACATGCGCACGTCCTGACACACTTGCCATTAGTAAAAATTTGAAATTAAAGAGACAGAGAGCTGTCATTTCTAGGTTTATCGCGTAACTGTCAACTAATGTGAATAAAAGACATTGCATATTACGTTTTGCATCCAATAACTAAGCTGACGAAACAGTAATCACAACACCAAACAATAATGTCGTGCAATGAAATTTCGGGAATACATTTGTCTAGGTAACATATTTAAGTGATGAACATTGCAAAATCACAGATTAATGTAAACAGGAGATAAATCATTGCAAATGCGAAATACTGGTACATTAATATCCAGTGTAATCGACAGAATGTTGAATGCAAGTATACAAACGTGTATGCATTGTGTTGTACAGGTGCCGGATGTCAGTTTGTGGGATGCAGTTCCATGCCTGTTGCACTTGGTCGGTCAATATAAGGACGGTTAACGCTGTTTGTGGATGACGCTGGAGTTATCGTCCGATAATGTCCCGTATGTACTCGTTTGGAGACAGTTCAGGTGCCGGCCGGAGTGGCCGAGCGGTTCTAGGCGCTACAATCTGGAACCGCGCGACTGCTACGGTCGCAGGTTCGAATCCTGCTTCGGGCATGGATGTGTGTGACGTCCTTAGGTTAGTTAGGTTTAAGTAGTTCTAAGTTCTAGGGGACTGATGACCTCAGAAGTTAAGTCCCATAGTGCTCAGAGCCATTTGAACCATTTGAACAGATCTGGTGGTCGAGCAGGCCAAAGCAACATGTCGACGGTCTGAAAGCGTGCTGGGTTACAACAGTGGTATGTGGGCAAGCGTTATCCTGTTGGAAAACATCCCCTAGAATGCCGTTCATGAATGGCAGCACAACAGGTCGAATCACCAGATTGTCGGTTGTCGGAGAAAATTTGCAGTCAGTGTGCGTGGAATAACCACGAGAATGGTTCTGCTGTCATACGAAATCGTACCCCAGATCAAAACTCCAGGTGTACGTCCAGTGTGTCTAGTACGCTGACAGATTATTTGCAGGCCCTCAACTGGTCTCCTAACCAACACCCAGCCATCATATGCACCAAGATAGAACCATCTTTCATCACGAAACACAACAGACCTTCACCTGCCCTTCAATGAGCTCTCGCTTGACACCACTGAAGTCGCAAATGACGGTGGTTTGCGGTCAGTGGAATGCATACTACAGGGAACATGGCGCGGAGATGTCCTTGAAGTAACCAATTTGTAACAGTTCATTGTGTCTCTGTGATGGCAACTGCTGCTGACATTACTGTTGTAGATGCGGTACGATGCGTCAGTCATATGCCGAAGATGATGGTCCTCCCTCTCGGTAGTGCCATGTGGTCGTCCGGAGCCCGGTCTTCCTGCGACCGTACATTCTCGTTACCAGCGCTGCCGTCAGTCATGAACATTGCCTACATTCCCACCATGCCTTTCAGCAGTACTGCAGCAGGAACATCCAGCTTCTCGTAGCCCTATTACACGACCTCGTTTAAACTCAGTGAGGTATTGATAATGGGTTCTCTTTCGCCTTAAAGGCATTTTTGACTGATATCAACTTTCCATATCAAGTCTTAAAGATAACTAACGCTTCGACCGTCCTCATAGTGGCGCTACTGTCGCCACTCTTACGGGACTGGCGCAAAATTTGAATAGACTTCTTTCAGATGTAGAAACACGCCCACCAACTTTTTTTTTCCCATAAGTGTATTTCTCATCGACTGTCACTTACCATTGATTAGAGCTGAGGTATTGACTTCTAATTTGTCAGTAACAAACAATTTTAATACATAATGACGTCATATTCTTGACCTTGTGCTGAGGGCCGGACACTTCTTTCACAAATAAGCGCATGGTTTTAATTTTATCATAAGAATTAGCCATTCTGTTTGCATAATTCATGCCTTTTGCCATCCTAATCACATTTTAAACACCTTGAAGTGCTATTTGTTATGGACTACCCGAGATCGATTGTGACTATTTTTAAAGTTGTGTTGTAATTCCACTTTGTTCTCCTTGATATCCTTATACCATTAGTCGTCCCCAGATTTTGCTCGTTAGTGACAGTGATAGTACCTTGTTTTAAACGTTCTAATTGAAAACAAATTTCTAAGACCGCTAGGACTGGATTGAAAAAAGCATTATATTTATCGTCTTTTCTCAGCAACATCCTGCCACTCTTGTACTTTAACGAGGTTTAAAAATGTCTGTTTCCACTAGATTAACATTTCATAATAGTTTCGATTTTTTATTTCACATGGGTATGCGCACAAAGCCTCTTAAGCGTTAAAATTTGGCATCGTGGTCTGAGAGACCATTTGTCCTTTTACTAACGGAATGCCTTTGGTAACGAAGAATGAACAAAAATGTTGTCTTTAGTTGAGATATTGTTACCCTGCACTCTGGTTGGAAAGAATACAGTCTGCATCAGACGATATGCATTTAGGAGATCTAGCAGCAACCTTCTTCTTGAAAATCACTTTTAAAATTAATATTAAAGTCATCACATACAACAAATTTTTGGCATTTTCTATATAGTGAACTAAGTACTCTCTCTAGCTTGAAGGAAGCTTAGAGCTCGACTGGAAGTTTCGATTGAAAGGGTATACGAAGAGAGAATCAAGGCTATAATGTGAGTTGAGGGCGAACAAATTACGCTAAGCGAAGCAATAAAGTCACAACTCTCTGAAGGATCGGCAAATGTATAACAAAGGAAAAAGAACTCAGGCTACATAAGGCGAGGTACGCAAAGTCCGAGCGTAACAAGGGAGTCAGGGCATGCTGCGAAAGACTGCCAAAGAACCAACAGATGCGCGAAGTTTGGCAGAGGTAGCCACAGCACACGAGACTGTAGACGTGAGAAACGGGTACGCACGATCGCTTCAATACCACCCCACAAACGTTCTCAGAGGCAATATAAAGAAACGTTCAAGTGAACAGTTGTCTTAGGGGCAGAAAAAAAAAATTCAAAAGGTTGTGAGAATAAAAATAAATTTATTGAGTTAGAGTGTCCACAAAGTAATACAAAAAGGTTGCGTTTTCTCAGAGACAGTGGACCACAAAATAGCCTTATGCACAAGTAATGCTTGAAGGATCAGTTGCGACACAAACCAAAAGGGACTACCTGAGCTGAAAGCATAGCACGTCAAGTGATGGCCACTTACGGAACAGTGCATTTAAAGTTAAAAATTGGTGGTGGTCTATAACTGACTCACGAATTTCACGTCGTGACGGAACAGCTACATCTCCCATGCTGTGGATTAATAGGCAGAGAGTTCTTTAAGAAACACAAAGCTGTTCTTAACTACGCAAATGAGAGTCTGTGGACCAAAAACAGATGTTTCAAGTTAAATACTAAAGTACAGCCGAAATTGGAAACCCAGCGAGAAAAGGCAAACAGGTTGCCGAGAGGAGAACAGTTAATGAGCAAAATAATCAAGGGTTGGATTCAAGTGGAAACAAATAAGTTTTAGCAACGGAACCTCTGGGACGCAGTGGAGAGAGACGAAGAAGGTATGGACAAGAAACTGGTGAGTTTCAGAACAATGACAAGAGGATGTATTTCTTCCAGAGGCACGGTACATCTGCAACCACAGTATTAGACACGAGCACTCAATAGGTCGTAATAAAACGTTTAACAATTAGGGTGGAAACAGCAGCAAGGGAAATTATGCACAAGAAATGGTGTATTCAAAAGATAAAGAAAAAAAGTGAGGGTTCAATATCTGACTTCCAAGGAAAATCAGTCGGTCATAGAATTGAGCGCCGCTTACAGCAACGCATTTCATTTAATGGGATATCATTTAACCCATACAAATAGCATCGACCATGAGATAAGGTTATTACCGGACTGACGTGTAATCTATTCTCGTCCGCACAGGATACCGCAAGCACAGAATCAAGCGTTGCAGCAAGAGACAGAAAAAAATTTCGAAGGCGATGTAATAGTTCCAAGTACTAGCGAATGGAACTTCCCTCTTATAATGATCCCTATGAAAATGGACGAGAGTGGTAAGAGGAAATGACAGATAGCAGCTGATTATCGCCGCTTAAATGATTGCTGTGTCAACACTGTTTTCCTTCTTCCACTCACAGATGAAATTCTAGATAGCTTGAGGAAGATAAAGTGTTTCTCGACAATAGATTTGGCGAAAGAAGACAACCAAATCATACTCGACGAGAAGGACCCACAAAAACCAGCTTTCAGTACACCTTACAAGCATTATGAGTACAACCAAAAGACTACACCCAGTACGCTTAAAAATGGATGAGTCACGATGGTTTGCAAAGTTGATAAATTGTTCAGACGATGTAGTCTTTTCGGATCGTACCTACAGGAGCATAATTCCACTCTGACGCAAGCATTTGAAAGATATAGGCTGCATAGTTTGAAATTACAGATTGAAGAATGCGATTTTTACGCACGGAAGTCACTTATTTGTAACATTTGTTGTCTGTAGATGGTTCAATACCAGACCTGCTAAAGATTAGTGCTGTAAAAGAGTACCAATGCTCACGTGGCCCAAAATGGTTGAAATTCTTTCCTGAGTTAATAATATATTAAACAAATATTTATAATTATTTATAAATGATTTCATCAGGAGAATTAGACCACTGCATGAAACCTTAAACGATGGAGAAAAATTTAAGTCTGGCAACAAACAGGAGAAAACATTACGGTCGTTAAAAGAAACGATAACACATCCATACATACTGCAGTATCCGTATCTTACGGAGCGGTTCATTACAACCACCAACGCAAGCCAATTCACAGCTAAACTGTCATCTTACAACGTAACCTAGACCTGGAGCTAAGCTACAGATCAGTTAGACAGCACAACCATCTTTTTTGCTTTCACATTCGTTCTCTCTGCCAACTAACAACAAAACTGTGAATATTCACACCAACAGGTGACGTCAGACAGCCATTAAAATTATGTCAGCGGTCAAAGAGGACCACTTGTATCGGATGTTCTTCTTGATACAAATTGTATATATGTCGCAGTACGACTGGCTGTTGCGCAGGATTGCAAGCTCTGACACATAAAGAGACTTCTCATGCTGTTTGCACACACGCTGTTTTATTCACCAAAAAGCACTGGCATCAAAAACATGAGCCCTGTCCTTCAGGAAGTTCTTAAATCTAGGACTGAAGTGATAAACTCGATCGACAATTGGCCACTGAATTCGAGATGTTTTCAACAAATGTGTGTCGAAAATTCCTAGCAGATTAAAACTGCGTGCCGGACCGTGACTCGAGCCCGGGTCGTGAATCGTTCTTGTGTAGTTCAACAGGTGTGTGTGTGATTTCAGTAATGAACTTTACTTTTATCTTGTTCAAAAAAAAAAAAAAAAAAAGTTTGAGGTCCGAGAAGTTCGTGGACAGTGACTGTTTTGAAGCTGGCGTATATTTGAAAAACTAAGTTCATTGAAAGTGTCACTTCATTGTAGTAAGATCAAAATTCTGCAGCTGCCAGTCTAAATTTCAGCCTTCAGAAAGAAACTGCTATTGCGGAAGAAAACTTTGGCTGCTAAAGATATACGAGGGCCATGTTTCTTTCAAAGTCAGATCGCTCACGAAATGCAAACTACGAAGAAAATTTAAAAAAAAAATGTGCTACTTGCAGCATTTAGCTACACCTTCCAGCTATTTCTCTACATAATCGCTGTTCAGACTTCGACATTTGTCGAAATGTTGCACCAACTTTCCAATACCCTCGTCACAAAAAGCGATTTCTGCCTATTCTCTATGCTGGCCTGCAGCTCGTTGTTTGTGCCAAAATGCTGCTTCATAGCCATTCATGAGAGCAAAGAGATGAAAATCAGAGGAATCTAAAAGCGGGCTCCTTGGTGGGGGATCAAAAACCTCCCATCGAAAACGCTGCAGGAGCGTCCTTGTTACAGCTGCAGTGTGCCTCCGAGCATTGCCATGACGGTGGAAAATGCCTGATGACATCATTCCTCTTCGCTTATTCTGAATTGCACTTCGTAGACTGCTTTCTCAAATTGTCAGTCACTGAACAAGATCATCGACTGGCATTCGCTTCCTTCCCTAACCGCCTGCATCAAGAACATCTGTACGTTTCGCTTTAAAGTTCCTCCACCATTTCCTCACTTTGCTGTCACGCAAGACAGAAACGTTATGTGGGCAGCATGGAAATCAAGCGAGAAACATCAACGTGAAGAAATTGAATGACAGCAAGCATTTCACATTTGGCATGGGACTCTATTGTTCCAAGCATCTGTAGATGCTCGCTGTACCCTCAGTACGACGTGACGTGGCGTGGTCGACTAGAGACACTGCGCAACACATCTGCACAAAGCTTTATTGGATTTTCCCTGTGGTTTTACTCTGATGAGCCAAAACATTACGACCACCTACTTAATAGCTTGTTTGTCCGTCTTTGGAATGAAATATATCACTGATTCTGCGTATCAGGGATCCGAAAGTTTGTTGGTAGGTTTATGGAGGTACGTGGCATTAAATGTCTACGCACAGGTCATCCAACTTGCGTAAATGACGGGCCGCTGATTTGAGTACGCTGTGATAGCGCCAGATAACGACCCTGATGGGTTCAATAGAATTTATACCAGGTGAATTTGATCGACGAGACATCAATGTTAGTTCGCTATAATGCTCCTCAAACCGCTGTAGCACGTTTCTGGCTCTGAGACACGGACCATTATACGCTGAAAGATGACATCATCGGCGAGGAAGATATGGAGCATGAAAGGATACAGGTGATTCGCAGCTGTCAACATGTTTTCGATTACTACCACAGGTCCCATGCAAGCGCACGAGATTGTATCCCATGACATAATACTGCTCCCATCAGTATGCGTTCATGGCGCGCTCCACGTTTCGAACCGCCGTTCACCTTGATGATGGCGTTCGTGAAGACGAACATCGACCTAGTGTAGCCAACATGTGATTCGCTCGAAGAGCCAACACGTTTCCATTGATCGACGGTCGAATCCTGATGGTCCCGAGCTCACTGCAGTCGTAATGGATTATGTCGTTGGGTGAACATGTGATCACGTAAGGGTGGTCTGTTGCGGAGCGCCATGTTCAACAATGAACGATGAACCGTGTGTTCCGAAATACTTGTGCGTCCACCAGCATTGTGCTCTTTCGGCAGAGATGCCACAGATCACTATCTATCCTACTTTACAGAGCAGACAAGCCTTCGAACCCCACGGCCTGTGAATGGTCGTGGACGTCCAACTATTTTGCGCCTATTGCTAGTTTTACTGTCCTTCTACCCCTTTCTGTAGATGCTGTCGAGAGTAGGGCGTGAACATTCGACCAGATTCGCCGTTTTAGAGATACTCGTTCACAGGCTCTGCTTAATAATAATCCGCCCTTTGTCAAAGTCGGTTATCTCAATCGATTACCGAGCGAAGTGGCGCAGTGGCTAACACACTGGACTCGCATTCGGGAGGACGACGGTTCAATACCTCGTCCGGCCATCCTGATTTAGATTTTCCGTGATTTCCCTAAATCGCTCCAGGCAAACACCGGGATGGTTCCTTTGAGACGGCACGGCCTACTTCTTTCCCCGTCCTTCCCTAAACCGATGAGACCGATGACCTCGCTGTCTGAACTCCTCCCCCAAACAGCCCCCTCCCCTCTCAATTGATTTCCCGATTTGCATCCCATATCTTCACTAGGGTGATCAATCGTCCGCGTCTGCTCCGATTACATACTTTTGTTACCACCTCACGTGCCCACAACGCCACCAGGCGGCAACCAACGTCGCAGTGGGTAGTGCTCATAATGTTTCGGTTTGTCAGTGTAAATTCACGATTTTCTCTGCTCTTCACACAGCTTCAGAAGACAATTTAAGCGTCTCCACATTAGCCCCTTCATAATGTTTCAATAAAATTTTACGTCATTTCAAATGCCCTTTAGCACATTCTTTCCGTGCATTCAAGAATCAACAGCTGAGTATGCTCCAGTCAGCCACAACTGCATACATTCGCTGGATTCATATTTGGTTTTTGTATTTTATATCCATGTATTGTTTTATTACGTATCTGTACTTCATATACCTTCCCCACACTTAATTATGTATTTCTATTATACCTTCTTTCCCATTTCTACCATCTTAGAATGACAGACTGACGTATTTATATCTAGTATGTATATTTAATTTTCATAACGTCTGGTCGCGGGTAAACTTCTCGCTGCTACTGTGCCTGCCATATTAGGAAAATTATTCAGTATCTCCCATGCGTTTTCTACTTGCACCTGAAGGACACAGATCTTACGCTCCTGCTCCTCTATTAACTTATTAACTTATTTCTGCAATATAAGCGCCCTAGGACGCCCGCTGGCTCCTCCTCCCCCCTCCCAGCCCCACCCCCCCACCCCAGGGGAAATTTACTCATAAACCTGTGGAAAATCCCACACTTCTCACTCATGGTAAAGGTTTTACAATTATCGAAGAGACTATATGTCTGTTACCTAAGTTAGACTGCTACAATAAATTTGTTTCATTAACTAACTACAATGATTTCAAATTTTCCCTTTAGAAAGAATGTAAACACTACTATTAAGAATACTACTCCATTATTAATACTACGACCACAAATACTTCACATGATTACTTGACAAAAAATAAAAATTTCACGTGTCCACCAGTACACCAGAAAACTGCTTTAATTTTTAAGTGACTACAATATTAGTAACCTTGCATTATTTTTGAGGCGTGCGCGCATGTCCGAAGACTCCGAATTTCGTCACAATCAGGTATTAGACAACTGCTGCTGCTGTTGCTATTGCTCTCTCTCTCTCTCTCTCTCTCTCTCTCCCAACTGCTTGCAGATTCTGCAACACTGAATGAGAAGAAAAACAAAGTGCCTGAATGGTAGCAAATGAGTTGCACCAAGTACATGGACATATACATCTACATGATTAATGTGCCCTCGACAATTAAGGGCCTAGCAGTGAGTTCATCGAACTACCTTCAAGCTATTTCTCTATCGTTCCATTCTCTAACAGCGCGCAAGAAAGACGAACACTTCAATATTTCCGTGCGAACTCTGATTTCCCTTATCTTGTTATGATGATCATTTCTCCGTCTGTAGGTGGGCGTAAAAATTTTTTTTCACGCTCTGAGGAGAAAGTTGGTGATAGTGATTTCATGAGAAGGTACTGCTGCAACGAAAAAGCCTTTGTTTTAATGATTGCCACTCCAATTCGTAGTCGGCCGCTGTGACCGAGCGGTTCTAGGCCTTTCAGTCCTGAAACGCGATGCTGCACGGGTCGCAGGTTCGAATCCTGCCTCGGGCATGGATGTGTGTGATGTCCTTAGGTTAGTTAGGTTTAAGGAGTTCTAAGTCTAGGGGACTGATGACCTCAGTTGTTAAGTCCCATAGTATTTAGAGCCATTTGAACCATCTGAACTCCAATTCGTGTATCATATCCGTGGCACAATCTGCCCTATTTCGCGATAGTACAAAACGAACTGCCCATTTTTTAACTTTTTCCATGTCCTCCGTCAATCGTATATAATGTGGATACCACACCGTACAGCAGTACTCCAGAAGAGGGCGAACAAGCGTAGTGTAAGTAGTCTCTTTAACAGACCTGTTGCATTTTCTACGTTTTCTGCCAACAAATCACAGTTTTTGATTTGGTTTCCCCACAACATTATGTGGTCTATCCAATTTAAGTTATTCGTAACCGTAATTCCTAAGTATTTAGTTGAATAAAATACCTTTAGATTTGTGTGATTTATCTTGTAACTGAAATTTAGCGGATTCCTTTTATTGATTTTCATTCCATTTCTGATCTGTGTGAATGAAATGCATTATCGAACTTTCTGACATTCCAATGTATTATGTTTCTTGACGATCTATGGGAATGGATACATTGTGGAATTTTTTGACGTTCCACTCCACCCCGTTTCGTTTCTAATGATCTGTGTGAATGAAATTCTATTACATTCAGTTTTTTGACAGACTAATGACCATCATTGCCCCAGGGGTATTGGTGGTGACCCTGTAAATTGATCATCATTGCCCTATGTTTAATGGCAATCACCTTATAAAGTGACTATCTTTGGACACAAGGATAATGCTGATCACCCTGTAAACTGACCATCTTTGTCCGCAGGTGTAGTGGTGGTCACCCTGTGGCTAATGATAGTCACTATATAAAGTGGCTAGCATTGCCCACAACGGATAACTGCAGTCACTGTGTTAGTTGACTGTCATTGCCCAACGGGTAGTGGCAGTCAACGCATAAATTGACCATCGTTGCCACAGAAGTAATGGTACTCACCCAGTAAATTCAGCATCAATTTTCCGCATGGGTAATTGCGGTCGTCCTGTGAGTAATGGTGGCCATTCTGCAAAATTATAATAATTGTCCCAAGGGTAATGGTAAGTCACGCCCTAAATTGACCATCATTGCCCCAGAGGTAATAACAAGCACCCTGTAAATTGACCATTACTGCCCTTGGAGTAATGGTGATCACCTTATAAACTGACCATCTTTTTCACACAGACCAACAGCTTTCAAAATTTAAGACGCATAGTGCGTCCATACTGGCAGTTGTTTTTTTATACTAAGCTAAATGGACTGCAGAAGATTTGTAGAAAGCAAAACGAACTGTTGCCAAAAGTTTATCAATTAGAAAGGGTACAGAAAATTTTAGAATTCCTCTCAGCACACTACAAATCAGATTAAAGAGTCAAACTGAATCATATCTGAGCTATGGAAGGAAACGTGAATACAAGGTTAAAACACCATAGCTACAGTGTGTCTCACATGAGATTCAAAAAGCATGCGCTTCATCTTCCCATCAGACGCGCTTCTTATCTGCTACAGAGCTTACTTCAAGGAGGACAGCTATTCTGAAAGGAGAAGAAGACAGAAGACAGACCAAGATGAAGAAGATAAAGTCAAAGAAAACCTAGTGTGTGAAAGGAGGAGACAGACAAGAAGAAGAAGAAGAAGATGATGATGTATAATATGATGAGAAAATGATGATGATGTTAAAGAAGAATCATGAAAGAAAATTGCAGCAGAGACAGGAGATAGATGTCAGCATCATATTCTAGTGAACAAACAGACAAAATACGTAATACTGTAAAAGGCAACAATGGTTCAAATGGCTCTGAGCACTATGGGACTCAACTGCTGTGGTCATCAGTCCCCTAGAACTTAGAACTACTTAAACCTAACTAACCTAAGGACATCACACACATCCATGCCCGAGGCAGGACTCGAACCTGCGACCGTAGCAGCAGCGCGGCTCCGGACTGGAGCGCCCAGAACCGCACGGCCACCACGGCCGGCTAAAAGGCAACAAATTTGAAACACAATCAGGGGTGTGGATGATTGATAATTCACAGGTAGATGTTGGTAAATATGATTTAATAAATCATAATGTAAGATACCTGAGAATGAAAGAATTATGCATGGTGTAATGGGTGTAAGTCCAGATATTTTTATATATCAGTTTGTTCGTAGCTTTTTCTTTGTGTCGTACAGTCTTTCCATAAACACGTCACAAAGTTTACTACCTGATGTTTTCTTCGTGGCCATAGCTGCAACACTAGGTGGACTACGCCTGTCAGTCGAGACTAACCGTTCTGTGTCCACGTGTCCACACTTCAACACCTGACATGCTGCCCAGGGAAAAATAAACATTAATGCCTTGCTCTTAGCACATGCACTTGGATATACTAACCAGATATACTAACCAACCTAAAAACAAAATACTCCTAATAACTATAGTTATTAGTCTGTAAATAAAGTAAATACTGATGTAATGTTGTTCAGTACACGATCCTCAGCCACCAATAAAAATATCAGATTTTATACCTGTCGTATCATGTATAGTGTGTTGTTTAAAATTAAACATCAAAGGAGTTTCACAACACAAGATCTTCAAAACTGTAGTAAAATTCTAGAGACTGCCAAGTCTCCAAAGTAACACTATCTCTCCCACAGACCATTAGATCTATACACAGCCTATAAATATACGCATATTGTTACATTTGCATTATATAAAGGTTGTGAATCATTATTGAGAAATAATGACATGCATATCAGTATAGGGAGAATGAAAATGCGCTCGACAGTTGTGATTGGGAGACAGTCTCCAAAGAATGATCAGCGCATGTGTATACTATTCAATGGAATAATCTGAATGAATTGGTGGAATGATTAGTTTTCCTAATAGCTTCGAAAACGGCCGGCAGTAATTCACATATAATGAAATAATACCTGTTGATGAGGAATTTCCCAAAACATTGATTATTGCTTGAAGTTAACTATGGATGTCGAAAATTATAAGGTGAAAGACATAATAGCAGAATGAGAAGTTGCAAATGAGAACGTTCTATCAGTTGAAAGACACCCACAAAGGGCACATGTCGCAGGTTTGGAAACATTTCAGGTAATTACTGAGTCGGATTTCGCATATCGAATAGCACACGCTGGGTGCTTCGAACAGGCAGCAAGGAACCATATTCAGTTTCAGAGGAGAACTGAATATACGGGCCGAATTACGTCACGGATATAAGCAAAGATAATGAAGAAAGACCGAAACTGTAATCTGGTGGCTTTATTAAAGCATCCAACAACAAAAATCGACACCCGTCAAAATTTTTTAAAGTCTTTGCTTTATATAATTCCAAGCGAAAGTTTACTAGCACAAAAACTCGAAAACTGCACTCCAACACCAAGCCTATGGACATATTGTAAAATTGAGCCCTTATATCAAATTCCTTGCTCATAACTTTAACCCCCAAGCTATTGCTTGTAAGAGCATAGAGTTTTGGCTTTGAGGGTATTTTTCCATCGCGGATATGACTTCTTAATCAAAATGGTGGGTCATCATAGTATGTAATTTTTCAGCACTAAGGCTGATGCATTCTTTCTCTCTGCAAAGCCGTGGCAGACCCTATAGCGGGAGGCATGCCTTATCATGAGTTGCCTCCGTAGCGGGAGCATGAAACCATACGTTCCACTACTGAGCTGACCAGGTCGCTTTCCCAGAGATGTCGGTTAGCTGTACCACTGGACTTCTCTCTTGGTCATCCAGCCAGTAGCTGGAAATATTGGCATTATGTGTTTCTGAGATGTATGTGTTAGATGTGTGATCGTGTGTGTGTGGTTGTGTGGTGTGTGTGTGTGTGTGTGTGAGAGAGAGAGAGAGAGAGAGAGGGGGAGAGTGTGAGAGAGAGAGAGGGAGAGAGAGAGAGAGAGAGAGAGAGAGAGAGAGAGAGAGAGAGAGAGAGATTTTGGAAATACTGTAATATTCACAAAATTTTTTTGAAGATGACGCCAATTTTGCACAGTTTAGGTGACACTTGTGCTTGTGATGTGTGTGTAAATGTAATATAAGTACAGCAACTGATAAAAACCTTTTTGTTAGATAATACAGAGGTTGAAGTACTGTATTGTCACTCATTTTGGAATCTGACACAAAAATTCAGATTCTTCTGAATAATTTGTTAACCTGCTGCATAACATTCTCATACTTTTCAACATACCAACTACAGTGTGACTAGATGTTTCATTTCATAGTCTGCTAAAACACTAGGCTGTGTTTTTCTGTTTCGTTTTAATGGTAGGTAAATTACTACGCTCTCGTGGGAGGAGAGGGCAGAACAGCGAGGTAAGGGAGTGGGGAGGGGGGAGATAGGAGAATTTGGACCTTGCCTAAGAAGTGGGCGTGGATTACCGCCATCTTGCATTGTGACATCACGTACAAAGAAGGGCAACACACATTTCACACGCTGCGACTGTTTTTGATACAGAATCTACATTTTATTCTTACTAATGCAGCTAAACGATAGTAGTTTTCCGGCTATTTGTTTGTACAGAGAGACATTTGCCAGTCGTTATAATGAGCGTGAATCCTCTGCAAGAGTTCTTACACTTTGCAACAATTTTTTCTTCACCTTTATATGTGAACCACTCATTCCTAAAATTCTCCCAATAAACCGAAGTCGACCATTTGCCTTCCCTACCACAGTTCTCACATGCTCGTTCCACCTCACATCGCTTTGCAACGTTACGCCCAGATATTTAAACGACTTGACTGTGTCAAGCAGGACACTAGTAATACTGTATCCGAACATTACAAGTTTGATCTTCCTACTCATCCGCATGAACTTACATTTTTCTACATTTAGGGCTAGCCGCCATTCATCACACCTACCGGAAATTTTGTCTTGTACCTTTCTATAGTCACTCAATTTCGACATCTTACCGTACACCATGACATCATCAGCAAACAGTCGCTGATTGCTGCCCAGTTTGTCTGCCAAATAATTTATGTATATAGAGAACAACAGCGGTCCTATCACACATCCCTGGGGCACTCCTGACGATACCCTTGTCTCTGATGAACACTCGCCGTCGAGGACAACATACTGGGTTCTATTGTTTAAGATGTCTTCGAGCCACTCACATACATATGAACTTATTTCATATGCTCATACCTTCGTCAACAGACTGCAATGGGGCACCGTGTACATAAACAATGCTATAACACCTATCTTAGGCATGCGAAAAGCTGCATTTCCATCTTACTAATTCCTGGGTTGAGAATTATGTCCAAAGTTTTATTTACTAGTAAGTCTTGTATTCAAGCACAAAGCTGGTCTGATATACAGTAAGCTTGTACTTTTTGCACTAGGTGACAGTATGCCACTGTATGTAAAGCATTCTGAAAATCAAAGAACACAGCATCAACCTGGGTACGACAAACAAGTTACTGTGACACAAGTGCCTCCTACACTTGGTAGTTCTTCCATCACGCCTAATACTTGAGGGGTATTGGCTCTAATGAGAGCCACACTCTTTTCCATGCTGTAAGACCTGATTTTGATTATATAAATACTCACGTGACTACTAATTGATATTATTTTTAATTTATTAGTTACTTACATTTTCTCGTTGGGGGACAAACAGACAGTAGCCATTTTGCCGCTGGCCCTACCTGAACCCAATGGAACACCTTTGGGATGAGTCGACTTCGCCCCATACCCAACCATCCAACATCACTACTAGCTTCTCCAGTTTTGGTTCTTGAGGAAGAATGGGCTGCTGTTCTTCCACAGACAGGAGATGTGGTCTCCGAGTAAGTGTTATATCACGAAACGTAAAAAAAAAAAAAAAAAAAAGCCGCATTCTGATTGGGAGATGATGAACGAAATCTTATCGTGTGAAGAAAAAGCTGCTTCTTTTGCGTCACAGGTCACTCAAAATGGCCCTCATACAAGGTATGTTTTTTTCGCTTCCGAACTGAACAAGAAAAGTTCCACCGTTCCGGTCTCAGACCGCCCAGTCTTGACCGACCGACAGACCGCCGTATCATCTTCATCCAGTGGTGTCATTTGAAAGCGGTATGGAGGGGCACGCCACCCTCCCGTGGTATAGGTAGCAGGAACGACGTGAGGCAGTCGAAAGCCTCACAACTAAGAAGAAACACAGCTTAATGTAGGCAAAACAGTGTAAGGCTATTAGCCCTTCGAATCATGAAACATGAAAACCAAACCTGCAACATGGTTCTCAAGCCTAATGCGAACGACAATGACGACGACGGCGACAGCCGTCTGTTGTCAGCTTTGTAGACCTAGGAGCCGCTAACTCTCATTGACGTAGCTCATCAGTTGGCATCACGAAGCTGAGTGGATCCATTTCCATTCCTCTCACTAAGGAAAAATCCCTGTTGGTATCGGTAACTGAAAACGGTTCATCTACATCGTAATCAGCAACAGTGGCCGCTCAGTTACGGAGGCGGACCTAACCAGTCTATACTATGTGATCGGTCTCACTGAAAGCGTTCTCGGTATACTGCCGTGTCATCTTAAAAAATACTTAAAATACTGAAGTACCACAAATAGTCAACCATATAACCATTCCTCCTCTCTTTATACCCACCGATGTTACTTTAGGGCCAATAGAATCTAATAAATGTTACGTAAGTGGTCTAGTAACAGAGTCAGGAAAGCGATATATTAATGCAACCACACCTCAGATAACATCTCTTTGCACTCAGGGAGGCAGCTGATGCTCGGCCAAAACGTCGCTACATTTTAATATTTAAATTTTTATCTTAGATGGCGCGTCAACATAACCAGAATGCCTTTGATGAGATTCAAACCGGCCGCGGAAGCCTACGCATTTGTATAACTGATCGATTTCAGTCCATGAGGTGTAGTTTAATGCGTATAGTATAACGATGATCCCATGATGGTGTTACAAACTTTCCGGGATGAAGGGTAAATGTATCGATTTGAGCTAAGGGATCCTGGTTCGGAAACGACTGAGTCGAAAGTTATAATCGGATATCGTTCTCATACCTCTGACGGTGGATTACGTGTACTGGTACTGCTTTTGCCTAGAGTGCTAATACAGCTTTCAGAGGTGGTAGTGTGGACGTAAACAAGGATAAAGATTCCTAGTAAACATGAGCTCTAAAATACTAAGCGTAAGAGCTCGATTACTTGTTCATCTTCAATACTGTGAGAGACATCTCTCCAACTGCAAGTTCTTTCAATTATATATTTTTTGAGGAGGTAGTATCAACCACAACAAGAAAAATACGTCCAATAGAAATGGGCTCTAAAATGCATGCTCTAAGAGCTATGAGTACTTGTTCACCTTCGCCTCTGTGAAAAACATCTCTTCTACTGGACAAGTGCCCACATCTCTTAAGATATGCAAAAATGTGAAAACCAAAGAACTTCCAGCTGAAGAGATGCGTCTTACAGTATTGAAGATGAACAAGTGCTCACAGCTCTTAAGACAAGCATTTTAGAGCCCATATTTAATAGAAATATTTTTTCTTGTTTACGTCCACACTACCACCTCTGAAAGCTGCCTACTCTACAGTCTTGGCAACAACAGTACCGGGACATGTTTACGTCAGGGGTATCAGAACGGTTTTCAATTATAACTTTTTACTCGGTCGCTTCCGGATCGGTATCCTTTATCTCAAATTGATACATTTACCCTTCTCCATCGTCGCTGAAAGTCGGCAACATCATCACGGAATCACCCTGCATTGTTTTAGGAGGGTGACAGCAGAAATGTATCATATCGAAAGGTACAACATCTACTGGTGTGTAAGTCTACCTATGGACTGACAACAGCGTTATTTTTTATATCTCTAGTTACTCACTCTATTAAAGATCAGGTCGTTGGTCTGGCAATGACAACTGCTTTTCGCGTTGCATAACCAAGAAAAACTGTTCGCGGCAGAGGTCACCCAGCGGAGGCAACCAGCGCAGTAGAAGATCAGGATTTTCGGGCGCCGTCCCTTTCTCCGCAGGAAGCCGCAACCGCTGATTCGCCGGGAAGTACCGCTATGACGTCAGTAGGCTGTGCTGGAAGCTATATGCGCGGAACCAGTGCTCCTGTCTTCAGTTCAGTCTGTGACGCCGCTGTCGAAATGGTAAGCTGCCCAGCCTTGCTTATTATATTTGGTATGGACTTACTTCGTGTTTATGCATTGACAGAGATTCTTCCAACGTCTAACTCCACAATCTCCAAGCCTGGCTACTACGACTATCGTATTAAAAATTGATCACATTGACTTCCAGCCGCGTCATTTCAGACTTCATAGCAGATCAGTCTTAATACACTCCTTAGACGTCATGAGTTGACTTTTTCTTAAGAAGTGTGGGAATGGAAGGAGCAAACGACTTTTCGCAATCCAAAATAAACAAGAGGATGATCATTCGAAATTCAAATTGAGTAGGCTGTCGGAGGAAGGGAGGGAGGGATGGTATGAGGCATGGCCTACTTGTAAATAGGTGCCATTATTAGTCAGAGTCAAGTGGGTGGGACTGGGGACATACACGTTTAGATTCCCCTTGTGTTGGGGAGGACAATTAGATATTTATATCAGTGAACTTTACTAAGAAGTATCTGCTTATGTCAAGTGAAGAACTTAATCAAAAAATCACGCAGTGGTTAAAAATAAGTACTTTACATAATACTGCAGATATTTTAGCAAAATAAATGGCTACATCATCTTCAGAGCGAAGAAATAGTGTGACTCTCCTTGTACGATACACTGTATCCAATTACCTATCCAGCTGTTCTGTATGGTTGGAAGGTCCTGCCATTTATGCCGAAGATAACCTTCTATTCGCACAGGTTTCTGGGTGGTAATGTTTCGATTTACAGGTACACATTTCAAAAATTTAGTTATTTGCAGATTGTCCAGTGCCAAGGTTGCATATACCCGTGGGCAAGTGAGGTCGCCCCCTCCCCTCTCCCCCCCCCCCCCCTTGACATACTTGCCATACAATAACTTATTCAGTTGTTGAAGCACTGTCGGTGGCAGGAAGTGTATAACGTAAACACTTAGAATAATAAACACAATGCATTCATATAGACTCTTCTTAAATTTTACGAAAGCTACTTCCCACTAAAGTACAAAATACAAAACCCCAGTTGTGGCAAGTAGTGGCAGGCAGACAGTTTGGAAAATACAGACCTTCAGGATCTCTTGTATAAATAAGCAGTAAGTCTATCAGAGTTAGTGGCACAATTAATATCTACTTGCAGTAGCTGGTTACATGAAATCCTGCAAGATCTCAATAAATTTTGCAAGAGAGCCTATGATTATATGTTTCACAAGGAGGATACGTAAATCTCAGCATAAAATTAAAAAAGAAAAATATGGAGTGTTGTGACATCAATGCCAAAGACGCAGGCGAAAGTTTCAGTTGTCAGTTTGGTGAAATTGGAGAATAAAGACGTTACTGGCATTACTGAGTTCTTGAAGGATCATTTATTATCTATTTTGGGTAAACTGATTCAAAACTTTTTGCTCAACACAAGTCACATAGATGTGTTACAGATTGCTTTTTCGAGAGAACAACAAGAGATGAGGCAGCTAGACCTTTATACAAGGCGAACTGAGTCAATAATTAAGCCGATGAAGTGTTATATTCAAGTGGGTACAGTCATATACCAAGTAGGATATTGAAGATTTGTGCACTACACTTTGGCAATGTCCTTAGTCACTCATGCATCACGTCTTTCCATGTTAGTATTTTCCCAGAGGGGATTCTACATAGTAAAAGGGAAAGGATACTGTTGACAACTATAGGCCTATATCATTGTCACATGTATAGTCACAAACTGAGTGAAAGGTATTTTGCAATAGAGCAGTCGCATATTTCTCGGGCCACATGTAGACAGATACACCGTTCGATCTGTGTTGGCTGCTTAGTTTGCAGGCAGCTACATTCCTTCTTGCAGTACACAGAGAACCGTATTGAATAAAAACTGTCGTCATTGGATATATGCTTTTACTCCATAATAACACTGAATGTCCCAATAATGATAGTAACAACTTTATTGACACTGTGGACCAAAACTGCGAAACTACGGTATTTATAAGGCTTGAATCTCAATCTAAGCAATAGGAAGCAGAAGTTTGCATTACTGGGTTTCTTCTGTTGTACAGATAACTGTCAGTTTTTTTTTCTTTTTCTTTTTTTGCGACTAACATAAACATAATTGTTACAGATGCGATGAAGAATTCATTAATAAAACAAAATCATGACATAAAGAGACACAACTTTCGTTTCACACTCTTAACTGCAATAAAATACATTTTATTCAATTTCTAACATACAATCCTGTTCGTGCTGATTTTCAACTCTTCCGTGGGAAAGAGAGGCACCAGTTTTCGAGGTTTGAACAAATTATAAGGTTTCGTGGAAGACACCTATGCGGGATCTTCCATAGAAGCTACATGCAACTACCTTTACTTTATGGTCTATAGTCCACTACCAGTACCACTGATTCAGTGAGACACGTTTACTTCACACATTTCCATTCCTTGAGTTCATATGTGATAATATTTTGGGGACAGTCCGTCCAGGCAGAAAGAATACGTTTTAGCCAAAAAGCGAGCGACCTGGATCATATATTGAAATAATCAACGGCGTTTAAGTAGGCCTCTATGTGATAAGCTGAGGATTATTACGCAATTGAACTTGTTTAAAAGTGATAGCAGTATTCGTCCGGTGAATTCCAGACACAATAATGATCTTTATGTGCGAGTAAATCCTTGACTACTGTTCGTACACAGGTGTTGCACTTTTCAATAGGCTTCCACAAAAACTGAAGACCATGAGTGACACACCACACGTTTTCACAATCAAGCTGAAGGATTTTCTCCGTCGAACGTTTCCTTTTTCTTGAAGTATTAACCTAAGTCCATTTCTTTTCAAGAAATGTAATTTGGCTTGATTAATGGGTTATTACAATTGTAAGTCATTAAAATGCAGTAGAAAGTTCGAACACAGGTCACTTTTTCGATCCGATACAGCCATCCTTATTTGGACTTTCCTTGATTTCGCCAAGTCGATACAAGAGAGAGTATCATGCCTAGTTGAATAAAAAGTAAATACATTAATTACATAGATACATAAAATTCAGTCACTTCGCTACCTTAGCCACATAATCGGAGTAGCTCTACCGTCTGGGAATCCAGATTTAGGCTTTCTAAATTGTTCCAGGGCTGTGCTGGGATGGTTCCTTTGAAAAGGGCACGCTCGATTTCCTTTCCCATCCCTTCATAGCAGAAGCCAGTCTTCCGTCTCTAAGGCGCCTTGCCACGGTCCTTGCGGCTCCACCCGTCGGAGGTTCGAGTCCTCCCTCGGGTTTGGGTGTGTATCTTGTCCTTAGCGTAAATTAGTTTAAGGTAGATTAAGTAGTGTGTAAGCTTAGGGACCGATGACCTCAGCAGTTTGGTCCTATAAGACCTTACCACAAATTTCCAAATTTTTTTCCGTCTGTAATGACCTCGCTGTCAACGGGACGTTAAACTCTAATCTTCCTTCCTTCCTTCCTTCATTGCTTCCTTCTGAGTAGCCGAAGAGGCTTTAGCCAACAAAACGTATGTATTTCCGACACGTTCCTTTCTCCGTGGAATTTTCAGTGGCAATGTTCTCGATAGAAGTATCTTAATAATTATATTCCACTTACAATAATAACACCACGAGTTCTTTGTTTTATAATTTCTGAGGAGATCATATCCTGAAACAGAGGTTTGGGCAGGATATGTTTCTCACGAAGAAGAAAAACCATGGTCACGTTCCAATACTGCAGTACCACATTAGTTCATAAAACCGTTTGTAATGCAACTGATTAGATCCAACAGAGTTATATGAATGCTAAGTACTTAACTCCTTATTCACTACAAATATTACATGCTGTGTCATCATAACCACTGTTTATGTAGTTTAAAAGAAGTCAGTTACTAAGGTCCCGAGTTCGAGTCTCGGTCGGGCACACAGTTTTAATCTGCCAGGAAGTTTCATATCAGCGCACACTCCGCTGCAGAGTGAAAATCTCATTCTGGAAACATCCCCCAGGCTGTGGCTAGGCCATGTCTCCGCAATATCCTTTCTTTCAGGAGTGCTAGTTCTGCAAGGTTCGCAGGAGAGCTTCTGTAAAGTTTGGAAGGTAGGAGACGAGGTACTGGCAGAAGTAAAGCTGTGAGTACCGGGCGTGAGTCGTGCTTCGGTAGCTCAGTTGGTAGAGTACTTGCCCGCGAAAGGCAAAGGTCCCGAGTTCGAGTCTCGGTCGAGCACACAGTTTTAATCTGCCAGGAAGTTTCATATCAGCGCACACTCCGCTGCAGAGTGAAAATCTCATTCTGGAAGTCAGTTACTAGTTTTTAAAAGGCATCAAACTTTATGAGTAGGAGCCTTAAATCCTCAAGAAAAAATTTCTAAGTTGAAGAAATACATTTTTTATTTCATCTATTTGCCTTTGGTATACGAGAGGGAGAGCGGTGTGCTAACCACATGCTCCTCCATATCCGCATCCAGTGACGCCTATGGGTTGAGGATGACACGGCGAGCGGTCGGTACCGTTGGGCCTTCATGGCCTGTTCGGGAGGAGTTTAGTTTTATTTGCCTTTGGTACCCATATATAAGTGTATACTGCTGCAGTGAGATACCAACGGAACCAAATGCTTGCGAGAAAGGTTACATGTAATTTCACAACTGTAGATCTGCCAACACTCTGACAGCGGATAGTGACTCGTGTTTGAATAGCTCAGTCGGTAGCACATTTGCCCACGAAAGGCACAGGTTCCAGATTCGAGTCCCGGTCCGGTACACACATTTATTCTGCTAGGAAGTTGCAAATCAGCGTACACTCCAATGCAGAGGGGAAACTCATTCTGGGAAGATTACATGTAGTTGTGGCGCGGCCATCAGAGGTCAGTGCCTAGACACGTCATCTCGAACGCCTGTAGCAATGAAATTACTGAGACTAGGTTCAAATACTTCCACTTTATCGTTGGTCACTGGTGAATAAAAAATCTGATTTCGTCCATCACTAGTTTCATAAACTGTTATTTGCAGTTTTGCGTAGTATTATTATCATATGAAAAAAAGTATTTTCGGATACTGATATTATTTTTAATTCATAAGTGCTAAAACATACAACGACCAAGTGCCTGATATCTGCGTCTGACACAGGAAATATTCACAGACAAAATTGACAAAAGTCTTCAAATATCTGAAACCACCTTTCTACTTTTGTCTCGAAAAGTGATTGTAACGTTTAAAAAGATACCTTGCATTGAGTCTACTACCCATATCTTATACGGAATTGAAGAAAACCTAACAGCGGTTAGGAAAATCATTTCACCGACGACAAAGAACATATAATATAGGCGAAGAGAATTTCCAACACTAACAGTGAAACGCTAGAACTAGCTCAGACAGAAATTTCAAGACTGATATGTACTATCTTTCGCCTCTTTCTATGAACAGAATGGCGAGAAAAGTGAACTAGACGACGAAAATAATTTAGGGTAGATAAGTAAAGGTAACAGATTCTGATCATTATCTACGCTAGGCTCAAAACTTATGGTACGCCAGCTGTAGTTCCTTGTGACAGTCTTTGCTGCACTTCCACTTCTGTTTGTAACAAATATACGTTTAATCTGAAAGCAATAAATGATTCGAACACATGCTGCTATCAAATACTTTTTTTAACTCATTGCATTTTAAGGAGAACTCGCTGTTAATCAGAAGTAATAATGAAATTCAGCTTATAACAGGATCTACAACACGACTGTCTATTTTTAAAGCGCGAACATTTACTTATATTTAGTTATCATTGTTTAGCGAATACATCTGTTATTACGTCAAATTTTTAACTAACAGTGGAGCTAATTATGTATATGCACGTCGGGGTCATTAGAGATGAACCGTTACATCATTTGAAAAATGAATCCGATATGCCCAAATTAATAAATCATACCAAATTCCCACTAGCTAAGGCCCAAGTAGCCCAAATTAGGACAATATGTCGGATATTTGAGCATAACTCCTCTCGAATACCACACCAGTGTTTAAATTACTATGCTATCTCTCGCTGATCTTTCAAGAATACTACGCTGAATTTACAGCTCGCACTGTTGCTGGATTTCCATGGCAGAATTAAGCAGCTTCTAAAAAGCACTTAGGCAACTTCCTCTAGCATGAAATAAGGGCTGTCGAACCAGCTCACCTCGTCCTTTTGGAAGGACCTCAGCGGAAGATATTGTCCCCGTGATGGCAATGCCTTTCAGTACCCGTGTTTATAGAAACTAAGATGGTGATTAGAATAATGAATGGATGTTATGCCACATTTGTGTCGTACATAAAAGTTTGTGTCAATACGTTGAGGCGAACGTACCGTACCAATATTTACATCTGGCAGGAATTAAGATTTTCTTTGTTTAATTCTTCCCAAGTGACAGAAATTAAGGAGGAACAGGAAATACAGGGAGAATCTGAAGATCATAGAAAAAATTTAGGAGTTCGTTTCTAGATAGTTTCTGACTCTTTTCGTGTAATGGACCTATTGTCTCCAGTGTCTCGATATACACTCCTGGAAATTGAAATAAGAACACCGTGAATTCATTGTCCCAGGAAGGGGAAACTTTATTGACACATTCCTGGGGTCAGATACATCACATGATCACACTGACAGAACCACAGGCACATAGACACAGGCAACAGAGCATGCACAATGTCGGCACTAGTACAGTGTATATCCACCTTTCGCAGCAATGCAGGCTGCTATTCTCCCATGGAGACGATCGTAGAGATGCTGGATGTAGTCCTGTGGAACGGCTTGCCATGCCATTTCCACCTGGCGCCTCAGTTGGACCAGCGTTCGTGCTGGACGTGCAGACCGCGTGAGACGACGCTTCATCCAGTCCCAAACATGCTCAATGGGGGACAGATCCGGAGATCTTGCTGGCCAGGGTAGTTGACTTACACCTTCTAGAGCACGTTGGGTGGCACGGGATACATGCGGACGTGCATTGTCCTGTTGGAACACCAAGTTCCCTTGCCGGTCTAGGAATGGTAGAACGATGGGTTCGATGACGGTTTGGATGTACCGTGCACTATTCAGTGTCCCCTCGACGATCACCAGCGGTGTACGGCCAGTGTAGGAGATCGCTCCCCACACCATGATGCCGGGTGTTGGCCCTGTGTGCCTCGGTCGTATGCAGTCCTGATTGTGGCGCTCACCTGCACGGCGCCAAACACGCATACGACCATCATTGGCACCAAGGCAGAAGCGACTCTCATCGCTGAAGACGACACGTCTCCATTCACGCCTGTCGCGACACCACTGGAGGCGGGCTGCACGGTGTTGGGGCGTGAGCGGAAGACGGCCTAACGGTGTGCGGAACCGTAGCCCAGCTTCATGGAGACGGTTGCGAATGGTCCTCGCCGATACCCCAGGAGCAACAGTGTCCCTAATTTGCTGGGAAGTGGCGGTGCGGTCCCCTACGGCACTGCGTAGGATCCTACGGTCTTGGCGTGCATCCGTGCGTCGCTGCGGTCCGGTCCCAGGTCGACGGGCACGTGCACCTTCCGCCGACCACTGGCGACAACATCGATGTACTGTGGAGACCTCACGCCCCACGTGTTGAGCAATTCGGCGGTACGTCCACCCGGCCTCCCGCATGCCCACTATACGCCCTCGCTCAAAGTCCGTCAACTGCACATACGGTTCACGTCCACGCTGTCGCGGCATGCTACCAGTGTTAAAGACTGCGATGGAGCTCCGTATGCCACGGCAAACTGGCTGACACTGACGGCGGCGGTGCACAAATGCTGCGCAGCTAGCGCCATTCGACGGCCCACACCGCGGTTCCTGGTGTGTCTGTTGTGCCGTGCGTGTGATCATTGCTTGTACAGCCCTCTCGCAGTGTCCGGAGCAAGTATGGTGGGTCTGACACACCGGTGTCAATGTGTTCTTTTTTCCATTTCCAGGAGTGTAGATTAGTTGCATGTCATCTGATATTTTATTTCTTACCCCCATTTATATTTTTATCTGGATTGCACTGAAAAATCTGAGCAACAGTGCAAGTGCCCTGCGTGTCGTGCTCGGAAACGAACTTGTTCCTTTCACCGGCAGTACTTGTTGACAACTGTAATGCCCACTTATTCTTCGCCGTCAGCCTTGCACTGATTACAGCTCGGTTCTGTCTCAGATTTTTTTCCCGGCGGTGTTAGTTGTAGGTTAAGAGTGATATACAGCATTAGCATTTGAACCACTGAATAGCTGGTCGATATGTACGTGTGCATTGGGTCACTGAATGCATTCGAGAAGCGACTTAACGATTCTATTCTCAACTGTTCGGCTACGACGGCAGTCACATCACAGTACATTCGAATCTCTAAGGAGTTGTTGGGTTACTCTGTCTTTTACGTTCTGGTGATTGCATACTACAGGCTTTTTCACTGTTGTTAGGGTGTTTTCACAGAAACAAAAGTAAATTGGGTAACAAACCGAATAAATCATAATTTCATTATTACGCATTAAAGGGCCATTGCAGGCCACGTGTTCCTTGTACCAAAATATTCTTCAGCATCCTCCGAAACTTTGTCCTTAGAATTCAGGTCCACCCTGTATATCACGAGGTGAAAGTGACAAAAATTTCGAATAAAAACTTTCACACTGTAACATGTCCTATTTTCTGTTACGGCCCTCGTCTAAACGCGTGAAGCAAACCATACAGGATAGTCAAGGGGAAAGGTACATGCTTTAAGATGTGTTAATATTAGTGATTCTGACATAAAAAGTTATACGAACGTATGTCATGCTTTAAGAGTTTCGAGGAAACTAATGAACAAATGGGGAACAGTACAAATCCAGATAATAGTAAGTGAAATATTGTGATCTAATGTTTTGTTTAATTGTGTACATTTCTTCAAAAAGATGTTTAAAACGTCCGCCGTCAACTGCAATGCATTTTGCAGCTCTTGTGGACAGCTGCTGTGTTCCTGATCTGATCTCACTCCTACGTTCGTTTACTTGAGAACAAGCATGTAAAATACGAAATGGAAGTTCCTCCTTTGTGTCCACTCTGTGCGTCTAGACTTCGCTCTTACGCCAACCACACAAACAGTAATCTAATGGAGGAAGACAGGGTGACCTCGACTGCTAAGAAATGACTACACGTCGACTGACCGAACGCCCAGCATATATTTTAGTGAGGTGCTGTGTCACCGTACGCAGAGTGAAGACGGAGGAGAAGAAAGAAAAAGGAAGGGAACAGTGGTGCTAGCTGCAGCGGGACATTATGCGGAATCATTGGCGACAAGCGGAAATGTGTACCAGACCGGTATTCGAACCTGGGCCCTCCTAGTTACTAGGCAGGTTCGTTAACCACTGAACTACCTCGAACACATTTTCAAGGAAATCAAGACAATGTACCCCATTAACACGGATATCGAAAACTACTGGACGGATGAGCTGGTGGTCAATAATGCTGAACTACACTTTCACTGGATAACGTCAAATGGCTCTGAGCACTATGGGACTTAACATCAATGGTCATCAGTCCCCTAGAACTTAGAACAACTTAAACCTAACTAACCTAAGGACATCACACACATCCATGCCCTGGATAACGTCGTTGAAAATTTGTTTCAACAGTGACGTGCATATTTTCACCTGCCCACACGTGCGAGTTGCGTGTGTTATTGATGCCATTGCTGGTAGATGTTGACTCGTTAGTGAACAGAATTAGTGGAATACAGCGTTCATTGGCAATGATCCATTGACAGAATTCCTTTTGTTTGGCATAATCTCCTGCACGCAGGTGTTGCACACTGGCGATGATACGGATGCAGGTAGCCGGTAGATGGACTGCGTTCTACCACTTCAAGAATGTTCTCAACTTTAGTGATATCTCATGTTGGACGGAACGTTCAGATACATGTACGCTGGGAAGCGTACCACGCTCACGCAATCTGTCAAACACCCTGTTAAATATCCGTATCCAGAACTCCGTGATTAGGAAATGGCCGTTCGTATTCGCGAACAGCGGCTCTGGAATTACTATTGCAAAACCCGTAGACAATGATCATGTCACCATACTCTGCCTCTGTGAAGACCTGTGGCATTTTCACTACAGTGACTCGTACTGCTTTGATTGTACCAGTGTAGTACACTGGTGTAACCACTGCGAGGTAAACAACGTGTAAACTCACAGGACTCGTCACCCCACCATGTGCAAGTGAAGTGTGTATTAGAATGGTCAGTTAAGACTACACTATGTAGCGTAATGTCGCTTTGGTTGTATCCACGTGCGAGTGCTGGTGAAGACGGACATGCGACTGACGCCTGTTATTTCCAAACAGCTGTATGTTGGATACAGTTAAGAAATTGCTAATTTTCATTTGAAGTTTTTGTTCAAAATCACCAATACTATCACCCCTCAAAGCATGTGCCTTTATTCCTGACTCGCCCTGTATAAACATGTTTTAAGATTCATGGATTGATTAGTGATACATTAAATGATTACGAACAACAGAATAATTTCGAGAATTTAAATACTAAAACTTAAATCAGCAGTACGAATGCACGTTAAGGCATTTTTCACAAGAGTAAGTGTAAATACTTTTGTCCAAAAAAAAAAAAAAAAAAATCTAATGTGTGTGAAATCTTATGGGACTTAACTGTGAAGGTCATCAGTCCCTAAGCTTACACACTACTTAACCTAAATTATCCTAAGGACAAACACACACACCCATGCCCGAGGGAGGAGTCGAACCTCCGCCGGGACCAGCCGCACAGTCCATGACTGCAGCGCCTAAGACCGCTCGGCTAATCCCGCGCGGCGAATATTTTTGTGTTTTGTTTACATTCCTTTGGAAAGCAGTAATGATCACAATATGAAAGAACATTTCGTCTCACATTTTTATTTCCGTGATACTTATTTTTAAATTCTACACAGAGATAACCGATATTTTGCGTCTTATTTTCTTTTATCAGAAATATCTTTCTCTAAATTCTTCTGATAACCAGTAATTACTGTTAGAGCCTGCATTCGGGAGGACGACGGGTCAATCCCACGCCCGGTCATTCTGATTTGGGTTGTCCGTGATTTCCCTAAATCGCTCCAGGCAAATGCCGGGATAGTTCCTTTGAAAGGGCTCGGCCAACTTCCTTCCCCGTCCTTCCCTAATCCGATGAGACCGATGACCTCGCTGTTTGGTCTCCTCCCCCAAAAACAACCCAACAACTGTTAGAGCCATCTGAGTGACTGAGGTAAAAGTAAGCCTTTATTTTCAGTGCAGCGCAGATTCAGTGTAGTGTTCCGTCCGTCAATATCCCTCCAAAGGATCAGATCAAGGTTAGACTGCGAGAGCACTGTCACTTCACGACAAGAAGAGTGACAGCATAAGCCATAGCCTGCCGAACTGGCGTATGTCGTTCAAGCATTCGACCGCTATCGTGAGAAAAAGATCTGAAGATCAACCTCCTTGAGGTCGCTTGCCTGACATCACCATCTGATGATCGCTACCAGAACTCATTTCGCGTAGGCATCACAAGTTGAATGCTACAGCACCGTGCGTTGCCGTTTTGGAGGCAATTGGGAGGGCTGTGTCAAAGCAGACAGTACCTAACCATCTCCACACGATACATTTGGCCTCTAGGTCTCCATTACGAACAATAGTACGAACCCCTTGCTCCTCCGTGGGCGAACACAGTGGACGAGGAAACATCTGAAGTGGAATCTGGATATAAGTCGTTGTATTCTCTTCATCGTCGAGTGTAGGATTTGCCTGACGCCTGGTGATCGTAGTGGGAGAGTGTGAAGACGGTCAGATATTAAATCAGGTTTCTGTTAGACTTAATTAAGATAAAGTTTTACCCCAGCATAAGAGTGATGGGCACAAAAATGGAGCCGGCCGCGGTGGTCTAGCGGTTCAGGCGCTCAATCCGGAACCGCACGACTGCTACGGTCGCAGGTTCGAATCCTGCCTCGGGCATGGATGTGTGTGATGTCCTTAGGTTAATTAGGTTTAAGTAGTTCTAAGTTCTAGGGGACTGATGACCACAGATGTTAAGTCCCATAGTGCTCAGAGCCACAAAAATGGACCAGTGAGTGACGCATTACGCTATCATCGTTCTGCGTCAAATAATTTGCCGATCTGTTGAAATGGTTCAAATGGCTCTGAGCACTATGGGACACAACTACTGTGGTCATAAGTCCCCTAGAACTTAGAACTACTTAAACCTAACTAACCTAAGGATATCACACACATCCATGCCCGAGGCAGGATTCGAACCTGCGACCGTAGCGGTCGTGCGGTTCCAGACTGTAGCGCCTTTAACCGCTCGGCCACTCCGGCCGGCCAACGCAGGTGGGTTACATAGGATTTTCATCAGGTGAATTTGGTCGCCGAGACGTCAACATGAGTTCTCTATAATGCTTCTCAAACCACTGTAGCACTGTTCTGGTTCCGACACAGGAACAATTATACTGCTGGAAGATAACATCACCGTTGGAGAAGACATCAAGCATGAAGGGATCCAGGTGATTCGCAGCTGTCAGAGTGTTTTAGATTGCTACCACAGGTCCCATGCAAGCGCAGGAGAATGTCTCTCGAAGTACGAGTATAATACTGCTCCCACCAGCCTGCGTCCGTGGCGGGCTGGACGTTTCGAGCCACCGTTCACCTCGATTTCGGCGTTTGCGGAGACGACCATCGACAAAAATTTGGTTCACCCGAGGAACCGACACGTTTCCATTGATCGACGATCGAATCCCTATTGTCCCGCGCCCACTGCAATCTTAATTGACAATGTCGTTGAGTCAATGTGTGACCACATAGGGGTGGTCTGTTGCGGAGTTCCATGTTCAACAATGTACGATGAATGATGTGCTCCGAAACACTTGTGCGTGCACCAGCATTGTGATCTTTCGGCAGATGTGCCACAGATCACCATTTGCTCTAATTTACAGAGCAAACAAGCCTCCGAACCCCATGTTCTATGAGGAACCTTCAACGTCCAACCATTTAGTGTCTAGTGGTAATTGCACTGTTTTTCTACCTCTTTCCGTAGATACGACAGTAGCATGTGAACATTCGACCAGTTTCGCCGTTTTCTTGATCTTATTCACACGTTGTGTGTAGTAAGAATCTCCTCTTTGTCAAAGTCGCTTAGCTCAATGGATTTCGCCGTTTGTAGCCCATATTTTTGTTAGGGTGATCCCACGTCCGTGTCTGCTCCTCTTACATCCTTTTGTTACAGCGTCACGTGCCCGCGTAGACACCAGGTGACATCCAACGTCGCGGTGGGCAGTGGTCATAATGTTTTGGCTTATCGGTGTATTTTGCTCAGGTTCTCAAATGGAGTCTACGAAACAGTACCTGAAGGAAAAATCAGAATTATGGTTTAACGCCCAGTCGATAACAAGGGCTTTATGGATGGAGTACACGCTGAATGGGGAACGACGGGGAAAGAAATCTGCTGTCCTTTTTCAAGGAAACTTCTAGGTATCTACCTTAAGAGAATCAGGGAAACCATAGTAAACCTAAACCTGTGTGGACAGACCGGGATTTGCACCGTCATCCTCCCGAATACAAGCTCAGTGTCTTTACACAGCGCCTCCTCGCTCAGTAAAAATGTCCTGCTTAACCCCAGGAAGTTTCACACGTATTACTTTTTCACGAAGAGGAAATAGTAAGCAAGATAGTTTCTTTTATAAACTATACTGCGTGTCAAAAAAAAGTGAAGGACTCACAAGAGGAAGAGGAAACGAAATTAAAGTTCACCAGTTAAGAAGGCATATGATATTATGTCGTTTCGGAGATTACAAACTTGAGCCAAATTTACAAAGAATTTGACAATATGAGCCCACTTATAATTATGACGTTGCACACCTTCTCACCTCAATGTACACACTGATTCAGTTGGGAGTGATGTCATAAAGTCGTTGTATCCTCTTCTAACGCAAGGTGACGTACAACTGTTGGTTGGTTGGTTGTTTTCGGGAAGGAGACCAAACAGCGAGGTCATCGGTCTCATCGGATTAGGGAAGGACGGGGGAGGAAGACGGCCGTGCCCTTTGAAAGGAACCGTCCCGGCATTTGCCTGGAGCGATTTAGGGAAATCACGGAAAACCCAAATCAGGATGGCCGGACGCGGGATTGAACCGTCGTCCTCCCGAATGCGAGTCCAGTGTCTAACCACTGCGCCACCTCGCTCGGTCGTACAACTGTTGTAACTGATCGCTGAAACCCAGGATGCTGGATGGAGATATCGTGGAGCTGCTCCCACACGTTTTCTATCGGGAATGATTTGGCGATCTTGCTAGTCACCGGAGTACCTCATCAAGTAGACAGTTCGCAGACACAAATGGTTCAAATGGCTCTGAGCACTATGCGACTTAACTTTCGAGGTCATCAGTCGCCTAGAACTTAGAACTAATTAAACCTAACTAAGCTAAGGACATCACACACATCCATGCCCGAGGCAGGATTTGAACCTGCGACCGTAGCGGTCGCTCGGTTCCAGACTATAGCGCCTAGAACCGCACGGCCACTCCGGCCGGCTCGCAGACACACACGTGCCATGAGTGAACGAGTATTGTTCTGTTGAAAAATGGCACTGCTGTACTGTCGCATGAGAAAGAACGCATGAGCACACAGGATGTCCATGAGGTACCGTTGTGCTTTCAGAGTTCCATCCATCTCCACCAACCATAACGTGAAGGCATACCTGATGGCTCTCCGCCTCATGACGTCAGGAGCAGTCGCTCTCTGCCTCTCCAAAAGTCTCTCCCCAAGTTCCAATCATAGTCGCCGAAGACGGTCATGCAGGAAATCACGATTCATCGCTGAACGCAATGCGGTGTCATTCATCAGCAATCTATACTCCACGGTCGAGTCACCACGCCAAACACAGCTGTTAGGAGGTGTTAACGGCAATCTGCATGTGGTACTGTAGTTATTCTGGAGTTCGGCTGCCGCTGGGTATGGTCGACCGGAACTTTGACGACGAGTATACCTGTCTTCACGCTCCCATGCAGTCCGATTCGACCCACTGTCGCGTCTGAATGCCTCATAATGCTGGATATTGCACGATTCGACCAGCCATCCTAATGAAAACCCGCAATGAGGCTCCTTTCAAACTCCGTTAGGTGCTGATAACACTGTCTCCGTGTCCGCAGGGATCACTCAACATCTGATGTTGTTCACCCCCGTTATTTAACCTACCAAGCACTCTGGTGGCCGTTCTATCTGTCACAGAGAACCGCACCTCTAATCATTTACATATGCGACGATGGTGTGTACATGTACGTAATTACACTGACATTAGATCATGTCTCTTGGGTGCTTCATGTTTTTGTGAGGCAATGTATACAAGATGGCGCCAACTGCACTAATGCCCTATAGCCTCAGCAACATGTATTGATCGGGAGGGCCTCAGGAATATTTATTAGCCGCAAAAACCTCGGCCTCACAAATTATAAGTTTCCGGAAATTCCTGACGCAGATTCCGTGTAGAGGCTGCAGGAACGACAGAAATTTTAATAGATATCCAAGTCCGGAGGTCTATTGTACCTACGATATAGCATCAAACACATGGAACAGACTGTTTCTCTTTCCTCGTCTACAGTGGGAAAAAGAGAAAAATAATTTACAGTGAATCTGCTAATTACCACATAGGCAACTGACTAGCAAACCGCTATCGCATTCATGTAAGAGAATGAGGACTAGGACAAAAAAGGTAACGAGTGAATAATATGAAACCTGAACGCTGTACACTTTGTTGCACTCCATGGCAATGAGCATTGTAACCGCTTTAGTTAGCTGGTTACAAAAGCAGTAACTTGCAGATTTACAGCAAATTCTTGTCGCTTTTTTGAACATCAGACGCTTATTTCCGAATCACGACGTCTCTGGACATGGATTCAAGTGCAAACAATTACCCATCCACTTTTCTCTGCATACCCAGAGAGACATTATGCGGATTTTCCAAACATCCTGTTCACTTCATACTGTATGTGCCTGGAAGGTTTTGTAGTGGCAGTTTCATATCAATTAAAATAACCATGTGATCGATAGTAGCAGGAAGTGGGTAATGGGGAACAGCTATCATGTTATTCATCATTCATCTTAAACACCACTGGTTTGCTGCCTTTCCTAATCCACAGAAACGTGCGTGACTTTCAGAACGTAACAGCTTTTTCTCCTGCACGTACCTGCACAGTCCTAATTCTCAAGGTTTTTTAAATAAATTTATGAAATATGCAACAACAGAAACAAATACCCAACTTCTCGACGAATGTCGGTGCAACACAGTCGTATTCCGCATTAAAGGCAAGGATCAACAATAATCCCGTCTACAAGCAGAGTAACAGATATACCCACAAAACTGTTGTGCAAACTCATTCACATCCATCTATCGCAGAATGTTAGAATATATTCTGAGATCAAATTTCATGAGCTATCTTGAACACAATGACCTCCTCCTTGCGAGAAAGCACGGATTCAGAAAACAGCGGTCATGCGAAATCCAACATGCACTGAAAGCCAGGGCAGTCAGGTCTGACTCAGTACCACACACTTGTTAACGGAAGTATGATCATATACGATATCAAATGAAATTTCGACTAGATTGATGATTTCTTGGTACGGATTTACATTGGAAGCATTGATTGAGAGTGATTAGATAATGGAGAGTCATCAACAGGTGTAGAAGTAACTTCTGGCAAGCCCAAGGGACGTGTGTTGTAACCCCTGCTGCTCATGTTGTATGTCAATAACATGATAGTTACAATTAATAGTGACCTCAGAATTCAGAAATTTTACGGGTGATGCAGTTATCTGTAATGAAGTATTATCTGAAAAAATCCGCACAAATATGATTAGGCCCTTTGGTAGGATATTGAGGAAATGCTTTTAGTCTACAGAGAAAGCTACTTACAAATCATCAGTGCGACTCATCCCATAACATTGTTAAGATGTATGGGGCCAGTATCAAACACATATAACGGGGGATATTGAACTTATACTAAGAGGGCAATACGATTAGTCGCAGGGCTGTATGACACCCCGGAATGTGTCACAAATATGTTGACAAATCTGAACTGACAGACTCTTTAAGAGAGATACCAGCTCTCCTGCGAAAGGCTATTTCAGATACTCTAACAACGAACATTAAACGAGAAATCTAGGAATATATTAAAACCCCATGCGCATCGCTTCTACCGGGTCAAGATAAGATTAGACTACCTTGAACAATCGGGTCCTCTGCCGGTTGTTCGTGTCGTTCTAGAACGATATTTCGACGTCGTGTCTCACTGTCTTCTTCAGGTGGCTGGGAGACCACCTGAAGAATACAGCGAATCACTCTGTCAAAATATAGTGCAAGAACGACGCGAACATCCGGCAGAAGATCTGATTATTTAACATGTCAACATATCGCCTGGAAAAACTGAAGAATTACATAAGATAGACTAATTAGCACGCACACGAAGGCATTTAAGTAGTCACAACTACTGCGTTATATGCGTGAATGGATAAGAAAGAAACTTAATACGTGGTATTATGGGGAGTATCCTCTATCATACACACCGAGCGAGGTGACGCAGAGGTTAGCACACTGAACTCGCATTCAGGGGACCGACGTTTCAGATCTGACCAGCCATACAGATTTAGGTTTTATTTATATTTCCCGTGATTTCTCTGAGTCGTCCCAGATATGCCTTCCCCATCCCTGAAAAAGTCCGAGCTTGCCCTCCATCTCTAATGACCTCGATGTTGACGGGACGTTTTCCTGACGTAGAATTCATCATAGATTAAACTCGGCATCAGAAGTGGACGACACATCTTACGTATCGATTTGCAGTAATTTTTTGCCTAACAGCTGGGGATGAAAGCGGCGTTGGTGGCGGTGCTGACGCTCGTGGGAACGGCGATGTCGCAGTACCAATCGTTCTACGCAGGCGGTGGCTGGTCGTACCCGGGCCCGCTGCCGCAGTTCGCCGCGGCCAACTCTGAGGAAGGCCTTGAAAACCGTGTTGGTGCGACGACTACTACCACGCAGTCGCCTGAACAGTTCATCTCTTCGCAAGTCGGTGCCTGGCCAGAGGACCGTCAACCGTTCTGGTTCGTCAACAGGTACGCAGATACTGCCACAGCACCACTAATGTTTGTTCGCAATGTGTCCTTGTGTCACTGTATCAATGTGGAGCTGTTGATACTTCTTCATCAATGATTCCAGCTTTGAACGAAGTCTGCGCGTGTTTTATCTTCCTACAGTACAATATCTAGTAGGAAGGAACATCCATTGGGAAACTAGAGACACTGGACATTTAAGACAATGTGATACTACACTACTGGTCATTAAAGTTGCTACACCAAGAAGAAATGCAGATGACAAACGGGTATTCCTTCGACAAATATATTATACTAGAACTGACATGTGATTACATTTTCACGCAATCTGGATGCATAGATCCTGAGAAATCACTATCCAGAACAACCACCTCTGGCCGTAATGACGGCCTTGATACGCCTGGGCATTGAGTCACACAGAGCTTGGATGGCGTGTAGAGGTACAGCTGCCAATACAGCTTCAACACGATACCACAGTTCATCAAGCGTAGAGACTGGCGTATTGTAAGGAGCCAGTTGCTCGGCCACCATTGACCAGACGTTTTCAGTTGGTGAGCGATCTGGAGAATGTGCTGGCCAGGGCAGCAGTCGAACATTTTCTGTATCCAGAAAGACCCATACAGGACCTGCAACATGCGGTCGTGCAGTATCCTGCTGAAATATAGGGTTTCTCAGGGATCGAATAAAGAGTAGAGCCACGGGTCGTAAGACATCTGAAATGTAACGTCCACTGTTCAAAGTGCCGTCAGTGTGAACAAGAGGTGACCGGGACATGTAACCAATGGCACCCCATACCACCACGCCGAGTGATACGCTAGTATGGCGATGACGAATACACGCTTCCAATGTGCGTTCACCGCGATGTCGTAAAACACGGATGCGACCTTCATGATGCTGTAAACAGAACCTGGATTCATCCGAAAAAATGACGTTTTGCCATTCGTGCACCCAGGTTCCTCGTGAGTACACCATCGGAGGTGCTCCTGTCTGTGATGCAGCATCAAGGGTAACCGCAACCATGGGCTCCGAGCTGATAGTCCATGCTGCAGCAAACGTCGTCGAACTGTTCGTGCAGATGGTTGTTGTCTTGCAAACGTCCCCATCTGTTGATTCAGGGATCGAGACGTGGCTGCACGATCCGTTACAGCCATGCGGATAAGATGCCTGCCATCTCGACTGCAAGTGATACAAGGCCGTTGAGATCCAGCATGGCGTTCCGCATTACCCTCCTGAACCCACCGATTCCATATTCTGCTAACAGTCATTGGATCTCGACCAACGCGAGCAGCAGTGTCGCGATACGATAAAACGCAATCGCAATAGGCTACAATCCGACCTTTATCAAAGTCGGAAACGCGATGGTACGCATTTCTCCTCCTTACCCGAGTCACCACAACAACGTTTCACCAGGCAACGCCGGTCGACTGCTGTTTGTGTATGAGAAATCGGTTGGAAACTTTCCTCATGTCAGCACGTTGTAGGTGTCGCCACCGGCGCCAGCCTTGTGTGAATGCTCTTAAAAGCTAATCGTTTGCATATCACAGCATCTTCTTCCTGTCGGTTAAATTTCGCGTCTGTAGCACGTCATCTTTGTGATGTAGCAATTTTAATGGCCAGTAGTGTACATTATTACTAGCGAAACTTTGAGATTTTCCCCGCTTATAAATTTTCCAACAAATTTCGAGAATGAAGTCGTCTGATCTTCGACAACCGCCGACATTACGGCAGTTGCACATCCCATCATTTTCAAGGCGCAAATGCAACGAGAGAGCGCTTTGGAAGAAAATTTAGAAGTTCTGTATGGAGGGCATGCGCCGAAAGACAACACACACACACACACACACACACACACACACACACACACACACGCTCACTCACTCAGTAAACATAAGTGTCACCACACAACCACACAACCAAAGATAGTCTACATCAGATGTTATCAATACAAACACACACACACACCTTTCGAACAGCCCTTGAAGGCCGAACGGTACCGACCGGCCACTGTGTCATCCTCAGCCCCTAGGCGTCACTGGATGTGAGTACAGAGGGGCAGCGGTCAGCACACCGCTCTCCTGACTGTTGTCAGTTTGGGTGGCGGATACCGCTACTTCTCAGTCAAGTAGCCCCTCAGTTGGCCTCAAGGCCTGAATGCACCCCGCTTGCAAACAGCATTCGGCAGACCCGGACGGTGAACCATCCAAGTGCTAGCCAAGCCTGACAGTTCTTAACATCCATGATCTGACGGGAACCGATGTTACCACTGCGGCAAGGCCGTTGGCGCCAGATGTTATCAGTAGTGAATATTAAGTACCAGCAACTGAGTTAACGTTAAGTCTAGCCCTCTACTGTTTGACTAGGGAGAGAGCAAGATTCCAAACAGAATTTAAACAAAAACCTCCACTCTTCTTTGCAATATCGCTCGCTAATTTAATCTCAGCTGCTTCCTTAATAACACCATCCCAATAGCTGGAATAGCTGGAATAGCTGGAAGTGCGTGCCAGAATCTCCGTGTGTTTATATTTCATAGGATGAACGGTACCGAGGAAATGTTATCCAACAGTTGTTTTTCTCAGGTGTTTTAAGCGTGTGGGCCACTTACACTCAGTACACGAGTTCTCTACAGTCCAGATGGTCTGACAAGTGCAACATGCCACAGCTGCAAGAGATATGGTAGACACCCGCCTTACGTAAACCAAGATCGTTCTTAACAGACCCTCCAGGTCCCTAATCTTAGATCAGGACCGGCTATGGCGTGCCAAAGTTCATGCGTACAGCGTGTGCGGTCCACTGGCGAGCCGAGACCCGACCTGGTACGCGGCTTTGCTCGCTCCTTCTCGGAAGAGCCTGGAACAGCGCCACATTTTATTTAACATTGCGGTGCAGCATTTCGCGATCGTCACAATTCTCTGAGTTTGGCGGAATCGTGGTGTCAGCTCTGTTTACCTTTGCTATTTGTCCGCGGTATGAAGGACGTTCACAGGTCCAATGGCTGATTGCACAAAAGAGGCAGTCTAGCGATCTATCGTCACAATCCTTTAAAATGGAAGGGAATTACAGATCAGAGGGATGAGAATTCTCAATTCACATAAGAGACGGGTCTTGCTTATTTGCTATGAAACGACATTATAGTACCATCCCGAAAGAATTTAAACCTTTACATGACAATGAAAGAAAACAAAATTTCAAAGGTCAATGGATGGGATTCATTGTTCTGTACATCAAGAAGCACTTTGTGGCAATTTTGCAAGCATGGAGCGCTTGAAGAAACTGGTAATACGAATAGTAAAATTTCTGAAGTTGCACCCGTTATTCCAATTCAGTTGCAATAGTTTTCAATGGAAATGAACGAAGAGTATGGAAACTTCATGTATCACTTTGGCTAAGTCAAGGGGCATGATTAGAACGATTTTTCGATTAAAATATCTCTATTGTTGAATTTATGAAGGAAAATGGAATGCAGGAATGAAAATTAGAACGTCCAGAATGGACTGCAAACTTCGCATTTTAAGTTGACTTGACTGCACGCTGCTCAAAGTAAGGCATTGCAAGGTATCTTCTTTGTGGTTTATGGGGATTCATTTAAAGAGGAAATCGCGTTGTAGAAGGGACACATTCTGACGAAGACAATCCAGTTTCCTAAGCTCACATGCGTTAAAGAAAGCCCGAGGTTTGAATAATTTATTGTGGCCTTGCAAGAACTACAACGTTAGTTTTATAAAAGTTTTGAGGACAGTGTTAATCTTAGTCCGCAGCTCGTGGTCGTGCGGTGGCGTTCTCACTTCCCACGCCGGGTTCCCGGGTTCGATTCCCGGCGGGGTTAGGGATTTTCTCTGCTTCGTGATGACTGGGTGTTGTGTGCTGTCCTTAGGTTAGTTAGGTTTAACAAGTTCTAAGCTCTAGGGGACTGCTGACCATAGATGTTAAGTCCTATAGTGCTCAGAGCCATTTTTGTTAATCTTACATCTGTTTTCGAGTCTGTTTGCCGTTCCTGTTGAATGCGCCCCTGTGCATGTGCAGATGCAACTGATTGACTTCAAGGTAATTCCAGTTTCAATTACAAATCTTTTAACGTGAAAACTGTCCAGGACGTCTACATTGTTTTTCTCAGTTAGATTTTCCAAGTCTCCATAATAAGGCCGCAAAAGTGCTATAATATTTCGATCGACATACTGATGTGAAAGACCTTTTTTCGAATATGAAACTACGTAAGTCACGTTTATGTGGCAACTTGAAAGCGAAACTCTTCGAAATTGTCAGCCTCTGTCCGTATGCCGACAGTTTGTACCTGATAGAAATTACATTGTATTTTCAGCACGACAAATATAATTAATTAATACTGAAACCTTGTTTTGTTTGTAATGTATGCTGTTGAGAAATGTGAAATACAAAACCATCACATCTCGTTTTCGCAGAAAATGATGAAACCTGTTAGTGCCACCTCCATATTATCATCACTCACTCGGTCCACGGCTGGTTGATAATGCGATGTGTGTCTCACCTGTATTTCACTAGAACCATTCTGGTTAAAGGTGACTGCGAGATGGACTAACTCAGCGTATAGGCTATCAGAGTCTGAGGTGAAGTAGGACCTATGAACCAAGGTACGAATTACCCCTTCATGCTGAGCCCAATGGTGACGACGACCTGTCTGAAGATACAAGGGTTTCCTGTTTGCGTATTGTCAGTAACACTGGTACTCCGACATACCGTGTAGCGAAACCTCATGTTACTCTGCTGATACCTCCAGTAGAGCGGTGTGTGCATTACATTAAGAGCTCGAATGAATTCTTATACCGGTTAGAGGGATTGAGTTTGAATGCCACTGATATTTTAGTAAGTTTCGATATGGTCTCTTTCTTCACTCGCATTCCACTGTCTCGTCCGTTATGTTTAACTGAGGTTAGCTTTGTTGTTGAATTAACAAACCTATTTCGAATGTGTTGTCTTACTTTTTATTCGATGACCAGTTTTAAGCACAGACAGGAAGAGTAGTGATGGGGATGTTTTTGTCACCTATTGTTGCCAGTCTAAAACGTTTTCGATTATGTTGAGTCACAGTAATGCAGTACTGTTTAAAAAAGTAAACCATCATTTGACTATGTATTACTATATTTATCCTTTGTACTATCTAGATTTCGGCTTTTATGCCCTTCTAAAATACAATGCTAAAAGTTATCGGACCATTATTATGTCATATCTATTAAGGCAGTCCAGAGTAGACTTGTTTATCTGCTTTGGACTGCTTTAACAGATATGACATAATAATGGTCCAACAACTTTTAGCACTGTACTTGAGAATGGCATAAAAACCGAAATCTAGATAGTACAAAAGATAGTAATGCACAGTCAAATTGCGATTTACTCTTCTAAACAGTATTGTCAGTCTGTTAATGGAAGATTTTCAGGAATGTGCCTTAGAGTCGGCGGCACTGAAACCTGCGTCTTTTTCAGATACGTAGGCGATAATTTTGTTGTTTGGCCTCATACAAATAAAAATTTAAATGACTTTTTGGAATATCTGAATTCAATTCACCCGTATATTCGCTTCATGATGGAGGTAGGAAAGGATGGCTGCCTTCCCTTCCTTGGTATATTGGTCGGGAGGAAGGTTAATGGTACGTTCGGACATGCCGTTTATTGGAAGCCACCTCACACTGATTTATATTTCCAAACTGATTATTGTCACCACCCGGCTCAGCATGACGGGGAATTGACTATCTTGGGTTCCAGTACCCATGCCATCTCAGAACCTGAAAGTTTGTCAGCTGAGTTATCTCACTTCACAGTCTCATTTTGTCTGAATGGTTAAAGTGAAAGGCAGATGAGACACACGTGAATTGGCTGAGTGTTAAAAATAACAAGGTGGCATGAAAGTCTATGGTGTTTTTACGTTACGCATATAGCATTTCCAACAGGATTGGTCATATTTTACGAAAACATGACCACCGTTTAAGATTGGGATCTTTTTAGTGTCCGTAAACTATAATCTCGGTTTGCGTAAGGCTGAGCCGGCCGTTGTAGCCGAGCGGCTCTAGGCGCTTGAGTCCGGAACCGTGCTGATGCTACGGTCGCAGGTTCGAATCCTGCCTCGGGCATGGATGTGTGTGATGTCCTTAGGTTAGTTAGGTTTAAATAGTTCTAAGTTTAGGGGACTGATGACCTCAGATGTTAAGTCCCATAGTGCTCAGAGCCATTTGAAACCTTTTTTTTGCGTAAGGCTGGTGTGTGCCACATACCTTGCATTTGTGACACATTGTACATTGGTCAGACCATCAGGACCGTGAAGGACTGGTATATTGAGCATGAGTTGAAACTCGACAGTAGTCTGCAACAGATGTGTTAGAATGGGAATGGCATGCGAACGTGTATTTTATCTCGTCGCTTATGCGCTTTGCCCTGTAATGAAAATTTCTGACTGCGAGAATGTTAATTGTCAATAACTTTAAACCTAACCAAAACTGCATGAATTTACGTAGCACAAAAACTGAATCTGATGCAACACTATTGATTGGGAATGGCCCCGGTAATAAAACAAAACTTGATCAGTTTGAAAATAATGTTCAAATGGCTCTGAGCACTATGGGACTTAACAGCTGTGGTCATCAATCCCCTAGAACTTAAAACTACCTCAACCTAACTAACCTAAGGACATCACACACATCCATGCCCGAAGCAGGATTCGAACCTGCGACCGTAGCAGTCGCGCGGTTCCGGACTGCGCGCCTAGAACCGCGAGACCACCGCGGCCGGCAAAAATAATGTTCCCTGTGCTTAATGAATGATATCCGTGAAATAATAAAATTTCTTACCTTTATCTGCGCAATGGTAACGCTCTTCCCACTGTTCTCTGTTAGTATATTAAATTGTATAGTTTGCATACAGCTATTGTGTAACGCTGTTGCTTATCATACATTTTAATTAAATCAAATATGGCTGAGATAATAACTTCTTGAGCAAAATAGTTTATCAAAAATGACATGGTTATGGTAACTGGTATTGATTTGTGGTAAGTAACAATATGGCAATAACTTTAAAACTTGAATTTTGACTCTGAAAATTAATAACGCTCACAATTAACACACAATAAACTGATTATACAGTAACAGTTAACTTTAGAGAGTCATTGGATGTGAGTACCATACATTGTCTCAGTAATCACTTACGATTACGTGCATTGCATTGGTAACAGAACAACTTTCTTTACCTTAATTATTTCCAGTATGGTATCTTGGAAATAAAAAATCAACGTATACATCCAGCACACACCAGGTACAACTCGTCTTTACGCTTGAGAGTCCTCCATACATCTCGCTATCTAAAGTTACTCTACACATTACCCACAACACCTTGAACCAGCGATCGCTGTTGAACAGCGACGCCACTATACAATCGATACTACATTTGACCATCTCTGGTTCAATATAAAGTTTTCTTGTAAAATTTTATCCTGTGTATATACCTTTCAAAGTGCCACGCACGATTATAACAGCTCAGCAAATCTACTGCTGCAAAACATTGGCTTGGTACCGGTCATCCTATGGAAAATGACAACGCAGAGAATCTGGCATGCACTTCCAGCTATTGGTACAATGTAATCAAAGATTTAAATTCTGCTTGGAATCTTGCTTTCTTCCTGTTCAAATAACAGAGGGACAGAGTTAACGCTACCTCACCTGTTGGTAATTAATATTCACTTTCGATAACATCTGCCGTTGGTCATCTTTGGTTGTGCTACGGCACCAGTGTTTGCGGTGTGTGTATGTGTGTGTGTGTGTGTGTGTGTGTGTGTGTGTGTGTGTGTGTGTGTGTTTTCTCTTTCGGCATATGCCCCATGTACAGAGATTTTAAATTTGCTTGCACACGGCTCTCATATTGCATTTGTGCCTTGAAAATGACGGGTTGTGCACCTGCCGAAATGTCGATGGTTGTCGAAGCTACTATCCTAGGCTAAATCCTCGTGAAGGTGGTTTATCGTTGCATTCCTCAGACCTGTTATGAAGTGGAGTGTCAAGTGGGTATCTGTATCGTGTAGATGGATAGAGTGAGTACTTGTGCAACGTAATATTGCTTGAGTATGGAGTAGGTGGCTGTCGCGAGTACTTGTGCAATGTAATATTGCTTGAATGTGGAGTGAAAGGAAGGGAGAGAATGAAACTCGAAGCAGGCATATGCCACAGAAGAGATGATACATGTCTCGAATAACACCAAGTATACCGATGAAGTCATCGTCTCATTTCGACACATGGATCATTCACTCAGCCACATAATCCAACTCACAGGAGACTGCGAACGCGTTTTTAAGTACTTTGGCGCACTGACGCAGATTTAAACGCTGACCCTCTCCTCATCTTCCCAAACAAAGTCCGATAATGGACATTTATTCTGTCACACCAGATAATTTTGGGTCGTCCATCACCACTCTAGAATGTGTTTGCCATATCGACACTACAATCGGCTTCTACACAACAATAAAACAAATAATTGCTCTGTAAACTGCTCTGTATTTGAAATATGAAATTCTCATCTACATTAGGGTTCCAGATGCCCCAATGATCGTCAAATGACTGTTCTCCATAGTGGAGATTAGAATCAAACACCGCTTTCAGTCACAATTATATTTTTCAAAGTTTTTATGTACAATGAATCGACATGCCATTAACTGCAACTACAGGTACTACACCAGTTACGTGCTGCGATTGCACTGATTATACATTGATGACTAATGTCGAGTACGCCGACTGTATTCTCAATTTCACCATTTAACATTTGAAACTGGCACTGTATTTCATCTGTGATCTTTCATGAGTACAAGGGATGCATAAAACTTTAAGTTGGTTTGAAAATAACATTGTTATGGAATTCATATAAGTATAGGCGCCCTCAATCCGGAGGTTGTTGGGAGCATTATAGTGCTGTACCAGATGTACCTCCGTTGGTGGTGATATGATTTGCCTCCCTGCGATCTTCGAAGAGACTTGTCTAACCAGTTAAACGAACACTTAAAGTTTAACGCGAGTATCAAAGCACGGTGCAAGTCAGTGTCTCTCAAACAAAAATCACTTCCTGAGATGACAAAAGGATAAACGACAAAAAAAAAAAAAAAAAAAAAAAAATCCTAGGACTGACAAGTCACTGAATAGCAGACTTTTGAATAGATAGTCGAACTAGGTAGGCACACGGAACACAGTTATCTACTAGAAATAGCATGTATTTCTTACCCAAAGAATCAGCCATTAGTGAGACACCAACAATAATTTAACGTGGAACATGAACACCGGCACGACTTCGCTTATTCACATTCATAGAGCATTTTCGAAGGTGAAACCCGTGTTTAAAGCCAGCTGGAACATGAACTGAAACTTTAATCTGTGAGTTTTACATGTGGATTCTAAGTACAAGTAGGAACAGCCAGACATTGTTTATTAATATGACACCGTTACTGTATACAAAGTGTTAGGTCCATCTTCAGACGGTTGTTAATATTTAACTCGATCCATTTAAATAGTTCTGACCATATAACGTCTATTTTCAGTTGTGGTGAAATTGTGTTAGGTTAGTGATGCCCTACAGCAACACAAGATATTGTAAGAGGACTATTTGTAAGAGGACTATTTTATTTTCATTTCCACAAAACAACATAATTAGCTTTGTAACTGCTACGTGCGGCCGGCCGTTGTGGCCGAGCGGTTCTAGGCGCTTCAGTCTGGAACCGCACGATCGCTACGGTCGCAGGTTCGAACCCTGCCTCGGGCATGGATGTGTGTGATGTCCTTAGGTTAGTAAGATTTAAGTAGTTCTAAGTGATAGGGGACTGATGGCCTCAGATGTTAAGTCCCATAGTGCTTAGAGCCACTTTTTTTGCTACGCGCATAAAAAATCCTGCTTTGTTTTTGTGGACCCGATGTTTGCTGTCGGTGAGCTTCACATAACGCGGAAAAATAAGCTCATTTCATATTTCAGACTTCCATTCAGTGTAAAGCACCGCACACACACACCTTAATTCTGATGAAATTTGACAGACAGAAAATAGTGCCATAGAATACATATATTGGAGATGTTACAACATCGATATAATTTTTATAGAAATTTGTTGTCCGTGACAGGATTTACAATAAAATAAAATAAGTAATTCCTGGATCGCTGAAGAAACTTACTGCGACTATGCTGCAACTCGTGAATTGACATAAGTATCGCCACAAGGAGTTGTTGTTATATAAACCTTCTTTAAGCAATTTGCGTTGAAGTAACTTTTCTTGATAATACAAATATTTGACAGTGTTTGATTGTTGGTATTAATAAAAGTAACAATTAACCTGTATTTTCCACAGCTATGGCCCCATTATGTCAGTTTTGGACAAAATAATCTTTGAAGTCTTAATCTGGAACAACCACTTCACTACCGAGCCTTACGTTCCGTACGATATCTGATCAAGTTATATGTATACAACGCTAGAAGGACGTTGCAGGCGCGATGATGTTGCACGCATAGCGTTCTCTCTCGCAAGCTACCAGGAGAGAAAAGCTCAGGAGTCTGCAACACGATCAGGTGAGGTATACTAAGCACAAAAAGTCGACCTGGAGGACTACAGATCGCCAAAGCGTCACTGGTTAATTTCTGGAATCTAATAGTGTAGTAGAGGCGCTCACAACCAATAAGTGAGAACTGAACATGTTAAGTTTCAAAAACCGTAGGCAGAAGGGTAGGGTGGAGGGAATCGATTCGCGAAGCCAGCAGCCATCATACGGTACTCTCACCGTGATTTCCTTATTGTGGCAATAACTCCACTGAAGACCTTGACGGTTCGTTGCGAAGTACGGTAACCTGGTTTTCGTGCTGGCATTTTGTCAGTCACACATCACACAGACATTGTAATGGTCAAATTGCATCTTTCTCCAGATCGTGTTCCTTGTCACTTCCATACTATTGCAATCCAAAAGTTCTGAAAACTGTATGTGAGCCATACATTTTTGGAAATACAGTGTCGAAAACAAAATGAAACACCCTTAAAGACAAGTTCATTTTATTGACAAGTTATGTGACAGAAAGCTCATCATTGTAGGAGTAGTATATGATAACAAACTCAGACCGAATGAAACACTCATGTCACAGTAAGGGGAGCTCGAACTGTCGCATCAGTACACAGATATCCCACTCAGGCGGCAACACAGACGTACATTCTCACAATGACAAAGGTGTCGAATAGCATCTTGTGATAGATTGTCCGAAGTTTTTTGCACCTTTAGTTCCATTTATGCAGTGGTTCCTGTGGGCTACGGTGAACGAATAAGTTCCAGCTTCACCTATACGTGTTCAATAGTAGAGAGATCTGGTTATCTTGCTGGCTAGGCAGTAGTTGTGTAGTACGAAAAGCATATAGCGTCACAGCATCCGTATTTGGACGTGCGTTGTCCAGCTGAAAAAGTGCAGCACCATCACATCGAAGAAATGGCAGGAGCAAGGTGATAACCTGTGCAGTGTAATGGTCCTGCAGAAACATCAAATTTTACCACGCGTTCTGAATGATAGCCCCCATAACATGAAGCCCAGGGCGAGACCTGTCTGTCGTGGGTGAATGCATTCTGAAATAGACCGCTCACAAGGTTTACGTCGTACTCGTGTACGTCCATCATCCGCATACAGACAAAACTTACTCTCATCACTCTAGTCGACAGAGCACCATTCCACACTCTAGTCGACTCTTTGACGACACCAGAGTAGGTATGCTTGGCAGTGTCGTGATGTCAGTTGTTGCCTGGCCAGAAGCACGCGTGCCGGCCGCAGTGGCCGAGCGGTTCTAGGCGCTACAGTCTGGAACCGCGCGACCGCTGCGGCTCAGATTCGAATCCTGCCTCGGGCATGCGTGTTTGTGATGCCCTTAGGTTAGTTAGGTTTAAGTAGTTCCAGGGGACTGATGACCACAGCAGTTAAGTCCCATAGTGCTCAGAGCCATTTGAACCAGAAGCACGCGTGGTCTTAGTCTTGGTGCCAGCGCACCATCTCCGATGGTGATATCGGAGATCGTGTGCTGGCACCAAGACTAAGATCATGCGTGCTTCTGGCCAGGCAACAACTGACATCACGACACTGCCAAGCATGACACAGCAGGTACAACATGTGCCCAGATTCCATCACGTGACGTTAAACTGTACCTTAGGGTTTCATAACTTACTTATCACGACTAGTACCTGTGAAAAAATGTATTATATATGTGAAAAAAGTTCCACTGTCGCTTTCACTGTGAACAATACCGGCGTTATTTACACTACTGGCCATTAAAATTGCTACACCACGAAGATGACGTGCTACAGACGCGAAATTTAACAGACAAGAAGAAGATGCTGTGATATGCAAATTATTAGCTTTTCAGAGCATTCACACAAGGTTGGCGCTGTTGGCGACACCTACAACGTGCTGACATGAGGAAAGTTTCCAACCGATTTCTCATACACGAACGGCAGTTGACCGATGTTGCGTGGTGAAACATTGTTGTGATGCCTCGTGTAAGGAGCAGAAATGCGTACCACCACGTTTCCGACTTTGATAAAGGTCGGATTGCAGCCTGTCGCGATTACGGTTTATCGTATGGCGACATTGCTGCTCGCGTTGGCCGAAATTCGGTGACTGTTAGCAGAATACGGAATCGGTGGGTTCAGGAGGGTAAAACGGAACGCTGTGCTGGATCCCAACAGCCTCGTATCATTAGCAGTCGAGATGACAGGCATCTTATCCGCATGGCTGTAACGGATCGTGCAGCTACGTCTCGTTCCCTGAGTCAACAGATGGGGACGTTTGCAAGACAACAACCATGTGCAGGAAAAATTAGACGACGATTGCAGCAGCACGGACCATCAGCTCGGAGACGGTGATTGCGGTTACCCTCGACGCTGCATCACAGACAGGACCGCCTGCGATGTACTCACGAGGAACCTGGGTGCACGAATGGCAAAACGTCATTTTTTCGGATGAATCCAGGTTCTGTTTACAGCATCATGATGGTCGCATCCGTGTTTTACGACATCGCGGTGAACGCACATTGGAAGCGTGTATTCGTCATCGCCATACTGGCGTATCACCGGGCGTGATGGTATGGGGTGGCATTGGTTACACGTCTCAGTCACCTCTTGTTCGCACTGATGGCACTTTGAGCAGTGGACGTTACATTTCAGATGTCTTACGACCCGTGGCTCTACCCTTCATTCGATCCTTGCGAAACCCTACATTTCAGCAGGATAATCTGGCTGGCTGGCTCTGAGCACTATGGGGCTTAACATCTATGGTCATCAGTCCCCTAGAACTTAGAACTACTTAAACCTAACTAACCTAAGGACATCACACAACACCCAGTCATCACGAGCAGGATAATGCACGACCGCATGTTGCAGGTCCTGTACGGGCCTTTCTGGATACAGAAAAGGTTCGACTGCTGCCTTGGCCAGCACATTCTCCAGATCTCTCACCAATTAAAAACGTCTGGTCAATGGTGGCCGAGCAACTGGCTCATCACAATACGCCAGTTACTACTCTTGATGAACTGCGGTGTCGTGTTGAAGCTGCATGGGCAGCTGTACCTGCACACGCCATCCAAACTCTGTTTGACTCAATGCCCAGGCGTATCAAGGCTGTTATTACGGCCAGAGTTGGTTGTTCTGGGTACTGATTTCTCAGGATCTATGCACCCAAATTGCGTGAAAATGTAGTCGCATGTCAGTTCTAGTATAATATATTTGTCCAATGAATACCTGTTTATAATCTGCATTTCTTCTTGGTGTAGCAGTTTTAATGACCAGTAGTGTAGTTTGTTATAATGCTTCATTCAAAATTAAAAAACCTCATTGAATGACTTCGAGTTATTGCATTTCCAGTCCTCGATGTACTGTCGGAGGAATGATTTAATACAGAAATAAAACGGACATGAGGAAAGAGCAATTCACGATGAGAAAATGCGTGGAAACACATGTGGGTAAAAATCAAGGGGTCTGGTGTGTAATAAAAGTGATCGGCCATATTTTGTTATACAATATTAACTCCATAAAAACACCCATTATTTTCTTTCAGGGAGCACATTCAGCAGCACCTCGGACGTCCACAGCCTCAAGGATTTCCGCAGGGGCAAGGGACACAGCGGCAGCCACAGAATCAGCCGAATACGCAGACACAAAGGCCAGATGCTCAGCGTCAACCACAGAACCAGCCGGATTCACAAACGCAGCCTCAGTCGCAACCTCAAGATCTGCCGAACGCACGTTCGCGGACACCAGTCACCCAGACCGAAATCCGAAAACAACCTGAAATAGGGTCACAGGCAGAAGACAATCAGTCGCAAGTGCAGAACCAGCTGGAAGCTGATCGGCAGTACCAGTTGTGGCTACAGAACCAGTTCTTCGCTCGACGTCCGCAGCGTTGGTCGGCACAGAATCAGCCCGGCATACAGACACAAATTGCTCAGGAGCCACTCCGGTGGCGGGGTCGCCCTGGTACCAAGACCATTTACAGGCGACAATAGGGACTGGCACTACCCACTTTCCTCATTTTATTCCACATTATTGAAACACAAGTCCTACCGGAACGAGTAAGAATCTTGACAGCAGTATAAAATGCTTTATTTACTTTCTGTACCAAAAAGTTAGAAACGCGCCATTATTGTGAAAATGTTGACAATTCACCTTAATATAGTTGGTAATAAAGATACTAATAGAATTAGATTGGTGTTTACAGTTTCCCTAAATTACTTGATGTGAACTTGAGGATGGTTACTTAAGTATGACATCCCCACCCTTGGTCAATGTGAGTTTGTGCTGTAACACGTGTAATAAATATGTCAACGGTATATGAAACTCCAGTCTTTCTTCTCACTCTTACACTGACTTCGTCAGTATGCTTATGATGGACAGATCATTAAACAGTCACCATAACTGTACACGATTGAATCTGAGAGAGTGTTACAGACCTGATTTTTATACCTCTAAAGTATCTTGGCCTTTCTTCTTTGGTCGTCCTCCTGCGACTGTTGGATTTGCTGGACAGCTGTTAAATAACACACACAAATCTACACACATTGTCCATCTCCTCATATTATTTGTCAGCTGGTAAAATTTCGATATTCAGCTTGTATTCAGGAATTTTGACAGTAAGTGTATCACAGGTCACTACTTCAAACCATCTAAAAACGGATTAAAAGATTTTTTTTTCACTTTAACTACCGACAACTGACTGATAACACAGTGGGTATGCTTAACGTATGGTCTGCACTGATTGAATGTTTGTCACTGACTGACTTAGTAGCTTTACATTATGATAGCTGAATACCATTTGACTAATAACACAATGACTATACTGTCTGACTAGCAAACTGCATCATGTTCACTCCCTGGCACTGACTGATTATGGCTCGGCAACACTTATTTACAGGCGCACGTACTACAGAAAATTATGGACTGTCAAAATACTGGACTATTACGTTTTAGTTATTGACATAAAACACGTATAACTAGCAAAAAAATGGCTCTAAGCACTATTGGACTTAACGTCTGAGGTCATCAGTTCCCTAGACTTAGAACTATATAAACCTAACTAACCTAAGGAGATCACACACATCCATGCCCGAGGCAGGATTCGAACCTGCGAGCGTAGGAGCCGCGTGGTTCCGGACTGAAGCGCCTAGAACCGCTCGGCCACCGCGGCCGGCTATAAGTAGCAAATGACAAAATTATCATCACTGGAGTATTACGTTTTAGTTACTAACATAAAGCACGTATAACTAGCAAATAACAAAATTATCAGTACCATTTTATGGTACAGCCATTTAATGTGGAGGGCGCCTCCCAAAATTCACAAGTCCTACCCCAACCCTAGAAGTCCGCACAGAAACTCCAGTTTTGGACTAAACTTTGAATATGTTTGATGAAACCACAATCTTTTGTTATACTGTAGATCGTCTGTGACAGTCCACAGTGATTGACAAATTCGAAAGCAGCCGTCAGGCCTATAAAAGCTACTCCTCTAATTTTCCGTCTTTCAAAGTCATCCTCAATAAGTTACGTGAGATTGAGGACCTGAGACGTACTGCATTTTCCCGGTCTGAAACATGTTTGTTCTTGTATTAGAACTGGCTCTACAACATGAATCAAGCGATTTAGCACCATTCACTTGCGGGGCAGCGGGTGGAATAATTTTTAATGTTCCTATTATTTATTTAATGCTGTTGTTTGCCGTTCTCAACACTGGCTCTCTAACTACAATATTGGCAACCAGAAAGTGATTAGCAAAACGTGAAGCCTGTAATTAGAATTCCTAGTGCCCACTTCATCTGAGAAATACATTTATAGCTACAGCTTATAGCTCTGAGGAATTAGGAGATTGTCTGGGATTCATAATCAAAAACCATTCTCTCTAAAATGTTCACTATATTCTGAAAGTCACAGACCAAAAAGAATCCACACAATCCAACTACCAGAGCAGTTCAGAGTCTATTGCGCTGATGCAACAATAACTGTTCAAATTAAATGTTTAAGTGAATGCTCGCCATAATTTGATGATGATGTTCCTCAAACGCCATGCTAATAATGGTAGAATGTCTGTCCTGCGGCGGCACGTGAAAATACGACATACGCAAACTAAAGATAGATCATTAATGTCATCCCAAAATTAACACTTCACTCGAAAACGATTTCATGGTTACGCGTATCCCGAGTAACTTATTACTGCATCCGAGGCTCTTTATATCAATGATACCGACGCGACGCGACTCCCGGCACAGGTGGTGCGCTAATCAGCATCTGGAGAGAACTGGGGCCTTCTTTCCTTTCACGCAGCTTTCTTACGTATAAAGCCGTATAAAGCCGCGGTGCGGACGGCTATGGGAACGCCTGATCAAATCTGCTCTCCCGACTAGCCGCTGGGCTAGTAATGCACCACTTTTAAGTTATCGAATAAATCATTGCTTCCTTTGCTGATGGCCGATGAAGCTCTCAATTTAAATGTGCAATCAGCACACAGGTAAGTAATCATAATAAAAGTCTGACGTGGCTAAGTCAAATATTTTGGGCGAGATAATTAATTTAATTACACTACACAGTAGACGAGCTCTGAACTTGCCCTTTGGAGATACGCTATCGCTATAGTTTTATAGTTATTCAGTTGAAACTTCTCACATTTTTATGATTATAGCGGATCTCCCTTCTACTTAAACATCCTAGCTTTATTTATTCGCCTACTTGATCTATCTTGCTTCCTTAATTTCTAAGACAAAAACCAGAAAATCATGAGTTTCAACTAAAATTTTAATTTGTAAGATCCAGCATACTGTTTCTACTAAATTATTATGCAAAAGGAATCTAAATATAAATTTTTAAGTTTCTAGCTCTTTTCTGTTGCGCCAATGATTTTTACAGAAAAACATCCAAATCTCGAAAATGGTTAAAGTTATTGAACTGATATCCAACACATATTGATTTTGTATTACTCCTGACATGCTAGAAACGTTTCAGGTTATTTACTTCATTTTAAAGTATTGTGCAATATTTATGACGTCAGAGCTAGTTACAGCGGAGTAGGCTGGCACACAATGGAAAGACTGATGTGAGTTTTATAAGGCGTGAGTATGCTGCTTCCCTACACACTCAAAGATATTGAGCAGATGGCACAAGAAGGATATTGGCCTGTAGGTTTATGGCTCAGATGACAGTTTTCCGAGATTTAAGATACGGATTACACAAGATTCTCTCCAGATTTTGGGGAAATTATAGGCTTTTATACAGTTGTTGAAAAGTGCAAAAATCCACTCTCTCGCTTGACCACCAAATTGTTTGATCTGCTCCATTCTGATGCCATATACCTCTACTGATTTGCCGGCTTTACAGCTGTTTCTGGCTGCATTTAATTCTACTATGCAAAAAGGCTGTAAAAGTTTGCTAGTCTCCTTCTTCTGCCGGTACAAGTTTACAATCTGACTTACGTATTCGATACTCCATTTTACCGCTGTTCGCAGATTGGCGAGCAATTTGTTTAGCTGTTACATTTGCATGTTCCTTTGTAGTTGTTGAGTCACAGCTCAGACCTTTAAGAAGCCTCCATGCTTTGTTACTACTCTTGCTCAGATATATGTCCTCCATCAATGTATATCAAGCATTTTCTTTGTTCTTGGACATTGCTGTTAATAACTCTCCTCCGGCCTGCAAGGTGTCGTCTCTAAAAGGACCATTACTGAAGAGATCAAGATAGTTTTCCAAACTTTGCTGAGTTTCTGAAGGAGTGAAGCTGATTGCTGCACATGATACCGCTACATAGGTTCCTAGTTTAGAAATTCAGTTACTGACCCAAACATCAGCACTCCAGAAGAAAGTCTATTATCTAGCAGTTAAGCTACCCTTTAAGTCATCAGATACTGAAATCTGTAGCAGGTCGCTTCAGCTCTTTTAGAAAAAAAACCACTCGTAGTGGTCACTCAGACAGAATTTGGCAACGTAAATAAAGAGACGGTCAATCGTATAGTCTCCTGGTTGAAAATCTCGAGAAACGTAGGTGACGTTGCTACTTTCACTGTAAAATATATGATTCCAAACATTACATCAAAATCATCAAATCGTCACGTCATAGTGCGCTTAATCAAAATGTGTGTGTGAATTCCTAAGGGACCAAACTGCTAAGGTAATCGGACCCTAGTCTTACACGCTACTTAAACTAACTTATGCGAACAACACACTCACCCAGGCCCGGGGGAGGACTCGAACCTCCGGCCGGAGGGGCCACGCAGTTCGTGACATGGCGCCTCAAACCGCGCGGCCACCCCGCGCGGCTGCTCTCAATCCCACATCATAAGTACACATGCAAACTAAAAAGTTGCCAAATATTTCTTTGGTTCGAGCGCGATCGTTTCGGAACAATACGAGAATTGATAAGAACCTCATAAGTCATCTTGCGAAGAATTTGAGGTATCACGAGGTAGCACGTCGACTGCGCTTTAAAAGTGATGGATGAACTGAAATTGGCTGTGAACAAGCAACAGGTTACTACTATGTGTTTTTTATACTTCAGCAAAGCTTTCGACTTTGTCAGCTTTGGCATTCTACTTGCGAAACTCACAAGTTAAAAATTTTATTCAGATACACTACAATGTTTCTGCTCGTACCTTACATCCCACCATCAAAGTGTAATAATCGGAGGAACAGGGTGACAATGGAAGGATGAAGTATGAGGGGTCCAGCATGGGTCAGTGCAGGGTCCATTACTTTTGTCATGGTGTGTTACTGAGGTATCAACTCCTTTCTCCCACTGAAAATATCACTTCTATGCTGATGACCTCCTGTCACAGCATGTGCAAGTCCAGGTAAACACTGACTTGATTTATCACAGTGGGAATAGATTATAGGTTTGAAACTTAATGCACCTAAAACGTGAGCAATTTTAGTCGCTCACAAAAGGCTTACTACCTTTCAGTTCAGAGAATTACTTCCACACCTAGTCCTAAACGGTACTGAAATAACATTTCTTCCTCTTCAAAGAGCTTGCAGATAATACTGCACTATTACTTACATTGAGATTTTTGGACCATATCACTCCTGTCTACGAATAAACAACATTGTTTCGTGCAGATAATCGTAGAGACCATCAAATCCTCTGTTGGCTCTACCGTTTTCTCAACAATTGCATTTCCGGTTACTCTTCTACGACTATAACACTTCTAACAAAACAAAATTTCAGAAATACTGGTTCTCAACAGGATAAAATTCTCTTTATACCACTACGTCAGTCATGTCGTGAAAATCATTTTCTGTAATAGGATCACAACTTTGGAACGATTTTCACCAAAATGTCAGAGAAACTACAATCATTTCCAGCATCAAAAGACGGTTAACGTGTTCTATTACAATAGCCATCTCTTCCACATACTGGTCTGCAGCTCACTTCAGATCAGCAACCCACCCTCACCTGCCCTCCCCCTTGTGTCAGTATTGAAAGAGTCAGCTTTATCATAACTTTTGCTATAACTGACATTTCAATATTCTCCGTTGTAATATCGCTCCTGTTTCTAATGGTAGTCAACACGGCTTCAGAAGTGCTAAGCTAATCAATAGAACCCCTAAATTCAACGGTGATCTAATTTTGTCTACCGAACTAAATTTTCACTGCCCAAGCGCCGCTACAAAATCAAACGTAGACAGGAAGGACCGAGCCTAGCGACCCAGAATTATTATTGAAATTACCACAGCGAGGCAAGGAGTCCTGACGGATCTGGTAAATGAGGACAAATGCGCTCACACATCCAGATCCACTACGTCATCTGTTAAATAGAGAGGCTTTTGGCTCTGAGCACTAAGCGACTTAACTTCTGAGGTCATCAGTCCCCTAGAACTTAGAACTAATTAAACCTAACTAACCTAAGGACATCACACACATCCATGCCCGAGGCAGGATTCGAACCTGCGACCGGAGCGGTCGCTCGGCTCCAGACTGTAGCACCTAGAACCGCACGGCCACTCCGGCCGGCCAGAGAGGCTTTTGCAGCTCAAGAACATATTCCGTCGTTCTTTCATTCTGCCTGCGTCGCTAGAACCAGAGAGAATGACAGTCAACTGAGATTCAGTGAAACTGATCGACAGTGGCCAACCTGCTACTTGCTTACTGACTCCAACAGGGTGCATGCCATTGCCATGGTCTACCACTACCGCCTACTGGGTCGTCATGGATGAGAAGACTGGTGAGCAGCCATCCCTCTACCACTACTGGGTCATCGCAGATGATCTGCATGCTGCCATCTTCGCGCAGCCCGGGCAATGCGCCTCTATGCAGTCTCCTGGCCGACTCGTGAGCATTTGCTGCAGCCTTGGTCGATCCATGGTGGTTGACCTTGGTCTAGTCTTCACGACAATCAGCATCCTGAACCATAGTCGGCTGTGTCCATCTTAGTACACGACGGCGTATCTTCGAGAGTGCTGTGGTGGTAGCCGTATTCGGTCGTTGCAAAACGTCTTGGCACGCAATGCCGTCCTAGGCTTGCCTCCGTCGGCAGCATAGCACGTGGCTGTGGCAGTAATCTGATGCAACATCACAACTCGCTGACGTGCTGCAGCGACGTCTCAACTCTCTGGCGAGGCGTCAGCACTCCGTGGCACGTGCGTTCACACCCTGCTGCCGACCGCAGCTCTGACGACATTTACACCTTTATAAACTTTGCTGAAGCAATAAATGTTATTACGGATAACGCTGTATCACTGACGCATACGTGCTTGCACTGGACCACATGCATTCACTCTACACTCGACGGCCTGATCACAACGCGACCTCAGCGCTCTGACGACGCAACGTTGGTGCCAGAGAGTGGCTGGGTCCCAGCAGCAAAGTGACTGGCGCCACTGAGGTTGGAATGTGCGCAACATATAAACGTTCTCGCTATATATAAACTTAAGTGTTTCAACTAAAGAACACACAGAAAATTAACATTTGTGGCTTTCTATTGGAGTCACTGCCAACTCACATACGAGATGATTCCCTTCGATGTGCTACTGCAGGGACGCAAGCTACCATTCAACTGAAGGATCTGCCAACTGTAGCTCGCTCTTCAAACAAAAACAAACGCCTGTCATGATTCAAACTACGGTACTATAGTAGCGGAAATCAGTATAAAGGCAGGGTTCCTACGAAAGGAATATACAATGTCTGAAGCATACATGTATCTAATTTATTATGAAAGTAGTAGATACATATAAAACATATAGAAACATGACGGAATAACATAGTTTTTTCATAACACGAGTAACAAAATATGGCTTTTGCATTTCCCTGATGGAGGCACTCACTGTCCTGTTGTGTTATTGTAATGTTAGTACTTCGACCAACCTCCTTTCTTTCTAATTACCTCAAAATCCTCCTCAGCGTTGATTTTGTTAGGGCTTGTACCTCTTGCAGTGAAGTTGTCACCCGCTCTTCTCGTATCACTCTTTTCAGCTCATATATGGCCTCAAATTGCCTTCCATTGCGATAAACACGCCTTGCAGGTATTCAAATGGCTCTAAGCACTATGGGACTTAACATCTGAGGTCATCAGTCCCATAGGCTTAGAACTACTTAAACCTAACTAACCTAAGGACATCAAATACATCCATGTCCGAGGCAGGATTCGAATCTGCGACCGTAGCAGCGGCGCGGTTCCAGACTGAAGCGCCTAGAACCGCTCGGTCACAGCGGACGGCCTTGCAGGTATTCCCCAAAAGGTTCAAATCCGGGTTATTTGTAGTCCAGAGAAAGACATCGATATCTTTATCTTCAGACCACTATTTGGTTGTAGCAGAAACATGCACAGATGCATCACAATATTGAAACATTAGACGTTCGTCACATAGTTCCTCATACATTGTAATCAATTCTGTCTCTAGCATCTCAGTGTACATGTTAGAGTTCACTTTATTGTACGGCCAAACACTGCGTGATTTATCTTTAGCGCAGAAAATTGCCCAAATCATAATACTTCCACCATAGAAATTTCTACTTATTCTGACCTGTGCTCTGTTCTCAGATCATGCCAAGATTGTTGAAATCCGTCTAAGGTAAATCCGTTCTAAGGTAAAATTCTTCTCATCGCTGAAGATCACTTTATGCCATTCTGAAGTCCATGATATAGGTTTTTCAGCAAATTCTAATCTAGTCTGTTTACGTTTGGGTGTTAGGGCAGATCTCTGCAGCCGTTTCTTGCGTGCAACAAGTTTGTCCTTTGAAAAAATCCGTCGCACACGTCTGACATTTACTGGCAACCGTAAATCAGCAATAAGTTGAGAAGAATAGCGGTTTGTGGCGTTTGCTTTACGCAAAATAAACCATTTCATTGCTTCAGATAATTTTCGCATATTTTCCATACTGTCCATATTTTGTGTCCAAACCAACTAAATTATCAATCACTGCACTTGAACAGTTTAATTTCTTGGCGATTTGACGTCTGGAGAGTCCCATTTCCTTGTACGCGCCTATTTTTGCTGTTTCATCATATGATAACTGTTTGCCGCGTGGCATTGGCACAATCGTGCTTTATGTACGAGTACACAACACGCACTGTCACTAATGATGTCTGCTTCCTATCTGCAACAAAGACACTTACGTACACACTAACGTCCCACAGAGTCGACTATCCTCATACCGAGTTCCAGCCTCTACCACCTTAATCGTTAATGTCATGTTATATACTTTACTACCGACATCGCAACGATACCGTTTGACTGTATCTGTTGATATACTGCAACTCATAGTATTGTATATACACTGTGCAGAACTATTCCAACCGACAATGTCAATTTTCCTACAAATATCCATGCCTTTATATTTATTTCCACTATTGTGTGCACTACACAGGTATTAAAACGGACAGCTGTCCTGGCAAAAGCTCATACACGCTAGAAATGTAAAGCATTTAACCTAAAGAGCACCCAGGAAGTTAAAATTAGTCGTTTCCTGTTAGAAACTGTCTCAACACACAAACGAAACAGTAGGTTTCGATGCACTGCTGCAGGGAGGGAAGCTACCGCACGACTATCTCCAGCGATTATCTCAGTAGGTGGGACTATACCAGGCACGGCCTACATCTCAACAGGAAAGGGAAGGGGAAACTGGCTGGGGTAATAGCAGGAAATTTAAGGGGGGGAGGCACTGCCATGAATGGTAAAATACCAGTGGTTACAGGTGTTGGAGCAGCACCTTTTTTAGGATAGGTAAGACAGAAAGATGTCAAGTTCTACGAGAGGTCAGGATTGAAACAAATCTTCAGTTTAGGAACGAAATTCAACAGCACAATTCTAGCACATTGGATCACCAATCACAGCTATCAATTATAAATTTTCACCAGTCACCAGAAATTTTATCTCCACCAAGTTGTATCTCAGTCCTAGGTAATTGCATTGATGAATTAAAGTCACCCGACCCAGTTGACATAATCTGCCTCTCTGAACACCATGTGACCACTGGTATAGGAACTAGGCCTAAGCACAATGAGAAACTCAGACAGGAGAGTACGGCAAATGTTAGAATAAGGAAAGGGTCTCATAAAAGTATGATTAAAAATAATGTAAGTATATTTCATCAAAATATTGGGAGTTTAAAGAATAAAGTAGATGAGCTTCTGGTTTGTTTGGAAGATTTAGAAGCTGAGAATGAAATAGATATACTATGCCTGTCTGAGCATCACATTGTTACTGATATGGATAAGGTAAATGTAAGTGGTTATAAGCTCTCTGCACATGTAATGAGAGAAAATATGGAGAAAGGAGGAGTTGCCATATATGTCAAAAGTTATCATTGTGCAAAAAGTATAGAAATAAAAAAGTTTTGTGTAGAGAAACATATAGAAGCATGTGCCTGTGAGCTTAAATTAAATAAAGGCACATTTATAATTGTAGCTGTATATAGGTCCCCATCAGGAAATTTTTATCTATTTCTGAAAAATTTGGACTCCTTGTTGTGCTATCTGTCAGACAGGGGGAAGCAAATTATTATTTGTGGGGACTTCAATGTAGATTCTCTGAAAGAGGGTAATAGGAAAAATGACCTTGAAGTATTACTCGGTTCTTTCAATTTGACACCCGTTATTGATTTTCCTACTCGGGTGGTAAAGGATAGCAGCTCACTGACACATAACTTCTTTATAGACCAAGATAAGTTTAACCAGATAAATGCTCAGCCTGTTGAGAATGGTCTTTCTGATCATGGTGCACAGCTAGTTACAATATATGACATAGCTCCATTCAGCAATACTAAACAGTCCTCCAAAGTAGTACGTTCAGTCAACAATTTAACAATTGCAAATTTCAGGGAAAGCCTACAGCAGTTAGACTGGGATGAGGTGTACCGTGAACCTGATGCCAATTTAAAATATAATTTATTTCATGACATTTTTGTAAATGCATTTGAAAACTGTTTCCACAAGAAAATAGTTAAATATACTCGTAAGAAACCTTGTAACAAACCATGGCTTACTAAGGGTATAAAAATATCTTGTAACCGGAAAAGGGAAATGTATCTGACAGCAAGAAAGAGTAGTGACCCAGAAACTATCAAAAATTATGAAAACTACTGTGTTATATTAAGAAAAGTTATTAAAAAATCCGGGAGTATGTGTATCATGTCTGAAATCAGCAACTCTGATAATAAAATTAAAACAATTTGGAATATTATTAAAAGAGAAACAGGTCAACCAAGAGCAGAGGAAGACAGTATTACCATCAAATTGAATGAAAACTTTACGAACAAAAAGTCAGAAGTTGAAAATATTTTTAATAATCATTTTCTAAATGTTGTGGATATAGTAGGATCCAGGTGTTCATTAGAAGATGCTAGGCTGTTAATGGAAGAGGCCATACCTATGCAATTTGATACAATTGAAATCTCACCCACTTCTCCCTCTGAAATTAGGAAAATAATAAACTTGCTTAAAAGCAAAAACTCACATGGAATTGATGGCATTTCCAGCAAAATACTAAAAGCTTGTTCTCAACAGATAAGTAAGATTCTCAGCCACCTGTGTAATAGCTCTCTGGAACAGGGCATTTTCCCTGATAGACTGAAATATGCTATTGTTATACCTTTGCATAAAAAGGGGGATAGATCTGATGTCAACAATTACCGTCCAATCTCCCTTCTAACAGCTTTATCCAAAATTTTTGAGAAAGTAATGTATTCAAGAGTAGCTTCACATATCTGTAAAAATGAAGTACTAACAAAATGTCAGTTTGGTTTCCAGAAAGGTTTTTCAACAGAAAATGCCATATATGCTTTCACCAGTCAAATTTTGAATGATCTGAATAACCGAACACCACCCATTGGGATTTTTTGTGAGCTCTCAAAGGCTTTTGATTGTGTAAATCATGAAATTCTGCTAGACAAGCTCAAGTATTGTGGCATGAGTGGGACAGTGCACAAATGGTTTAATTCGTACCTAACTGGAAGAGTGCAGAAAGTTGAAATAAGTAGTTATCGTAACATGCAAAGATCAGCACATTCCTCAAACTGGGGAACTATCAAGAATGGGGTTCCACAAGGGTCAGTCTTGGGTCCTTTGTTGTTCTTATTATATATTAATGACTTGCCATTCTATATTCATGAAGAGGCAAAGTTAGTTCTCTTCGCTGATGATACAAGTATAGTAATCACACCTGAGAAACAAGAATTAACTGATGAAATTGTCAATACTGTCTTTCAGAAAATTACTAAGTGGTTCCTTGTAAACGGACTCTCACTGAATTTTGATAAGACACAGTACATACAGTTCCGTACAGTGAATGGTATGACGCCATTAATAAATATAGACCTTAATCAGAAGCATATAGCTAAGGTAGAATATTCCAAATTTTTAGGTATGTCCATTGATGAGAGATTAAATTGGAAGAAACACATTGATGATCTGCTGAAACGTTTGAGTTCAGCTACTTATGCAATAAGGGTCATTGCAAATTTTGGTGATAAACATCTTAGTAAATTAGCTTACTACGCCTATTTTCACTCATTGCCTTCATATGGCATCATATTTTGGGGTAATTCATCACTGAGGAATAAAGTATTCATTGCACAGAAGCGTGTAATCAGAATAATAGCTGGAGTCCACCCAAGATCATCCTGCAGACATTTATTTAAGGATCTAGGGATATTCACAGTAGCTTCTCAGTATATATACTCTGTTATGAAATTTGTTATTAACAACCAAACCCAATTCAAAAGTAATAGCAGTGTGCATAACTACAATACTAGGAGAAAGGACGATCTTCACTATTCAAGATTAAATCTAACTTTGGCACAGAAAGGGGTGAATTATACTGGCACTAAAGTCTTTGGTCACTTACCAAATAGTATCAAAAGTCTGACAGATAACCAACAAGTATTTAAGAAGAAATTAATAGAATTTCTGAATGACAACTCCTTCTACTCCATAGAGGAATTTTAGATATAAATTAAGAAAAAAAAGAAAAAAAACAAAAATATTATAAAAAATAAAAAAATAATAATAAAAATAAAAAATAAAGAAAAACAAAACACAAAAAAATAAAGTTGTTATATTAACTTAAGTATGTTGTTAAATTGACCTAATTATGTCATGTATTGGAAAATTCGACTCGTTCCACATCATTACGAAATATCGTATTCATGATCCATGGAACTAGTATTAATCTAATCTAATCTAATCTAATGATGGTAATGACGTCACACTATATTTTCGTCTGAGCATAGATTCTTATGAGAAATTTGTTTTGTGTTAAAGGTTTTGATGATTGCATATTAAGGCATTTTTCGCTCTTGTGACGGCATTTCCACAGAAAAAAGGTGACTAGAGTAACAAACTAAACAAATAATAATTACATTATTATTCTGCAAGATGCACCGGATACCATGGATCTCTTTTGCCAAAATACTAAGAAAATATTCCTCAAAGGCCTCCGAATATTAATGGTGGAGTTCAGTTCCAACAGCTGTAACAGAATCGTACATTGAACTTCTGGGTGGTTTTAATTAAAGTGCAGCTTCTCACAAAGGTGCAGTGTGGGTAGTAATTATTGTATGGCAGCGAAATTCGTTAATGCCGAACCGGTATACGCTGAAACAAAAATTAGTTCCGATTTTGGCCAGCTGGTGCAAATCTGACGCTGTGAATCTACATCTACATCTACATATATACTCCGCTAGCCACCAAGCGGTGTGTGGCGGAGGGCACAACTCGCGCCAAAGTCATATTTCCCCCCCTCTGTTCCATTCGCGGATCGCTCGAGGGAAAAACGACTGTCTGAACGCCTCAGTATGAGCTCTAATTTCCCTTATCTTTGAATGGTGATCATTGCGCGATGTGAAAGTTTGTAGTAATAATATATGCTCTACATCCTCGGTGAAAATCGGATTTCGGAATTTAGTGAGCAGCCCCTTCCGTTTGGCGCTCCGTCCATCTGCAGGTGTGTCCCACTTCAAACTTTCTATCAGATTTGAAACACTCTCGCGATGGCTCGTGGCAGAAAGGGTCAAACAAGCGAGAAAGGCATAATGTTTACTTTATTATTAACCGCCGCTTACACAGTTTGTTCAGTAAGAGCACCGTAGACGTCGACGAGATGTGGCATCCGTAAAACGACGTGATCAACAGTTGCTTGCAGCAGTTCCCATGGAATCTGAGCTACGCGTTCCTGGCCTTCAGATGAGGTAGATATGGAACGTGTTCTTTTAGACATCCACAAAGCCAAAAGACACATGGATTCAGATCAGGTGATCTTGCAGGCCATGCATCTGGATAACTTCTGGAGATAACAATTTCCTGAAAGGTTGCATTGAATTGATCTTTCATTGGGCGAGCAACATGACGTGTTGCCCCATCTTGCAAAAAAACAGTGGTATCCATACACTTACGTTCTTGTCTAGGTGTATTCTCTTCAATGACGAACAGACCGAAAATAAAGGTGCTTGTGAACCCACACCGCTGGTCTCTGTGTCCGAGCGGTTCTAGGCGCTACAGTCCGGAACCACGCGGCTGCTACGGTCGCAGGTTCGATCCTGTCTCGGGCATGGATGTGTGTGATTGTGATGTCCTTAGGTCAGTTAGGTTTAAGTAGTTCTAAGTCTAGGGGACTGATGACCTCATATGTTAAGTCGCATAATGCTTAGAGCCATTTGAACCATTTTTTTGAATCCACACCACACAGTCACATACGCCGAGTGCAGTGGCTCCTCGTGCACAATACGCAGTGCAACAGTACTCCAAATTCGGCAATTCTGTATATTCACTGCACACTGTAGTGTAAAATGTACCTCGTCATTCCACAGAATACTTCCCGGCCACATGTCATCAACTGCGATTCATACCAGAAACCGAGGAGCAAATTCAGAACGTTGCTGATGATCATGTGGTTTCAGTTGCTGCACCGACTGGATCTTTTAGGGGTACGAGAGTAAAACAGAACACAAACGTTTCCGTACTGTTGACGATGGGATGCACAATTCCCGTGACACTGCACGAGGACTAGCACTACCCGAGGCACGTGATGAATCGTCAGTCACAGCAACAGCAGACTCGTCAATAGCTTCCACCGGTATAGGACACCTTACTCTTCCGGATTCCACATCAAGCTCACCCGTGTTTTCGAATTTCATTGTTACCTTATTTAAACCATTTAATGACACCGGGCCTCTCCTCAGACCTTTCAGATGGCGATACTCTCTCAATGCAGCGATATAATTGCTAACGTTCACAGGAAACAGTTTCACTAACAACGCATGGTCTCTCTTCTCGAGCACACTGGACTCGCATTCGGGAAGACGACGGTTCAATCCCGCGTCGGCCATCCTGATTTAGGTTTTCCGTGATTTCCCTAAATCGCTCCACGCAAATGCCCGGATAGTTCCTTTGAAAGGGCACGGCCGGCTTCCTTCCCCGTCCTTCCCTAATCCGATGAGACCGATGACCTCGTAGTTTGGTCTCTTCCTCCAAACAACCCAACCCAACTATCTCTTCTCGATAGTCATAGTGTTCACACGCGTCATGTAAAATGACAGCGTGGGTGTCATACTGTCATACAAACAGTGTACAGCAACAGGTTTGCACCTGGTGGCCAAAACTGGAACTATTTTTTCCAGCGTAAATCAGTTTCACATTAATCCAAGTTTCACTGCCATACGATAATTACAGCCGACACTGGGCCTCCGTGAGTTGCTGCACTTTAATTATAACCACCCAGTATTAAGTGGTTCGTCATGGATAAGCAAGTTTTGCGTCACATGCCTGCACATTTGCACATGCTGTCCTGTTGGTAATCCTAAGCGCAGCATCTATGGTGTGGGTGGGTAGTGGGCTCACCCCACTCCTACTCAGTGAGGTTGTCTGCATTCACTGTTCCTGTTAACACTCGATGTGTTGTAAACTCGAAGAAAAACAAATAGTAACTAAGTGTCCACTTCCAGATAACATTTTGGACATTGACAAAGTAATTTCCACTTGTAAAGGTTTACATACGTACAAATATGTGCTGGCCACCACTACAGTACAAGGTTCGCAGTTAATTTTTTTTTCTTCCTTCCTTTCTCAAACGATCAAATAGCTTTCATTTCTTCCTTCACGGCAAACATGTGGTGTTTCTGAAATAGTTTTAAGTCTTTTGCCTGTTTTAGCCTCCCAATCACGTCTACACTTCCTTTTTCTTTCTTGACCATGCATTTTCACCTTTAATTTTCCTTTTCTGGTATTTTGGTTTTGTTTTATTGGTTTTGGCATCATTTTCTTTGATTTTCTGGGCAATTTACTCTTCTTCAATGGGGCTTTCTCCTCTATTAGATGCCGTTACAAATTGCTATATCTTATATGATCTATATTTTGTTCCCTCATCCCATGGCTTTCTTTTTTATCATAGCGCAATATGTCTTTCTAAAAGCCGTAGTATCCTCTACACCCTACTGCTATTTAGACATAACCATTTGCTTTCTTTCACCGTTCCCTATCATCACAGCGTTTACGCAAAAATTAACCTCTACTTTATGTTCTGTGGTCTTGTCTGCTCCTAGTATGCCATGCACACTGTTCAGAAGAGAACTCCACCCCTTCGTACTCTCACGGATTTATGGACAGTCCTGCAGGATTATAGGTGCCAATTCCCTCCAGCACTACTTCAGACATTAGTCGAGTCCATGCCACGTCGTGTTGCCTCACTTCTGTGTGCACGCGGGGGCCCTACACGATATTAGGCAGGTGTACCAGTTTCTTTGGCTCTTCAGTGTATATGATCTCAAAAGGCAGAGAGCTTAAGCAAGGCAGCAATCGAGCATAGTATTTCCGAAATTTTTTGCTAAAAAATTTTGCGTACTGAAATTAAGATGTCTCCTAGAACATACGTTTTAACGCATTAAGAAAGAATGAGATAAACTTGGTGTAAAACAGAAGACAATGATGAAAGATTATGTTTTTACACTTTCTTAGATGAATGCTACAACTCGGAGAATAACACCACTCTTTGTTTCCTACCTTATCTGCAGTGAGTGCTGTGTGCCCCCTAGCGGGCAATGGTGCATGGAATCACAAAAAACAATGAATCTGAGAAAAATGACAAGGAACTACCACATGAAGATAAATAGTATAATCACATTAAGGAAGTACAACATGACGAGTGATGCTTATAAACTACCAAAAAAAGGTTTGCGGTGAAACATTTCTTCATCTCGTCCTCGGAGAGGTTGTGGTGTTGCGACAAATCTCATCTGCAAGCATCTTGGTAATCTACGCGGTTTTAGCGCTCGAGACAAATTACTCAACACATTGCTCCGAATACTAACTACGAAACGTTCACTGTCGGACCTCTATAAATTTCTGCACTGCTAAACTTGCAAAAAGTTTTAATAAACGTAGTCAGCCTCCTTTTAACTCGCTAGGCAGGATTAACCTTGTCTGTGCTCCGAAACTAATTACTGATGCATGGTAGCTATGTGCATTCAGGAAGAATCCGAGATAGACCACTTAAATGGAAAAAGTACAACACTAAACAGTCAATACTCCGCCTTCAGCTGGCTCCTGGCAACTTGCACCGATTCCCTCCTCAAAGACAAAATATATTGAGATGACAAAAGTCAGTGGATACCGCCCAATATCGTGTCGGACCTCCTTCTGCCCGGTGCAGTGTAGCAAGTCGACGTGGCATGAACTCAACAAATCGTTGGAATTCGCCTGCATATTGAGCCATGCTGCCCCTATAGCCGTTCATAACTGCGAAAATGTTGCCGGTGCAAGATTTTGCCGGCCACTGTGCGGTTCTAGGCGTTTCAGTCCGGAACCGCGCTGCTGCTACGGTCGCAGGTTCGAATCCTGCCTCGGGCATGGATGTGTGTGATGTCCTTAGGTTAGTTAGGTTCAAATGGCTCTGAGCACTATGAGACTTAACTTCTGAGGTCATCAGTCCCCTAGAACTTAGAACTACTTAAACCTAACTAACCTAAGGACATCACACACACCCATACCCGAGGCAGGATTCGAACCTGCGACCATAGCGGTCTCGCGGTTCCAGACTGTAGCGCCTAGAACCGCTCGGCCACTCCGGCCGGCGGTTAGTTAGGTTTAAGTAGTTTAAAGTCTAGGGGACTGATGACCTCAGATGTTAAGTCCCATAGTGCTTAGAGCCATTTGAACCATTTTTGCAAGATTTTGTGCATGAACTGACCTCTCGATTACGTCCCATAAGTACTCCATGGGATTCATGTCGGTCGATCTCGGTGGCCAAATCAACGCTCGAATTGTTCAGAATGTTCTTGAAACCAATCGCAAACAACTGTGGCCCTTTGAGATGACGCATTGTCGTCCATAAAAGTTCCATCGTTATTTAGGAACATAATGCCCATGAATGGCTGCAAACGGTCTCCAAGTAGCCGAACATAACCATTTGCAGTCAGTGATCGATTCAGTTGGACCAGAGTACCTAGTCCATTTCATCCAAACACATAACACACCATTATGGAGCCCCTACCAACTTACACAGTAACTTGCTAACAACTTGCGTCCATGGCTTCGTGGGGTCTGTGCCACACTCCAACCCTATAGTCATCTCTTATCAACCTCAATCTGGACTCATCTGAACAGGCTACGTTTTATCAGTAGTCTAGGGTCCAATCGATATGGTCATGAGCCCAGGAGAGGCGATGCAGGCGTTGTCGTGCTGTTAGGGAAGGGACTCTCGTTGTTCGTCTGCTGCCATAGCCTATTAACGCTGAACTTCACCGGACTGTCCCAACGGATGCCCAATGCATCTACCTCCAACTACCATTCCGCGTTGAAAAATCTGTTAATTACCGTCGTGCGGTCATAAACTCCTTGGAAACCTTTTCCATTCATAACCTGAAAAAAATGGCAGCACAGCCAATGCATTGCCCTTTTACAGTTTGTGTACGCTATGCTACCGCAATCTGTACATGTGCACATCGCTATCCCTTGACTTATGTCACCTCATTGTACAATAATAGTCCAACGTCAGCAGTTCAAAGTCACACAAAGACACCATACTACATTTTCCATCGGAATATTTGTACTTTATTGACTTCAGATAGACCTCGCTAAGCCCGTCTCTTTCAATGAAGACCACCTCCAACTAGCAGATGGTTCCACGCTCTGTTACAGCACCGCTGCCTACCAGGCACGTCTGCATTCACTGAACTGCAACTCTACCCAAGTAAACTGGAAAATCATGTTATATTATAGCTGATTTTTAGGTTACAACCATCTGTATGCAACAGAATAAAGGCAATATTTATCTCCCACAAGCGTTTCGTCGCATTTCGTTAAGGCATCATCAGTGGATGTGGGTGCTGATAATGGTCTACATATGTTCTTACTATACTGCTTGTGAAGCTGTTTTCTGCTTGCAGCACTAAACACAGTTTTCAGCACAGGATACAATCTGCATGCACACTCTTCCACCGTGTTAATTCCATAGCCGTGCACGGATATACACTTTCGAATTTTTGCATACTTTCCATATTGAAAAAATAACTTCAGTGGCTTCAAAAAGGATCACTATATACTGACCTCAGAAATGTTTAACACTTTCAAACATCACCTCCGTCCCAAATGGCACTTATCTTGCGCCTTTCAAGCTGGAGGGCTGTCAGCAATTTCTAGATACTGCAAGCTCCCAGCACAACATTGTTTGCAACATTCAGGCCTTTGTTCCAGTCATCCTCAGAATACAGGCAGTTCCATTGGTCATTACATGCTCCAGCTAACAGCTCTCTCTGGAAAGTGCTGCTCCCTTACAGGAACATTTGCATGTTGATTTCACCCGCCATATTAGCCGAGCACATAGAGCATGCTGGTTCGTTTTGTGTTTTTGTCACGGCGCTTCAGCTGTGGTAAATGTTCTGACGACAGTGATCACCCAGGTGATGGACTGCGTGACGCAATATGCTGTGAAAAAAAGAAAGCTCGTTAACGCGCAGCTTTCGGGACGAGGGGGTGCGAGCCTGACCTAACGACGAGGGCTGGTGAGCTGCCAAGCCTGGATATCAGTTTTGTACGGTTTCCCACATCCCACTAGGTGAATATTGGGCTGGTAATCACGTCCCGCCTCAAACACACGCTGCAGAAAACGTGTAGGAAACGTCCTCACACTTGCACACGTGAGATTAACTCTAGACGCAAACAGATGAGGTACACTGACTCGGTGGAATGGGAGGAGACTGATGCCATTAGGTGTTTAGTCTTCTTGCACCTATAATCAGCAGCAACGCCTGCATCAATTGTATTTCAAAAAGGAGCTGGAAAAACTCTTGCTTTCATGAGGAAGTTACTAGCCCTTAGTCTTGTTTAGTAAGCTCTGATTGCAGATCGCCTAAAGCAGATTATGGGAAGACCAACTGTAGTGTTCACCAAATGCACTTGACGTCAAACACAGGAAAAGTGGAAACAGAAAACATTCTAAGTGCCAAATCTGCCATTTGTCTGGAGAATGAAAAAAACAATGTAAGTAACTCGTATCCAAAAACCTGAGAGTGATTCGATATCACAGAACTATGCTGCTCACCGTATTATGGCAAAAAATAACGAGAAAAATTAGAAAACAAATACTCTATTAAGAACGTCTTAAGTGCCATACTAGGAAACTGATTGGTTCTAAGTACCAATAAGGAAGTTTTCATAAGCTCACTCTTGAAAAGAGGAAAACAGCAACCAGTCACTGTTAATAATAATATTTAGTAACCCAAATAGCGCCGTTAGGGGCTCCGAACAGTCAAGTTTATCTTCAGATGGCTGTTAACGTTTATGTTACATTTGTTAGTTATTGGCTGTTTTTCCAACAACTGATGTAAACAACAAGAAATGTAATATAAAGGTGAACAGCCGTCTGTAGATGAACCTTTCGACTGGAGACCGGTAACGCCGCTTTTTGTGTAAATAATTAGCATTATTGGCAGTGGCTGGTTTCTGTTTCCATCTTTGCCAAAATCACCTTGTATTTTGTCACAGGCGGTCTCAGAAATGCAATTTTTCGACACAATAGCAGGAATAAAGTTTTTGTTCCAAAAGTGCCATTATTATTGAGCCTACGTTTTATTTGTAATTATACAAATGCAGCATTATGTTTTTAACTACTAGAACTGTAGTCAGCAAAACCACTCGTTACATCATTTAATATTTGGATCTCCAGAGGGAAGCACTGCTTGATACCTGCATACAGTCTACGGACGTGCAACAAAGTATTGAGACCACAACCGCATCGAAAAATGCCTTTTGTAAAAAAAAAAGAAAAAAAAAAAGCACAGAACTTTTCCCATTTACACTCACCATTATAAATATGGCAAGAAGAGAATCCCCTCCACAGAAAGCATCTGCTGCTACGAAGTGCCTTGCTTGCACGCATAATCCTTAGTCTCGTCACGGGTCAAATAGGATGAAGTAACAGCAATGCAAAAATGGATGCCAACACAGATTAAGAACAATTTACAATGATATATTAATTGAAGTTTTTGCAATACTTAACTGGAGTACGAATGTTGTGTGTTGTAATATACGAGGGTTGTCCAGAAAGTAAGTTCCTGTCGGTCGCAAAATGGAAATGACAGTGAAAACAGAAATGCATTATTTTCAACAGTTGACTACATCTTCTGGGTACTTCTCTACGCAGTCATCGCTTCGACTTAGACATTCTTCGTTGTGTTGTACCAGATTTCCGATATCGTCTTCATAGACAGCAGCCATCTGTGCTTTCCGCCAGTTCTCTACGCTGGTCTGCAGTTCGTTGACTGTGCCAAAATATTGTCTTCATAGCCGGCGGTTCATGTGAGAAGAGGCGAAAATCAGAGGGAGCCACGTCTGGGTGGGTAATTATACATTTGCCATCCAAAACGCTGCAGGAACGTCTTCATTGCCCCTGTAGTTTACGGCCGAGAACTGTTACGAATAAGGAAATGCATGACAGTTACGTTATGTAGTATTGCATGAAATTAAGCTAAATCTCTCGCTAGGTACCCATACTTCGCGGGACGCACTATTTTCTAGGCTTCTTTAAGTGCTCATCGTGCGCTCAGAACTGCAAAGTGCAACGTTACACGATTGACGGACATACTAGTCACTGCCCAGTACATTTGTGCAAGGCTTCTTCGGATTTTCACTATGGTTTCCATTTCGTGACTGATCGGAACTTACTTTCTGGACGCCCCTCGGAGACCAATGTTCACTTGTACTGATCTGTGTTTAAGCACTGTTATAGATATAGATTCAGTGAACGACGACTAACATCACTTGTATAAAGTCCAACTTGAGTCTTCTTGGCGTCGACTGTACATTAGTGCTGGCATTCCCAGAAACCAGGTCCTGTGGTGAGGTACTATTCTGTGGTACTGCCTAACTCTTGAGTGGAGAAGTGGACTTTCTTTTATCAACATCTGGCGGATGGATGTCCACTTTGGAACTATCTGTGTGACAGATGGAGGATGCCTAACGTTGTTCATGTCGTATGGAGTGAAGAGGAAGGGAGCCCTGACCGGAGGAACTTCGGTGGGTTCTGTTTAGATCTATTAGGACAGGTATATATCAGGGAGGATTTCATGTTCGGGTAAGAAAAGCGATTAAAATTTCTTTGGGAGAGGATGTGGAGATTGTGGAGATGTAGCGTTGGGTGAATGTGGTGGTAAAGGGGTGGCGGAGTGCCAGGAGCAGTGAACAGAGGGGAAACTAGAGGGTGGGTAGTCTCGAGTTTATGGGTAATGTAGAATATTTAGAGGAGCTCAAGATGAAAGAGGCGAGATGAGAATTTTATAAGCTAGTGGAGGATGTGTCTGGGGAAGGGCAGGCGGATTCGAAAGGTTAGGCAGAGTGCATGGAATCTGAGGATCTGTAGGCGTGATAAAAGGAGGGAGGAGCTGAAGTCCATTCCATAATGGCATAGGAGAGGATGGGTCTGACAGAGATTTATAGGTGTGGAGGGCTGTGCAATGGTACAGTCCCCATGTTCAACCGGTTAGTAGTCTTATAATTTTAGTCTAATGTGTGCTTTCTGTTGAGTATTTAGTAGATGGGACTTCCATGTTAGTCGCCAATCAAGTGTTAGTCCGAGGTACTTTAGTGTGCTAGTTAACTGGATAAGACGGTCGTAAATGGTAAGGCAAAAGTCGTGGGAACAGAAGCTGTGGGAGGTTAGGTCTATAATTATTGCTGGGTCTTTATAGATTTTGAGGAGCCAATGGTTGCAACCCGAGGTGAACGATTGAGATGGAGCTGGATTGGTCTTTGGGGTTTATGAATGGTAGGGTAGAGGGCAAGGAACACTGTGTCATCAGCATACTGGAGGAGATGAATAGGGGGAGGGTGCTTTGGCATATCAGTAGTGTACCTCTACCACATACAGGAGAGGAGAGAGGGCGGGATCTTGGGGAACACCTGCTGTGGGACGGCAGATATGGGAGTTGGTACTGTTGACGGTGACAGAAGACAGGTGATTAGAGAGAAAGTATGCAATAAGAAGGATATAATTTACGGGAAGTAGATGGATCTGCAGCTTAAAGAACCATAGGTTGTCATGACAAAAATGGTGGATTTTCGGTTGTCGATTTGGTAGGAGGAGGCGTCAGTGGCAGGTTTATTAGGTTTGAGGAAGAGGAGGATTCGAGAGGTTTTTCACGGCTCAGGATAGAAACCCTTGTGAAGGATTATATTATAAAGGGTGGCTCGGATTTCTAGGAAGGAGTGGTGGCATTCTTTCAGGTGTCTGTAGGTTATGAAGTCGTACCTGTTGAAGGTCTTGTGTCGTTACTGGAGTACTGATTTCTGTCTGTGGGATGTTGTAGAGATAGAAGGGAGTGGTGGGAGAGAGGTGTTGATATGCACATGTACTGTCAGCAATAAGGAGTAATCGAAGTAGATTCGTCTGGGAAGGTATAGGCGTCAAAGAGGTAGGATGCAAAGTGGTTGGCTTTGTTTAGGTTGTCAGAGAGAGGATTATTAACATGCAGGAGAGCACAGGGTTGTTGCCAGTAAGACGTGAACTGCCTGCCAGTACCTGGAAGAGTTTATGGGCAGTGTGATGTTGAGGTCCTTGTATGTTTGGCGCCAAACACGGCGTTTCTTGGCATTCAGCAGATTTCGGATGTATAATTGTCGTTGCCTGGGGCGTGTAAGTGTGCACAGGTCTGCAGGAAAGATCGGTAAAGAGGACTGTATTCATGGAGGAACAGGAGAGTACGTTGAGGGAGTGTGGAACAGTTTGGGTAGGTAGGTTTCGTTTGGAATGTGGTCAGTTATGGCATCTGACAAGGTCTGCTGTAGGAAGGTGGCAGCATGGTGGACGTTAATGACATGTTGAAAGGTAAGGGATAGCTTCCGAGTTGGGTGGCAATGAATTCCCTGTAGGTATTCTAGGTAGTACAGGAGTAGTCCTGTATGTGTTTGGGAGAGGCAGGAGGAGTAGGTGGATGGGTAGGGTGTGTGATGTAGGGGATGGTGAGCAGGACAGGGAGATGGTAGCTTCCAGTGGCGTCAAGGACAGCTGCAGTAATGCCCCCAAGGGGGTTAGGAGAGGTGAGGATAACATCAAGAGTGGAACTGGTTTCAGAGCGGGTATGTACACTGGAGTCCAAAATTAAAGCAACAAGCGGAAATAGTGTTTATTTTGCCACGAAACAGTATAAACAGGTGATAGTAAAGTAGAAACGATGTAAGAAATGCAGAACATAAATAACTGTTATACGCATAACGGTAGACAAAAACGTTCTACGTTTTTTCCAACTTAAATGATTTGCACACACTCTGATTAATGTGCGATCACCTCTGGCAGTAGTACAGGCCCGACAACGATGGGGCATGTTGTGAATGATGACATCAATATCATGCTGATTCAATAACGACCACTCTTCCGGCAGAGCTGCTCGCAAGTGTTGGAGAGCGTTTGGTGGATGCCGACGTGATGCAACCTGTCTCCCTAATGCATCCCAGATATGTTCTATGGGATTGAAATCGGGAGAGCGAGCAGGCCACGCCATGCTTACAACATTTTCCGTTTCCGAGAAAACACCAACCACTCGTTCTCTATGAGGCCGAGAATTTTCGTCCATCAGTACGAAGTCTGGGTCCACACCACCTCATAACGACTGCACATGAGGCCCCAAGATCTCGTTACAACACCTGACAGCAGTTAAACTTTGCTGATTCACCCATACAAGTTCACGAAGGGGTGTTCGAGGGTCCACATAATCCCAGGCCACACCATTAGGGATCCTCCTCGATATCAGTCTCTTTCCACAATGCTTGGGTCCCGAAAGCGTGCTCCATGTTCCATCCAGATGCGAATGTTTGGAGAATCACTCTCCAGACCAAATCGGGTCTCATATGTGAAAACATTCGCCCACTGTTCGACGCCACGGTGGTATATTGATGACTCCACCCTAGACGTTCCCGTCTGTGAAGACGCATCAGAGGTATGCAGACAGCAGGTCTCCGACAAAAAAGGCCACTCTGTTGATGCCTTCTGTCACCGTTTTTCTCGATACAACACGTCCAGCGAATAATGCGAGGTCAAATGCCAGTTGTCGTGCAGCACCAAGGCGGTACCGTCGGCCTTTACAGCCAAATAACACTCCTCTCTTTCTGATATCACACATAGTCAGCCCTGCTCTGGTCTACAGAATACTGTTTCGGTCTCCATAAATTGTCGCTACATCCGAGAAACAACAGAATGATTCACAATAAGCCATCAGGTCACATCGATTTGCGACTGTCCTGCTTCCATTCTTCTTATGGCCCTACACCGCACAGAGTATGGTAGGCGTCTTCTTTGTTCCATACCGCCCCATTTGTGATTGTGTACACAGCAATTGTGAATGTGGGGCTACCCGGCACACACTATCCCATTTGATAGGTGTCCTGACGTCAGCGTTGGTGTAGTTGTCCATTGACCGGAATGCCAATTTCCGTGCAGAGCTTGATTGTACGGACATCTGTTGACTGTTTATATGATTATACTGTGAATTAGACACAAGGCGGGGAAATAGCAATTCGTTGCTCTAATTTTTGACTCCAGTATAGTAGGAGAAGGACTACATCGTCATGACCGAGCGAGGTGGCGCAGTGGTTAGCACACTGGACTCGCATTCGGGAGGACGACGGTTCAATCCCGCGTCCGGCCATCCTGATTTAGGTTTTCCGTGATTTCCCTAGATCACTCCAGGCAAATGCCGCGATGGTTCCTTTGAAAGGGCACGGCCGACTTCCTTTCCCATCCTTCCCTAATCCGAGCTTGTGCTCCGTCTCTAATGACCTCGTTGTCGACGGGACGTTAAACACCAATATCCACCTCCTCTTACATCGTCATGGGGGGTGTCAGTAAACCGTTGCCACCACTGGAGTTCAGAATGGGAACGGCTGTGGATTTTAAGGTCAGTAGCAATAACATAGGTAAAAAGATACGGTTTATGTGGATGAGGAAGTCGCATGAAATGGGATATTGTGGTCAGATATAGATAGTGGCACAGGTAACAGTTATGGTTTTGAGGAAGAGAGTGAGAATAAGGTGTTTGGTAGGAGTGTTGTAGAGGGTTTGTGGTTGAAGAGGGAGGTTCTTGTGATGGCCAACAACAAATCCATCTCGGGCTATGGGTAGCGGGTTGTCTGTCCGGCGGAGGATGTGGGGTGAAAGCAGATGGTATGATGAGGAAGGCTGGAGGATGGTTTCATTTAGGACGAAAACATCGACGTGGTGTTGCGAGATGGTGCCCATGAAGAGGTGTTTGTTGGCTGAAAATGACGGGATATTATGGAAGAGGATATTATATTGCTGCCGCGCCATGATTTAGGGGGAGAAGGGTTGGTGAAGATGGATGGCTGGGGTGGATTTTGACAGATTGTGAAGACGAGTGAAAAGAAAGTGGACCTGGTTGTGAGAATAGGTGACTTATATGTTGAGGTGGAAGGAAGAGCAGGCAGCAAGGGAAATTTGGTGTAGGGTGTGTGGCCTTTGGAAACGGTGGATGTTTTGAAGAACTATGGCTATTTTGATGGCTCAATGGTGTGTCGTCGTTTGTAGATCAGGTCCTGTTGATGGAGAGGACAGCCGATTGTGGAAGGGGGTTCAGTGAAGATGTGGACTTTGAAGGTTGGGCCAGAATCGTCGAAGCTATGGAGTGCTTTTCGAACTGCAAGGTCAAGATGGGACTTGATCTCAGACTCCACCACCTCTTTCCTGGTTTCAGGGTCGATCCCTTTGATCATGGCAGTGAGGGTGGGGGGAGGACGACGAGAATGTTGTGGTTGCTTGGTCCTGGTGGTTGTGGGAATGAGTGCAAGGTTTGCGTAGGGACCGAAAGTGACATGGGGAATCTTATGGAGGAGTTTGGTGTAGAATTCGGGATCAGGGGATTTGATGTGGATGGAGTCTTTTCTAGGGATGATCTGAGTGACGGGGAAGGAAGAGATATATTTTCAGATCTCGAGGAGGAGGGTTGTGGATCTGAGGAAGCTCAAGTCAGGACAGGAGAGAAGGAAGCCATGCAGGTCTGTAGTCTTAGTTGCAGAAGGGATGGCCTGGCAGTCCATGACGTCTGGGCTTTCCGTTTGTTTGGGTGTTTTTGGGTATCGGAGATGACGGGGGGGGGGGGGGGGGGGGTCCGCATCAGTGCTGAGGCGTTTGGCGGTCTTCCTGATTGGTGAAGGTAAGGAGGGAGTGGTGGGTACAACTGGGGGTAACAATAACAAGTGACAGGATTCGTTGGAAGGGAATTTGGCTGAAAAGGGTCCCACAGTCCAGGAACCCATTGAAGTGTGTGTGTTTTTGCCGATTGGTATTGTCTGGAGGATGTAGCTCCTGCATGCTGGGATTCTGTAATTAAAGAGGCTGTAAAAATAAAGGTGTGCGAGAAGAACATCAACTGTAACAATGGATATACGAATATCGCTAAATTGTGGTTGCCACGAGGCACGAAACCATATGATGTACACCACGAAATTCTTACAAGGAACACCTTGAGTGCGAGGTCGTCAATGATGTTCACGGCATTCGACGCCCCACATATTGTCTGCCATGCAATCACAAATTGGGTGCTAATGGCAACATGGGGCGGAACTGGAGGTATCCAATGGCAAGCACAGCATGAGGCTACGGAAAGTAGTTGAACTGCTTAGTCGATGAGTAAATCACAACAGTGCTACAGAGAAAGTGGTGTTGATACAAACCAGAACTATGGCAACGATAAACAAAGCAAATAATCCATTATATCTACAACAACTGCCGAAGTTGACATCTCGTTAGTAAGGACCGCATGGAAATTTCACAGAAATGAAATGTTAGCGTTTTCGCAAGATGAGTCAGTGGAATGTGTGGTGTCGTACACGCTCGACTGTGTGGACAATGTACATGAGGAGTACAATAAGGACAATATATGCTAAACAAGTGAAAGTGGTGTTGAAACACCTGTCGAACCATGTAGTTCATCATCCTTGTCGGACAGAGAGTCACAAATCCCGTCTCCAGTGAAACGTAGCAAAGGACAATCGCTGTCCAAGGAGCATAATTTGTACATTTGTATATGGAAGATGATCGGCAGCATACTAAGGAATGATTGTGAACAAATTTCGAATAAGTTCTCAGTGATATGGCTGTTCAGTGCATAAGAAAAACTATAGATATTCAAGGGCGGACAATGCGCACTTGTTACAAGAACTGATGTTTGCACGTTTCAAGATTATCCGATCAGTTTTCAGACTGTGAATCATACTGACCTATTACATTATGCACATCAAATTGAGCGTGAGGTAGATTATAGTGATTTCAAGGGAAGCTGTGGATGGTTGCATAACGCCAAATAGTGCTGCAGAATTGGAAGAAGTAAGATAACGAAATTTCAAACAAAGCGTCACCTTGACGTTATAGAGCAAAGTACGGAGTCGGCACGAAAATTTTTAGACGATATGAACAAACTTATCCCGGCGATCAGTAAGGCATTTGTTTTCATCTCTGACCAATCGGAATTTGAAGAGGAAATGCAGATGGAAGGAACCCTAGTAAATTAGAGGTGCCAAGAGACTTATATCAAGATCAGCTAACATCAACACCTTAATGCATCGGTATGCAATTATGCACACTGTTAATCTGGTTGGTAAATTGGCCATAAAGTTATTTAATGTGTTGCGCGAAGTTGTAGGTGCTCTGCCCCTTACGATTCTGTCTCGTGTGCGTGATCTTGCAAGGGCGGGAGGGAGTCTTTACGTCACAGCAACCAAGAGTGGGAAAATGGGCGTAAGGGAACTACAGCTATGAGCACTGCTTCTGGTCAACAGCTGGTCAAAATAACTTGGTTTTGCTTGTTTCCTGGTCTGAGTATAAAAATCATACCCCTTTAAAGCAAACTATCGCTCCTGAAAAGAATATCACATTGTAGTTCATATTACCTGGAACCACTGATCACATTCTGCTTCTGGATATTTGTTTTTTTTTTTTTCGTGCCCATAAAACATATTAGCACACTATCTGCAGCTAAACATTGAAGGGTAGCCAGTTTCACGATAAGCTCCGTAACAGATTGTTTCGCATTCGGTTGCATGCCATCACATTCCATCAGTTCTCGTCACCACGTTATACCAATTGTAAGTAGGCTGTTTAGGTTTTTTATTGGTAACGCCACCTCTGTATGACAATCACTGGCTGTGCTGTGGGCAGTCTGTGTCTGCTTTGCATTGTTGTAATACTCGCCATTGTAGTGTTAGGCAGCTGGCTGTGAACAGCGCATAGCGTTGCGCAGTTGGAGGTGAGCCGCCAGCAGTGGTGGATGTGGGGAGAGAGATGGCGGAGTTTTGTAATTTTTCATGAACTGATATATTTATATATGATGATATCAAGGTAAATACATTGTTTGTTCTCTATTAATATCTTTCATTTGCTAACTATCCCTATCAGTAGTTAGTGCCTTCAGTAGTTTGAATCCTTTATTTAGCTGGCAGTAGTGGCGCTCGCTGTATTGCAGTAGCTTGAGCAGCGAAGATTTTTGTGAGGTAAGTGATTTGTGAAAGGTATAGTTTAATGTTTGTCAGGGCCATTCTTTAGTAGGAAATTTTGAAAGTCAGATTGCGTTGCGCTAAAAATATTGTGTGTCAGGTTAAGCACAGTCCTGTATAATTGTTCAAAGGGGACGTTTCATATGTCGACCCTTAGCCTAGGATACCTCACTGGAATCTTCTGATTTTTTCTTGTAGTTTGTGTATTTAGTGTAGCTTTTGTTTATTGCTAGCGCGTAATTGTAGAGAGAATCTCCTTTGTAGTTGTAGTTTTCATTGTTGTAGAGTAAAACAGTTGTGGCATGCATGTAGATTTGCACCAAGTATTTCGCAGCTGCAAATGACTAGATATTATTTTCAGTGCTATGTTAATGTGTTCTCTTATTTTTGATCTTCAAATTGTGTTTTTCTGTGTTGTCGTGTGAAATACTGTGACAATAATGGCGTGTGAAAAACGTAATACTAGGCTCCAAAGTAAACTGAGAAATGACAGTGAAGACGAAGGCAGTGTGTTAGCGCCGCAGAGTAATGAATTAACTGATGTTCAAAGTAGTAATTTGGTAATCGTGCATAGGGAAATGGAGCGGGCGGCAAACAATGGCACGGTCAGTGAAACAATTAGTGAAGAGGGAAGCATTATCGATCGATCGGTCGGCAACAGCTCGCCTCAGGAATCCGAAATGACAGGACACAATTTCGCAAATACTGTAGATTCAGGTTTTGGGTCATCACCGTTTTCTCAAATAAGTCAAGACACATTTTCTGCTTGTCAAAATGTGAATGTTGTCGGTGCAAATGCACTGCCGAAAAGTGTAGAGAAACAGATTCCAGACACTAATACATTATTATTGCAATTAATGCAACAAATGGAACAAAATCAGAGACAAACACAGCAAAAGCTTGAAAAGTTAGACACAATGGAACAAAATCAGAGACAAACACAGCAAAAGCTTGAAAAGTTAGACACAATGGAACAAAATCAGAGACAAACACAGCAAAAGCTTCAAAAGTTAGACTCATTGGAGCAAACTCTTGAACAAACGCGTGAAGATTTAACTACTGAGTTACATAACATTGAATCGAAATGTCAAAAAGTCTGTAATGACGTAAAAACTCAAATTTGTGAGCATTTCCAACCTATTTTTTCGCGTCATGAAAATGCACTACAGAATCACGAAGCAGCCATAAAAGAACTGCAAACTATTGTTCATGAAAATCATGAGACCTTGCAAGCAAAATTTGACTCAGTTGCATCTACCGATACGGTTATGCAACTTGCAAAAACTCAGGAAAACTTAAAGGTCACAGTAGACACGATTTCAACACAAATGGACACTCTGAAACTTGGTTCAGAAAAACATACAGAGGAAATGATTTCACTATCGGATAAAGTAGCCGAACTTTCAGATCAGTTCACTAACTTATCTACAAAGGTAGATGATGATCTGAATGACACAACACCTGTAGCCTTCACTGACACAGAAGAGTATGAACAAATTAGAAAATTCAAACAAAATCAAAATCAAATCAATACACAGTACAAAAGAGAAATCCGGGAAGTGCAAGATCAGTTGGCACAAGTAGTACAAGAATTACGTATTTCAGAGGACACTCGCGCCCCAATACGGGAAGAGGGACATACAAATACGGAACAGACACAAAATAACACAGGGCATTTCGGAAGTAATGAAAGAAATTGGGAATGTGCACCGAATTTTGAGAGGGAACGGCCGACACGACCTAACAATGACCGATATGCGACTCGCCGATATGATGATTTTGACTATAAGCTGTTCATTACTACACGTAAATTCAAAACATTTAAGAATTCTGGCAACGACATTCATCCACAAGCATGGCTCCATCAATTCTCTCATTGTTTTCCTCCCAACTGGTCGTTGGAACACAGATTAGAATTTATGTGTGGCTACTTAGAGAATGAACCAGCTGTAAGAATGCGATCGGTAATTCACGATTGCCACAGTGAAGGAGAGTTTTACCATGCCTTCCTCTCAGCATATTGGTCTCAAGCCACACAAGACCGTGTAAAACATAGCATCATAATGATGAAACGTTTCGAACAATCTGAATTTTCCAGTCTTATGAAATATTTTGAAGACATGTTGCATAAGAATCAGTATCTTTCAAACCCATACAGCCCCTCAGAACTCATCCGCATTTGCTTAATCAAACTGCCTGAACATTTACGACATATTATTTTGGCAGGACGTTGCAAAGACGACATTGAAGCATTTCAGGGACTCTTACAAGAATTAGAAATTGACACTGACAATCGCGGAACGCGAAACCAGGAACACAGCAATTACAGGTCACATCCGTCGCAATTCCGCGATGAAAGAAGTAATAACTTTACACGACAAGGCTATTCTCACAACACAAATCGTGACCAAAACAGACACCACCCATATGACAACCACTGGCAGAGTAATAATAGTTACAGAGAAAGATCGCATTTCCGTAGTAATGAATATGACAGAGACTATAATAGAAACAGACAATATGGTAATCAGAACTATTATTATCAAGGGAGACAGAATAATTTCAGACGCAACAGTTCAGCGCGCAGTTACGACTCAGGGAGAAATTCTCCACCACATGACCGACAAACAAGAAACTATGTAAACTACCGACAAAACGACAGACCTGAATTCCATCAGAACTGGCGAGCTTTAAACAGAGCTGGGCCCTCTCGGCAAGGCGAATTTGTGGAAGTTAGGCCTCCTAATCCCAGTAACGACGCGCGCCAACAAAGAGACAGACAATGACTCGCACAGCAGGCAGCCACGTGCGCCGGCTGGCTCCGAGAAAAATAACATTATATCTGGTACTGCTAATGAGATTTTAATGCAACATTTTGGTTTACTTGCAACTACATTATGGATTCTAGGTGCTTTCTGAGAGATACCAGATGGCACAGTAGTTACTTTATGTGACAGCTACACGATTTTATCACGACGCTACTAATGAGTGACAATTTACAATGTTGCTTTTGCGGTGTATCTGTTTTATATCTGCACAGTTTTCTGAATTCTTCTGGAAAGAAAAACATGTTTTAGTAGTAACTTTTGTGGTATAGCAACAATGAGACAGCCTTTTTCGTGGCATAACAATACGTTACTGTACAGTACTTTCTTCATCACGCCAATAAGCATAATAACTACGATATCTATACGCAAAGCATTTCACTTTTGTTTATCATGAGGTAAGTACATTGACTTCTGCAGAACTTAGCTTTCGGAGTACGATAACTACGACATTTCCACAGAGATTATGTTACAAGACGCACAGTTTAGCGCTACAGTACACGTATTTGAGTGATCAATTTTATACTTAAAACATTTATTTTTAAAGATTTTTGAATTACAAAGAAAGTTTTCCGTGATACATTTCATTCCATTGCTGTAATCTGTAACACCTGAGGGTATAATTACATTAATCCTCAGGGGGGTACACGCTTACTTTGTGTACCATGTGTTTGGCAAGCACAAGGAACCCTAGCTAATATGGTATTTGCTTATACAACTTTACACATCGGTACCATATTTCTCTAACACACAAATTACACAGCTATCTGATCATTTAACTGAGAGAGACAAACATTTATTTTACTATATCAGTGACAGATGTTTACGTAATTACACAGTTGGATAACTTCACACTTATAAAACTGTATTTTGTCTGTACTTTGTAAACTGTTCATATTTTTTCGGAATCATTGTGATACTATGAGAGCTTTGAATGATGTATTTGGTATGAGATCATGATTTTTACAGTACGTTTGAGGCAGCTGACACTTTTGACATGAGCAGAGAATTTTTTTAGGCTTAGAAATTATTGGAGGAAGTTACGACGATTTTGAGATTTGACTGTAGTGTTATGAGGTTATTATTACGACGACGATGTGTGTTATGCTGCTGAGGTATGTTTATGATTAATAGGCTGAGGCTATATGAGTTATTTGATTATGCTTCATATTTATAATGACGAAATATTGACGAGTGTCGATGGATACATATAGGTGTAATAAGGTAAGGAGTAATGAATAGTGGGTAGGGACTCTTGACTTGTGAAACAGGATGTTGGAAACCAAGAATCGTACTTTAAGAGTTATGAAATGTGTGTGTATATGCATGAATGTATTACAATGCAGACGAAAATTTTTTTGGACACTGTTATATCAATAGCATTTTGTTTCTACAGATTTGCAACGCAAATTCTTAACCTGTGAATTTTTTTATATGAGACTGCCACTGTAGCGGAAACTGCTGTCGTAAATATTTCCGTAAGAAAATTAAGTGACCACCTGCACGTAATGCGTCGTGGGCACCCAGCTGTGTCAGACGCCTGGAGAAAAAGCCATTAGCGCGTGCCTTTTCAGAGCACAGGAAGAAAAAAAAGGGAGGCCATTACTTGGAAAGATACTTACATCTGCAAACCTGATTATGACAAGTGTCTTTCTATGAGAGTTGAGAGCTACTGACTTATGAAATGTCACATGACTACTGAATGATATTTTTATACTTTGCTTTTCGTAGTTGCTTATTTCACTTGATATCTGGTTTCCAGCTGTGTTGCAGCATTGCTTTTATAAAATGAAATGCATTTGCTAATGTGAACACTTTCTGTCAACAGATCTATTAAATAATTATTTTATAATCCACATTCTTTAAAAAAGGAGCACTTGGAAAGGAAAGAACAATAAGAAGGAACTAGTAACAGTAACACATAATTTTCTTTTCAAGTACATGGTAATATTTCTTTTTACAATCAGTTGTTGTGGTGCACCACTTTAATTACTTAGACATTAAGATGTGATTATACATTTCCCTTATCTGCATTGTTGTCTTTACTGTAATATTTTTTCTGCTTGCGCTATGTCATGTTTAGGTATAAGTTGCTGCTGTTTGCCAGGCATAGTGTTATTGAATTTGACTTTTGCTAATTTATACTGTAGCTTGCTTTGCAATTTTCCATTTTTTTTATTGCTGTTTATAATAATTGTTTTACGTGCTGCTGCATTGCCTCGTCCCTTAGTTTAGCATCTGAGCTCAGTAGATTTAAGTTAGCTTAAGAGGGGGTAGACTATATGAGAAACTGACTATGGAGAATAGGTAAAGAATGCATTGCGAAGTTATATAAAAAGGATTTGGGCCCAAATGAGTATTGTACAATCAGAAATAATTATTTTGAAAGAAATATGAACGGAATACAGAAAGCATGCTTGGATAAGATTTTTTTGGTGGAAGCAAAGGTTGAAATAAGACGAAAGATCTATAGAATGAAGTTTTGGGTTGGACTGCAGTACCACATGTTACACTGAAAACGAACCCTGTCCTTTCCTATTGGTGTTATCCCACTATGTGTTTGTGTACCCTTGAGTATTTGTTTTCTTCCTGTCTCTGTGTACTGTTTCATAGAATTTTTTTCTCTTCTAATACCAAGCTATATTCACTATGAGGAGGAATACTGTTATCCTCAAATATAAGTTGCATTAATAATATGTTATTTTCTTTGAATTCTGTTCTGTTTCAATGTTCATGTGTGAAATTAATGTTTCGAAAACTATTCTCATTATTTTATGTATGTACTCATGTCATAATTCCTGTAACACTGATGTATATGTTTATTTCTATTCTTTTGTAACGCCTGTTTTACTACAAATGTTATCTATATTGATATGTTTTTAATGATGTTTTCTGTGTCTTTGTAATTGTATTCTCATGTTATAAAATTGTAATTGTCACCAGTTCATGATATTATTAACTTGTTAGTTACATTTCACTGCACACGTTTCTGTTGGTCATAGTATATGGACAATATGTGAGAAGTAGGGACTGATAGTGTTTGCATGTGTGTTAATGATTCAGCAAGGGACTGGATAACAGCATTGCTCGTTCTAAGGACAATTCCAAAAACTTTGTGAGTGCACAAGTGGTGGTTTATGGACTTGCTATATTCTCTGCAAGACTCTTTGATGGTGAATGTGCACCTGCACAATCGCAACAGATGGCTGCTGGCCATCTCTACAAGGACTACAGTGGGTCTGCACCTCTGGTGGCCCACCAATACCGTAATCTCTACCAGGACTACAGTGGGTCTGCTCTGTGATGACCTACCTACCAATATTCTTCAAAACTTCGAATGACTCTGCTGTGGGTTTGCTCCATTGTGGCCCATTACCTGTCAGCATGTCGAGAGTCAGCACTGTCTTTCCGTTGGAAGGACAACACTACTTCTTCAAGACTGCATGGAAATCCACTACTTCTGTGTGCAATTTCTTTTGCTAATGAGACTTTGTGAAAAAAAAAAAACCTGTGATTACCGTAATGAACAATGTGGACTGTCTTTATGGATTGTGAGAAATTTTGATCTTTTGACCAACATAATATTAATAAGTGTGTGCATTTTATATCTTTGTTACTGTAATTATGAAAAATTTTTGTCAAATCTGTATTGGCCAGTGCCCAACACCATTTGTAAAAATTTTTGTGGGGAGCATGGGGGTTATGTAAGTAGGCTGTTTAGGTTTTTTATTGGTAACGCCACCTCTGTATGACAATCACTGGCTGTGCTGTGGGCAGTCTGTGTCTGCTTTGCATTGTTGTAATACTCGCCATTGTAGTGTTAGGCAGCTGGCTGTGAACAGCGCATAGCGTTGCGCAGTTGGAGGTGAGCCGCCAGCAGTGGTGGATGTGGGGAGAGAGATGGCGGAGTTTTGTAATTTTTCATGAACTGATATATTTATATATGATGATATCAAGGTAAATACATTGTTTGTTCTCTATTAATATCTTTCATTTGCTAACTATCCCTATCAGTAGTTAGTGCCTTCAGTAGTTTGAATCCTTTATTTAGCTGGCAGTAGTGGCGCTCGCTGTATTGCAGTAGCTTGAGCAGCGAAGATTTTTGTGAGGTAAGTGATTTGTGAAAGGTATAGTTTAATGTTTGTCAGGGCCATTCTTTAGTAGGAAATTTTGAAAGTCAGATTGCGTTGCGCTAAAAATATTGTGTGTCAGGTTAAGCACAGTCCTGTATAATTGTTCAAAGGGGACGTTTCACAATATAATTCTATATGTATTCTTTGAGAGTGAATACCTAGTGAAACGTCCTGCACAGTTTGTAATTCCCAAGGAGTTCACTTAGCAGCTGATATTTTTCCTGTAATAATTGTTAACACAACCCTTTCAAATGAGCCTTACTGAAGATTGAACTTGCGATCTCGCACTCATGTGGTTCCTTGTTTGTAAGGTCTCAACGTTTGATGAGCTAGCTAACGGTCCCGTCCAGCGATATCGTAAGCAGAGCAGAGAAAGGTTTTTCAGAGAGAAACTCAGAGGACTGTGACATAAACAAGGCGAGTCTATGGAGCAAAAAATCAAATGGCTCCCAAGCACTATGGGACTTAACATCTGAGGTCATCAGACCCCTAGAACTTAGAACTACTTAAACCTAACTACCCTATGGACATCACACACATCCATGCCCGAGGCAGGATTCGAACCCGCGACCGTAGCTGCAGCGTGGTTCAGGACTGAAGCGCCTAGAACCGCTCGGTCACAGCGGCCGGCTATATGGAGCGATTCTCCGAATTAGGAAAGTGAATGCACAAACGTACAGGCCAACACACAACGCATAGGTCGACCGAGTTATCCTCCGTGAGGCAGAGAATAGGGCTCTGGATTTATTTGTAAGGGTATTTCTGCTGACATGCCAAGGAGGGTGCTGCGAGTGGCTTTTGAGATCACTGACCCAGACAGCAGAAGCTGGAATATTGAGCTCGTAAAGGTACAGTAAGTCGTTAACTTTGTAACATCTGTCAATTAATTTAATATTACGCCGTAAAAAAGATGATTATGGCCTATTCCAAGTTATCTACTGAAAATTTCCGTTTGTCAAAAGTATTTTTTGAGAAAAGAAAACATTTCTTAATTGCCTGTTGTCGCATGTTCCGTTTGCGTAAGTATTGAGTGCAGAATAGTTTGTTTTCGTTTCACATATATGTAGTAGATCCTATCTACTCTGGGAATGAAAGGTTTAAAGTTCTATCACTTATTTCTTTTAAAAAAAGATGAAATCCCTACCGTGCTTACGCGGTTTTAGGCCTAGTTTTTCGGGTGTATAAGTTTAACGTTTTAACGTGAATTTAAGTGCATTACATTACTACACTCCTGGAAATGGAAAAAAGAACACATTGACACCGGTGTGTCAGACCCACCATACTTGCTCCGGACACTGCGAGAGGGCTGTACAAGCAATGATCACACGCACGGCACAGCGGACACACCAGGAACCGCGGTGTTGGCCGTCGAATGGCGCTAGCTGCGCAGCATTTGTGCACCGCCGCCGTCAGTGTCAGCCAGTTTGCAGTGGCATACGGAGCTCCATCGCAGTCTTTAACACTGGTAGCATGCCGCGACAGCGTGGACGTGAACCGTATGTGCAGTTGACGGACTTTGAGCGAGGGCGTATAGTGGGCATGCGGGAGGCCGGGTGGACGTACCGCCGAATTGCTCAACACGTGGGGCGTGAGGTCTCCACAGTACATCGATGTTGTCGCCAGTGGTCGGCGGAAGGTACACGTGCCCGTCGACCTGGGACCGGACCTCAGCGACGCACGGATGCACGCCAAGACCGTAGGATCCTACGCAGTGCCGTAGGGGACCGCACCGCCACTTCCCAGCAAATTAGGGACACTGTTGCTCCTGGGGTATCGGCGACGACCATTCGCAACCGTCTCCATGAAGCTGGGCTACGGTCCCGCACACCGTTAGGCCGTCTTCCGCTCACGCCCCAACATCGTGCAGCCCGCCTCCAGTGGTGTCGCGACAGGCGTGAATGGAGGGACGAATGGAGACGTGTCGTCTTCAGCGATGAGAGTCGCGTCTGCCTTGGTGCCAATGATGGTCGTATGCGTGTTTGGCGCCGTGCAGGTGAGCGCCACAATCAGGACTGCATACGACCGAGGCACACAGGGCCAACACCCGGCATCATGGTGTGGAGAGCGATCTCCTACACTGGCCGTACACCACTGGTGATCGTCGAGGGGACACTGAATAGTGCACGGTACATCCAAACCGTCATCGAACCCATCGTTCTACCATTCCTAGACCGGCAAGGGAACTTGCTGTTCCAACAGGACAATGCACGTCCGCATGTATCCCGTGCCACCCAACGTGCTCTAGAAGGTGTAAGTCAACTACCCTGGCCAGCAAGATCCCCGGATCTGTCCCCCATTGAGCATGTTTGGGACTGGATGAAGCGTCGTCTCACGCGGTCTGCACGTCCAGCACGAACGCTGGTCCAACTGAGGCGCCAGGTGGAAATGGCATGGCAAGCCGTTCCACAGGACTACATCCAGCATCTCTACGATCGTCTCCATGGGAGAATAGCAGCCTGCATTGCTGCGAAAGGTGGATATACACTGTACTAGTGCCGACATTGTGCATGCTCTGTTGCCTGTGTCTATGTGCCTGTGGTTCTGTCAGTGTGATCATGTGATGTATCTGACCCCATGAATGTGTCAATAAAGTTTCCCCTTCCTGGGACAATGAATTCACGGTGTTCTTATTTCAATTTCCAGGAGTGTATATTGATAGCGTATACGGATGTTAGTTTTCTACATAACTTCAGTGTCTTCTGTGATCTGTAGTTAACAGAATATTATCGTTATTATTTAGCTAAATTTCGTAAATAAATGTTAGTCACTCATGAGTGCGAAGTGTTTGAGCTGCTGGAGAAAAGTTAGTTTTTGGGTTCTACCCAGCTGTTGTTACAGATAGTTTCATTGGGGGTAAATGTAGTGGCATGGGAATTGGGGAAGTAGATAAGACTCTTTCATGATATTGTAAAGTATGTTCATGGGACTGGAAAATAGCTAAACAGGAATGGAAGCTTAGAGCCCTGATTGCTGAACTGGATAGTAGTGAGAGGGAACTGATGAGGTTAAGGAGGTAGAAGGGTAAAGACAAGTGGGAAGTGGTAGCAGAGTACAGGGGCCACAGACAGAGAACAATGTCTCATAGTTGCATCATTGGCACAAGAAACAGATTTACCTTGCTGCCTTAGTTAAGTAATGAAGAGGCTCAAGTACACGTAGGTGTAGTTAATACCTAACAGACTTTCATTAGTAAACCAATTGTTTCAAAAAAAAGGAGAAATTAGGAGAATGTATCCTAGGAAGTGGTGTGGCTCAGATTTTGGATAAAAAGTTAGGTGGCAGGTATCAGGCGACAAACATTTTCATGCCCAGTGCGTGTCGTATCCAAGCTTTACAGGATGTAGGATCTTTGTGATAGTGGGTGGAGCAGGAAACAGTATTAACAGGGATCAGGGCTACAACATTGTGACGTAATACAAATAACTTCTGAAATGAACCATACTAATGTAGGATTGGTGCTTGCTTTAATGCGGTATGATCGGCCCCAGCTCAACATCTCTGTAAGAAGGGTCAAAATGGAGTTAGATCAGCTGCTTTAGATGACTACTGGATGAGACGTGGGTTTGGTTCTTGTTAATGCTATTGGAAGGTGGGATTTCACTAGATGCGGCTGGTATCTCATAAGGAAAAAGAAGGGTAAATTGGATGTGTTGAGAGAGAAATCCTTAATTAGGAGGGACGCTGAAACTCATGGGAGTACCTTCTTTTTAGGGTAATATCAGTGTCCAGTGCCTCAACATTGAAAGGGATTAAGTTTAATAAGAAGCTCAGATAGGCAAGTACTAAAGATGTTAAAATATCACAAGATATTCATCAAATTACAGTGACAAATATTGTGGGTATACTGCATCAGAATGTTGGGGGATTAAAAAACAAAGTAGATAAGCTTCTACTTGGAATATGTAGTAACTGAATATGTAGTAGATATGTTACCGGCCAAACCTGATTTAGGATGAACTAGTTTCGCCTAGGTCAAACTCGTTCATCCTGTTATCCACAGGATAAAACAGTTTAGTCTAGGTCAAATCGGTTTATCCTACTTAGAATTAACATGCTTTAGGATAAACTGGTACGTCCTAGTCTGAACTAATTTTGACTAGTCTGAACGCATGTCGCTGCCTGTACGAATGGGGAATCCCCGAATCATCTCTGTCTCGTCCCTCGCCCCTCTCAACCGCTCTTCGCTCACACTGTTCTTTGTTTTGAACGGTATTTAGCATTGACGATTGCGCGTGTTAAGTTTTTAGGTGCGTTTAAAAGATTTTATTATAATCCTAGTATAATTATTGTGAGGCGTTTCATCATGAATGAGCCTTCGTGTAGTAGACAAGCCAATCAAAAACTGTGGAGAGAAATGTTTCTGGTGGAAATTTTGCAGTGTGAAAAGAAAAAGTCCTCGCATTATAATGTGTTACCAGTAGACGAATATGCGAATTTGGAAAAGTAGAAGACGTGGAAAAGTTGGTAAAAAGAACATCATTACAAAAAAGAAGACTGAAACGATTTGCTGTTTTGAAAATTGGCGATGTGAAAAAATTCATTGCACAGTGTGAAAGGAATATAAAATACTTTGTTCCAGCTGATGAACTTTATGATGTGATTGACGGAGCTCATCGTCGTGATAGGGCGTTAGCCGAGACATCAAAAAAATATGCCAATATCACAGAGGAAATGATATCCCTCTATTTATTAATAGGTGATGTTTGTCAGCAAAAGAAGACAGAAAAGAACAGAGGGCTAGAGTTTCAAAGCCAATTCTCCATTCGGAAATGAGTAGCAGATGCCAAATCGATCTGATTGATTTCCGAACACAATTAGACGGAAATTTAAAATTCATTCTAGTTTACCAAGAGCATCCCACAAAAGTTTTTGGGGCTGAAGAATTGGCTTATCATTTGAATGACATATTCCTAACTGTAGAGTCGCCGTGCATTCTTCAATCTGATAATGGCAGAGAATTTGTCAATAATTCTATAATTGAACTTGCAAATCTTTGGGCAGAACTGATAATTGCGCATGGAAAACCAAGGCACAGCCAAAGTCAGGGTTCTGTTGAACGTGCCAACGAAGATATTGAAAATATATAAGTTCTTGGTTAAAGGACAACAATTCGACGAAGTGGTTCGAAGGATTAAGGTACATCCAATTCATGAAAAATCGAGCTTACCACTTTGGCATAAAACAATGACCTTGCAAGGCATTATTCGAAATCGAGCCTAAAGTAGAACTTTCCACTTCCTCGTTGCCTCAAGAAATCATAAATGATGTGCAGGCTGAAGATGACCTAAAGAAGGCAATCGAAGATGACAGCAATACTGAACAGTAGGAAGACAGTGATAATGATAACATTGTGAAAATTGACACAAACGACATTCAAAATGCTAGAAAAATTGAGACAGGAAATTTAAAAAAACAAGCTAAAAGAATGAAAGCTTCCTCTGACAAATCCCATCCACCAGCTCGCATTGGAGACAACGTAACCATACCTATTCCAGATGTAGATAAAGGCAGAGGTGACCTTCGAAACATAATTGGAGTAATACTTCAAAAGACTGATAGTGGCCTCTACAAAGTTGGCACCAAACATGGCATACTTCAAAAACATTATTGCACGTACAATTTTATTAATTTTTCCATAATTTTTTGTAATAAAATTTAAAAAAATATTTGTTTTAACTTCTTTTTTATTTTTTTAGAACTGATTTCGACGTCTCGCATTATAATGTGTTATCAGTAGACGAATATGCGAATTTGGACAAGTAGAAGGCATGGAAAAGTTGGTAAAAAGAACATCATTACAAAAAAGAAGACTGAAACGATTTGCTGTTTTGAAAATTGGTGATGTGAAAAAATTCATTGCACAGTTTTTAGATGTGGGAGATATTAACCATGATATTGAAATACCTTTAAGGACTGCAGCCACGAAACATTCTGCTGGATCAGGTCAAGGCTTCGTGAAACGCAGTTGCATGAAAAACTACACAACAAACAAATGCAATTGTGAGAAAAACAAAGTACTCTGCAATTGTAAGTGTCACCACAGTCAACCTTGCAAACATAAGTAAATAAGCAAATTGCAGACAAGGTAATCTCTGTGGATGGATATATGTAAATTGATCTAGTGATTCCTTTTTTCAGTTTACTTTGAAAAGCTTATAGAAGATACAAACTAGGTGAAATTAGTTCAGACTAGGACGAACCAGTTTATCCTAAAGTATGTATATTCTAACTGGGATAAGCCGATTCGACCTAGGCTGAACTGTTTTGTCCTATCGGTAACAGTATGAACGAGTTTGACCTAGATATACTATGACTGTCTGATCTTAATACAGTCACAGGTATGGAAAAGGTAAGTGTAAGCAGATATAAAGCTTTCAGCATATGTAAGAAACAATAAGTAGGAAGCAGAGTTGCCATATATGTTAAAAGTTATCATAGTGCAAAAAACTTAGAAGGTAAAAAAATTTTTGTAGAGCAATATACAGAAGCATGTGCCTGTGGACTTAAACTAAACACTGGTACTTTAGCCTTAACTATATGAAGATGGTATCCGTTCTTTCGGACATGTCCGACATCTCTGCAAGAACAGATACCATCTTCATACAGTTAAGGCTAACCGGCCATTGACCTTCTTCTGTGCTGGATGCACACGCTTTGCCCGAACTCTTATGGGACTCGGTAAGATTGTCTGCCGCGAGTAATGTGTGTAATGGGCAGGGGCACTACGAATGTAGTGTGCGGACGTAAAGTTGGGAATGTGGGTCTCAAGGGGAGCGTGCAAAGGATAAATCCCTACAGTCCCAGTATTCTCTGTGCCTCGATAACTCAGATGGATAGAGCGTCTGCCATGTAAGCAGGGGATCACGGATTCGAGTCCCAGTCGGGGCACACATTTTCAACTGTCTCTGTTGATGTACATCAACGCCTGTCGACAGCTTAGGGTCTTGATTTAATTATCATTTTACGAGAAAATTCTAGTCATACGTAAAATCACCAAGCGGGTCGAAGGCTTCTATCCAGTCACTCGTCGATCCGTCTGGTGTGGCAATAAAAGACAGCAAAACGAAAGCCGAAGTTTTAAATTTCACGTTTAATAAATCATTCACGCAGGAGGATCGTACAAAATGCCGTCGTTTGACTGTCGTACATACTGTTGCATGGAGGGCACACTAATAGGCAGCTGTGGCGTAGAGAAGCAACTGAAAAAGTTGAAAACAAATGAGTCTTGCCGGCCGCGGTGGCCGTGCGGTTCTAGGCGCTCAGTCCGGAACAGCGTGACTGCTACGGCCGCAGGTTCGAATCCTGCTTTGGGCATGGATGTGTGTGATGTCCTTAGGTTAGTTAGGTTTAAGTAGTTCTAAGTTCTAGGGAGGGGACTGATGACCACAGATGTTAAGTTCCATAGTGCTCAGAGCCATCTGAACCAAATAAGTCTTCATGTCCAAATGGAATCCCAGTTCGCTTTTACAGAGAATACTCTGCGGCATTGGCCCCTTACTTAGTTTGCATTTATCGCGAATCATTCACCCAGCACAAATTCCCAAGCGATTGGTAAAGAAGCACAGGTGACTCCTATATATAAGAAAGATGAAAGAACGGACCCACAGAATTACAGACCATTATCTTGCAAAATTCTTGAACATATTTTTCAGTACGAATAAAATAAACTCCTTGAGACAGAAACTCTTGAGTTCGTATATCAGCAAGGATTTAGAAATCATCGCTCGTGCAAAACTCAGTGCACTTTTCCCACATAATATCCTACAAACCATTGATGGAGAACAACAGGCTGGTTCCAAAAAGAGTTTGGCACGGTGCCTCACTATAAACCCTTGACGATAGAGAATGCGGTTTACATTTCCAGATACTTGAGTGGCTCGAAGACTTTTAAAATAATAGAACCAGTACGTTGTCCTCGAAGGCGTGTATTTATGAGAGGCAAGGTTCAAATGGCTCTGAGAACTATGGGACTTAACTTCTAAGGTCATCAGTCCCCTAGAACGTAGAACTACTTAAACCTAACTAACCTAAGGACATCACACACATCCATGCCCGAGGCAGGATTCGAACCTGCGACCGTAGCGGTCGTGCGCTTTCAGACTTCAGCGCCTAAAACCGCTCGGCCACCCAGAGACAAGGATATTATCAAAAGTGTGATAATACCACTCTTATTCTTTATATACACAAATGATCCGATGGACAGGGTGAGCAGCAATTTTGCGAACTTAAGATTTCTAGTTGGTGTGACGAATCGGAGCTTGCTCTAATAGCAAAAACAATGCAAGTTGCTGTAGATGAGTGGGAAATACAATCGCATAACGTTCGAATACAGCATTGATAGAATGCTGCTTCACTCAGTAATATCTATTAAATATCTAGGCGCAACGTTGCAGAGCGACATGAAATGAAATGAGCACACCTAATTGGCAGTAGAAAAGGCGAATGCTCGACTTCGTTTTATTGGGAGGATTCACCACATCGGATTAAATAAAGACGCCTTCTACAAGGAAATTTGCAGTTGTTGGAGAATCAGTGCAGACTGTTGTTCATCGATTACCATTTGTCGAGTTCGGGAACTTCCCCAAGAGATCGATTCCAGTTCCGTAGAACGGTACTGTTGCAGGCGGGTTTGATACTAGGTACCCAGGAAGCAGCTGCAGCTCGTGCTTCCGTCATTGACACTCCTTACAGTGACTCAAATAGTGTCTAACTGATCGATAGAGACTTGGCCAATAATACTTGGGTCTGATTCAGCCTAGGGTAATCAGATGTTGGAGTATATTAAGTCTTCACGGGTTGTCAGCCCAGTAGCATCGTCGTCTCGTAGCAACGTTTCGATGGAATGGGTCTCCATCTCCCTGCAGTAGTTCTTGCAAGGGCCGTGCCTCGGTACAGAGGTACTGTATGAATCGCCAGTAGAACGAACACATTCCGAAGAAACTTCTGACATCAAGAATGTGCCGAGGAGTCAGATAATGTGTGACTGCCCTTACTGTCTCTGGATCGGGATGACTCCATCACCACTCACCAGGTGCCTCAAGGTATTTACTTCTTCGACAACGAACGGACAGTTTTTTGGATTCAGGTGGAGACCTGCAGTCTGAACACACTTCAACACGGTTGTCAGGTGACTTAGATGTTCTTCAAATGACCTCCAAAAGATGACAATGTCATCCTGGTAGCAAAGACATGTCGTCCATTTAAACTGTCGAATCTGCCTGGAGCTTTACGTAGTCCAAAGGGCAGAACTTTGAACTCATAGAAACAGTCAGGTGTTATGAAGGCATCCTTTTCCTGGTTAGCCTCGTCAACCTCGATTTGCCAGTAACCTGCGTGCATATCAGTAGCTGACAAATACTTTGCTCCTTTCAAGTAGTGAAGGGTGTCATCAACGCACAACAGTTGATAGGCATCTTTCTTCGTGATTTTGCTCAGTCGTCGGCAGTCGAAACAGAAACGCCATGTACCGTCTTTATTATTCACAAGGACCGCAGAAGAGGACCAAGGACTCTCTGAAGGTTCAATAATGTCTTCTTGCAGTATCTTCTCCACTTCCTCCCGTATTATTCGTCGTCCTACCAGTGAAACACTCTATGAGTGCCAGTTAATGGTGAATAATCCTCCCTGTCGATATTGTATTTTACAATGGACTGTTTGGTCTATCATTTCTCGACTCCGGATCTGAAATCATCCGGAAATTGAAGCATAACGGCTATCACTCATCGATGCTGTTGCTCGGTCAGGCCACATCCTATTGGCAGTTCAACAGTAGCTTCCTCCTCTGCGTTGTCTGTAGTGGTAACGGAGCACTATTCTTAGTCAATGCCACTAAGTTTCCCTCCCTGGACTGCCGGCTGAGGTGGCCGTGCGGTTCTAGGCACTTCAGTCTGGAACCGCGTGACTGCTACGGTCGCAGGTTCGAATCCTGCCTCGGGCATGGATGTGTGTGATGTCCTTAGGTTAGTTAGGTTTAAGTAGTTCTGAGTTCTAGGGGACTGATGACCTCAGATGTTGAGTCACATAGTGCTCAGAGCCATTTGAACCATTTGAACCTTCCTGGACTGGTTCAGCCGGCCCTACGCGCATACCTTTAGGGATAAGTTGCGGCTGCTCGTAACACTGATCCAAATTTCTTCTCGACCAGGTACAGTCATAACGATCGTCGCTGGGATGTAGATTACTTTTGTGAGCCTGAACAGAAGCTTGACAGTTAAACTGAGGATTTCTATTGACAACTAGAACTCGTCTCGTTGATGATGGTGGTATAACGACTTCTGCAACGGCTAACTACCACCCAGAGCAATCTATGTTTGGTGAGCATTTTAGAATACCTTCCTCTGTAACTGTGATCTTTCGCAGTCTATAACTGCTTGTGATGCCTGCAAAAAGTTCCATCAGAAAATTACAGTATGACTACCATCCGTTAAAACGACAAATTCGAAGGGCTGTGTTCTGTCATTAACAGTTATTTTTTATAAACATGTTCCTGTCGGCTGGACGTATTTCATATTTGCCGCCTTCAGCACAATAACTTTTGTATCACAGAACACAGTCTCCTTTAGCTGGCGACCAGAAGCATTCTACATTACTGAAAAAGATCGCGCTGAGTCGATTAGCTCCCGGCCCGGTTGGCCATCGATGAGGACGGTGATGAGATTTCCTTTCGTCTTGGTAACTGTTTTCCATGGAGTACTTTCGTTTGTGGCGGCCTCATTTTCACAGGTGGTCGCCTCGCTTAGTTTTCCTGAATTCGGCGGCTAGGTGAGCGGCTTGTGCCTCTACTTAGTGATAGGGAGCGGTTACGGCGTGTTGGGGAGCGACTTTGCCCAGTCTACGGCAATGAGCTTCGGCCCACATGTCGACTATAATTGTCTGCAGATGACTGGCGGGGATGGGAGTGTTGTGATGATTGACGTCTGGAAGCGTAGTAGTCTTTGAAACCACGCCTTCTTACTCTGATCTTCCGTACAACGTATTCAGGGCATCCACTACGGAAACACACCACCGTGTTGCTCTCTGTCCCCCAAACACCTGTTCTTCTGCGGTGCTTTATACTTGGCGGAGAAACTGGTTGTACATGGGTTGACTGGACGCTGGGTTGTCGTTTGATGGTTGCGGAATAAGTCTGAATTGGCTGAGTCCATTCTTCCTGGCGTGTTCCACTAGCGGCAAAGATTGATGCTAAGGATCAAAAGACTTCTTCAATATTCTCTATTCGTCCTGATGTATGGGGTCGACGTTCATGGCCGCCATCTCTTGTGCAATCCGTCCGACAGCTCTGGTGCCATACAGTTCTCTTCTCTTACAACCTGGCGTATGAGAGACAAGCGAGGTCATGGTGGAATTCCACATTTGACACAGGGAGTATATTCGGGAGTCGATCATACATCGTTCGTCCGGCTCTTTTCTGTTGCGCTTCGTCTATGATCTGGCATCACTTAATGATTTTTTTAGTTGTTGTGACATCTTTTACCAGACGAGCTTGGTACATGTCTTCTGCGACTCCCTTCATCGAATGTGATATTTTGTCGGCTTCTGTCATATTCAGATTCACAATGTTGCAAAGGGCAAAACTTTAAGTATTTATGACTGTGTCGTTTCACCATGACGTTGGGTCCTGCTCTTCAAACGCTCTTCTTCTGAGCGAACTTGCTGTTATTTGTATCCGACTGTTTTCTTCACTTCGGCCTGGAATTTGTCCCAGCTATTGAGTTTCTCTTCGTTGGTCTCAAACTACTGCTGTGCTGTGCCATCCAATAAAAGTATGCATTTGCCAACACATCGTGTCATTCCACCTGTTGTATTTGGCGACACGGTATAATTCTTTCAATCATTTAGTTGGGTCGGAACCAGTGTCTTCGGAATGCGCTGATGAATGTCTGATGAACAGCTGTCTTACTGGTGTTTTGGAATCCATCTGTCTCCTGAATATACGGATCTTAGGAAAGACATACTGCTTGTATTTAGGTTCGTGTTCATTTAGGTTAACTGGAGGCAGCACAATCAAATCCAAACCCGAAGGCAGGGTCGTCAATGAAGAACAAAACTTAAAAATGAAAGCACGTTTATTACTGACACCAATGTACAGTCAGAGCGGAACTGATCTCCTGGGTGGAGAGTGCAGCGATTTAGATAAACATCGAATGTTACAGACTGCTGTTATTTATACAAACATCGAATATTTCACTAAATATAAACGTTAGAAAGATAATATATTTCAAGAACCTTCCAGAACTGGTAAATACTAAGTATCAAATAACTGCTGGTAGTGGTTGGTTTGGAACTGACGACTTGCAGTACTCCAGCTTCTGACGGTAACCACCACGCTACACTGTCTGAACAATTATTGGCGGCAATACATTATATCTTCTATACTGTATACACACGGTAGGCGAAACTGTTTTTACTGTTCCTCCTGTTGGTACAAATTTAATGGACAGCTGTGAACAATTGAAAAGCAGACGAGCTCACCTTGGTCATAAAAGATTAGTTTGCAGCGATAGAATCACAGATGTTTTGAACATGAACTCATCTAACTTCAAATACGTCGTTTTCCTATGACAAGAAGGAGATATACGTCTTTACAGAGCTACGCAAACAAGAGTGTGACATTAGAGAGATTAGTGAAAATGTGTAACTGAGGCTATGAACATGTGATTAACTAAGATATACGAAAAAAGTCTATGAATGACTCCCAACAATGTTGTGGAAAAAGAAGTTGAAGTTTTCAGGGTTATGTGTATGACAGTTTTGTAGATGACTTGGCAAATTATTACTTTATGATGTTAATTCTACTATCTGCATTTGACTTTGCTTCTATATTAACGCAGACCATGAATGGAAAATGCTTGTAATTTGTACACTACTTCAGTTTTGTGCCTTTGTCCTGCATCGGCGTGCGGTCGGCATGGTTAGTTTAAGGGGTGGCCGGATACCCTTCCTGTCGCCACCCCTTCGGTTCCTAAGATGGAATATGTGCACCCCAACTGTCTGCCTGTAGTGTTATTCATATGACAGTGAGCAAAAGTTCTCTAAATGTTTGCGAATTGTGTAACGGAAGAGGGAACTGGGTGCCAGCCCTTAGTGGGGTACGGGGTAACCCACAGAAACTATATCTAGGCTTCCCAGCACAGCGAGCCTCATCGTTAATCCGCGTGACGGATTCGATCCGGGGACAGCACACCTCCCGCCCTGGAGGCAGTTCCTTAAGGGTGTGTACACAGTTTTTTAACTCATTTGTTCGTTTTGTTCGTTGCATTTGTTCGGAGCTGACGTCCAACGTCACCCGTTCAAGTTCATTGTTGATCCGTTCACTCATATTTTTATTACAACGAGCAGCTAACCCTTTGACTGAACACACTAAACTACCGTGCTGGCATCAGGCCAACGAAGACCAACGAATAACAGAGACTGGATTCGACTGAAAGTTATTCGCCAACGCATTGGCTGAAACAAGCTGAAGATGCTATTGAGTTTTCCGGCAGAGGGCAGCTCCCTTCATCCCACATGGTAACACGTCATCAATGGATGCCCGGCAACAATACAACCAAAAGTGACCATTTCCCCACGAAAGTAAGGAACGACCGGTCGCGAAATGGAAACCACAGTGAAAATCCGATGAAGTTTTGCACAGGTGTGTTGGGCAGTGCCTCTATTATGCCCGTCGATTGCATTACGTCGTTCTTTTTAGTTCTGAGCACACAGGGAGCACATAAAGATACCTAGAATAATAGTGTATCCCCCCCATGTACGATGGCCTGGTGAGAAATTTCGCCTGAAGCTATGCAGCCAAACTTACATGACTGTCGTGCGTTTTCTTCTTCAAGACAATTCTCAGCCGCATTCTGCAGGGGCAATGAAGATGCTCCTGCATTGTTTTCAGTTGGGAATATTTCATTACCGACAATTCAGCCGTAAGTGTCTCCCTCTGAGTTTCATCTCTGCTCACATGAACCGCTGGGTATGAAGACAACATTTTGCCACAGACAACGAGCTATGGACCAACGTAGAGAATTGGCGGAAAGCGCTGGCGGCTGTCTTCGATAACGAGGGTATTGGAAAGTTGGTACAACGCTACGACAAACGTCTAAGTCGGATCGGCGACTATGGAGATAAATAGCTCGAAGTTGTAGCTAACTGTTGCAAATAAAACAGTTTTGATTTTCACTGTGGTTTCCATTTTGCGACCTATCATTCCTTACTTCCCGAATAGCCCTCGCAGTTAGGATGAGTGTGGGAGGAGTTTTGGGTTTTCTCTCAGGGAACAATGGGACCATTTTCAGACATTCCCGCAGATATTTAAATTTCCCATCGTTTTCATATAGTACAAATGGGCTATTTTCCCAGCTAAATTTGAATTTCTTGTTATTCTTACATAACCACGAAGACATCGCAAAATGTAAGCAACGGTAATGTCATGAATGGAAATACGGTAATACTGCAGGTGGAAGAGATATCATTAGGTACGTGAGGTGTTAGTGGAAATTTGTCAACACTTCACACATTGACCCATAACGTTCATGACAATATTACTCACAGAAACTTCCCACATGCACTCCCTTGCTTTAGCCCCATCTCATATAGGGAGTTCAGGGAGTTCACTACGTGTGCTGTATCATCTGACACAGCAGGCATGCAGTAGAGGGGAAAATATCTCATGAGACGTCTACCTGGAAGCTATGCGGTTAGACAGTAACAAAAATCAAAACATTATGACCAGAAGACGGCCCTAATAGAAACGAGGCGAGTATAATAAAATAAAGCAAATATAAACTTTGACAGAAATTTTCGCATATTCTGTTGCTCTCATATAACATGACGTGTTTGGGACAGGAAGATCAACAACAGCAGCATTGATCCTACGTGAGTGGTCTAGTACACCAACCGTATTGGGTTTGGTGTTAGGCTATTTTCCAAATCCGTTAGGTGATTGACAGGCTGATTCCCCATCTTAATTTCAGAAATGTAACATATGAACAGCTAACCAAGAGATTTTAAGAGAGTTTCAATGATTCGCATACGGCCGCTGCATACAGCCTTCCTTCTGTTAGACTAAGCCTTCTGTTAGATTAAGAAAACATTGTGGCACCAGGAAAGGAGCTCAGCCGTAGAAATAGTGACAGATCTGTGACCAGCAAAGACTAGTCGACTGCGAACGCTGTTAAACGTGATAAAGTTGGGAAGAAAAAAATGATTTAATACAAGCACACAGCCAGTGATGTCACCACTGCTGCATAGCCCGCATCTCGTGGTCGTGCGGTAGCGTTCTCGCTTCCCACGCCCGGGTTCCCGGGTTCGATTCCCGGCGGGGTCAGGGATTTTCTCTGCCTCGTGATGGCTGGGTGTTGTGTGCTGTCCTTAGGTTAGTTAGGTTTAAGTAATTCTAAGTTCTAGGGGACTGATGACCATAGATGTTAAGTCCCATAGTGCTCAGAGCCATTTGAACCATTTGAACCACTGCTGCATCACAGTTGTTACGAGAACAAACACAACCACTGTGAGGTGCGACAACGCACGGTTAAGCATCTCTGGGCTTAACAATAATTTTTACAGTTGGTCGTTTTCGAGCGCGCTCCAGAACGGTGACAGTGGCTAATGTGGAATCTTCAGATATGGTCGGTCGCTAATACTTGACCGGAGGAAGTATTTGAAAGATAGCCGAGTAGGTATTCAATTTTACGGTCGCGTGTCGGAAGAATATAGAACAGTAATTCATAATTAGATAATGTCGTCCAAATTTGAAGTACTCATGAAAGTTGAAGTTTTATTCGAATCTCGTGGCATAATTTCGTTACTGTAATTCAATAATAACTTTTGACAGAGGATATAATAAACTAATCGTCGTATCTCAATCAATTTTGCTTAATGAACTCTACTCAACCGATTAGCAATTATAACTGATGATGAAATAATCCATTGTCGACAAGGAGAGGAGTTATTATCAATGAAATGAGCCAACGAGGAGGAACCTCACAACTGACGACGAGTGTGTCGAACGGTGACTTCATCGCAATCTCCGGAGACGGCCAATGCAGCGAGTGGGAGCACGACATTCCAGCATAGGGGCTTCTCGGTTTGTTAAAAACAACGCCGTAAAGAGGTGATAATTTATGATCTATAAACCGTGAATAGGTGTGACTTCTAGAAAGAATAGGCCACTTACTAACCTTAACAACGAATGTTAACAGTGGAGATACTACTGTACGTGTAGGAGGTATTATTACGCACGACAATTAAACCATAAACGTTGATTCTGAAAACGATTTAACAATTTTGTTAAAATAGTAGTAGTACCGAACTTGAGGAATCGGCGTTCAGCGCACCAACGGTTAGCCATGAACAAGTAACGATTGGTTCACAGTATGAATTACTTAACGAATGTATGACGTAACAACCCAAGCTCAAATCAGAAGCTGAAGCATTAAAATCTAAGTAAGACGAAGATCGCATGCGCAATAAAACCACACTCGATCAGATGGAAGAAAAAAATCAATGAATACAGCGCAGAGATCGAGATAGTAAAGAGCGATTGTTCACAGCACACAGTCACTTAGAAATAGGCCTATTCGAAGGAAAGTCAAGTAGCGCATTGACTTTTACCTTCACATGTAGGGATAAAATTAAACAGTAACTCTCAAGTAGGGAATGTCGTCCAAGATTCAAGCATTCATGAAGGTCAAAGTGTTATTCGAATCCTGTGGCATGATTTCGTTACTGCAGTTCAATAATACTTTTCGACAAAGAATATAACAAACTAATAATGACACCTCAATCCCTTGTTCTTAATGAACTCGACCCTTCGGACTCCATATAATGCTAAAGACAAAACAATCCATCATTGACAAGGAGAGCGGTGATTACCAACGAAGAGAACCAGTCAGGAGGAACCTCACAAGGTTTTATTCCACAATTGCATTTATCAAGCGAGAGAGACTCTTTATGCTGTCACAGTCCTAGATGCAATAGCTCTAGACACCTTTGGTAGCACTGTGGATGATGACGTCAATGATGCCTACGGTTATAACTCGCTAAAGTGCTTGAGCACAGTATCCTAGTAGATTTGGGATAATAGTAACGGATTTACTAAACGGATAGTCACCTTTCCCTCATTGGAAGTCAGAAAGGTCCACTATGACAGTAGATCCACATAACTCTCGCAGATAAACTAACAACTCAAAGCTCGTGTGTGTGTGTGTGTGTGTGTGTGTGTGTGTGTGTGTGTGTGTGCGCACGCGTGAGTGTGTGCGTGTGCGTGTGCCCGTGGGCGCATGTGTGTATTTAGTGCACTCGACTCACAATTCTCTATTATTCCAATCTCGTACAGCGCGCGGAAAGAATGAACACCTATATCTTTCCGTACGAGCTCTGATTTCCCCTATTTTATCTTTGTGATCGTTCCTCCCTATGTAAGTCGATGTCAACAAAATATTTTCGCATTCGGAGGAGAAAGTTGGGGATTGGATTTCTTGAGAAGATTCCGTCGCAATGAAAAACGCCTTTCTTTTAATGATGTCCATCCCAGATCCTGTATCATTTCTGTGACACTCTCTCCCATATTTCGCGATAATACAAAACATGCAGCCTTTCTTTGAACTTTTTCGATGTACTCAGTCAGTCCTATCTGGTAAGGATCCCACACTGCGCAACAGTATTCTAAAAGAGGACGGACAATCGTAGTGTAGGCAGTCTCCTTAGTAGGTCTGTTACATTTTCTAAGTGTCCTGCCAATGAAACGCAGTCTTTGGTTAGCCTTCCCCACAATATTTTCTATGTGTACCTACCAATTTAAATTGTTCGTAATTGTAATACCTAGGTATTTAGTTGAATTTACGGCTTTTAGATTAGACTGGTTTATCATGTAACCGAAGTTTAACGCGTTTCTTTTAGCACTCATGTGGCTGACCTCACCCTTTTCGTTATTTAGGGTCAACATCCACTTTTCGCACCATTCCGATATTTGAGGCAAAGATCCGGAACGCATGAACCCGAAATTTGAGACGTGCCTATTTATCGAACTGACAGGACTTACATGTTTGCACTTTACGGGAAGGAACCTGTAATCTGGATGGTGGTAATGTTTTAAACTTACATCGATAATCTAAAATCTCTGTTAGAAACAACTTTCCGTGACCTTGTCTAAAGAGATTTTTCCACAGGTGCAGTGTACACCGATGTCGCAATGTGTTGGGTATGAGAACGAACAGGAAAAGAAAAGCAAGACCTTGGCCACTGCGGCGAGTTACGGTGTGTATGAAAGCACGCCGGGGCTTCCCGGAGCCGTGACCGCAAAACTTATTACTCCACGCCGCTCTGCTGTGGTCAACGATACGCAGAAGTGTTCTTTGGTGGCCTCTCATCGGTTCTTCATCAATCCCGCATCTTTTAGCGGCGTAGATGGCACTGTTGTTTGCGAAAATTCCAACACCTTGAAGTAATGGTGACACAAGGAAAGGAAATAAACGAATTATTAATGACAGTGTATTTTTAATTTTATTTCATCACTAGTCAGCAAATTTGCATTCAAAAAGCTAATACCGCGTAATTTTGCTGTCAGCAGAACTGCTGTACAGCCCAGAATCAGTGAGATCCGACGACTGCACTCCACCCGCTGGCATTAATTATCTGTGCTATTCAGTAAGTTAATTAGTTATGTCATGTTCCATAGATCACATCCAAGATATGTATTGTAACGATGAGGAAAGAGTCAGTTTACAGGCTTTGTATACATGCCCACAGGCTGGCAACTTACAGGGTGACAATTACTGAACTATGTGAAATAAAATCGTCATAACTTCTGAACGGATAAGGTTAGGGCATTCAAACTGTACTGTTGGCGGTGGGGCATGATGGGAATTAGTACGCGGTATGGTTTGGTTTAGCGACGAAGCCCACTTTCATTTGGATGGGTTCGACAATAAGAAAAATTGGCGCATTTGGGGGACTGAGAATCCGCACTTCTCGATAGAAAATTCTCTTCCCTCTCAACGGGTGACTGTGTGGCGTGCAATGTCCAGTCACGGAGTAATCGGTGCGATTTTCCTTGTCTACCGAACTGTACGTTCAGGTTTTGGAAGATGATTTCGTCCCCATTATCCAAAGTGACCCTGGTTTCGACAAGATGTGGTTCATGCAAGATGGGGCTCGAACCCATCGAAGCAGGAGAGTGTTTGATGCCTTGGAGAAGCGCTTTGGGGATCGCATTCTGGCTTTGGGGTATCCAGAGGCCACTGGCATGGGCCTTGATTGGCTGCCATATTCTCCGGATCTGAACACGTGTGACTCCTTTTTGTGGGGCTATATTAAAGACAAGGTGTACAGCAACAACCCCAAAACTACTGCTGAGTTGAAAACAGCCATTCAGGAGATCATCGACAGAATCGATATTCCGACGCTTCAGCGGGTCATGCAGAATTTCGCTATTCGTCTGCGCCACATCAAAATGGTTCAGATTGCTCTGATCACTATGGGACTTAACTTCTGAGGTCATCAATCTTCTAGAACTTAGAACTACTTAAACCTAACTAACCCAAGGACATCACACAAGCCGGCTAGAGTGGCCGAGCGGTTCTAGGCGCTACAGTCTGGAGCCGCGCGACCGCTACGGTCGAAGGTTCGAATCCTGCCTCGGGCATGGATTTGTTAGGTTTAAGTTCTAAGTTCTAGGGGACTGATGACCACAGCAGTTAAGTCCCATAGTGCTCAGAGCCATTTGAACCATTTTCTTGACATCACACACATCCATGCCCGAGGCAGGATTCGAACCTGCGACCGCAGCGGTAGCGCGGTTCCAGACTGTAGCGCCTAGAACCGGTCGGCCTCTCTGACCGGCCTGCGCCAGATCTGCGCTAATGATGGCTATCATATCGAACAGGTCATAACCTAAATCCGAATATCTGTAGTGACCTTTACATGTTGAATAAAGCATGTGCACGCCGTAGTTTGTAACTAATTTACGTTTTTTTTTCATATAGTTCAATAATTGTCACCATGTATATCTACATCTACGTACGAGGGTAAAAACACGGAAACACTAAAAACGCAACATATTAGCATGTTAATACGGTGTAGGAAAGCCGTTGACGTCTTCCAGTCACCTCGAAATGAATAAATACAGGTTGTCTACGATTTTCAAGGGAATCTTGTACTATTCTTTCTGCAAAAAATGGCAAGTTCAGGTAACAGTGATGGAGATGGATAGCAATTACGCACCCTTCTCTCCAAAGTAGTTCACAAAGGCTTGTTAATATTGAGATCTGGTGACTATGGTGGCCAGGGGAGAAGCGACAATCCGTCCTCGTGCTCGCGAAACAGTCCTGGACGATGCAAGATGTGTCAACAGGGGTCGAGTCGTTTTGGAACGCAGCATCACCGTTCTACATCTATATCGACATGATTACTCGCCAGTTAACAATCAAGTGCCTGACACTGGGTTCATCGAACCACCTTCAAGCCACAGCTCCACTCTCGAACAGAGCACAAACGAACGCTTAAATCTTCCCGTGCGAGCTCTGATTTCTCTTGTTTCACTATGATGACCATTTCTTCCTGTAGGTGCTCACCAACAAAATATTTTCGCATTCGGAGGAGAAAGGTGGTTATTGAAATTTCATGAGGAGAACCTGCAGCAACGAAAAACGCTTTTATTTTAATGATTACCACCCCAATTTCGTATCGTATCCGTGGCACCTTCTCCCCTATTTTACTATAATACAAAACGAGCTGCCCTTCTTTGAACTTTCCCGATGTCCTCCTGTCCTCCGTCAGTCTTATCTGATGCGGATCCCACAACGTGCAGCAGTAATCCAGAAGAGGACGGACAAGCGTAGTGTATGCAGTCTCTTTAGTAGACCTGTTGTACGAGGGTTGACTGAAAAGTAATGCCTCCACCTTCGTAACTCTTCAACAGTTTGCAGCATTCCTATGCGGTAGGTACTGGCTTGTTCCATAGCCTCTTCTCTACAGCTCTAGTTGGTGGGAGGCCTTAGCATTGAACGGTTGTGTTGTTAACGTGCAAAGTATAGAGCCCTGCGCAGACGGTCGGTCAGTGGGATTTAAGCAACGTGCAGTCATTGAATTCTTGACAGCAGAAGGCGTCACCTCAAAGGAGATTCAACCGAGAATGAAAGCAGTTTATGGTGATTGTGTTGATGTGAATATTATGCGTCGTTGGGGGAGTAAGTTTAAAGGTGTTGAGGCGGGAACATCTGACCTGCCTGACAAACAAGGAGTTGGACGTACTGTGACAGCAACCACCGAGTTTCACAAGAAAAATATTGACAGACTGATTCAGGGCGATCGTCGTATCACTCAGAGAGAAACTGCAAGCACAATCGGCATTTCACAAGAACGTATGGGCCACATTATTGCTTTGCTTGGCTATCGGAAGATGACAATACCAAACCACACACTTCGCATGCTACCACAGCAGAACTTTAGAGACTGAACCTCACCACCATCCTCCATACAGCCCAGATTTAGCACCGTCTGATTTCCATCTGTTCCCGATAATGAAAGACGATCTTCGGGGACATCATAATGCTTCTGATGAAGACGTTGAGAGAACTGTGAGACTGTGGTTGCGGAAACAGAGTGTCGACTTCTCCTGTGACGGCATCAGAAAACTTCTTCATCGTTGGCAGAAAAATATCCCATTGGCTGCTGATTATGTGGAAAAGTGAATATTGGTAATTAAAGATCACATTCTAAGGATTATTCCTGCGTTTAATTTATTAAAATATTCCCATTCAAACCCAATTAACGAAGGTGGAGGCATTACTTTTCATTCAACCCTCGTATTTTCTATGTGTTGTGCCAATAAATCGCAGTCTTTGGTTTGCTTTATCCACAACATTATCTACGTGATCGTTCCAATTTAAGTTACCAGCAATTGTAATCCATAAGTACTTAGTTGAATGCACAGCCTTTATTTTGGTGTGATCTATCGCGTAACCAAAATTTAGCGATTTCATTTTAATACTCACGTGGATGACTTCACACTTTTCGCTATCTACAGTCAATTGTCACTTTTCACACCATAAAGATATCTTGTCTAAACCATTTTGCCATTGATTCTCATCATATGATGACTTAACAAGACGGTAAATGATAGCTTCATCTGCAAACATGCTAAGAGGGCTGCTCAGAATGTCTCCTAAATCGTTTGTATAGATCAGGAACAGCAAAGGGCCTATAATACTTCCTTGGGGGACGCCAGATATTATTTGTACTTTACTTGATGACTTTCAGTCAATTACTACGAACTGTTACATTTGTGATAAGAAACAGCCCACGTTACCACCGAACCCCGACCATGTTTCACTCTTGGCAGCAAGCAGTCTGCATCTTAGGCTTGGGACGGCGTACTCCGGACGTAAACTCTGTCGTAAGTTGGAAACAGTGTGAAATAAGACTCACCCGACCAAATGACAATCTTCCATTGCTCCACTGTCCGGGATTCAAGATTACAGTAGCACGGTTTCCTGTTACGGGCATTTGCTGCACTGATGAGTGGTTTTGAAACTCCAGCTCGCCCCGCAATTCCCAGCTTATGGAGCTCCCTTCGTGTTGTTTTGGTGCTGACAGGGTAAGCGATTTGCGACATTCATTTCTGCAGTGCCTTTTGCAGCTGTCGTCCTCTTCTTTTTCGTCGAAGTCCTTTTCAACTGACCGCCTGTCACGATCACTCAACACACACTTCGTCCGCGTTGTGACTTAGCAGATTACGTTTCTCCGCTTTACCTATATGAGGTATAAACCTTGGATACGCTGCCCCTTGAAACATCAAACACTCCGGCTGCTTTGATTACGGAAGCATCCAACATACGAGCACCAACAATTTTTCCACGTTCAATTCAGTTTGCTCCGACATGATGCACTCGCTACTACACAGAACACTATTCTGACCACTACTAATACTTGCAACTATATTGAGAGTATTGCACAGGTGCTGTTCGTGGTCAGATACAATAAAGTTACCTGCAGGCTTGGATACAATTTGCATTTATGTTCAAGTATGCGTTTCTCGCTGTACTTCCCTATTTCTTGTCGAACCCCTGTGCATACTTCGCAAGCCGCCATACGACGCACAGCGAAGGGTTTCTTGTTCTAGCCGTTTCCGTTCCTATTACACTCGCAAACTGAGCGAAGAAAAGACGATCTTCTAGATTCTTAGGTATGAGCCCTGATTTCTCTTACCTCGTCTTTGCGATCCTTACGTGAGATGTATGTTGATGGCAGTAGGATGATTCTGCAGTCTCTCGCAAATGACGGTTTTCTAAACTTTCTCGATAGTCAGAAAAATTTCATCACTGACTCAAGGTATTTTCCCAGACAAGTTAAAATATGCCGTTGTGAAGCCTCTCTACAATAAAGGGGACACCACAGATGCCAATAATTACCGGTCAGTATTTTTGCTTACAGTATTTTCAAAAATCGTCGAGAGAGTAATGTACTCAAGAGTGGTTAGCGATCTTAACAGAAGTGGGATGGTTAGTAAATCACAGTTCGGATTTAAAAAATGCTGTTCCACTGAGAGAGCAATATACAATTTCACTGTCCACATATTAGAGTCTTTAAATAGTAAAATGTCACCAAGAGGAATTTTCTGTGAGTTATGCAAAGCATTTGATTGTGTGAACCATGACATTATGTTACATAAATCACAATTCTCTGGTATAAAAATGAAATGATCGTACGGAATTTATTGGCCGGCATATCCCCTTCGGGATTCGGCCGCCGTATAGTTCACGCCACCAGCGACTTGCGCGTCGATTATGATGCCCAGTCCCCTGCCAGGAATCAAACCCGTGGCCCCTTGCGTGGTAGGAGGTAAATCTACCACTGCGCTACGGAGGCGGATTGTCCAGTATAAATGGAACAGCATGTGAGTGGTTTAAGTTATATCTATAGAACAGGAAGCAAAAAGTTTCTTTATATGGTTTAAGTGATTTAAGGAAGTTTTCCACGTTATCTGACTGGGGTGAAATTACATTAGGTGATCCACAGAGTTCGATCATAGGTTCCCTTCTGTTCTTGATATATGTGAATGACCTCCCTTCTTATCTGAAACAAGAAGCTAAACTGACACTGTTTGCTGATCATACAATCATCATTATTAATCCAACAAAAGAGACTCCAGTAGAAAATGATACAAATAATGTCTTTGGAAAAGTTATTGATTAGTTTTCTGCGAATAGGCTTGCTCTGAACTTTGAAAAAACACAGTACATCCAATTTTCTACTGCAAGTAGTACAGTTCCTTCAATTAATATAACACACAAACAGAAGTCAGTAGCCAGGGTAGAGCATACTAAGTTTTTGAGTGTACATGTAGAGGAGAATCTTAATCAGAAAGTTTATATTTCGGATCTCCTAAAGCGACTAGGTTCAGCAACTTTTGCGAACAGAATAACTGCCAATTTTGAGGATACAGAAATTAGCAAGCTAACATACTTTGCATACTTTCACTGTCTGATGTCATACGGGATAATACGAGGTATTTTGGGGTAACTCAACACTCAGGCAAAAAGTATTCACTGCTCAAAAGAAAGTGCTTAGAATAATGTGTGCGGCTCATGGTCGCACATTTTGTAGGCATCTGTTTAAAAGGTTAGGAATTCTTACAACAGCCACACAGTACATTTTCTCAGTAATGAAATTTGTTCTCAACAACATGGACCAGTTTAAAACCAACAGTGACATTCACGATTATAATACCAGAAGAAAGGAAGACTTACACTATCCTCCACTTAGCCTCTCTTTGGCACAGAAAAGGTAAAATATGCTGCAATAAAACTTTTCGATAAATTACCAGATGAAATAAAACACCTTACAGACAGCAGTAATGGTTTCAAAAATAAATTTAAATCACATCTCCGTAACAACTCCTTCTATACCATAGATGAATTCTTGAATAGGGATAAATAAATCTATAGAAATAATATATGTATTTTATGCCATTTAAGGGAATGTGGTAGATAATAAAAACTTTAAGCTTTTTTTTTTTTAAAAAAAAAAACCTTAATTCATGTGATCACTTCTTATGCACTTGACACGTTCCATATCATAACGATTACCGTGAGATTGATCAGTGGAACACGTAATTAACTAACTAAAAACCCGTCAAGTTGGACTGAAGTTTGGGATTACTAACTGATGACTAGTTTCGGAACTTTTCAATCCATTTTCAAACCATCCACATCAGTCATACAACAACATCTCTTACCTGCGAACGCTGGCCACATAGCGTGTGTGTATGTGTGTGTGTGTGTGTGTGTGTGTGTGTGTGTGTGTGTGTGTGGCTGAGTGCAATATATTATTTACAAACTATCTTACTGTGATGCATCTATGTTTCGCGGAAAAAACGTGTTCTTTTTTCCAGGGATACCCATTCGAGTTCACGGAGTATTTACATACTGCTCGTGTGTTGATCGAACCTACCGACAACAAATATCGCAGCACGGTCCTGAACTGCTTCGATGGCCTGCTCTAATCAGACTCTGTAGAATCCCAAACTCTCGAACAGTACACAAGAATGGGTGTACTTAGGTGGTTATTCCATTTCACGTCACTTTTCAGTGTTACGCCCAGATACTTAATTCACGTGACTAGGTCAAGAAGCACATCGCTAGTACAGTATTCTAATATTTTTTCCCTACTTATCTGCACTAACTTACATTTTCCCACATTCAGAGCAAGCTTTAGTCTAGAAGGTCTTGTATACAAGTTCAGTTTCAAAATTTTCCTTTTCACTAGCGAGATATTTTATGTTGTTGACTAAATGATAAGGTACATTTATGGTCGCATAAGCTAGTCCTTTCTGTTTCACTGATAGCTGGTAAAAATACTTTAAGGTAATTTTTTGCCTAGTATTGTATCTGTGTGTATTACTATTCTGTTGACACATCGATTTTTGTAACAAATTATAGTATTTAAGGATTGAGAAATACGACGAAAATGCCCATAATTTTACTACTCTCAAACACTATGACATTACTGATGAATTTAAGTTCTTTGCTAACAAATATGATTCTGTAATTATTAACAAGATTGTAACGTATGTCTATAGAATTAATGTTAGGGTAGAGCGATTAACACTTGATGACAGAGCTAACAAAAAAATATTTGAAGATCAGGGTGCATTGGAGAAAGTACGTTTAGCATGTAGTAATAAGTTAGGTCCATTTAGTTTAAGGCCTGATAAATCAGCCGGTGTTCCTTGGAGAAAATATAGTAGACGTAATCGATTTAAATTTGTTACGTATTGCAAGCCAGAGACAAGTGCTGATATAAGTAAAGTAAAGGGCTGGCCTGATTTAGAAAATCTTTGTAAATGTAAGAATAAACTTTTCCAAGGTGTTAATCCTTTTTATATCGGTTTGGAAATAGCTGGTGACGAACCTGCAAAGAATGATGTTGTACAGAGTGAGGTTAAATATGTTACATTTGTAGTACGCAACAGAGTGTGTATGACTTTCTGTAAAAGGAAAGGTACAGTTACTTTCTAAATAAAGTTTATTATTTACAGCTAATGTCTGCGTTGGAATTTTTTTATGGAAACTGGGACCATATCAGGAACTATCCAGACGACCTGCGCCTCGCCTTCCTTGTTCCTACTACGCAGCAACGAATCGACGATTTGGCATTAACATTTTACGGAAATAAAATTAAATTGCTACCAGTAGTGTACAACAAACCCAAGGTGGCCAACATTACACAGCTGCTGCTTCGCCGGACCATCGGAATGGTGACGACGCTTCACAATCTGCATTTGACGACGGATGGGAGGTGCCGTTGTCGCGCTTGCCAGCGCACATACTCGGAGTTGCAGGACCATCCGCTGCGAGTGACCACCCATTGGGGGCCCCATTAGAGGCCCTCGTAGAGGCCCAGAAATACGTAAGTTGCAAAATCCGTCAACAGTAGACGAAAACGGACGGTGCCCGTAAAGCAGTGTGACGTGCGCAGTAGAGCACTCGAGATATCGGCGAGGAAACACCAACAGTCAGCGCCAGTAAGCTTTTTGCTCAGTCTCCGAACCCGGAACACAAGAGTTTCAGTGTTAACAAATTTTCAGGATCAGCTGTTGGGTATGTGAGATTACACTCCCTTTGCTAGTGCTTGAACACCCACTACATCTACATATGTGTCTCGCAAGTAACTGTACAGTGCTTGGCGGAGGTTTTCTAATTGTTGGTAGACATGTCTGCAGCCAATGGCAAACACACACTATTGTGACTACTGCGTCTGGTCAAGTTTTATAACAGGATGTTCACTATGAAAGACAGCTCCCGTACCTGACGACGACGCCAGTCTGTTCGAACCGTAGGCTCTGCACCCGCCGGCATTTATTGTCTGTGAGCGTCAGGTTTTCTGAGTTCACCAAGGGTTGCTTGTGTATGACCCAAGCGTCTGTACTTCATATTCTCGTATGCCCAGTGTATAATAAACTGCAGCTAGAAATTATGCTGCTGACACACTCACAAACTCCATCAGGACGCTACTCAAGAACCACTTCGACTCGGGATGAATGAAGTCTGTGGGGTAAAATAACATGGCACATTGCTACAGTCTGATATTCCATCAGTACCTTACTACAATGACTAAAAAGTACTCTGGATCTTCTTCAGTGACTGCTAGGTATTTTCGTTGCAAATTCGCAGTTATTTGGTTGGTATGAATTGAAGGCTAAGTAGTATTCACTCTACCCCTTGCTCGGTGTGAATGGTTGTTGACAATATTTGAGCGCATCGAATGGACATGTAATCGATGACATAGTACAACCCACCTGAGGATCAAGACGGAACTTTGAATAGAGTAGTGCAACAAATACACCTGATCTGAGACCTTAATTTCTCAAATAATATACGGGAATGCAGCCGGCTGACGTCGTCGACAACCCACGTCACTCAGATACATTCCTGTAACTTATTTGAACAATGCAGCTGATATTCTTCGAACTCTCGAGCAATGACCCTTTCTTAACTTTTAAGCAGAATGAAATAATACACTGCAAATCTCCCACAACACGGTCCTTGGACGATTAGACGAAAACCGCAACACGTTATCGCTTTTAGCTAAAGTACTATTGTAATTAAAAACAAGAATGATGAAAATTCCTGACAACCACAGGGTAGTTTTTCTGCATAAGCTGTGTATAAAGTACGAGAGTATTGAAGAATTTCACCGTATAGTTAAATATTGAAGCCACTTAAGGTATTACTTAGTCAGTCATCTGGTAATCTCTTAGGCTCCTTCCTTCTCCGAATCCGAGAAATACATTTCAGTTCTGGAAGTGTCACCTGCTACGTTGATAACGAGCCTATCAACAACAGAACCCACGAAACAAACCAGGCGCAGCATTTTCTCTTCTTCTTTTATGACGAACCGTTCTATATCCCGCCAGCGTTCGGCAGAGACGTGTGAAAAAGCTGCATGCGTTAGTTGCAGTATGTCTGGCAGAGTCTTGTTACATCTTGGGCCAAATCCCGCCGCTTGGCTCCAGATCAGTTCTATTGGGTTCATATGCAATGGTACAGTAGCAAATGTAAAAATGCAACATTTGTATGAGGTGCTCGATGCTGTGAAAATGATTCTTTTCCGTGTTTCTTCGATATTTACCTACCTCTGTAGTATAAAACGATGGACATAGTCCAAATAAAGACGATTTGATTTCTCATTTTTCCCTTAAAAAATTAAATTGTTATGTTTTCTTAATTTAAACAACTTTTATGAACAGTCTTTCATAAAACATCGATGATTAAGAATTTGTATTTGAAATGGAAACAGGAATGTCGCGTCCAATATGTAATTAGAAAGAAGGAGACATGCATTATTCATAAAAAATGATTATGAGTTATATAACAACGAGATGTAGGTATTTCTAATTGAACGAGAATAAAAAGGTACTTCGAAGACTTGAACCAACGGACAAATTACCGCACGTAGTTCACAGTCCATTTTTTATTTTACTCATTTTGTTCGATACAGTTAGCTGCGTTTGGTCTGGGCGGACGTCACAAGACATCCGTTCAATGCTGATCGTTGATTCCTTGACTCAGTTCTTGTCATACAGAGAGCACACGCTCCGTTGACTGAACACGCTGAGCTACCGTGTCGGCAACCCATTTACCTACCAATTGCACGACACACGTTTAAATCGAGCTACGTTATCAACACTATTATATACAAATACGGGAAAACTCAAAGGCCGATTATCTCCGTAAATTTATAAAATACATTAAGAACAGCCTATTTCTCGGCACTTTTTAACCGTGTTCCACGCGCGTGTTTCACTACGGAACGGAAGCAGCTTCAGCCATTTTTATTCTGTGCATTAACAGCGCGACAATCAGAGCACAACGCTGCAGAGGCTGTGACTGTACACAATTTTTGAAATAAAACTACGTAGCTTAAGCGTGATTAAAAAAAATGTTTTGGCTGTTAATACATTTGAATATCTTAAAGTTTCATTTAACGTAACTCAGTAATAAGATATCTAATAGATAAATAGGACCTACTTCCAAGAGCGTAAAAACACCAGTGTACGTGCGCTACGGCTTCTGACCAATAATCGCTTTTGTGCTTGTTTACATCAGGTTTATTCTTATGATGAACGAATTATAGTGACACATGAGCTCATATCACATGTAACCGTGACGTATAAAGCAGATTCAGTGGAAAGGGGTAGGAGGTAGGAGGAGGGGGTGGGAGGGGAGGGGGGTCAGTGACAAGTGACATATGAAGCATAAGTCTCTGGACTGACAGATTCAACATAGATTCAATCTGTGGCATGTCATGTTGTCTGTCGTCTGGCGAATTAATGGACTAATGAGGCGATGGTATCCGAATTCATGAAAGATCACTTGAAAAACTATCGCGACATTTGGTTGGCTCTTATCATGTTAGAATATTGTGGCTTACAGCGTATCAGTGAGAGTACTACCAGTGCCGGCATACAGTTCTTGATGAATAGGTGAGCAGTGAGAGTTCGTTGAGCATCTCATAACTAAACGTGCCGCACTTAGTCCGATTTCTTGTCCCTCTTCTATCAGTGCTACCTGGTAAGGATCCCAGATAGATGAACAATACTCAAGAATCGGTAGAACAAGCGTCTTGTATGCCACTTCCTTCGTGAATGAGGTACATTTCCTTAAGATTCTTGCCATGAATCTGCATCTGCTTTGCCTGCTACTTGGTTTATGTGGTTATTTTGCTTAAGGCCGCTCTGGATAGTTACTCCTAAACATTTTATGGTAGATACTGTTTCCAGCAATTTGACATCTACAGTGTAGTTGTGCAGTAGTGGATGTGCCTGTGCATAGTGCCGCTGGAATGCATACCAAGATACAGAGTATTAGGTCAGTATGATACGCTCCTTAAGGTGTAACTCACTATTACGACGATGGAACATCGTAGCTTGACCAGCCCCAATTTGCGATTCACTGCAATTGGAAGCGTCTTTCGTCGATGGTCAGTGGCAGTTGCAATAAAAGACAAAAGCAGACAATCCTGTTCACAGGAAAGCGTTAGCTGCGACAGTACGAGGGCTCGAACGGCCGCCTTTATGAAAACACTTTCTTCATTCAGGCTCACTGGTACTATTTTTGACAATGTGTGTCGTTTGTGGAAAGTTCCTATGTACGTGACTATCGCGAGTGGGTGTACTGTACTCCTCTCGAATATCACCAAGGGCAGGCTACTCCGACACTTGTCGGTGACGCGCGGTAACTAGAAAAAGCTCGCAGCTCACGTGCCTACCATGTTCTCTGATAGACTGAACATCATCAACTTGACCATGTCATCGTGCACTTTGCGAATTGTATAAACGCCATGGTGTCAGCTCCGCCAGCACTAAGCTTTTCACAAGACGTGAAAGCAGCAATGCTGACACCACTTACCATTACGCGTTATCATGGTTTATAAAACGAAACGAAACTATTTGGCACACCATTTACAGATACATCATATACCAAACACTCGAAATACAATTTAAGATGATTAGGTAGAACAATTTCCCATGCTATAGCCTACAGAAATGCGGCTAGATCATCTTTTTTTATTTTTCAAATTCTGCCTCCCATAAAAAATGAAAGAATAAAATATTCAGAAAGGTTCCAGATTGAATGCTCAATATCCAATAGGGTTTAGTGCCTTGTGGTGGCACTTCTAAATAAAATCAAGTGTCACCTTCACCGATTTAATAAAATGCTTGTTTTGCCTTATTTTAAGTGATTTCTGTTAAACACCAATTGTTACAATCACATTTCCTTAGTTATAGTCTGTTCAATATCCGACAGCTGCAGTGTTGTGCCCGGAGGCCACCCACTAGCTCTATCAGGCTGTAGCCAACCTCAGTCCCATACCAACAGTGGAAGAGCCTTAGCGATAGGATCATCGACCATGGCGTCGCCATATTGTGGACAGAATATCCCTCACCCACGAGACGATGTGGCTCGAATCCTCCTAACGGAAGAAAATTCCCTCTAAACGATGCATCCCAGCAACTGCCATCGTCCTAATCACTGCAGATAAATGCTGGCTTGTAAAGGACAATGGTGTCGCTAGCTGACGTTCGACCGTTTCCATTGTCACTATCGAGGTGTCGCGCTTTCACATTCATCATCCTCGTCGGCCACGTCAACTGTCGCCTGCTCATCATCTTCGTTTCTCTAGTTATCGTCATGATCTTCTCTTCCAGTTTGTTGACATCCAGCCTATTACGCAAATTAGAAATCAGTGTTGATACGGATGTACGCAGGTATATTGATCATCACCCACACGTGCTATTCCTCTGCCTCAGCCACCATAACCTTGTCCCCCCACCGAATATTTTCTATCCCCTTTCTTCACTACTTCCACATTGAACCGCGTAACCGGGCAGGATTCGGATGGTTTCGTGCTGGCGAAGAACACGTTTCGCCAGCCGAAGCTTCCGCCAGCCAGGGGAGTGGAACCCACCCCGAACAGATTTCAGGCGGTTGCTGATGAGCCAGAGACAACAGAAAACACAACACAAACACAGAACCAAGTCGCCCACCACCTCCCCCCGATTGTCGCAGAGTTTCCTCAAAACTACGAGGAGCTCTTCGAGTTGCTCAAGGCAGAAATCGGGGGAGGCAGTTTCCAGGCAAAACCCGCCGGTGGAGACAAAATAAAAGTGACAGTACACACACTCGAACACTACAACACAGTCAAAACACTATTCAACACAAAAAACATACCTCACTACACGTTCCCCACAACTAAGACAAGAAACAAGAACATAGTTATAAGAGACCTCCCAAGGCGTGTGTCCCCCCAGGCAATCAAAACAGATTTGACTGCCCAGGGATACGTCGTCAAGGCGGTCCAACAGATGGGCAACATCAACAGTAAATGGCCACTATACCAGGCCACACTCCCGGGCATCCCTCAGAACAAAAGGGAGATAAGAATGGTTTTGGCTGTGCCTGTCACCACTGAACCGCTACGCCGTAAGAACAAAACGGTGCAGTGCTTCAGGTGTCAGGGCCTGAATCACATCGCCGCCTACTGCACCATGCCAGTAAGGTGCAGGAAGCGCGCCGAGGCCCACGACACAAGAACATGTACACTTCTACACACGGACCCACAAATAAGGTGCGCGCTGTGTGGCAAAAACCACACAGCGGGTTACCAAGGTTGTGAGGTCCACAAACGACACACACAACAGGCAAAGGGCGCAAAGGCCGCCCCCCACACACACAAACAAGACACCATAAACCCACCCAGACACACAAGAAAACAAGACATGACAACACACACGGACAAGGCCTGGGTAAAACCAAGGCCGGACACACCGAGGGCGACTTATGCGGAAGTGGTTTCTCCCCCGAGGAACCATGAAAGCGTGGCCCAATCACCACAACACCAGACACTATCACGAGAACAACACCGGGAAACACAAAGCAACAACGACCAGGTCCACCATGACGGAGGAAGATCTAGGGAACCCCACACACACTCCCCCCGCATGGATCAGTTGTTAGGCGTAATGGTGCAGACTATGAACCTCGTCATGGAAATGATGAAGGAATTCAGGGAAGCCCAGAAGCAGAACACACAGATCCTCGTAGCCCTTCAGGCAACAGTCCAGCAGTCGCTCCCCTCTGCGACTTCCTCAGTAGTATCAAAACCCCATCATGAATAGACGACCGAATATTCAAGGCCTGACAATGTGCGTCTTTAACGCAGATGGCATTGTTAATCAAGAGGTCGAGTTCCGAGAACTCATGAAGGAGTTCTCCATCGACATATGCATGATGGGGGAAACCCACCTAAAACCGGGAATAAAAGCGACAGTTCCCAACTACGTTAGCTACCGTAAAGACAGGCCAACCCAAGGCGGAGGAGTGGCCATATATGTAAAAAGAGGGATCCCCCACCACCAGGTATTCTTACCAGCTACCAACAAAATCGAAGCAGTGGCGGTGGAAGTAACCACTGCCACTGGACCCCTAACAATTGTTGCAGTCTACCGACCCCCACATGACCAGATAGATGAGGGAGACATAGCTGCTCTAGGGCAAATTGAAGGCAAACTCATAATAGGGGGAGACTTCAATGCCAAACATCCTGATTGGAATTCTAGAGTAACCTCCACAGCAGGCGCCAAACTGCAACAACTAGCGCGCACCCACCACTTCGAAACATGGGGTCCAGTCGAGCCCACACATTTTCCAAAAAATGGAGGCAGGCCCGACGTGATAGATATAGCTCTCACTAGGAGGATCGCAGGGTTTGTGGCCGCAAGGACAATCAACAGAATGTCCTCCGACCACAACCCAGTGATCCTGGAGGTCGATGTGGGAGAATGGGTAGCACTCCCACGGTACCATACGTCGTACAAACGTACAGACTGGGAGCGATACCAAGAAACTGTCGCCTCTGATATCGCTCGCGCTCCGCCACCTACTGCCGAAACAGTAGAACAAGCGCTACAAGACCTAACAGGCACCATCTTGCAGGCAGCGGAAGAATCCACCCCTCCACAAAGGGATGGCCCACCGCCGCAAATACAGCTCCCGGAACACTTGCTAGCTCAAATTCGACATAAGAACAGAGTGGCAAAAGAGTGGAAGATCACCAGAAATCAGGCCACCAGGAGGCTGCTCAATCGTCTACAGAGAGAACTGAAGGTAGCGCTCAATGAGCACAGAAACCAGCAATGGCAAAACCGCCTCACACCTCTCAAAGTAGACGATCATACACTATGGCAAGCGACAAAACAGTTTACAAAACGACGCGCTAGGATGCCGCCACTGCATGGCGAGCGGGGACTGGTCTACAGCCATGCTGGAAAGGCCAACGCCCTCGCCGACTCCTTCGAGAAGCAGTTCCAAGCGGCAGAACCCCAGGATGAAGAGCATGAAGAGGTAGTTAGTCGTCAACTGACTGTCTTCCTCAATGCCGAGGAGGACCCAGAGGACGAACCCATACTTTTTGCCCCCGAGGACGTGGCAAGAGTAATCAGGTCCCTCCCTACAAAAAAGGCACCAGGGCACGACAGTGTCACTAATCAGCTAGTCAAAAATCTCCCACCCACAGCAATCACACACCTCGCGAACGTCCTCAACGAGATTACTCGATCCCGTGTTTTCCCAGCTTGCTGTAAACATGTGGAAGTGGTCGCGATACACAAACCAGGGAAAGACCCTCTATTCCCGCAGCACTACAGGCCGATTAGCCTCTTGCCAACTCTCAGCAAGATCTATGAGCGCCTCCTGCTAAAACCCATACAAGAACATATTACCAGAGAGCAAATTCTGCCGGATCTCCAATTTGGCTTCCGACAGAACCACTCTGCCCCACAACAGGTCATGAGAATGGTTGAAGCAGCCACAGAGGGCTTCAACCACAGAGGCTACTGCGGGATAGTGCTACTAGACGTAGCCAAAGCCTTTGATTCAGTATGGCATAGAGGGCTACTCTACAAGTTGTACACACAAGGGTTTCCCGGGAGCATAGTTCAGCTGATAAAGAGCTATCTCACGAATAGGACTTTCTCCGTCAAAGTAGAAACTGCCACCTCCACCCGAAGGCGTATTCGTGCTGGGGTGCCACAGGGATCGGTCCTGGGGCCCGTATTGTACAGTTTGTACACTGCGGACACTCCAACAGCCCCCCTGGTGCACACCGCACAGTACGCTGACGATACAGCCTTCTACACGAGAAACGCGAACAAGGACCTGGTCATCCGTAGGCTACAAAAGGTTTTAGATGACACAGAAACTTGGGCCCGTCGCTGGCGCATCACCATCAACTCTGAGAAGACGCAGGCAATGCTGATTACCCGCAGGCTCGGAAGGCGCGAACCTCCTCAACGTCCCCCCCTCCACCTTCACCTAAATGGAACCCAACTCCCCTGGCGCAGAACCGCCAAGTACCTTGGCGTAACCTTGGACTCTCGTCTTACGTGGAAACCCCACATAGACAAGGTCCACAGGAAGGCCTGCGCCAGAATGTCCATCCTATACCCTATCCTGAACACAAACAGCTCCCTTCCCTGCCCAGTAGCAGTAAATGTTTATCAGGCCCTGATCCGGCCAGTAATGGAGTATGCGTGCCCTGTCTGGGGATACGCGGCAAAGCAGCACCTGGACAAACTCCAGAGGCTGCAGAACCGCGCCCTCAGAAGGGCACTGCACCTACCTCTTGGATTCCCCACAGACGACTTGCACGCCGCAGCCGAAATCCCACTCCTGAGAGAGCGTTTCCAGGATCTGGCAAGGGCCTTCTATGAGGGTTCTTCCAGATCCGGAAACGCACTCATCCACTCCCTAGGTCGGTATGACATGTCCCGCGATAAGCACAAGCGCCCTATGACGATCTTCGACGACTAAGTCGAAGAGAATATCCCAACACCCAATCCATCATCCTGTTCCTTCCCATATAACACCAAACTTCTCGCCTACCTCAGGCAAGTACCAGACACACACACAACAACATCACAAATCACAGACACCAAATACTATAGAAAAGTCACACACACACGTTCACAGGGGAGTAAAAGCCGAAAGGCTACAGACTCCCCCTCACACTTCCCCAAAGAGGGGAAAGTAACAGATGAGAGCAGCAGCAGCACTTCCATATTGCACCCCAGCATTTTGCCTTCAGTGGAGCATCCACCTCAGCACGACCACCACCACCATCAGTAACACAACAGAAGCCACTCGCCATCCCTCTAGTGTCTTCAGCATCGTCACCAGTAGTATCTGCAGCAACACATCCAGAAATGTCTTCATCATTGTAAGCTCAACAGAATGTGGTTGCTCTCATTAAGTCATCTCATTATCTTCCTTTAACTGTCCCACAAACTAACTTACATTCGACTTCACCGAGAAAAATTAATGAAAGACTAAAAATGGATGAAAAGTCTATCGTAGGAGTGTATGAGCAAAAGACAGATCTGATAGTAGGTGTAAACAGATTCTACCCACAACCCTTCTTAAAATCTCCCTCCAATGATCCGTTGTTTTGTCCTCTACTTCCCAGATACAACGTTTACATTTGTAAGTGTCTAGGCTTTGAGATTTAAAAGCTCTTACCCAATCTAAAAATATCGCAGGTGATTCCTACTAAAGACTTCATCATCATAAAAATAAAGAATATTGGTTTCTGAATGATTCTCCTATACTAAATTCCAGGCAGTTATTTTGGAATATATGCATCACTTACCTGTCCTCGATTTATTCTGGTCAAAACAACCTCAAGTTACCTATCATGTGCCAACTTCCACCGTGGTGATCTGATGTGTTGATCTGAGATCACAGTGGAGCAAGTAGAGTGGGAATTAAATTCACAGTTACATCTACATCTACATACATACTCCGCAAGCCATCTTACGGTGCGTGGCGTTCCTCTTCCACTCGCAGATAGACTGAGAGATAAACGACTGCCTATATGCTTCCATGTAAGCCATGATTTCTCGTATCTTATCTTCGTCGTCCTTACGCGAAATGTATGTTGGCGGCAGTAAGATCGTTCTGCAGTCAGCTTCAAAGGCCAGTTGATAATGATTCCAGCACAACCATCCTCATGAGTGCTTTTACTGAACCGACCTCTACCAAAAATCATCAATCACGGGGCGTTCATTTGCTATTGCTAACATCGTGTGGAACAATCAAAACACCAAGCACAAGCCTACAGAAGTCTAAAATGTCTCCACTGTAGCGACCACTCCAGCTAGGATTTTAAAAGTCCTGTGACCTCTTCCCATTCGAAACCCATGCAAACACCTCCACAATACTGCGGTACCTGTAATCAGTCACATCCCAAATATACTCATCAGTGGAAAGTAAAACCACTATTTAATAAACCTGAACGATTTTCCCCAGTAGTGGGACAAAGAGTGTATCAGCACAATTTTTTAGTGCGAGTTGATTACATTCAGGGGTAAGCATAAATTTGGGGGCAAACCTATTGTCCTCTTTAGATTTATAGGTCCTTAATCTATTGTTTTGCTAAGTGGATTTTGACCCTGTGGGTACAATCCATCCTTTTGATTACATAGGTGTCACCAAAAATAGTTCCAAACAATGACAGCAAGAATTTGTTTTATCATGTGGGGCCCCAAGAGTCAGCACTATGATCCAAGGTGCCCACTTTGGCAATAGGTGGTGTCCATCACTATTAGTAGACATGGATCTCATGGCCCTACTTGCATCCATGACATGATGTGGCCACAAGTAGTCTAGGCCATATCCTTCTACTGTGGCTGTATTTAGGAAGTCACAAGGCCGCAGCTGAGTCAGCAGAAGCAAATGCACCATCTTGGGTCATCACCTCTGGAGCCTTCACGAACTATGAGTATTCCACCACAGGTGATGCTCTGTGACCTTGGCCTCACAGACTCCAGCACCAGGATTCGGTATTCAGCGGTCTTAGACTTTTCTGTGAGTATAAATCCTGGAGAGCTGTCTGAACAGTGGTCCTTCAGAATACAGAACTTACTTTTAGGTTCGCCATTATAGTGTTTCTCTAAGAACCTTTAATATTCAGACTTATCAGCGATTACTCAAGTACAAACAGTTTGACATAGCTAGATGATAGGTGACTCCCATGGTTATAATTAAACAGCTTGAGTGGGCAGTTTTCATTTGTGTTCGAAGCAGTTATGAATGCTCAATATAATATAGATGTTTATTTCATTCTGTGTCTACTCCATTACAGATGTGCCCGACGCCTACTGCAATTACCATCAGAAGTAGAATCAACAAGTTTTATGTAATCAACATGTCTTTTGTGCTATATCAATACAATAGATTACCTTCTGGAGTTTCAAGTGCTCCTGAAACATTTTAAAACTGGTTACAGTGGATTATACACGGGGTGTCAGAAGCTGTGAATCACGTAATTGACATTATGGTCTGGAAGTACCTTGGAGTAACACCTAAACAATTTGAAACAACTGTTTAATAAACTTAGAGCTAGAGGCCGCAAATGTAAATTATAAGTGGTGATCAAAAAGTCTCAATTCGAAGGTTGTACATTCCAGAATCAGTATGACAATCAGGCAGAATCACCATGAGCAATCGTCCCACCAATGCACCAAGTTGCAGACATTCATTTGGTAAAGCACTATGTCCTGCTGCATTAAGAAATCTGTTACCACCTTCTGCATATCCTCATCTGATTGGAATTGTTGAGTCTTCAAGGCCTTTTTTAAGGGACCAAAGGCATCATAATCACATAGGGAGAGGTTATGACTATAGGGTGGGTGCTTGAGTTGGCATTAACTTCTATGTTATAACATTTGCAACATGGAGATGTTGCATTGGTTTTTGACAGACATGCTGTCCCATACAGATTCTTCATTCTCCTATGGATGTCTGCTGGTGCTTGTCCTTCAGTGGCCAAGAAAAGATTAACAGCATGTTGGTCCTGTTTGGATGCATTTGGTAATAACATCACTATAGTTAACATTTCCACATTTACTGCATGCACATTGGAAACACATGAATGCCACAATAGTCCCATAGCCACCTGTTAGTGCTTACATACCCACATTGGAGTCATGCTACATTGCATATATGCTGCAGCAACACACTCAGATTGAAACTTTTTTGCTTGCCCCTCATAAATGGCAATAATTTCCTCCAGCTGAGTTTCAGTACCTGAGCCATACACTGAGAAAAGATGGTCTCAGGCCCAGATCAACCTATGCCAAAATGATTAATTATCCCTCTGAGCCCAAAGATTTCAAGGAGATCAAGTCCTTCTTGGGCATGACAGATTACAGGTATTATGGAAAACTTATACTCAATACAGTGCATGTATCACACCCCTCAGCCAGCTCCTAAAAATGGAGTCAAATTTCAATTATTCATAACCTGTCAGGCAGCGTTCTTGAAGGTTGAAAAGCCTTTGACATCTGCTCCCTGCCTAGCCATATTTACAGTAGGAAAACATTTAGAGCTTCTGAGAGATTCTTGACAATTCAGGATAGGTGCTGTGATGTTTACATAAGACCCCCAACAGCATACAACAACCAAATGCATATTCATCTACAACACTGACTACAGTACAGATTAATTATGATGTATTTTTTGCACTATAAAAATAGGCCACAAGACACTAGTTCACTCACTGTCCCCTGAGAAAATCTACTAGGTAAGATAGCACATTGATTACAGCAGTGAAGCTGCTTCTAAGCAACTACCACTATAAGGTAACGAACAGCCTACTGCTCAGCATAGTGCCACTGCCCCATCATGTCTCTGAAGTGATCTTTGATCATGAGTTTCATAAGCAAGGAGCACTCTTTTATCAGCTTAATGAAAACTTGAGGCACACACTGCACATTGGTCAAATTGCCCATTTGACCCCAGAAGGTAGCTTAACTCACTGATCAGGACCAAATGGTCCACAGAATACCATATTATGCATATCAAAATGTACACTCCCTGTTGCATATTTCACCATCAACTTGGTATCAATCTTGGATTCCACATACTATGTGGTTCATGGCAGTGATTGCCTAATTTTTGCCAGTCTACACAAAAATAGGCAGCATACATCGAAGTGCCAAAGGTAATTGTATAGGCACACATATGCAAATACAGAGATATGTAAACAGGCATAATAAGGCACTATGGTCAGCAACGCCTACATTAGAAAACAAGTTTCTGGTGCAGTTATTAGATCAGTTACTGCTACTACAATGGCAGGTTATCAAGATTAAGTGAGTTTGAACAAGGTATTATAGTTGGCACACGAGCAATGGGACACAGCGTCTCCAAGGTAGCGATGAATTGGGGACTTTCGCGTATGACCATTTCACAAGTGTACCGTGAATATCAGGAATCCAAAAACATCAAATTTCTGACACTGCTGCCGCCGGAAAAAGATCCTGCAAGAACGGGACCAATGATGACTGGAGAGAATCATTCAGTGTGACTGAAGTGCAACCCTTCCACATATTGCTGCAGATTTCAATGCTGGGCCACCAACAAGTGTCAGCATATGAACCATTCAATCAAACATCACCACCACGGGCTTTTGGAGCCATAGGCCCACTCATGTACCCTTGATGACTGCACAACACAAAGCTTTAAGCTAAGGGGTTGTTGGGTTGGGTTGTTTGGGGAAGAAGACCAGACAGCGAGGTCATCGGTTAAGCTAAGCCTGGGCCAGTCAACACTGACATTGGACTGTGGATGACTGGAAACACGTTGCGTGGTCAGACTAGTCTTGTTTCAAATTGTATCAAGCGGATGGACATGTATGGGTATGGAGACAACCTCATGAATCCATGGACCCTACATGACATCAGAGGACTGTTCAAGCTGGTGGAGGCTCTGTAATGGTGTGGGGCATATCCAGCTGGAATAACATGGGACCCCTGATACATCTAGACATGCCTCTGACAGGTGACACATACATAAGCATCCTGTCTGCATCCATTCAAATCCATTGTGCAGTCCGACGGACTGTTCCGGCTGGGTAATGTGAGATCCCACACATCGAGAATTGTTATAGAGTGGCTCCAGGAACACTCTTCCGAGTTTAAACCCTTCTGCTGGCCACCAAACTCCCCAGACATGAATATTATTGAGCATATCTGTGATGCCTTGCAACAATCTGTTCAGAAGAGATCTCCACCCTCTCATACTCTTATGGATTTATGGACAACCCAGTGGGATTTGTGGTGTCAGTACCGTTCAGCACTACTTCAGACATTAGTCAAGTCCATGCCACATCATGTTGCGTCACTTCTGCATGATATTATGCAAGTGTACCAGTTTCTTTGGCTCTTCAGTGTATTTACATAGTTGGTGATGGAGCTACTTAAACTTTTGGCTGTGCAGCCTTTACATAAGTTTATCATTCTGTTCTGTTTTCATGTACAGATTTTTAGGCATGTGCTTATATCTCATGTTTTGTAATAAGGCATGTCAAGAATATTCTAGAAACAAAAGTATTATATTGAAGATATCCCACTAACTAAAATGTTACCTCAGTAATGCAATAAACTTTTAGATACTGAAAATAGGGATACATAAGCATAATCATGCATCCTTCACAGATTTATAGTCTAAAATTTGAACAACTTGTGTTTCTTATGAGAACAACTTTTTTTAATAATAATATTTCCTAAACCACAGAACTGTGGAAAAAATCGAAATGATATCTACGTGAAAGAAACACAGGGCTTTAAAATGAGCTATGTCTATGTTTAAACTAATATATATTAATGGGGTCAAATTTTTAAGTACATGTGGCTGTTACTGAATCTTAAATGTGGAATATTTCCTCAAGAATAATATTTTTGTACAAGATAATTACGTCATTGCTATTAGTCAATCTGTGTTACACACTGAATAATAAGGATTATCAAAATACAACTTGTAAAGTATATTTCATGCACATATTGTAGATGGATTAGGCAAGAAATAGAATGGAAAAAATCTGTAATTATGAGAGGAGAGGTATCAGAGCAAATGGAGCCATTCCAGCTTCCTATGTTTCAACATAATGTCATATCTCTTATCTGAAGCATGAGTTTTGCTCCATGTATAGGCTCTTAATTATGTTCTTTTGTTCCATTCCACTACCCTGTGTCTTAAAATTAGTAAAACGGTGTTGCAATTTACTTTGTTAACTGAGTCTTCTATTGATTCTTGGTAGAACAACATTATAATAAATGAAAATCAATGTATTGCATATGTTCTACAAGAGTAATGTATTGCATAAACCAATTTTCCTTTTCCGTTTGGCAAAGACAGAATATACATCAATGTTCATCTCTGTTCACCTCACATCCATTGTTCTCAATAACAACCCACTTGTACCTCTATCTTCTTTTATTCCTTGAAACCATATTGTTATTCATAAATAAAGCTGTTTATTTTTGAGTGTGCTCATTTGTTCAATAGTCTCACTAACTCCTCTGGTACACGCAGTAGGCCCTATTAGTCTGATGATCCTAAATTCTTCAAATCACTCTTTATCCCCCCTGCTACCCCCCTCTCTCTCTATGTTTCATAAGTTTTGTTTCATAAGTGGGTTATCCCCATGAATTTACTACTTCCAAGACTCTCAAGTACTTTTACAGGTAGCTCATCTACACCCACTTCGCTTGTTTTTCAACCATTCATTTCACTTAGAGACTTTATTATCTCCTCTTTCACGATGCACTATCGTTTCTCATCTTCATCCACCTTTTGTTCTTCATCAATAGCAATGCTCCTTACTCTTGATTGTATCTCATAAAGTTCTTTAATGCAATTTTGTAAAAACGGTATCAAAACTGGGACTTACAAATATGGAATTAGTATCTGTTCTGAGGCACCTTGAGCAAACTGACTGAGCTCTTTGGTGAAAAGAGTTTGCTTGGTATTGGGATTGATTGCTAATGTTGTGGACAGAGTAACATGTTGGCGCAGTTCCCATTAATTCTATAAGTATTTGGGATTACACTAATCATAGCCTACTCTTCAATAATGGTCTGGGATTGTAGCAAAGAACTGGGCAGTCCTGAATGTTAATATACCAGTGGCTGCAGGCTTCAACGGAGCACTTTCTAATGGCAGAAAGAAAGCAATTTTTAAGAGAGGTTAGATACAACCAAACTTTAAGTTTGGTAAATTAGGTAAAAATTATAATATATGACATTGATACAACAGCTATTAGTTAAACATTTTCAGAAATTATTAGAAATGTTTTTACATGTAAATATAACTCATTCACTGCCCCACCACACAGAGATATATCAGTTTCTTATCCGTTTTAAGAAAGGTGGAACAATATAGCAATTGTACTCAGATTTATATTTGTCCTGAAATCTCAAAATTCCTTCATTAATCACCATGAAACTAGTATGATGTGCAGCTCAAGTAATTTATTCAGTGCTGAAAAGCTGCTGTGCAAATAGGATACATGTAATCCAGCAATGTACTGATCATGTTCATTATAGTATGTGTGTGAATATATACTATGTATTTGGTGCATGGTTCTAAGAGCCAGAACAAAATTTTCAGCTTATGACAGTACACAAATGGGTAAGTTATGTAGCACATCTAATTTTTTTTACCTACAAAGTTAAATAATGTAGCAACTATGTTTTTTAGTTGAATGATATATGTTTTTAATGGCATTTGAAATCTCTTGGAAATAGAAATTCAGTGACAGACATCAAGATGCTGCCCCACCTCCACTGTAGGTGTTAACATTTTACTGGCATTTACAATCATTTAAAAAATGATTACATTATGACCATCAAGTGTATTTGTTATAGATTTCATATTGGACACAGTCTTCATGTGAATAGACAAAAAATATAATAGCTAAACCTATAACCAATATTGTATCACAAAAACAAAGTGCATCTACTTCTAAGAAACTGACTGTAAATTGCTAATAATCAGGTATCCTGGAATCAAGGTTGAGTCATCAACAGCTAGGTTTATCAGTTGAAATGGTAGCATCAATAGCAGCATCTGCAACAGCAACAGCAGATAGCAACACAAAAAGCGGTAGCACCAGTAGCACCATCAGGAACACTAGCAGCAAAAAATAGTAGTAGTGACAAAAATAGAAGACCCACCAATAAAAATAGCAACAGCAGCAGCAAACCCAGTAATAACAACTCTACCAACAATGGCAGCACAAACAGAACCAACAACAGTAGAGTCATCACCATACTGAGTGAGGTGGCACAGTGGTCAGCACACTGGATTTGCATTTGGGAAGACAACGGTTAAAACCTGTATCCGGCCATTATGATTTAGGTTTTCCATGATTTCCCAAAATCTCTACAGGCAAATGCCAGAATGGTTCCTTTGAAATGTCATGACTGACTTCCTTCCCCATCCTTCCCTAATCTGATGGGACCGATGACCTTGGTGTTTGGTTACGTCCCCCCAATCAACCAACCAACCAACCAATCATCACTATAAACTGTAGCAGTACCAATATCACTATCAAAAACAGTAGTAGCATTAGAACTAACAGCAGTGGCAGATGCAGCATCAGCAACAGCAGCTCTAAGGACAATATCAACAGAATCAGTAAAAACTGCTTTTTTTTCTGAAGACTGGCTTCATATAGCTCTCCACACCATTTGATCCCATGTAAGCTTTTTCATCCACACACACACACACACACACACACACACACACACACACACACACACACATGCATGCACACACACACACACACACACACACACACACACACACACACACACACACACACACACACACATATCTACACTCTTCCCTCCACTATTGAATTAGCTACTCCTGGATGCCTCAGAGTTTTTATCAGCCTTCTTTTAGATAACTTGTGCTGGAAACATGTTCTCTCCCCAATTTGTTTTAGTAGCTCTTCATTGGTTTGTCCATCTGCCCATATAATCTTCAGCATTCTTTTATAATACCATATTTGAAAAGCTTCTATTCTCTTCATATCTGCATTATTTGTCAACATTTCACTTCCATATGATACTACACTCCAGAAAAAAATATTTTCAGAAACGGCTTCCTAACATTTAAATGTATATTAGATGTTAGTATACTTACCTTTCTGAGATTTTTTTTTCTTGCTATCGCCAGTTTTCACTTCATATCATCATTACATCTCCCACTGTCAGTTGTTTTGAAGCTCAAATAGCAAAACTCATTGTATACATTCAGTGTTCTATTTGCTATTACAATTCCTTCAGCATCACCTTACTTTATCTGACTACACTCTATGAACCTTGTTTTACTATTATATATTCCTTTTATAACCTTTTTCCAGTGCAGTATTCACACAGTGTAACTAATCTTTCAAGTACTTTGCTGTGTCACTGCCAAAACTTAAAGTTTTGATTTTTCTTCTTGAACTTTAATGCCTTTTCTAGATTTCTCCTTGGTTTCATTCACTGCCTGCTCTGGATAGGACATGAATAAGACTGCACATAGACTATAGCTCTGTGTCACTTCCTTCAAAACTACTGACTGTCTCTGCTATCATTCCATGTAACTGCAGTCTGGTTCCTGATCTTTAATTCCTTTTCAAAATTTTTCCTTGGTTTCTTTGCTCTGCCTACATGTTGAATAAAATGATGGAAGGGCTACAACTCTGCCTTACTCCCTTCACAACTACTGCCTCCATTTCATATCCCTTCGCTCTTGTTATTGCAGTCTGGTCTTTGTACAAGATGCAGATAACCTTTGATTCCATGTATTTTGTTCTTGGTGCCTTCATAATTTCAAAGAGTAAATTCCTGTCAACATTGTCAAAAGCTCTCTCTAAATCTACAGGTGGTATAAACATAGGTTTGCCTTTCTTGAGTCTATCTTCTAAGATAAGCTGAAGGGGCTGTATTGTCTCACAGGTTCCTTCATTTCTCAGAAAACCATACCATTCTTCCCCCAATTTAGTTTCCATCAGTCTTGCCACTGTTCTGTATATAATTCATTTAAGTAGCTTGCAACCACAAATTATTAAATGGCTGGTTAAATGACATCAACATGTCAGCACCTGCCTTCTTTAGATTTTTGATTTTTATATTCTTCTTGAAATCTGATGGTATTCTGCCAGTGTCATATATCTTGCACCACAGCTGGAACTTTTTTTTTTTTTTGTTCTCTCAAGAAACTTAATAATTCTGATGATAGATTATGTTATCTACTGTAGATGCTTTATTTCTGCTTAGATCTTTCAGTGCTCTGTCAAATTCTTCTTATTCATCCACATGATATTAACTGTGAGTTTCTTTGCATTATATATATATATATATATATATATATATATATATATATATATATATATTCCTTCCATCTTTCAACCTTCCCTTCTTTGCTTGGTTCTGTCCTACCACTTAAGCTCCTGATTGTCATACAGCCCTAAATAAAGGGATAACATTTTACAACTGAAACCTATCCAACACAGAGAATGCAGAGAAGCTGATGTACCTTCACTTGTGATACACATAATTTCAGAGATCAGGTGCCCACACAGTTCACAGGCCTGCTTATAGAGGCCATCTGGATTGGCCTCCTGGTGCACTGTGGTGAGCCGCCAAAGAAACAGTGTTATTTAAGCAATTGCCAACGACTGCTCTGCCTGTTCTGTAACCTACATTACTGTTGTCCAGTCAATGCATTCAGTGCAATGCATGACCTGTACTTCATTGTATCTTATGTATTTCTGTATAAAGTATTGTGTTCTATAAATCATGCTTTTTCTTGCTGTAACAAACTTGGTGACGAGCTAGGGTTATGTTTTCTCCACATGTTAGTGTCGGTGTTAAGTCTCCCAAGAAACCTCTTGAAGGAAGAAATACACCAATGTCTCATTGCCCAGCAGCTAGTTTCTGCTGAACAACAGCAGGCTCTCACCACCGTTCTCATTCATGTAGCATCTGCGTGTTTGTGGCAGGCTACTCTCCCATCAGTGCAACCATTGCCCTTTCTGACATATGATGAATTGGCTGAAGATTGGGACTCCTATGAGACATGGTTATGTGAACATCTCCAGGTTTTTCACAGGGGCAATGCAAACCTGTGAAGGCCTTTCTTTCTTTCCTGGCTTTCACTGTGCATTTATCAGTTGTTGCGCCAACTTGTGCCTTTGCAAGAACTGGCCAGCTTATCATTTGAGGAAATGTGCAAGGTTGTCTCAACCTATTACTGTGACAGAATGCATGTCATTGTAATGCATGAGGAATTTTACCATTGTCAGAAACACCCATACCAATCTTACAAAGCGTGGGCTGTTGTATTACATGGATTGAGCTGTCACTGTAAATCTATCACTAGTACCCATCATGAATCCTATTCTGATCACATGGTGTGTGATATTATTCATCTGAAACTGGATAGGAAAGTCCATGAAAAAGCACTTCATTGAGAGAATTTGATACTTGCAGATGTATTCAGTATAGCACAGTCCTTTGAAGTGTTCTGGGCCACAGGCAATCAAATTGCCCAACATCATTTTTTTCAGGTGCGGCTGGTGCCTGTCACATTGAACTACTCTGTCAAGGCTGAATTAGATCATTTGACATTACTCAATCTCATTCTGCCTATTTCTTCCAGTGAATGGGCTACACCACTGGTCATCATTAAGAAGCTGATGGGTAAGCTTCACATCCGCAGTGACTTGATTGTCACAATTAATGCACAGTCCATGATAGATACATACCCTTTGCCCTGCCCTGTTAAGTTTCTCGCAAAATTACCAGGCAACCATTAATTTTCCAAGACTGATTTGTCAGAAGTGTAGCTCCAGCTCCTCTTGGATGAGGCTATTAGTTGCCCCCTCGTTGTCAATATACCTTCCAGCCAAAACCAATATCAGCACTTGCCTTTTGATATCACTAGTGTGCCAGCAATTTTTCAGCATCTTTTAGAACAACTGACAGCCTCTATGCCTGGCTGCATCAATTAAATTGACAATATGATTGTTTTGGGTTCTTCAACCAAAGGCCACCTTAGCAATCTCTGATCATTGTTTTCTGTTTTGTAGTCTTCAGGTCTTAAGTGCAGCATTTCCAAATCTCAGTTTTTTCAGCCATCAGTTGAGTACCTATGTTTTGAGTTCCTCACACAGGGGTCAAGGCATTCTGTCACCATGTTGATGCAATTGCGACTTTGCTGTGGCCAGCCTCCGTTATGGACCTGCAGGTATTTCTCGATGAAGTTGCATACTACCATAAGTTTTTACAGATCCTTCCACTATTGCTCAATCCCTTCATACACTTTTGAGTAAAAATGTGCCTTTATTGTGGTTCCCAACTTGTGACCAACCATTCACTTTTCTTAAATCTAAGCTTCAATCTGTCCCATGTCAGTGGTGTTAACATCTCGTGCTGGATACAGATGCTCTCAGCACAGTCTTAGTGCTGTGTTGATGTACAAATGCACAGTTGGATCTGAACAACTCATTGCTTATATTTCTAAGATTTTAACTCCCACTCAGCATTGTGTATGCAATCGAGAAATTTCACCTCTCCTTGTATCGTTCAATGTTCAATTTAATAATGGATCACAAGCCACTGGTTGCTCACTCTAACCCTTTGCCTTCTGTGCCTGACAAGGAGCAAATTGTTTGCAGTGGTGGGCTCTCTTCCTCTCCTGTTGTCATTATCAGATCCATTACCAGCCAATGGTGAAACACACCAATACAATGCCTTATCTTGCCTTCCGATCAGGCTAGACCTGGCATTAGATCAAGATGAATTGCTTTCTTTCCATTTAGATATTGAGAACCTGTATGCGGCTGATGGCTTTCCTATTGGATTGGATTGTTTTGGGGGAAGAGACCAAACAGCAAGGTCATTGGTCTCATTGGATTAGGGAAGGAAGTCGGCCATGCCCTTTCAAAGGAACCATCCCAGCATTTGCCTTGAGCGATTTAGGGAAATCACTGAAAACCTAAATCAGGATGGCCGGACACAGGATTGAACTGTCATCCTCCCGAATGCGAGTCCAGTGTGCTACCACTGTGCCACCTCACTCGGTGGCTTTCCTGTCACTAGTCTCATTATAGCATCATCTGTCAGCGCGGATCCTGTACTTAGTTTGTTCCTCTCTTTTGTGCAGCACAGTTGGCTAGAAAACCCCCTAGGCTGTGCCTCGGATCCCTTGCATAATTATTTCTCCCTCCAGCACTGCCTTTCTGTGTCTGATGCTGCCTCGGAACCCTTGCATAATTATTTCTCCCTCCAGCACTGCCTTTCTGTGTCTGATGCTATTCTTTTGTTAGCTATGGAGGACACTGTCCCTGGCTCATTATTCCTGCTTCATTATTTTACTGTGGCTGGCTTCTGCATGTTGGTCGTTGGGGGACCTCTCGCACCAAAAGTTTAGACCACAGGCATATATATTGGCTGGGTATAGATGGGAACATGATGTGGCTTATTGCTGCTTGCACTCACTGTGTTCAGCAACAGGTGGCCCTGCGGATGTCTTTTTCCCCCTGGTTGATGCCATAGTGTTTGTGGGAGTGTCTACATGTCAGTTTTGCTGGGTCCTACCTAAATCAGTATTGGCTCACTGTAGCAGACACCTATTCCAATTTTCCTATGTGGTGCATAGTCTGTCCACACCTGTGACAGCCACTATTTGAGCCTTGTCTAAGATTTTTGCAATTGAGGGACTTCTGTATCCAATGGTTACCACTAACAGTCCCCGGTTTGTTTCTTGAGAATTAGGATCTTTTTGTTAGGCTAGTAGTGTTCACCATCTCACAGCACCCCCGTTTCATCCACACTCTAATGGTTTGCATGTTTGAAACTCAGATGTAGAAGTGTGTATCCAGCAGGTCCCCTGAAGCTGCCATAGACTTTTTTTTTTCCACTGCATTGGTGGACAAGAGCCTGGCAGGGCTGCTGCATGGACACCAACCATGGACCCTCCTTTACCTGCTGCATCCAACACCCTGTCTGCAGATGTTGCTGGCTCTGTGATGGTTCCAGCTGGGGACCCCTGTCTGGGCTCATGGTTTTAGCAAGGACGACACTATGGGGAAGCCATCCCCAGGCCTGCCCTACAGCCTCTCACAATATGGGAGACAGTGCATCAACCTAGCCCCTCATCACTTCCACCCCTACTTGTTGGTGCCTGCCCTCCACATGCTGCAGCAGCCACCATAGTTGGATGATGAATTGGATGTCAGTACCATGATTTGTGCTTGCCTTGTGAGATCAGTGCTTTTTTTCATGGTGCCAATACTTTTTTTGGTACCAACACTCTTTCGCACCAGTGCTTTTTTCATACCAGTGCTTATTTAGTATCATGCAATTTTTCTGTATCATGTATTTTCTTGTGCGTAGTGCTTTTATGTATGTATGTGGTTTTCCCTTCCCCTAGAAGAGAGGAGTGATTTACCTTCACTCATGATGCGCACAATTTCAGAGATTGCATGTCCAAACAGTTCACAGGCCCACTTAGAGGCCATCTGGGGCAGCCCCCTGGTGCACTCCGGTGAGCCATCAAAGAAACAGTGTTATCTAAGGGATTGCCAACAAGTGCTTGGCCTATTCCGTAACCTGTGTTACTGTTGTCCAGTCAGTGTGTTCACTGTTAGCACAACCTGTACTTCATTGTATGTTTATGTATTGCTCTCTAATGCACTGTGTTCATTAATAGCATTTGTTCTTGTTACAACAGAAGATACAATTTTTAAATGTGAATCACAAAATCTTCCTTGATACTGGTGTAATGTGAAGGAATACATACAAATTAAAGGACCACGACCAGAGTGGATTGTTGGGTTGTTTTGGGGAAGGAGACCAGACAGCGAGGTCATCGGTCTCAACGGATTAGGGAAGGACGGGGAAGGAAGTCGGCCGTGCCCTTTCAAAGGAACCATCCTGGCATTTGCTTGGAGCAATTTAGGGAAATCACGGAAAACCTAAATCAGGACGGCCGGACGCGGGATTGAACTGTCGTCCTCCCGAATACGAGTCCAGTGTCTAACCACTGCGCCACCTCGCTCGGTCCCATGACCAGAAAAACAGAGAAATTACAACTCATATGAAGGCAGTCACTCAATAGTTATTCTTACCTTGCACCATTTGCAAATGGGACAGAGAAGAAGAGCAAATGGTAGTAGCACCAGAAGTACCATTCATGAGACTCCATTAGATGTCTTGTGGGGTATAGATGTAGTTGGAGAATTCACAGAGTAACATAAATTTAAAAATGGCTAATCTGTGTGATGTAAATTGTGCACTTCCTATTTGGGAGTTTTGTGGAATCTACTTAAAACTGTAATAGTTATAATAAAGGGAAACATTCCACATAGGAAAAATATATCTGAAAACAAAGATGATGTGATTTACCAAATGAAAGTGCTGGCAGGTTGACAGACACACAAACAAACACCAACATACACACAAAATTCAACCTTTTGCAACAAACTGTTGCCTCATCAGGAAAGAGGGAAGGGGAGGGAAAGACGAAAGGATGTGGGTTTTAAGGGAGAGGGTAAGGAGTCATTCCAATCCCGGGAGCGGAAAGACTTACCTTAGGCGGAAAAAAGGACGGGTATACACTCGCACACACACACATATCCATCCACACATATACAGACACAAGCAGACATATTTAAAGACAAAGAGTTTGGGCAGAGATGTCAGTCGAGGCAGAAGTGCAGAGGCAAAGGTGTTGTTGAATGACAGGTGAGGTATGAGTGGCGGCAACTTGAAATTAGCGGAGATTGAGGCCTGGTGGATAACGGAAAGAGAGGATATATTGAAGAACAAGTTCCCATCTCCGGAGATTGGATAGGTTGGTGTTAGTGGGAAGTATCCAGATAACCCGGACGGTGTAACACTGTGCCAAGATGTGCTGGCCGTGCACCAAGGCATGTTTAGCCACAGGGTGATCCTCATTACCAACAAACACTGTCTGCCTGTGTCCATTCATGTGAATAGACAGTTTGTTGCTGGTCATTCCCACATAGAATGCGTCACAGTGTAGGCAGGTCAGTTGGTAGATCACGTGGGTGCTTTCACACGTGGCTCTGCCTTTGATCGTGTACACCTTCCGGGTTACAGGACTGGAGTAGGTGGTGGTGGGAGGGTGCATGGGACAGGTTTTACACCGGGGGCGGTTACAAGGGTAGGAGCCAGAGGGTAGGGAAGGTGGTTTGGGGATTTCATAGGGATGAACTAAGAGGTTACAAAGGTTAGGTGGACGGCGGAAAGACACTCTTGGTGGAGTGGGGAGGATTTCATGAAGGATGGATCTCATTTCAGGGCAGGATTTGAGGAAGTCGTATCCCTGCTGGAGAGCAGGGATCTGACTGTATCTGATCCAGTCCCGGAAAGTATCCTGTCACAAGTGGCGCACTTTTGTGGTTCTTCTGTGGGAGGTTCTGGGTTTGAGAGGATGAGGAAGCGGCTCTGGTTATTTGCTTCTGTACCAGGTTGGGAGGGTAGTTGCGGGATGCGAAAGCTGTTGTCAGGTTGTTGGTGTAATGCTTCAGGGATTCCGGACTGGAGCAGATTCGTTTGCCACGAAGACCTAGGCTGTAGGGAAGGGACCGTTTGATGTGGAATGGGTGGCAGCTGTCGTAATGGAGGTACTGTTGCTTGTTGGTGGGTTTGATGTGGACGGACGTGTGAAGCTGGCCATTGGACAGGTGGAGGTCAACATCAAGGAAAGTGGCATGGGATTTGGAGTAGGACCAGGTGAATCTGATGGAACCAAAGGAGTTGAGGTTGGAGAGGAAATTCTGGAGTTCTTCTTCACTGTGAGTCCAGATCATGAAGATGTCATCAATAAATCTGTACCAAACTTTGGGTTGGCAGGCCTGGGTAACCAAGGAGGCTTCCTCTAAGCGACCCATGAATAGGTTGGCGTACACAGGGGCCATCCTAGTACCCATGGCTGTTCCCTTAAATTGTTGGTATGTCTGGCCTTCAAAAGTGAAGAAGTTGTGGGTCAGGATGAAGCTGGCTAAGGTAATGAGGAAAGAGGTTTTAGGTAGGGTGGCAGGTGATCAGCGTGAAAGGAAGTGCTCCATCGCAGCGAGGCCCTGGACATGTGGGATATTTGTGTATAAGGAAGTGGCATCAATGGTTACAAGGATGGTTTCTGGGGGTAACAGATTGGGTAAGGATTCCAGGCGTTCGAGAAAATGGTATCTCTGCCTACGTAGATCAACACCTTCAACCCATTACGTGCAGTCTCCCATCCTTCATCAAAGACACCAACCACTTTCTCGAACGCCTGGAATTTAAGGGAACAGCCATGGGTACCAGGATGCGTACGCCAACCTATTCATGGGTCGCTTAGAGGAAGCCTCCTTGGTTACCCAGGCCTGCCAACCCAAAGTTTGGTACAGATTTATTGATGACATCTTCATGATCTGGACTCACAGTGAAGAAGAACTCCAGAATTTCCTCTCCAACCTCAACTCCTTTGGTTCCATCAGATTCACCTGGTCCTACTCCAAATCCCATGCCACTTTCCTTGATGTTGACCTCCACCTGTCCAATGGCCAGCTTCACACGTCCGTCCACATCAAACCCACCAACAAGCAACAGTACCTCCATTACGACAGCTGCCACCCATTCCACATCAAACGGTCCCTTCCCTACAGCCTAGGTCTTCGTGGCAAACGAATCTGCTCCAGTCTGGAATCCCTGAAGCATTACACCAACAACCTGACAACAGCTTTCGCATCCCGCAACTACCCTCCCAACCTGGTACAGAAGCAAATAACCAGAGCCGCTTCCTCATCCTCTCAAACCCAGAACCTCCCACAGAAGAACCACAAAAGTGCGCCACTTGTGACAGGATACTTTCCGGGACTGGATCAGATACAGTCAGATCCCTGCTCTCCAGCAGGGATACGACTTCCTCAAATCCTGCCCTGAAATGAGATCCATCCTTCATGAAATCCTCCCCACTCCACCAAGAGTGTCTTTCCGCCGTCCACCTAACCTTTGTAACCTCTTAGTTCATCCCTATGAAATCCCCAAACCACCTTCCCTACCCTCTGGCTCCTACCCTTGTAACCGCCCCCGGTGTAAAACCTGTCCCATGCACCCTCCCACCACCACCTACTCCAGTCCTGTAACCCGGAAGGTGTACACGATCAAAGGCAGAGCCACGTGTGAAAGCACCCACGTGATCTACCAACCGACCTGCCTACACTGTGATGCATTCTATGTGGGAATGACCAGCAACAAACTGTCTATTCGCATGAATGGACACAGGCAGACAGTGTTTGTTGGTAATGAGGATCACCCTGTGGCTAAACATGCCTTGGTGCACGGCCAGCACATCTTGGCACAGTGTTGCACCGTCCGGGTTATCTGGATACTTCCCACTAACACCAACCTATCCGATCTCCGGAGATGGGAACTTGTTCTTCAATATATCCTCTCTTCCTGTTATCCACCAGGCCTCAATCTCCGCTAATTTCAAGTTGCCGCCACTCATACCTCACCTGTCATTCAACAACACCTTTGCCTCTGCACTTCTGCCTCGACTGACATCTCTGCCCAAACTCTTTGTCTTTAAATATGTCTGCTTGTGTCTGTATATGTGTGGATGGATATGTGTGTGTGTGCGAGTGTATACCCGTCCTTTTTTCCGCCTAAGGTAAGTCTTTCCGCTCCCGGGATTGGAATGACTCCTTACCCTCTCCCTTAAAACCCACATCCTTTCGTCTTTCCCTCTCCTTCCCTCTTTCCTGATGAGGCAACAGATTGTTGCAAAAGGTTGAATTTTGTGTGTATGTTGGTGTTTGTTTGTGTGTCTGTCGACCTGCCAGCACTTTCATTTGGTAAGTCACATCATCTTTGTTTTTAGATATAAAACTGTAATAGGATATTTTAAATTTAAGACATCCATCCCCCAATAAACTGTGCATAAAATATCTGTAACTTAAGTTATTTATATTTCTGTGTAGTCAGTCTGGTGTGTACTGTGGTGAACATTCATAATCTGTTTCAATTTAAGATGTCTGCGCTGTACCATTCTCCTCTAGTATTCATCCAGACAGTGGATGTACTCTAGATGTTATGTATTGTATGACTTACAGATCCAGGAACATTAATGACTGTGATCAGAAGAATGCAAAGTAGATAAATAAATTTCATGCAAGGAGGCAAAATACCATTTTTGACATAAGGCAGAGCCATGTTGAGTGATATACCTGTTTGCAGTGGAGGAGAGGTAGCATCTCACTGGCTGCCTTGGAACTTTTATTTAGAAAGTTTATCCAGCCATTTTCACAAATATTTAAGCATAATTCGTAACAAAAGAAATTTTATAGAACTCACACCAACAACTTTCAGATGATATTAACAAAATATTTTGCTCCATTTAAGAACCAGCCATACTTTTAGTTCTTGATACATGAAAGGTCCACAGGTGTTATCACTACAGCAAATTACTAGCCCCTTGGCATGTTATCACTTGTTGGAAACTTTGCTTCAGTATCTAAAAATGTTTATGATATATTTGGGCTATCTCCTCTTGCATCCTATATGGGGGAAAGAACTGGTGATAGAGACAGTAATATTTACTCCAAAGTTTCTATCTAATAACAAAGTATGAGTATATAATATCTTTTTGACTAATATTACAGAGTTTAATTTTTAGGAAAAAATATTCACTAAGGTCTCATGAACTGATGGTAGAATTTCTTTCTAACATTTGTAAAGCATTGTAAATAGTTACTGCTGAGTTTACAAGAGAAATTTCTCTTGTATGTAATTGACAGTCTATTTCATCCTAAAGATGTTGAATAACTATCAAGACCTTGGTTTTGATAAGGCCAATCTAGCAATTCCGGTAATTTAATCCAAATTTCAATGCATTGGTACTTATTCTATGTAAGAGAGCAATTTCAAGCCGAGATGGAAAAGCTCTAATTCTAAACTGCTCCTACAGTGTGGAAAACTTGCAGTTATCTCAAATGTCTTCATAAAGACCCATATTCAATATGACGTCTCACAAACCAGATTAAGAGGCAGTAATATTGTATCTCAATAAGGAACATGAAATGCAGATTATCTGAGACTCAGGTTTAGAAAAATAGTTGAACACACACTTGATGAATGTGTGCCTTGTAGAGCAGTTCATGATAGCAGGAATCCTCCATGATGTACTGTCACTGTAAAGAAAGTCCTAAAGAAAAAGAAACTACCACATAATAGGTGTAAAACAAAGAATGGGACTATAGATAGGGAGATGCTGAATGAAACATGTTTGGCTGTCAAGAGAACAATGTGTGAAGCCTTCTATGACTACCATAGCAGAATATTGTCAAATGATGTTTCACAAACCCCCCCCCCCCCCTCCCAAAAAAAAATTTGTCATGTGTAAATGCTGTTAGAGGTATTAATGTCCAGACAGTCATGGATCAGACAATGACTGAAACTGAGAGCAGCAAAGCAAAAGTAGAAATGCTGAAATTTGTTTTCAAATGTTCCTTTACAAATGAAAATCCAGGGGTATTGGCTCAGTTTAACTCACAGGCCACTGCAAAGGTGAATGATAAAGATATTAATGTCAATATTGTTGAGAAACAGCTGAAGAGTTGTCAAACATTCATTATAGATTAGATTTCGTTAGATCTTTATATGTCCAGGTAATCAGGTAGTACACAAATGGTACATTCTGATGAATGATAAGACACTGTATGACAAAATATAATATTACATAATTTAAATTTAGATTAATTACACTATTTTTACATGAGACATGCATTATGTCATTCTATACAGAGCATATAAAGGTGGTAAGTAAAGTCCCATTACAGATATTGTGGACTTGTAGTGGGGACCAAGAGGGATAAGTTTAAGATAGGAACTCATGTACAGATACATAGCCATTTTCCCGCAATATATAAAATACAACACACATTAAAATCTCCCCATTTTTGATGCTACTGACTAGGGTATTACATACATCATTCACCAATCACCTGTTGTCCCATACCTGTTACAGGTTCATTTACATTCCATTCAACTGAGTTTGTGATCTGCCCACAGATTTGTACCTGATGTTCTACTTGTGATCTTCGTTCCTACTGTATTACTATTCAGTAGTAATCATTAACTACAATACAGATGCAAGCTGTATGTACATTTCATTTTTCATGTGTTCCTGTTGACCACGGTAAACTAAACATTGTGGAATGCATTGACATGGTATTATTGTATGGTGAAGATCTGTGCAGTGGGAGTGTTGCTCATCATTTGTATGCAAAGCATTTTCCACACTACCAGATATCTTCGAACCTCATCTTTGCAATCGTGTACCAGCAGGCCCTGGAGACAGGTATGAGTGTTGGAATTTAAATAGTGGCAACTATTTGTACACACCCAATGCAAAAGAGTTACATGTCTGCACCTGTTACTGTCCTTCAGAGTAGTCACCAGCATTGTGTAGAACCCGTTGCCAGTGATGTGGAAGGCATAGTGTACCATTATCAGAGCCTGTTTGATGGTGGTGCGAATGGAGCAGTCTACTGCCTGTCGTATCTCTGGAACAGTTCTGAAGCGAATGCCATGAAGTGGTTCCTTCATCTTTGGAATCAAATCAAAGTCTCAAGGACTTAAGTCCAGAGAGTATGGTGGATGGTACAGTACTTCCCAGTTCCACTGAGCGAACAGAGCAGCAACAGCTTGTGCTGTATGCACCCATGCATTGTCATGCAAAATGATGGGTGGGTTGCGCAGAAAGTGTCGCTGCTTATTTCGCAAAGCTGGTTGCAGGTGATGCTACAAAAATGAACAGTAATACTGTGCATTGACAGTCTGCTGTGGAGGAACATAATGCGTTAAGGTAACACCATCACAGTCGTACATGAGAATCACCATAACTTTCACCACACTGGGGCTGTGAGACACTTTCAACTTTCACAGTGACCCATAATGATGCCATTTGTTGGATTGGTGTTTCAGTTTTGGCTCATACGATATGGCCCATGTCTTATCCAGTGTTACAATATGGCGTAAGAAAGCCTCTCCTTCATGCTCAAAGCGCTCCAAGTGCATATGAGCAGCATCGTAACGCATCCATTTCTGCATTTCCGACAAGTCATGTGGAAGCCATCGTGATGCAATTTTTCGCATGCAAAGCACAGTAAGTCGTATGCGCTAATCCAGTTTTGTGGATGAGCTCACAAATTGTATGGCGTTGATCACTGTCCACTAATGTGGCAACAGCATGCCCTTCTTCTTCAGAGACACTAGGACGACCTGCCTGATGCATGTCTGTCACAGTTTTCCGACCTTCCTTGAAGGCTTTTACCCAACGTGCCACTGTTCTGTACAGCAATGTCGATTCCCCACATGCCTCTTGAAGACCTTGATGACACTGTTGTGCACATTCAATCTTGATCCAACTCCATTGTTCCTGTTTCAAAAACATAGTGACACCGTTATGTTAGACCCCTCACTCACAAGTGACTGTGTTTCCCTCAATTGTGCACACACTGTTGACGTGGGATGGGCGAGTCCATTTGCTTGGAGGTAAGGTAGATATGTCAACAACATGTGCTATCAGTGACAATAGTAAATTTCATTGCACAGTGTCTCCACAGCAGTGTTGCCACTATTTAAGTTCGAACCTATGTATATTCACCACCAGAATTGACTGTGGTGCTCCAAGGCAGCACCACAGATCTGAGTTTTAAAAGGATTTACTCGATGCAGTGGAAGTGGATGTGAAAATGAGCACCAAAAACAAAGCAGGTAGACTGAATGTGGATTACCAAACTGTCTGGTGTGTTCTGCACGAACAGCAGCTACACCCGTACCACCTCCAGAAAGTAAAGGCAATGCCACCACAGGATTTTGCATCATGAGCCCAGTTCTGCAGGTGGTTATTGCACCAATGTGTGGATCAACCTGTCTTCCCACAGTGAATCCTTTTCATAGTCGAAGTCAGTTTCACATGCGAAGGTGTTCTCATTTCCCACAGGAGTCATGTGTGGGCTAATGAAAACCAACATGCTGTACACAATCCTGGATTTCAGGCATGATACAGCCTGAATATTTGGGCAAGGATCCAAGATGGACAAGTGACTGGGCCATACCTTCTTCCACCATGTCTCATAGATACTGCATACTTGCATTTCCTTGATGATGTACTGCATGGATCCTTGGAAGATGTGCCACTGCATGTGCATTAAAACATGTGGCGCACCACCTCATTTTTCATGTGCGGTCTAAGATCATCTGCACCAACAATTTGGGCAACTTTCAATAGGTCATAGTGGCAAGATTGCTTTGTCTGCACATTCTCTTAATTTGAACCTGCTAGACTACTACCTGAGGGATAACATGAAATCCTAAATTTACGAGACCCCTGTGGCACGACCTACTGGTATGCGTTATGGGTGCAATGGATGCTGGAGGACCACAGACTGGTGATCTTGTGTACCAGAACATGGTGTGGAGGTTGCATACCTGTGCTGATGTTGGTGATCATCATGGCAAGCCCTGCTTGTAAGTGGACCCAGGCAACAAGCAGCGGCAGTCAGGGAGCAACATGTATTGTGATATTTTGTGTGTAGGAGGAAAATAGTACATTTCTGCTAAACTTAACTGCATAGGTCCCCACTAAAAGTCCTCAAAGTCTGTAAAGGGAAATTAGTTTTACCTTGAATCGTACAAGTAGAAAGAGAATGTGTTGTAAGTGAAAAGAGCAGATTGATATTTATATTACAGTAACATTTACAAATTAGGTCATTAAGGCTAGTAACATTTATATAACACATCACAAAGATACAGATACAAATTTATAGTGTACACCCTGAAGGAACTTATGCAGGCTATTAAAAGCAGTGATGGGTCAAATATGCCTTGGCAACTGACTTGAAATTTAACTTGTCATTTATTGATATAATATCTGACAGAAGCTAGTTGTAAGTAACTCTTCCATAACGCAAGGTTCCTTTCTTATTTTGGCTGGTTTTCGCTGGCTCTATACCAAAGTTTCCACTTTGCCTAGTGTTACAGAAATGAATATTTTCAGTTTCTTTGGAAGAGAGTGGGACTTTCTAGTGCATGTTTTTTCACAAAAACAGTTATCTCATATACATGGAAGTGGAAAGATTTCTAGCTTCATCTTGGCCGAATCCTTTGTTTAGTCTGTAGAGCTTTTGCCTGAGGGAATATTTAGCCCAGAAAATAATTCCACATTTCAGTTGTGAATATATATAGGAAACGTATACGGTTTCTCTGCATCTTTTTAGTGTTCTCATTAAGTATTTAACAGTGCTTAGTTCCTTATAGAGTTTTTCTATATGTGTTCCCCATTTAAGATTATTTTGGACCCATAAACCTAAAAACTTCAGCTTGTCTATACTCTGCAGGTTCTTATCAGATACCAGAATCTGAAGAATTTGCTCACATTTTTTCATACACATAAATTTAGTACCAACGTCTTACTTGGATTTTTAACCAACTTATTGTGATAGGACCAGTTTTCAATAGTGTCCAGTGTCTTCGTTGTAGACTTCTGAAGTATTTCCATTTTTTCCCATTAACTAGAATACTAGTGTCGTTAGTAAACTGAATGGTGTTCTCAGAGAACTTGGTCAGGTCATTCATTTAATATAGAAATAGAAGGGGTCCTAATACTGAGTACTGAGAATTGTTGCACTCCATATTTAATGGATTCATAGCTTGAATAATGTTGAGTTAATTTGTTGCAACTTTGATGTTGCATTTCAAGCACTTGCTTTTTTCCACTTAGGTATGACTTTATCCAGTTCTTGGATATTTCTCTAATCCGCATATTTTTAAGATTAAACAATAGTCCAGTGTGGAGACATGGCTTAGCCACACATTCTGGAAACATCCCCCAGGCTGTGGCTAAGCCATGTCTCCGCAATATCCTTTCTTTCAGGAGTGCTAGTTCTGCAAGGTTCGCAGGAGAGCTTCTGTAAAGTTTGGAAGGTAGGAGACGAGGTACTGGCAGAAGTAAAGCTGTGAGTACCGGACGTGAGTCGTGCTTCGGTAGCTCAGTTGGTAGAGCACTTGCCCGCGAAAGGCAAAGGTCCCGAGTTCGAGTCTCGGTCGGGCACACAGTTTTAATCTGCCAGGAAGTTTCATATCAGCGCACACTCCGCTGCAGAGTGAAAATCTCATTCAATAGTCCAGTGTGATATGCGATTTTGAAAGCTTTAGAGAGATCTAGACATATTCCAGTGAAACTTTCACTCTTATCTAATTTCTGAAGTACTTCACTTAAAAGTTCAAAAATTGCTATGTATTTGATTGTGCTATAGACAGTACTGATATTACTGATATTAGACATTATTTTGAGCTTTTCCAAGAAATTTAATGATCTTTTTTGAATAAAAAATTTATGTAATTTTTGGGAATACAGATAGTAGAGAAATGGGCATGAAGTTGGCCACTTTGTCCTTTTTCCCATTTTTGAATACCTTTTTGAGCCTGGAGCTTTTTAGGTGTGATGGAAAAATTTCAGTGTGAAAATAACTGTTACAAAGGTGTGTTAATGCTTCAGAAATGAGATGTCCTCATTTTTAATAAGACTGTCTGGGATGCTATCTAATCCAGTGGAGTGGTTCATTTTTGAAGTCCTGGTAACTGACCAGACTTCTTTCTGGGTGTTGGAAAGACAAAGAGAGAAGTATGACTTGTATTGGTATTTTCAGATGATAACAGACAATTTTAGTGCAACATCTGAGTTCAGTGACTAACTGCTCACTTATATTGCTAAAATAAGTGTTGAACACATTTATTACTTCTTCAGGACCAGTAATTTCTTTGCTATTAGTGTTCCATTTGATACTGCTGTTTTGGTTAGTACCAGTATGTATTTATATGCTTTAAATTAATATGTTGCCTTTGTTTCAGGTGTTCCTTCTAACATGACGAGGAAGTATAGAATAGTTACAGTGAAGGTCACAAGAAAAATTATTCACACAAACACAATGTGTGTGTGAATTGAGTTAATGTGTGTGTGTGTGTGTGTGTGTGTGTGTGTGTATGTGTGTGTGTGTGTGTGTGTGTGTGTGTGTGTGTGTGTGTGTGTATTGTTGATGAAGGCCTTAATGGCCGAAAGCTTTAATTGTGAGAACTCTTCTTCTCATAATATTGAGATAATACTGACATGTTCAAAATGCGAACATTAGTTCTGGTATCAACTACTTCTGTTGAGGAAAAGTAATGTGAGAGGAGGGTGTTCCTTTACAAAGTCTATACTGAAAGTAGTTGCCTGGAGGATACTACTATATGGAAGTGAGATAAAGGTGATAAACAGTAGAAACAACAATAGAATAAAATTATTTTAAATGTCGTATTATGAAAGAATGTTAAAGCTTATATGGGTAGATGAAAGAATTAATGATGAGATGCTGAAAAATTTGGAAGAAAAGGTCTTTATGGAGGAATTTCACTAAAAGAAGAGACAGGTTGACGTGACACATCTTGAGACATTGCCATTAATTTGGTAATGGAGGTAAGTGTGGTGGGTAAAAATTAATTGTTTTAGTCCTCTACATATTCACACTTCAAATGTTCACACTTTTCCCAACACTGATTGAATATGAGGAGGCCTTGGTTGCAGAAATCTGCATTTTGTCTGCTCAGGACATTTTCCGTGTCAAAAATCACCTTGCCAACATGCTGAAAATGTCTGCCATTCAGTGGTTGCTTCTTCTGAAGAAAGAATAAGAATTCATTAGATGCTATCTCAGGAGAATTTGAGGGTGAGGCAAAATTTGATAGCCGAAAGAAGCAGTATGTATGACAGTGGTGCAAATGCACCACATTGGACTGCTTCTGGTGACATTTTGTCTTAACAGCCTCTTTAACTTTATCAGAAGATTTTGGTAGTACTCTCCTGTGACAGTGTGACCCTTACAAGCATAACCTCATAAAAATCCCATAAACACTTAGCATCACCTAGGTGCTGTTTGGATCCTCGTCTTTTTCATCCATGGTGAATCTACTGTTTCTGCTGTCTGTGTTGCACTTTTATCTTAACTCCATACTACTTAAGTATCTTAAGAAATATTTTTGGATTGGTCTGATAGAGCAGCAACATTTCTGCTGCTATCATGGCTTGTCAGTCAATTTTTTTTTGAATCGGTAAGAACAGACACAGAGCCCAGCAAGTGGGGACATTTCTTATGTTCAAACTGTCATGTAAGATATCCAAAACTGATCCATGAATGATTTTCAGTTTTTCTACTATTGCCTCAGCTGCGATAGCTGGTCTTGAGTACAAGAGCCTCCTCTTCTTTTATGACTCCCAGTTCTTCACATAGAGACTTGTATGACACTTTTTGAGTTGGCATGACAAATACTTCCATCCATGGTCCAGTTGATTTCAGTGAGTGCAACAGATATACTTGCCAACAGCATTCAGTGGCTTGTAGCAGATGAGAATGGTGTGTTTCAGGCTGGCAGGTAGTAGGAGGAAATTGTAGGTTTGGGTGCAGCTTTTTAAAGTAAGATCAGATTTTTATGAGATAAAAAGTTCTTCGAGTTTTATCATGTAAAGAATGAGGTTATTTTTTAAAAATTTAGCCCAAATCTACAATTTCCTCCCACTATCCAAATTTTCGTTTCTAACTCATTTTTTTTCATATACAGATTATAAGGAAATTGAAATTTTATCATAAAATACATGTAAAATTAAGAGAAAAGAAATGAGCTGAATGTTTTTTGTTACATTCCCTTTTTCAGAAAAAAATCGTGTTTAAGAAAACAAGAGAAACAGATAATCATTATATTTACATATGTTCTACACCTTTACATATTTCTTTGAATATTATGAACTGTTGTGTTTACATGTAGCTTTAATTTTATGGAAAAAGATACTTATATTACAACATCCATCTTTCTCATACTTGAGTACAAGAGCCTCCTCTTCTTTTATGACTCCCAGTTCTTCACATAGAGACTTGTATGACACTTTTTGAGTTGACATGACAAATACTTCCATCCATGGTCTAGTTGTTTTCAGTGAGTGCAACAGATATACAGTCTTCAAAAAGGGTCGTCGAGCAGATGCGCAAAACTATAGACCTATATCTCTGACGTCGATCTGTTGTAGAATTTTAGAACATGTTTTTTGCTTGAATATCATGTCATTTTTGGAAACCCAGAATCTACTATGTAGGAATCAACATGGATTCCGGAAACAGCGATCGTGTGAGACCCAACTCGCTTTATTTGTTCATGAGACCCAGAAAATATTAGACACAGGCTCCCAGGTAGATGCTATTTTCCTTGACTTCCGGAAGGCGTTCGATACAGTTCCGCACTGTCGCCTGATAAACAAAGTAAGAGCCTACGGAATATCAGACCAGCTGTGTGGCTGGATTGAAGAGTTTTTAGCAAACAGAACACAGCATGTTGTTATCAATGGAGAGACGTCTACAGACGTTAAAGTAACCTCTGACGTGCCACAGGGGAGTGTTATGGGACCATTGCTTTTCACAATATATATAAATGACCTAGTAGATAGTGTCGAAAGTTCCATGCGGCTTTTCGCGGATGATACTGTAGTATACAGAGAAGTTGCAGCATTAGAAAATTGTAGCTAAATGCAGGAAGATCTGCAGCGGATAGGCACTTGGTGCAGGAAGTGGCAACTGACCCTTAACATAGACAATTGTAATGTATTGCGAATACATAGAAAGAAGGATCCTTTATTGTATGATTATATGATAGCGGAACAAACACTGGTAGCAGTTACTTCTGTAAAATATCTGGGAGTATGTGTGTGGAACGATTTGAAGTGGAATGATCATATAAAATTAATTGTTGGTAACGCGGGTACCAGGTTGAGATTCATTGGGAGAGTCCTTAGAAAATGTAGTCCATCAACAAAGGAGGTGGCTTACAAAACACTCGTTCGACCTATACTTGAGTATTGCTCATCAGTGTGGGATCCGTACCACATCGGGTTGACGGAGGAGATAGAGAAGATCCAAAGAAGAGCGGCGCGTTTCGTCTCAGGGTTATTTGGTAACAGTGATAGCGTTACGGAGATGTTTAATAAACTCAAGTGGCAGACTCTGCAGGAGAGGCGCTCTGCATCACGGTGTAGCTTGCTCGCCAGCTTTCGAGAGGGTGCGTTTCTGGATGAGGTATCAAATATATTGCTTCCCCCTACTTATACCTCCCGAGGAGATCACGAATGTAAAATTAGAGAGATTAGAGTGCGCACGGAGGCTTTCAGACAGTCGTTCTTCCCGCGAACCATACGCGACTAGAACAGGAAAGGGAGGTAATGACAGTGGCACGTAAAGTGCCCTCCGCCACACACCGTTGGGTGGATTGCGGAGTATAAATGTAGATCTTTATGAAACTCTTGAATACTGTTTGAGGAAAAAATAAGTTTCTAACTAGGAACATACTCTGTTAGTTTTTAGATGAAAATTAACTACTCAAAAGAGAGTTTTTTTCAGCAAAACTCATGTCTTGTTTGGAGAAACCCTGGGCCACACTAGCCAGGATTTTTTAAAAATGCTCACTGTTCTGCAGAAGTAACAAACATTTCATGATTCGGATCCACTCACCTGGTGCACTGACCTGCCGATGCTAGGCGGTGTACAGCATTTTAATTGTATATCTCATTCAGCGTGAGCCAGGTGCTTCAAATTATCTCTTGACAGCTATTTTGTCTGTGCACTGTGAGCCACAGCGTTATCTTTATCTCATTTCCTTTGGAAACCATTGTTGCTGGCCTACCACTCATTCACACCTACTCAGTTGGTGACAGTATTCCAAATGAATCAATTTTCATTAAATTCTCAGCCAAATATTAACTGATTTTAAAAATTCAAAGTGCTACCATAATCTGCACAAAAAGAGCTATCCATGAAAATAATAAAGAATAAAATCAGAAATATAAAATTTTTCAGTTAAAAATTTTCTGTTAGTATTCTGTGTTGTGCATCATTTATTAAGTTCCTTTACCATACACAATTAAAAATGCTAGAGTATCTGCACAAATTTTTTCTTTTAAAGTTTCAGCTAATATCATTCTTGTTTTCTGACTTGTAGCAACATTTTTTCTGCTAGTCATATTAATCATATAAACTGGATAATTTGTTATGAAATTATATAGACTAACATCTACATCTGCTTTCAGCAGGGTAACTCTTTTAAAATCAAGAAATACATCATATGCTTTCAAAAAATTATTTCATTGTTTAATATTCTACAACTCCTGAGGGAAAACTTCATTTCTTCCATTTTTAAGGTACATATTCTGTAGCTTAACCAGACTGAATACTGAAGAGTTAAGCAACCAATTATTTTTTCGATTTGTTTGATAAGGAATGAACACAAAATATAGCATAACAAACTCTACTGAATTACACAATGAAGTGCATAAGAAACTGGTATTGGTATGCGTATTCAAATGCAGAGATATGTATACAGGCAGAATATGGTGCTGTGGTCACCAACACCTATAGAAGACAACAAGTGTCTGGCGCAGTTGTTAGATTAGTTGCTGCTGCTACAATGGCAGGTTATCAAGATTTTAGTGAGTCTGAATGTGGTATTACAGTCAGTGCACGAGCAATGGGACACAGCATCTCTGAGATAGCGATGAAATGGGGATTTTCCCATGTGATCATTTCATGAGTGTACCTTGAATATCAGGAATGCAGTAAAATATCAAATCTCCAACATTGCTGCGGCCGGGAAAAGATCCTGCAAGAACAGAACCAACAACGAATGAAGAGAATTATTCAACATGACAGAAGTGCAACTCTTCCACAAATTGCTTCAGATTACAATGCTGGGTCATCAACAAATGTCAGCGTCCAAACCATTTAACGAAACGTCATCGATATGGGCATTCTGAGCTGAAGGCCTATTTGTGTACCCTTGGTGACTGCACAACACAAAGCTTTATGCCTCGCCTGGGCCTATCAACTTCAACATTGGACTGTTGATGACTGGAAACATGTGCCTGGTCAGACAAGTCTCATTTCAAATTGTATCAAGTGGATGGACATATACGGGTATGGAGACAACCTCGTGAATCCATGGACCCTGCATATCAGCAGTGGACTGTTCAAGCTGGTGGACACAATGTTATGGTGTGGAGTGTGTGCAGTTGGTGATATGGGACCCCTGATACGTCTAGGTAAGACTCTGACAGGTGACCTGTCCATTAGCATCCTGTCTGATCATGTGCATTCTTTCATGTCCATTGCACATTCCGACGGACTTGGGCAATTCCAGCAGGACAATTCCACGCACCGCACGTCCGGAATTGCTACAGAATGGCTCCAGAAACACTCTTCTGAGTTTAAACACTTCCGCTGGTCACCAAACTCCCCACACATGAACATTATTGAACATATATGGGATGCCTTGCAAAATGCTGTTCAGAAGAGACCTCCAACTCCTCATACTCTTAAGGATTTAAGGACAGCCCAGCAGGATTAATGGTGTCAGTTCCCTCTAGCATCACTTCAGACATTAGTAGAGTCCATGCCACATTGTGTTGCGGCACTTCTGTGTGCTCACAGGGGCCCTACACGATATTAGGCAGGTATACCAGTTTCTTTCATTCTAAATTCATAAAAAGGTGTAGGAACTTTTGGATTTTCAGTAAACTTTCTCACTGTTAAAGCTCAAACGTTTCTTGGGCTATTTCAGTTAAAGATAAAACCGGTAAAACTGTAGATGATGGTTTTGAGAATATATTTGAACTGTGAACTGTGAATTTACCAATAGATAATGGTAAAGAAGTCTACAATGAAGATTTTCAAGAATTTATGAAAAAATATAATACTAACCATAACTGAACTTTTACAGAATTAAAAGCTCCTGTAGTGAAAGATTTAACAAAACGGTGGAGGAAAAAATGTGAAAGAGATTTGGCATTCAAGGAAATTATGAATTGGTTGATTTAATTAAAAATCTAGTTGATTAATACAACAACACGAAAAATTCAACAATAAAAACGAAAAATGGAAAATTATAATCTAACTGCCACCATATCTAATGAAAAAGCAAAATATAAACCAGGAGATAAAGTTAGAATTAGTAAACTTAAAGGAATTTATTAACAATACACAGCCAACTGGTCAATAGAAATTTTTGAAATTAAAGATATAATTCTTTCTAATTCATTTACATATAAATTGAAAGATATCAATGAAAATTTTTATGAGCAAGAACTACAAAAAAAAATTCCAGATATATATTTTGATGAAAATGAATTGAGGAAGAAAGAAGATAATGATTATCTTAAATCATTAGGATTTCGTAATTCGCAAAACAGTTTGCTAAATGAAAATAAAATAGATTTCCAAATGATTTTGGTATGTCATAAAAGTTGTTGCTCAGTATATCCATTAGTTAACTAAAAGCAATTTCTGAAAAAGTAGTGTTCTGATTCAATTCCTCTTTCATTTTATTGTGCAAGTGTATTGAATTAGGAATCTACCCTATTCTTATTATTTTTTCACAATTTAGTTGTCTGTCTACAAGGACATATAATAATGTTTGAAGCTCCATTCTTTGGTATCTAATCACTTAGTAATCATACTCAGATTTATCGTCAAATAATTTTAAAATAACAAACACAAATCTTAAATTAATGTCTTCAGTTGGTGCAATTACATGCAGTTAAAATTTATTTATTCATCCTAGAGGCACTATCTCTTGTTTCTTTAAGTTTATCATTTCATCTCTCCTTCTATTCATCACACACATAGCCACTTCTTTATCAATTTCTAAATCTTCAATTTGTTCTCGTAAATATTGTTGTTGCTTGTTGCTTATATTGCACATATTTTCGATTTGAAGATAAAACTTCTTCAGTTACCCATTTACTAAATTTTTCAGCAAAAGGCGTATTTGATCCAAATATTAACTTCTAGAGTCCAGATTCATTGATAAATATTGTTTGAGGATGTAAATTTTGAAAGGACCCCAATCATGGACTTTTTAAAAATCAGAAAAACACACCTCGTTTTTATCATATAAATGTGTTCATATAGCATTTTGAGGTTTCTCATATTCTAATAATTCAGTAATATCTTTAACTTGTAACCATGTATTATCATCATTATGAATGATCACAAGAATTTCTTTCTTATTATAAATAATCATGTTGTCACTGTGAAATAAATTTACAGTAGTGGATGTGCTTGGAATAGCCTCCATTAATGCAAAACAATTTTTATTAGTTTTTTTATTTTTATTAATATAAATTCTACGTACATGGATATAATTCATTACCGAAAATGTGATCTTGTTTGGAATTAATTACAATATTAATTACACCAAGTACATTATTAACTGTCTAGTACTGGGTCGGAAGTGCTTTAGAGACTACAGTTTACTCTCTTTCTGCTTAATACTTGTTGTGGAACATCTGTTAACGCCTCCCTAACGATCTCAGGTGGTGTTCATGTGAATCACTGTTGCATGCAAAACAATCCAAGATAGGTTCGTCATCCAACGGCTGCCATGGTAACCATGTCACTCCAGGTAACATTGTTGCATTCATTGTCTTCATATTACTGCAGTTTTTTAGAATATTTTAATATATTATTTTATGTTGCCATTCTGCAAACAGTAAATATTGTTTGAGAATGGAATAACTATTCTATAGTGTGCTCTAATACGGGTTGAAAATACATGTTACAAATATGTTCGGCAATATGAGAGATATAGTTGTAGATGAATCCCAAATTACACTCCTGGAAATTGAAATAAGAACACCGTGAATTCATTGTCCCAGGAAGGGGAAACTTTATTGACACATTCATGGGGTCAGATACATCACATGATCACACTGACAGAACCACAGGCACATAGACACAGGCAATGTCGGCACTAGTACAGTGTATATCCACCTTTCGCAGCAATGCAGGCTACTATTCTCCCATGGAGACGGTCGTAGAGATGCTGGATGTAGTCCTGTGGAACGGCTTGCCATGCCATTTCCACCTGGCGCCTCAGTTGGACCAGCGTTCGTGCTGGACGTGCAGACCGCGTGAGACGACGCTTCATCCAGTCCCAAACATGCTCAATGGGGGACAGATCCGGAGATCTTGCTGGCCAGGGTAGTTGACTTACACCTTCTAGAGCACGTTGGGTGGCACGGGATACATGCGGACGTGCATTGTCCTGTTGGAACAGCAAGTTCCCTTGCCGGTCTAGGAATGGTAGAACGATGGGTTCGATGACGGTTTGGATGTACCGTGCACTATTCAGTGTCCCCTCGACGATCACCAGTGGTGTACGGCCAGTGTAGGAGATCGCTCCCCACACCATGATGCCGGGTGTTGGCCCTGTGTGCCTCGGTCGTATGCAGTCCTGATTGTGGCGCTCACCTGCACGGCGCCAAACACGCATACGACCATCATTGGCACCAAGGCAGAAGCGACTCTCATCGCTGAAGACGACACGTCTCCATTCGTCCCTCCATTCACGCCTGTCGCGACACCACTGGAGGCGGGCTGCACGATGTTGGGGCGTGAGCGGAAGACGGCCTAACGGTGTGCGGGACCGTAGCCCAGCTTCATGGAGACGGTTGCGAATGGTCCTCGCCGATACCCCAGGAGCAACAGTGTCCCTAATTTGCTGGGAAGTGGCGGTGCGGTCCCCTACGGCACTGCGTAGGATCCTACGGTCTTGGCGTGCATCCGTGCGTCGCTGCGGTCCGGTTCCAGGTCGACGGGCACGTGCACCTTCCGCCGACCACTGGCGACAACATCGATGTACTGTGGAGACCTCACGCCCCACGTGTTGAGCAATTCGGCGGTACGTCCACCCGGCCTCCCGCATGCCCACTATACGCCCTCGCTCAAAGTCCGTCAACTGCACATACGGTTCACGTCCACGCTGTCGCGGCATGCTACCAGTGTTAAAGACTGCGATGGAGCTCCGTATGCCACGGCAAACTGGCTGACACTGACGGCGGCGGTGCACAAATGCTGCGCAGCTAGCGCCATTCGACGGCCCACACCGCGGTTCCTGGTGTGTCTGCTGTGCCGTGCGTGTGATCATTGCTTGTACAGCCCTCTCGCAGTGTCCGTAGCAAGTGTGGTGGGTCTGACACACCGGTGTCAATGTGTTCTTTTTTCCATTTCCAGGAGTGTATTTCATTTCATGAAGCAATGGAACTCATGATAAAATTAAAGTAACAATGATTCTTTATGGCTTTTGCAGCTATCCATTGAAGATATATTTTCAGTTCTGGACTATTCTGATGCCAGTGACACAGAAGATTTGTACTCAGATGATGCTGATGATGACTCTGACGAAACAATTGTAGGTATGACAAGAGATTCGCCAGGATCTGAACAAGTATCCACTAATATTCCTCTTCTGCTGAAAATGACGTTGAAGGCTGTATAGCTGAAGAAGATGAAGAGTCCATGGAGGGGGATGACAATGTTGCAGAAAAGTTTGATCGACTACTGTTGATGAAGGCAGATTTTGCTCTAGTCATTGAGCCATTTTTCATCTACTTCCTACTGGTCTAGCGACTCCTCTGGAATTTTTCAGAACTCAGGTTGTGGACTACATGCTTCACAACATGGTAGACAAAGCAAACTAGTACAGTGCAAAAAAGACCGGAAGAACAAGAAACGCAAGCAAGTCGGAACTGGAACAAACTTTAGGCATGTATCTGATAATGGGACTTGTTCAAATGTCTAGCAGTCGATGCTACTGGGAGACCCAAATGGCCCACCAATTGGTTTGTAACTATAGATATGGCACGAAATACATTTGAAAAACTGTTGAGCGTCCTCCATTTCGAAAATAATTTACTAGTAACTGGTGAAACTAAAACTAATCGTAAGGCATGAAAAATTTGACCATGGCTGAATCAACTCAGAAAACATTGTTTGAAAGAAGTTCCAGAATAACACCACAGTGTCGATGAAGTAATAACTGATATTAAAGGAAAAGCACTATGAAACAATTATCCAGAAACACACTTATAAGGCGGGAATTCAAAATGTGGGGCTCGGCAGGAGCTTCTGGTTCCTTATATGGCTGACATTTATCAGCGTGCAGCAGGAAAAAATGTAAAAAGGGAGAGAAAAGCAGGAAAAGGGCTTGCATACGGAGTGGTCGTAAAATTAGCAGACACATTACTGATAAGTCTTTTGCCAGCATTGTACTTGTTTAGTACCTGTTGAATAGAGGTATCTATTCCATTGGAACAGTCAAAGTAAATAGGCTGAAAGATTGCGACTTCCCCAACAAAAAGGACATGAAGGCTGAAGGACAAGGAGCAATAGCAAGTCTAGTACACCACGCAAGGCGATTCATTGTAGTGAGATGGTATCACAACAAACTCGTTACTCTGGTGTCTTCTTTCGTTGGCACTGAGCCCCAGGATAAGGCAAATAGGAAGGAAAAATCACTGACGCGCGGGATTAGTCGAGCGGTCTCAGGCGCTGCAGTCAAGGACCGTGCGGCCGGTCCCGGCAAAGGTTCGAGTCCTCCCTCGGGCATCGGTGTGTGTTGTCCTTAGGATAATTTAGGTTAAGTAGTGTGTAAACTTAGGGACTGATGACCTTAGCAGTTAAGTCCCATAAGATCTCACACACATTTGAACTTTAAAAAAAAAAAAAAACACTAAGAGAATATGTGCAAGTACAAAGACTAGGCCGGCCGCGATGGCCGAGCGGTTCTAGGCGCTACAGTCTGGAACCATGTGACCACTACGGTCGCAGGTTCGAATCCTGCCTTGGGCATGGATGTTTGTGATGTCCTTAGGTTAGTTAGGTTTAAGTAGTTTTAAGTTCTAGGGGACTGATGACCTCAGAAGTTAAGGCCCATAATGCTCAGAGCCATTTGAACAATTTTGAACCAAAGACCAAATGCTATCCCAGCTTACAGCACCTGTACGGATGGTATTGATCTAATGGAGTATCACTATGCACATAAAACCAAGTATGTGGTATTTATACATCTTGTAGCACACAGTTACAGTTTCAGGACTCAACAGTTTGCTCAAATTCCATAAAGATTGCAAGTTTCTTCAAGAACGACATGTTCCACTGTGCAAATTCCAAGCAGAAATTGTGGGTGGAATAGTAATGGAAGGGAAAGACAAATCAAATCGAGAATGCCCAAGTAAAGATTACATGCCAAAAAAAGAAAAGCTCTGTGACAACAATTCTGCCAGTTGTAGATTACCAAATCTACAACTATGATAATTGGCCTGTATGGAAGGAAACAAGAGGATGATGCGAGATACGTACCAAGATGGTATCATATGCATAGTGTGAAAAATGTGAAGTATTTTTGTGCTTAAATAAAGATAGATATTGTTTTGCAAGGTTTCATACATAAAAACTGAGAAATTAAGCTGGATAATAATTTCAGTTGCTTTTTTCTATTTTATTGTGAAAACGAATGAACAGTTTTGCATGATGTACTCTTATGTGAATCAGCTGCTGTTTTATAGCTTATAACAACCCGGCTGTAGATAGGTGAGTTTTATGGTGACATGCTGCTGTATGATAATAATCAGTTATTTACTTAATACTATGTGTAATAACTATAAGTAAATGCATTTCAAAGCAATCTGGTATAGATATATTCAGTTTTCAAGACAGAATATTCCATAAAAATGAAAGTAAAAGGGATTTTGGAACTAGAGCCTTTAAATTAAATCATAATCTTAACGACATGCTCTGCCATTCAGTATTTTATGCTGTCTATTGCTGTGACAAATACATCACATTAAAATTTGGGGTGGAAAACTCAAAAGAGCTATAACTGCACATGAAATACTCAAAGAAGCAATAATAAGAGGTTTTGGTGAAATAAAAATTTTTGGGAGTATGAGGAATGGTGTGGGGCATTATAGGGTTAAAGGAGATAAAGTACATATTGATATTAAAATAAAATAATTACATCAGATCAAAATTATTTGAGAAACTTTAAATTACAGTTAATTGAAGCAGATGTATTTAGCACATTTAGTTTATTAGATCTATTTAATTAAGAGGAAGGTAATTGGACTTTAACTTTTATTGAGAAATGATCTAATTAATGATGAAGATGCATTAGTGCATTAACCAACTTTTGTTGAGTGTAGTAATCAAAACTATTGAAATAATAGTAACAGTAAACAATCCTCAAATTTTCTTTCATACTGCGGTACAAGTTTATTGAATTAGTATCGTAATTAAACCTTAATACTTCACTATCTGAACCTCTATTTAGAACAATAAGCAATTGTTTTTGAAAATTTATTCTTTGTATCGTAATGACATCATATTCAACAAGAGCATCAAATAATTTCAAAAGAACAAACGTATGTCTCCAATTAATATCTTCAGTTGGCACAAACACATGTGGATGCATTTCTCCAATTATTTCATATTTCTCATAAGGCTACTCTACAAACACTTCCTCTCATCTTTTCAAGTCTTTATTACAAATTTGGAAATCTTTAATTCGTTCTTTTATGTTTCCAATTGTTGCTTGTAGTTTATTTGGCCATGTTTTTAATTGAAGGTAAAACTTCTTCAGTTACACAGTATTGTAACTATTCCATTTTTAGTTCATAATTGATTAATCTAAACCTGATTAATTAATATATATTGTATTTGGTTGCATACTTGAAGAGGTGACAAAATCAGTCCCCCTATATCAATACATATTTTTCTGTTTTTCTCAAATATAATTTCTGATAGCACTTTGTGGGTTTTCATCTTGCATTATTTCTGCAACATCCTTAGTTTTAAACCAGGGATTATTCCTTGTGTCAATTATCACAAGAACCTCTTTATATTTATAAACAATCCTTCTGGAATTTGGAAATAAATTAATCAAAGTGGATGTACTTCAGATTGCCTCCATTTTCCAGAAAACAATTTTTATTAGATTTTTTTTATTTTTATTAATCACAATATTATGTGGCTGAATATCTGAAGGGGTGTTCATACAGTCGAGTACATTGTAGTCAATAAATTATGTACTGCAAATAAAGTGACGCCAAAGTAGCTACAAGCCAGATTCAATAGCAAGTCTAGGAATGAAAAAAGTGCTAAAGTGTAAACAAAAATGTGAGGTTTCATTATGAGAAGTGAAATTAGAGAGTATTCATCAAAAGAGAAACATTAATTACGAGTTGTATAGCTTACATTTAGAGTGAGCAGAGCTTATAATTTCTTTAATGTTTAATTTTTTGTTTTGTGTTGGAAGGGACATTGTTCACAAAGTATCTAATGAGACAAGGCTAAGACATGATAGTAAAATTAACTTTAAAGTTGATGGGCCAATCTGTGGGTCTTAATACAAGTAGTGAATGGTAGTTTAGTTTTCGTCTGAGAGTGGTAAATTTGACAAACATTAGCTTTAATGAACAGGAGAATGTAATGTTAAGCAAAGGCCTGAAATGTGATGTGAATACTAAGAATGATGGCAGGGCAATTAAAGATACTGTTGTGAATGCGAAGCACGCAACTGACACTATAAACTTCAAAGACTGAACAAAGTAGGACTTTATTAGCTGTAAACATAATTATTAATAGTGAATTTAATAGGTCTCCAATAATAATACTAATAATAATAATAATGAAAAAGTAATTGTGGGTAGGATTAATAACAAACTTAATGATGAAGATGCCATTATTACGAAGACAAACAAATGAAACTCAGTGGGGTTAGTGGCGATATCTGAATATGACTAAGACTAACAAACATTTCGATGAAAATAATATTAAAAGGATCTATAGGGGTCTAAATTCTGAAACACAGAAAGAAAACTGAATGAAAAGATGTAAAATGCTATTTTCATGTAGAAAAATACGCTAGCTTAAGATCATGAATCCTACACACCTACACTCAATGTATAGCTTAAGGTCCACAAGGAAAATGTGCCAATGAGACCAACTGTTCACGAGAGGTAGCCCTTTCAATATAGTTTCCAGAAAACTCACATTGTTTTAAAGAAACATTTTCACCACATAATAAACTTATGCACTAGTATATCACTAACAGCCTCATTGAAATTATTAGAAAGAACCTAAACGATCGGTACAGGCTTTCTATATACGAAATTGACGAGTTTCTTAGATCTCTTGTCGCTAATGTGAAGTATAAGTACCTTAAATATAATATTGAAGTCCTCCAAAACGACGGAATTAGCATGGAAAGTTCTGTTCCTGGCTTGCTGGCCAATATCTTTATTAACTACCTTATAAACAGGTTTTTCATTGAATAGGTGTGGCTGGTGCTTCTGCTTCTGGACTGAGAAGCAGTGATGTCAGAAATGGCAGTGGAGCGGCAGTAAGGGCTGATGATGATGCTGACCGGTGCAGTTCTAACGTCGGTGGTGGTAGCAGCGGTCGCAGTGGAGGTAAAGTGCATGCTGAAGTAATGTCATCAGCAAATGAGGGGTCAGTTAAGCCTGAGGATCCAGTGTGTGTTAATGGGAACCCGTATAGGGCCACCCAAGTAGTGGGGAAGGTGGGAAAGGTGCGGAAAAATTTGAAATTTGTGGTAAGGTCTTATGGGATCAAACTGCTGAGGTCATTGGTCCCTAAGCTTAAGCACTACTTACCTAACTTAAACTAACTTACGCTAAGGACAACCCACACACCCATACCCGAGGGAGGATTCGAACCTCCGACAGAGGGAGCTGCGCGGACCGTGACAAGACGCCTGAGACCACGCGGCTACAACGCACGGCAAAGGTGCGAAAAGTAGGAAGGGACAGTGAGCTGGGGGCAAAGGAGTAACTGGAGGCTAGAGTGGAGTACAGGTGCGAGTAAATGACTGTGGACGTTGTAGTTGTGGCTTGATACTGCGTAGAATGTGGACAATAGCGACGGTGGTTAGCAGGTGATGAAACGGTGGTGACTAGCTGATGGAGAAGACTGGCAACAAAGGTGTGGGCTGGTGATCACTGGCGATAACCAATGGTGAGGACGAGGTCTGGCTGCAATAGTTATAACTGACAGCGAGGACTGGCAACAAAGGCAATGACTAACAGCGATGACTGTCAGCAAGGGCGATATCTGGCAGTGAAAGCGATGACGGACAGTGGTGACCAGCAGCAAAGGCAATGACAGACAGAAACGGTGATGACGTACATAACAACAGCTGGATACTTTCGTTACCGAGATCCCAACCCTGAGAGCAGCCCAGGCAGTTGTTTGTGGGAGAAATATTCCTGACAAATGACCTGATCATCATACTGAACTGGAGCTGCTATATTGAACGATGTCATTGTGAGGTTTCAGTCATATCGATTTAAGAAACTTGTCATTCTCACGTGTTATCATGTTCTGCTTCCGCTGCGAATTGGTGTTCTTGATGGCTGTGGGCATCGCATTTATACTTTATATACATGCTGGTGAATAAGATGAAGACATACTATAATTTACTCATCCTGAAAATAGACTAGCTTCCCGTTCTGATCTATGATATTCAACTTGAGATGGTCTAATGTCCGAACGGGCGCTGGAAGGTAGATTGGATTGCTAGGTACCTCAACAATTTTGTGACCTAGATCTACCATACAACAAAAATCCGTTGATTATATGAATTAATCTATAATTAAGGTAGGAATTCTTTGTCATATTACACTCAGTAGGGTCATACTAACAGGTGGAATATCCAGTTGTTGATTCGCTTCATGAACTGACTATCGTGCTTAAAGTCTACTGTCCCTTCCATTGTTTGTATCTCGGTTTTAGGTGTATTAAAGTTTGTACGTTACTCAGACCTTTGTAAAAATCGTTTTATGTAAGCATTCATAGCTTCACTATCATATGAGCCAGTAGGTATTTCTACAAATATACCGCTTGCTAGATGTAGTTTATTGTTCACTTCAGTGGTGGTAGGTATACTATTGTATGTTTTCCGACCAATCAATGCGATTATCCACTCTTCCTTGCTTTGGTCTATTGGGGGAGAGTACTTCGCTCTTAATACTGATGAATATTCTTTCAAATCAAGAGTGTCTAACTGGTAGTATCGCCGTAAGTTTTTTATTATTATTTTTTTATTAACAATGCCAGCCCTTTCCTGTGCGATTTTTAATATAATCCTTTACTGATAGCGATGGCCTACAATACCGTATTATGCCTACGGATTTTTCTTCTTCTTTTGTAGTGTACAATGAGCTGCATTCATAATTTGCTTGGAATTTATTTCAGCGTCAAATTTAAGTATGGCACGCATTGATTTATCAAGTACAGACGTTGCAATACATTGTCTTATGTCTATGTCCTTTCTTCCACATATTTGCTTGATTTTTTTAGCTAATATTTGATCTCCAAAGTGACTGTATTTGCAACATAAGAAATATCATGCTCCCTGCAAGCGTAGTCTGGTATATTAATTCCTTTATTGCCACAACCTAAATGAATTTTAAGCATCATTCCTGCTCCACGGTAGTTGTATTCAGGGATACGCAGTTCAGCTAATAACTTGTCGAGAATGCCACGACCTCCACGTCTGACTCGCTTCCTAATGCTCATCTCATGCAGAAGCATGGTCAGACGTTTATGTATTCTGTTTACATAACAAACCTTTCACATTCATCCAGCTGTTGTGCTCTAATGAAAAGCCAGACCACTTGACTTAAGCTTGCTCCCTTGACATTTTATGACACGCTCTATAAGAAACACGTGTGGTTAAGAGCTTTTCTGTAATTCCTCTATGTAAAAACATATGAAAATTCCTTCATCTTAGGTGTCCTTTAAGATGTAAGTTCAGGGGTTTGTGCATTCCACTTTGCAAATAGTGAATATCTCCTTTGACCAGTTCGGCAGGTAAGACTTCTCAAACGCAATTTTGAATTTCGAAATAAATACCACCTCACTTACATTTAGTATCTGCTTGCATGGATTCACCATCATAAAACTACTGTGTGCTGTATTTAGAAGTCCATTGTCACATACACCAGTAGATCTCATTTTAATCGCATCATGTCTAGTTCGATTATACTGCTCATTTATTTGTGGTAAAACGTCGTCATATGTATGACTCGCAAAGATTAAATCTCATCCACACTCAGTTTTTTATCGTCCTGTTCAAATGTTACGAAATACGTGCTTTCATGTGCGAGAATGTTGAATAGTGCTTCATTCCGTGTCGTTCCATTACCTATTTGAAATGTCTATTGTAAAATACACATCAACAGTCGGTTTGAAGGTTGTCAGGACACTGACTCATCGCCATCTCCAACAGATATTCAGACACTTGCACAACTTCCTTCATCGGCTGGGGCCAGGCGAATTTGAAATATGTATCATGACCATTAAATTATTTTAAGAATTTATTGAAATGTGAATACCGTCTCATATCTACGAGATTGGCCTGCCATAAATCATCTAAATCTCATATATGATGCAGCTATGCAGGAATGTTTTGTGTGCATGTTTGTGAAGCTCATGAATAACTGTCTCCATAATTACTCGATGATATGTCATTCCTGAAGCTCTGAAATGACTGATATGATTTGATCCACGTGAGCTGTATTCCCTGCTACGGCCAGTGCTGTGAGCACTCATAACTGTTCTATGATTTAGTTTAGATCATTGTATTATATATATTCTAGAGGTAGAGTGTTCAGTCTTTCATGATACGAATTCATCCCTTTGCCCGTGCCGTATGTACCTTTTAAAGCAGGTTTAATAAAATTATTGTATTTCTTACTTTTAGAGCGGTTTGTTCGTCCATTTGGGGTTGCCGTTCCTTTGTACGTTTGTTATACATAATATTTAGGGCTTGAAAGTTTGAAAATATTAACTTTTATAAACCTGGTGTTCCCTCAGATTTCTTATTCCCGACCTGTACCGCATCCCTGATTAAACTTACAGGGTGCCTGCCCGGCATATATGGCTCATCGTTGCTGACACCGTATATGGCGGCGTCTAACTCAATACCACTACTACCGTTAATGTAATCGGTAGTAGTGTTCACTTCTTATTTATCCTCGTCTTCTTCTGTCTCCACCTGCAGTTTCTCAGAACCTTTTCAGATTTTCAGTTACTTGTTTAAACATTTCTGAGAGACGCTGATCTCACTGCAGCTGTCCTAATTTTAGCAGTCGTAATTTCCGTCGAATAGCTTTCTCCTCTTCTGTAACTTTACTCTGGGATTACTTCATTTCTATTTCCCTGGTAAAACCAAACGTATCCCTTAGTATTTGGTTGATTTCTTCAATTCTGTCATTCAACATCGAACGGTGAATACGTACTGCCTTGGGAAGGCTTCCCAGTTCCGTTAATTTTGCGTTGATTGCGTTAATTTTTCTATCAGCGGATAGATGTATGTTTGGTCTGTGCTTCGCACGAGTGTCTGCGACATGTACAAATTTGTCCGTAGTCTACAGCAAACTGATATAGTTGCGTATTGATACACTACTTTTTAAGCAGAAATTCCTCGGAGTTTCGTCTGTATGACAACCGGTGATATATACACTCCTGGAAATGGAAAAAAGAACACATTGACACCGGTGTGTCAGACCCTTTTGCAGGCAGGCCAAATTTGGGAAAGGGGATTTCCCCATGGGCCACAACACTAATTTTTATTTCGTTAACCAAAACAAGTAATAAATATCCAAAAAATTTCAATAAAATAAAAAAAATCTGAGGAAAAAATTATTTATTAGATAATTTAATGAAACACAATGTTAGTGGTACGCCTGGCTATATTTAGATGAGCTAAGTGAATCAATGTTGATGAGGATTGAAGTTTTAGGTACAAGCAGTGTTTTCCAGATTAACATCTACATCTACATCTACATACATAGTCCGCAATCCACCATACGGTGCGTGGTGGAGGGTACCTCATACCACAACTAGCATCTTCTCTCCCTGTTCCACTCCCAAACAGAATGAGGGGAAAATGACTGCCTATAAGCTTCTGTACGAGCCCTAATCTCTCTTATCTTACCTTTGTGACCTTTCCGTGAAATGTAAGTTGGCGGCAGTAAAATTGTGCTGCAGTCAGCCTCAAATACTGGTTCTCTAAATTTCCTCAGTAGCGATTCACGAAAAGAACGCCTCCTTTCCTCTAGAGCAGGCTCGTCCAAACTGTGCCCCTGGGGCGTTAGCGCCCGCGATCACCCGCGGCCAGCGCCCCAGGCGAATTCGTATGTTGTCGCAGTGGCCGAGCCGTGTCGCTTAGCTGGCCGTGCAGACCGCCCGCCGAGCCTCGCTATGCCGCTGTACGCAAATATTGCAATAGATAAAAATTTATTTTGCGACCACACATCGCTGTCCTTTTCAGCGGAACTGGGGAAAACTCATCTAAAACCAATCTTTTTTGTTAGTTTTTTAGTTGAGTTTCAATGAATGAAACAATTAATTGTTAAAGTAAAGTAAAAAAAAAAAAACAGAGCTGTAATTGTATGTTCTTTTTTGGCGTGGTACGAGCAGGAAACAGGTGGGCAAAGTTTGTGCACAAGTTACAAATGATCGCTGAGAATTGGGAAAGCAGGGAAACCCTTTGCTGCTGGGATCTAATGGCTCTGAGCACTATGGGACTCAACGTCTGAGGTTATTAGTCCCCTAGAACTTAGAGCTAGTTAAACCTAACTAACCTAAGGACATCACACACATCCATGCCCGAGGCAGGATTCGAACCTGCGACCGTAGCGGTCTCGCGGTTCCAGACTGCTGCGCCTACAACCGCACGGCCACTTCGGCCGGCTTTGCTGCTGGGAATCTCATCAAGGATTGCCTGGTCGACTCGGCGGCTTGTATTTGTCCACCAGACCTCACGGAAAAATTTGAAAAAATAGCTCTTTCGCCTCAAACTGTTGCTGACAGAGTCGAAGATATGGTCTCAGATAGAAATCAGCAATTAATGGAGAGAGCGGCAAACTTCATTTTACTTTCTATCGCTCTTGATGAGTCCGCGGACGTTGCGGACATATCTCAGCTCGTCATATTCATTCGAGGTGTCGACGACAATCTGCGTGTCACAGAAGAATTTCTCGACCTTATGCCATTAAAAGACACAACCACGGGTTTGGATATTTTTCTAGCCGTGGGAAACGTGTTAGAGTCAATGGGTTTAAAATGGGAACGCCTGACCAGTGTAAACAAGAGATGGAGCCCCTGCGCTACGAGGGATACGCACTGGATTTCTGAGTTACGTGAGGTGAAAAATGGCTGAAGTCGGCTGTTCCTTATTCGCGACAGTTCATTGTCTGATACACCAGGAGGCACTTTGCGCGAAAATTGTCAACATAAAAAATGTTATGGACACAGTTCTTCGAACGGTTAATTACCTACGCTCGCATGGACTCACACATCGCCAATTTAAAGAATTTCTGTCTGATATCGAAGCAGAATACCCGGACATGCCCTACCACACGGAAGTAAGATGGCTGAGCTGAGAAATGGTGCTTCATCGATTTTTCTCCTTGAGGGGCGAAATAAATACCTTTTTGGAAATGAAAGGACGTCCAGAAGAATTACTTTGTGATCCTAAGTGGGTGGCGAATTTGGCTTTTCTGAGTGACCTTACTGGTCATTTAAATACTTTGAACATTTCACTCCAACGCGAAAATCACTGCGTCGTTGATTTAGTGCAGACGATTCCAAAAAAAAAAAAAAAACCTACTTTGTGGGAAAAACAGTTACGTGAGAAGAATTGTGGACACTTTCCTGCACTAGACAGCGTTAAAGAAGATGTGGATTTTTCAGATTATGTTGCAATCATTTGCGAATTACAAGAACGGTTTGAAAACAGATTTTTGGAGATAATTGAGCTTCAATCGGCCTTAGATATATTTGTTCGCCCGCATTCCCTTCGGCATAGGACGTCTCACAAGTGCTTCAACTAGAGCTGATTGACCTGTAGTGCGATATCCGCCTGAAGGACCGCTTTCTCATGTGTAAAACTTTGGATGACTTTTACAGCTGTCTTCCACGAGAGAAATATCCTCTTTTGTACAAGCACGCGCCCTAAGTTCTCTCAATGCTTGGTTCCATGCATATTTGTGAGCTCTTTTTCTCTCTTTTAAAGCTTGCTAAAACTAAGAACCGTTCATTACTTGGCGATAAAAATTTGACTAATTCTTTGAGGTTATCAGTCTCAGGGAATATTGTACCTAACACTGACAAAACCGTTTCCTCGAAAAAGAAAAAAGTGTAAAATATTAATTGTCTTCTTTAACGATGTTGACTGTAATTTTTTTTTTATAAGTTTTCAAACTTAGTCGGTTAAAATTATTACGTACAAAACAGCAAAATAGGGACCCGACTTCTACACTCTGAAAAGGGATGCAAAGAGATGTAGCCCAAAGTATAACAAAAAATATTTACTTGTAACTGCTAACAGTAAGAATGAGACTCTATATCCCTTACATAAAGTTGTTTCTAAAATAGAATATTTATGACTCTAGTTCATTTAAGAAACTGATATATTTTTCAGAAGACGCCTATTGTACATGTGACGAGTGTGCATGTGCAGTACTAGTAGAATGAACCTGTGGGTCAGAAAACAACTAAGATGTTCTTCGATTCTTGTTTTGGATATTGTTGTCTAAAGCTTTGCATAGTAATTCTGCCACACGAACACTAGTTGTTACCTAAACGGTAAATGGTTTGCTTGTTTTACCGCTCATCGGCCTCTTTTACAGGGGTGCGCTTCCTCTGTTATTTTGTTTGCGTTGGATCTGACTGCGCGACAGTCTACCGCAGAGCAGTGTTGTGCGGTCTCACTCGTTCCTCTCTCTCGCGCTCCTATGCCGACACTAGCGACACACGGTCACGGCCGGGGCTCCGAACTACACTGCCTGGCACCCGCGGGGCGCGGGCGCGCCCGCCGGCCGCAATTCTTGGATGAGCCTGCTCTAGAGACTCTCACCCGAGTTCCTGAGGCATTTCCGTAACACTCGCGTGATGATCAAACCTACCAGTAACAAATCTAGCAGCCCGCCTCTGAATTGCTTCTATATCCTCCCTCAATCCGACCTGATAGGGATCCCAAACGCTCGAGCAGTACTCAAGAATAGGTCGTATTAGTGTTTTATAAGCGGTCTCCTTTGCAGACGAACCTCATCTTCCCAAAATTCTACCAATGAATCGAAGACGAGTATCCGCCTTCCCCACAACTGCAATTACATGCTTGTCCCACTTCATATCGCTCTGCAATGTTACGCCCAAATATTTAATCGACGTGACTGTGTCAAGCGCTACACTACTAATGGAGTATTCAAACATTACAGGATACTTTTTCCTATTTATCTGCATTAATTTACATTTATCTATATTTAGAGTTAGCTGCCATTCTTTACACCAATCACAAATCCTGTCCAAGTCATCTTGTATTCTCCTACAGTCACTCAATGACGACACCTTCCCGTACACCGCAGCATCATCAGCAAACAGCCGCACATTGCTATCCACCATATCCAAAAGATCATTTATGTAGATAGAAAACAACAGCAGACCTACCACACTTCCCTGGGGCACTCCAGGTGGTACCCTCACCTCCTATGAACACTCACCATCGGGGACAACGTACTGGGTTCTATTACCTAAGCAGTCTTCGAGCCACTCACATACTTGTGAACCAATCCCATATGCTCGCACCTTAGTTAGGAGTCTGCAGTGGGGCACCGAGTCAAACGCTTTCCGGAAGTCAAGGAATATGGCATCCGTCTGATACCCTTCATCCATGGTTCGCAAGATATCATGTGAAAAAAGGGCGAGTTGCGTTTCGCAAGAGCGATGCTTTCCAAAGCCGTGCTGATGCAAGGACAGCAACTTCTCTGTCTCAAGGAAATTCATTATATTCGAACTCAGAATATGTTCGAGAATCCTGGAACAAACCGATGTTAAGGATACTGGTCTGTAATTTTGAGGATTCGTCCTCAGTATTTCATGTACTCATTTTTTATCTGACGTAATTTATCCGACTAAAAAGCTGTTCACATTTGTTTCCAGATAATGAAATCATCAATAAAGCAGGAAAGAAGCAGGAAATTTCTTCTTGGCCAAACATGTTTTATAGAATTCTTTCAAATCACCCTGATTAAATTTATCCTTTAGCTGCGCGTCACACTACATTTTACAGTATTCCGTTTGTAAATGTTAGTAAATGCAGAATTCGAATTTCAAGCCAGATTACACAGAAGAGTATTCAATAGCTACCACCTGTGTGACGTCCGATTGCTTTGACAGTGAAGGAAAATGAGTTACGTTTATTGTTCGTAATTCTTGTCCCCAAAGATTCATTTGGATTGCGGAAATAATATCAGACATGACACTGATCAGTTTTTCTTTTCCTTGTAGTCCAGTATTAACGTGATTTAGGTGGCTGTTTATATCGACCAAGAACGCAACGACGAAACGCCACTCATTATCTTTAAACTCTGGGATACTCTTTGACTTGCTACAAGGAATGAGTATATTTCTTGCTTCAAATCACTCTAACTTATTCAATATTTTGGCACGGGCCAGCCGTCTTACTTCTGTATAAAATGTGACACTATCATGTTCCGAATCCAAAGACTTGAGAAACTCGTGGAACTGATCGTTGTTCAATCATTTAAGCTTAATAACGCTAACTATCTTGACGACTGCCTTCATGATATGGTCCATTTTGAGGGACCTGGTACATAAATTCTTTTGGTGGATAATGCATCGAAAATTTAGTATCGATGTATTGCCAACTCTTCGAGTATTTGTGTAATCAGTTGAACTAAACCTTCATGTTTCCCAACCATTGCTGGAGTACCATCAATTGTTAGCCTCGATAGGCTGTTCAGTTTTAACGAAAAGCGATTTAATGTCGATGCACCTGCTTCCAACAGATCTCATGACTTCGTGGTATCCTTAAGTGGATACAGTGCTGCTAATTTTCTGTTTTATTAAAATATCCATCAACATCCCTGATATAAATCCCCATTTTGGCTTTACCCGCCATATCTGTGCATTCGTCCAATGCAAGAGAGTTCAGATGCACTATTTTTTTAAGAAAAAGTTATCTTCAACTTGTTTTCGAATCTCATCCACACGTCTAGTAATAGTTTGACAAGACAGGCTTATTTTTGAGAACTCCTTTTCTTTGCTGGACACACAATTTTAATGACGCTCTCCAAGCATCCTATAACCATTTCGCCATCTGAATATGGCTTTCTTTTTTTGCCTCTTATCATACGTACTGCATCATTCGCTTTTACATAGCATGTTAACTCTTAATTCCCTCTTGTAAATATCGTATCTGTTGTTGAGTAGAAAGTTTTCTTCTTAAGTCGTTTATCTCGTCTCGTCGGAATTATCCTTAGTACCTATCAAATAAAATTGCATGTTTAGTCTCGTAATGCCGTTTGATGTTACACTCTCTTGAAACCAAGACAGATTCATTGCATATAAAGCATATGGGTTTTGTTTTAAATTGCACAAAAAATAGTTTGTAGTTCATTTGTCTCGATATCTTCTCAACTCTTCTGTAACTTTCCTCTTCAGTCCAATGTCTTTATTAGTTGACCCTATTCCAAGTTTTCGTCTTGAAACGTTGCAGATACCTTCTTTTTTACCGTGAGTCCGAAACAAAGACATAAAAAAAATGGAAAACTATTTTAGAATGTGCAAATGAAACCCTTTCATACGATGTTTCACTTGATCGAGCAACCTTACTTAAAATTTCGCCCCCTATTTTGGCTTCTTTGGCTATCAATGTTTTTGAAAACTTGTAAATTTCAAGTCGATAGCATTATTAGTTGCTGAATGCAAGAAAGAGAGAGAGAGAGAGAGAGAGAGAGAGAGAGAGAGAGAGAGAGAGAGAGATGGACGAAGCTACTAGGATTCATTTTCTACCATTTGAAGGCAGAACCCTTAAACATCACTAGTGAAATATATTTTTAAAATTGAGTACTAATTTACTTTGTACTAAAAAATTTAAAAGTAGGTACTCAGACAAAAACCAACGCTATTGTCAGTTAGTACACCAGCACACCATACTTGAATACACAAAATAAAGGCAAGCCTACTGAAGTTAATCAAACGTCACAGATTAATTGAAAAAATGAATGCTAGCTTTACTGATAGTAGGTCTATTACAATCTAATGCGCATCACGTATACATGTAAAGTGACGTAAGTTTAAGACCGATAGCCTTGCGGGTTTGTACTACAATGGACTACGGAATATATTGGCTGTGTCTGAAGCTTGTCTCACTTGCGCAGTATGACAGACGTACCTGTTTCACAGTTTACGCTCTCACTGTTTGTTGGCTGACAGGCTGTATATCTACACGAGAGATTTACAAAATAAACTCAGAATTTTGACTTATTTTCAAAAACGATTATACAATAAAATCTGCCCGCATCTCGTGGTCGTGCGGTAGCGTTCTCGCTTCCCACGCCCGGGTTCCCGGGTTCGATTCCCGGCGGGGTCAGGGATTTTCACTGCCTCGTGATGGCTGGGTGTTGTGTGATGTCCTTAGGTTAGTTAGGTTTAAGTAGTTCTAAGTTCTAGGGGACTGATGACCATAGCTGTTAAGTCCCATAGTGCTCAGAGCCATTTTTGAACAATAAAATCTAACGATAGTTGTGTTAATGAGCTGAGATATTCATATTATAATGGGATATGATACGAACGACGCTTGATGGAATGCTCTTTTGCGGGTCGCATGCAGCTCACGGGCCGCGGGTGCTACCCCTGGTCTATGTCAACCGCCATATAATTTCCTCATTTTATCAATAACGGGAAAGCCATACTGCCTATGATTCCACCAATCCTCGCATATGCTAACAAATTAATTGCACATCATCTCGGTTCCTACATGCACTTTCTCGACATATTTTAGACCCGTATTGTCCTGTTTGATTGTGACAATAAGGTTTGCATTATCCCTTCTGGTATTCTGGGGAAGACATTGAGATTACAGGAAAGCTGACGCCGAAAAGCGTTGAAGTCAGCGAGTTCCTTGCTAGAACTCGTAGTGATACTTACATTCATACCGTTACCTGAATCTGCATGTTTGTCAAACACGAGTTGATAACGTTCATGCCGAAACTCTTCGTCTTGCTGTACCTGCTACTGCCATGACTGGTGCTAATTCTGCAGAGGCTCTTGTGGATCTTCCTGTTCCTGTAGCGGAAAATTCTTATTATTATTTGCTGCTGCTGCCGCTATTGCTGGAGATCTCTGCCGTCCTCATTCTGCATTTGGTGATGCTGTTCAGGATGACGACACCGCCAACTATGATTATGCATGAATAAGAGCAAGCACCGATGGTTGTTGTACCGCTCTCTTATATAGGTGCTCGTTCTGTAATGAAATACGAGTAGAACGGCTAGTGTTTCGATCTTTCCAGAGACTTCTGTAGGATAAACTTCTGATACCTCCAGAGAAGGCATTAATTCCAGCCACTACGATTTATCCAGTGACGATTGAGAGATGACGCTATTTTCAGTTAAATACCTCACGCTCTCTAATTGATGGTACTAATATTATAAACTAAAAAGCTTTAAATGTGCTTCGGTTGGACTGCTTAAACTCTCTCTCGGACAAGAAGGTAAGAAACAAACAACCTCTCTATCGTTGCTCACTCGTAATTGACCGCAATTGTGTCTCTGACTTAGCAAATCCGCCACAGAAGCCCGAGCATCCCTAGCCTTTGGAGTGTACCTGTAACTGCAGTATCTTTTTGTGTAATTGCTAATAGAATGACAAGAGATCAAATTTCAGGTGGATGCTAGAGCACTGGTCTCACTTATAAAGCTTCCTGCTTTCCATGGCTTAGGTTCTTCGCAGTTGTTACCCTCAGCAATAAACGCTGAGGTAGTCGCTTGAGCGGTCAGACCACATACATGTGTTGTGAGGGTCCAGTATCCATCGTCCTTTTAGCACCACGACGAGGCCCCTGGGCAGTCTACATGACTTTTACACCGTAAGTTGTCTGTGCACTATCCAGTTCATTTTATTTTAGGGGTTGGGGGAGGTGGCGCAGTGTTAAGATACAGGGCTAGTATTCAGAAGGACGTGGCTCAAACAAATTCCTGCCCTGCCATCCAGTTTTAGGTTTACTGTGAGTTCTCTAAACCGCTTTATGTGAGTACTGCGAGGCTCTTATGAAACATCAAGACCGTTTTCCTTCCCATCTTTTCGCAACCTAAGCTTGTGCTCAGAACGTAATGGTCTCGTCGATGAGACATTATATTCTAATCTTTTTGTTCATAATAGAGTACACCGGTAGTAAATACGTGCGGTAGATGTAAAGTATAGGAGAACATGATGACTAATTGTCTAACGTGATGAGAGCCTTCCCACCAACGTCAGTCCTCTAAAACAACCCGACATAAGAAACAGTGTGAGCAAGAACGGGACTCGAACCACGAACTTTGCCTTAGACAGGCAATGCTCTTGCAGAGAGATATATCCAGGCTAGGGCTGTGGCTAAGCCATTTCTTTTCTTTCGAGAGTGCTCATCCCGCAAGGTGTGCAGCAAAATGTTTGTGAAATTTGGACGTAGAAGAGAGGTACTGGCGGAAGTAAAGTTGAGAGGTCGGGTCGTGAGTCGTGCCTAACGGCTCAGTTGGTAAGAGTTTTGCCAGTGAAAAGCAAGTTTTTTTGTTCGAATCCTAGTCTGGTACACAGTATTAAACTACGAGGAAATTTCAAAACTGAGCACACTCCGCTACAGAGTGAAACGAGAACTCTTGTAAAAGTACCATGGGTTTTATGGGAACTGCCTGAGAAACTGGAGTAAGATGGACTCGACAGCGAATACACTGTCTGATCAACAGTATCCAGACACCTTTTGTTGGATACCCCCCTCGCCTTTATGACGGCATGAACTCTTCCGAGGCACTATCACTGAGGTGTCTGAATGTCTGTGGAGGAATGGCAGCCATTCTTCCTCAAGAGCCGAAACCAGAGAAGGTAGTGATCTTGGACGCTGCGGCCTGGTGCGAATTCGACGTTCTAACACATGCCAGAGGTGTTTCGTTGAGTTCAGATCGGGACTCTCGTTAGGTCAGTCCATGTCAGAAATGTTATTGGCCATAAACCTTTGCCTCACAGATGCTGTTGTATGACATGCTGATACAATCATCGTCTCCAATCTGTACCTCTACTGTACGCAGTGTACAATGCTGTAAAGTGTGTTCGTATCCTACCGCATTTGGCGTTTCTTAAGCGCAATAAGAGGGCCATATCCTGACAACGAAAACCACCACCATAATGTAACACAACTCCTCTTTACTCCCCTGTTGGCACTACACATGGTGGCATCTAATGTTCCACAGGCATTGACCAAAATCGAATCCTTACTTCATATTGCCACAGGGTATGTCGTGATTCATCACTCATAATCACTCGTACCTAGTCATCCACTGTACAATGGTGTCGCTCTTTACACCACCTCAAGCGTCACTTAGGATTGATTACAGAGATGTTTGGCTTATGAGGAACTGCAGCACCATTGTTCCCCATTCTTTTTAACTCTCCACACACAGTCATTGTGCTAGCTGGACTACTGGTAGCAGTTTGGAGCTCAAAAGCGAGTCCTTCCACTGCTTTCCTGTGATTTTTTACAACCACCACCCGCAGTACTCGATGGTCCTATCCGTCAATGCATGAGGTCTGCCTTGTCTTGATGGGTGTGGTTATACTTTCACGTTTTCATTCAGAATCACGTTACCGACACTACAGCTGGGCAGCTTTAGAGGGATTGAAATGACTTCCAATGACTCGTCCACATTCTAAGTCACTGAACTCTCATAACCGACCTATTCTGCTGTTACTGTTTCTCTACTGAGAATAAAATACTCACCGTCTCCTTTTACACTAGCGGGTCGGCCTCTCGTGACATCTAATGGTCAATTCCGCATTACATAGGGGTGTCCGCATGCGTTTGATCAGACAGTGTAAATCTAACCAGCTCGAATCCTGGCTCCGCATTTGGTCTACGGATGCTCTGGCGGCGGCGCCTTCGTGTGGTTCTTGTGAACACGGGTCAGTGGTTTTTACTGATGGTAAGTAGCTTAAGCAATTAGTTAGAACGATTCCTTTTTTTTTGGTCATTGGTTTCAACAGCCCACTGACTGAAAACATTTTTGGTCTCGGTGCATTCACTCTTTTTCATAAAGCCATTCATGAAGTGGTCCATATTTTAAAGTACGATAATGCCACGGTAACATGTGAAAGACACTGAGGAGCCAAAGAAACTGGCATACCTGCCTAATATCGTTTGGGGTTCCGCAAGCACCCAGCAGTTCCGCGGCACGATGTGGCATGGACTCGACTAATGGCTGAAGTAGTGCTGGAGGGAACTGACACCATGAATCCTGCAGGGCTGTCCATAAATCCGTACCAGTACGAGGGGGTGGAGGTCTCTCCTGAACAGCACGTTGCAAGGCATTCTAGATATGCTCAATAATGTTCATGTCTGGGGAGTCTGGCGACCAGTGGAAGTGCTTAAACTCAGAAGAGTGTTCCAGGGGTCACTCTGTAACAATTCTGGACGGCTGGGGTATCGCATTGACCTGCTGGAATTGCCCAAGTCCGTCGGAATGTACAATGGACATGAATGGATGCAGGTGATCAGACAGGGTGCTTACGTACGTGTCACCTGCCAGAGTCGTATCTAGGAGTATCACGGTCCCATGTCACTCCAATTGCCCATGCCCCACACCATTACAGAGCCTCCATCATCTTGAACAGTCCCCTGCTGACATGCACGGTCCATGGATTCATGATGTTGTCTCCATACCAGTACACGTCCACCCGCTCAATAAAATTTGAAACGAGACTCGTTCGACGACATAACGTGTTTCCAGTCATCAACAGTCCATTACTACGGGCTCAGGCGAGGTGTAAAGCTTTGTGTCGTGCAGTCATGAAGGGTACACGAGTGGGCGTTCGGCTCCGAAAACCCATATCAATGATGTTGCGTCGAATCGTTCTCACGCTGACACTTGTTGATGGCCCAGCATTGAAATCTGCAGCAATTTGCGGAGGGGTTGCACTTCCGTCACACTGAACGATTCTCTTCAGTAGTCGTTGGTCTGGTTCTTGCAGGATCTTTTTCGGGCAACAGCGTTGTCGGAGATCGATATTTTAGCAGATTCCTGATATTCACGGCACACTCGTGAAATGGTCGTACGGGAAAATCCCCACTTCATCGCTACGCCGGAAATGCTGTGTCCCATCGCTCATGCGCTGACTACAACACCACGTTCAAACTCACTGAAATCTTGATAACCTGCCATTGTAGCAGCAGTAACCGATCTAACAACAGCTCCAGACACTTGTCTTTTATAGGTGTTGCCGACCGCAGTACCATATTCTGCCTGTTTACATGTCTCTGTAGAATATGCTCGTCTATATCAATTTCTGTGGCACTTCAGTGTAAATGTTGCAGTGTGATGCATGTTCGAACAGTGAAATGAATTCTGAAATGCCAATGCAGTTCCTCAACTCTCAGTTATGACACATTGAGCAGTAGCGAAATCATGTGTTGTGAACAGAGTTGCAGAACTACCGTAGACTATCATAAGTAAGGGTAGAATACCATAGTTTTCCTAATAGTCTGTAAAGAATGTAACTGCGTTACTTGTAAGTTACGTGTGTTGCATATTTATGGGGCGTTACGTCTTTTTGAGTGATTTTTGTTCCACATGTGATCAGTGACTTACTATATTGCGCTAGAAAATGACTGCGGCGAATTATATAAAAACTGAGTGAGGACATACAAAGTGCCATGTAACCTACCAAACATTTTTGTTCTACATAGTTATCTTCTCGTCTGTTGCTTTATAGCCAAATCCGAATTGTCAATATTTAATTCAGCTTTTATATGAAAATTGTTAATTTGTAACGTGAAATAGACGGATGTCGTAATAAAAAATTAAAAAATACAGATTTTTACAGATAGCACTAGAAAAAGCAATTTCATCAAGAGGAGGTAAAATAAAAAAAGCAAAACGAAAACATATTAAGGATCGCTTCAATACTTCGTCGAGCTTATATAAAACATGTTTCTGTTATTCATGAACACCTTTGCACCTATCAGTAACGTCATTAAACTCTTGCCTTTGATCATGATGAAGAACTATTGATTACAAAATAACAACAATAATTATATAGATTTCTTTATATTCGTGCATGTACATTGCATTTGCATCAAAAGTATCTGATTTAGTGACATAAAAGAGCAGAAGTTACTTTATCAACTAATTTTTATACTTATAAAATGCGTTTTATATTTTGTAGGGATATAAAATACACATTGGACTAACACTCGACGATGTGCAAAACATACAAACAAAAAACAAAAAGAAGTCGTCGGCTCCCAGTTTCCCTCTCATACACTAATTTATGTTTCTTACCTTCCCAATGCTGCCGATACTACCTTTTATTACGTCATTTATGTACTGTATCGAAGCTACCGAAGTGGTCCCTCTTCTGTGAGTTACCGTATTAGGAGGGAGGGCGAGATCACTCACAGATACGACAGGAATGTGCCGCCGTTGAGCCATTTAAATAGAGCAAAAACGAAGTGGAATGCTGGGCGCCGTTGGCTGTGCAATAACCGGATTATCTCGCCTCTGGCATGCGGGCTTACAAGAGAGGCAGCTGCAGATGCGCTGCACTGCATTCTCCGCACGTATCAGGCCATGGCAGCAGTCTGAGCAATGCCCACGATGTATCCAGTAAGTCCAAGAGGTAGCTTCCAAGTTAGAAAAAAAAAAGTTCTAACAAGGGTCTTACTTCTGTTCTACGCTGTCCATTATCTATACTACTTTATAAAAACAAGTCTTTGTTTAATGTTATTACCATAAATCTCGAAGAGTTCTTGACGGTTTTCTTCCAATTCTTGCATGTCACTCCAATAAATCTTTGGACGGTCATAGGTAATACATTTTTAATATGTATTGTATATAAATATGTGTTTATACTACATGAAGAGGAAAGGTTATTAGAAAAATCTTGAAAAAATACCGACCACTTTACTTCAAAGTTTTACACATTACTCCAATAAAGGTTTGCGCAGGTACAGGCTACACACACACAATATGCTACTGTGTAGAGACTTTTTTAACGTCGTTACCAAAAATCTCGAAAAATTCTTGACCGATTTACTTCAAATATTTACACGATGTTCTAATGAACGTTCAGACGGGCGTAAGCTGTATGTTTTTTTTTAGTAAATGTGGTATATAAATGTATATTGCTAGTGTATAAAGGGGAAAAAGTTGTAAGAAAATATTTCGAAAAGCTCTTGGCTATTTATTTGAAATTTTTATGGTCGGAATCTTTGTAATCCCACCCCTTTGCAGGTTAAAACTAGGCGAAATTCTGTCATTGAGGCTGCTATCCTCGCAGATCCGGTAGCAGGAGAGGTTTTTGATACCCTGTATAACAATGAATAAGGTTCAAAATCAGAGACAGAGGGGTAAGAGAAGATGGGCGGAAAGGGGGAGGGAGGAAATTGATATAGAGAGGGGGAAGGAGTAGATGGCGAGAGAGAGGTGGTAGGAGGTGCTGGAAAGAGGTAGGAGAATGAGAAGATGGACAGAGTGAGGAGAAAGGAGGTGATGGACAGAGAAAGGGGACAGAGGAGATGAAAAAAGAGAGGGGGATAGGAAATGGACAGGGAGAGTAGGAGGAGATTGCTATTAGGTTATATATCCAATTCCCATACATATTTAGCAATTTCGAAGCATTTGCAGGATCGCTAGTACACTAGAATGTAACAATCCAGGCGGCCATTTTCCAAGTACTGGGGAGATTCTCTGCCAAGATTCTGATTTCACTGGTATGCATTCTTCCAACCAGTAATAGGCGCCCTTACTGAATCTTCTAGCTCTCTGTTTGCTCTTTACGTCACCCATCGCCCTTTTGTCTCGTTATTACAGCCAGCTTGACTCATGTAGTTACTACTTACATCCTTAATCCCGTGGACAATAGTACACACTTAGATCTATCTATGTTTATTTTTTGGCACTTAATCGAGTCCTCAATGTTAGATACCCCGTGAATATGCATCCTTAGTTGTCATTTCGTCCAGGGTTATTGGTCCACGGCTTAATATGATGTCTGAAGTATAGTCAGGTTTGGATAATAAAGAAAATATTTACGAAATGTTTCTTTATTCTTAATTTTCAGCACACAGAAAACACAGAGCTATCTGAAGTGATGCTCAGCTGTAAGTGTCACTCTCGCTACTCTGCTTCACTGTTTCCGACTTCACCTGAGGCAGATTCTATGGAACGGTGGTTTGCGATGTCAATATTACGGCGTCGATCGAGCCATACATCATATTACAAAACGTCTTTTGAATCAAATTATCTATTCTTTAATTTAAATTTAAGCAGACGGCTGGTTTTATGGGACGTTCAGTGCATCAAAATAAAAATCGGCTACTGTCATAGTTCGTTAGTTCTGTTCGCAAGCAAATTACACTGACGGAAAATAATCGCTATATCAAGTGAAGTTGTGCGACAAAACCGAAAATTGGCAGGCGTATTTCTACGTTTTAAAAGTGATGTCTCTTCAAATTTCGCGCTTGACGTATAAGAATGGCGATAGTAGCGCCACTATGAGGATGTAACTAAGGTTTGATTTAAATACATGCTTGAACGGCCGTGAGCATTAGTTACCTTTGAGATTCAAATTGGTGAGTTGATGTTAGTCAAGCATGCATTTAAGGCAACAAAGGCGCCATTATCGACACCACACTGAGTCTGAACGAGGTTATGTAACAGGGCTATGAGAATCTGAATGTTCCTGCTGCAATATTGCAGAAAGACTTGGCAGGAATGTAGCCACTGTACATGATTGCTGGCAGCGGGGGTCATGAGAACGTACGGCCGCAAGAATACGGGCGGTCACACCGAGCGAGGTGGCGCAGTGGTTAGCACACTGGACTCGCATTCGGGAGGACGACGGTTCAATCCAGTCTCCGGCCATCCTGATTTAGGTTTTCCGTGATTTCCCTAAATCACTTCAGGCAAATGCCGGGATGGTTCCTTTGAAAGGGCACGGCCGATTTCCTTCCTCATCCTTCCCTTACCCGAGCTTGCGCTCCGTCTCTAATGACCTCGTTGTCGACGGGACGTTAAACACTAATCTCCTCCTCCTCCGGGCGGTCACTTGGCACTACCAATAGGGAAGACCATCGTGTTCGGCGTATGGCTCTGGCGCATCGTACTGCATCTGCAGCAGCAAGCTGAGCAGCAGTTGCCCGTAAAAGGAAAACGTGGTGCCGAAGCCTTTAACCTGAACTATGGAGTAATGGAAGAAAGTCATTTACTCCGATGAGACGTGCGTCACACTGTTTCCAACTTGTGGGCGATTTTACGTTGCAAGAGTGAAATGTGGCAGGGGTTCGGTTATGATTTGGGCAGCCATATAATGGTATTCCAGGGGCTCCATGGTTACTCTGCAACGCTGCATTACTGCCAAGGATTATGTGACCATTTTGGATGATTAGGTGCATCCCATGGTACAATGTTTGTTGCACAATGGTGATGCTGTGTTCCAAGGCGATAGGGCTCCCGTTCACACAGCTCTCATCGTCCAGGGCTGGTTTTGTGAGCACGAAGATGATTTAGCGCATCTCTTCTGGCCACCAGTCACCACATCTCAATATTATTGAGCCTTTTTGGTCTACTTTGCAGAGGAGGGTGCGTGATCGCTATTCACTTCCAGCATCGTTAACTGAACTTGCCCCTATTTTGCAGGGAAAAATATAAGATGGTTCAAATGGCTCTGAGCACTATGGGACTTAACATCTATGGTCATCAGTCCCCTAGAACTTAGAACTACTTAAACCTAACTAACCTAAGGACATCACACAACACCCAGCTATCACGAGGCAGAGAAAATCCCTGACCCCGCCGGGAATCGAACCCGGGAACCCGGGCGCGGGAAGCGAGAACGCTACCGCACGACCACGAGCTGCGCGCTAAAATATAAGATTCACTTCAGAGCTGTACCGGACCCGTATTTATCGATTCCGAGATAACTGCAAGCTGTTCTGAATGCTAACGGTTTTCCTACACCGTATTAGAAATGGTAACGTGTGGCTTTTGGTGTTTCTATATTTTTGTCCACCCCTTGTATATTTTCATTCACGAAGGCTGTGGAAATTACTTCTAGGAAATTATTACATGAAAACAGAATGCTGTCACAGGATTCTGTCGAGTGCGGCCTATCTCTTTTACATTACGAGCAGTTGTCAAACCGAATTACATAAATTACAAAGTCAAGATACTGTAGAACCAGTGACAACCAAGACATTGCCGATGCCGCTAGTGATGATATGAAAATCAAAAGCTCACTCCAATTGTGGAAGAATTGCAAATCAGTCATAAATGTTCAGTTACTAATTGACACAGAGCCTATTCCACGCCTGGAAGAACATCTTACCAAGTTTGAAGGCTGAGAATATTTCTTAAAATAACTTTGGCTGACGTTTACTTACAGTTGCTTTTAAATTAAGCTCCTCAGCAATTCTTCCTCTGATTTATATAGCTAAAATCTGTTGTCACTTGCCGTCGCTAACTCCATCACTACACATCAAAGATTACTAAAGCAACAAAATCCTGCGTCTGTAAAGTAAGTGGATGATATAATGGTCACAGGTGCACCCTATCTGGAACATCTGCTAATGTGGTATACATTATTTACAGTTACTAACTGAAGCACTAAATTGCTCATCGATCAGGTTAAATTGGTTCAAAATCTTTTGAACTATTTAGGGTACATTTTCAGTATGGATAGTTCTGTATACACTGGTTTGCTTCCTGTGTACCAATATGCTGAACTTTTATTAATTCATAGCTAAAAACACAGAACAAAATTAAAGTTCACAAAACCTAAACTTGTGGAGTTGGTGTGAGTGGGAAGACTTGATCGTGGAAGAATAACACTGAACCAGAAAGTCGGCAAGTCCTTTTGAAGTCAGTTAATAATCTGTATAGCAATCCACAGTCTAATCCAGTACCGAGCAGCCAGGTCCACTACTGCATCACGAGGAGTATGTCGAACAGCCTTCACTGGTGAATGATCTGTCTGTTGATCTCCCAGCCACTCTTTATAAAGGAGTTCTGGCGTCTAGGTAGCGGAACGAGGTGAGGTACCAAAAGTGCCGCCTATCCTGACTTGCCGTACCCTGCAACCAATTGGATTTCATATCATCGATATCTTCTGCGGAAGATCACTCTCATTGTCCCAGCGAGATACAAGAACCGCCTTCCCAGAGTCGGTCAGTACGGCAAAAAATGTCTAGGATGGTGATGGACACGACGAACTGGACAAGGGTTAGTGCAGATGGATATTTCGGAATACGTTTCCTCCAGAGGAGGCTGCGTCTCCTCGTCCATTGCTAGCATCGGAGGTGCCTTGTTCATCTCCGTCGTTCATTTCCACCTCCAGAGGTGGTGGGATTGCCATAAAGTCGGACACCTGAGTGGTTCAAGAAGTGGTCAATCCAGCGAACGCCATACCATCGCGCACATCAATGGTTTCATTCTCGTAGGTGGCCGACAGGAATGGTGGGATGGGAAGGTCACTGGGAATGTTACTGGGCTGTGTTTGGTAGTAGAGGAGACAGCTGCTCCTGGGTCAGAGCTGATTTGCGTGCCGCACTAGGCACGCCCCATTTGCTTGTACGTCGAATAGCATGTGGCCCTGTATGTGGAAGCCGTCCTGGGACTAATCCATATGCGTGGGCACAGACAGTGGTGCCCACTGCTTATTGGGGGCGGCTGCGGATGTCAGATGTAGTGGTGTCTATCGTATGAGGTCCAGCAGCTTGCGTCGCCAATGATCATGCAAGATTTCAGCTGGTGATCGGCCCTGGACTGGGTCCTTCCCGTAAGCTGATAAAAAGACGTACAGCACAATTTCCTTATTGTAACAATAACAGCTTTCGCTATTTACGTTTTGAATGTGTACACGAAGCGCTCAACTTCGCCGTTGTAGGCATGATGAAAAGGGGTAGAAAACATGTGTTGGATGCCGTTGGTTCTGCAATAGTCCAGTAATTGAACGGACTGAAATTGCGGTCTGTTGTCCAAGACCAAGACGTGAGGAGCGCCCTCTACGGCGAATTTCCTTTTTATATCACGGTTAGTGGTGGCTAAGGATGCTGTACTTGAACAAGCTACATAGGGAAATTTGAAGAGAATACCGACGACCGCTAGCCACATTTCACCGAGAAAGGGACCAGCAAAGTCGTTGTAGACGCGCACTGATGGTTGCTGCAGAGTCAGCCAGGGTGAATGGTGCTAGGTAGTGACACAAGTGGCACAACTATGAGCAATATGTCGTATGTCCCAGGACACACACGTGCAGTAGACATGCTGCCTGGCGAGCATCCTGATGTGCGTGATTCCCCAGTGGTCCTCATGCAGAAGCAGCATGACGTGGGGACGGAGTCACATAGCAACGATGATCCAACACTCATCCTCAGCCATGAATGGAGAAGGCCACCTCTGATGGCTGTAGAGAGTGCAGGATTAGAATCTCGGCAATGATTTTGGTGGTTAGGTGTTTGGACCAGCCCTTGGTGTTTAAGGATTGGATTCTTTGCTGTGGCGTGAATAATCTCTTGTGCACTGATGGAGAATCCGTCAAGAGCATCCTGTATCTCTTCATCAATAGCAGAACACTTTTGTTCCTGTTTGTTGAAGTGTGAATCAGGATCCATGGGGAGCTGACAGGGGGAATCCACATTGCCATGCTGAGAGGTGGATCTATAGTGAATTTGGCATTGCAACTTGCTTAGGAATAGGGCACATTTTTTTTTTAAATTTGTGAGCTGTTTTCTGCAGTGTATGGCTGTGAGGGCTGAAGAGAGCGACCAGAGGTTTATAGCCAGTAATCAGGAGGAATTTCACACCGTAGAGGAAATTATAGAAATTTTAAATACCAAAAATGATTGATACTTCTTCTTTTTCTTCTTGGCTATGGCTGAGTTGAGCGGAATTTAATGTTTTTGTGGTATATAAAATGGGATGTTATGTACCATCAGGATTTTTATGTGAGAACACTTACCAGTGCCATGTTGGGAGGTATCGGTGGCCAGGACCAATGGTTTACTATCGGTGACCATGGATAGGTGTGGCGAAGACTATGCTTTAAGCAATCAAAAACCTGTTGGAAAGCAGTGATCCACTGAAATTTGACGTCTTTTTTTCCTGGAAGGTTCAGAGGTTTGGATAATTTTGATGCTTGGGGAATAAATTTATCCTAATAATTGACTTTGCCTAGGAAGAACTGTGTTTCTTTAAGGTTAGTTAACACTGGGAGACTGATGATGGCTTTGAATTTTTAATTCTTCTGACATTTTAAGGATGTGTCCCAGGTAATCGATCTCTGGTTTCCTGAACTTACATTTCTTTAAGTTACAGTGCACTGTGCACTGTACCGACTTGACAGAAAATCCTAGGAAGTTCTGGTCTTACGTTAAATCAGTAAGTGGCTCGAAACAGCATATCCAGACACTACGGGATGATGATGGCAGTGAAACAGAGGATGACACGCGTAAAGCTGAAATACTAAACACCTTTTTCCAAAGCTGTTTCACAGAGGAAGACCGCACTGCAGTTCCTTCTCTAAATCCTCGCACAAACGAAAAAATGGCTGACATCGAAATAAGTGTCCAAGGAATAGAAAAGCAACTGGAATCACTCAATAGAGGAAAGTCCACTGGACCTGACGGGATACCAATTCGATTCTACACAGAGTACGCGAAAGAACTTGCCCCCCTTCTAACAGCCGTGTACCGCAAGTCTCTAGAGGAACGGAGGGTTCCAAATGATTGGAAAAGAGCACAGATAGTCCCAGTCTTCAAGAAGGGTCGTCGAGCAGATGCGCAAAACTATAGACCTATATCTCTTACGTCGATCTCTTGTAGAATTTTAGAACATGTTTTTTGCTCGCGTATCATGTCATTTCTGGAAACCCAGAATCTACTATGTAGGAATCAACATGGATTCCGGAAACAGCGATCGGGTGAGACCCAACTCGCCTTATTTGTTCATGAGACCCAGAAAATATTAGATACAGGCTCCCACGTAGATGCTATTTTTCTTGACTTCCGGAAGGCGTTCGATACAGTTCCGCACTGCCGCCTGATAAACAAAGTAAGAGCCTACGGAATATCAGACCAGCTGTGTGGCTGGATTGAAGAGTTTTTAGCAAACAGAACACAGCATGTTGTTATCAATGGAGAGACGTCTACAGACGTTAAAGTAACCTCTGGCGTGCCACAGGGGAGTGTTATGGGACCATTGCTTTTCACAATATATATAAATGACTTAGTAGATAGTGTCGGAAGTTCCATGCGGCTTTTCGCGGATGATGCTGTAGTATACAGAGAAGTTGCTGCATTAGAAAATTGTAGCGAAATACAGGAAGATCTGCAGCGGATAGGCACTTGGTGCAGGGAGTGGCAACTGACCCTTAACATAGACAAATGTAATGTATTGCGAATACATAGAAAGAAGGATCCTTTATTGTATGATTATATGATAGCGGAACAAACACTGGTAGCAGTTACTTCTGTAAAATATCTGGGAGTATGCGTACGGAACGATTTGAAGTGGAATGATCATATAAAATTAATTGTTGGTAAGGCGGGTACCAGGTTGAGATTCATTGGGAGAGTGCTTAGAAAATGTAGTCCATCAACAAAGGAGGTGGCTTACAAAACACTCGTTCGACCTATACTTGAGTATTGCTCATCAGTGTGGGATCCGTACCAGGTCGGGTTGACGGAGGAGATAGAAAAAATCCAAAGAAGAGCGGCGCGTTTCGTCACCGGGTTATTTGGTAACCGTGATAGCGTTACGGAGATGTTTAATAAACTCAAGTGGCAGACTCTGCAAGAGAGGCGCTCTGCATCGCGGTGTAGCTTGCTGTCCAGGTTTCGAGAGGGTGCGTTTCTGGATGAGGTATCGAATATATTGCTTCCCCCTACTTATACCTCCCGAGGAGATCACGAATGTAAAATTAGAGAGATTAGAGCGCGCACGGAGGCTTTCAGACAGTCGTTCTTCCCGCGAACCATACGCGACTGGAACAGGAAAGGGAGGTAATGACAGTGGCACGTAAAGTGCCCTCCGCCACACACCGTTGGGTGGCTTGCGGAGTATCAATGTAGATGTAGATGTAGATGCAGAGCAATACACTGTCAGGTTTTGAAAACAAGGAAAAGATTACGTAGACGTTCTTCTCCCATTTTGTCAGTAACGGGTATGTAATCCTGGTAGTTACCACAGTACAGGACATCATGGATAATCTGTTTGAAATAAAAGTGAAAGACTGCAGAGGCACTAGTAATGCCGAAAGGGAGGCAATCCTAGCGATAGAGGCTGAAGGGTGAGTTGATGACAATGAAGTGCTAGGAAGACTCATCCAATGGTATATGGAGATATACCTCTGCTAGATCAGTTTTGAAAAAATATTTTTCTCCTAATAGCTCTGATGTAAGTTCCTAGGAGTGTGGAATGGTACAAGACCCGACAACTGATTGATCATTGACATTTGTTTTAAAATCTCCGCAGACACGAATTCTGCCATCAAACTTCCCGAGAAAAACCAACGGAGTAGCCTATAGACTTGTAGTAATGGGCATCAATGTGCGAAACACATCGAGAAGATCCGCTTCGGCTTTGAAGGTGTTGGGAAGTGTGATTGTAGTTCGACGGGTGCAAAACAAACGTGGAGTGGCCGATGGTTTCGGTTCAATGCGCACCACGTAATCAGTGGCACAACCGAGCCTGCGGTCGAAGAGAGAAAAGAACTCTTTACATAACCTGTCAACATTATCGAAAGGCACCACAGGGTGATTCATATTAACTGAATTGTCAAGCTAGAAACCATATGAATGAAAAGGGTTGCCGGCCGCGGTGGTCTCGCGGTTCTAGGCGCGCAGTCCGGAACCGCGCGACTGCTACGGTCGCAGGTTCGAATCCTGCCTCGGGCATGGATGTGTGTGATGTCCTTAGGTTAGTTAGGTTTAAGTAGTTCTAAGTTCTAGGGGACTGATGACCACAGCTGTTAAGTCCCATAGTGCTCAGAGCCATTTGAACCATTTTTGAAAAGGGTTGAGACCAAAAACATTTTGTCCACAGCCTGAAGCAAAGATGTAAAATGTAAGTTTTCTATCGACTTATGTCGATGTGCCGTCAGCTGTACTTCATTGGATTCTGATGGTGTCGAAATAGTTGAGGTGATCCGTCTGAGTCCAGGTGTCCTCGTTTATGACTGATACGGAAGCTCGTGTGTCCGCTTGAAACAAAACCTGATGACCGAAAATGACGAAGATGAACCACATTTTCTGCGGTTGAACTGTAAAACGATCTAACCGAGGCAAGATTACGTGAACTTGGTTATGCCCGCCCTGTTTCATAGGAGGAAATTTGCTGCAGCCACAGATGGTAGTGACGTAGCAGAACGTATGACATTCCGAGCAGTGTGTGTGTTTATAAGAACACTGCTGTCAGAGGTACGTGCGACAACCCTGTGGGCACCCGGGCAGGGGACAACCGCAGGGGCCGTCTGAATCTAAACTGCACGCAAAAGATTGGTGTTCCGAATGTGCTCTACGGGTTGCAAAACGGCGAGCTTGGTTAGTGCAGTCGCTACTAAGACATATGTGATTCGAATCCCTGTTTATTTTAACGACACAGTACTATCATTATTAGAAGTTTAGTAGTCTGAGTCCCAGTTCCGCAGTTTTCTGTGAGAACGGGATGTGCTTTCGGTAGAAGACATATTACTCCTCGAACGAGAATTGTGCCTGTTTGAGAGCCTTTTCTGTAGTTGGTCTATCCAACTTTAGTGCTTGTAAACGCACGTTCTGGTCTAGAGCAAACCGAAAGATTACGTCTCATACAACAAAATCTGGGTACATTCTCTTAGGTTTTCTCGGCGTGATTGGTTAATATTTGTGGAAAACTTTTTGCAACAATGGAAACAGCAATTCCGCTGTATATCCGGAATCACACCATTAGAATCTGCATACTTCCATCTCGAGTTAGTACACGTGTAACGCTGAAAGCACACGTGTGACGGGAAAGACCTTGACGTTCAGCTGTGTGTGATTTTTTCTGGAAAGTACAAAGCTTCTCAGTCTACTAAAGGCTTCAGTTTGAGAAGCAAATTCAACGATTTAGTATTAGTAAACAGAAGACATGTGCGTTGCAACGCCGTATCAGAAATCTTGCATGCCTGGACGCGTGGGGAAAGGTGCCGGTTATAGCCGTCCCATTCCTCAGCATCTGCCTGAAAATGTAGAAACGGCGACGGCTGTTATACCACCTCCACTGCAAGAGTTGCTGCGTCAGCTTGACTTGCGACTAGATATAAATTACACGTTCATCTATTTGGTTCAATGGGACAGGTAACATTAATTTCTTTAGTTGGTTGGATTCCCATTTGGTTGATTAAAACAGTTACAACTTTATGTCTTATTTCTTATTTTACGTAATTATTAAAATCATAGCAAACCTATGTATCAACATGCAAACAGTGAGGACCTTTCTAGACTTCCTATTAGCCCCGACCAGGCATTCGACATTCAGACACATCAGCAACACGCAACGCTGTCTTTTTCTGTAATGCCACATCGTATAGCAAAAGCAATCAACGAAGACGACACTCTTCAAAACATTGAACGTGATGTCAAATGCTCCGCCTCCCATCCGCCTCTTGCCGAAAAAATATATGCCTGCATTATATCGCTCGACAGAGTTCTATTGTTGCGAACCGAAAATAGTGAACACTGGACGTCATTCTGAACAATATGAGACCCCTGGTAATCAACCCTGCACCTATCGTCCTCTAGAGAATGAGGTGCGTAAAGGTGCTACCACGGCATCACAACTAGTGTTCAGCTATGAGGAAATTAGCAGAAAAATGCACCTGCTGCACACAGCTATCACTGGTATCGTCTCCAAACACAATTAGCACAAAAATTACACCCTATGCCTCCCAGTCATTGTGTTACAACACTTTAGGCATATAATTCTTCTTTTTTTTTTCTCGGTGTTCCAGATGCGACCCTCCTCCTTCCCCCTCACACCCATTGCCGCCAACCCCCCCTCCCCCCCCCCCCCCCCCCCCACCTCGTGACGGAATATGTGAAGCTTTTACCCCAGCAGCCTGCGTATACTGTTGTGCCAAGCGCAAGTGTGAGAACTTTTTCGAAATGTTTGCGAATCGTGTATCTGAGGTGAGACGTGGATACTAACCCAGTACTCCCCTAGTCGGATGTGGGAAACCGCTTACAACCCACATCAGGCTCGCCAGCACACCGGCCCCCGTCGGTAATCGCTGAGCGGATTCGATCCGGGACCAGCCCGCCTCCCCAAATCCCGGAAACGCACGCCGTTATCGGGGCGGGTTTTGGGCAGATAATTATCTTGGCAAGTTCATAACTTTCAGATAATGCATCGTCCAGTATTTCCTCATGACTAACAGGTGAATGAGATACAGCTAATGGTTACACCAAACACTTCATCTTATCACACACATTTTCATTGATACGAGCCGTGTGATAATGATGGCCATTGTCGTCATCCATTTTCTTTGTTGTGTAGAAGCTACTTTTTGCGATACAGTTTCTGTAACACCTGCGACACTAGGCCGACACTAGTCTGCACGTGTAAGTAGAATCCAATAAATTTTGAATATGTTTAGTATTCGGAGGCCTGTTTGATTTTCAGTACTCATGCGAGTTGAGTTCTATCTTAAGTTATTTGTGTAATCAGTCTCTAATCGGCGGAACATTTCCAGACTGGCTAAAATATGCTGAAGTTAAGCCTCTTTACAAGAAGGTGTATAACGAGACGGCATCAAACTATCAACCAGTTTCACATTTGCCGGCTTTCTCAAAAATATTTGAAAAGGTTGTGTACAAGCGTCTCCTTAAGCATCCAACTGCACATAATATATTGACCAAGTCACCGTTGGAGTTTCTTAAGGGTTCTGATATAGAGAAAGCTACTTACATTCACAGTGAGAATGTACTTAATTCATTACATAATAAATTAGAGGCTACTGGCATTTTCTGTGCCCTGTCAAAATTCCTTTGACTGTGTGAATCGCAGCACTCTCTTACGTAAATTACAATATTATGGTGTCACTGGCAATGCTGCGAAATGGTTTGAGTCTTATCTAACTAACAGGAAGTGAAGGGTGTCGTTGCGAAATACCTGTGCAGTAGTCAGTCAGTCTTCATCTGATTGGGAATTAATTACATGTGATGCTCCTCAAGGTTTTATCTTGGTTCATTAACTTTTTCATGTGTACCTTAATGACCTCTCGTCCGTTACATTGCCAGATGCTAAGTTTGTTTTGCTTGTAGATGATACAAAGATTGCTATAAGTAGCAAGTTAAGTAAAGACTTAGAAATAGCTGGTAATCATATTTTTACTGACATTAATAAATGGTTTAAAGCTAATTCACTGTCATTAATATTTGAAAAGACTCACTATATGCAGTTCAGAACCTGTAAGAGATTTCCTTACAAGAACATCACGTAGAAACCTGTTCAAGGTACTCTGTATTCTCACCACTGCTTCTCATTACATTTACGCGTTAATTAAATTTGTTGCCAGTAGTATATCTCTATTTCCAACCAATAGCTCAATACATACTATCAATACCAGAAATAAGAACAATCTACATAAAGACCTAAGATCACTTATCTTGGTCCATTAAAAACTTGGTTTCAGATAAAGCACGGTTTAAACATAGTTTGAAATATTTTTTGATAGGCAACTGCTTCTACTCTATAGATGAATGTCTTGACAGGGACTGTTAGACAAGCCTAAGTAAAAATGTTTGTTAGTTTTCAGTTTTGACAGCACTTGATCACAACAATCAAGATAAGTATTTTGTGTATGATAAATTTATTAAAATTGGATAACTATGTATCATTCTGACAATGTATTAATTCTGTAAATATTAGCAGTTCCAGTTTACTGTGATGTGTTCACCTATTTTGAGTGTTTCCTGATAAATGATCAGGGAAGTAAGTATTATATTCAAATGTTTTATTTTTTATGTTATACTTTCTGACATGCTCCACACCCACGAGAATCATCTTATTTTTGGGTCTATGGAACGAAAACTGAATCTAATCTAATCTCATCAGTTTTATCAATTTCATACCAACAAATACGTTCACATTCTAGTATAATTCTACTGCCTCCCATAACCTTTGAGCAGAGACACCCTAATCTAAATAGACTGCTCTGAAAAACTTTAGGGACGAAATAGATGAAGTACGACGACATACTAACTACTCCGTGGAAATGAAGTCTCCCAGCCGAGCACTGAAAACTGGACGTCACATGGTGTGAGGCCAGCGTGACTATAGCACCAAACGGTGCTGACCCCGTAACACAAGGCAGTCGAAGCAACGGGAAAAGATAGTGTGTGTCAATCGGCGAACAGTCACGGCGCACTATAGTGGTGTTCTTCATTACGAAATGCATCGGAGGCAACGTCATAGGGGGAAGAATCATTAGAAAACAAAAAAAGACGACAGCTGCCCGAAGGAGGAGCTGGTCGGCCGCGAACAGCTACAGCGGCAGATGATTGCTAAACTGTGCAACGGGCAAGCTAGTGCAATTGCAGCCGCATTTGACAGGATTGCAATACACGCAGTCTCACTCTCCACAGTGGGACGGTGACTGGTCTTTTTGCTCGACGACCAGTACGTTGTGTTCCACTGACAACTCCACATCGACGGCAACTTTTGCGATGGTGCCAAGAAGAGTGGAGTCATGTGCTCTTCTCGGATGAGAGCAGATTCACTCTTAGTAATAATTCTGGTCATTCTCTCCAGTGGCGAGAGGTGGGAACATGTAATGCACCTAGGAACATTGTCAAACGTGATCGTTTAGTTTAGATTCTCCAGTCATTATCATGTGGGAGGGTATAAAGCTACGTGGACGTACTGACAGTCAAATCTTCGGAAGCAGTACATTCGCTGGTGAACATTATTGTGGCGCTGTGCTCCTTCGCCGTGTGCATCTTTTCGGCGATGCATTCGGCTGTTTGCGGATGATAATGCCCAACAGCATCGAACAGCGCAGGTGGAGGAACTCTTGGAATGAGAGGATATACGGCAAATCGACTGGTGTGCCTGTTCCCCCGATTTAAATACCATAGAAACCTGTCTGATGCGTTGGAGAGACGTATTGCAGCATGTCCACATACACCAACGACCATACAGCAGTCGTCAAATGCCGTGGTGGAGGAATGGAATGCTCTGCCAAAGGAACTCACTAACAACCTTGTGGCCAGAATGGGTGCAGATTACAGACTATGCATTGCTGTCCGTGGTGATAACGCATTCTATTAAGAACTATATCCAGCCATTTGTTATATACAGGAGACCGTCAAAAATCGAGGTGAAATCATTGTCTTAGAATAAAAGTGTCATTACTGTTCGTCTCATTGCTTATTTCTTTCAGTTACCTTCTGTACTGAACTGTAGCAGTTCTACGTATGGTTCAAATCTCATCGAGATATGTTATTTGGCAGTGACACATTTCGCAAAAGTTACTTGCGTCTTATATGTTTTGCACGCCAATGTATAAACTTCTCAAGCCAGCTTATGGTGTATGGTGGAGGGTACATGGTGCACTACTGCCACTGTCCCGATAACTTACTCTCACCCAATTTCCCAAAAACTCTTCCTGTTCCATACTCGAAAGTTCCGTGGAAAAAATGACTGTTGGTAAGACTCCGAGTGTGCTTTAATTTCTCTAAGTTTATCATCATGGTGGTCATTTAGACACACTGAAAGCCGTCACTTGCTTTACTCATAAATATATGTCTGAGTGAAGTTAAATGTTATTATCTTTACATACAGAAAAATATTATCTTGGCAATAACCTTCAAATCGTTTGCTACATCCTTAACTTTTACATATGAATTAGTGAATTTTCTCACGGCACTTTTGTTACCCTAAGAATGTAATCACTTTCAGAACTCAAATTTATAATCAAATTTAATAAGACTGAGTCTTAAATTGCTGGTGTACACATGTAATGTCACAATAGACATTGAATAGCAGCTGGAGTCAAAATGATAAAAGTGGCGTATTTAACTTTACAAAACAATGGCAAGTTTTATTAAACCTTTAGTAACTACAGCTTTCTGTAGAACCAGCTAATAAATCTTGCACAAAACTGACAAACACAAATCAGCTAAGTAATGGTGTTTGATAGGCAAAGCATACATTGGGTTTCAAATGGAATCAACTGCAATCAGGTATACCACAAACAATGGTTCGCCTGAGAACAGGGAGCAGCGAATATCATTTAACAACCAACCGCCGGTGCAGCATTATTTTGCCGCTTCAACTTGATTCAGGAGGCAGCACAAAACGGCGCGCTGTGGGCGAGGAGCGGTGCGCTGCGGCAGCTGTATGTTCTGACGTGTCCACAAAGTATGCGCACTACGCTGCTTGGCGTTCTGATTATCAGAACGTGGAAAACTTCCCTATCAGAGGCATAAAATCCTGGCAGATCTCAGTGTGAAGTGCACCCGTTCGCTGGTCGGAGCAGACCAAATTGACTCACTGGCACGGTGGTGTGTACTGGCATTGTCAAACCACAGACGGCTAACTCGGGACCAATAAGTTCTCCTTCATGACACATGATACATCCGAGATGATATGCAATTACACTGTCGTTACAGTTGGAAATTGCCACTGGCTCTTAGTCCACCACAAGATACAGACCACAAATCTCACCCACTAGAGAAAGACGTGACGTTCTCCACCAGAGGAGGACCAGAAGACGAAGAAACCAAAGAATCACAAACACTTTCCAACAAGCCTCGGTACGGGAGTCGAATTAGCAAAAACGAAACCGCCTCCACATTGCACTGACCAATCGAACTATCGTCTATTCATTGAATCTTCCCTCTTGACTCGTTCTGTTGGTCTGGTAGCCAATCCAGACACGGCACCAGGGTTCCCACACTGGGGCAGCAAGCCTCTACTTTGCACATCCTGAGAGGAGCCAATCGGCGACTCCAAATCTCACTTGTTTCAAAAAAGAAAATTTTTGATTAAGGAGGGGTCGCTTTCACAATAAACATAACCATGTTTTACCAAAAACCATCTACCTAGATGGGACCACAGTCCCTCATTTACGAAGTGATCTCATCTTTTCCGGACGATCACTTCCAATTTCTGGAAGAACAGACTGTTGTCCAATACAGCTTTAAGCTGCCCTTGGCCACCGGCGACAAGACTTCCGATTCTTGCCCTTTGTCTGTGGTGGCGTTCAGACACTTCTGGCGAAAACTATGGCACCTCTGGTGCCTTTAGCGTCGCCTCGGATCCCTGATGTCGCAGCCTTACCTGACGGTAGAGTTGTGCTCTACCAAAACTACGGTTTTGTAGTTTTGGTACACTACATAAATGACTTAGTAAACAATAAGATTGCGAGTATTATCCGTAACACTGATAGGGAAAGAAACATAAAGGAATGTGTAAGCGAGAAACTGGAAGCCGACGATTTCTCTTCGTTTTTTGTCTGGTTGTTTTGCACATAATTAGAACCGTACATCATTCAGTGTTAGTCTATTGTGTATTTTATATCGTTACAGAATATAAATTGCATTTTATAAGTAATGAAAAGTAGTTGATCGCCTAACTTCTACCCTTTTATGCAACTAAAGCGATTGCTTTCGATGCAAATACACTTTACATGCACAAACATAAAAAATACATGTAATTATTGGCGTTATTTTGTACTCAGCAAAACGTTTTTCATCATCAGCAAAAGTAAGAGTTTCCTATTACTGTAGATAAATGCGAAAGTTGTTCATAAATAACAGAAACATATTTCATATAAGTTCGACGAAATATTGAAGCAATATTTGATATATTTTGTTTAGTGTTTTTTTTCTTTTTATTCCTTTTTCGTGAGCAAATTGCGTTTTGTAGCGCTATTGTTTCCTTTATTTTTACTACAACATCCCTCTGTTTGACGTTACAAATCATCGACTATCGCCTTAAACCTGAATTAAATATTCACAAATTCAGTTTTGCTATAAGTATATCCTCACTCAGTTTGCACGCAGTTTACTGCTTGCACTTTTTAGGGGAATCTATGAAGACAAGATCACATACGTAAAGAAAGTGAGATAACGCCCGATAGGTATGCAACATACCCAATGTAATGATAACGTGGGTACGATCTTAACTGACCAAAGGTGCTAGGAAAACTTCCGCAGTTCGTGCTTACTTATGATAATCTACTGCAGCCTACGGTAGTTTTACAACTCTGCATGATGGTGAACGACGAACAGTGGCGGGGTCGTTAATCTCTGAGCGAAAGGCGGGAGTGTGTACTTGCCACAACGCTGTCACTCACGCCACAAAAACAGATTTTAGGTCTTGCACGTTGTTGAGATTACATTTAGTCATGTGGGACACATTGTATGTTAGGACTGGGCCGATTTTCCTGAAAGTTTTGTGGAACCAAAGAGGGTTGGTAGTTTGGCCACAGAAAGTTCCAACGTTAGGGGGATGAAGGAACACCGCAGGGAATTAGCAGACAGATTGGGACGTTTGTAGAGTTTATCGCCCGAGAAGAGGAACAGGCTCTGGAGGCGGCTACTGAACACACTGAGTGCAACCCGTTACAAATCCTGGCTCATGTAGGCTACAGTAGACTATCATAAGTAAGCGTGAACTGCGTGTAGTTTATGTAGTAGCTTTGGTCAGTTAAGGTCGTACCCACGTTACCATTACATTGAGTGTGTTGCATACGTGCCTACAGTCAAATGCCATCCTTCGTTTGATTCCCGTAGGCGGCTGGCTGGATTGGTGCCGACAATGAAGCTGAGCTAATGTTTCGTAGCATCGTTCCCATAAAAGTTCGCTGTCCTTTGGTCTGTCGTTGGGTGGAGGACTTAAAACATGAGGCTCGTACGGTTCTGTAACTATCCTGACTGCGGAATTTTCAACCTTTGCTAGTTTGTAACGAATAGCAAAATACACCTTAATAGATCAGGCTGTGAAATTCCCTCCACAGATGCAATAAAGAATTTCATACTGGTTTTGAAAATGGGAAAATGCCAGTTTCATTAATTAGAGTATTTCTCATTTCAGATCAGAGTTAGAAACTCTTAATATTGTATTCGTTAACTGAAAGCACGTTCATGGTATGGTTCCAGAACTAGTCTCGATTGTAATTTTTTGCACAGCAGATTATTAATTAAGTGTAAGGACAAAATTTTGTTAGAATCAGCTGGGACGACGCTAAGTGGAAAACCTCCGTCGGGTACTCAACGGTGGTGTAACCACTGTTAGCACTTTGAAAAGCTGAAGTGCAAACAGACAGGGAGCGAACTGCCTCATAGTGTGAGAGGGAGGGCACCAGTAACCCCTGATTCAGCACTTAGACAACTGTGAAGAGCAGACAAAACGCTTTTCTGTAAAGAGGCTACATGTAGTATCTCCATCTAGGGAAGAGACAAGAATGCCTTTCAGGCCGCAAACACTGGATAAAGAAACTCTCTGAAGCCCTGAAGTTAAACATTACGCCAGCCGAGAGTGCTGACAGGCTCAGAAAACGAGAGTATATTTGGTCACCTTTACGGGGGGAATCACGTCATCCACTGCTATAAACCCTCGATTTCCTTCCACTCGTTCTGAGAGCTAGGCCATTCCATCTACACCACGGATCCGATGGAACGTTACCTCTACTAGATGCAGGATGCCCTGCTGAATAAAACGAAGTACCTACAGCTGCCACCTTATTTGAGTTCACTGCTACGAGTCGAGAGGCGTTTGATTGTGGAGGTAACTTGGGCTCTGTGAGCTGCACTCCTGCCGGTCACAACGGTGACTGAAGATGAGGGCCGGGCTGATCTTCTGTGAATGAAGAACCGATCTGCCCGTCTGCGAGCTGCTCAACTTGGGTGCAGAGCGCCTGTTAAACAATGTTCAAATGCGTGTGAAATCTTATGGGACTTAGCTGCTAAGGTCATCAGTCCCTAAGCTTAAACACTACTTAACCTAAATTATCCTAAGGGCAAACAGACACACACCCATGTCCGAGGGAGGACTCGAACCTCCGCCGGGACCAGCCGCTCAGCCCATGACTGCAGCGCCTTAGACCGCTCGGCTAATCCCTCGCGGCTGCAGAGCGCCTGTGCCGCCACTCCTGCACAGTACGAGTACCGCCTTACCCACTGTATGCCGGGAGTGCCTCTCAGGATTTCCTTCGTGTCGGTGTTGGGTCTTCTGCCTTCACGCCATCTTGACAACTGACAACACAGGCATGCACATTTCTGTGGGCGAGCCTAAGCACAGTTTCACTCAACGAGAGCGCCGACACACATCCACCGGCACGCCGGGTTACAGCTGGGCCCCAGACCTCCCTACGACGGGGCCGCAGCACTGACCCCCGACAACGCCAGAGCCTGCACCTGTAAATTCCTCGTCGGGAGCTGAAGTGCTAATTTTCACCTTTGTGTATCATGTTCTCAGCACTGCCGCTGCTAGGCAGCGCCAGGAAGAAACCAGACTGAGTGTAAAACCCTTGCTAATAAGTGAGTGTTAACTGAATGATGTCTCATTAGCACCCCTGTGCTCCACAGAACTCCACTACCGCACTTCTGCTCCTCTATCCTACAGTCACGTGGGAGGCCGCATCCAGCAGGTTCCTACAAATTGGTAATAACCTATAGAAAGCTGGAAGAAGCTAGAAGTGGATAGCAACAGAAATTTTTAGCTCTGAATGGGTGGTAAACCTCAAAAATAGATTCGAAACTAATGGTTTAAAACTGTAAAAAAAATTGATAACATCTAATGATGTTAGTACAGATTGGACATATGAAATAAACTATGTAAAGAGTTAAAGGTGGATCAAGCATAATCATTTGGTGCTCCAGCCTCAAGAGATGAGGTACCAAAATATCTATAGAACAATAAATATACACTCCTGGAAATGGAAAAAAGAACACATTGACACTGGTGTGTCAGATCCACCATACTTGCTCCGGACACTGCGAGAGGGCTGTACAAGCAATGATCACACGCACGGCACAGCGGACACACCAGGAACCGCGGTGTTGGCCGTCGAATGGCGCTAGCTGCGCAGCATTTGTGCACCGCCGCCGTCAGTGTCAGCCAGTTTGCCGTGGCATACGGAGCTCCATCGCAGTCTTTAACACTGGTAGCATGCCGCGACAGCGTGGACGTGAACCGTATGTGCAGTTGACGGACTTTGAGCGAGGGCGTATAGTGGGCATGCGGGAGGCCGGGTGGACGTACCGCCGAATTGCTCAACACGTGGGGCGTGAGGTCTCCACAGTACATCGATGTTGTCGCCAGTGGTCGGCGGAAGGTGCACGTGCCCGTCGACCTGGGACCGGACCGCAGCGACGCACGGATGCACGCCAAGACCGTAGGATCCTACGCAGTGCCGTAGGGGACCGCACCGCCACTTCCCAGCAAATTAGGGACACTGTTGCTCCTGGGGTATCGGCGAGGACCATTCGCAACCGTCTCCATGAAGCTGGGCTACGGTCCCGCACACCGTTAGGCCGTCTTCCGCTCACGCCCCAACATCGTGCAGCCCGCCTCCAGTGGTGTCGCGACAGGCGTGAATGGAGGGACGAATGGAGACGTGTCGTCTTCAGCGATGAGAGTCGCCTCTGCCTTGGTGCCAATGATGGTCGTATGCGTGTTTGGCGCCATGCAGGTGAGCGCCACAATCAGGACTGCATACGACCGAGGCACACAGGGCCAACACCCGGCATCATGGTGTGGGGAGCGATCTCCTACACTGGCCGTACACCACTGGTGATCGTCGAGGGGACACTGAATAGTGCACGGTACATCCAAACCGTCATCGAACCCATCGTTCTACCATTCCTAGACCGGCAAGGGAACTTGCTGTTCCAACAGGACAATGCACGTCTGCATGTATCCCGTGCCACCCAACGTGCTCTAGAAGATGTAAGTCAACTACCCTGGCCAGCAAGATCTCCGGATCTGTCCCCCATTGAGCATGTTTGGGACTGGATGAAGCGTCGTCTCACGCGGTCTGCACGTCCAGCACGAACGCTGGTCCAACTGAGGCGCCAGGTGGAAATGGCATGGCAAGCCGTTCCACAGGACTACATCCAGCATCTCTACGATCGTCTCCATGGGAGAATAGCAGCCTGCATTGCTGCGAAAGGTGGATATACACTGTACTAGTGCCGACATTGTGCGTGCTCTGTTGCCTGTGTCTATGTGCCTGTGGGTCTGTCAGTGTGATCATGTGATGTATCTGACCCCAGGAATGTGTCAATAAAGTTTCCTCTTCCTGGGACAATGAATTCACGGCGTTCTTATTTCAATTTCCAGGAGTGTATAAATGTATTGAGAAGTGAGTATAAGTGCTCCAAAATTTTCGAAGAAAGAAGAAATGTTATAGTTTAATATTTTTTAGGCCATGAGGTTAATAGAGATGGAGTAATTGTTCAGTTAGAGTACGCGCTGTAAGAGAATACGCCATGAGCTCTTTGAAGTATTCTTGGTGATTGGAACGGGTTTCAACAAAGATTCTACTGAATACAAGTCCATTATACTAGACACCGAGACAGTATTGTAATATGTACAAGCAAATGCATTATTCTTATAGTTTATTCTGTACAATGAAACAATGACGGAAAAAAATCCAGCCCCAATGAATAGTTTACGTAGAGTAATGAAATTTCGGGAATTCATTTGTCTAGGTTTTATACTGAAGTGATTAACATCGCAAGATCACAGGTTAATGAAAGTGCGAGAAAAGTCATTGGAAATGTGAAATTCTGGTACATTAAAAACCTCCAGACGTTGAATGCAAGCATTCAAACGTGCATGCACTGTGTTGTACAGATACCGGATGTCAGTTTGTGGGATGGAGTTCCATGCCTGCTGCGGTAGGTTGGTCAATACAGGAACGGTTAATGCTGTTCGTGGATGATGCTAGAGTTCTCGTTCGATGATGTCCCATATGTGCTCCGCTGAAGACAGATTTGATAGTCAAGCAGGTCAAGGCAACATGTCGACACTCTGTAGAGCATGATGGGTTACAACAGCGGTATGTGGGCGAGCGTTATCCTGCTGGAAAACACCCCCTGGAATTCTGTTCATGAATGGCAGCATAACACGTCGAATCATCAGATTAACGTACAAATTTGCATTCAGTCTGCGTGGGATAACCACGAGAGTGTTTCTGCTTTCATACCAAATCACATGCCAGATTAGGGCTCCAGGTGTAGACCTGGTGTGTCTAGCATGCAGACAGGTTGGTTGCAGGCTTTTGAGTGGCCCTCTAACCAGCGTACGTCTATCACTGGCAACGAGACAGAACCAGTTTCATCAAAAAACGCAACAGACCTCCACCCTGCCCTCCAATGGACTCTCGCTTGTCACCACTGAAATCGCAAATGGCGGTGGTTTAGGGACAGTGGAATGCACGCTACAGGGCGTCTGGCTCGGAGCTGTCCTTCAAGTAACCGATTTGTAACAGTTCGTTGTGTCGCTGTGTTGCTCCTATTACTGCTGCAGATGCAGTACCATGCACCAGAGTCACACGCAGAACACGGTGGTCTTCCCTCTCGGTAGTCCCACATGGCCGTCCGGAGCCAGTCTTCTTGTGACCCTACATTCTCAGAACCACTGATGCCGGCAGTCATGTACGGTGGATACATTCCTGCCAAGTCTTCTGCAGTATCACAAAAGGCACGTCCAGCTTCTCGAAGCTGTATTACACGATCTCGTCAAACTCAGTGAGCTGTTGATAATGGCGTCTTTGTCGCTTTAAGGGGAGCCGGAACGACGAAAATGACAAAACTAAAGTTTTTTGGTTTTTTCGTTATAAAATCATTTGGAGTTTTCTGAATAAAACAAATCAAGTTTCACCCTTCTAAGTGAATTCTAAATGTGTTTTTTATCGCTGCAAAGTTGACGCGCCGCGTAAACGGTTGTAGCGACTTTGTGTGTCATCTCTGACGGCGCCGCTCGCTGGCTGCAAGCAGGGTATATTTGCGGGATTAGACAGTGTTTTGTTTTCCAACGTTGTATTGCTTTATTTCTGTGACAAGCGACTGTTCATATCGGTAAACATAAAATCTATACCGTGTGCGAGTTTTCTTTGTGTTGTTTAGCTGTTCAATTTTGCGTATTTGACGAATTTTGCACGTGCCTGTTTTACGTCTTTGGTTTGTGGATATCAATATGCCCCGTTTCAGCAGTCGAGTGTTTAAGAAAAGGCACAGTGAGTGGAAGAAGAAATCTTTTGTTGTTTCGAATGGAGATGCTGCTCATACTGCTTCACCGACTACTCCAAATGAATGTGATAGAACTTCTTCCAGCAAGAAACTTTGTGACAGCAAATAAAAATTTGAAAACTATGAAAGTGACAGTAATGATGTGAATGAAATAATTAACATTTCCTTGATGTCTAATATTCTGAAACATAACGTATTATGCCAAGTTTGCAAAGAAAGAGGACTGGAATTGAAAATAACTTCACACATTGGTTTGGCATGTAAAATGTTATTGAAGGGTAAAAAATGTGCTGCAGAAGTTTCGTTTCTTAATTGTGACAGTATTCCTCGTAGTGGTGATAGTGGAAAGAATGTGTATGATATAAGTGTTAGGCTAGCCGCTAGTGTATGGCTTGCGCTGCATTGACAAGGGCAGTGCTGCAGGGACAATGCTATGTGGAATTATGAACTTGCCAAATGGAGTTGTGACAGCTACCAGTGGAGACAGTTGCAAAGTAATTGATGTTGCTATTATCTCATAACATTGTAGATGTAAGGGCAATACCAAGGGCGAACATAGTGAAAGTTATGAAGCAAATTTTCACAGCACGAGTGGAGTGATGGAAGTAGAGGGGGTGAAAGCAATATTTTCCAGATCGCACGAGTGGTATACTGTACGATACACTAACTATCTAGGAGATGGTGATTCTAAGGGATATAGAGCTGTAGAGGAACTCAAACCTTATGGCAATGAAATTCACATTAAAAGACAGTAGTGCATTGGACATGTGCAGAAGCACATGGGGGCCCACTTGCGCAAACTAAAGCAGACATTAGGATCCCAGAAGCTTAGCGATGGTAAGACCCTTGGAGGAAGACGAAGATTGACATATGAAGCAATTGATAGATTGCAGAGGTATTATGGGTGTGCAATTAGGCAAAATACAAGAATCATTGAGCATATGAGGAGAGTAGTATGAGCATTATTTTTTCATACTGCAGCAACAAATGAGCACCCACAACATGCACTGTGCCCCAGAGGTGATGATTCATGGTGTAATTCCCAATCAGGAAAAGGATATACCCATAAAAACACATTACCAAATGCTGTAATTGATGTAATTAACCCCATATTCAGAGATTTATCACAGCCAAGTTAATTGGAAAAGTGTTTACATGGAAAAACACAAAATCCAAATCAAAGTGTAAATAATTTAATTTGGATTAGGATTCCCAAAAGAGTGTTTGTACACATAAAAACATTGCATTTTGGAGTGTATGATGCAGTGGCAACATACAATGAAGGAAACATTATCAAATGTGATGTGCTGAAACGTTTAGGTTTCCAACCAGGACACAACACCATTTCCACAATGCGCGTAATTGATGAAGAAAGACTAAGAGGTGCAGGAAGAAGAGACAAAAGCCTACAACATGCAGCAAAAGGGAAGAAAAGACCAGTGAAAAGGAAACTAACACCGAAAAAAGAAGAGGATGCTGATAATCCATCACATGGGGCAGGAATGTATTAAAAAACTCTGGAAGCCATTTCCCATAACTTTAAAATTTCCATCTTTGAGGAACATTTTCTCAAAAACTGCTAACAGTATATCAATGAAATTTATACATAATATTGTTTACTTCTTTTCCTTCATTTTTAGAACAAATTGTAAAAAAAATATTGTATAATTTAAGAGTTATAGAAGAAAAAGTACAAAATTTTGGAGAAAAAAAAAGCATCTCTTTGGAAAACTTGTTAAACAAAAACCAATAAATATTTCTTAACATGGCATTATAACTTTGTAGAGAAATATTCCCTGAATATGTAGTCCAAATTTCAGAGCAATATGTTTAATGGTTTTAGAAAAAATGTTCGTTCCATTTGCTAAAATTAACATGGAGGAGATGGATTGTTCTGGCTCCCCTTAAAGGCATTCTTGACTAACAGTATCAACTCCCATGACTAATCTCAAACGTAACTAACGCTCATGACCGGTAGAACATGTATTGAAAGGAAACCGGTTTGCATCCTCATAGAGGAGCGAAAGTTGAATAAACATCATCTTTCAGATGCAGAAACACAGCTACCAACTTTCGTTCACGTCGTATAACTCCTTGTTGGTGCTGCGATTTTTTCTGTCGGTGTATAAAACTGAGGTACTCAACAATTTAATTCTGTATAATAATATGGTACTAGAGAGAGCTGTAATGGGTAAAAACTATTAGAGATGGGCAGAGATTGGAATACATCCAACAAATGATTGTGGACGAGGGGTGCAACTGCTGCACTGAGATGGAGAGACGGGCACAAGAGTGGAATTTGTGGTCGGCCGCATGAAACCAGTCACAAGACTGATGAGCCAAACAAAAATATGTATGAAATGAAGATATAGGATATGAGCCTGACATGCTTTTGTAGTGGTCATCACAATACTTCTAAGTATAAATGGGGTCTAATTTGTTGAAGTCGGCGACTAGATCAATTTATGTGTTGTCCTAACTCTATAATAGTTTATCTTCGTCGGCACTCAAGAAATGTTACATGTAAGATGTCATTCAGCAACGACCATTAATGCATATTCCTGGAATCGATAGACAACTTTTATTTAATCCTCATGACATGAGATTTTTTGTAAGTATAATTGTTTCCTGGGATCCAGCTATAAATTTTATAACATAAAAACTAAATCCTCTCTGTATGCGGAAATGCCAAAACAGACATGGAATTGATCACAAAAGTTATAAGAAAGCTGAAGTGAGAAGAAACAATAGAATCTGAAAATTATCCGGAAAACAAAAACCACATATATTTTTGCACGTTAAAGGGACAAGAAGATAACATACAGTGAGCCAATAAGAGAAACTGTCTATAACATCTACCAAACTTGCGTTGCTAATTTAAGTAACTTAGAGTAGCATGGAGAGCTGCATCAAACCAGTCTCTGCACTGAAGACCACAACAACAACAACAATTATAACATTCACAAAAATGTATGTAAGTGAAAACACAGAGCAAATTGTACACATTTTTAAAGACATGAAAACACCTACAGCTAGTTTCCTATTCTGCAAACCACTGTGAAGTGTGTAGCAAAGGATACTTCCTATTGTATCAGTTATTAGTGCTTCTTCCTCTTCCATTCACGAATGAAATGCGAGAAGAAAAACTGTTTAAAAGCCATTGTGTGCTCTCTAATTAATCTTGTCTTCTGGATCCCTACAGGAGCCATATGAAGGAGGTTGCAGTATATTCGTTGATTTGTAGTTTAAAGCTGGTAGTAGAAACTTTGTAAGTAGGCTTTCTCCGGATAGTTTGTCTGCCAGTTCAGTTCAGTTTTGTTTTGTGAGCATATCTTCCACGGGTTACACAAACATGTGGCAATTCGTGCTGTCTTTCTCTGTATATATTCAATATCCCTTGTTAGTCTGTTTGAAACGGGTCCCACACACTTGAGCAGTATTCTAGGATGTGTCTCACGACGTTTTATGAGCAGTCTACTTTGTAGACAAATTGCATTCGCTTAGTGTTCTGTCTGTCACCTTCTTTACCTACTACTTAGTCGAAGCGATCATTCCTGTTAATATTCCTACAATTTGTTACACGCAGTTATTTGTAGGAGGAAACCGTCTCCAATTGTGAGTTATTGATATTTCAGTCTTCATAAATTACGTTTTCATTTTGTGAAGTGCAAAATTGTGCATTTCTGAGCACGTTCCCAATCTTAGTACCACTTTGAAATCTTAAGAAGATCAGATTGAATATTTGTGCAGCTTCTACCAGACAGTATTTCGTAATAAGTAACCGCAGCATCCGCGAAAATTCTGAGGTTACTATTAACACTGACTGCAGGATTATTAATATATAACACGAACAGCAAGCGCCTCACCGCACTGGGGCACATTACTTCTACGTTTGTCAATGATTCTCCATCCAAGATAACATGCTGCATCCGCCCTGCCCTGTAAGCTTCAATACGCCACTTGATACTCCACGCGATTGTACTTTCGACGATAAGTGTGGATGTGGTACTGAGTCAAGTGCTTTTCGGAAATCATGAAACACTGCATCTACTTGACTGAATTGATCCATGGCTTTCAGAACGTCATGTGAGAAAAATGCCAGTTGGGTTTCATACGACCGACGTTTTTGGAATCCATGTTTGTTGGCTTTTGGAGGTCCTTCTGTTCGAGATAACTCATTATGTTTCAGGTCTGAATATCCAGAATGAGAATTTCACTCTGCAGCGGAGTGTGCGCTGATATGAAACTTCCTGGCAGATTAAAACTGTGTGCCCGACCGAGACTCGAACTCGGGACCTTTCCTTTCGCGAGCAAGTGCTCTACCATCACAGTCACAGTCACAGATAAGGCAAGTTGTTGAGGATAGTGTTCAGTTCGAGGAAAGAGTAAATTATGAATTAGATAAAGTTTACGAATAGATTCAGAATGTAGAAAAAATGCTGTGAAGATAGTCACATTGTCTTAGAAAGTAAAATTAAGGAAGGAAATGATGTGTGTACGAAGATTGGTGGGCAAATTTCTAGTAAAATTACTAATACTGAAACTAACATTAGTCAGTACTGAGGTAAATGAGCAGCTATGTTACCATGAAGGTAAAATAAGAATGGTTGAACAGAAAGCTGACAACAATAATGTGTGTGTAATGTCTAATGGTGCTGTGGAATCTACTGAAATTACCTATTTGACGCATCGCCAATTTTTGAAATTTAACCCCAATAAGAATGTTCATCCAAAAGAGTTTTTGAGTGATTTCAAAGATGTGTTGCCTAAAGTGTGGAACGATAAGCAAAAGATTGGTTTCATTACGTCAAATTTAATGGAGGAAGCTAGAATATGGGGAAATTTAGCTACTGATAAGTATGACAGTTTAAGGGATTTCAGACAGGCTTTTTTCGAAGAATCCTTGGGAATGAGAAAGCTGATGGAAGTTTTAAACAAGTTTTGGTCGGGGGAAAAGTATGAGCCAAAGAAAGACTGCATCAAAAGGTTTGTACAATGTCATATTTAAATGCAAAAGTAGAAATAGAGCAGATCATTATGGCCATAGTGAATAAGTTGCCGTTATATTGGCGGAATAAGATCATTTCGGCTCATCGAGATGAGATTGATAGGTTTATCCATTATTCAGAAAGAGTAGATAACATCTTGAAAGAGAAGGAAAATAATAGGAGAGAATATAGGCCTCCCGCAAGCCCCAATGACAATAGGACGGAAGTCAATGTAAATAGAATAGGCGTACAAAGAGATAATGGTTACTGGGGTAGGTAGAGAGGAAGAGGAGGTACTGCTAGAAGTAGGTTCAACGACAGAGTACAGTATTTTGATTGCAATCAGCTGCGAGTCGATGACGTAATGGATGAGCGTCACCTATCAGGTAATAGAAACGTCGGAGGCAACGACATCGCATGGCAGGGAAACGCGTAGCGGTCTGTGATGACGCTAGCGTTTGCAGACTGCACCGTATAGACAAACGCTAGCAGCGCCCTTTGTAAAGAAGGCACCTGCTAAACAATGTATTAAATGTAATGTTAATGAAATCAGAAGGGCAGACCCGAGGGACACTGAGAAGCAGTTTATTTCTTTAGAAAAGGAAGTAGCGTTTCGTGGAAAGGAAAGTTCTAGTAAAGATCGCAGGAACCATGCTAAGAAGGAACTTAATAAAGAAAGTAAAGACTCAAGTCATGAGGTGGGAGTGAATCAGCACCACGAAACCAATGTGAGACTACATGTAGACGGTGGAAGTGACACTATGGGAATACAGGAGGATGTTGTAAATAGACTGAATCAAGTAATTTCGGAGAGTGAGGATGAAGGGACGGAAGAGGAAGAAGAAGCAAATGATTTAGATAGTTCCGACGACACCTTGGATAGGGTTGCAGAAACAAAGATTATTCTGGAGGGTGAGAAGTTAAAGAAATGTTTTGATTTGTCTATGGTGGAACGGATAGTAAAAGCCGCCACTAATAATGAAGTGAAAGGGGAGGCAGTTCAGTTAAATGTATTTTCCACACAAGGGGTAGGTTTTGACAGACGCGAAGTAGTGCAAGATTTGTTGGAAGAACCTAAGTCTGTAATTAGAAGTGAATACGTGGGACAACCTATAGTAGTAACTGTATTTGAAGAAAAGGTTCCTTGCTTGATAGATACCGGATAAGAAATTTCGCAGTGTCACAGAATTTTATGAATGCTCTTCCAAAAATTAAACAAATAGTGATAATGCCTGTGAGTGGGTTAAAAATTGTGGTAGCCACGCGTAAAAGCAAGAAAGTAGTAAAGCAAGAAATATTGTTACCAATCACTATAGGTGGGATACAGATAGGATTGAATTTTTTGATTGTCAATGGACTCAGTGTGCAAATGTTAGTAGATGCCATCTTCTTGAATAAATACCAAGGGTGGGTTAATTTTGGAACCAATGATGCAATGATTAGGGTAAATGGAAAACTGGTAACTATACCGTTCATAGGTAAAAGACATAGTGTGAATAATGAAGTAAGTGATACTCCGATCCGATACAGTACGACCGCTGAGGTGATTGAAGGTTATAATGAGTACTGCGAAAGCAAGGAAGTAGAGCCTTCTTAGCTAGAGAATGTCAGAATCAGGATCAATGAAGAATTAGAGGAACTAACTGATCTGACGAATGCACAAAAACAAGATCTGAGGCAAATTTTAAATAGGCATTGCGAAGTATTTTCGTATCAGCCCGGATTAGTTCGGAACTATGAGTGCTATTTAACTGTGAAAGAAGATGCACATTTTTTTTCCGAAAAAGCTTCACTGTTTCAGAAGTGCATAAGGAAGCTGTTCGCGATTTGACACAGAACATGCTTGAATGGGGGATAATTGAAAAAGTAATTAGTGTCTACAATAACCCCGAGGGCATGCAGCTTTACTGTATGATTAAATGATGATGGCGTCCTCTTGGGTAAAATAGTCCCCCATTCGGATCTCAGGGTGGGGACTACGCAAGAGGACATCGTTATCAGGAGAAAGATAACTGGCATTCTACGGATCGGAGCGTGGAATGTCAGATCCCTTAATCGAGCAGGTAGGTTAGAAAATTTAAAAAGGGAAATGGATAGGATGAAGTTAGATATAGTGGGAATTAGTGAAGTTCCGTAGCAGGAGGAGCAAGACTTCAGGTCAGGTGAATACAGGGTTATAAATACAAAATCAAATAGGGGTAATGCAGGAGTAGGTTTAATAATGAATAAAAAAAATAGGACTGCGGGTAAGCTACTACAAACAGCATTGTGAAAGACTTATTGTGGCCAATATAGACACGAAGCCCACGTCTACTGCAGTAGTACAAGTTTATATGCCAACTAGCTCTTCAGATGATGAAGAAGTTGATGAAATGTATGACATGATAAAAGAAATTATTCAGGTAGTGAAGGGAGATGAAAATTTAATAGTCATGGGTGACTGGAATTCGACAGTAGGAAAAGGAAGAGAAGGAAACATAGTAAGTGAATATGGATTGGGGCTAAGAAATGCAAGAGGAAGCCGTCTGGTAGAATTTTGCACAGAGCATAACTTAATCATAGCTAACACTTGGTTCAAGAATCATAAAAGAAGGTTGTATACATGGAAGAATCCTGGAGATACTAAAAGGTATCAGCGTCCGGCCATCCTGATTTAGGTTTTCCGTGATTTCCCTAAATCGCTTCAGGCAAATGCCGGGATGGTTCCTTAGAAAGGGCACGGCCGATTTCCTTCCCCATCCTTCCCTAATCCGACCTTGTGCTCCGTCTCTAATGATACTAAAAGGTTTCAGATAGATTATATAATGGTAAGACAGAGGTTTAGGAACCAGATTTTAAATTGAAAGACATTTCCAGGGGCAGATGTGGACTCTGACCACAATCTATTAGTTATGAACTGTACAGTAAAACTGAAGAAACTGCAAAAACGTGGGAATTTAATGAGATGGGACCAGGATAAACTGAAAGAACCAGAAGTTGCACAGAGTTTCAGGGAGAGAGTAAGGGAACAATTGATAGGGATGGGGGAAAGAAATACAGTAGAATAAAAATGGGTAGCTTTGAGGAATGAATTGTGAAGGCAGCAGAGGATCGAGTAGGTAAAAAGACGAGGGCTAGTAGAAATCCTTGGGTAACAGAAGAGATACTGAATTTAACTGATGAAAGGGGAAAATAAAAAAATGCAGCAAGTGAAGCAGGCAAAAAGGAATACAAACGTCTCAAAAATGAGATCGACAGGAAGTGCAGAATGGCTAAGCAGGGATGGCTAGAGGACAAATGTAAGGATGTAGAGGCTTATCTCATGAGGGGTAAGATAGATACTGCCTACAGGAAAATTAAAGAGACCTTTGGAGAAAAGAGAACCACTTGCATGAATATCAAGAGCTCAGATGGAAACCCAGTTCTAAGCAAAGAAGGGAAAGCAGAAAGGTGGAAGGAGTGTATAGAGGGTCTATACAGGGGTGATGTTCTTGAAGACAATATTATGGAAATGGAAGAGGAGCTAGATGATCAAATAGGAGATACGATACTGCGTGAAGAGTTTGACAGAGCACTGAAAGACCTCAGTCGAAACAAGGCCCTGGGAGTAGACAACATTCTATTAGAACTGCTGACAGCCTTGGGAGAGCCAGTCCTGACAAAACTCTACCATCTGGTGAGCAAGATGTATGAGGCAGGCGAAATTCCCTCAGACTTCAAGAAGAATATAATAATTCCAATCCCAAAGAAAGCAGGTGTTGACAGATGTGAAAATTACCAAACTGTCAGTTTAATAAGTCACAGCTGCAAAATACTAACGCGAATTCTTTACAGACGAATGGAAAAACTAGTAGAAGCCGAGCTCGGGGAAAATCAGTTTGGATTCCGTAGAAATGTTGGAACACGTGAGGCAATACTGATCCTACGACTTATCTTAGAAGAAAGATTAAGGAAAGGCAAACCTACGTTTCTAGCATTTGTAGACTTAGAGGAACCCTTTGACAATGTTGACTGAAATACTCTCTTTCAAATTCTGAAGGCGGCAGGGGTAAAATACAGGGAGCGAAAGGCTATTTACAATTTGTACAGAAAGCAGATGGCAGTTATAAGAGTTGAGGGACATGAAAGGGAAGCAGTGTTGGGAAGGGAGTGAGACAGGGTTGTAGTCCCTCCCCGATGCTATTCAATCTGCATATTGAGCAAGCAGTAAAGGAAACGAAAGAAAAGTTCGGAGTAGGTATTAAAATCCATGGAGAAGAAATAAAAACTTTGAGGTTCGCCGATGACATTGTAATTCTGTCAGAGACAGAAAAGGACTTGGAAGAGCAGTTGAACGGAGTGGACTGTGTCTTGAAAGGAGCGTATTAGATGAACATCAATAAAACCAAAACAAGGATAATGAAATGTAGTCGAATTAAGTCGGGTGATGCTGCGGAAATTAGATTAGGAAATGAGACACTTAAAGTAGAAAAGGAGTTTTGCTATTTGGGGAGCAAAATAACTGATGATGGTCGAAGTAGAGAGGATATAAAATGTAGACTGGCAATGGCAAGCAAAGCGTTTCTGAAGAAGAGAAATTTGTTAACATCGGTATTGATTAAAGTGTCAGGAAGTCGTTTCTGAAAGTATTTGTATGGAGTGTTGCCATGTATGGAAGTGAAACATGGGCGATAAGTAGTTTAGACAAGAAGAGTATAGAAGCTTTCAAAATGTGGTGCTACAGAAGAATGCTGAATATTAGACGGGTAGATCACATAACTAATGAGGAGGTATTGAATAGAATTGGGGAGAAGAGGAGTTTGTGGCACAACTTGACTAGAAGAAGGGATCGGTTGGTAGGACATGTTCTGAGGCATCAAGGGATCACCAATTTAGTACTGGAGGGCAGCGTGGAGGGTAAAAATCGTAGAGCGAGACCAAGAGATGAATACACTAAGCAGATTCGGAAGGATGTAGGCTGCAGTAGGTACTGGGAGATGAAGAGGCTTGCACAGGATAGAGTAGCATGGAGAGCTGCATCAAACCAGTCTCAGGACTGAAGACCAAAACAACAACAACAATAACCCATTGGTTGTAGTAGGCTTACCCAAGAAGGATGGCTCAATTAGGCTAGTTTTGGATGCCAGGGCGTTAAATAAAATTATCTTACCGGAAAATGATAGACCTGAAGACATAAAAGAATTGTTACAAAAATTTAAAGATGCATTTTTTTTTACTTTTATGGATGTAACTTGTGGTTACTGGAAATTACCTTTGGCTAAAGAATCCAGAAAGTACACAGCATTCGTGTCTGAAGGACGATGCTACCAGTATAAGGTAGTGCCCTTTGGGTTGAACATCAGTGTGTGTGCTTTTGTTAGGGCAATGTCTCAGGTCTTAGGTGATCAGTTATTAAGGCGGATAACTGTTCACGTTGATGATGTATTGGTTTCGACTCCCATTTGGGAAGGGCATTGCATATTGTTAGACAAGCTATTAGAGGCAATTAAAATGGGGGGAATGAAACTGAAATTAGACAGAACCGAATTTGTGAAGAAAGAAATTAAATTTTTGGGACATGTTGTGAGTGTTGAAGGAATTACTCCCGATCCAGGAAAGATAGAAGCCATTAAAGATTATGCAGTCCCAACTACACGTAAAGAGCTAAAGGGTGTGTTTTGCCTTTTCGTATTTTACCGAAAATTTATACGGGGTCAGTTATTTAATGAACCTTGCTTGAGGGAACCTTTGAAGAAGAACATGCCTTATAAGTGGACCCAGGAATGTCAAACAGCTTTCGAAAGACTTTAAGAAGCACTGGTGAACAGTCACATTTTGAACCATCCTGACTTTTCAAAACCTTTTTGTTTAGGATCAGATGCTTGTGGTTACGGACTGGGGGTGGAATTGTTCCAAATCTAAACGGTTGGTGAAGAATCAGTCCACAAAACGATCTCCTCTGCAAGTCGGTCGTTGCAACAAGCAGAGAAAAATTATAGCATTTCCGAATTGGAAGCATTAGCCGTTATTTTCGGATTGCAGAAATTTGAGCAATACCTTTTAGGACATAAAGTTATGATTTTTACGGACCATAATGCTCTAACATATTTAGATACTTGTCAGCTTAAGCATGGCAGACTGAGGAGGTGGTCTATGTACTTACATCAATTTAACTATGAGATGAAGTATATAAAGGGTTCTGAAAACATCGTGGCAGATGCATTATGTAGAAGAGTAATGGAAAAGGAGCAGGGGGTGGATCCATTAAGAAACAGGAATTGTGATGAAATTTTGCTGGCGGTTATTCAACTGCAAGAAGAGGGAGTGATTAAGCATATCTGCAAGAATCATAAACGGAAGCAAAACCAGGATGATAATTTGAAATTAGTAAAAAGCAGGATACGTCACCCCGACTTTCCAAAATTAGCCGAATATTACTAGGTGCACAAAGATGTACTTTTCAGAAGGAGAAGGAACACTGATCCCATGAATGTATTGCTAAATTGAACGAAGTGGTGATTTTTGATAACATGTGGCGTCGAGTGCAAAAGAGGCTAGAATACTGTGACCGATGTCAAAAGGTAAGAGCAAACAACAGAACTGTGCAGGGAGAGATGTACTCTGTGGAACCACAAAACGAATGAGATATAGTAGCAGTGGATCTTTTTGGCCCTTTTTTGCCAGTCTCAAGAGGAGGTTGTGAGTAAATGTTCGTACAGGCAGATGGTTTTGCTAAGTATGTGAAATTTTATCCGATTAAAAAGGCCAATGCTAAGGTAATAGTGAGTAATTTGGAAAAGGACTATTTTGTAAACATTGGTGTTCCAAAAGCAATTTTGTCAGGTATTGGGCCTCAATTTATTTCTAAGCGTTTTGAGGAATGTTTAAAGAAGAAAAATGTGGAACGCATTAAAATTTCGGCCTATTTTCCACAGGGTAACATGTGTGAAAGAATCATGAAAGAACTTAATCGTCTCTGTAGAACATACTGTCATAAGAAACACTCTGCCTGGGCTAGCTACTTGGAATATTTTGAGGAGGTAATTAACAATTTGAAACACCAGTAACAATTTGCACCAGTAGAATTAATGGGGGTAATTAAACCTAATAATCTCCTTTTTGATTTAGTGGAATTTCCTAATCTCACAGAAGTAGCGATGGAAGAAAAGGAGAAGATAACACGTGCCAATATTACAAGAAAGGCTTTGGAAAGGAAAAGAAGGCATGATGCGAGGGCGAGTCCTACGAGTTTTCAGATTGGTGACCTGGTGCTGGTGAAAACTAAAGAAAAGTGTAAAAAACTTACGTCTGAAACTAAAAAATTTACAGATGAATATGTGGGACCTTTTAGGATTATACCCAAACCCCATGCTAATGCCTACTGATTAGAATATGTTAAGTCACATAGGTTATTTGGCTTGAGAAATATAATTGATTTAAAGAAATTCATACTGAAGGAACCATTAAATAGCAGTAACTAAGAAACCTCAAGGGACATGCATTCTTTGCATTGTCAGGTGGTTGATGATCACCAGGCGTCCCGAGTTGTTGACAATACTACTTCTCTTTCTTTTCGTGTTGTCAACCTTCCTCTTCATTATTCAGAACTTTTTGCTGTTGTCTTTCCTACTTCCCTGTTATTGTATATAGTGAACATAATGATAGAATAGAGTTTGTAGAGTGGGTTTAGTAGAGGCAAAAGGAAGACAGTTTTTGAGAGCGGTTGGAGTAAATAACATGACTAAGAAGTGACTAATCGAGAGAGAAAGGAATAATAGAATACTTTAAGGTGACTATAAGTAATGTGAAGAGTTGTCAGAAGCTTTTGTGGCTACAAAGATGTTGTGAGAGATAGATATATCTATTATATGTGTCAAATATTTGTTTTTTCATGTATGTTACATGTAACCAAATTCTGTAAGAGAGTGGCTTGTTCAAATGAGTAAAAAAGAATTTCTGTATTTGACGTCTGTTGAAAGCCACAGTGGGTGGCTTATTTCAGTAGTGTAATTTTATTGAATATAGGGCATGAGATGTATTTGGGAGCCACACAAGGGGGCATGAGTCAGGTGTAGTAATTCTCCATAAAGACTTTAAGTATTTACTGTCTATATAATATGTAATTTGAATCATGAGATGGTGAAGAGCCACAGTAACTGACTGGTATTAGAGGTGTTTTGAGAGCCACAGGAGTTGGCTGGAGTTAGTTTCAATCATGTGTAACGAAGAGTCACACTAATTGACTAGGAGGTTCAGTACTTTTCTTTAAGGATCTTTTGTATTTTTCTGGAATAGTGTGTACAAGATGCACAGAGACATCGAGGTGGCATGAGTTATGTTCAATATCTTCTATGAAAACTTTTGATATTCACTGCCAATAATAAAGTATATTCCTTATATAATGTATGTCTAATGTGTTTTGATAGAGCCACAGAATCTGGCAAGGATAATTTGTAGAAAATGTATAAGGACTTCCTATAGAATAGGTATTCTTTGTACATAGTAGTCGATAAGATGTGCCTCTGAGCTATTGAAGTGGACATGAGTAAATTTCAGTGATTTTATAAAATTGTTTTGTCTTTTGTTCGATGTATATAGGAGGTGTGTATATAGGGGGTTTGTAACGTCGTGAGTCAAACCACAATAGCATTTTATTGCAGTGAGCTACCTTACAGTACAGGTGACAGCCGCTTGTATCGTTTTATCGTTTGTATCTCGTCGTGATTCACTCGCACCTGTCGCTAGCACGACCGTGGGAAGCGCTACTTGTGTCAGTTACAGCGACAGAATATTCAAGCCCTTAATAATCTAAATAAACGATACTAAATATTATTCAATTTTGATAAAACTTAATATGTAGCCTTTTGTTATTAAAAAGAAGTTGGTTGCAAAATCTCAGCTTTCTGGCTGGGGTATTTTCAAAATTAGAGAAAATTACCTAAAATACCAGAAACTGACACTAGTAAGATTAAAGTCAGTGCGGATGCATAACAGTTTGTCTTCTACTATCATTTGTAATCATTCCTGAAGTTTACAAAATGTTAGGTCAGTATGTTTGAATTTTTACACGTAAATAACGTTCACTACTTTTCGTTTTCATAACAGAGAATTCAGTAAGAATTAATATTCATTTAATAACTATTTTTTGTCGTGTAAATGAACGAAAGCTGTGATTCCCCTTACTTGCTGATGACGTATGTCCAAGTGTGCTTGTTTTTGTAAGAAGGCAGCCACAATAGTTATTTGTAGAGTAATATTTTTCTAAAGTTTTCGTTTGGTTTGGTTTGGTGGAACATTTTATTAATATTTGCAGCATAAAATGAAGTAAATGCATCTGTGAATGTTGATTGGAGTAAAACAGTTTAGGTGCAAATATGATCTTGAAAGATTGATCTGATCGGCTGTTCATTTGATCAACCAATTAAAGTGAAGTCATTCTCGCGCTCTATCAAGTAGTAAGTGCGCTGTCAGCAACAGCATTGAGGCAGTCGTAGTCTCGCTGTCGGACGCGCAGGTCATGTTGAATGTGTCCGAAAAAGTTACATGTAAAGTGAAGAAGGTACTGTTATTTCGAGTTCGGTTTATATCACCATAAAAGCAGATGCATTTACAGACAGATTGTGAACATTTGAGCTTTGTGAAAGAATTAGTCGGAGAGATAAACGCGTGTGAATCTCGGCCTTTGTGAAGAATTCTGCATGGCATATTTCGTTATCGTTTACGGAATAGTCGGAGAGAAACATTTTTTAAAGAAACCCACTGAAAAGGACCGCATGTAAAACTCATTTTGTAGCTGAGTGTAAACTGTAAAAGTCGCGTAACAATTCGGGTTGAACTTTGGTACATATCTGGCTGTCTTGCGTGTATACTATTGTAGATGGTATGAGCTGTGAGATGAGGACTGTGATATTAGCTGTTAGTTCTAAATGCTGGCTGATGGCACCTAAGCAAAATATAGAACTGTTTGCCGGATTTTGACATTTTTCTAAGAGATAAACAATCGCTCTCCACCCGAAAATTTTTATAAGGTATTTACACGACATTTAGCTACAGAATTAATGCGGACTGTGCTAACATAAGTACTGACGATGTTTTTCTGCAACACTGGTTTTAACATCGTCAGAACAGTATTTACGTTACAGAGAAGCGGGTTGATGACCAGACGCCGTACTAAGGTAGGTGGAACTTTTGTGGTTGACAGTACGACGAAAGAAGCAGTAAGCAGTTACGCGAATTTTAACCAAGCAATTCCGCACGTTGTGTTGCGGCACTTCTGCGTGCTAGCGGGGGCCCTACACGATATTAGGTAGGTGCACCAGTTTCTTTGGCTCTGCAGTGGATATCTACATCAATACAAAATAGCTTTTGTCTAAATTGTTTTGTGCAAATTATTTCTTAAAAAAGAAGGAGATAATTAAAAGTGGGTGGTCAATACTAGAACTACCGAAAGGCCAAAAAATTTACTAGATATTTTCAAGGTAGTATTTATCTCAAATGTGAATGGTTAGCTGGCAGCGGTGACCTAAATACGGGGTTTTGCTCTTTTTTTTTTTTTTTTTTTTTATTTGGAAAGGATAGAAATGCTCCTGGGGAAAACTGGGAACATTAGTTTAGGAAAGTTAATGAAGTCAGTTATCGAGCATGGACAGTCTTTTAATCGTCTAAGATCGTCTCTAGCTATAGCTGCTTTTAGGGAAAATTGAATAGCAACTGCGTTTGAGGACCAGCTTCAAAACAAAATATCTCTACGCAATCAAAATGGAAAGCGCAACAGGGAAATCCTTAAGAGGCATATTAATGCAGTGTGTTTTCTGGGAAAATAAGAGTTGGCCTTTCGATGACACCATGAAACAACAGATTCTATTAATCATAGAAATTATGTGGAATACTTGAAGTAAAGTGCAGAGTATCATCGTTTTTTGACAGAGCACATACAAACCTCTAATGCGTTTGAAGAAATTTCTGATAGGATTCAACATTATCTAATGCAAGCCATAGGTTCGACCGTTTTATCTGCAATAAAGCAGGAAATTGTAGATGTTCGTTTAGGAGCCATCATAGTTGACGAAATCTCAGATGTGGCAAATAAAGCACAATTTTCTGTTGCCCTGCGTTATGTACATGAAGCAAAGATAAATAGTAGGTTCTTGGGGTTATGTGATGTAAATAGTGACACACATGTCCAGGCTGTTGCATAAGTATCCGGCACTTCGTATCAAAATTCGGATGTAACGAAAAACTAATTGCACAAACGTTTGACTGGACAGTGACTATTGTGGGTAATCTGAATGAGGCCCAAGAATCAATCAAAGTCAGTTATCGTGCAGCCATATTTTTCACATGTACTAAACTTCATTTTGTCTCAAAACACCTGCCAAACACTGGAGTCTAAAATACTTACTAACTCGGTTGAAGGACTTGCAGTTTTTCGGTATCTTCTGAAGGTATTGTTTTTCTCTTGAACAGATTCGACAAAAAATTTACCTTCATTGATAAGCTGTACAACGTCCTCCAGACCCAAGGAAGTGATATTTCGTACTGTGAATATAAAATCCAAGAAACTCGCCGCATATCAACTACACTCTTAGACAAGGGAAACGACGCACGACGAAGGATTCATGCAAATTGGCTAAAAATCGATATCCATACAGGTTTTGACACAAAATGTACAACTGTGAACTTTAGAGGCCAATGGATGAATGTGCGAAGTTGCCCTTGTACTCCATTGGACGGTACCTACGCCACGCAGACAGATGCGTGAACAGCACATGCAGAAGTCACCATTTGAGAGAAGTCGTGTAGCTGGCCTCGAATATGCTGGTTGGAGTTATCGGCAAATCGCTCGACATTTGAATAGGAGCGATGCCACTATTCGACTTGTTGGTAGTAACGGATGAACCACGACCGAACACAGCATCAAGAACGAAGCAGTCAACTAGAGACGACTTAATGTGAAGATCAGAGAAGAGCTCAGAGCCCCAGGTTCATCATTATCATTGATCCGACGTGCAAATGGTACTTAAGTGAGCACAAGGACTATTAACAGGCGGCTCACGGAAAGGAGGCTGAGCTCACGGCACCGTTTGCACTGACTACCATTGACCTCTATACACCTGCAAGCCCGTTTGCAGTGGTGTCGGCCATGGTCGGCCTGTAATCTCATTGAAGAATGTCTTCAATGATGAGTCCCACTTCGAACTGAGCCCTGATGACCAGCGAAGACGTGTATGCAGATGTCCCAGTCAGCAGTGGGATACCGACCAAAACGCCACAAGATGGCCACCGAATGATATTATAGGTATTTTCTTCGTCCGCTAAAAGAACTTATTTAAGATGAAATAGTGTCAAGTTTAAATTTTCTTTGTTTTGTATACTTGCTGTAGTGTCCGTTCTTGTCGCACAACTGAATATTAGCGTCCCAGCAAAGCTTGTTCTTGAAAAAACTTGTTCTTTAGCTGAAGTCCCGATAATCTCGACATAACCCCAAACTTTGCATGACATAAACACAAAAGATTCTAATCAAGTTTTCTTGAGAGTGCAAAATTCGTTTAAAAAAGACAGCAACTAGTTTCATCAGTGTCTATCGACGTAATAAAGGTGTAATAAAGGTGTAATTAAACGTCTCTAAGTCGTATTTAGCTAACACATTTCGTATTGTTTACTAGTTAGATAGACGCGATCTAGGCCTAAATTTTCCGAGTTATGAACGTTTAAAAACGTGACCAAACACGCCTGATAACGTAAATTCTCTAAAATCAAAGTAATTACAAATTCATTCTTCTGTCATTGTGTCTCTAAATAATTACGAAAACAACAACCACCGCACATAAGACCTTTGTATCGTTTTTTGCTTACACACAGCCAATATTGCGTCCTTGACAAATTTAAAACATTCTTTAAACTTAATTATTGTTTAGAAACTTACCATGAGTGAGAAATGTGGGAGCTGTTATAGGATAGTGAGTAGAGGGATTTGTTGCCAATCTTGTACGAAATACTTTCACTGGGGGTGGGGGGGGGGGGGGGGGGGGAGGGAGGGGATGCAGTGGGGAGAGTGTTGGGAGAACAGAAGAGGCTCTCTCCTGGAACTGCAGAATATGCAGTAGGAACAGTTTGATTGGGGAACAGGAAAGGAAAATCTGTGCCCTTCAGGCACTGTTAGAGGAAGCAAGGAAGGAACTGATAAGGATCAAGGGAAATAGGAGGGAGGAGGGTGGCTGGGAACTGGCAGCTGGTAGGAGGATAGGAGGAAAGGGAACGCGATCTGACAGTTTTATCATCAACACCAAAAACAGGTATCTACCACTGCCAGAGTTAAGTGGAGCAGGGCCTCACGTCCATCAAGGAGCAGGAAATGTACAGCACACTTCAACCAAGGCCAAGAGGCCTAGGAATGTGCAAAGTGTTAGGAAGAAGAAAGTGCTGCCGCTAGGTAGTATTCATGGGCGAGTGTAGGCCCTAAGTTACAGGAAAGTTTAGGGGCAGCGTACCAGGCCACCAGTATCTTCACGACAAATGCAGGGCTGAGTCATGTGAAGGAGGACCTAGAGTCTTTATGTAAGGACTTTACAAAAGAGGACCATGAAATGATAATGGGTGGGGTAGGAAACAGTTTGGACAGGGAGGGGGCATATGACATAGGTGGTGACCTGGACAAGATAGCTTCCCTGACTCATGGCACCAATGTACACTTGGTTGAGCTGTTCCAGTGTCATGATCGACCACACCTTGATGGAGCTGTGAGGCGAATCAGTGTGGGGTTAGGGATGGCTCTATGAACAGCTTACTTTGCTCATGTTTCTCTGGTGCCCGTCGGGACTATCAACAGATGGGGTTTCACTAGGCATGGCCTACACCTAAACAGGACTGGGAAGGGAAGATTGGTACAGCTGATTCATGAAAGTATGGGGGGGAGGGGGGGTGGATCTCGGTCCACACATGATCAAATAACTGTTGTCTTAGGTAGGAAAAGTAGATCTTTTTTAGGATAAATCCAGACAACAGGTTCCCCTGCCTAAAGAGTATCTCAAGCAGTTTAAAAAATACTGAAACAATCACATCAAATACCACTCATACCAGATGTCACAAAGAAAAACAAACCATTGGAAAGAGTAATGTGGGGCATTTCACACACTTAACAATCGTCCATCAAAACATGCAATCAATGAAAAATGAAATACAACTATTAGAAGTTGAGCTCCAGTCTTTGAACTGCACAGTAGTTTGTATTACTGAGCACTGGCGTAGAGACACAGAAACCAAACATCTAGTATTATCACTGTATGATAGGGCAAACTCTTACTGCAGGACTACTTCAAGGGGTGGAGGATCATACATTTATATCAGATAAGGAACACAGTTCAAATTAAGACATGACCTCAGTAAAGTAAGTGAAGACAAACACTTTGAAATATCAGCTATTGAATTAACAGGGCTTGATATCACCAAGAAATTAATCATTATGTATGTGTCTAGATCTCCCAGTGGCAGTGTGGAAACTTTATTCAATAAATTAACAGAAGTCCTAGATAAAGTCTCAAGTAAAAAAGGTAAACATAATTCTGTGTGGGGACATTAACATCAACACTAATATCAGAAATGAATCCAGCAGCACCTTCATAAACATCCTTCAAAGTTTTAGCATGTCCCTGTTGGTCAATAGTGCAACAAGGGTTACTACAATGACTGCTTCAGTAATTGACCATGTGGCCACAAATATGGACATGGAAAAATGTGATGTACCTGTAAAAGATCTCAGGCTATCAGACCATCTCCATCAAATAACAACAGTAAAATCAGGCATCAAATCATTCCCTAAACTACAAGCCTACAAACGACATATATCAGAAATCAAATTAAAGATTTTTCAAATGGACTAGAAAAACAAAGCTGGGATGAAGTGAATAAGGAAACCAATGTGAATATGAAATTCTCTAAGTTCTCCACATTGCTTAAATTGAACTTTGAAAAGGCTTCAAGTGGTTCAAATGGCTCTGAGCACTATGGGACTTAACGTCTGGGGTTATGAGTCCCCTAGAACTTAGAACTACTTAAACCTAACTAACCTAAGGACATCACACACATCCATGCCCGAGGCAGGATTCGAACCTGCAACTGTAGCAGTTGCGCAGTTCCGGACTGAAGCGCCTAGAACCGCTCGGCCACCGCGGCTGGCGGTTTGAAAAGGGATTTCCAAAAGTATGCATGTCTGTATCAACATCTCACAAAACAGATCGTTAACAGCAGGTATTAAGAAGTCCTCCCAAACACTTAAACATCTCAGTTCCATGAAAACGAATCGCAGTGATCCAGAATTCTTAAATTTCTATCATAGATACAAAAAGATCTATAGGAAGGTGCTGATTGCTGCAAAAAATTTATTTAATGACAAAATGATATATAATGCGGAGAAGAAAAGCAAAGCAGTCTGGGATGTTATCAAAAAGGAAATGGGGAGAGACAAACAAATGCAGAGTAACATACTACTAAGGATAAGGTAATAAATGATCTACAACACTTAGCAAACTATGTAAACGAGCATTTTTCAGCTATTGAAGAGACGTTACACCAAAAATTCCCCTAAACAAATATAATACCTGTAAAAAATGTTGCACTAAATACAATGATGTTACTTCCAACCACAGAGAATGAAGTCAATAAAACTGTTCAAAAACTAAAAAATAAAAAGTCAGTAGGCTTAGATGAAGTACCAATTTGTGTACTGAAACAATGCATCGGGATTTTACAAGGCCCCTTAACAAATGTAATAAATGAATCCTTCACATCAGGGACATTTCCAGAGCAGCTAAAACAGGCAAGAGTTGTACCTTTGCTTAAGAAAGGTAATGCAGAAGACGTAGAAAATTACCGCCCCATTTCCCTGCCATCAGCATTCTCAAAAATAATAGAAGCAATTATGAAAGACAGATTAATGAATTATCTGAATAAATACAATCTTTTAAGCGAATCACAGTTTGGTTTTCGAAGTGGCAAAAATACAGAGTCAGCATAGTAGAATTCACAAAAGTTGTACTTGATGCTCTTGATAAAGATGAGTGTGCCACAGGCATATTTTTATATCTTTCTAAGGCGTTTGATACAGTTGACCACCAGATTCTATTAAATAAGTTAGAAGCATTAGGAATAAGAGGGGTAGCTAATGACTGGTTTCGATCATATCTAGCAGTTAGGGTGTAAAAAGTAGAGATTACACATACTTCAAATAGATCTAAATATTTAGTAAAACGCTTATCAGAAGCAAAATACATTAATATACGGGTTCTGCAAGGTAGCATATTAGGACCAATACTATTCCTGATATACATCAACGACTTTCCCAGTAGTGTTACTCATCGGGAAAAAATTCTCTTCTCTGATGTCAGAAATATTATAGCTGCTGAGAAAACAAGAGAATTTCTTGCCAAGAAAGCAAATGAAACTCTCAAGGAAGTTTACAATTGCTCAATAAGCAATAAAGTGACACTGAACATAAAGAAAACTAATGCCATGAATTTCAGTTTAAGAGGAAAAATGACAATGTTAAATTAAATGTAGATGGCACCTCTATAGACTGTGTAACAAATACAAAATTTCTAGGAATCTACATCTACATCTACATGACTACTCTGCAATTCACATTTAAGTGCTTGGCAGAGGGTTCATCGAACCACAATCATACTATCTCTCTACCATTCCACTCCCGAACAGCGCGCGGGAAAAACGAACACCTAAACCTTTCTGTTCGAGCTCTGATTTCTCTTATTTTATTTTGATGATCATTCCTACATATGTAGGTTGGGCTCAACAAAATATTTTCGCATTCGGAAGAGAAAGTTGGTGACTGAAATTTCGTAAATATATCTCGCCGTGACGAAAAACATCTTTGCTTTAATGACTTTAATGACTTCCATCCCAACTCGCGTATCATATCTGCCACACTCTCTCCCCTATTACGTGATAATACAAAACGAGCTGCCCTTTTCTGCACGCTTTCGATGTCCTCCGTCAGTCCCACCTGGTAAGGATCCCACACCGTGCAGCAATATTCTAACAGAGGACGAACGAGTGTAGTGTAAGCTGTCTCTTTAGTGGACTTGTTGCATCTTCTAAGTGTCCTGCCAATGAAACGCAACCTTTGGCTCGCCTTCCCCACAATATTATCTATGTGGTCTTTCCAACTGAAGTTGTTCGTAATTTTAACACCCAGGTACTTAGTTGAATTGACAGCCTTGAGAATTGTACTATTTATCGAGTAATCGAATAACAACGGATTTCTTTTGGAGCTCATGTGGATCACCTCACACTTCTCGTTATTTAGCGTCAACTGCCACCTGCCACACCATACAGCAATCTTTTCTAAATCGCTTTGCAACTGATACTGGTCTTGGGATAACCTTACTAAACGGTAAAGTACAGCATCATCTGCGAACAACCTAAGAGAACTGCTCAGATTGTCACCCAGGTCATTTATATAAATCAGGAACAGCAGAGGTCCCAGGACGTTTCCCTGGGGAACACCTGATATCACTTCAGTTTTACTCGATGATTTGCCATCTATTACTATATGAACTGCGACCTTCCTGACATGAAATCACGAATCCAGTCGCACAACTGAGACGATACCCCATAGGCCCTCAGCTTGATTAGAAGTCGCTTGTGAGGAACGGTGTCAAAAGCTTTCCGGAAATCCAGAAACACGGAATCAACCTGAGATCCCCTGTCGATAGTGGCCATTAATTCGTGCGAATAAAGAGCTAGCTGCGTTGCACAAGAACGATGTTTTCTGAAACCATACTGGTTATGTATCAATAGATCGTTCCCTTCGAGGTGATTCATAATGTTTGATTACAGTATATGCTCCAAAACCCTACTGCAAACCGACGTCAAAGATATAGGTCTGTAGTTCGATGGATTACTCCTACTACCCTTCTTAAACACTGGTGCGACCTGCGCAATTTTCCAATCTGTAGGTACAGATCTATCGGTGAGCGAACGGTTGTAAATGATTGCTAAGTAGGGAGCTATTATATCAGCGGAATCTGAAAGGAACCTAATCGGTATACAATCTCGACCTGAAGACTTGCCCGTATCAAGCGATTTGAGTTGCTTCGCAACCCCTAAGGTATCTACTTCTAAGAAACTCATGCTAGCAGCTGTTCGTGTTTCAAGTTCTGGAATATTCCATTCGTCTTCCCTGGTGAAGGAATTTCGGAAAACTGCGTTCAATAACTCCGCTTTAGCGGCACAGTCGTCGGTAACAGTACCATCGGCACTGCGCAGCGAAGGTATTCACTGCGTCTTGCCGCTTGTGTACTTTACATACGACCAGAATTTCTTGGGATTTTCTACCAAATTTCGAGACAATGTTTCGTTGTGGAACCTATTAAAGGCATCTCGCATTGAAGTCCGTGCTAAATTTCGCGCGTCTAAATTTTAGCCAATCTTCGGGATTTCGCGTTCTTCTGAACTTCGCATGCTTCTTCCGTTGCCTCTGCAACAGCGTTCGGACCTGTTTTGTGTACCATGGGGGATCAGTTCCATCTCTTACCAATTTATGAGGTATGAATCTCTCAATTGCTGTTGCTACTATATCTTTGAATTTGAGCCACATCTCGTCTACATTTGCATAGTCAGTTCGGAAGGAATGGAGATTGTCTCTTAGGAAGGCTTCTAGTGACACTTTATCCGCTTTTTTATTAAAATTAGTTTGCCTTTCTTTCTGGTGGATTTGGAAGAAACGGTATTGAGCCTAGCTACAACGACCTTGTGATCACTAATCCCTGTATCAGTCATGATGCTCTCTATTAGCTCTGGATTGTTTGTGGCTAAGCGGTCAAGTGTGTTTTCGCAACCATTTACAATTCGCGTGGATTCGTGGACTAACTGCTCGAAATAGTTTTCGGAGAAAGCATTTAGGACAATCTCGGAAGTGTTTTCTGCCTACCACCGGTTTTGAACAAGTATTTTTGCCAATATATCGAGGGAAGGTTGAAGTCCTCACCAACTATAACCGTATGAGTGGGGTATTTATTTGTTACAAGACTCAGATTTTCTCTGAACTGTTCAGCAACTATATCATCGGAGTCTGGGGGTCGGTAGAAGAGCCAATTATTAACTTAGTTCGGCTGTTAAGTATAATGTCCACCCAAACCAATTTGCACGGAGTATCTACTTCGACTTCACTACAAGATAAACCACTACTGACAGACACAAACACTCCACCACCAATTCTGCCTAATCTATCTTTCCTGAACACCATCTGAGACTTCGTAAAAATTTCTGCAGAACTTATTTCAGGCTTTAGCCAGCTTTCTGTACCTATAACGATTTCAGCTTCTGTGCTTTCTATTAGCGCTTGAAGCTCAGGGACTTTCCCAGCACAACTACAACAATTTATAACTACAATTCCGACTGTTCCTTGATCCAAGCACGTCCTGTATTTGCCATGCACCCTTTGAGATTGCAGCCCACCCCGTACTTTCCCGAGGCCTTCTAACCTAAAAAACCGCCCAGTCCACGCCACACAGCCTGCGCTATCCGTGTAGCAGCGAATGAATATTGATTCCCCGTTGAAGTGGTGTGAACACACAGAGGTGCTTGGAAACATGTCATCAGCATGTGATGCACATAGAATCCTATCATCAGTGTGTATTATGCAGTGTCTGTTAGTTACATATTATTCATATGTACACTCAATTCTTAGCTATGGCATTCTTTTTTGGGGAACAAACGAGCAAAATATGAACACAATTTTCAAACTCCAGAAAAGAGCCATAAGAACAATAATCAAAAATACAAGTCAAGCTCATTGTAAAGATCTGTTCAATACACTGGGGATTTTAACTGCTCCATGTGAATACATTTACCAGTCAGTTGTACACATCAAAAATAACATTCGTAATTACTGCACAAACAGTTATGTCCATGACCATGCAACAGAAGATAGACTCAACTTACATTTACCAAGAAAAAATAAACATAAAACTCAAAATGGCACATTTTTCCAAGGAATAAAACTGTACAATAAATTACCAAAAGAGATTAAAGAAATTGCAGAAATAGACTTATTTAAAAAGGCAGCTAAGAAGTACCTGTTGTGCAATACATTTTATACATTGAAGGATTACTTAGGTAAAACAGAGTAGGGGTTTGATAAAAAAATGTTATAGAAATAAACAATAAAAATAATGATTATAAAACATTCAACATTCCACACAAAATCTTCACTTTATGTTTTTCCCTTCTTTTTTCTCTTCTGGAAACACTCTCCCTTCAAGCTATACATCATAGCACAATACTAACACCTCTTCCTCTTTCTGAGCTCAACATCTCACTCATTATGGAGGGATGCTGACTCAGTTTTTCAGGATGGCAAATGGGAATTTGCGGTACAGAAAACGGTCCAGAGATCACCAGTGTGTGTGTTTGTGTGTGTAGTGAGTGAAGTGCTATGAAACAATGTGTGTGTAGTGTGTGCACTGACTGGTAGTGAGATACGAGTGAACAGTGTTGCATTACACTATTTAATAATTTATTTGTAAAAAAAGTATTGTATACGAGGAGTAAAATATAATGATTGTCTCTAACTAGAAGTCTGTAAATATATGTGTAAACGAATTAGCTTATTTTAAATTGGTCTAAACTTGTAAATACTTTGACATGTCCTATATCCTTGTAAAAAGAGATCTGCAGATGAATAAAGATACTACTACTACTGCTACTACTACTACTACAACCGGACTGTCGCCTGCCATATAGAGATGGGTAGTTCGCGAACTAACAGGTCCAAAGGAACGGTTCACCAAGATGAACGAAAGGACCGAGGAACGAATTCCAAGGAACGATCGGTTCATAGTTCACTTAGGTCGCGGCGGTCTACTTACAGTTCCTGGGAACGAAGAACGATCGGTTCATAGTTCACTTCGGTCGTGGCGGTCTACTTATAGTTCCCGGGAACGAGGAACGATCGGGTCATAGTTCACTAGTTCACTTAGGTCGCGGCGGTCAATTCAGCAGTTCTCGTTCCAGCCTCGGTCGCGTGCTCGTCTCAGTCTGGGTCTCCCTCGGCAGCAGTCGTCGTTCTTCGCATGACCACCTATCTCAGTTCCACTGCCGACTGCTCCTACTTAGTTCAGTATCCAGTTGTTCGTTACGTTCACTGGACTCGCCTATTTTACATGTGTTCCAAACTGTTCTTGCGCCTCGTTCTGGCTATTCAGCGTCACGACCGGTAATCAAAAAGTATTTTATAGTTACATAAATTACATAAAAATTACGTTGTATTTAATAGGTATGTCTTTTCAGGTACCAAAAGGGCATATCAGCTCACTTTATTATATCGATTAACAGCAGAAGTTAAGTCCCACAGTGCTCAGAGCCATTTGAACAGCAGAAGACATACTTATAACAAGGCAAGTTTTTTTTGTTATTCATATATTTTTTGGTTTCGTCGACTTGATTTAGCAGCTAACTTTCCATAATTTGCTTAATTTTTAGTGTAAGAAAATTAATATAAAACGATTTTCGTGTATCTTTCATATACAAAACATTACATTTAGGAAGGTTCTAATTATCTTTAAGTTTGGTTGTTTCCAATTTGCATTACTTGCTAGTTTGGTTTCTTGAAAAAAAAAAAAAAAGAAAAGTGGGTTGTGGGCCAATTTGACTCAGTAGGAAAAGCGGTGCCTCTCCATTTGAAAAGACATAGATTGCCATAAAATCGTATTTACTTATTATCTCAAAAACATTTGTTCAGAAGGAGCTTTCAAACCAAAAACTTTGTCACTGTGAACTTAATTATTATTATTATTATTATTGGTGCATTAACTTTAATAATACAACATAAAAACCTAATTTTTACTAAGCGTGTGAGGCAAGTATGAGAAAACCACATTTTATTTTATGCTTCCATAAAGTCTCTATTTCCCCTACGAACTCAGAGACAATGTGAAGTATATATAGGGTGTAAACGATTATTGTTTACAATGTAGCATAGCTATATAGTGGAAGTCGAAATGAAGAATTTTATATAAGACACTTGTGGTCTATTAAGTTGGTTGGTTGGTTGGTTTGTGGGATTGAAAGGACCAGACTGCTACGGTCATCGGTCCCTTTTTCCAAATCCTAAAAACACCCACAGAGAATAAAAACGATTAACAGAATAGAGCACAGACGACACAGAACAAGAGAAACGTAGATAAAGACCAGGCAAAACGAACTAAAATCTCACAGAGTGGTTGGCCGACCATAGGAACAAAAAAAGGAAAAGCCAACCACCGAGAACACATTAAAAACTGAGTTTAAAACCGTAGGCCAAAGGCCAGAATCAACACAAAACAATAAAATAAAACACAAACACTCAGATTAAATGATAAAAACCCCCTGCCCGAATAAAACGTAAAACTAAGCCAGCCATAGCAGGGTCATCAGATAAAAGGGCAGGGAGCGTGTCAGGCAGTGCGAACGTCTGCCTGAGCACAGCTAAAAGCGGACACTCCAATAAAATGTGCACCACAGATAAAACGGAGCCGCAGCGACACAGAGGTGGGTCCTCACGGCGCAATAAATGGCCGTGTGTCAGCCGAGTGGCCCAATGCGCAGCCGGCAGAGGACAACAGACTCCTGGCGGGAGACCCGAATGGACGACCGCCACACAGTCGTCGTCGCCTTGATACGACAGAGTTTGTTAGGTATGGGCAGGTTGCGCCATTCAGCGTCCCATAAACCGAAAATTTTGCGGCGTAATAGTGGCTGCAAATCAGTCGCCGGGAGGCCAATCTCCAGAGGTGGTTGACTGATGGCCTCTTTCGCCAGGCGGTCAACATTCTCATTGCCGGGTATCTCAACATGGCCTGGGGTCCAAACAAAGACCACAGAGCGGCCGCAACGGTCAAGAGTATACAGGGACTCCTGGATAGCCACCACCAGACGAGAACGAGGGAAACACTGGTCGAGAGCTCGTAAACTGCTCAGGGAATCGCTACAGATCACGAAGGACTCACCTGAGCATGAGCGGATATACTCTAGGGTACGAAAGATGGCGACCAGCTCAGCAGTGTAAACGCTGCAGCCAGCCGGCAATGAACATTGTTTGGAATGGTCCCCTAGAGTAAATGCAAACCGACACGACCAGCAACCATAGAGCCATCAGTGTACGCAATGCCAGAGCCCTGATACATTGCAAGGAGGGAAAGAAAGCGGTGGCCGAAGGCCTCCGGAGGGACTGAGTCCTTCAGGACCTGTGCCAATTCCAGCTGAAGGCGAGGGCGAGGCACACACCATGGGGGTGTACATAGAGGTGCCTGGAAAGGAGGCGGAAGAGGTAAAGCCCCAAGCCCAGAGAGAAGCTCTAGGACGCGGACCGCAATCGTACAACCTGACCGGGGCCAACGTTCTGGCAGATGGACGACTGATCGCGGGAACAGGAGACGATAGTTTGGATGCCTGGGCAAGCTAAAAACATGGGCAGCATAAGCGGCCAATAAATTTTGGCGCCTGAACCACAATGGAGTGACACCTGTCTCCGCAAGTATGCTGTCCACTGGGCTGGTCTGGAAAGCACCAGTGGCAAGCCGTATGCCGCTGTGTAGGATTTGGTCCAGTACCCGCAGCGCAGATGGGGATGCTGAGCCATAAGCCAGGCTCCCATAATCCAGACGAGACTGGATTAACGCCTGGTAGAGCCGTAACAGGGTAGATCGGTCGGCGCCCCAGCGGGTGTGGCTCAAGCATCTCAGAGCATTTAGATGCCGCCAACACGCCTGTTTAAGCTACCGAATGTGAGGCATCAAAAACTACTCCCAAAAATCTGTGGGTCTCCACCACAGCAAGGAGTTCGTCGGCAAGATAAAGCCGCGGCTCAGGATAGACTGTTCGGCGCTGGCAGAAATGCATAACGCGGGTCTTGGCAGCCGAAAACTGAAAACCATGAGCTACAGCCCAAGACTGCACCTTGCGGATAGCGCCCTGTAGCTGACGTTCAACAGCTGCAATGCCAGTAGAGCTGTAGTAAAGGCAGAAGTCGTCAGCATACAGGGAAGCGGAGGCAGAATTTCCCACGGCCGCAGCGAGCCCGTTAATGGCTATTAAAAACAGGCAGACACTTAAAACAGAACCCTGTGGCACACCGTCCTCCTGGACGTGGGAGGAACTATATGAGGCTGCGACTTGCATGCGGAAGGTACGATACAACAGAAAATTGCGGATAAAAATCGGCAGAGGAGCCCAAAGACCCCATCCATGAAGTGTAGAAAGGATGTGATGACGCCATGTCGTATCGTACACCTTCCGCATGTCGAAAAAGACAGCAACCAGGTGCTGACGGCGGGCAAAGGCAGTACGGATGGCCGACTCCAGGCTCACCAGATTGCCGGTGGTGGAGCGGCCTTTACGGAACCCACCCTGAGACGGAGCCAGAAGGCCCCGAGACTCCAGTACCCAATTCAAGCGCCGGCTCACCATCCGTTCAAGCAACTTGCAAAGAACATTGGTGAGGCTAATGGGACGGTAGCTGTCCACCTCCAGAGGGTTCTTTCCAGGTTTCAAAACGGGGATGACAATGCTTTCCCGCCATTGCGACGGAAACTCCCCCTCGTCACAAAGACGATTGCAAAGGTCGAGGAGGCGTTACTGGCAGTCCACTGAAAGGTGTTTCAGCATCTGACAGTGGATGCCATCTGGCCCAGGAGCGGTATCAAGGCAAGCGGCTAGGGTACTGCGAAATTCCCACTCACTAAATGGAGCATTATAAGATTCTGGGTGGTGGGTGTGAAACGAAAGGCTCCGACATTCCATCCGCTCTTTAATGGAGCGGAAGGCCAGTCGGTAATTGGAAGAAGCGGAACTAAGAGCAAAATGCTCTGCCAAGCTGTTGGCAATTTCGTCGGAGGCTGTACAAACTGCGCCATTCAGTGAGAGCGCAGGGACGCTGACAGGGGTCCGATACCCATAGAGGCGTCGGATCTTGGCCCAGACCTGCGATGGAGAGACATGGAGGCCAATGGTGGACACATACCGCTCCCAGCAACTCCTGCTTGCTTTGGCAGATAAGGCGGCGGGCCCGCGCACACAGACGTTTGAAGGTAATGAGGTGTTCAATGCAGGGATGTCGCTTGTGACGCTGTAGCGCCCGCCGGCGATCTTTAATCGCTGCAGCGATCTCAGGCGACCACCAAGGCACAGTCCGCCGCCGAGGGGACCCAGAGGAACGGGGAATGGCAGATTCGGCGGCAGTAACGCTGCCGGTGGTGACCGATTGAACCACCGCATCATTTTCATCATTAGAGAGAGGCTCAATAGCGGCAGTGGAGGAGAACAAGTCCCAGTCAGCCTTATTCATAGCCCACCTGCTAGGGCGCCCAGAAGAGTGACGCTGTGGTAGTGACAGAAAGATCGGAAAGTGGTCACTACCACACAGGTCGTCATGCACACTCCATTGGACAGACGGTAAGAGGCTAGGGCTACAGATCGAAAGGTCAATGGCGGAGTATGTGCCATGCGCCACACTGAAGTGTGTGAAGGCACCATCATTTAAAATCGAGGGATCAAGCTGCGACAATAAATGCTCAACGGTGGCGCCTCGACCTGTTGCCACGGACCTACCCCACAGAGGGTTATAGGCGTTAAAGTCGCCCAGTAGCAAGAAAGGTGGCGGCAATTGAGCTATCAGCGCAGCCAGGACATGCTGCGAGACATCACCATCCGGTGGAAGGTAAAGACTGCAGACGGTAACAGCCTGTGGCGTACACACTCGAACAGCGACAGCCTCTAAGGGTGTTTGGAGAGGGACAGACTCGCTGTGCAGAGTGTGAAGGACATAGAGGCAGACGCCACCAGACACCCTTTCATAAGCAGCCCGGTTCTTATTATAACCCCGATAGCCACGGAGGGCGGAAATTCGCATTGCTGGAAACCAAGTTTCCTGAAGAGCAATGCAGAAGAAAGGGTGAAGGCTGATAAGTTGTCGCTCAGCTAGATGGTGGAAGAAACCGCCGCAGTTCCACTGGAGGATGGTATTGGCCATGTCTGAGAAAGGCGTGACGGGACTTGGAAGGCAGATTACGCCGCTGGGTCAGCTGCTGCCTCCAATTGAGCACCAGTGCTCTGAGGGACCGGCGAGACCAAGGTCCTCAGTGGACGCCAGAATCTCCACCTCGTCCTCAGATGCAGAGCTTGTAGGAAGCGGTGGGATGGGTGCCACCGCAACGTCGTTAGCCTTGGGGACTTTCTTCTTCTTCTGTTTCTCTCGCTGTGCCTTCGGTGGTTCAGGCTGGGAGGGCTTCACTGGCTCAGTCTCAGGGACAGACGATGACCGTGAGGCCCTACGACCAGGGACCGGTGGTTGTTTGAGCCACTTGCGATTGTCTGCTTTTGTACCGGTCGGAACTTGCGAAGGGAGGTCCCCAAGGGACCCCTTCCTGGCGAGAGGAGCTGAAGAAAACTTACACTTCTGTGGCTGGGAAGGGGGAACTGATGTCCCCGAGTGATTGGGGGGGGGGTGTTGTTCTTGAAGTAGATGGAGCAGGAGCAACAGGTTGTGAAGTGCCCCCCACAAGCAAGGGGGCTGGTGGATTCTGACCGATCTTAAGGCCGATTCGGGACGATGGGAGAACCGTTGTGGCGGCAGCGGCGGAAGTTGACGTCATTGCCACAGGATGGAGCCACTCATATTTCCGTCTAGCCTCAGGGTAGGTCAGGGGTTCCAAGGTCTTATATTCCATTATCTTCCTTTCTTTCTGGAATATCCTACAGTCCGGCGAGCAGGGGGAATGCTGTTCTCCACAGTTAACACAGATAGGAGGCGGAGCACGTGGAGTATTGAGATGCGAAGGACGTCCACAATCCCGACACGTGATGCTGGAAGTACAGCGAGATGACATGTGTCCGAACTTCCAGCATTTAAAACACCGCATCGGAGGAGGGATATATGGCTTGACATCACAACAGTAAACCATCACCCTAACCTTTTCGGGTAAGACATCACCCTCAAAGGCCAAGATGAAGGCACCGGTGGCTACCTGATTGTCCCTCGGACCCCGATGGACGCGCCGGACGAAGTGAACACCTCGTCGTTCATCGTTCATGGCGCATAGTTCATCGTCGGACTGCAGAAGAAGATCCCTGTGGAATATAATACCCTGGACCATGTTGAGACTCTTATGGGGCGTGATGCTAACTGAAACATCCCCCAACTTGTCACAAGCGAGCAACCTCTGCGACTGGGCAGAGGAAGCTGTTTTGATGAGAACTGACCCAGAGCGCATTTTGGACAAGCCCTCCACCTCCCCGAACTTGTCCTCTAAATGCTCCACAAAAAACTGAGGCTTGGTTGGCATAAAAGATTCACCATCAACCTGCGTACAGACAAGGTACTGAGGTGAATAATCTCCACCGCTGTCTTTAGCCATACGTTCCTCCCATGGAGTGGCTAGGGAGGGAAATGATCTTTGATTGTATTGCTTGCCATTGAGGTTAGACCTCGATCGCTTAGAGACTGCTGGTGGAGGCCCATCAGCGAGAGATGAGGTACCACGCTTCATTGCGGGTCATCCGCCCTGATGCAACCCACTCCGACCAGGGGCTCTCCCCACGGGCGCCACCCAGCCGCAGCAAAGACCACCTGGCAGGATGGCCTTTGCCGGGAGTCCCAATGCCCCAGAGGGATAGGCATCTACTCCTCGGCATACGTGGGGAGGCAGCAGCTCAAACATCAGCAGTGCGATCCCTGTGTAGTCAGGGGGCTACCACCAAGAGGGTACATGGCGACCCCACCACAACAGACTGGCTACCGTGCTGGATGTCGGGTGTCAAATATCCATATGTGTCATGAGTGCGAAGATGGAAGTGCATAATGGAGGGCATGTATGCCACCCGGAACACACTGCAGCTGACGTGGCCGGATGCTCGGTGTAAGGCCAACTCCATGACAAAATCGGTTGTGCCAGATCTGAGGGTAAGATGGATATAGAATGCACCACGTAAGGCGTCCTTCCCCAAATGGTACGCACTAACAGAAAATTTTGAAATCTAGTGGTCAAACCCCTTAGGCGACCATCACATTAAGGCCAAAAAGTTTGAGACTCCTTTTAGTCGCCTCTTACGACTGGCAGGAATACCGCGGGCCTATTCTAACCCCCGAACCCGCAGGGGGTTATTAAGTTGGGAAACAGTCACCAACAGCTTTACACAACTACATGAGCTATAGCCCAAGTGCGTCGCGAGAGATTTTCATGTTCTCTTCTCCAGCTCTCTACACATCGTCATCGATTGTTTCGCAATTGTTGCTTGCATTAGTTTGTTATTTCTTCACTGCCTAATTAATATGTGTTTGTCTGTTTGTTGTATTTGCTCGTAACGGGCAACACATCGTCCGTAATTGACGAGCGGTCTCTACTCGGGGCAGGTTTTCCGTGCGCCACCCTGTATTATTTCCCTGCGATCAGCCACACAAGGCTACGCTTGGCTAAATGAGAGATTCTGCAAAATCACAGAAATTACTTCTAAAAGTGTGTAAGAATTCTGTAATGAATAAAAACTCTATACTCCAGAGAGGGGCAAGTGCCCACTCTTGGTGCCCTCCATCCTTCAGTCACTTACACTAGTAGTTTTCAGTTTTTCATAAGAACCATATACCAAGGACAAATGAACGGTGAACGAGTAAAAATGAACGGTTCCCAAAAAAGAACGATCAGCAGTGAACTAGTTCCCAAGGATGAACGAGTTTACCCATCTCTACTGCCATAAGGCCCAACAACCAGGAGTGATGGTCTTGGGTGCCACTTCATTTCACAGCAGGACGCTTTTGGTTGTCATCCACGGCACTCTTGCAGCACAGGGGTGTACATCGGCGATATTCTACAGCCTGTTTTGTTACTCTTTATGACAAGCCATCCTGGACTTATATTTCAGAAAAGTAATACCTGTCCGCACATTGCTAGAGTTCCTGCTGCTGGTCTTCATGCTTGCCAAACTTTACCTTGGCCAGCAAGGTCGCCGGATCTCTCCCCAATCGAAAACGTGTGGAGCATTATGGTTATGGCCCTCCAAACGATTTCGCGATTTTGACGGTCTAATGCACCAGTTGGACAGAATTTGTCACGATATCCGTCGGGATGACATCCAACAACTCTCTTGATCAATGCCAACGGAATAACTGTTTGCATAAGAGCCAGAGGTGGACCAATGCGTTATTCACTAGCTCAATTTGTGAAGCTCTTTCTCTTGAATAAATCATCCAATTTTTCTGAAACTGTAATCATTTGTTTGACTGTAGATGCACGTCACCTGTACTTTTTTTTCTTAGATTGAATAGACACATCTGTCACGCAGTGTCTGATAACATTGATACCCACCTGGGTTTAAGATTTCAAGATCATTCTAAACTGAAATTTTTAAATTTACTATCACATGAAAACTATGGACAATACTGTAACTAGTTCCTCGAAAGCAGCTTCCAGAGTCCCTTAGATGCCAATGGAAAGTTCTTCGATGCTATTTGATTGAAAAATAAGATGGCTATAGTGTCCATTACTGAAGAATTTAGAAACAAAACCATGAGTGAAGTTGCAAAACTGCTGTGCGCTAACACAGGTTCAAACAAAAGTTTTCAGCAGTTTAATATGTTAGTGTCACTGTTATATACGTTTCCTGAGAGTTCATGTTTAGTAAAAGAGTCATTTTCAGCTGCGAAGAGAATCAAAAGCTACTCTCGAAATTCTACTGGAGAAGAGAGAGTCTCATTTTTCAACTGAAACTGGTGTACTAGGAGGACTAAGAAAGAAGGAAAGAACATTTCTTTGAGGAGGTGTGCTTCCCAGGAGAGAAGAACATAATTACATTCCGTTGATGTTGCAGAGGTGCTCTAGGTAGAGATTAAAGCCAGACACTAGTTATTTTCTATAAAAGTATGCTTATCGTAATTTAAATTGGCATTAAGTCTAACTACACTGATGAAAAAAATGCAACACCAAGAAGGAGTTGTGCGACAGAAACGAAAGTTGATAGGCGTATTTCTACACGTGAAAGATGATGTCTATTCAAATGTCACTCCAGTCATATAGCAGTTGCATCAGTAGAACCACTATGAGGATGCAAATCACGTTTGCTTTAAATACACTTTGTAACGGTCGCGAGTGTCAGTTACCTATGCGATCAGATGTGGTGAGTTGTTGTTAGTCAGGAATTCCTTTAAGGCGACGAAGCCGCCATTATCAACACCTCACTGAGTTTGAACGAGGTCGTGTAATAGGGCTACGAGAAACTGGATGTTCCTTCTGGGATATTGTAGAAAGACTTCCCAGGAATGTAGCCATTTTACGTGATTGCTGGCACCGGTGGCCACGAGAATATATTGTCACAAGAAGACCTGGCTCCAGACTGCCATGTGGCACTACCAAGAGGGAAGACCACTGTGTTCGGCATATGGCTCTGGCTCATTGTATTGCATCTACAGCAGCAAGTTCAGTAGCAGTTGGCACCACAATGACACAACGAACTGTTACAATTTATCTCAACGGAAGGGGGGGGGGGTCACTGATGGCAACTGCAGTGGGACATTAAGCAGAATCAGTGGCGACGACCGAAAATGTGTACTGGACCGGGATTCGAACCCGGTACACATTTTCGATCGTCGCCGCAGATTCCGCTTAATGTCTCGCTGCATCTGATAGCAGTGACCCCTCCCGCCCCTTCCATTGACATACAGTGTTTCACAGCTGCGGGATCTGTGTGATGTCTCTTCTTTCGAAGGAACAGACACCTCGCCTTCATAGAGCTGTTACAAATCTGTTATGTGAAAGCCAGCCGCAAGTCAGACACCCTGTAGCATACATTCCACTGACTCCAAACCACCGCCATTAGCGACTTTAGTGGTGTCAAGCGACAGTTCATTGGCGGGCTGGGTGTTTTGTGATGTAACATGGTTCTGCCTTGGTGTCAGTGGTGGCTGTGTGTTGATAGACGAGCCTGCAACCAACCTGTCTGCCTACTAGACATTGCACCTACACCTGGAGCAATGGTCTGTGGTGCAATTTCGCATGACACCAGGAGACTCTCATGGTTATCCCAGGCTCTGAAGCAAATTTGTACGGCAATTTGGTGATTCCATCTATTGTGCTGCCATTCACTAACAGCATTCCAGAGGGTGTTTTCCAATAGGATAACACTCAGTCATATACCATTGGTGTAAGCGAACATGCTCCACAAAGTATCGACATGTTGCCTTGACCTGCTCAATTACCAGATCTGTCTCCAATCCAGCAGATATGGGATATCATTGGACGACTACTTCAGTGTCACCGACAAACACCATCAACTGCCCCTGTGTTGACTGACCAAATCAAATGGCGTGGAACTCCATCCCACAAACTGCCGTCTGCTACCTGTGCAACACAATTCATGCACATTTGCTTGCGTGCATTCAACATTCTGGCAGTTACACTCGTTATTAATCTTAATCACTTATATATATTACCTAGATAAATGTATTACCGAAATTCCATTCTCAACATTAATTATTTTTTGTTGTCACCATTATTTCGGTCAGCATATTTCAGTATCTATTCTTTCAGTTTAAACTGTTACCAGATGTAATTTAAATTTTTAATATTCATTCTTTTAATTTAAAATATTACCTTTAGTGAGTGTTATGGAGATTAGCTTAGCCCCTGATTTACTATTGTTTACTTCAAATTGTAGTAGTAGCAAAATTAACTAATTAATAACATAACTATGAAACAAATGGGGGTTATAATGTCTATGAAACAGCCTTACTTCTTTAGTGCTATCCGACTTTGACTCTGTTTAACTGCGTGAATAATACCCCCATCACTGTTTGTATCAATTTTGAATAATAATTTCTGTCAATAAAGCTCTTATCCTCAATAAGTGGTTTACTACCTGCAGAAATGATAGAAAACTTAATTATGGTATGTAAGGAAATCACAAATTAATTATTAAAAACAGGATGAGCAATGTTACTAATCTAAGACATTACAACACCAATCAAATTAACTTCTTAAACTAGCTACCCTATCATTGGCACAATGGAAACTCTATTCCTTACCATGCCCCTTTCGCTAACTTATGTTGGTTGATACTGGCCACACAAGCTGTTGTTCTACTGAAGCTCCATCTAGATGGACACAGAATCAGAGAGCTCAAGCAAAGAGCTAGTGGAACATATACTCATTTACAATTATAGGGCCCTACTTTGCCAGCTGTTTGCGCTAATATCACCGTAATTCAGTGTGAAGATCACGACGGTCGTCCCAGCCACCGGTGTGATGTCTTTACCCTGTGAAATCTGGACTTCATCTAAAAACGTGGACGTGATTTCCGTCCAAAAAACTCCTGACCGTAAGTTGCTCAGCTGCAGAGTCCATCACGAGTCGATACATAATCCCCTTGCACAAATGCCAGGAGTAATTGACAGAATCAAGTGCATGGCAGCATTCGAATGCTACAAGTGAGCACAAATATGTTTTCTCTTCTCAGAGCAACAGATGATACTGCTTTTGTGGATATGTATGCACTAACTCTGAACTATTGGAGAGGGATCACTGGTCGCAATGCCAGCAATATCTCCAAACCTATTTCTAACCCTCCACTCGCCGACCAGCAACACGCCAGACGGCCGAGTCCTCTCTCTTGTTGCCGCCAAACTTTCCACTTCCTCTCATATGTACCCCTACGCGTTTTCGGCCAATGAGAACTTTGAAATTTCGCGTGGTTCTCCCACCTTTCACAGGCGCGCCGTATTTGTGTCTTGTTCCAACGGTTGTATTGGCGCAATGGCGACAAGCAGTCTCTCTCTCTGTCTAGCATGTACGCTCTCTCTCTCTCTCTCTCTCTCTTTCCTTCCACTTGTGTGGTCTCAAGCTCCCCCTACGGGCACTGGTGACACTCTGCCGCCAAAGCAGCTGTCGTGTGAAGCTCCAGTCAGCCGCCGGCCACCTCGCCAGCCAGCTCTTTCCTGTGTCCGCCCGAATCACCTTCCCGGTGACAATATGCGTAGTTCTCAAAATCTTACATACCAGTATGAACCTTGGTTTTGCTGTTAGTATTATTCTGCCTAACTGCTATACCTGTCCACGTGGTATTTATCATTTACTTTCTGAATCAATCTCATGTAAGGTGCTGAAATCTGCCACCTTCATAACATACCTCTTAGAAAACAAATTCCAACTTGTACCTTTCGAATAGTATATACCGATCAAGCTCGAAATTTCCTTTTTTTTTACTCACCTCCATTGTGACAATCTGCCACATTCATCCAGATTTGCATGGAGACTACCTCAAAAAGATTCTACATTAAAAAATTTAAACTGTGGTCATCAATTACTTGTCTACTGGTCACCTCTTGATAGAACTTCTTGTTCTGTGACTCATCATGGATACATGTCTATCCAGATGACCCAGTGAGCAATAAAGTGTAGAAAATATTTAAAACAGATCAGACTAACAGTAAACAGTGTAGCTGTCTGTCTGTACTGCAATGGTAGTCCCCCACCTACTTTTTTGAGGCCACATTCATCTCTCACATACTTCAGTTATCCATCCCACACATTCATTTATCTTAACCCAGGAACTTAATTATGCATGACTACTTATTACCTGTGGCCATCCACCATCAAATTTTTTATTTTCATATGAAATGTGACTCAAAATTTAAATGTGCAAAATTATTAATCTTAAATAAAATGCAAAGATGAGGCATGACCCATTACTAGTATTACAATTTCGTTATCTACTGTTTCTTTAAAGATTATTTTGATACGAAAATAATGGCAAAACGAGAGAAGCAGCAGTATCATGACTTATCTCTATGTTCAATTCTTGTGACCCACACATTTACTGTTAATTTCAAAGACATGAAACCTTACAAGTGAACTAGCAGTATCACTTGAGTTAACTTAAAACAATGATTCTAAGGTGATCTACAAACGCCTCTGCAGTTGTATTAAGTTGTCAAACAAGCAACATCACAAACTTGTCAATTTTAACAACTTTACATGGCATTTTCTTACATGATGTGCATTTACGTTTATTGAATGATTGAAAAGGTCTAATTTCGATTGAAGCAGCACCAGCAAACATCATAAAAACAGAGCATATACGCACTACAAGTGTTATCCACAAGAATATGTACTCTTTCTGGCCAACATTTAACTCTAACATCTGTATCAAAACATTAAAATAAAAAAATAGTTCACAAGAGCTGAACAGAACATAAAACAGAAATATAAGGAAACATCAAAATACAGACAACAGGCTGCACAACATTTGAAATTATGAAACATGTAAAACAAAACATGTAAAACAAAACAAAAATCTGTGATGAGACATTAAGAAATTATGTGAAAATGTTACCATGTAAAACAAAATATGTTTGACAAGACATTACAAATACTAACTTCTGTGAAAACGTGAATGAAATTGTACAAAAATTAAGGCTTGAATCCATTCTGAAAGAAGTTAAATGGCAATTTCTACCTTAAAAATCTTTGCTAAAACTGGACTTCCCAAATCTAAATGACTCTTCTCCAAAACATGTATAAAAACATTATGGCAACACATCTGGAAATAACCTCCCAAAATGTCAAAACTGATAGTGAAATTCTCCAATGGAAACATGTGCCCAAACTTTATAACAGAGTAATGGCAACTAGTGCCCAAAATAAAACAAACTTGTGGAAACATATCATTAGAATTGTAAACTTACATATGGAAATTACCCCGTAACATCAAAATTAATCATGAAATTCTGCACTGGCAACTTGTGTCCAAACTTTGTGGAAGCTTGACTGATAAGTTTGCAGGTAATCATATACTGGACTGACATTTGGTCCTACAAACTCGAAAGAGAAATGTATAGTTGTGAGAGGAGCTCACTAATAAGGTCTTTTAGTCATTCAGGGGAGTTCACTGGTACTGTCTGTTGTGGGTGTGTGTTGTGACTGAACCGCCGTCTCTATTGCCCATGTAAAATACCGTGAGCCGCCACCCTGTGCCAGTTGTTTGGCACTGTTGAAGATCTGAGCCACCCAGCTGAGCTGTGCGCCATGTGAAAAGCTCTCGCTTTGAATGCAGCTACCTCTACTAAGCTAAGGGGAATCCTCAAAGCACCCACTGTTCTTTCCACTACGGTTTTACTGTACAAACTACCACAGAAATCTAAGTTTTCAGCTCCAATACATTCACGTATGTGAAGGGGTTGAATTAAGTATGAATGAAAAATAAATTTATAAAAGTGACTTGAGAATCTGTAAGTTAAAAACCAAATTGATTAACTTTGCAAAAAATGTCTTGAAAATAGATTTTTCTACTAACAAATTTTACGTGTTATCTTACCCCTTAAGAAAGTATATTTAGTAAAAGTATGAAACAAAACAAGGGGAGGATCCTCCATTCTGTCGCATTCATACATACATGTTAATGTGTTAGGGTTAAATAACATGCAACTCATGCACACAAACAACTATTTAGTCCTGTTCTAAGAAAAATGTAATCCTAATGGAGGTGGTTTGCCGTTGCCTTCCTCCGACCGTAATGGGGATGAATGATGATGATGAAAACGACACAACAACACCCAATCATCTCGAGGCAGGAAAAATCCCTGACCCCGTCGGGAAGCGAACCCAGGACCCTGTCCTCGGGAAGCGAGAACGCTACCGCGAGACCACGAGGGCAGACTTTTCATCAGAAGCTCCACCTAAATGGACACAGAATCAGAGAGCTCAAGCAAAGAGTTAGTGGAACACGCACTCATTTACAATTACAGGGACCTACTTTGCCAGCTGTTTGCGCTAATATCACCGTAATTCAGTGTGAGTATCATAACGGTCGTCCCAGTCACCGGCGTGACTTTATCTAAAAACGTGGACGTGATTTCCACCCAAAAAACTCCTGACCGTAAGTTGCTCAGCTGCAGAGTTCGTCACGAGTCGATACACAATCTACTTGCATAAATGCCAGGAGTAATTGGTAGACTCAAGCGCGCGGCAGCAAGGGAACACTTAATGTTGCATTCGAACGCTACAAGTGAGCACAAATACGTTTTCTCTTCTCAGAGCAACAGATGATACTGCTTTTGTGGATATGTATGCACTAACTCTGAACAGTTGGAGAGGGATCACGAGTCGCAATGCCAGCAATATCTCCAAACCTAGCTATGTTTAGCCCTCCACTCGTCGACCAGACTCTCCTTGTCTGCCCAGCACCGCACCAGATACCGGAGTCCTCAGTACCTCTTGTTGCCGCCAAACTTTCTAGCTCCTCTCACATGTATCCCTGCACATTTTCTACCAATCAGGACTCTGAAATTTCGCGCAGTTCTCCCAGCTTTCACAGGCCGTATTTGTGTCCCGTTACAACCGTTGTATTGCCGTAACGGCGAGAAGCAGTCTCTCTCTCTGTCTCGCATGTACGCTCTCTCTCTCTCTCTCTCTCATTCCACCTGTGTGGTCTCAGGCTCGCCCGGCGCCCCCTACAGTCACTGGTGACACTCTGCAGCCAAAGCAGCTACTGTGTGAAGCACTGGCCAGCCACCGGCCACCTCGCTTGTTCCACAGCTCAAAACAGTTCTTTCCTGTGTCCATCCAAACCATGCCCCCAATGATAATATGCAAAGTTCTCAAAATCTTATGTACCAGTATGAACCTTGGGTTTGGTATTAGTATTATTTCTGCCTAATGGCTCTACCTGTCCACGTGGTATTTGTCATTTACTTCCTGAATCAATCTCATGTAAGGTGCTGAAATCTGCCACCTTACAATTATAATTATATTATAATTAACAATATAACTATAATATTCAGTGCTTCAGTTGTCTGAATTGTCACGGCACACCACTGTGAGTATTTTGATAAATACAGGTTTCATTAATTATCGTTACGTATTATTCGCAACATACTTTTTAAAGACTTAAGGATGTGTAAGGAGGATCGCGAACTTGAAAATATGAATACGACATTATTTTATTGCGAAAAGTCACATTTACTACGGATACTTAAAAATTTTGGTGTATGTTTAAGCAAAAAATTCAAATCAGTTACCGAATCTGGTATAAGAAATCAGTAAAAATTAACCTTCTGTTCGAAATTTTTAAATGTAAAGTACGTGACCAGATTACAGTATTTTAAAAGGATAGGTATGATTCACTCAAACTAAGTTGACACTCAGAGAAATGGCTGATGGGAGCGACCGCAAAAAGGCATTTCCCATTGACACGGTCGCTCCCATCTGCCACAGCACCGAGTGTTAACTTAGTTCGTGCGAATGGTTAAGTAGGCTCTCCCTCAACCTGGTATTGCGAAGGTTAATTGAGACTTTTCTCATGGATGTACAATATGTTAAAAGACGTTTGAATTACTTTCATTGATGAAATAATAACGAACTTGTCATGATAAATGTTTAACACAATGAAGTGTACTTGATAATTATTTGGCTGTTGTAGCCATGCATCATCAAGCAGAAATTAGTTTACAGCACTTATTTATATTGGTCAGATTGCTGCACTGGCGATACTTAGAGGTCGGGTTTGAAGTGGATTGGTTCCATCCACCAACGCTTTTTATCTCCCGCCAAGGCTCACAAGAAAGAGCAAGGAGGTTAAGCATTTGGCATGTCTTGCAATATCTTTGCCGATAAGCAGTGTTGCATGAGGTGTGTTTTACAATAGAGAGAGCGAATGATTGAGTGTTACGTTTGTGTATTGCGTTATTTAAGCCTGAAAATTTTCATATAAACAGATGTTGTGAGGCTAACTTTCAATCATGCTCGCCACGATACTGTTTGATAAGGTTAGCTGGAACTGTCAAAACGAACTGTCAATGTGTTCTCAAGAGCAGCAGTTGCGGCCGAAGCCGCTCGTGTACAAAAAAAGTCTCAAGTATCACCATTGGTCGAAAGAATAACGTCTTCAGAATATGAAATAAACCAAAGGGCATATATTTTGCAAATACTGTAAGTATTTTTCCTTGACCGCTAAACAGTTGATGATTTTTTATTAAATTCAAAGGTAGTTGTCAGAAGTCATAACGTAAACAGGCAGTTTAGTGACAAAAATGGAAGTTGTGTAAGTCCACCCTCCTCCTCATTTAGGATATGCTTGAATGTATGAGAACGACATTATTGCAAAAGTTGGATTATGATGTTTTGTTTTGGACCCGGAGCAATTGGTAATGTGTTTAGTATGCCAACACTTTGACAATTTTTTAAAACATATCTGTAAAACTTGTTGTACATTAACTTATTTTATGTTCTATGATACCATATGTGCATCTGCATATCAGCCAAAGAGCGAAGGAAATCGTGCAATACGATATTTTAATGAAAATCACAATTTGCGTTACTGGTCTCGGGAGCTCACTCAATAGATGCAGTATTATTTGTCATTATTTTGGTTGGAAAGATTTTAATATATTGTATACCATTGATGGTTTTAGATTACTTGATAGTATTGAAGCATCTTATTATTATGTAATGCTGTTTTGACATCTAAGTGAGTAAGACATAGATTTTATAGAAGGAAGTGTTGAGAATTAACATGTAATAGAAATATTATGGTTATGAAACCAAGGCATGGAGCATGGCATAGTTCTCAACATGGATTTATGCTTTTAGCAGTAGAAAAGTCTTACTCATGAACAACTAATTAAAGCAGTGGAGTAAATAACATATTTTAATGTTTCATGTGGGGTATGGATTCTTATAGTGTTGAATCTGAAGTAAAATATATGCTGTTGTGTGATAGTTTGCTTGGTTCAGTAATTTAAACAGCAGTGATACATACATTGGGTTCAATTATGAGATAATAACATAATAATACTTGTAACAACCAAATGCTGCTGTTATTTTTACTGATAACAATAAAAATGGGATTTCTTGCAATTATGTATAATGATGATATAATTATACCGATTGAGTCAAAGACTTGAGTTTTTGTGGTATTATTTTGTTAGCTGATTTGAGGGTAGCTGAATATTAAATTTGTAACTTTTCAACAGGTACATAGATCAAATGAGGACCTCATGATGATCTTTCAGACTTTGTTTTATTTTGTAGAGTGCAGGCACCTTATTTACTTCTGCTTAGCATTGAAAGGGGATTTTAAGAAAAAGAGACATCTCATATCTACCAGCAGTAGTTTCCAGACACATTACTGTGTCAGTACCACATCTCTTCTTTGATGCATGACACTATTATAGTGGTGGGCATGTCAGTAGTTCGGATGACTGATGAAGTGGAACAGTTGTCAGTCACCAGTCTGCTGGGCATTTACCACATTCAGTTGTATTAATCTCACTTATGTATGCCTGACTATCTGTGTTAACATGTGTTGATACGTGTAGGTATTATGCGAAAACAAATTGTCAACTTGTAACACTCCTAGCTCCTTTTGTTTGCTACAAGACATGAACGGTCAGCCCACCATTTGTGTACTATCAGGGGCATGGACAGTCAACCCACTAAGCCAAACTTATGCAGGGAGTCTTCCCGATCAACCCTTGTATATAACAAACATATGGTCATTAGAAGGTCAGCATTATATCAACATTGGCATCTTGTTGTTATGAGAGATTTAAGCTGCTTGGAAAATATTTTTCCTCCACAAAATCAGAAATTGTTGGAAATATTATTAGCATTATTGAAAACTAAAAATGTTGCAAAATTTAACCTATAGACTAACACCATTCAAACAGCAAAATTACTGCACAGAAGCTGAATGCTTCTGTAAGGATGTTGTGTCATGCTGCGACATTATTAACGTAGACATGAGAGTCACAGGAAGATTATGCAGATACTGGTGTCACAGAAATAAAAAATAAAGAAAATGATAAAAGTAAAAGGTACATTGGAGAAAAGAGTAGTACTCATTTAAACATTCAGCTCACATGCTTTGCCAGACTCCAGATGGGCTTACACTCCAACACTTTTTATGTCAAAGCCTGTGATGTGTTTCAGATGTCAGAGATAAAGACAGACTATTGTTGCATGTAAATGTGGTTGGACCTGCAATAGGTGTGGACCAGCAGCACACAAAACAGAGTTATCCTCTAAATTTCTAGTCTGTCTTCCTTAGCCTTTATTGCGTTATACAGAATCTTCTGTATTTATGATTTGGCAGAATTATTTTACTTTAACTTTATGGTGAGATGGCCATCTGTCACAACAGTCATTGGTTAACTTAAGGGATGGAAGTCGTGTACACCATCTACCTGTGAGTTATGTACTAGCCCAGCATTTGCCTACATGAGAGGGAATGCTACCTATGAACAATATGCTGGCTCCCGGTGTTGAGACTCTCTCTCTCTCCTGCCTGTCTTGCGAGCTAGTGTGCTGTGTGCTAATCTTTACAGACTGGCCAACAATATTTATTTACACTGACATCCATTAATTGCAAGGTAGATAACCCTATATTGAACAGAGTATGTTTTTGGGAGCAGAAAATTCAGGGACTGAAGTAATCAGGCAGGTTCTTTCTGGCAAAGAATTGTTCAAATAAAATTAACTTAGACTTCTTTCACACAGTACTAAAGAAACAGAAGGAAAACAAATGCAGCCAATTAAAAGGCTCAATATTACTGAATGTAGCTTGTACTACAGTAAAAGCAACTATTTAAATGTTGATGCGTACAACAGTGGATTGAAATATAGTTGCATCTATCCGCATGAGCTCAGGGAAGCATATGAGATTGCCACTTATTTAGTGTAATGTTGCTCTGTAGTCAGAGACAGTCAGTTTAAAGCCTGAAGGATCTGTTGTGAACCTAGCAGCCTCTTTGGCTCAGTGGATCTGTGATTAACTGAAGACAGTAGAAAATAGTCAAGGCAATAGTTTAATTTCTATAAATTATTCCACTCTGCCCACCGTAGGTAGCTTGGGCAAAGGCACCCAGGTGTGTGGTGAAAGGGGTAATCATAGGGGAAAGAAAAAATAGTGTAATCACATGTTTTTCTTTCAAGAAAATGGTTTAAAAGTCAGTATTATGTAGGTTTTTAATGGGGTTGGAACTGAAACTTTTTTATGCATACTTACAAGTCGCCATTCATCTTCCAAAATATTTACAATACTCCATAACCTACCCCCTCCCGCAACCCCACCTCCGTCTAGTCCCCCCACCTCCCCCTACCAACTGTCATATGGGTGCCCTTGGTCTGGGGTGACTCGGTTTAACATTGGATGTAGCTCAGATGAATAATTAATGGGACCTATATTATGCAGTATATACTCATATTTTGTTTTAAAAATAATTGAACTGTATAAAATGTCAACCGCTCTTTTCTGCTGATAGAATGTTATGTTTTCCAAAAGTGTGTTCCTGTTCTTATGCATGTAATGTTCTCAGAAACATGTAAAAACAATAGTATTATGGAAATTAACCTGTAGCCATCTAAACTGTGTATCTCTCATTTTATGGTATGATGTGGTTTCACTAAGGAGTAGTTTTTAATCTGCCTGGCATCTACCAAATCTGAGGGGGAAAGACTACAGGTGACAGTGCATCACTAACACGTGGTGTGCTGCTCTTCATATGCATACTTGATATTTCATTCCATCCATTTTAGTCCCAACTTTTGAAATATTTAATAATAATTCTATAAAAATTTTCTGGTTTGTAAATGGCATTATGTTGTAAAATGATTTACTAAAGTGTCAGGTACTGCTGGAAGTGACCTTGATCGGGACAGATAATACTACTGGGGCAGTACAACTTGAGCATTAATACACATTTTCACTCCTGCCCATATATAACCATAAAAGGAATGTAAATAAATTTTATCATATCATATGATTGATTGTTGGGGATTAAGAGAAACACCTATAAATTGATTTAATAATATTTTGTTTCTAGTCTGTTTCCTGTAGCTGCATGTGATATAACTATCCCAAGACAACTCCTTGTAAATATTCTGCATAATAGCCTGTAAAGATAATAGCCCTAAGTATGCACCGTGTGTGTGTGTGTGTGTGTGTGTGTGTGTGTTCAAAGTGTTGATTGTTGAGTGGAAATGGAAATGAAGTCCTATGCTTCTTGACAGCGCATAGGGGAACGATGGGGGAGACCCGCATCGCCGTACTAGGCAAGGTTGTAATGGAGGTGGTTTGCTGTTGCCTTCCTCTAGCCATAAGGCAGATGAATGATGATGATGAAGACAACACAACTACTCCCAGTCACCTCGGGGCAGGTGAAAATCCCTGACCCCGCCGGTAATTGAACTGGGGAACCCTTGCTTAGGAAGCGAGAACGCTACCATGAGACCACGAGCTGCGGACGACCGTTGAATAGCATCACCTATTGCACCCCCCGCATGAACCATGGACCTTGCCATTGGTGGGGAGGCTTGCGTGCCTCAATGATACAGATAGCCGTACCATAGGTGCAACCACAACGGAGGGGTATCTGTTGAGAGGCCGGACAAACGTGTGGTTCCTGAAGAGGGGCAGCAGCCTTTTCAGTAGTTGCAGGGGCAACAGTCTGGATGATTGACTGATCTGGCCTTGTAACACTAACCAAAACGGCCTTACTGTGCTGGAACTGCGAACGGCTGAAAGCAAGGGGGAACTACAGCCATAATTTTTTCTGAAGGCATGCAGCTTTACTGTATGGTTAAATGATGATGGTGTCCTCTTGGGTAAAATATTCCGGAGGTAAAATAGTCCCCCATTCGGATCTCCGGGCGGGGACTACTCAGGAGGACGTCGTTATCAGGAGAAAGAAAACTGGCGTTCTACGGATCGGAGCGTGGAATGTCAGATCCCTTAATCGGGCAAGTAGGTTAGAAAGTTTAAAAAGGGAAATGGATAGGTTAAAGTTAGATATAGTGGGAATCAGTGAAGTTCGGTGGCAGGAGGAACAAGACTTCTGATCGGGTGAATACAGGGTTATAAATACAAAATCAAATAGGGGTAATGCAGGAGTAAGTTTAATAATGAATAAAAAGATAGGAGTGCAGGTAAGCTACTGCAAACAGCATAGTGAATGTATTATAGTGGCCAAGATAGTCAAGAAGCCCATGCCTACTACAGTAGTACAAGTTTATGTGCCAACTAGCTCTGCAGATGACGAAGAACTTGAAGAAATGTATGATGAGATAAAAGAAATTATTCAAGTAGTGAAGGGAGACGAAAATTTAATGGTCATGGGTGACTGGAATTCGAGAGTAGGAAAAGGGAGAGAAGGAAACATAGTAGGTGAATATGGATTGGGGGTAAGAAATGAAAGAGAAAGCCGTCTGGTAGAATTTTGCACAGAGCATAACTTAATCATAGCTAACACTTGGTTCAAGAATTATAAAAGAAGGTTGTATACATGGAAGAATCCTGGAGATACTGAAAGGTATCAGCGTCCGGCCATCCTGATTTAGGTTTTCCGTGATTTCCCTAAATTGCTTCAGGCAAATACCGGGATGGTTCCTTAGAAAGGGCACGGCCGATTTCCTTCCCCATCCTTCCCTAATCCGACCTTGTCCTCCGTCTCTAATGATTCTAAAAGGTTTCAGATAGATTATATAATGGTAAGACAGAGATTTAGGAACCAGGTTTTAAATTGAAAGACATTTCCAGGGGCAGATGTGGACTCTGACCACAATCTATTGGTTATGAACTGTAAAGTAAAACTGAAGAAACTGCAAAAACGTGGGAATTTAATGAGATGGGACCAGGATAAACTGAAAGAACCAGAGGTTGTACAGAGTTTCAGGGAGAGAGTAAGGGAACAATTGATAGGGATGGGGGAAAGAAATACAGTAGAAGAAAAATGGGTAGCTTTGAGGAATGAATTGTGAAGGCAGCAGAGGATCGAGTAGGTAAAAAGACGAGGGCTAGTAGAAATCCTTGGGTAACAGAAGAAATATTGAATTTAATTGATGAAAGGGGAAAATAAAAAAATGCAGCAAGTGAAGCAGGCAAAAAGGAATACAAACGTCTCAAAAATGAGATCGACAGGAAGTGCAGAATGGCTAAGCAGGGATGGCTAGACAAATGTAAGGATGTAGAGGCTTATCTCATGAGGGGTAAGATAGATACTGCCTACAGGAAAATTAAAGATACCTTTGGAGAAAAGAGAACCACTTGTATGAATATCAAGAGCTCAGATGGAAACCCAGTTCTAAGCAAAGAAGGGAAAGCAGAAAGATGGAAGGAGTATATAGAGGGTCTATACAAGGGCGATGTACTTGACGACAATATTGTGGAAATGGAAGAGGATGTAGATGAAGATGAAATGGGAGATACGATACTGCGTGAAGAGTTTGACAGAGCACTGAAAGACCTCAGTCGAAGCAAGGCACCGGGAGTAGACAACATTCCATTAGAACCACTGACGGCCTTTAGAGAGCCAGTCCTGACAAAACTCTACCATCTGGTGAGCAAGATGTATGTGACAGGTGAAATACCCTCAGACTTCAAGAAGAATATAATAATTCCAATCCCAAAGAAAGCAGGTGTTGACAGATGTGAAAATTACCAAACTGTCAGTTTAATAAGTCACAGCTGCAAAATACTAACGCGAATTATTTACAGACGAATGGAAAAACTGGTAGAAACTGACCTCGGGGAAGATCAGTTTGGATTCTGTATAAATGTTGGAACACGTGGGGCAATACTGACCTTATGACTTATCTTAGAAGAAAGATTAAGGAAAGGCAAACCTACGTTTCTAGCATTTGTAGACTTAGAGAAAGCTTTTGACAATGTTGACTGGAACACACTTTCAAATTCTAAAGGTGGCAGGAGTAGAATACAGGGAGCAAAAGGCTATTTACAATTTGTACAGAAACCAGATGGCAGTTATAAGAGTCGATGGGCATGAAAGGGAAGCAGTGGTTGGGAAGTGAGTGTGACAGGGTTGTAGCCTCTCCTCGATGTTATTCAATCTGTATATTGAGCAAGCAGTAAAGGAAATGAAAGAAAAATTCATAGTAGGTATTAAAATCCAGGGAGAAGAAATAAAAACTTTGAGGTTCGCTGATGACATTGTAATTCTGTCAGAGACAGAAAAGGACTTGGAAGAGCAGTTGAACGGAATGGACAGTGTCTTGAAAGGAGGATATAAGATGAACATCAACAAAAGCAAAAGAGGATACTGGAATGTAGTCGAATTAAGTCAGGTGATGCTGAGGGAATTAGATTAGGAAATGAGACACGTAAAGTAGTAAAGGAGTTTTGCTATTTGGGGAGCAAAATAACTGATGATGGTCGAAGTAGAGAGGATATAAAATGTAGACTGGCAATGGCAAGCAAAGCGTTTCTGAAGAAGAGAAATTTGTTAACATCGAATATAGATTTAAGTGTCAGGAAGTCGTTTCTGAAAGTATTTGTATGGAGTGTAGCCATGTATGGAAGTGAAACATGGGCGATAAGTAGTTTAGACAAGAAGAGTATAGAAGCTTTCAAAATGTGGTGCTACAGAAGAATGCTGAATATTAGACGGGTAGATCACATAACTAATGAGGAGGTATTGAATAGAATTGGGGAGAAGAGGAGTTTGTGGCACAACTTGACTAGAAGAAGGGATCGGTTGGTAGGACATGTTCTGAGGCATCAAGGGATCACAAATTTAGCATTGGAGGGCAGTGTGGAGGGTAAAAATCGTAGAGGGAGACCAAGAGATGAATACACTAAGCAGTTTCAGAAGGATATAGGTTGCAGTAGGTACTGGGAGATGAAGGAGCTTGCACAGGATAGAGTAGCATGGAGAGCTGCATCAAACCAGTCTCAGGACTGAAGACCACAACAACAACAACATTGCACTAGATTAAACAGCATCATATTTTTACAATAAAAGACACATTGTGTTACAGAAAGAGTTTATCTCAAATTGTAAGCAGTAATTTAGAGTAAAAATCTAATGCTGAATCAGATGTTGTAACATTGGCTGTTGGCTGAGGACAAGTTTTATTAATGTCTTGTTTCATATAATTTATTGTTTGTGTTGATGTGACAGTCTGCCTACGAATAATTACTAAGTAAGAGATACTATACTTATATTAGCTTTACTTTTCCATTGTTCCAGGTATTTTAAGAAATATTTCGAACACAAGACATAAAAGATGCATCCAGAGTGTAAAAAGTTAGGTCTTCCACTTGATGAGGATCACAGTCATTGTCAGACCTGCATTAAAGTTAAAGAATGCAAAGCAAAAGGACTGAGAACTGAGAAATGTGGTATTATTGACTGCCCAAATGATTGTGGATTTATGTTCCACAAGTGCAAAACGTCAGAACATTTACTATTGTGTCTGAATTTAAGAGTTCCTTGCATTAATTCTGGAAATGGGTGCCCATTTACCATGCCTCGCAAAGAGAGGGGAAAACACTTGGAGACTTGCCCTGCCAGTGTCGTCGTGTGTACAGTGGAATGGAACCGTTGGCCAACATGCAAGATGAAAGGACCACATTTGCCTCGACAATCACATAAATCAGGACAACTAGGTAAAGTAGTTTTCCATTATTTTTATGTCTTATGTACTGTGAAAACTACATGTTTTATGTGAAATGGTTATACTTATGAGTGATGATGTTAATTATAACTTCACCCTTATGAAAAATATTCACATGTTTAGTGCATATCTGACACTATTAACCCAAAAGTCCAGCAGTTAATATTGATAAATTCGCCTTTGTGTCAACTACGGTCTGACAGAGAGGTTTATTTCTTCTTGCGTGGAAGAAAGAGATGTATAATTTTTACATGAAAAATGACTTAGATAACCTCTCTCACATGAATTCCTTTACTTTTTCATTAGGTTATCCTAAGCAAGTGTTCTATTAGTTAAATATAAACTTAGACTAATTTACTGTGTGCTTCTGTTGGGAATTTATCGTTGGTCTTAGCCAGTCAGATGATAGGATACAGTACCAGTTAGAATTGCTTGATCATATAATATTCATTGTCACAAATATTCGGCTATTTTTTCCAGAATATGTCATGATTTCAGAGGTGTTCGTTAGATTGGGACCTAATAGTTCTGCTTAGACAAAATACCAGGTAACTTCATTTATATAGCAAAGGAAATTACGAACTACCATTGCCATTGGCTACCCACATACAACTCAATATTCACCGAGTTCACTTTGTCTGATTCATCGTCAGTTACCAACTGCAGCGAATGATCGAGCACTTTGGCTCACCATAAATGTACTTTTACCTAAATTTGCTGTTGAGTTTAGTATGTACAGTAAGAAACCATTTTCTGCTGTTATGTTGCATACTAATCTTGAAACTTAAGAAATGATTATTATGTATATAATGTAGGCATCAAAGCAACAACTCACCAAATAGGGAAGTGTTGAGTCATAGACAGGCACACAAAAAGGAATGAAAACTTCACTAGCTTCTGGACAAATGATTTTTTGAGCTAGATTTCACATGCATATGCATGTAGACACCCATACAGCTACATTGTGCCAACTGACTACACAATCCTTGGACAGCATTTAGGCAGATAGAGTAGGATGAGTGATTGTGCTGTGTGGAGTGGGTGAGGGGAGAAAAGAGCCATGAAGAGGGAGGGAGGGCTGGGGTAGTGCGACTGATTGCTTGGAGAGAGGTGGCAGGTGTGCACGATAGGACTGTCAGAGGAAGAGGTAGCAGGTGCACGAATGAGGAATGTGACACATGGGCACTGGAGTGAGCGAGTTCATGCAGTGCACAATGATGGTAACAGAGGGGGGGGGGGGGGGGTTCTGGGACTGGGTGACAGAACAGAAGAAAGGGAGACTTGGTTAGGGTTTGGGTGCAGAAGGTCAGCGGAGATTGAGGCCTTAATATCCGCTGAACCCCTGCACCCACACCCTCTACCCACCAGTAAAAGGGAGCAAGGAAGATTTGGTTTAACATCCCATTGACCTTGAGGTCATTAGATATGGAGAACTAGTTTGGATTGTGTCAAGGATGGGGAAGAAAACTGGCCATGCCCTTTCAAAGGAAACACCCCGACATTTGCCTGGAGCAATTTAGGGATATCACAGAAAACCTAAATCTGGATGGCTGGATGCGGGTTTGAACCGTTGTCCTCCTGAATATGAGTCCAGTGTGCTAACCACTGCGCCACCTCACTTAGTCTATCCAACAGCTGCCCTTTCTTTGTCCTTATACCCTCTCCCAATCCAGACCCCCATGTCACAGTCATTGTGCATAAACTCATTGGTGGCGGTGCCCCTGTGTCACATTTTGTCCGATGAACTTCCTACCTCTCCTTCCTGCATTTCTATCTCACACCCCTGCTGCCTCCCTCCAAGCTGTCAACCAATCTCTCCCAAATCTCCGCCCCTTTTCTCCCCTCACCCACACCACTTGACACAACCCCTCACCCAGTTCACCTGCCTAACTGCAATAGCAGTGTTGTGTTTTCAGGCGGCACAGTGTAGCTGTACATATATGAGTGTGCTAATGTGTTCATCCAAAAGCTATCGAAGTTGTAATGTTTCTTGTGGTCCTGTCAGCACCTCAATTCTTTCAATATTGGTGAGTTTTTATCTTCACTCCTAAATTATTTATGTTCTGCCAAAATTTTCCACACCATAGAAATTATTATTAGTACTTTTGATTGCCAGTATCTCTGAGGAATTAGAAACTTGCTTGATAGCAGCTGTTACAACTGTCAAAAATATCCATCTCCTATCACTGTAATGTACCAACAAAAAATAATACACTGGGTAGCAAATTCTAAGTTCTTGGCTTTGTGTGTTGATAATAACTGAAACTGGAAAAAAAATTGTAGCAGACTTGCTAAAATTTTCAGGTTGAACTGCTTTCGCCATAAGAATATTTAACAACTTTGGGAGTATTCGAAATGGGTAACTTAACATATTTTAGTTCTCTGATGTCTGACAGGATAATATTGTCAGGTAACTCTTCATGTAGGCAAAAAATATTTATTGCACGGAACAATGTTATTAAAACTGTGTGGGTTCTTGTAAGCATCTGTTAAACACTTGGGAATATTAAACACAGCCTCACAGTAGATTTATTCATTCATTCATGAACTTTGTTCTCAAAAATCATCTGTAATTTGAGAGTAATCCAGATTTTGACAAATACAATTGTAGAGGGAAAATTTATCTGCACTTTCTGCTAGTGAATTTAACTTTGGCACAGAAAGCAGTGAAATTCACAGCTATAAAACTCTTTATTAGTCTAACCATGGAAATAGAATGCCTGGCAGACAGAAGAAGTTTTTCTAAATGAATATTAAGGTGGTTTTGCATGACAGCCCCTTCTTTACCATGGAGGAATTTTTGAATAGACGTAAGTAGTCAATTACAAACCAATAAATGGCCAACATGTAGCCCATATATAGAACAGCATTTAAACAAAATTCAGAGAGTATTGCACTTGGAAGTAGAAACAATAGATACATAGGTAACTGCTAAAGAATTTAAATGTAATATTTTTCCCAAGAAGATAATTTGACAGAAAATAGAGGGAATAAAAAATAAGATAAAGAAAACAGTGGAAATGCACACTGTGGCTGGGGGGGGGGGGGGATGCAAGAAACAGGAAATAATTGAAAAAGAATGTGAGAAAGGTGCACAGATGCATCTGAAAGGTTGCCAATAAAAATACGTTGGCGAGAAAAGGTATAATTTGTATAGCTGCGAAACTTTGGGAGTCAAAAGAAAGAGCAGACTAATCTAGCTGAATCAGATGAAGAAAGAACCATACAGGTTTTTGACCTCATATTGTAGTATGTATGTTATACAAAAATTGCATGTTGCTAGAAATGATAATTAATGCATCTCAAACAGTGTCTGCATATTACCTGTTGGTGACACATGAAGATTTGTGTGCACTGCCACTCAAACCTAGTTTTCCCGTTTTTCACAAGTGCTCACCTTAACTACTTCAGCTATCCGTGCATGCTTTCAGGACTGACCCAAACTTCCATATGTCATACTTTTTATGACCCTATCGTTCACAACTTTACTTGGATTCCTATCACAGGGTTTCAAGGAAACAAATGTATTCAATGTTAGTACTGAAATTGTCATTTTGCCTATTGAGCACATCATATGGAAGCTGGTGTTAGTGCTGGAAGTGTGCTTGGATAGACAAATTAGTTGAGGTGATTGCTCACAGCAAGCAGGAAATCCGGGTTTGAGTCCTGGTCTGCCACAAACTTTAATGTGTCACCAGTAGGTAGTATCTTCATCAGGCCCGGATCTAGGGGGGGGGGGGGGGGGTTTCAAACCGGGTATCTTTCTCAGGTGGCAATTTCAGGGGGTGCCAAATTCATATTCTTGAAGAAAAAAAACCTTGTTTCACAAAGCACCTAGCATTTAGTGCCCATTGGTCTATCGATTATTCATATGATTTTGAAACACATCCCTATTGATTTTTGAACACATTCTAAGTTGATTTCTGAACGAATTATGAGTTGATTTTTGAATGTGTGCATAGTGCACGTGAAGTCTTGGGCAGGGGAATCCCCATTGCATCAAGAAATAAACAAACTTTCCCACAGACAAAATGGGATGGGGCTATAGGAGCTGAGCCAGGTGAATACCAATTGCTGTTTGTTTATGTAGTTGACTGGGTGTGCGAATGATAAGCATTGTTGTAATTATTAGCGAAATCCATAGGTTCAGACCACCAGAATAAAAATAAATGATTAACAGTAATAACAGGTAAGAAAGATTACATGTTATCTCCTTGGCTTATCCAAGAAAATGAAATTTTGGTAGAAAATTCTTGACAGATTGCTACACTACTAAGGGCAAGTTTTACAGTCCCTGGTTAGCAGCCACTTAAGTTCTATTCTCAGAATAGTGTGGAAAATGCATTGTACAAACACAAATTATATAGAACAACATGCTGGCTCCAGATTTATACAAAAATTTCGTTCCACTGGTACTTTTCAGTTTCATGCTTGAGAAACTGGAGTGTATGAATGAAATGTGAAACTGTTCCTTACATAAAACCTTTTGCTTTCAATAGGCATAATAGACATTTGATATTGGTATTTCATGTGTTATATTCTGTTGTGTTATTTACATAAAGGAAGTAGATAAAAATGACCATTTGTGCCAAAACAGTCTCACTTATTTGGCATGTGTTACAATTGCTACAATATTAGAAAGCCTATTTTGTTTTATCTCGCAGACAATGACAAAATAGATGTAATCAAATCGAGAAACCACAACACTCTTGGGTACTATTCGTATTGACAGCATTTTCAGTGTTAGATGATGACATTTTGGTTTTTCTTGTAGTAAAACGTTTGATGAACTTTGATGAGGTAATTGATTCTTTTGCAGAAAGGAAAGCATGATGTAAAGTTGTAGCAAGATTAGAGAGAAAAAAATGCTGGGACCTAAGGATTGAACAAATGTGTACTGTCTTGCTTGTCTCTTGTCTTTACAGGTTTTATGTTTCCTATATTTAATTTTACATCACACAAAAGAGAAAATTATTAGGTAATAGGCGATAAAGAGTGCAAATTTTCTGAAGAGTTGTTATTCTCACGGCCACAAACAATCACACCTTGTATTAATTGTCAATTTTTTTTAGGGAGGGTAGGATGTCAAACCGACCAACTGAAAGTAGGAAAGGCACCACAGTGCATTTCAATTTCCACTGCCCTGAATAGATGTTTAATGGCTTCCATTACAAAATATAAACGTATGAATTCCACAGAGTGAAATACAGTGATGTGCGATAGAAGAATGCTGTGTGAAGATATGTGGAACTGCTCTTTGCCACACTTAAGACCTAATAACACATCCTACATTTCCTCGAACATATATGTTTTGTACATCAAACTCTTCAGAAAGATATGCACTAGAAGATAAACATATATTTGAAAAATTGAATTTTGACATCCTATCTCAAACACTGGTGTGTGTGTGTGTGTGTGTGTGTGTGTGTGTGTGTGTGTGTGTGTGTGTGTGGGGGGGGAGTATAGAAGGGGGCAACACTATCAAGATTTTGCCCCGGTTCGGATATACTGTAGATCCGGGGCTGATCTTTATACCTGCTGAAGCTAATGTCAAAAAGATTCTGCAATTGTGAAAAAAACTTCATAAATTAACTACTGCTGCGAGACCATCACCAATGTCTGTTTCTTCACACACTATTAAAAATCATACTGTATTTGGGCCAATGAATTGTCACCCAGTTCCTCACTTCCTTTTTCTACTAATACATGTTTTTGACAGTTGGGTTGTGGGTTATGTAGCTGTTATTGAATGTAAATAATTCATTTTCCTCGTGAACTTCCTGACCACCCATCCTATATACAGTAGTGCTCAAAATATATGCACCTGTAATTGGGTTTATAATAGCTCCATTCTATTCACACTTCTATTTTCTGGTGCACCACTGCTGTTGCTACTGCAAATATCTCCACAACCTACCTTCTTATGTGCACACAGCTGTATCAGTGTCGTTGCTGCCAATTGCCCTGTCATCTTCTTCTGTGTCAATTTCACCATTAATGCTGTACTATTATCATAATGATTCTGACATGAATCCTCCACAATGACTGCTTTCTCAGCAATGGAGAGTGCATGCTTTTGAAATTTTCTAGTGGATTAAAACTGTGTGCTGGATTGAGACTCGAACCCAGTACCTTGCCTGTTGTGAACAGTGCTCTTCTCAACTGAGCTGTCAGGGCATAGCTCACAACCTCTCCTAGCTACTTCACTTCTGCCAGTGCATCTCTCCTACATTTCAAACTTGGTAGAGGCTCTCCTGCACACTTTGCTGGACTATCACTCATGGAAGAAAGGATATTGATGAGAAATGGCGTACACACAGTATAGGATCTTGTTTCCGAAATTAAAATTTCACTCTGCAGTGTAGTGCGCACAGCTCTGAAACTTCTTGACATACTAAAACTCTGTACTGGAGCGCCATTTGAACCCATAAGGGTGATTTCCAGAAATACCTCACTATATCAGTCAGTAAGAGCACTCCCATCACAAGGTGACATTCCGGGTCTCTGTTTGACACAATTTTAATCTGCAATTACTACTGTTGGCTTGTAAGTTGTTGATAATTTGTGCTGCCATTGTGTAAGTAGTACATTCCACTAAAATATAATCTTTTTCTTATTGATGATTATGATTGCAACATAAAACCCACTTCACTTTACCTACTGTGCAAGACATTGCCTCATCCAGTCTGAATGTTACATTCCTCTTTTGTAAATAGTCTTTAACTGTAGCCAATATCTGCTTCAGTGTATTTAAATTTTAGGATTAAAGAGATAATTAAATAATTCAGTGCCCATGTGTGGTTATAATAGCATCAATTTTAAATGTTTCGAATATTTTCATGTTGCTTTTAACAAGAATTTACAACTTTCTTTGAAAACCGATTTATTTCCTCTTTCCAAAAATTACAATGTAAGTGGAGTAATTGAGATGTTATGGTGTGTAAGAGATGGTGGGTACATGAAGAGTTGTGCACAGATGCAAAGAAAGCTGGAATACTTTGCAGTAATATGAGCATGTTCTTTGCCTCACTTCCAAACCATAAGATTTAGCTGCTGGCTACTCAGAAAACTGGGAATCCTAGAACCTGTTCCATGTGCAAACACTGTTTTACGTATGCAGCTTTTGTGAAAAATTTATGTATGCTGAGAACTAGCAATATCACTTGTTAATGTAATTAAAATGGAAGTGGTAGCTTTATGTGACTGAAACGCTAAACAGCCTTACTATGTGTAAACTAGTGTGAAAGTCAATACGAACTGTTCTGTATGCAGCCAGAAGTGCACATCCCAGAATGACACAATTTTTTGGTTTGTCACTGTCCTTGCTATTCCAAATTGTGCTAATACCCACCTTCTTATGTGCACACAACTGAATTTGGTGGGTGGTTTAGGGTTAAAAAATCTTTTGAGCCATTCCTCAGTTCTGATAGTTCATTTTGTTGTTGTAATCACAAGTGTTTGTCCCAGGCTGCACTAATAATGCATTTGACACACACCCATTATTGCCACCAGCAGGCACAATAGTCACTTGTATTTGCTAGAACTTTGGTGGTGAGGTTCGTATCATACTTCCAGTTAGACTGAGCATTATGCCTTGGACCAGGGCATTATGCCCATAGAACAAACATCAGCAGTAACTCTTGTTATGAAGTTTATAATCTTGCCTACATATAAAAATTCCTGTGATAGTGAATGGTTCATACAGTATTACACCTTTTCTTTGTGTAATTCTTCAATTTCCTTAAATAATTTCCAAATATCTGCTTTCTTCTTTCACCATAATTCACTGCTCATTTTATGAAAACCGTTTTTGTCATTCAGGCTGCTGCCACTTAATGGAATTTGTGTGTGTGTGTGTGTGAGTGAGTGATTTGAGCTCCTTCTATCACTGTTTCTTATTCAGTTTTTAAATGATGTAGCTTCCTTGTCACCCCAATGGCACCTAAAATGAGTTCAAGATTTTTACACATACAGCCATAGTGTCTGCCACATATAGTTAAAAGTTTCTAAAATTGGTAGGCTTTTTTTGATTATCATCTTTCTTAATGAACTTAAATAAATTGTATTTTCATGGCTACGACTATGCATAATTTTCCTAGCACTTGTCATTCTACAAATGAAGTCAATCAGCATATGTGATGAATACAGAGAGATTATAAGTCAGAGCCTGTTTATTACACTGCCATGCTCATGTTGATGTATGACTTTTGTTGAAACTCACTGACTTTGTATGAATTGTAGGGTAGAAAGAGTCTTTTGATGTCACAGGCTGTGACTAAACTTTGAGAAAGACCATAGAAGATTGAGGTAACAATGATGCAAATATCTTGAAGAAAATGAATTTCTTGTCTGGATGATGAGCATTAGTTGATATGAGAGAAAAGTATTATTGCATCCTGGTGGCAATTCATAATGTATGTACTTAACATTTGCGGCCTGAAGTGTAAATTTGTTGCTAAGATGTTAACAGGATATGGAAGGAATAGGCAAAAGGGATAAGACATTTTCTAAGTGTATCTGAATAGTGTTGGATCCATATGCCATGGAGATCCAGGTACAGAATTTTAATTTGGAAGTACTGTGAACTGATAAGTTGAGATAGTATTTGATGCTGGTGCATTTCATGCATAGCAAAATTTCTGTATGGTCTCTAGTTAGCTATCTTGGGGAAGGTTCAGTGACTTTCAGAACTGTTTGGTTTTCATTTGCATAAAGATGTGAAACTACTGTTGTGGATTATCTGACAATGTGATTAACTGACAGTTGACATAACTGGAATAACAGTCAGAGTCTGAAGATAAAAAAAAAAAAAGTTTTAAAATTGCAGAAGTGTTAGTTTCAAGACATTTATTTTATTTATTTTCTGGCATTTTTCAGATGCCGATTTAGCCCAAAGTGATGAGCGAGCCTTAGTAAAGTCATTTGAAAATCCCATGTGGAAAAGACAGTACCGACACTGTTGTAATAATTTCTTCCCAGCCATTCCTGTATCAAAGGAGAAGGATGGTATTGAGCTCGTTTTCAATGACACACAAGATGGACTTTCTTCACAGGAGAGCTCTCCAGGTATAATTTAATTTGATGCAGCAGTACTACTGCCTTTATGTTATTATTATTATTATTATTATTATCTATATTTATTATTTGCCATCATATGTGAAGTTTGCCGGCTGGTGGCTGTGGCAAACTTTGCAAACTACTTCAGAAAAAAAGAAAGGGATATTATGGCCTCAGAGTACAGTCTCTGTTGTTACCTAAGTTGCAGCAAAATGTAACAGTCTTTTATTGTTTGCAGTAGATTGTCTTTGAAACATGCACCTTTTCAAGAATTCACTGTATGTTACTGGGTACTTTTATGAGGGTTGTGTCCATGAGCCCTCCACAAACTTTAACATTTTTTTAATTTCTAAGCATGCATTGTTTCTTGTCTGGATGAATAAATTATTCTGTGTGGAACAACATTTTAATTATTGGTATAATTATTTAGAAATAGTGTAATTGCTGACTCTTTTTTCCAGCTGTTCCTGTATCGAAACAAATTGATTGCAATGAAGGAACTTTTGTTGAGGCTTTAGATGGTTCATCTTCTCCAGAAAAATCTATAGGTAATACTGGGTATTCTAGCTTTTTGTAGCATTTCCAATAAGTGAAACTGTAGGGTAAGAAGTATTCAACCATAAAATTAGATGTCAATTAAACAATTCATTTGGGTAATGAATGATACATTTTGCCAATACTAAATTTTTATTTATCCCCCTAATCTTAATTTATGATTATGAAATTGTTGAATGATGAAACTGTGTTTCTTATTTATTGCTCTGTATTTATGTCTCATCAGAAAAATAAAAATCAGGATCATAGACCAACAAGCCACTTCTGTCAAATTCTATTGCAAGTTGTAAGGTATTCTCTGATTATCAGCACAGGATGAGACTTGATGGGGCATTTTCGTTATTTTTTATTTGCACTGGTGTTTGCAGTCAGAATGAGGTTTTGATCATGTGATTGTATGACATCTACATTTCTTTGATCTTGTTTCACATAATAAAGTGGTCTCATGCCATGGTATTCAGCTTGTTTGAAACCTAAAAATATACAGAGGAACTTTTACACTGAAAAATTGAAACTCTGTGACAGTCCTTTGAATTGAGACCTTTACCTTTCATGAGCAATTCTGCAATGCCCACTTCCTTCTCTCTCTCTCTCTCTCTCTCTCTCTGTCCTTTTGTACTTTTAGTTGTGAACTTGTTCCACATTACAGAAAGTTAGGTGGGATCTACCAAAAAGATGACTAAGAGTGGATGAATTTAAGTGATCAGTAGTCATATTAATTCCTTTTTTAGATAAAATAGTCATATCAGCAAACAAGTAAAAAAGGAGACCTCTAGTAGCAAAAGTAGGAACTTTTCTATCCCATTTTGCGTTTGTAGAACACTTGCACTGGTGATAACACAGAGACCAGTGGAACAAAACTGCAGGTTCCTGAGGTTGATGATGGCAGAGTTCACGAAGTGAATGGCTAACAAAACAAGTTCAAACTGTTAGCAAAGTCATCTTAAGCGTATAGAAACAGTCCAGGGAGCAATCTGAATCACAAACGTAGTACAGACAAGGTCAAAACTGTACGGATCAATGATGCACACTGAAAGCTTCAATGATTAGTGAGAGACTAACTGCCAAGTGTGGGACATGGTATTTACCAGTACTCTTTCATCGGAGGATGGGCCCATGTGATATGTCTGTGGCTGCAGCAGTGCCTCTTGTGGGGCCAAGCTGCAACTGCAGTATGTAGTCTCAGTATCTCTGACCTGTCTTCCAGATTGATTCTTGGGCTGAGCAGGAAATCTGGTTCACTGTTGGATACTAAAGGAACTATGCTACATAGATAGTTTTTTTTTCATTGTCAGTGGGGTATTTGTGGTAGAGGAAATGGGAGAGTTTATTGGTATAAGTGTTAAGGGATTTGGTGGTGTAACAAATCTGCTTTTGGCAGATGCTTTAGCTGTGGGGAAGGGTCTGTTTGTTGTAGTTGGCGAGTGGCAGTTATCGGAGTAGAGATATTGTTGTGTGTTTCTTGGTTGATTTATTGTGGCCAGATGTTTGGATACTGGGTTTAATGAGATAGAGTGTTGGAGTTGGAGGCGAACTGGATGAACATATTTTGAGCTGAGATGAGGAGTTGAAAAAACTGACTTTTTTTTAAACCATGAATCCAGATCATAAAGGTATTGATGAACCTATACCAAGACAGTGGATGGTGTTTGAGAGTTAAGGAATAACTCTTCCATGCAATCCCTGAGAAATAACTGTCTCGAGGATTCCATTTGTAGATGTGATGCAAAACCCATAGGTGAGAATAAAGTTGGCTAGTGTGACAAGGAGCAAGGTTTTCAGAAGACGTGTGTGTGTGTGTGTGTGTGTGTGTGTGTGTGTGTGATGGATTCAGGTAGTATATTTTATATGGTCTGCAAGACTGGGTGATTTGTTGGAGGTACTGCTATCAGATTGGTGATACATTTTGTTGGCACTTTGATACCTGCCAGAATAGTTGTCTTAAGGTATTTTAGGTTTTTTGTGTGTGTGGGGGGGGGGGGGGGGGGGGAGGGGGGCAAGAGGGGGAGGATGTCTTCTTTCTGCTGCTGCTTCTCATCTCTGGCTCCCTTCCCCTCCCAGCAGCAAAATTACTATTCTAACTTCATCTGTGTTTGTATATCTGTATTGAACCGAGTGGCATAGAATCACCTCCCTTGTTACCTAGTGCCACCAATATCTATTGGATTACTCTGCCAATTCTAAGTTTATCAAGTTGAGTCCTCTAATCAGGTCATCCCTTGCCATTTTTTTTTTCTCCATGCCACCCAGAGTAGCATTTTGACGTCACACCATCTGACCTTAATGTTTGCTACTTTCATATTGAACCCAATAACATTCAGAGACTAATGTCAGTAACTCTAGATTACTTTTCCTGCAACTGATCCTATTGTAAAACCTGCATCTTTCATCATGTGCAAGCCTTAGTCCATATAAAACAAACCCTGAAGCAACAGTATCTCCACATTGACAGCTTCCACTCATTCCACATCAAATTCTCCCTTTTCTACAGTCTCTTGTCATGAAAAACATACCAACACTGAATCCCACAACATATGCATCAACAATCTCTTCCATTATCTCCTCTCCCTCAACTTCACTGCAGGCCATGTTCACAAACATAGCTTGCAGACAGTCTCCTCCTCTCGTCCCTTCACAAATACACCTCCCATTTCTTAAAAACTTTGAAAACCCACTCCCCTCTATGTTATCATCCAGGCCATTTCTCCAAGTCCATGACTCAAGTCAAGCCTTGGCATGAGATTTTGTGCCACAGATACTTTCCCACAACACCCACTATTGCCTACTCTCAGATTATTTCCTGTACACCAAGATTCCTATACCTGCAGTCATTCCCACTGTAAGATCTGCTCCATGTACACACCTACTGCCATTGTGCTAGCACTGTCACTGCTAAATTTTACATCACCAAACACAGAGAAACATATCAATCCCTGCATACCATTTACTAGGAAACATTTGTTCACTGCATAGCTTTTTGGAACAGGTGACCAGCACTAAACTGGTTGGGCATATGAATGGACACAGAATAGTGTCTGTCTTGGAGACACAGAGTACCTGGTTGCTGAGCTTGCTCCACAGCATGGCTTAAAGGGGTTGAAAGCCTCCTACACAACATGGGCTATTGGGATCCTCCCCAGTACTAGTTTTCCTTAACTCCAGAGATGAGAACTAGTTCTCCATCATATTCTTCTTTGGGTTTTCCCCATTTCCTCCTAGTTTTTAATTCCACTATTAATTCCACTTCTCATTCCTCTTTTTCTTAATCCGTGTTCACTTCTGACTCCAACGTGTTCTCCTCTTCAGACTGAAGCTGACACATTGATTATCATTGTACTAATATTTGTCCAGCTGTTTTGCCTCAGATGCCGCCTCATTCTTCTTTCTCCTCACAACACGTAATTCCCTATCAACCTGTGTTTTGAATGAGTTCCCTCATTTCCAATGTATCCCTCTTTCTTTTGTGAGGAAGAAACTAGCAATTCTAGGAAATGTAAGTAACAGTTTTTTTTTCTAAATATCACTTCACGACAATCAGTTACTAGTTCTTCTTTGATGCGATCTTCAGTCTGAAGACTGGCTTGATGCTGCTCTCTATTTTAGTCTATCCTGTGCAAGCCTTTCATCTCTGTATAACTATTTCAACCTATATCCATTTAAACCTGGTTACTATCATCAAGCCAATTTTGACTGCCACACTTCCTTCCTTTACCAAATTGATGATTCCTTGATGCCTCTGGGTATGTGCTATCAACTGATCCCTTCTTTTAGTCAAGTGGTGCCATAGATATCTTTTCTCCTCAGTTGTATTCAGTATCTGCTCATTTGTTATCCTTTCCACCCATATGAACTACAGCATTACATCGCAAAGGTGTCTAGTCTACCCTTTTCTTGCTTGAACTGTTTATCATTCATGTTTCACTTCCATTCAAGGCTATACTACAGACAAATACCTTCAGAAATGTCTTTGTAGTCTTTAAATTTATATTTCATATCAACAAATTTATCTTCTTTAAAAGTGCTTTTCTTGCTATCACCAGTCTGCATTTTATATACTCTCTAGTTTTGCTGGCCAAATAAAAGAACTCGTGCACTACTTTTAGTGTCTCATTTCTCAATCTAATTCCCTCAGACTACATTTCAGTATCCTTCTTTGACTTTTGTTGGTGTTCAATTTATAATATCTTCTCAAGGCATTATCCATACAATTCAGATGTTCTTTCAAGTCATTTGCCATCTCTTGCAGAATTGCAATGTCATTGGCAAATCTCAGGGCTTTAACTTCTTCTCCCTTCTCTTTATATCTGGAGTCTGGTTTGTATACGAGTTGTAGATAATCTTTTGTTCTGTGCATTTTATCCCTGCTCCCATTAAAATTTCAAATAGTATGTCCTAATCAGCATTGTCAAAAGCTTTCTGTAAATCTACAAATGATGTAAACACATGTTTGCCTTTCTTCAGTCTATCTTCTGTGATAAATTGGAGGATCAGTGCTATCTCACATGGGTCTACATTTCTCCAGAATCCAAACTTACCTTCCTCGAGGTTCGCTATCAGTGTTTCAATCTTTCGGTAAATGTTTTGCAATGATTTGTTATTAAACTGATAGTTCAGTAATATTCACTTCTGTCAGTGCCTGCTTTCTTTGGGTTGGAATTAGTACATTCTTCTTGAAGTCTGTCTCACATATCTTGCACACCAGGTGAAATAGTTTTGTCCTGGCTGGCTCTCCCAAGAGTTGCAATAAAACTGAAGGAATGTCCTTTACTTAGGGATCTTGTTTCGACCTGGATCTTTCAGTGTTATGTCAGATTCTTCTCACAATGTCATTTCTCGCATGTTGTCTTCATGTACTTCCTCTTCCCCATCTATAAAATTGTCTTCAAGTTCATTTCCTTCATGTAGCCCTTCAGTGTATTCCTACCAACTATTGGCTTTCCGTTCTTTGCTTAGTGCTGGTTTACCATCTGGTCTCTTGATATTTATGCAGCTGCTTCTCTTTACTGCAAAGGTATATCTTAATTCTAATTCTGCTACAGGTGACATCTATCTTTTCACTAGTCATACATGTTTCTACAGCTTTACATTCCTCCTTTAGCCATTCCTACTTTACCACTTTGCACTTTCTGTCTGTCACATTTTTTGGACATCTGTACTCCTTAACTTGCTTCATTTGCATCATTTTTATATTTTCTCCTTTGTCAGTTAAGTTTAATGTCTCATGCATTATCCAAGGATTTCTACTGGGCTGAGTCTTTTTGCCTATTTAGTCTTATCTGGGAATTGCACATAACTAATGTGCAAATATTTCATATTGTATTACAGTGTTATCATTGCCTTTTTTTTCCGCCTTCAGTCTCTTATTTGCTGAGAAGTTGTTACTGCTATGATGGTCGCTTCCAGGTGATGATAACTGATTACAAAGATCGTTTTTTGTGGGGAAGGAAAGCTCTGTATTCACATCTTATTCTTAAATCTGTTGATGCCTTTTGATTCACTGTTCCCAAGTACAATATACTTATTTACATCAAAATTGTCTATTGTCTTTTCCATTGTGCTGTTAGAATATATTCTGCTATACATCTTATTTGTTGAATATGCATTGTTCCATGCGATTGCTTTAAGGTTCTCAGTTTTTTGTGTGCCTGTCCTCTGTGCTGTGGCCCTGAACATATCATATTTGTGTTTGGCTGGTGCAATGATTTGGGTATTGTGATGCTGGTGTTCTTTGATTTCTTTTAGATATGAAAGCTATGTTATTACTGTTAATTCAGATTATGAGGTCTAATGATCTTCAATAAATTCGTGATATGTGATAAAATATACAGTTTTATTCTTTATTTTATTCAAGTAACACCTTAATCGTTTCAGTATAATCTGCAGTGGCAAACGATTAGGTAGCTTTCACCAAAAAACATTAGAAAAAGGTACCATAAACCACTGACATTGCCCACTTTAAAGAATTTCCTGTTTCTCTCAGAATTTGTGTGTAATGATGTTAATGGGAAAACAATTTTCAATGATGCTTAGTTACACTGATCAGCCAGAACATTACAACCACCAACCTACTATCAATAGAAAGCTGTCCAGGTGATAGCAGCTTCACCTGGTGAGGAATGACTGTTAGTCAGAGGCACACATGGTGCATGTAGGACCAGTGTGTGTGCTGTTCATGTGTAGAAAGGGAGAGGTGCATGATCCATTTGTGTTTGACTGAAGGCAGATTATGATGGTCTGTACAACTGATCAACACTCACCTTAATTACAATTTGTTCACTAACAGAATAAGACAGGTGTTAGTTCAGAGCGTTTCAGAAACTGCTTGACTTATCGGGTGTTTGAGGTGAGTGTCTTCAATGCGTGGTGAACCCAAGGTAAAACCATGTCCAGACATTGTGGATTTGGGTGGCCACCCCTCATTACAGATGTCAGATGTTGTAGGTAAAACAGGGCAGATGGTGATCTGTGGTGGAACTAACATCAGACTTTGATGCTGGGCAGAGTACAAGCATGTGAAAGCACAGTGCACCAAACACTTCTAATTATGGGTCTCCGCAGCTGACGCCCATGCATGTGCCATTGTTAACACCATGACATCAACAACTATGACTGAAATGGACAAGTGACCATTGGTACTAAATGTTGGTGCAAAGGTGGAGCATTGCATGGTCTGATGAATATCCATACCTTCATTGTGTTGATGGGAGGGGTGCGAATGTATTACCTTCCAGGGGAACAGCTCCCTGACTCCTGTACTGTGGGATGGAAACAAGCTGGAAGTGGCTCCATTATGCTCTGGGGAACATTCATGTGGGCACCCAAGTGTTCAGTGGAGCTCGTGCAAGACACCATGATGACCAAGGAGTACCATACACTGGTTTCAGACCACGTACAACCGTTCATGACAGTCATGTTTCCCAACGGCAGTGGCATTTTTCAACAAGATAATGTGCCATGTCACAAGGCTAGGAGTGCGATGGAGTGGTTCGAGGAACACAGTAGTGAGTTCCAATTGATGTACTGGCCCCCCAACTCGCCAGACCTGAACCTGATTGAACACATCTGGTATGTGATTGAACATGGTGAAAGAGCTCATCGACGCCCCCCCCCCCCCCTCCCCCAACTCCCTAGAATTTACGAGTATTAGGTGACTTGTGTGTGCAGATGTGGTGCCAACTCCCTCAAGTGACCTATGAAGGCCTTATTGCTTCCTTGCCAAGATGAATCACCACTCTTATCCATGCCAACCAAAGGCAGACATACCAGCTTTTAGGTAGGTGGTATAAGGTACTGTATATGATATGGCTCTCACAAATTAGGTGAAATTTTGATCCTCAGATTTTTTGCAGTCGGGTCTTACTGTCATTTCAAACCTTGAAGGAATTTGTGGCAGATAAGAAAATTATCTGTAGACTAGATGGATTTTGTTGCTTGGAAGTGGTGATGTACTGGATCACTAAAGACCATCATTGCCTCTGTTGTGGAAATGTGTGCTCTGAACTAACACCAGTTTTATTTTGTGAGTGAATAAATTGTAATTAAGGCGAGTGTTGATCAGTTGTACAGTGTCGTTGTTGTCCTTTTTCTAGTAGAAAATATTATGTGCTGGTTTGAATAAGCATTTTCTAACTGAACATTTTTGAATGAGGGATGTATGTATTATTTTCTGGTGAAATCAGCTTCTGATATTGCTTACATCATGGGGACCAAGATTTGCTTGTTTTGAATTTATCTCAAAAAATTCACTGAGAAATTAGGAACCAACACTACATGATCAGGAGATTATTAATTATCTGCTGTCCTCAGAGGTAACAGAAACAGTGTTTGGATATGCTTAAGTATTGAAAATTCCATGAACATCCAATGACACTATAAATTCAGTTTGGATATATGATGTTCACAAACAACGCTTATTGTGGACTTTGAGATATGTAGCACACAAAGAAAAACTACAAAAGTTTTGAAACTTAGTGGCAGATTACAACTGTGTGCCAGACTGAGACTCGAACTTGGGACCTTTGCCTTTCATGGGCAAGTGCTCTACCATCTGAGCTACTCAAGCACGACTCATGCTCTGTCCTCACAGCTTTTTTGTCTTAATACAGTGATGAAATATTTGAATTAAAATGTGAGAGGTCTTACATCTACAAGATTCATTGTTGGATAATAAATTTTGGATGTTGGTGAATCATGAAGCACATAGTATTGTAAAATTGGAGAAATGTGGGCTTGCATATCTACAGATGGAATAGGACTAATAACTAATGTCTTGCACACTTGCAAACTAATACCACTGATTTGTACTTGCATAGTGACAAGCCTTAGTCAGAATACAGGTAGCAATGAGGAGGAATAAGCATCACTAATCTCTAAGTTGAAGTGTTGTGTAAGAGTCTAGAAGATAAAAAAAGCAATGAAGTAGTGACCTACAGATACATATATCTGTTGATGGGAAATTCTCTAGTGGAGTTACAGTGTTGTGCAATTCAGTTTAACATTAACACCACATAGCTGTGGAAGTATGCCAATAGAGTTATGTTTATACTGTTGGCCCCAAGTTAAAATTTTGGTGTTTTAATCTAATGTGTATTCTCCTTAAAAATTATTGTTTGTATTACAGTTCATTTGATGGCCACAACCACCTTAATAATTTGAATTGATTTGAATGGGTTACGCATAATCTTTAAAAGTGTGTTACCTAGTCAGGGTTAAAATGCAGTGAATTGTAAGAGAAATGATTGAACATTTGTTGTATCCACACCCATGCACATGTGCCTCCCCCCCTGCCCCCCCTCCCCCCAACACACCCACATATGCTGCTGTTTCACTTCCTCTGCCTTCTTCATTGCTTGTTAGTACCTTGTGCTATTGGCAGCTTGTCATCTTCCTTTCTTTCAGTTGTCTGCAACATAATATCATATATCTTGTACAATCTCTCCAAATTCATACTGTGTAACTTATAGAATTCCTTGAGTAGTTAGTGGGAATAACCAGTTTCATATTTCTCATTTATTATTTTTGCTGGAATTCATTTCAAAGTTAAGGTGAATCACAGTTTCTTCATTATGCCATTCATACCACCATATAGTTACCCCTCTTCTGTATGAGCACAGTTTCAAAAGCTACTATCATACCAATGAGTTACGTGTAATTTCTGTCGCAGTCTCCCAGTTCTATCAGACAATATTTTTATTTCATACAACACTATTTTTGCTATTGTTTATTTTTTTTTAGGTCAGCTGAACACCAGCAGCAGCGATGATGTTACTGAATTTGAGTCTGATCAAGAGCAATGCAGTTCTTCCACAAACAAAAGAGTCTATAATTTTGTGTCAAATGAGACACCAGTTTCCAGTACATCATTGTCAAATAATATTGAGGCAGAAGCTGTGGAGCAGCACAGTAATGCAAATGAAAATGGTATTGATACTTTTTCAGAGATTTCTTCAGTTGTTCTGCCTTTGTCGTTTTCATTAAGTCTTACCATTGATAGACTCCCAAGAAGTCAGAGCAAACCAATGGACATATACACATTCTTATGTGCTCAGGAGTTCAGACGAGATGATTATGGTTGGCACTATAAGAATGTACACTGTGATATTCAAGGTGGATTGGATGGATGGGTGGAATATCGTTGCCCATTAGCACAGTATGGCTGCACATACAGTATTAAAAGATTGCACCCATGTAAGTTGGGAGCATCTGTGATTCACAGTGAAGAGCTTGAAAGTTTTGGATTCAAGGAGACTGCTAACAGCATTGAAGAATCACATTCAGATTCTGACCAACAGCAGCTGCATTTGGCTGAACTGCCATTTGAGTTACTGAGTCAAATATGCTTATACTTGGACTCATTCAGGTAAAACATAGTTTTGTCTTACCAATAATTATAAACAGCACTTACATATATCACACCTGATATGCTATGTATAGAAGGAACTTCCATATAGCACTTCATTGTGCTAGAAGTTTGTCCTAATGTAGTATTTGCATAAAAATAATTTTTTGTAGTTTATCTGTTTCAGATCCCTATTCAGTTTTATTTTATTGAGATTTATATGATATCAGTAAAGATGTATTGTTGAGTTCTTTAGACTGCATTAGATAGATACATAATTGTGTTTCTAAACCAATGTTGTTATAGAAAAGAGAGAGAATCACTTCAGAGACTTTAATTTTTGAAGAGTGTCTTATTATGTATCTGTGAATAGATCTCTGAATCAAGCTTCAGTTTTCTGCTTTGGAATCTGCCACTTTCAAAGCAATGAAAATTTATTTATATAGTGAAGTGTTTACACTTGTTTCAATGTGATTATTCTTTGCAAACTAAAAAAAATTGAAATGTAAGAACTTGGAAGGAAGAGAAGGTAGCTTTAAAACAATGTTATTAAAGGTTAACAGATTTTTAAACAGAATATCAACCAGCACATACCATCCATGATTTTAAAATGCGAAGTATGGTACTATTTGAAGTTTGTTGTAAGAATGTTTAGCTGTTGCAACACAACTGGATGGAAAAATAAATTTGTAACGCATACAGTCATGTGAATAACTTTATTATTTCACGAAAGTGGAAATAAATATTCTGACTATAAATTGTGGATGGGAAAGCTGTAACTTGTGGGGTGGGGGGAAGAAAGTTAAGTATAGGTGATGGCAACATTATGGTATTTGGGAACTCAAGCTTTCCAAGTAAAGGTAGAATAAAATAAGGAATACAGGTATGATGGTCAGCACTAAAAGAAACTTATATTATTGTAAAATTTGGACCGTAACATCTTGGCCCATACTGTGGTTGCCAAAAAGTTGTATCTGCAATACTAATTTTATAAAAATACACATTGTACTTTAATTTTAGAATGGTTAGACTGTTAGGGTTAGATAATGGTGAAGGCTTCAATTAACTCATTGAGTGTGATGCCAGACTTTTTACTATAAGCCAATTAAAACTTGGTACAGTGTGCATATAATTCAGAAAGAGGGCTAATAAGAATGTGATACAGAAATATGGCTTGTCAAGCAATGACATATTAATATTGGTGACTGCATATACTGGACCATTGCACAAGAGGTAAACAACATGGCAAAATCTTTCCAGTTGAGTGACAGGTTGAACACGATAAGTATTTATCAACTTCTGGGTAGTTTGACACTAGACGTATGTGTTGTATGTAATTAAGTTCTGATCTAATGTGGGATGAGGCTTGAGGAAAACAAAGGATTAGTATCTCTCAAAATGGAGAATGACACACTAGCCAGAGTACATAATCCCAGTCTGGTGCAGACAACTCACTCGTGGCAACCATTGTGGCCCATGTGGGACTGTTTCCTCATGTCTCAGGTGGTCAGGATGTGATGGCCACTGTCACTGACATCTGGTGATTATCATCTCATAGTAGCAGTCACCAGTGCTCCAGTCCTCCTCCAAGACTCCAGTGGAACAGAACTGTGTGTGCCAAATGTCGTTCTACCAGGCTCCAACCGAACTGAACTGTCTTCCAAATTGTTCTCCAGCCCCTCTTTTTTCCATGGCTTACATTTATGGGTTCATCAGTTGTACATTTGCCATCTGGTGGAGTGTGGTGTAACACATTTGTGGCTTGCTCTCCTTGCCACTTTGTGCATTCATCAAACAAATAAACACAGAAACATACTGTGATTGGATTTTCTATGTTAGGCTGACGCATGCTTCTGGCCATAGGAAAGTCTGTTCTTCCACAGCAAGCTTCCAGTCAATTCGTGTTTTTGTGTGGTTCGAAACTTCTGCAGTCATTCTCCAGGAAAGTCCATTTCCAATGTCTGAAAGGATGGGTGAAGCTTTGGGTATTCTAGGACATCTACCAACAAACATCCAATGAGAATTTTTCAGAAATACCCCTTGTTGTAGCGGCAGTCTGCCATAATTTCCCACAAACTAGTTTCTCATAATAATGTAATTAAAAATCTGCTGCACTTGTAGCTAATGTATCCTTTTATTCCACAACTAATTTTGGAGGCTTTATTGCTCGATCATCAGGTGCCAGCCATTGTGAGCAAGAAGTGGAGGAAGTAGTACAAAATGATGTAAAGCTACGATTAATGGCACCAATCACATGAATTATTAAGTCATGGGTGTACAGTGGGCAGGTTTTCAGTTGTACACCAATTTATACAAAATGCCTACACCAGTATATAATCATATCACATGCACATAGAATTGCTTGCACACCAAATCACCTCCCTCCTATTTTTGCCACCACATAAGCACATTTCTCTAGTGAGGGCACAGAATTTCTTCATGTGCTAATGTGATCAAAAAAGTAGTCACAATAGTAGTTACAATAATCATTCTTCCCTTAGAGAGAGAGAGAGAGAGAGAGAGAGAGAGAGAGAGAGAGCGAGCGAGCAAACCCTACTACTTCTTGGGTTACGTGTCTCATATATCTTTGACACAGTGTAATTTCTTGCATTCATCCAGAAGATCTTCTGACATTAGGAATCACTTTCCTTTAACTAGCTTTTAACTTATCATTTAAAAGCTCCACAGTGGGTAGGTGCTTTAACACAATAGAGACCTGATACAAAATGAAGATAGGGCTTAATCACAAGGTATGGAAAATTGATAAGTGTGATTACTTAAGTACAATTGTAGGTTTACTTTCAAGTTGAGACTGTAAATTATAAATGGGGCTCACATATCAGGACTGGTCACTTTATTTTTCATCTGCCTCTGTACTCTGCAAGCCACTATATGATGGATGATGGAGAGTAATTCATGTACCACTGTCACTTTTCCCCTTTGCTGTTCCAGCCTTGAATGGTCTGTAGGAAGAATGGTTGTTGGTAAGCGTCTGGAATTGGATGAGCATTTCTATGACACCTTTTCACTTAAGAAATGAACCTCTAGTGAGAAACGCTACTCTTCATAGGTTTTACTTGTGTTTCCTTTATCTATCCTGTCTGGTATGAGTTCAGACTGACATGCAGCATTCAAGTATTGGTTGAATGAAGTTTTTACAATCTACCTCCTCCATGGGTGGACTGCACTTCTGGAGGAATCTGTCTGGCATCTGCCTTACTTGTGATTAATTTCATGTCATTGTTGCACTTTACATAACTCTCTATGCATACTGAAATATTTAATAGATGTCACTGCTTCCAGTGAGTGTTCCCAATTGTGTAATTGTACAGTAGTAGACCTTTCTACTTATTTATGCTAATTACATTATGTTTATTTATTCAGTATCAACTGCCAATCCCTGCACTAAGCATTGACCCCCTGCAGTTCTTCCTGCATTTCACTACAATTTCCTAGCATTAAACTTCTCAGTTTGCAACAGTGTTTGCAAAAAGCCTCATCAAACTCCTGGTGTTATCCACAAAAAGCACTCCGTCTTCAGGCCATGAGTGGCCTACCGGGACCATCCGACCGCCGTGTCATCCTCAGAGGAGGATGCGGATAGGAGGGGGTGGGATCAGCACACCACTCTCCTGGTCGTTATGGTGGTATTTTTGACCAAAGCCGCTCCTATTTGGTCGAGTAGCTCCTCAATTGGCATCATGAGCCTTAGTGCACCCCAAAAAATGGCAACAGTGCATGGCGGCTGTATGGTCACCCATCCAAGTGCAGGCCATGCCCAACAGCGCTTAACTTCGGTGATCTCACAGGAACCAGTGTATCCACTGTGGCAAGGCCGTTGCCTGGTGTTATCCACAAGGTCATTCTAATATATTGCGAAAAGTAATGGTCCTGTAACACTCCCTTAGGGTATGCTTGAAGTTACTTTTATGTGTGAAAAGATCTCCTTATTAAGAGTAATGTGCTGTGTTCTGTTTGGTAAGAACTCTTCAATTTAATTACACACCTGGTCTGATGTTCCATATACTAGTATTTTGTTCATTAGGCAGCAGTGTGGAACTGTACTGAATATTTTCTGGAAGTCAAGGAACACAGCATCAAACTCAGCATTGAAATCTACTGCCTTTTTGGTCTTGTGGATGAACGTAGTAAGCTGGGTTCCACACGATAATTGTTTTCAGTTCCATGTTAATTCCTACAGAAGAGATTTTTGATCTCTAGAAATGTCATAGTACATTAGTTTAAAACATGCTCGGAAATTCTACAGCTATAGACGTTAGTGATGTAGGCCTATACTTTGGTGTGTCTGTTTAAAGACCTTTCTTGAAAATAGGAATGACTTGTGCTTTTTTCCAATCACTAGAAATGTGTTTCTCTTTGGGTGATTTATGGTACACTGCTGCTAGAAGAGGAGCAAGTTCTTTTGCTTACTCTACATAGTGTTGTGGAAGTATCTCATCAGGTCTAGTCACCTTTCTTCTGTTGAGCAATTTCAGTCAGTTCTCTATCCCTTGGTCACTTGTTTTGACAAATGCTATTTTGACAATGGTGCAATGATTTAAAGAAGGAGCCGCAATACAATCTTCATCAGTGTAACTGATTTGGAGAAAGGAATTTAGTATTTCAACATTCTTTCTGTCATCCTCCATTCCAGTACCATTATGGTCACAGAGTGTCTGGACATATGGCTTTGATCTATTTACTGACATAGCATAAGACCAAAACTTGGTAGGATTTTCTGTCAGATTGGTTAATAGAATTTTGTTTTTGAGTAAGTTGTACACTGTATGCACGGCTCTCCATTTACTACTTTTGGCTTTGTGCAGTTTCTGTTTGTCCATGAGGCTTTGGCTATGTTTAAATCACCAATGAAGCTCTCTTTGCTTGCAGAGCAGCTTTCCAACATGATTGTTTAATCACAGTGGGATCTTTTCCATCCCTCATGACTTTGGACTGCAGATATCAGTCCAAGGAATATTGTACAATATTCTTTAACTTCGTCCATTGATGCTCAAAATTATCAGTGCTGGAACTGATATGTTCATGTTGACTGCTCAGATAATCTGAAATCTGTTTCTTGTCACACTTGCTAAGCCACTATATCTTTCTACCTTTCTTTTCATTTCTATTTAAATCAGTATTCAGTGGTGTTGTAATGATCTTATGGCCACGGATTCCCTTTTCTATGTTAACTGAATTGAAAATTTTGGGAGTGTTGCTAACCAGGAGATCTAAGATATTAGCTTTTTGTATCGCTCCTGTGATTAACTGCTCAAGGTAATTTTAGGATAAGGCATTTAGAAAAATTTCATATGATGTATGCCATCAGATAGTCTTTCAGAATATTTCTAAATTTTAAATTTCTTGGGTGTCCACCTGGTTCACATTGTAAGTTCTTTACATTATTTTGGCAGAAAGACTTTCAGCCATCTTCAGATGATTCCTGATGACTGCTGCTCTGCCCATGTCTGTGTCCTGTATATGTTGGCTATTGCTCCCTCCATCACTTTGCTCCTATTGTTATATGTGCAGCTGCTGCAATGAGTGCTGATGGTGGGAGTACTGGTGCCCACCTGTGAAATGGTGAATTGTGGTCCAGTGTACACAGTATTGTCGTAGGGTGTGGACCTCACTGTGTGGGAATGCTTTGCTTTTTGTAGACACAGTACGGGGCTCCACACCTGATCCTGTTGTAGGCCATTTTCTTTGTTAATTAGATTGTCTTGGACCCTAATTTCAGTGGACATTTTGATGATACACTCACAGAAGGAGGAAGATTGCCTATCTTAGTTTTGTTATAGCCTGTAGTATGGCCAGTTTTATATTGCAGTTAGCCATGTCTGATTTGGTAGTCTGGTGTAATTCAGTGTGATGTCTGTGTTCATGGCACCTCCCTACTGATTTGCAAACACTTTCCCCAACGTATGCCTTGCTGCGTAGGCAGCAGATTTAGTAGACCCATGTCTTATGGAGGCTTAGATCATCCTTTACCAAACTTAATATTGTCAAGGATAGGGGGTGGGCGAAATACATATTTTACATTTTGTCATTCGAAGATTCTGCTTGCTTTTGTGTAGGTGTTACCAACAAACTGGATGCATGCTACTGATTTGCATTCCTCATTTTCATTGCATGGTTGTATACCTATTACTTTCCTGAACACACTCCTTATCTGCTTATTACTGTACACATTCCTTTGGAATGTTGTCTTCAGTAGCTTTGGTTCAGTTGGAAGGCTGTCTTTGTGGCTGGTACATCACACCATGTGAACAAATGTGTGTAAGAGGCCTTCATGCTGGGAGTTGTGGTGACTGCTGGAGAGATGCAGGTACAGATTCATTTGTGTAAACTTTCTTTGCTCACTGTGTCCAATTTGCCATCTTGTTTCTCTTCCACCAGAATGTCAAGAAACAGGAGGGAGCCAACACTGTCCTGTTCCACCTCCATGGTGAACTGAATGTTGATGTGAAACAAGTTGAGGTGGTGGAGAAATTAGCCAAATTTGCCCCATCCAAGCGACCAAACAACAAACATGTCATCCACATAATGGTAGAAGTAGGTTGGTTTTAGTTGGGCTTACTCGAGGACCTTCTCCGCGAAATCTATGAAAAAATTCACCACAACCAGCCACAGAGGATACCTCATGGTGATGATTTCCATCTGTTCATAATAATTTCTGTTGAGCTGAAAGTAAGTTGAGATGAGCACAAACTCAAAGAGTCTCATTCATATTGGTGTTGAATTTCCTGCTTACAATTCCATGGAGTCCTTTAGGGGTAGGCTGGTGAAGGGGCACACTATGTCAAAACTCACCAACAGGTCACTGTCATCAAGAAAAATTTCTTGTAGATGTAGTACAAAATGAATGGAATTTCTGATATGATGATGGCATTTTCCGATAAATGCTCTCAAGAGAACAGTCAGGTGTTCAGCCAATCCATATGTAGTTGCTTCTATATTGTTTCTTATCGGTTGCAGTGGGATTGCCTCATTGTGAATTTTTGACAGTCCGTACAGTGTTGGTGAAGCAGCAGCTTGTGGCCAAAGTTTCTTGATTGTTTTCATATTGAAGGTATTGCAAGGAACTGCAGTAATTTTTCTCTTGAAACAACTTCTCAAATTGCCTTACATTTTCCTTCACAATGCATCACCTAGAAGTTCATAAATTTTGTGTAACACATAAGTTCCCTTTGTCGGCTGTCATGATGACCAATTCTGGGCAGTCATGTAACTCACAGAAGGCTGCTCTTTCTCCATTGAAATGTTTCTCTTCAGTGGTGTGGCCCTTCAGGTGGTTTGTATCACATTGTTTATAATTTCCACAATTGGTAGCGATGTTGGAGTTGGGGCAAAGTTCAGTCCTTTCTCAGGCATCAGCATTGCTGCTGATCGTTGGTTGTCCTCTCTGTAAGGCTGATCATAATTCACTTAGGTGGTTCTTGAATGGTACTTGTCATCCACAAAGAGGGCATCCCAGTGCAGCCTGCAGTTAGCAGTAGCACAGCAACAACATATGTATTGGCCCAAACACCTGATAGGTCTCCTGAGTCCATCTGTGGGAAAATGACAACATCACATCCAAAATTCTATTCATTTTGTGCAAAATGTACAATAATTTTTTTCTCAGTAATAGTGACTTGTTGATGAGTTTTGACATAGTGTCCCTCTTCACAAGACTAAAGCACTCCATGAAACTAATAAGCAAGAAATTTGAGACCAATCTGAGGAGACTCTGCTCATCTAAACTTATTTTCTGTTCAATGGAAATTATTATGAACAGAAACACCCCATATGGTGTCCCCTGTCACTGGTTGAGGCAAATTTGTTCATAGAAGATTTTGAGAAGAAGGCCGTGGAGCAAGTCCAATGAAAACCAACATGTTTCGACCAGTACATGGATGACACATTTTTCATTTGCCTACATGGATGGGACAGCTTTGATAAATTTCTCCATCACCTCAACTTGCTTCACCCCAGCATACAGATAGTTTACCATGGAAGCAGAACAGGATGGTGTCAATGTGCTCCTATTTCTTGACCTTCTGAACCAGAAACCAGGAGGCAAATTAGGACACAGTGTGTACAGAAAGCCCACACACACTGATCTGTATCTGCATGCTTCCAGCAGTCACCAAAACTTCCAGCATGAAGATTTCGTATACACACTTGTTCACAGGGTGTGATCCATCTGCCACAAAGATAGTGTTTCACTGAGCTGAGACAATATTCTGTAGAAATGTGTACAGCATTAAGGAGATACGGCATGCAGTCACAGTTAATACATAGACAACAGCAGAAAGATAAAGAGGACTGCAAATCACTAGCATGTGTCCTATTTGTTGGAAATACCTCCAGAAAAGTAAGCAGAATCTTATAGTAACACAGTGTCAAATGTGTATTTCAGTCCACCCCCTAACTTTGACATTGGTAGGTTCAGTAATGGATGACCTAAGCCTCCTCAAGCCAGGGTCTGGGAAATCCACGGCCATTGTGACAAGATATACAATAGGAAAAGCATTTGCTAATTAGAAGAGAGGTGCTATGAATATATACACCACACTGAGTCATGCCAGACTGTCAAATCACTCATGGCTGACTGTAGTATAAAACTGGTCATACTATAGACTACAACAAAACCAAGATACCTGAGCAACGTCCTTCCTTCTGGAACTGCAAGATCAAAGGAGCCATTTGAAGTTAGGGTCTAGGGTGAGATGATCTAATTAAGAAAGACAGCATCCTACAACTGAGTCAGGGTTGTAACCCTGTACTGTGTCAAAGAAGAGCAAAGCATTGACATACAGTGAGGTGCGCAACCCACAACAGTACTGTGGACATTGGAAACCACAGTTAGAAGCTGGGGGTCACCACCACCACCACCACCACCACCACCACCCACTGGGTCAGTTGCACAGGTAGTGATAGGAGCAGAACAGATTTGTGGAGGTGATAATGGTCAACATATATAGGACACTGACATGGGCAGAGTAGCAGTCATTATGAATTAACTGAAGACTGCACTGATTGTATTTGCCAAAATATTGTAGAGAACTTATGTGACCCAGACAGACACACAGGAAGTCTACAGATATCATACAATTCCCTCTCCTTACTACATGCCATAATCACTTGAGTCTCCCAATCTATAGCTGGTGGTAAGTTGTAATCTTCTGCTGGTATTATAATTTGAGTTGAATTTCCCATAAAACGTTGATTTGGACTGCTATCATAAATGTATGTAATTTTTGTATTATTATCTTGACCACAAATTGTTTTGAACAGAATTACCGATTTTAGCTAGACAGTAGACATCTTCAGAATCTACAATAGAAGTAAAAGAAAAAGAAAAACATTTCTATCTACTACAGTATGGGATTAAAAACAAATGGCAGGAAATATAATATAAACATGATATATTTCTCATTCTGGTGAACAGCAGCAAGTTGTAACCATGTAAAAATAAGTTGAGTCTAAACTGCCTTGCTTGCATCAGCTTGATATAGATAGGGTGCAAAGCTATCCTAGAGGTTGTACATGCACACATAGCATACAGATAATTACACAGAGTAATTAAGAAAAGATTTATTTAAAAGTAAATTTCTTTAAAATATTCTCATTTGTACTTAAATGAGCAAAAAGTATTTTTAACCATCTGAAAAATGTATTTGTCTTCTGACTGTTTAAAGCTGGTCAGAATTTAACAAAACTTAAAAAAAATCAATATTGGTAACAGAGATTAGTCTGAAATTGAATACATTTTGATGGCGCTATGGTAGTATTATAAAGGAAGAAGATAGAATAGACTTCGAGAACGTGTATATTGGTCAGTCTGTCATATGCCAATTTTTGTCCAACAGCTTGTGCAATCTCTCAAAGACCTGTCGTCGCCTGAGAAGTGTATGTTTCTCTCGTCTGAAAGAAAGAGGCATAATTTTGCAGCAGTGGAACAAAATTTTAGTCAATGGAAGAGTTTCTTGGGTGACCAGCAAAGTGGTAATAATTCAGTTATATATAGTTTGAGACCTAATTTAACATATAATATTAAAATGAAGTTTTTGTTGAAAATACCAGTTCTTCTGTATGTGCCACATGATTTATTTCCAGCAGAAGTTCACACTCTTAATATTTACAGTAGTTAAACATTCTTGAGTTTCTGTAGTGTTAGTGCCAGTGGTGATGCACTATTTTAAGACTGTTCTCATTTATTGTTGGAATATTGTATGTGATGTAATTTCATAACCATAGGTAATTATAGAAATGATTGTTGCATATGGATGAAGATAATTCAGCAATAATTATTTGCATTTGGCCACTATGATAGTACTGATAAAATTTATCCTTGCATTTCAAGAGTGAATTCTGTCATCATCAGGTTGCTGACACTCAGTTTGTGGCGTTCAATTAAATAAAATAAAAAAAACACTTTGGACTGTGGATATTCATTTTATACAAAATCTTCCACAAACTGTCAACAACCTTATGAAGAGAATATTGTCTCTTGAAATACATAGTTTAATTATATTGAAGAACAACATTTTCCCACCAGACTGTGTATTATTTTTTTTATTTTTCACACTACCGGTTTTGAGCATAGTCCATTCTCAAGCACATCACCAGTAATATATGTGATTACATCATTGTAATTAATTTAAAAATCACATGCCCTACATAATTGTGGAGAGCACAGTCATTAAGCATCCTCATCTTGCAACATTTCCTGCGAAGCACGCTGTATACACCCATGCAGAAGAAAATTATAAATGCTATTAAAGTGGTTAAATGTAAATAATTGTTACCCATAAATTACAGGAACCACTACCTCCCATCTGAAAAATGGATAATATGAAACTGAACATAATTAATATGCAGTGGACACCTCTGAATGTTGTACATATGCATGAAATTTCAGAATACACTCAGTGTCTTGTGTCATTTGTCACACAATGAGCCATTTAACTCCATTACCAGTGAAGAAGCAGAAAGTTTGTCCAATTCTCTGCTCACTATCCACTTGACAATCAGAACTGAGAATGAGTTGCATGAAAGATAGTGGTCTCATTGAGGGAAATGTCTGCACTGCAGGAAGCACTTAATCACTGTGAAATTCTGCAAATAGATGAGCAGGTTATTGCAGTGTGTAATACAATGTACACATATTAGAAAGAGGTGATATTCACATTCTGCTCTAGCCTTAATGATTAAAGTTTTTTGTGCATTCCTTAAATGATTTCAGACAAATAAAAATAGTAATGAAGTCCTGTGCACACACTCCTAGAATGAATTACTATAAAGATTTATGTGCACAAGAAGGGAAGGAAGGACAGTTAGTGTGTTGTTCCAGTGATGCAGCAGTCATTGGAGGGGTACAACCAGCCTACATTGCACAATTATGTGGGAGGGAGTTGGAAGGAATCGGCAGTGGACACTTTGAAGAAACCATCATGGCATTCACTACAGTGATATATGAAAATTACGAAAAACTTAGTTTATATACACTCCTGGAAATTGAAATAAGAACACCGTGAATTCATTGTCCCAGGAAGGGGAAACTTTATTGACACATTCCTGGGGTCAGATACATCACATGATCACACTGACAGAACCACAGGCACATAGACACAGGCAACAGAGCATGCACAATGTCGGCACTAGTACAGTGTATATCCACCTTTCGCAGCAACGCAGGCTGCTATTCTCCCATGGAGACGATCGTAGAGATGCTGGATGTAGTCCTGTGGAACGGCTTGCCATGCCATTTCCACCTGGCGCCTCAGTTGGACCAGCGTTCGTGCTGGACGTGCAGACCGCGTGAGACGACGCTTCATCCAGTCCCAAACATGCTCAATGGGGGACAGATCCGGAGATCTTGCTGGCCAGGGTAGTTGACTTACACCTTCTAGAGCACGTTGGGTGGCACGGGATACATGCGGACGTGCATTGTCCTGTTGGAACAGCAAGTTCCCTTGCCGGTCTAGGAATGGTAGAACGATGGGTTCGATGACGGTTTGGATGTACCGTGCACTATTCGGTGTCCCCTCGACGATCACCAGTGGTGTACGGCCAGTGTAGGAGATCGCTCCCCACACCATGATGCCGGGTGTTGGCCCTGTGTGCCTCGGTCGTATGCAGTCCTGATTGTGGCGCTCACCTGCACGGCGCCAAACACGCATACGACCATCATTGGCACCAAGGCAGAAGCGACTCTCATCGCTGAAGACGACACGTCTCCATTCGTCCCTCCATTCACGCCTGTCGCGACACCACTGGAGGCGGGCTGCACGATGTTGGGGCGTGAGCGGAAGACGGCCTAACGGTGTGCGGGACCGTAGCCCAGCTTCATGGAGACGGTTGCGAATGGTCCTCGCCGATACCCCAGGAGCATCAGTGTCCCTAATTTGCTGGGAAGTGGCGGTGTGGTCCCCTACGGCACTGCGTAGGACCCTACGGTCTTGGCGTGCATCCGTGCGTCGCTGCGGTCCGGTCCCAGGTCGACGGGCACGTGCACCTTCCGCCGACCACTGGCGACAACATCGATGTACTGTGGAGACCTCACGCCCCACGTGTTGAGCAATTCGGCGGTACGTCCACCCGGCCTCCCGCATGCCCACTATACGCCCTCGCTCAAAGTCCGTCAACTGCCCATACGGTTCACGTCCACGCTGTCGCGGCATGCTACCAGTGTTAAAGACTGCGATGGAGCTCCGTATGCCACGGCAAACTGGCTGACACTGACGGCGGCGGTGCACAAATGCAGCGCAGCTGCGTCATTCGACGGCCAACACCGTGGTTCCTGGTGTGTCCGCTGTGCCTTGCGTGTGATCATTGCTTGTACAGCCCTCTCGCAGTGTCCGGAGCAAGTATGGTGGGTCTGACACACCGGTGTCAATGTGTTCTTTTTTCCATTTCCAGGAGTGTAGATTGGGCAGGAATGTGAATATGTCTCCTTCAGGATGCGAGTACATCGTGTTGTATGCTGCACCACCACTTTCACTAATTGCGCAGAAATTTTACATGACATCCTTATTCACATAAACACTGTTGCAATTTAGCCATTTAAAGGAACTGTAGGGCGAGTGGAATGTGACTTGTGGGTACGAAAGTAAGGGATGACTTGTCTGCTAAAGTTATTCTCTTCCAGTCATTAATCCATATCACAAGGTTGCAACAAGTTTCTTGATTCGATTACATTACGTTAATACTTATTTCGCAGATCATGAATATGACATTTCGTAATGACAGGGAAAATGTCAGTTTAACATAAGCCTTCTTTACATGATTTTCTTTTCACTTACTCATTCATATATAAGAATTCATGTATTGAGTGGAAGGAGTTATAATTCAGAAGTTCTTTTAATTAGCTTTTAAATGCAGCTAGGCTATCTGTGAAACATTTAATGCTATTTGGCAAATGACCAAACATTTTTGTGGCAGCATAATTCACCCCTTTCTGTGCCAAAGTCAGGTTTAACCCAGAATAGTGAAGGTCATCCTTTCTTCTAGTGTTGTAGCTATGCACTTTACTATTATTTTTGAAATGGGATGGGTTATTAATGGTAAGGTCTTATGGGACCAAACTGCTGAGGTCATCGGTTGATGGGCTATTAACGAATTTCATAAACGAATATATGTATTGTGCACATACTGTGAATATCTCGAGTTCCTTAAATAAATGTCTGCAAGGTGATCTTGGGTGGTCTCCAGCTATTATTCTGATTACACACTTTTGTGTGATGAATAATTTTTCTCTTAATGATGAATTACCCCAAAATATGATGCCATATGAAAACAGTGAATGAAAATAGGCATAGGAGGCTAATTTACTGACATGTTTATCACCAAAATTTGCCATAATCCTAATGGCATAAGTGGGTGAAACTGTTAGTGTTTCTTCCAATTCAATTTCTCATCAGTGCACACACCCAGAAATTTTGAATGTTCTGCCTTAGCGGCAGACTTCTATTCAAAGTCTATTTTTTATCAATGGTGTTATGCCGTGTACTGTACAGAATTGTATATACTGTGTTTTCTCAAAATTTATTGAGAGCCCATTTGCAGAGTGCTGCTTAATAATTTTCTGAAAGACATTATTTACAATTTCCTCAGCTAATTCTTGTTTATTGGGTATGAGTACTATACTTGGATCATCAGCAAGAAGAACTAGCTTTGCATCTTCATGAATATAGAGTGGCAAGTCATTAATGTATTTTAAAAACAATAAGGGACCCAAGAAAAAATCCTGTGGGACACCATTCTTGATACCTCCCCAGTTTGACTACTCTTCTGATTATTGCAGACTATCTGTATCGTTAATTTCAACCTACTGCATTCTTCCAGTTAAATATGAACCATTCATGCACTGCCCCACTCATACCCCAATACATATGCTTATCTAGAATAATTTCATGATTCACAAGCCAAAAGCATTTGAGAGATCACAAAATATCCCAATGGGTGACGTTCGATAATTCAGAGCATTTAACATTTGATCAGTGAAAGTATATACAACATTTTCTGTTGAAAAGCCTTTGTCTTAAAATCTTCAACTGCTAAGATCAGTACCCCATAACCTGATTATTAGTAACCTTTCATATTGGTCTTATCTACTAACGAAATTTCGGCACTACACTGCTACTTATGTATAGTATTGTTGGGAAAATTACTATGGAAAACAAATCGAGTGAGGACTTGGAGACGTGCTCTTCCCTTCATCTTTGTCAGAGAATACTCAAGTCTACATTAAAGTCCTCATACATACCCCTCCCCCTTAAAAAAGAAAAGTTAGTGTACTTTCAAAATTTCTGAAGTTAAAACAGCAAATGCTATTACTAAAATTTTTATTTAGCTAGCTTCACACTAAAATATCTCTTCACAGCAATAATTTTAAAAAGTTCAGCCTGTTTGAGAGGATTTTTTTCTCCAGAATAAATTAGGGTTCTCTCATACGCAGAGTGTACTGGAAAAAGAGATAAAGAGAATATATCTGTATCTAAAATTACCAAATATGCAGCAACCAGTCGCAAAATCATGTTTTATTTATTCACTTTTGCAAATCGATTTCAACTGATTAATAGCCGGTGCTATCAACCAATATGTGCTCTGAGTAGTAATACTGTCTTAAGCAGAGGTTAAACATCAAATGATGGCTGTTAATCAGTTGAAATCGATTTGCAAAAGTGAATAAATAAAACATGATTTTGCGACTGGTTGCTGCATATTTGATGATTTAATGGTTTATGGTCACTGCTCGACTTGGGGACCACATGGAGCCCACCATTCATATCTGTATCAGTTCCCATAGAATATGATGTTCTCTGAAGTACACGCTATCTGATTCAGAATCCATTTTCAGTTCATTGACTTCTGCCTGAAGTCCCATTCTGTTTGTATGAAACACACATAATGTTGTGCAGCTTGCTTTCTCTGTATTCACAAAGCCCTTTGTCACTAAGGATTAGTTTTTGTGTACTAGTACTTTTTGGTTATGATCTTTCTCATTAGCCTTGTTTTCCACAGTCATGTCAGACATTGATGCTTTTGTGACATCCAGAACTCACGTAATCTTGATAAACATGTTGCAGGCATCTACTGGGCTTAATTGCCCTTGTCAAAAAGTTGGAGGTCATTTGTCATTTCAGTTTGCTTCACCAGCTGCCATCCAGTTAAAAGATAGCTTTGTATACAAGTATGCTAACATCTTCCACTGCCGTAAGAAATGAGCACTGAAGTGCACTTGTTAAGACTTCCCAAAAGTTTTTAACAACATAGTTGTATGGAGATAAACAGCGATTAATTTACTTATAATCAGTTATTCAAAATGACAGTCACAATCACATTATTTATTTTGCCGCCAACTGGTTTCAACCCACAATGGGGTCATCTTCAGGGCAATTTACATTGTTTGGTCACTCGCTGGAGTCGTCACCCTGCCTGTGCACAGTTGGTAACTTCCCAAAAGTGTTTTACTCTGGAAGAGTTTATTATATTGATGACATATCTGTACTTGTTCTCTAATGTGTTGACATAAAAGTGTGATGATAAAGTTTCTGAGGAGGCTTGGTGGAAAGTTTATTATGGTTGCAATATTTTTCTGTGAAGCTACATATTTAGAACACATCAGCTTTACTCACGGCTAGATAAGATTACATTCTGGGCATGCACATCATATGACATATGCATGTACGTGGATACACTTTAAAGAAAACATAAGGATACACTTTAAAGAAAACAGAAAACACACATAGGATGCATCCCCCCTCCCCTCCCCCCCCCCCCCCCCCCTCTCTCTCTCTCTCTCTCTATCTATCTCTATCTCTATTCGTTTAGCCAATTCCGACCCTCCACGATCTTGCTTCCTCTCACAGACTTTCCATGTTGAAATCCATTACTTATGTGATGTCTGTCCGTCTCATCCTTTGCCCCCTCTTCTCTTTGTGCCTTCAGTATGCCCCAGCATTAACTTCTTTTGCAGTGAATCATGTCTTTTCATAATGTGCCCAAGCTAAGTGAGTTTTTGTTTCAGAATCAGACCTTCCAAGGAGCACTTTGGTTTTATTTGCTGTAATACTGACCTATTCATTCTCTTTGAAGTCCATGGAATGTTAAGGAGCTTCCTCCAACAGCACAATTCAGAGGTGTCTATTCTACACCATTCAGCCTTCCTTATGGTCCAGGTCTCACATCCATACATCACACAACTGAAAAGACCAAAACAAATATTATATAGATCTTTGTTGTTAAATTTATTTCTCTACTCCTCAAAACATTGACAAGGTTGGACATTGCCTTTCTGCCAAGTAAGAAACGTCTCTTGGTTTCGTGGCTGCATCACCATCAGCAGCAATCTGGGAGCAGAGATAATTGAACATAGAAACTACCTCCATTGTTTCTCTTTGTATTTGCCATGAAGTGATATGTGTAGTCGCCATAATTTTCATTTTCGTGATATTTGAGATTAGACCAGACTTTGTATTCTCATCTTTCACCTTCAGTAAGAGGATTTTTAACAGTTCTTCATTTTCTGCCATTAGTATGGCATCATCTGCTTATGTAAGGTTCTATTTATCCCAGCTATTTTAATTCTGATTTCTTCTTCATCTAACCTGACATTCCTCATAATGTGCTCCACATACTGCAGTCTTGCTGTACTCCTTTTTGAATCTTGACCCTTTTAGTTGCCCCATATATGGTTCTCACCATGGTTTCTTGGTCAGAGTATAAATGCCACTTGAGGTAAATGAGGTGATCTGGTACTCCCATGTTTTTTAGTACTTCCCATAATTTGTTGTGGTCAACATAGTCAGAGACTTTAACATAATCAATAAAGCAGAGATACACACCTTTCTGGAATTATCTTGCCTTCTCCATAATCCATTGTATGTTAGCAATTGGATCTCTGGACCCTCCTCCTTTACAAAATCCAGCTTGTTCTTCAGGTAGTTCTCAGTCTATATACTGGCGAAGTCTATTTTGTAAGATTTTAAGCATGACTTTGCTAGCATGAGAGAGGAGTGCAATTGTTCAGTGATTTGAACATTCTTTAGAAATTCCCTTATTTGGAATCAGGATGAATACTGAGATTTTCCAGTCTTTTGGCCACTGTTGGGTTCTGCATATTTTCTGACATATTGAATGCAACACTTTCACTGCATTCTTTCCAATGAGTTTGAACACTTCTGCAGGAATTCCAAGTACACTAGCCTTGTTTTTAACAGTACTTTATAGGGCCCATTTGACTTGACCTCAATCTCTAAAACACCTTGCTCTGCTTCTAAAATCACATTGACTCCATCATCATCATCTAATTCTTTCTTATATAGATTTTCTACATATTATGCCCTTCTTTCTTTAATGTCCTCTGCTTCTGTTAGATCTTTACTATTTCTGTCTTTTATCATTCCAATTTTTGCCTGGCATTTTCCTTTGATGTCTTTCAAACAGTGGAAAATCCAGGATGGAATGTAACAGCATTATGAAAAGGTAAGTTGATACTCACCATATAGCGGCGATGCTGAGTCACAGGTAGGCCCAACAAAAAGACTGTCACAAATGAGATGGTCTTTTTGTTGTACCTATCTGCAACTCAGCATCTCCACCTTTGATGTCTTTAGTTTTCTTGTAAAGATCCCTTGTCTTCCTCATTCTCCTACCCTCTTCAACCTCTTAGCACTATTCATTTAAGAAAATATTCTTCTCTTTTCTGGCTAATTTCTGAAACTTTGTATTTAATTTAAAAGTTACTGATCCATCCATTTTGATTTTTGCTTTTTTCTTTCATCTGCAATTTGCAATGCCTCATCCAGTAACCATCTGGCATTCTTGATATTCTTTATGTTTGGAATGTATTTTTCTGTTGTGTCTTCTAACTCTAATACATTAAATGTGTTTTTGACTTCTACTGGATAATCAGAAGGTATGCTATTAAGGTTGTATCTTTAAGATGGAATAGCTCTGGCTACTTTTGTCAGTTTCAACCAGAATTCTGCAATTAAGAGCTCATGATCTGATCCAAAATTAGCTCCAGATCCAGTTGTAGTTGACTAGACAGCACTCTTCCACCTCTGGTTACAAAGTATGTAATCAGCTTCATTCTGTTGTTGCCTGTCTGGCAAAGTGTAGGTGTATAGTGTTGTTTGGATAACTGGAAGAGGAAGAATGAAATGTCAGTGGACACCACTGTGATAATGGACACAAATACTCAAACTGACATGGACTCAGAGCTTAGTGGATTGCTGAGACAGTATCTGTGTGAATCAGATTATTCACGGAACATTAGATTGAATATACAGAACACATTATCTGTAACTGAATGACTATAAATTAAAACACTATGTTTTGTATGGCAAATATGGTAAAAAATATTAATGATAGTCCAAAGATAGAGATAGCAATGCTAAAAGACTAAACTAAAGAGAGGAAGGAAAAGAACCCCTACGTGTGATAACTAATGATAAATATCAGTGAAATGTTATCTAAAATTTTAATTCTGTGTTAAGTGACAAACAGGTGGAGAAAATTTTGTACAATGATGTTGTCGTAAGAAACTTCATTCCCACTGCTGTTAAATGAATGAATAAAGTATTTTCTGCCATCTGAAAAGTGTGAGAAATTCTTTGAAGATTGGCCAAGGGGTCTTATCATTCCATTGTTCAGATATGGAAACAGGAAAAACTTCTGAATTTCAAAGCCATTTTACTTCTGTCACTCACTTTTAAATTATTAGGAGAAAACTGACAAACCTCATGCTAAGGTCTCTGCCTGTAACTAGAGGAATCTTAGTTCAGGTCATGCTCTGGGTTTCTTGTCTTATGTGTTTTTTAAATCACTCCAGAGTTCAGAGAAAGTGATTTCAGGTAAGTCTTGGCCATCAATAGGTATTAAACTCTAATGAAAAGTTGCTATGAAAATTTTGTCTTTTGTAAAATGTAATTATTTATGTGAATATTAATTCTGTTTTTTCATAATGACACTCATTAGTATAAAGTCAAATAAAACTTAAAATTTTAGTCAGTCTCATTCAAAGTGGATTTGAGCACCGATAAACTTTCAAAAACTTGTCATTATGGAGTTTTTGCATTGATTTGGTACAAATTAGGTACTGTTAACTTCCAGCTACTTACAGAAATGGCAGTTGTCAGTGAAACTAGACATAAATGTTGTTTGTTGTAGTTTTGGCCTTTTATACCATTTTTATGTGTGTTTTGTGAATTGTGGTGAGTTACAGTTCATACGTGTAAATGGTTCGATGAATGAACCAATATATGTTTTCAAAATGCATGTAAATGTGCATGAAGAGTTGTGTCAAAGCCTCATGTAATGCTGAACACACAAATGTGAAGCAGATTTGCTTGTTGCAGCCAGTAAAATGTAGTAAGGGTGAAGAATTGTCACAGTGTAATGGAGCAATGCATAAACATACTTTTATTAAAATTGCAGAAATGGCATGCAATGTTGGTGCAAATGCATGAAACAGAAGCCAACATCAGAATTCATGTTTGTCTGGTCTGAATATTTTCAGGGCAGAAAGGAAATTGTTGGCATGCTTCACATTTTAGTCAGTTGTCAAGAAGAGAAATGACAATATGATTTATGTGTTAACAGATGCTGGCACAAAATTAGTGACTGTCAATAAGACTGAAATGACAAACTGTGGATTAATGAGGACATTGTTATCAGCATCATTCAGAGATTTGAGTAAGTGGAATAGCTGTTCCAAATTCATGTGACACAAATACACTCCTGTAGATTTATTGACATGTGTGCCAGAAATCCATTTTCGCCCCAAGCCATGATCACTGGTGTAGTGTAGAGTGCCAGCGAGGTTCACAACTGTCTGCATCACAATTTGACAGATGTTGACAGAGTTTGACACCAATGCTTTGACTGATTCCAAATGATGCCTTCACTGACAGTTTTTAACAGCGATGGAGATTACTCTATAGGCAAAAATGTATATCTTTCATATCTTCCATGTTTTTTGTTTTCGATATTTTTCACTGAATGTTTTAAATGCACCTTACAAGTAGTCTGTTGTGGATTGTAAACATTGGGATGTGTAACCTGCTTTTCTATTTACTGAAGTAAGTGAGGTGTTAGTATTCCTTGTTCAAGTTTAATGTTAAAACTATTGCTACTGATGAGAGTTGGGAAGTAAAGAAGTAAATTACAAGTAGAGAACAATGTGAATAATATTGAAATGTAAAAATGTTTGAGGGTTTTATCAATAGCACCAAACTTAGAACTTCTATTACTTTCTTCCAAACTTCTATCCCCCTCTCACCCTCCACCCCTGCCCCCCTCACCCGTCTCTGAGAGAGAGAGAGAGAGAGAGAGAAAGAAAGTGTTCACTACACTGCAATAACTGTATTGTGACCAAGTGATAAACCTATATAACAGACAGAAAAGTAACAAAAATAAATAAAAGTTTTTGTTCCACATCTTTATGCCCATATTGTCTTTAGGTTGGAAACATGCCACATTAACACTTTGACTGCCATCCACATAAATCTTGCCACTTCTTAGAATGCTGACCATTTTTGTGGTTCTTTAATATTTTTTATTAAGAAGACTAGCAAACATTTAACTGTGATACTAACCTTTTATGAAAGGCTGGAACTACTTCTTCTAACATATGTCCAGTTTCTTTGAACATTTAGTTTTTTTGTATTTTGTAATGAATATTAGGTTTTGCAAAATATATAAATGTTTATCAAAGTGAAGATAATTTTTGATTGCCATCCTGGTTATAACATTCTACTATTATACATTAAATAATTGAAAACTTACATCTTAAAATCATAATTATAAGTTGTTAAATTTTTTTCACAATGTATTTTTTCTTTTGTGATACACTGTGAAACGAGGACCTTTGCACATGGTGATTTTGTATCAACTGCTCTGGCATGTAGAGTATTTTCTTGCAGCCTTTGTCTGAACGTACTTTGCACATCCTCTGAATTCCGATTTTATCTGGTGAAGGTGGACTTCCTTTTTCCCTCCAGGAAATGCTTTGCTGTAATGCAATTTTCTTGCACCATTTCGCTATTCTGTGCTCAGAAGCCCCCAAACAATGCCTTGTGATCATACAGATCAACCCCAACTGTTTTTATATTTTGGTTTTCCTCTTCTGTCTTCATAACTTACTATTTCCACTCAGTGCCTAGTAGTTAGCATGAATACATATCTTTTGTCTTTTCAGCATACTGCTATAAGATTCCTATTCCGCTGGTACATCTGTTCCTGTCTTTGTACGCCAGATGATTTCAAAGTCTAAAGCAATCTCTTCCTATTCTTACAGTTCCAATAAGACCTGTCTACTCCCCGCTCTCTCATGAGACTAGGGCTTTGTTGGTAAATAATGTAAGCCCCTTACCCAATTAGGTGTCAAGTAGTCTTTTCACAGTGTCAGCTGCAAAATTACTTTGGCCACAAAAAATGTCAAAACTCCATATATAACCAAAATCTGACTGACACCATGCATAATTTCTTGTGATATTTGCCTGATTTTATGGCAAGTGCTGCTTGAAATAAATTCTGCCCTATATTTACACACACCTTCATTGATTGATATGTTTTGGTGGGCAGATACACATGCTGAAACACTAAATAAATAGTTTCAATTAGAGGATATACCTTTTGTAGTAGGTCATATCCTGGTTCACCTTGCTTGTTTTCCATTGAATTATCATTCAGGTGAAAGTTTGACATGATCTGGAGGAATCTGTTTCTGCTGAATAAATTTGGGCAAGAGAGACAAGAACCTTGGTTTCACTGATCTTACTTAAGGGGGTTTTGGCTGATGCTGGCCTGGAAAATTATAGCCAAGATTCCCCACCCCCATTGGAGGGTCCCAACCAGATATTATACATGAAGAAGTGAACTGGCTTGCACAGTCAGTTTCCTTATCTCCTGTCTAGAATAAAGATTAGTCTGCTCTTTGAAATGAGCAAGAAAGCCATTGTCCATTAAACATGGAAAAAAAAATATTAACAGAACTATCTACATCCAGTTCACACAAATCTGACGCTGTCACCTGCACTAAATATGTCTATATTCATTAAGGAGTCTGTATCAGTCCATCTTTCTTTAGAATCAGTATAATTTTTTGTTGTGCATTCCATTGTCTTATCCTCCTTTCAAGATTGTCAGAACTGATGTTTTGTGGTTCTACGTTCGTCGCGGAATTACTTTCTGTATTTTCTGATCCTTCGACAAATTTTTAAAGAAACTGTATCACAGTTCAGAAATGACGAGACATCAGAAAGTAATATGAACAAGTGTTTCAACAAATGTTTTACGAAATGAAAAGTAGAAATAGTCATTTTAAGTTTGGCACAGTTCTTTGCTTAATATCAAGATCATTTGAATCATTGGTATTGTCATTCTCACTGTAATTTTCTATAAAATCTTCCTCCAATTCACACAGAATTTTGTTGTCGGTAAGAAAACATGAAGCTTCATCATTCATTTCTGTATATACTGAATGAACAACTACCATTCTCCACCAGCTTGTTTGCATAAAACAAACGCAATCTACCAGCTTCTTTAGGCACAGCATTTCTGCCATTTATCAGCTGTTTTAGAAACTACAGAGTGAAGACTGATGATGTCATCTGCATATGTGATTTCATATTTAAAATTTGGAGAAATCATATCTCGCCAAATGGCAGGATCATCAGTTTACCAAAATTTTCACATCCTGTCAGCTGATGGAATTAGCAGTCAAAATGTTAAGCAAGGACAGAGTCAAGAAATTGTTGATAGGATCAACATTTGTATCAGTTGTAAAACAGAGAAAACTTCAAACAGAAATTAAGCAAGCAGGCTGTTCTCAAGACATCTTTTAAGTGACTTCTCAAAAAACAGAAAGTGCGTGTACTAATTAAACCCTCCTTGAACCATGGACCATGGGCCTTAACACAGTGGGATGGCTTGCATGACTCAACAATACAGATAGCCACACCATAGGTACAACCACATTGGAGAGGTATCTGTGGAGAGGTCTAGCTGACATATAGCTCATGAAGAGGGCCAGTAGCATATTCAGTAGTAGCAGGAACAACAGTCTGGATGAGTAACTGACATGGCCTTTTGACATGAAGCAACATTACTCTGTTATGTTGGTACTGCAAGCAGCTGAAAACTAGTGAAAATATAGCTGTTAAATATTTCCTGATGGCATGGAGCTTGCTGTAATGATGATGACATCTTCTCTAGGAAAATATTACAGAGCAGAAAGAGTCCCCCATTTGGATCTTAGGTCGGGAATTATTCAGAAGGATGTTTTCAACAGGGGGGGGGGGGGGGGGGGGGAACTGATTTTGTATGGCTCAGAATGTTAGGTCCCATAATTGGGTTGGTGGATTATGTAAGTGAAACATGGGTGACAAGCAGTGTAGATCAGAAGAGAACAGACATTTTACAAATGTTGTGTTACAGAAGAATACTGCATGTAGTATGGGTAGATTTAATAACTAATGAAGAGGCACAGATTCAGATTGGGGAGAAAAAGAACTTTAGGACACAACTTGAGTAAAAGACAGAATCAGTTGATAGAATACATCCTGAGACATCAAAGAATAGCAAATTTTATTATGGAGGGAAGTGTGAGGGATAAAAATTGTAGAGGGAAGCCAAGGTTTATCTAAAGGAAACAGGTTAAGGTGGCTGTTGGTTGCAATATTTATGTGAATATGAAGATAATAGCACAGAATACACAACGTTGGAGAATTGCATCAAACTACTGATGGTGACGACACTGATAGCAACAGCAACAACAACAACAACAACTACTACTACTACTACTACTACTACTACTACTACTAATAATAATAATAATAATAATAATAATGATAATAATACTGTTAATTGAAAGGAAGTATTGAAATCAGCTATATGGAAGTCTGCTGTTTTATTTACCTTTCACTATATAGATACGCAATTGCATTTTGGCTGCACTAAAGACACAAATAACAGTTTGTGCAAAATATGAACTCAATATATCCCAACATAGTGTTCGCTATAAAGTGGCAACTGAAAAGAAACTGCTGTTCTTTTGTACATGTTGATGGGTTGAAAGTGGTTGACACATTGGGATATGTTTCTACAATAAATCTGTCTGTATAAATTTAGGTTTGCCTACAAACAACCACAACTGTTGAGTGCATAGAAATGGTTTCAAAACACTGGTAGGCAGAAGACAGTTGTGGAAGTGAAAACCATACTGCAGCAAATCTGTCACCTTATCAAAGTTGCTAAACATATACTCATTTATAAATAGCCATCATAGTTTTTCTGTCAGCCCTTGATGTGTAGATGTAATTCAGAGCAGAACACTAAATGAAAGACAATAACGAGAACAAGAAAGTCTAAGTACAATGCAGACAAAATCCAATAAGCAGAGTGGCATGATTGGTAGTAGCTCAAAAGCAGACTGCACTAGATTGAATCATACTGCCTGTCTGGCTTCGTTGCTGCAAATGGCTTGACCCACATGACATGCCACACATGCACCTGTTGATGATGGTTCACTACAATCTGTAGCACCTCTTGAGTCGTGGTCAGTATCAGCCATTGGTGGGCATATTGTATTGGTGACTGGGACATATGTCTTTGTGGTGTTCTAGCTTTAATACCCCATCTGTAAAAGACGAGCACCTTTGTGTCTGTCAAACCACATTGGTACAGTGTCCTGTAGTTCCTTATTTGTGTAAGCCAAAGAATGTAATTCCATTGACAACTGTATGAAGTAACTGTATACTGAGTTGTTCCTAAGACTACATGCATCCATTGAAAACAAATAAAGGTACCGTAACAGTATTTGACTATGTGCTACAGCATCAACTAAGTAACTAATAATACTTCAGTGAATGGAATGGGATGTGGTGGATTACCTTCTTTACAGTCTGTATTTTGGCTTCCACCTTTTTACTGAGATAAAGATGTAATTGAGCATATGACATTTCACATCAAATGAGGACATGCCAGGCACTGTGATAATATTTCTATCAAAAGTTAGCAGAGTTTTTTGCAAAGAGTGCAGAAAAACTGGTATGTCTGTTTTCTGTTTATATACCCATTCTGATACTCACATGTGATTTAATTTCTGGCACTATAACAGGTTGAAAAGTAAATAGCCCTCATATTAATATGATGATAGAAAACAACAGAATGAATAAAGGAAAGCAATTTTTGTATAGAGGATGGGCTAGGAAATGGCTAGGCACATGAAAAAGAAGTTAATTGCTGTAACTCACCTTTTTTGTTAATTATTCTTTTGAACCATGGGAAAATTATAGACATCAGTTGGAAAAATATTCTACTTCTGTTTGGTTTCTCAAACTTTATGGTATATGCTTTGTTACCTTTCAATGTATTGTTTCTTTATAGTTAGTAGCATCTGTAATGTGTGCAAAAAACCTATATGTGTAAGTATTTACTGAATAGTGGTATTTTTTCTTTATTAATTTCAGAAATGGGTATTCAGTACTGCATTCAGCCCTATTGAGGGCTGGGTTCACACAAACTCAGGAAATATGTCTGACCATTTACATCACTGTGCTTATAATGTCAGGTAAGACTGTGTTAAATATCTAAGGTTAGAAGAAATTTAATTGAAATTATTTTTATGAACAGTAGTGGCTCCCTATCCCTATCCCTCCCCCTCCCCACCCCTCTCCCCCTCTCCTTCTCTCCTACCTACCCCACCTCTCTCTCTCTCTCTCTCTCTCTCTCTCTCTCTCTCTCTCTCTCTCTCTCTCTCTCTGTGTGTGCGTGTGTGTGTGTGTGTGTGTGTGTGTGTGTGTGTGTGTGTGTGGGTGCGCGTATGTATTTTAAGTCTGGGTATGTTTAAGTATACATTCCCTCCCCCATTCCCTCCTCCCCCACTCACTTCTTCACCAGATGTCACTGATACATGGTGATCTGGTAAGGCACAATTCAGATGTAGCCCGTTCATGTAAAAAGTTAACCACATGAGTATTTTGCCAGGAAGTGCGGAGATACAGTACCAGCAAATGCATATTTGCCAGTCTGTGCCTCAATATACTAGGTTAAGCCCTATCTCTTTGCAGTCTAATGAAGGAAAAGCATGTGCTGATTATAGTGACTTTTATGTAGGATGAAGATTTTAAAGACTGGCCCCATTGGTGCTCTTTGAAAGAAGGTCTCGTTGGCATTGATGTTCACTCTTCTTGTACCCTTTAATTTTCTTAGTGATCCAAAAAAAATACAACACTAAACAAGCACTCCTTACAGCCATCTACATGGCAGAGGTACACACTTGACAATCTACACTGAGCAAAGTAAGAGGAAGGGGAAATCTGCCTCAGTATATTGAATGAAACTACATATACACTATGCTATCAAGAGTATCCGGACACCTGGCTGAAAACAACTTTAAAGTTTGGGGCACCCTCCATTGGTAATGTTGGAATTCAATATGGTGTTGGCCCACCCTTAGCCTTGATGACAGCTTCCACTCTCACAGGCGTACATTCAGTCAGGTGCTGGAAGGTTTCTTGGGGAATGACAGCCAATTCTTCGCGAAGTGCTGCACTAAGGTATTGATGTTGGTCAGTGAGGCCTGACACGAAGTCGGCGTTCCAAAACATCTCAAAGGTGTTCTATAGGATTCAGGTCAGGACTACGTGCAGGCCAGTCCATTACAGGGATGTTATTGTCGTGTAACCACTCCGCCACTGGCTGTGCATTATGAACAGGTGCTCGATCGTGTTGAAAGATGCAATCACCACCCTGGAATAGCTCTTCAACAGTGGGAAGCAAGAAGGTGCTTAAAATATCAATGTAGGTCTGTGCTGCAAAACAACTAGGGGTGCAAGCCCTCTCCATGAAAAACACGACTACACCATAACACCACCGCCTCCGAATATACTGTTGGCACTACACACGCTGGCAGATGACGTTCACCGGGCATTCACCATACCCACACCCTGCCATCGGATTGCTACATTGTGTACCGTGATTCGTCACTTGACACAACGTTTTTCCGCTGTTCAATCGTGAAATGTTTACGCTCCCTACACCAAGCGAGGCGTCGTTTGGCATTTACCGGCATGATGTGTGGCTTATGAGCAGCCGCTCGACTGTGAAATCCAAGTTTTCTCACCTCGTGCCTAACTGTCATAGCACTTGAAGTGGATCCTGATGCAGTTTGGAATTCCTTTGTGATGGTCTAGATAGATGGCTGCCTATTACACATTATGACTCTCTTCAACTGTCAGTTGTCTCTGTCAGTCAACAGACAAGGTCGGCCAGTACGCTTTTGTGCTGTAAGTGTCCCTTCATGTTTCCACTTCCTTATCACATTGGGAACAGTGTTTAGGGGTGTGGAAATCTTGCGTGCAGATGTATGACACTAGTGACACCCAATCACCTGACCATATTCGAAGTCCATGGGTTCCACAAAGAGCCCCATTCTGCTCTCTCACAATGTTTAATGACTACTGAGGTCGCTGATATGGAGTACCTGGCAATAGGTGGGCAGCACAATGCACCTAATATGAAAAATTATGTTTTTGAGGTGTCTGGATACTTTTGATCACATAGTAGGGAAATTCAAATGAATGAGTGGTTAGGCACACATTATATTTGTTTTCTAGTTGTATGTGGAAGACATTGTCATTTAGGTACATTGCTGGTATTATGAGGGGTACCCAAGTGAAAATAAGACAGATGGAAAAAGTAAGTAAACTGTTTATTTCAGACATAATCACCATAACATAATGTATTTGACTCACTTTGAGTTGGGATGGTCAATGCCTTAATTGAAAAATGTTGCAGTTGTGTACAGTACTGTGATTGTACCCAGGCATGCACCTCTTTGCTCAAAGCAGATCGATGGCCACAAATGTCTTTCTTCAGGGACCCAAAAATATGGAAATCACACGGGGAGAGCTGGGGGTTGTGTGGGGATATGTAAGGGCTTCTCAGCAAAACTTCTGGAATGTAGTGGAGACAACCTTAGCAACATGTTGGCCCACATGGGTACAGTCATGGTTCCATAGGCAACCACAAACATTTTGCCATGAAGGCATTGATCGTCTTATCACACAGTAGAATAAATTTTTTAACAGTTATGGAAAAAAATTTTGAAGTAATAAGCAGCTACTTACATTTTTCCAATCTGTTCTATTTTTATTTGACTGCCTCTTATATGGTTAACTTAGTTAATAGGGTCAAAGAGGTAGGGCAAGGCATGTGACATCAACATGCAGCAGAAAACTGATGAGAGATGGATGTGGCTTCAATTCTGATACATGAGTAATTCAGTGACCATCCTGACGAGTCTCAGTCAACTGTTAATAAAATGTACAATGCAGTACACATTGGTTTTCTGCTGATGGAAGGAAGAAAAATGCCTCAAGAAATTAATGTCACTCAGCAGATACCTTAAGTTGAGGTTTTGGGTCATTCGCCCATCTAAAGTTTTTACATCCTTTATCACAGTTTTGAAATTGTATTTTATAAAGTAAACCTGCTTACACAGTTTCAAAGCCATCAGTAAATTTTTAGCAAATGTAGTTACAAAATGACAGATTTCAACATTAGAGTATATCCCACAATTTGTGGATGGTAAATGCAGTAGCACTATATCACAAATTACAGGAGACAAGAACAATCAGACACTGACTAAGCCAACGATACTGTCTCCACCCTCTCTTGTCCTCTTCCCTTATAAGGAGGACAAATGTTTAAGAAAAATGAAGAAAATAGATAAGTGAGAACAAAAGGTGTGAGGAATCGTAGCAGTGGCTACCCTAAAATTGACCTTGAACTTTTACTAAGGTAACTGTTAATTCCTTATCACCATCTCTCTAGTTCCTCAATTGATTGATCATCAATTACTTCATCAGAAGATTACTGTTGTGGAACAACAGAATCTACATCTGACTCCACCAGCTACTTTAAGGTATGTGGCAGTTGCGAATAATACTGTCTGTGGTCCGTAGCCTAGGTTGCAAAGGTCTGTCCATACACGTGCCAGCTATCTTGCCTCATTTGTTATACTCATCTTAAGCATCCTCAGTTTGAAGGGGGAACAAAGTATCCATTGTTGTTTCATCCTCTCACCCATAGATCAGGAAAAATGGCGCAAAACCCATAGTGTCTTTGTTTCCTGTGTTGTATCTGAATATTGTGACAGACAGAATTGTATTTGAGTCTCTGTTCAGTGTCTATGTATATTGAGAGCACATTTGTGAACATTTTATTAAAACATTGTGTGATGAGATTTGTCTGCTGCTGGTAGGTAGATGTCATCCTGTGGATGATGTTGCATTATGAAATTACTCCTGACACCAGTCTTGACTAAAAAACTTTTCTATGATTAATGAACTTTAATTCAAAAGTATATCTTCCACAAGAAACCACATGATTTACAGAACTTTGACAGTTCCTATAGCCTTGATGACTGTGTAGTGGATGAAGTAGTCAGTGAACCTGTTATCCATTTATTCCCATTTGTTGACTCGATTAACCTCCCAAAAAAGGAAATTCCAGTGTAATGAAGTGGAGCAACTGTAGGAGGAATTGGTACGAGATGTCCTGGGAATACTAAGGCATGGGCTTCCATTGTTGGCAGTTCCCTACAGTGGCTTACAAAACGTCTTACAGTTCAATTGAGACTTGGCAAATGATATCTGCTTTTGATTATATCAAAGGTCTTTGAAACTACCCGATGACTTGACATTGGAGTGTCATGAAAATACTTCAGTATGTAAATGAACTGGGATGATGAGCAACCATTTGCATCCCGTTGGGTCATAATTATTTTTACACAGTGTTCCATCTTTTAATCTTAATTCTGCTTTGGTGACATCTTTCATTTCTATGGTATCTACGATCTTCACTGATGTTGGATTTTTCCTTTGTTCATTACTGCTTCGATGACTTGGATATAGAGTTTCACTCTACCAAAACAGTACATAAATGATGTAGTAAATGATAGGATTATGGGTAGTGTTGGAAGGAAAGAAACATAAGTGAGTGTATGAGAGGGAAACCGGAAGCTGATGACTTCTCTCTGCCTTTTGTGTGTTTTGCACATTATTAGAACAGCATGCACTTGGGTGTTAGTCCATTGTATATTTTATGTTCTTAAAAAATATAAATTGCATTTTATAAGTAATGAAAATTAGTGGACCACATAACTTTTGCTCTTTTATGTAACCAAAGCAATACTGAGTACTTTCAATGCAAGTACAGTTTACGCGTACAAATCTATATAATTATTTTGGTTATTCCATACCCAATAGAACATTCTTCATCATGATCAAAGGCAACAGTTTCCTGTTATTATTGATAAGTGTGAAAGTTGTTTATGAATAACAATAGAATGTTTTATGTAAGTTCAATGAAGTATTGGAGCGAAGTTTGATATGGTTTTAAGGAAATGTTTTTTTTCTAGAGCTACATAATATAACTGTGTTGCTTTTCTTGATTTTTGCTACAACATCCAGTGTAATGTTTCACGTTACAAACCAACAATAACTTTTGAGTAAAACCTGAATTAAACATTGAAAATTTGAATCTCGCTATAAATACTGCTTATTTTTAAGCACCAGATGGGAGGATAACTATATAGAACAAAAATGTTCCATAGTTTATGTAGCCGTTTATATGAGGGTTGCCCAGAAATTAATGCACTGCATTTTTCCTTCTTCAGCAATTCTTTATGGAACATAATGAGAATTACACACACACAAGAGTGGTGTTTTATCTACACACCCTATTTTTCCACATAATCTCCATCTCATTTTATATCCTTCCTCCAGTGTGAAACAAGGGCATGACTGCCCCGTCAGTATCAGTCCTTGTCCTGATGGCAGATAGTGGCATCCACACTTTCTTTGCTAATTGACAGGTGTAGCACCAACTGCCGAGTCCTAATGTGTCTGTCCTTGCAAATGACTATATCAGCTCGCTGCAACACATCAGGTGTGACAGCCATGGATGGCCTCCCCAACCGCTGCAAATTGTAGGAGCTCCACTGAACTGCCTTCTGATGACCTCATCCTCCATGCCCAGTGACTAACTGTGCTTCTGTCGACATCAGATGCTCCATAAACTTTGCACAAGTGTTTGTGAATATTTCCCACAGTTTCTTTCTCTGCACTGAGAAATTCAATAACGGCACATTGCTTGTAAGGTACATCACCAACAGATGACATTTTGAAACTGTCCTGCAGCTACACTATCTGTTGGAAGTGACGGAAACTTGGCACGCTCACTCAGGAGACTTCAAATAATACATATGTAACGTTTCACACTTGTAGCATTGTTTTTGGCTGAGAAAAAGAATGTGGTGTATTACGTTCTGGGCAACCCTTGTATATCCTTATCCCGTTTCTAAGCAGTTCACCACTTCCGGTTTCTGGGGGAACCTAGTAAGACACTGAAGACACTGATCTCATACACAAACAGAGCAATGAAAATGAGGTAATGCCCCTTAGATATGCAACACACCTAACATACAGGAAATGCAGTTATGAGCTTAACTGACCAAGGTAACTAGGGAAATTACTGTAGTCTTCACTTACTTACGGTAGTTTACAGTAACCTGCAGTAATTCTACAACTCTACATGGGTACAACCAGCACCTATTATGTTCCTTGAATGGATTTTGTGAAAATCAGATAGCATCATTGTTTTTGCGTGTAACAGTGACTTTGTGCCCTGAAGCTTCAGTGCCCTTTTCGCAAGATGTCTTACTGATTTCTTTAGGATTATCAGTTGGCATACATAATAATCAAATGTCACAACAGTGAGTGGACTGCTATATTAATGGGGTTGGAACTTATCAACTGATCATATGATTGCAATGCACTATTTCTCAGTCATACAGTAATTCTTCTAAAATCATATGAGCCTTTGTTTTCAGATATTTCATTTGTTGTAAGGAAGAGGACCACAACTGATTTTTGGGAATGACAATTCAGTCAGCTGCCAACAGAAATCAGAGATTCTCCCTGAATGTAGAAGGCAGGCATCAGTGATGAACAATTTGCAGCTAGCTGCACCCAGTGTGCTCAGTGGCTACTGGTGGGACCTCTTCCATATCTCAGATGAGAGCCTCAGAAAACGCACTTAGCTGACACTGGCTTTCTTTCCCAACTTGTGCACTGTGTCTCCAAGGGCCTTCCATCATCCACCCAACATTGGAGCTCCCACTGACTACCATACCTAAATTCTGCACTTCTCCAGACCTTTCAGCGAGATTGGCTTTGGTTCTAGCAAGAGAGGAGTCTGATGCTGGATTAGATACGTTCTCAGCAATGGGCAAGACATCAAATATGCTTTCAAGACATAAAGGGGCAGCTTTGTGGACATTACCTTCTTTTGCCTTCCATGTAGAGGTTGACAGGATGACTTCGTTACACACTGTTTTGAATCAGTTGAGCAATCACGATCTGTCTAGAAGTTTCATTTAGTTCAGAGTGCTTGTTTTCATAAAAATGATTTCACATTTTTGGTGAGTTTCGTTTCACATTTTTCTTTATCCTGAAAAGGCTTGGACTCTCTTTTAATCTAAATTATAAGATGAAGTCACACAGACCCAGTGAATAGGATGGGTGTGAAACTATCTTAGTTTTAAGACTTAATTATGTTACTCAATGCAGAATATTTACCCACCTCAGCAGCCATGTGTGTTAACATGCTGCTTACAGGTTGGGGAGGTGCATCGGGCCCGGATCTGCCTGGCACATTAACTGTGAAGGTCGGTGTGCTGGCCAGCCTGAATATGGATTGTAGATGGTTTCTCACAGCCGGCCGTTGTGGCTGAGCGGTTCTAGGTGCTTCAGTTTGGAACCGCGCGACCGCCACGCTCGCAGGTTCGAATCCTGCCTCGGGCATGGACGTGTGTGATGTCCTTAGGTTAGTTAGGTTTAAGTAGTTCTGAGTTCTAGGGGACTGATGACCTCAGAAGTTAAGTCCCATAGTGCTCAGAGCCATTTTTGGTTTCTCACATCCCATTAAGTGAATACTGGGCTGGTACCCAAGTCCCACATCAATCACGTGATTTGCAAACATATAGAGAACTTTTACTCACTTTCACATTAATAACAATACATGCATGCAGTTTCGGTGCCCATATTCCACATTCCATTCTGGCGGTGAGGGGGGGGGGGGGGTGCATAATAGTGTGGTGACGGGAAGGCCATCCAGCCAACACTTAAATTAACCATGCCAAATCTGTTAGTGACCATGCTGACCCTATGTTGATACGTGGGACAAAGGCACAAGGAAGAAATGATGACTCCATTTACAATATTAGCTGTGATGATTGTATGAGACAAGTAAAAATGGTGTGCTGAACTGGAATTTGAACCCAGATTCCTGCCATTTCTGAGCGGTGCAGTACCGGTTATTCCACCCACAGAGGCTCACTTTTAGCTATAACTCATTACAGATACAGATCAATACACAACTTTATCTTGTCACATAAAGTCATTATCATTTTGTATTTTGGCCAAAAAAACAGTTGATACACAACCCTTTGCAATTTGGAGTATTGTCATGGTGAAGAACCAGTTATCTCATACCCACATTGCAACCTGTAATTATTGCAGTAGCTCTCATGACTGTAACACCATGCATCACCATCTGTAATAATTTTTACTAGAACTTGATATCAACACATTGATGTGTCATACTTACTTGACTTGACTTGACTTGACTTGACTTGACTTGACTTAATTCCTTTGGCCCCTATGGGGGCATAGGGCATCCAGGAGAACTCGCTATCCGTCTCTGTCTTTGGACATTTGCCTCAATTCTACGCAGGTCTTGCTAACTCTTTTTGCTTCCCCTTCCACTGTCCTCTTCCATGTGCCCCTAGGTCTTCCTCTCTTCCTTGTTCCCTGGGGATTCCATTCTAATATTTTTTTCCTGATGGCTCCATCTGGTTTTCTCAAGGTGTGCCCCAACCAACTCCACTTTCTCTCTCGTCTCTGGTCTTCTATAGGTATCTGGTTTGTTATTCACCAGAGCTCCTCATTACATATTTTTTCTGGCCACCAGATATTCATGATGCACCGAAGACACCTATTTCTGAAGCTTTGTAACTGGGATGTTATCTTTTTATCCATTTTCCAGCTTTCACTGGCATACAGAAGGACAGCCTTCACATTTGTATTAAAAATACAGATTTTTGCAGTCTGGAACCGCAAGACCGCTACGGTCGCAGGTTCGAATCCTGCCTCGGGCATGGATGTTTGTGATGTCCTTAGGTTAGTTAGGTTTAACTAGTTCTAAGTTATAGGGGACTAATGACCTCAGCAGTTGAGTCCCATAGTGCTCAGAGCCATTTGTACCATTTGTACAGATTTTTGTTTTGTATGTGATATTTCTGTTTTTCCATAATGAATACAATTGTATGAAGGCAGCATTTGCCTTTTTAATGCAGTTTTTCACATCATCTCCAGCTCCACCATCTTACGTCACTATACTACCCAGATACAGGAATGAGTTGACAGCCTCCACCTGCTGCTCCCCTATTAACAGTGGCACCTCTGTGTTCCCTGAATTTACTCTTATTTCCTTTGTTTTGCCTGTATTTATCTTGAGGCCAGCAGTCTCTACTTCTTCTTTCAGCAAGTTTAATTTAGCTTGCGTATCAGTCAGCCTTTGAGCTAATAAAACTATGTCATCTGCAAAATCCAAATCCTCCAGATGTTCATGGATCCCCCACTGGATTCCTCGTCTCCTCTTCTCATAACTGAGTCTAGAACAAGTAGAAAAAGTGTTGGTGATTAAATGCAACCCTGCCGGACTCCAGTTGTTACTTTTATGGCCTCTGTCATATTTCCCTTGTGGAGTACACAACATTTGTAGCCATCATATAGATCTTTTATGATGTTTAAGATCTTCTGTGGTATGCCATTCTTCCGCAACACCTGCCAGAGCACTTTGTTTCACAGAATCAAAGGCCTTTTGAAAATCAATGAATGCCAGGTACATGGTTGCTTGGAATTCTTTGCTTTGTTCTAAAATGATCCTAAGGGTGTTAATAAGATCAACACAACTGTGCTGTGCCCTAAAACTGGCCTGTACTTTACGCAGTCGCTTTCCAAGAGACTCTTTAGTTCTGCTCAAAATAATTCTGGTGAGGACCTTACTGGGCACTGACAACAATGTAATACCATGCCAATTGTTACAGTCTGACAAATTTCCCTTTTTCAGGAGCTTTACCACCAAACCATTTTTCCACTCCTGTGGAGATTTCTCTTCAAGCCAAATATGCTTCAGCAAGGGATGGAACATTTTAACAGTACTTTCAGTATCAGCTTTTAAGAGCTCCAGTGCCCTGTTGTCTAGGCCTGGAGCCTTTGTATTCTTTAGTGTTTTCAAAGCTATCCTAATTTTGTCCATTGTGGGGCTCTGCAAACTTATATCTTGATCTTCTTTGACTTCCTCTGGAATGTCTCTTACCTGTTCCTCTTGGTTGTCTTCACAATTTAACAGTACCTTGAAGTGCTCCCCCATCTCTGTAGCTGTGTCTGTTGAGTTGCAAGCATCACCCCATCCTTGTTTGTAACTGGCCCTCCACGTCTGAAGTTCTTCATTGACAACTGTTTGGTTATATTGTAGAGCTCTTTCATATTTCTTTGTCTTGCTGCCTCTTCTGCTAATTTTTCTTGCTCATCTATCCATTTTCTTTTATCTCAACGTAGTCTTATTTTCACTTTTTTGTTCGCCTCTGTGTATTCCTTACGCACTTCTGCGTTCTTGTCTTACAAAGATTTAACATAAGTTTTAGTTCTTTCCCGTGGCTGATTTTATTCCATGTAGCATCAGAGATCCATTCCTTTCTTTGATTTGCCTTAAATCCTAAGATTTTTTCTGCCACATCTAAATAACTGTCTTTGATTTTTTTGCCAACATGTTTCAATTCCCTCTTCCATAAAGTTTTCTTCAGAGAGGACCTGGAATCTGTTTTGTAGTTCAAGGGCGAATGTTTCTTTGATCTGTTGGTCTTTTAATCTTGCCACATCTATTTTCTTTCACCTGTGATTGAGCTTGGTTCTATTTGCCACTATCTTCAGTCTGAATTCTGCCAAAACTAGGTGGTGGTCACTTCCAACGTATGCTCCTCTTCTATTTTTGACATCTAACAGAGTGTCGGAACTTGCGGCTTATGACTATGTGGTCTATTTTATTTTTGCTAACGTGGTCTGGAGAAACCCACGTTATCTTATGGCAGCTACAATGTGGAAACAATGTGCCTCCAATGACTAGGTCATGTTCAGCGCACGTATCTATCAACAGTTCACCATTTACATTCCTGATCCCCGCACCATGCACACCCATGATATGTTCAAGCCCTTCATTTTTTGAACCAACTTTTGCATTCAAGTCACCCATTAAAATTTTTATGTCCCTAGAATTTGTTTGTCTAAGGACTCCATTAAGCTCTGTATAAAATACATCTTTTAATTCTCCATTAGCTATTTCAGTAGGTGCATAGCATTGAATTACAGTGATATATCACACATTTGTTTTAAAGCGTGCGGTTATTATCCTTTCTGAGACTGGTTTCCACTCCAGTGAGCTCTTCTTGCTGCTTTTAGATAGTAAGAGCCCTTCACCATTCCTATGCATTGTGCCTTCAACTGTCTGACCCACATACAGCAGCTCTCCACCATTCGGTGTTTGGAATTCCCCAGATTCTGGCCACCTTATTTCACTTAGTCCCAATATATCTAGTCAGTAGTTCTCCATCTCTTTTTTAACCTGTCTTAGCCTCCTTGCCTCTCTCAACGTCCTTACATTCCAAAAACCAATACAAGTTTTTCTTTTCAGGCCAAAGGTCATATCCTTAAGATCCACTCGGCTGTTTCTCCTTTTAGTTTCTGTGATATGTGTTTTTTGGTTGTGTGGGTTATCAGCCCACAGCCCCTGAGTGTCCTGGTGGATCTGTCACCTCATAGCCTGGACAGCTGCCAAGGTTTTATTTCAGGGCCTTACTCCTTAGATAGCTTGTCTTCACCACGACTACAAAACACTATCCATCCCTTCGCAGTAAGGCCTATGTACATCAACGTTGTCCTGGTTTCCAAGGATCTTCCGCTGTCCACATTACGGGACTGTGTCTGCTGCCACACAATCAGAGGGAGGAAAAGGAAAGGAAGAGAGTGTATAGGATGGGATAGAATAGAACAGGACAGGACAGGACAGGACAGGACACTGGGAGAGACACTTCGTCTGGATCCTCTATGGAGACCTGTCCGGCTTGGGAGCCCCTGCTGGTAGTTACACTACCGCTGGTATAGCCCTCCAATTCATTGGATCACACAAACCCCCTTGCCTACACGGACAGTGTTTCGTTAACGCGGTGTCTCCTGAGGGGGTTGTGTCATACCCACAACTGCAAAATTGTCAAGCATGTCAATCAGTAACTTACAAAAACCAGCATTTGCTGATGTCTCTGCATGGATGATGGTTGGTCAGTCGATTTACAACAGTGTGGTGCCGAGCAGGATAACTCATGAGTACTACACTTCCACTCATAGCAAAGGATTCTAGTTACTACTGGATCTTCATTCATGCAGTGATTCATCTTCTGACTTATATGATCTTGTTTAATTGACACTTGTTTGTTTTGTGATACAGTTTGTGTATGGATTCCTTTACAACAGAACTTGGATAGACATGCACACTTAACTTGTGACAACCAACCAATAGGTACAGCTGTCTGTATGACACAGATAGAGACTCACAATTAAAGGCTATTTCATTTCTATATTTTACACACAGTCATTATCATTTCATTTTCTGGTCAAAAGATGTTTTACATACAATGCTTTGTGGTTGGGAATACTGCAGTGGTGAGGAGGCAGTTGGCAATATTGGGAGCAGGGTATATACGCTTTGGGACAACCGGGAAATCCGGGAAAAACCAAGGAATTTTTTCATCAGGGAGAAAACCGTGGAAAACCCGGGAATTTTTCAGAATTCCAGGGATTTTTCATTGTTTTAGTTTTCTGTTAAATTTATGTAATTTTGACTGTTAAAAACTGATACTCTAGCAAAGAATATTACTTTATCCCACTACTGCAAAATAATGCTGCAGCAATAAAACATAAATGAGAGAGAAAAAAAATAAAAGTTTAGTTGCAAAGGAAATGCGCACTTCACAACATCCTGCCTGCCAACAGCAAAATGTGTCAATGGCCTTCGGGTGAAGACAATGCAGTACTTCGTAACAACTAATTGCTTCTGATGAGCATGACATCAAAGTTGTTTACATTAGATTCGTTTGAGCAGTTGCCAGTGGGCTCATGCACATTTGCATTTCAGTCACATGTGAGCAGTACCTTCTCCCGCTTCTGGCTACTTGTAGGCAGATGCGAAGCGTATAAATTTATCTGGAGCGCCCAAACTGCCAGACTCATGCATGCACAGAGCAGTCTTAGTTGTAGTGGGGGGTGAGGTAGTTCCCACGTGACCTGTGTTTATGTTTAGTGATTTTTTGCTGTTTCCTCTTGGTTTACAGCTCCCACGTCAAATGGAAACAAAACAGGTTTCTGTGGTCAGGAGCTATGAAATGAATTAAAATACATTCACATAATTATGGAAGGCTGAAAACAATTATTAGTTTCACTTTTCTGATTTTATTTCCACGTGTTTGACAGCCAAACAATAATCGCCTTGCAAGCAATAATCGCCTTGCGGAACAATGAAGTTATTTTCATCGGTTTTCTAAAGAAACTTGGTTTTTATTAATATTTTCCACGGAGACAATAAATTTATTTGAAACAAAGCATTTCATTCCACAGTACGGCTAGTTCCAATTGTTCGCAGAATTTCAAGTGCACATTCTCATCTTCTGGCATGTACGGCATTTTACCATAATAAAGAACCAAATGTGAGATAGTACAGTTCTGGTACTCCAAGAAATTTGCATCCCGAAAACCATAGTGAAAAGCTTAATGTGAGGTTGGGACCTACTTCATTCCGAATATGGACATGCGAATGCGCACATCAAGCTGAATTATACACTTTAGTATGGTTTACAAAATTCCGATGCTCTTGGAGTATCCTCTGATGTCTTGTTTCTTTTATGACATATTGTAAGACCTCTTAATGCTTTATACATACGAACATATGGGCTTCCTAGGCCATCGTAGCTGCATAATGCCTGCTTTCTGGCGCTCTGTGTCAACTACCAAAACGAATCTATTTCTGACAGGTTTCAGGAAAATATTATGAATGGTGGTTTGAAAAGTATTATTTTCAAAGTAAATTTTCTTTTACACAATATAAAACATATTACGTGTGAGAATGTGCAATGTATTTCTTAAATCACACGTTGAGGACCAGCCACTTAGAAGAATTTCGAGCCCAGAAGACCACACATTTATGTCAGTATTGTAAATTTTACTTGCACATTTCTGTGATGTATCTGAAAGTGTAACACTTGCAAAAAAAGACTAATATTACATGTGAAAGCTCAGCTTCTCTTGTAGCTTATTAACCAAAAATGTCTCAAGTGGCTCTAAGCACTATAGGACTTAACATCTGAGGTCATCAGTCCCCTAGATTTAGAACTACTTAAACCTAGCTAACCTAAGAACATCACACACATCCATGCCCGAATCAGGATTCGAAACTGCGACTGCAGCAGCAGCGCAGTTCCGGACTGAAGTGCCTAGAACTTCTCGGCCACAGTGGCCGGCACTTATTAATCTTCGAGATCTATATTATATGTGAAAGCTTAGCTTTTGTTGTAGCTACACTACATATGTTAATTTAAACCATTTAAGTGATGTTGCTATTGGCTGACAACATCATGTTCCCTCTGCTCTGAATAACTGCTGTCATCGGCTGGCAAGATCATGTGACAAGAATTATGATTGGCTTACAAAAGGGCATTCCAATCTTGATTTCAATGCCTTGGCAACTAACTTGCTGTGCTTGGTGGAATTTGAATTTATAAGTCCATATTTACGAAAACATGGAAAAAGTGTATTTTCACCCGGGAAAACGTATTTTGTAACCGGGAAATCTGGGATTTTTTGTTTTTCCTTGTCGACATATACATCCTGTGTGAGGGAGTAACTTGAATGATTTATGATGATGATGATAGCGGATGATATTTGTATGAGGTGCATCCAGAAAGTAAGTTTCCCTATCTTTTAAAACAAAGACAACATAGTTACATGAAAAACTTTATTGGCAACAGGTACAGCAATGTTTGAGCTATTTTTTGACATAGTCACCAAAATAATTAAGACACATGTCATATCATGGGATCAACTTTTGTATTCCTGTGTCATAGAAGTCTGTCGCCTCTGAATGGAACCAGTGTGTGACAGTCTTCTTCAACCATGGCGCACAATTTCTTGAACAGCAGGTGCTTAGTGACAATTTCATGTGACAAGGCTCACGATATTCATGGAAAATGGCTGCTGAACTATGTAATCATGAAGAAATGGTTCTCCAGGATGCGCCGCCACACCAGCTCAAGCAGGTGATCATTGATGAGGGATAGTTGCCCATTGTGGTCTTCATTATGTGCACTTTGATGACCTTCAGAAAAAATCCTACACCAGCGTCACATCATCTGTTTGCTCATGATGTTTTGGCCATGTAGCTGACAGAACAAATGATGAATTTTGATGGGCACTATGTTTTGTGCATTAAGGAATCTTACCACTGACAAAACCTTGCAGATGGTGGGGGAACAAATGATAGACAACTTTTTGGGGCACTGCTGCCATGATACTGGCATCAGGTGTAACCTGTCCAGCTAGCATTTGATTGACATGTCATAGATCTGTTGTGCATGCACAATCTTCCTGGCTAAATACATTGAGAGAGAGAGAGAGAGAGAGAGAGAGAGAGAGAGAGAGAGAGTAAACATTTACAGAACTTGTTAACAATCCTGTGTAAACAGTTTTTAATATAGACTATGCATTGTTCATAGTTTGTTTGCTCCATTTTAATATATTACCATTTACTGGGAACAGGACCCCCTGCGGGTCTCGGGGTTAGAATAGGGCCGAGGTATTCCTGCCTGTCATGAGGCGACTAAAAGGAGTCTCACATGTTTCAGCCTTTATGTGATTGTCCCCTGTAGAGTTTGACTTCCATTTTTCAAAGTTTTCCTGAAGAGCGAGCCAATTGGGAAAGGGCGCCTTACATGGTGCATGTCCATCATGCGCTGAGACCTATTGCATCCTTCATCGACGTGGATCTCCACTTCTGCTCATTCTCCAAAAGTTGGGCAAGGTCACCCTCCTGGGTGCGTATTTTTCCATCAAGTGTGCAGTATCGTTTTCTACGCTGATGATGATAGTGGACTTGTTTGCTTGTTTGCACCTGATATCCAGCACGGTAGCCAGTCCATTGTGGTGGGACCGCCATGTACCCTGTTGGTTGTGTGGCGCCGTGGGGAGGCCCCCTAGTTGGAGTGGGTGGCATCAGGGTGGATGACATGCGATGAAGTGTAGTACATCATCTCTTGTGGTGGTCAAACACCAGCAGTCTCTTAAGTGTTCATGGGCTCAATTCAACGCACAGAAGTACGACCCCAAATTGTTCCCTTCCCTGGCACACCATGGATGGTAGCCACTCTTATTCGCCCCGTTACCTTGTATGTTTGAGAGCTGATGGGGAATCTTTCATGACGATGAAGCTTCAGTTTTTTGTTGACCATTTAGAGGACAAGTTTGTGGAGGAGGAGGGCTTGCCCAAAATGAGATGTGGGTCAGTCTTGATCAAAACAGCATCCTCTGCCCAGTCATTGGTGTTACTCGCTTGTGACGAGCTGGGGGATGTTTCTGTAACCATCACACCCCATAAGAGCTTGAATATGGTCCAAGGTATCATATTTTATAGGGACCTTCTTTTGCAGTCTGACGATGAGCTGTGCGCCAATTTAGAGCAATGGGGTGTACATTTGGTTTGGCGTGTCCACCGGGGCCTGAGGGATAATCAAGTTGCCACCGGTGCCTCAGTCGTAGCCTTTGAGGGTGATACATTACCCAAGAAGGTCAAGGTGATATTCTACCACTGTGATGTAAAGCCCTATATCCCTCCCCCAATGCAGTGCTTTAAATGCTGGAAGTTCGGCCATATGTCTTCCCGCTGTACTTCTAGTGTCACATGTCGAGATTGTGGATGCCCATCACATCCCAATACTCCATGTGCCCTGCCTCCCATCTGTGTCAACTGCGGAGAACACGATTCACCTTGCTCGCCTGACTGCAGGATGCTCCAGAAAGAAAGGAAAATCATGGAGTACAAGACCCTGGACCAACTGACCTACACTGAGGCTAAGAGGAAATTTGAACGCCTTCATCCTGTACATATGACATCATCTTAAACCACCGCTACAACAGTTCTAGCCCCATCATCTCCGCCAGCCCCAGTCACCTCTCAGAGCCGGAAGACTACACCTGCCCCCTTGATAATGGGGGCATTTCCTTCCCTGTTGCTCCTGCACCACTTACTTCGGGAACAATACCCCCCAACCATTGGGGGTATGAGTTCCCTCTTCTGTGCCAGAGAAGTGTAAATCATCTTCGGCTCCTCTCACTAGGAAGGGGTCCCATGGGTCACTCCCACCCCAGGTTTCCGCTAGTGGGAAATATGACACCCGCCAGTGGCTGAAGAGCCCCAAAGCAGCTGGTCATAGGGCTTCATGATCATTCTCAGTCCCAGAGACTGAATCAGTGGAGTCCTCCCAGCCAGGGAAACCCAAGGAGCAGTGAGAGAAATCCTGAAGAAGATCCCCAAGACCAAGGAAATTGCGGTGGCACCCACACCACCGCTACCTACAAGCTCTGCGTCTGCGGATGAGGTGGAGATTCTGGCATCCGCTGAGGACGTAGATCTTGCCATACCCTCAGACACAATGAATATAGACTGCTCAGGCAGTAAGTCAGTGGCAGCAGGTGACCCTGAGGCGTAAATTGCCTCATTGAATGTTACATGTCTTCCCAGTCTCACGGTGACGTCATCCTCCAGTGGAATCGCGGAGTTTTTTCCACTGTCTGGCTGAGCTCTGGCAACTGTTAATTTTTACACTTGCTTTTTGCATTGGCCTCCAGGAAATCTGGTTCCCGGCAATGCGGTCCCCTGCCCTCCATGGCTATAAGGGATATTACAGGAACTGTAGTGACTATACTAGAGTGTCGGGTGGAGTTTGCGTTTATGTTCTAAACTCAGTCTGCAGTGAAACTGTGCCCCTTCAAACCCCTCTTGAAGCTGTGGCTGTCAGAATAAGGATGACACAGGAAATAACTGTCTGCAATGTATATCTTCCTCCAGATGGTGCAGTACCCCTGAATGTATTAGCAGCACTGATTGATCAACTCCCTAAACCTTTCCTACTTTTGGGAGATTTTAATGCCCATAACCCCTTGTGGGGTCTCAGTTCAACCTCTGCCTCCTAAATACTGGGGCCGCCACACATTTCAGTGTGGCTCATGGTAGTTAGTCGGCCATTGATTTATCAATTTGCAGCCCAGGACTTCTCCCATCTATCCACTGGAGAGCACATGACAATCTGTGTGGTAGTGACCACTTCCCCACTTCCTGTCACTGCTCCAGTGTCAGGCACATGGATGCCTGCTTAGATGGGCTTTAAACAAGGCATACTGGGAAACTTTCACCTCTGCTGTCACCACTGAATCTCCCAAACACGAAAACATCGGTGTGATGGTTGTGCAGGTGACTACAACAATTGTTTCTGTGGCAAAAAATGTGATCCCTCGTTATTTATTGTGCCCCCGGCGAAAGACAGTCCCTTGGTGGTTGCCTAAAGATGCTGAAGCAATTAAGGAGCATTGGCAAGCTCTACAGCGGCATAAATGGCACCATTCCCTGGAGCACCTCATAGCCTTTAAATGGCTCTGTACCCACATTCGCCAACTTATCAAACGATGGAAGCAGGAGTGTTGGGAGAGATACATCTCCTTAAAGTCTGGGCAAGGATCAAATGTGTTTTTGGGTACCAGACCCCACCAGGTGTTCCGGGTGTTAACATAAATGTCGTGTTATCTACCGACACAATGGTGGTTGCCGAGCACTTTGCTGAGCACTATGCTCGAGCCTCTGCATCGGAGAATTACCCCTCAGCCTTTCGCATTCTCAAATGGTGGCTGGAAGGGACAGTCCTCTCATTCACTACACGCCACAGTGCATCCTATAACGCCCCATTTACAGAGTGGAAGCTCCTCAGTGCCCTTGCACACTGCCCAGACACTGCTCCTGTGTCAGATCAGATCCTTAGTCAGACGATTAAACATCTCTCACCTGACTACAAGCAACATCTCCTCATCATCTTCAACTGAATGTGGTGCGATGACATCTTTCCATTGCAATTGCAGGAGAGCACCATTGTTCTGGTGCTCAAACCCGGTAAAAACCCACTTGATGTGGCTAGCTATCGGCCCGTCAGCCTCACCAATGTTCTTTGTAAGCTGCTGGAACGTGTGGTGTGTCAGTGGTTGGGTTGGGTCCTGGAGTCACATGTCCTACTGGCTCCTTGTCAGGGCGGCTTCCACCAGGTTCACTCTACCACTGATAATTTTGTGTCCCTCAAGAGTGCCACCTGAACTGCCTTTTCCAGACACCAACACCTGGTTGCCGTCTTTTTTGATTTACGAAAAGCGTATGTCATGACCTGGCAACATCATATCATTGCCATATTATATGAGTGGGGTATATTAGGCCTGCTCCTGACTTTTATCAAAAATTTCCAGTCACTTCATGCTTTTCATGTCCAAGTTGGTGCCTCCCTTAGTTCCTCCCCCAGATCCAGGGGAATGGGCTCCCGCAAGGCTCTGCATTGAGTGTATCTCCATTTTTAGTGGCCATTAATGGTCTAGCAGCAGCTGTAGGGCCGTCCGTCTCACCTTCTCTGTATGCAGATGACTTTTGCATTTCGTACTGCTCCCCCAGTAGTGGTGTTGCTGAGCAGTACCTACAGGGAGCTATCCACAAGGCCCAATCATGGGCTCTAGCCCACAGTTTCCAGTTTTCAGCCACAAAGTCAGGTGTTATGCACTTTTGTCAGTGTTGTACTGCTCTCATCTGGAACTGGAACTTTACCCTAATGACGATCCACTCACTGTAGTGGAGACATATCGATTCTTAGGACTGGTTTTCGACACACAATTGGATTGGCTTCCTCACCTTCGTCAGCTTAAGTGGACTGCGCATCCGAATTACTATCTCCTTTTCACACCCATGGCGGTTCATCTCCCGCATCGGTGGCCCAGTTCAGGGCTTCCAATTGCAGTTTGTGTCCGATCCCTTCTTTCCGAACTGGAGTCCTTGCCTTTACCACCTATACTTGTGGTCCATTCACGTATACCTCCATGGTGTACACCTAGGCTGCGGCTTTGCCTTGACCTTTCACATGGCCCTAAGGACCCAGTTAACTCCATGGCTCTCCACTGCCACTTCCTCTCGATTCTTGACATGTACCAGGGCCATGAAGTGGTTTACACCAATGGCTTGACGGCTGATGATCACATCGGCTTCACGTATGTCCATGGAGGACATATTGAACAGCATTCCTTGTCTGATGGCTCCAGTGTTTTCACTGCTGAGCTGATGGCTATTTCTTGTGCTCTTGAGCTCATCCATTCATGCCCTGGGGAGTCGTTTCTTCTGTGTGCTGACTCCTTGAGCAGCCTACAAGCTATCGACCAGTGCTACTCTCGCCATCCTTTGGTAGCAACGATCCAAGAGTCCATCTATGCCCTGGAATGGTCTAGTCGTTCAGTGGTGTTTGTCTGGACCCAAGGTCACGTCAGAATCCCAGGCCATGAACGTGCCGACAGGTTGGCCAAACAGGCTACACGGAAACTGCTTATGGAGATCAGCTTCTCTGCAACTGACCTTGTGTTCAGTACTACACTGCAAGGTTTTGTGGCTTTGGGAGATGGAATATCATAACCTCAGTACACACAACAAACTGTGTGCCATTAAAGAGACTATGAATGTGTTGGAGACCTCCACGCTGGCCTCTGTGGTTCTCTGTTGGCTCCACATTGGCCACACTTGGGTGACACATGGCTATCTTCTGTGCCGTGATGACCCACCTCAGTGTCGGTGTGGTGCCCGGCTGACAGTGGCCCATTTCTTGGTGAGCTGTCCTTCTTTGGCTGCCCTGAGTTGGACTCTTCAGTTACCAGACTCATTGCCATTAATTTTAGCTGACAACACCTCATCGGCTAATTTAGTTTTATACGTAACAGTGAGTTTTATCATTCTATATAAGTTTTCATGCGTGTCCTTTGTCCCTTTGTATTCTCCACTCTAATGCTTTTAGTCTGGATGTTTCAATGTGTCACAGAATGGCTGGCTTTTCCTTTTTATTCTTGTGGTTGGCCAGCCACGGTCATTTGCTCTCTTGTTTTTATCCCTTCTACCTGTTTCTTGCTTCTCTCTGTGGTTTTATTTTCCTGTTTTGTCCATAGTAGTGTTGGTTGTCCTTCTGTCATTCTTCTGGTTATTCCATTCTCCTGTTACTGTGCTGTACGCACCTTTCTTTTCTTCTTTCCCTTGTGTAATTATTTTACCGGGAACAAGGGACTGATGACCTTGCAGTTTGGTCCCTTCCCCCTCCTTTAAACCAACCAACCAATACCTGGCTGGTACCTACATCCCACTTCAGTTACATGATTCACAAACATTATGAAAATGTTCTCACACTTTCACGTGAGATAACACTAGATGCAGGTGGATGTCGTACACACAAATTCCATCCCTGAGGGGGGGGGGGGGGGGGGGATGGCGACAGAAAGGGCATCTAGTGACCTTCTTCTACTAACATTGCCAACTATCCAGATTAACATTTCAACCTCATGAAGATGCAGGATAAGGGCATGATAAAGGTAAGTGGTATTTGGCGAACTAAATATTTACCAAGGGCTTCCTGTGAGTTAATGTATACAATCGAAAGATTACCATTGTAAGGGCAAAACTGGCTATGATTATCATGTTATGTGATTGTGTCTACAATCAAAAAATCACACCTAAATTTTCCCTATCACTAGATTATAATTATTACCTCTTTTCAGACTTCCAGTGTTTGCCCATGTCTGAAAGCATGCTAACTTTTGCTGCTTTGCCTTATAATTGGACTGTGCTGTGTATCATTGCAATTTCTATGAATGCTGTATTTTTAGGGGTACAATAAAAAGTTAATTAGTGAAATCATTGTTTAATCTCTAATGCAAGGCTCCCTGAATATATACATAAACAATTTTATTCTTATTTTACAGACATTCGTATGATGAGCAGTATTATCGAGTAATACCACATGAGCTAACCCGCCGAATAGAACTAAAATGTTCCACCCAAAACGTAACGTTAACACACATAGAGAACGTGTGGTGATGCAGTAACTCAGTATATCTTGTATGAGAGGAATATGGATATCATCAAACCTCGCAAGTGTGACATCTCCATTTAGAAGTTGGTTCAGAAGCACCAAACTTCTTTTGTGGCTTCATTAAAGTTTTCCATATGTGTCCCTGTCTTTAAGCATCTAATGACATGACAAGATCAAAAGAAAATAGTATGACGTATACTGATGGAGATGGAAATGTGAAGACTTTTTTTCAGTACTAAGATAACTACTGCCTACAGTAAAAGTTTAATTAATGCACTGCCCAGGTTTTACATTTAATATTGGATATTCCTTGTTATTTATTTCTTACTATGGCAACATAGAACTGAATTATAAAGTTCCTTGTACTACCCTTTTTTAACATTTTTAAAAAATTTTTTATAATGTGCAATGTTGACATTTTTCTTTGTAATGAAGGAATTGTGATGTGCAACATATAGTGAAACTAACCTTCTCAACATTGAATTATGTGCAACCATGTGAGTCAGATTTGGTTCATAGGTAAAGCACAGTCCTTTTTCTTTACTTTCTGTTGAGAAAGAGCACTGCCTAAATAGTACTTACTGTTGCTAAATAGGTTGTTGCTGCTGATTTATGAACATATATTGCACAGTATGTTGTTCTAATTTTTTATTTCTAAAATATGTTATTAGTATCGATTTATTAAATTGAATTTATTCCTGTTACAGGCACATTTGAAAGTTTCCAGAACTGTCAATTTCAAGACTGGTTCTGCACAGCCATCCTATTTTGTTTTCAGATTCCTAACACCACCTCAATGTATTTAATAGGTGCAGGACTTTTTTATGTTCCTTACTCAGTGATGCTTCCAGTTAATGTTTGTAGCTTTTGTCAGTTACTTCTCTGTCTCAGTATTTCAGTCAAGCTTTCTTTAAGAGATAATTCATTTTATTCCAGTTTACAATTCCTAAAGCTTTCTTCAAATTTTTGTGTCATAAAAGTCTCTCCATTACAATTAACTGTAAGAGTGTTTGCTTCCTAAAAGTCTTTACTTTTTATATGGCCTAAGAAATTGTTCTCCAATATCAGTCTCAGTTTTCTGTGCATTAAACTGACAAAGAGGTGACAGCTCATTTCATAAATTTCACACGTAGGGGGTTCATGTTCTTTTCTAAGCATGGTGATCATTGAAAATTTGATAGTACATTTCTTGTTTAATAGATTATGGACAGAGAAAGAATATTGCAAAATTTCTTAATATGTTCATAGTTCTACTAAAAGTTTTCCACTTTCGTTTCTTTGCTCTTATTGTTCATTTAATTTTCAACGGTTTGAGCCACTGGTTTCTTTTGTATGGAGGTATTCTTAATTCAGGTAATAAAAGAAATTTTGATTTTGTAATTACAAATTGCAAAATGATTGAAGTTTTAAAAGTTGTTTAAAATATCTGTCCCATAACAATCTATCTCAGTCTTTAAGGATTCTTCTGTCCCATAACAATCTATCTTGGTCTTTAAGGATCTAAACAGCAATATTAGATCTAATCAAAGATAATGTAAAGTGTTTCTCTAATGGGCATGATTTTATGTATGCAGTCAGGCATGAATTTGCCCAAAAAGTGTGGACCCAAATCCCCATCTCACCATTGTGATTGAAGTAATTACCATTATGATTTCTATAATATTCATGGCCAGTTTTCTTCTTCTTCACCCAACATAGCTTGAGCTAAACTTTAGTGTCCACAGAATATGCATTTAGATTGTTGAGCATAACATTAAAGGATAACTGATTCCTTCCTACTATCCTGCGGAAGTGGTGGTGCTACCATTTTACAAGTGCTTTAATACAGCCATGGTTCCACAAGGTAAAACATGTTACTTGTTTCTGATGTGATAGTTATACACCGATTTTTGTGACATGATCAATTAAAATGCAGCAAACATCAATAGATACAAAAAGCAGCATGCCAGAACAACTTAATACCTCTGAGACTAATAAGTACAGAAAACTGACTTGATATTATTAGTACTAGGACAGTGAGTATTGCATTGAAGATAGAGAAAGTAGGGCTGATCAAGAGCTGAAAACTATTAGACTATTTCAAATTATATTGGAAAGTGTATCACAGCTTATTCATTGCTTATTCTGTAAAACAATGGGCAAAGCATATTAATAGAGCTGTCTTATGCTAAAGGAAATTAGAGAAGTGGTATACTGATTGTGTAATTTAAACAATAAAATTGTAGCTGATTATAAAATAGCATTGCCAGTAACAGAAAACATTTGCTAAAATATTAATTCATTGCTTAAAAGAAAAGAAAAGAAAAGAAAACAACAACACAGGTGCAGATATTTAAAAATAAAGAATAAATATTGAAAATAGATTGTACGGCATTGCTTGTAGTGCTCTGACAGACTCTACATAATGGCTGACATTGTATTGTAATGTGACTCATTTGCAGTGTTTGTATCATTGTTGTTGACATAATATCAAAAACAGCATTTGGGTTGGTCCCTGTGTACACATTGAAGTCGCACATCTGTTTTACCACACACTAGTTTTTCCATCTTCTTTTAAGATTCAGCAAGATCTTTTTCTCAGTAATTTAATCAAAAACATTATTTATTTATTGAAATTTTCAGTGATCACTCATTTCCAATTCTTCAAGGATGTCCAGTAGTAGTCTGTCACTAGCTCTATGCAAGACGTTGGAAGTTATGCTGTAGGTTTGCAGCAATATGTTTCTCTTTTTTTTTTCCATATGACTATCAACTGTTTTATACTGAAATAAGATCTGAGCACTTACACTACTCAAGAGTGTACTGTTTCTCTAATTTGGTTTAGAATTTTTTTCATTGTTTTAGCCAAGAAAAATGTGCACTGTATGATATGTGCTCACATAGAATGTACTGCAATTTCATAGCTCTATGCCCCTGCTCCTTTTACCCTTCTCCACTCCTTCCCATTTTAATGGGATACTTACTGCCATTCATGACAGTAATGATTTCTGCTTGGTTTGCTGTAGTGATTTGCCTCAAATGTATTGAAATGCTGTTGTATAAGTTGATGTTTTGCACGTTTATGACAAATCACAATTTGACAATTGGCGTAATAGCATCACATCAGAAGATGTCTATAACCAGCTGAAATTAATAATGTAGGCCTATGGGTTGCTTTGAATAACTGTGATTGAATAAAAACTTTGTAAAATGTACTTAAGAGATTACTGCACTTCATTAGGGAATGCAAATGTTTATTATTGCTGTGCTAGTTTCTAGTGACCATACTATCAAAAAGAACAGAGTTGTTGGTGTATTACCATATGGTATTCCATCACAAAGCAAAGAAAAATAAATTTTTATGAGTTGTAGAGGTAACAAGTATATGAGACACCATATTTTATGAAGAATTTATATCAACAGTTCCTTATTTTCTGTAACTTTATGAAAGATAGTAAATTGAAAATGATGGTTTCACTACAGTCTGTAAGGTACAATTAATTGAGTGCCAAGTATTAATTAATTCTGCTGTTCTTTCCCTTAGCATTTCACTGTCAATTACTTTGCTGTGACAGTTGACTGTAGGATTGCAAATCTTCAAAAGTAGCTATAAGTATCACATACTAGTGCAACAATATTGATTATAATTGTTTCTGAAGAGGATGAGTCATTTCATTTCCTTGCTATTGTGATCCATTCTCATGAGTCAGTGGTGTGGGAAACATAGTTTAAAATACCATTAAAAATGTCCACTAGAACCAATTGAAACTATTAACGATATTGAATTCGTTTCCTCAGTACATGTCTTCTACTCTTTGAACATCTTTTACTTTATATGGGACAAGGCGGAGTTCCCTACAAACTACCTTGTGTACAGTTACAAAGGTGATATTTTTATGCCGTGCAAATATATGTAAGGAGTTGTTAGGTTTGAAAGCAAGTGGTATATCTTGTAGTTTTTCCTTAAATGTCAATGGTCTCAGGACTTATCTTTTTTACTGATCAGGTTTCTTTTTTTTTGTGTGTACTCATTATATTCATAAGTGATACACCAAATAAGAAATATTTGTTATAACATGAACACCATTCTGAGTACACACAAAATAATGTTCATTGTGTTCCACAACCAATCATTGAATGTGGCCAACAAGAACACAAGTTCTTAGCCCAAGGTCACCATTTTTGACCAGATTGTGGAAACAAATTGTAGCAAATGTTGGATTACTAACCCTTCCAAAAGATGGTATTTGAAGTTAATGAAATACAGAATACAGTATCCAGTCACTCAATTCGTTATCATTTTTATAGGCATGTAAACACTGTTTGAATGAGGATTCTTACAAAGCTGTTCACACCTGTGTTTTCAGAAGATACAATATAAGAAAGAGCAACTTTTATACGTATCCTCATTTATACAGTCCATTAAATAGATAAATCTCTCTTTTGTGTAATCCAGTACTGATTAAGGTGAGCCTACAGTTTTATAAATTATGACAGATCAATAAAGTTAGTCAGGGAATCATCTTTCTCTGGTTCAAACATTCCATTCATCATAAACTGGTAATAAATCTGCTGATGATGAACTTAGTGGGAATTGTAGGAGCAATAGTGGTTTTCTCTACATTATATGGCAGCTGCTAGAGGGTGATGTGAATAACCTCACACTTCAGGCAGCAGGAATCATTGTTTCTCTCTCTCTCTCTCTCTCTCTCTCTCTCTCCCTCCCTCCCCCCCCCCCCCCTCTCTCTCTCTCTCTCTCTCTCTCTCTCTCTCTCTCTCTCTCTCTCTCTCTCTCACACACACACACACACACACACACACACACACACACACACACACACAAAAGTGTAGAAACTGGGATATTTGCTTTGAAATGTGCCTCTAACAGAGTAAGTGCTTAAATTTGTGACAAAGTTTAGTGTTTTCAATACACATAAATATAGCAGATTGCTGAGGGTTGTGAATAAGGTGTGCATAAGTATATTTTGACAGTGAAGTAATTTAAAATGTATATGCAATAAACTTGCGTATTATATGCCCAAGTTGGTGCAATTCACAATATTCATTTGCCATCTCTCTTATACACAGTAAAACACATGATACTTTTGTTAGAATTAATGAATATTGGAGTTTAATAATTCAAATGGTGCATTTGTATGTAAATGAAAGAATGTGTGTTTCTTGCTGAAAAATGTGCCTTATGTTATTAATGTTGCCAGTTTGTGCTAATTGGAGGCATTCAGCTATAATGGTTTCTTTTAAAACCAAAGGATAGCTGTACTTTTCTATACTTGCAGCTCATTGCTGGTGTTGTTTATGAATGATTGGTTTAATGCTGCATTTCTTGTGCACTGCATTTTGTGTGACTGTTATTATATATGTGATACAAAGACCTGAAAGTTACTAGTTATATTTATTAAATTCCAGGTAAAAGTTAAGACTACATTGCTATTTATTGGCAGGAAGTATACTGGCAGTGAAATAATTTTAGGCACTGTAAATTTTCATTGGATTTTATAAATTTTGCTCGTGTGGGAGATAAAACCTTTTGCATGTGTGAAGTTTTTCAAAGTTTTTTGTGGAACAAAAATTGATGTTCCGTGAAACAAAGATTTTTGTTAAAAAAAGGAAATAGTTTTTGTGAATGATTTACAAGTCCTGTGTAGTGGGCAATAATGTAATATGAATGTAGGAGTTGTAAAAGACTGACTACATTACAAAGTGAATGTAATTTTGCAAGCAGCATTGTATGTTAAAGGAATCTGTCACTGTTACATGCAAAATAATTGTATATTTGAGGTAATGGTGGAGCAATTGATTACAAATTGAAAAACTATTTTTGTGGAAAAAATATTGTGGGCACTCAACAGTATTATGTACCCATGTATTTGTAAACAGTCTGTTTGTTTTTATTATATTGCTGATATGTGCTTCAGTTTGAGCGCCTTTCAAGAGTCATTAATACTTTCTGTTATTTTTATTCAAATAAAAACTACTGAATGGTACAACATTCTTTCCTTAATGTTTTCCCTATTACCTGCGTATTTCAGTTACAATTCATCAGGATGATAAATGATAAGGTAAAATTATCCCTCCTTTAAATATATCAAATTTTATGACACAGTTACATTAATATAAAAGAAATTATAATGTGACATGTCATTTAACTCTGAGTTGAAAGTGTGCTTAAAGAGGTTAACTTAAGTATGAGTTGTTGATAGGAACACATAAAAGAAAGAAAACTTGCCACATTTTGGAGTTATCCTTTGACAAACTTGAGTAAACACACACACACACACACACACACACACACACACACACACACCATGGTGTGAGCTAGGCTATTTTGCAGCAGATTGAGTGGTTGCATTGGGGATAGTGTCGGGTGCAGTGGGTAGAGGAAGAGGGATGCAGGGAGAGCGACTGAGGGTGGGTGGCTAGCAGCTCGGAGGGAGTTGGCTGGTTTGCGGGCTAGGAGTTCGGGAGGGCGGGGTGGCAGGCATATGGGGTGGCATGATTATAGTGGCTGGCAGAAAGTAGCACGTGCTGAAACTGATATGATTTGGGAAGGGGTGACAGGACAAAAGAAGGGGAAACTATTGAGTGGAGAATGTGGGGACAGTGGACTGTCAGAAATTGAGGTCAGGACAGTTATGGGAGTGGAAAATGTGTTATAAGGATAACTCCTATCTGCATACTTCAGAGAAGTTTGTCGCAAAGAGAAGGATCCAGATGGCTAGGGTTGTGAAGCAGCCATTGCAATCGAGCGTGTTGTACTCAGCTGCATTTTGTACCACCAGGTAGCCATATCAAATTTTATATATGACATGGCTGCTTTCACATGTGGCCCAGCCTGTCATAGACTTATCTCGCCGCATCAGAGACCAGGCCATTTGTGAAAGCAGCCGTGCCATGCATCAACTCTGCTGCAAACATTGTACAGCCTGATATGTTGGTATGAATGCAAACCAGCTGTTCAACAGGATGAATGGCCACACCAAACTGTTATCAAGAACAGAGTTGAACACCTTGTGGTACAACATGCAGTTAAGCTCAACGTGCTCAGTTTCGACGGATGCTTACAACCCAAGTCAGCTGAATCCTTTCCTCCATCACCAGCTTCTCTGGACTACACATACGGGATGTATTCTTACAACACATCCCCCATTACTGTAAATGTCCTGACCTCAATCTGAGGTAACCCACTGTCCCCACACCCTCCACCCAACATTTTTCACTTCTTTTGTCCAGTCATTCCATCACAATTCACGTCACCTTCAGTGTGTGCTGCTTCTCACCAGCTATTACAATAATACCAGCACATATACCTACCACCCTTCCCTCCCACATTCCTAGCTAGCAAACTGGCCGCTTCCCTCCAAGCTGCTAGCCACCCACCCCAGTCTCTCTCCCTGCCTTCCTCTCCCTCCACCCACTGTACCTGACACTACCCTCATGACTACCAGTCCACCTGCTGCAAAATAGTATTGGCACTCTTGTTTGCTGGCACATGTAAGGGCATAGGTGTGTGGGTGTGTGTGTGTGTGTTTGTGTTTGTTTGTTTTTCCTCTAGGTCGTCAAAGGAGAACTCCAAAATCTAGCAAGTTTTCTTTCTGTTATGTGTGCCTATCAACATCTCAATGCTTCTGCTTTTTGATGAGTTGTCTCCTTCAATCCTGAATTATTTACATTCTAAAAGAACTTTCCTTCAACATTTAACTTAAGAATGTGTACTGTTTGAAATTTACCCCAGTTGTATTATAAGACTTACCAATAAAAACCATCACCTTATTGTGTCAGCGGTTACTGAAAAGAAGCCAGATATTGTTAGTCTGAGTTTTTGTCCCTGTCTATTAGAAAAATAGGCATGATTAAAAAGTGGGTTGCAGTGACAGTAGCCAGCAGATGTGTATCAAATTGATTTTTTCTTCCCATATTTTAGACACTTATTGCTAATTCATGAAAACTGCAACACTAAGAAGGAATTTTGTAAAAGAATGGAAGTTACATTACACATGGCATGTAGCTGTGCAAAGAAATTATAAAGTGAGCAAAGCACTGAAATTATACTACTTGCTCAAAACCAAAACTTTTGAGGATATGCCACTTGCTGCAATTGGAGACACAGCATGCTGCTAAATAAAATAAAATACGAAGCCTGCTTAAAAAGTATCCGACGTATGGCCAGAAAAAATATTTCGAATACCTGACGGGGTTGGGACCATAATCCCCTTCAAAGTAGGCCCTTTGTGCTTCCACACATTTAGTCCACCGATCCTTCCACAGCTGGAAACACCTCTGGAGTCTTCTTTTGGAATGGTGTTCAGCTCCGTTGTCATGTTACGCATTATCTCTTCTCTACTCTCAAAATGGGATCCTTTCAGGGGCGGCTTCAATTTTGGAAACAACCTGAAGTCGCAAGGGGCGATGTCTGGAGAGTAGGGAGGTTGGCGAACGGGTGTAATTCCATGTCTGGCAAGAAATTTTGGATCAAGTGGGATGAACGTGTGGGGTCATTATGGTGTTGCAGTTGCCAGTTTTTCGCCATTCACATGTCTGGTCTTTTGCGCCGAACTGCGTCACGGAGTCGCCGGAGAATATCTTGATAGTACTCCTTTGTCACTGTTTGTCCTTCCAGTACATATTCGTGATGCACAATTCTACGGACATTGAAGAAGACAGTTAGCATCATCGTGATTTTGCTTTGCTCCTGCTGCACTTTCTTCGGCCTTGGAGACTTGGATGCTTCCATTGCGATGTCTGTCTTTTTGTTTCTGGATTATACCCGTACACCCATGACTCATCTCCAGTTATCACAGTATTCAGAAACCCAGGATCCGTCTTGGTGGTGTCCAGAAGGTCCTGTGCAACGTCAAAACGGAGATCTTTTTGTTCCGATGACAACAACTTGGGCACGAATTTTGCAGCCACTCGGTGCATGTTCAGATCATCACAAAAAATTGCATGTGCAGAATCCTTACTCACTCCAACCTCTTGGGCAATCTCCCACATGGTCAAACAATGATCTGCCATCACCAAATTTTGCACCCTCTCAACAACAGCTGCACTCCGAGCAGTTTGGGGCCTGCCAGAACACTAGTCACTCTCCACTGATGTGCGGCCATTTTTGAATCAGTTGAACCTCTCCTTAATTTGTGTTACACCCATCGCATCTTCTCCATACACCTGCTGAATCTTAGAGATTGTTTTGCTTTAAGAATCACCAACCTTTTGACAAAATTTGGTGCAGTATGTTTGCTTAACACATACAGTCATCTTGAGAGAAACAGTAATCCGACGAACCCGGTGTGTAGCATCTCACTCAGTGACCGACAGGCAGTGACTGATGCGCTGGAAGGCGGGGGACATAATTCACGCATGTGCATAAAGGTCTCTTTATTTATTTATTTATTGTTCCGTGGGACCAAATTAAGGAGAAGTCTCCATGGTCATGGAACGAGTCAATACATGAAATTATAACACGATAGTAGAAACAGATAAAATGAAATATAAGAAACATATTCAGGCAACAAGTCGTAAGTTTAAATAAAGAAAATCAACAGTGTAACACTGGAATTTGCTTAATTTTTCAGCTCTTCCAGGAGCTCCTTGACAGAATAGAAGGAGTGAGCCATGAGGAAACTCTTCAGTTTGGACTTATAAGTGTTTGAGCTACTGCTAAGATTTTTGAGTTCTTGTGGTAGCTTATTGAAAATGGATGCAGCAGAATAGTGCACTCCTTTCTGCACAAGAGTCAAGGAAGTGCATTCCACATGCAGATTTGATTTTTGCCTAGTAGTAACTGAGTGAAAGCTGCTAACTCTTGGGAATAAGCTAATATTGCTAACAACAAACGACATGAAAGAAAATATATACTGTGAGGTCACTGTCAGAATTCTCAGACTATTGAATAGGGCTCGACAAGAGGTTCTTGAACTTACACCACATATAGCTCGAACAGCCTGTTTTTGAGCCAAAAATACCCTTTTTGAATCAGAAGAATTACCCCAAAAAATAATACCATATGATATAAGCGTCTGAAAATATGCGAAGTAGACTACTTTTTGTGTTGAACTTTCACTTATTTCAGATACTGTTCTAATGGTAAATAAAGCAGCATTTAGTTTCTGAACAAGATCCTGAACATGGGCTTTCCACAATAGCTTACTATCTATCCGAACGCCTAGGAACTTGAACTGTCCCGTCTCGCTTATAATATGCGCATTCTATCTGATCAAAATATCGGTTCTTGTTGAATTGTGAGTTAGAAACTGTAAAAATTACTGTGATTTAGCATCAAATTATTTTCGACAAGCCACGAACTTATTTCATTAACTAAATTATTTGATACTGTTTCAATATTACACACAAGTTCCTTCACTACCAAGCTGGTGTCATCAGCAAACAAAAATATTTTTGAATCACCTGTAATACTATAAGGCATATCATTTATATAAATAAGAAACAGCAGTGTCCCCAGCACCGACTCTTGGGGAACGCCCCACTTAACAGTGCACCATTGGGACTGAACATCACTACCACTCTCAATATTGCGGAGAATTACTGTGTGCAGTGGTGTCACTCTATCGTCTCTATTTTGCACGGGAAAATCAAAGGTCAGACACTTTTTAGACAAACCTCTTAGAGTTTCAAAACATTCTTGAGGAATGACATTCTATATAACTTCTGTAAAACTCTAATATTTACCTTTGGTGGTTACTAGGTATATGTGAAGACATATACATACCTTCAGAAATTATCTTTCAGTGACATGTTAGAAGAATGGACAGAATAGATATGGATCATCTGCCACGCAGAGAAGTATTCATTTGTCCTACTCAGTCTTTCGTGGTGGCATGCCTGAATAAAAGTTTTTATTCAAAGGAGTATTCTTGTTGTGTATTGTCCAGTTGATACAGCTCAGGGACTGTGTTAACAGCTCAAGTTGTCTCTCTGAGAAGAATCATTACACTGAAGATAATTTGTGAATTTTGTTTCATTTTCTTTGTATCATTTCAGTTAGCTTTACTTACATCAGATGTAAGTACTGTAATCTGTAAATGTTGTCTTTTCTTCCCCTTTAATACAGAAATTGAAGGCACCAATAGATCATAGGCAAAACATAACTGTTCTCAGTATATCACTCTAAATATGACCTTATACTATCATGCCATAAAACATTTACTCTGAACTGATCTGTCAGACCACAATGGTGAATTTGCAGTTACCATAACAGACAATACATCAGTCCAGAAGTGTAGTTAACCCATTGACTACTGCAGACGAACTAATTACAACCCACTTGGGCAACAATAAAGACCTTGCTGTTGTGTGCCACACCACATTGTCTGTCACCTACTTCACTGAGTGTGTTGCATTCAGTGTGCTACTAGGTGTTGAGTTACATGTGTGCCCCACCTTGTGCAGAATATTTCTGGAGCATTTGCAGTGTTAATTTTCATTGCCTGAATTTTTTCACTGCCAAGACAGCAAAATGCAGGGACTACTAAAAAATTCAGACTCATAATTTCAGAAAATAGCTTCATAGTTGAAATTCCAAGATCTGCCAATAAATTTACCTCTATTCATAACTGGTTTTAGTCTTGAGATGATCTTCAGCTATCTTAAGGTCATTTATAACATCTTACAAGGCAGTATTAAAACTTCAAGTAGCATAAAATACATCCTGTTTTACTGCTGTGAGGTGGTAAAATGCATTGAATTGTTAATAATGGGACACACTAAACATCGTTAATCTTTGTTCTACGTGTCCAGCTGGATTCCAACATTTTGTGTAGTCACTCTGCATGCATCTCATATGGCCTCAGTAGTTATGGATGCTTTGTGAAAATTGCTTTCATAGCAGGGAAAATAGCGGTTTGGTAAGCAGGTGATTGTGTAATAGTGAAGAACCTGTATGCCTGATGTACAGTGAGGAGCTGCGGCCAGTGGCAAGTGGTGGCTCCTTAACCTCGGCACAGAGGCTAGGTATAGGGTTGGTCCTGCAGGCAACTCTAGCCAGACTAATCCCCTCTTGGTGGGTAGCATTTTGATTGTCTTGAGATATATGCATTCATTATGTATCAGGGATTTCATGAAAGGTTTATAATGCTGTAGTAAATGTTCCCAGTCTGCTACACAAGACCTATGGCTAAGGCACTTCAGGATATTCAGTGCCTTTGGAGACCTTTCATTCTGGTTCCTTAGGTGTGATAAACATGACAACATTGAATTAAATAAGAGACCAAGAAATTTCTTTGGAATTTAAAACGATGTCCCTTATTTGCAACTCTGGTAAACATTAGAAATTGGTCAAGTACAGTTAAAACAAACAAACAAACACACACACACACACACACACACACACACACACACACTTATATATAGAAAATCCAAAATTTGTATGATCAGCCCACTCTTCCAAACTTATAATAGTATGTTGCAGTTGGCAGGATGCTATGAATAGGGCTGGAAGAGGAACAAAATACTACAAATAAGGAACACAGCACTTTCCTTCTTACTGTGGATGTTATACTCGTTATAACAATAGAAAATAGAGCTACATTCAAAATACTGCCTTGAGGGACACTATTCTCCTTTTAAAATGTGCCAGACAGTAATTCGCCACCTCAGTATCTAAAGAGTTGTTTGTGTGGGAAGGACTTTAAGATATAGGAAGTCACCTATGGAAGCTCCATTGATGGAGCTGTCCAAGAATATTGTGCCTCTATATAGAAAAAATATGCCTATAGATTGCTTCTGTGTAAGACAGTCTGTTGTAGAGCTATGTCCAGGAGGTCAGGTTATCAGTGGTGGAACAATACCCACAGAATCCACACTGAGAGAGGCAAATGTGTCATCTCTTGGGTCCACACAGGTGTCAATGTACTATTCACTCCGAGATGTTTCCTACACAGCAAGTTAAGGTGGCACTTTGATAACTATTGGGGCATGTTTCATCTTTTCCCACTTTTAGGAGGGGGACTAAAATTGACTCTCTCAATAATTTGAGAAACTATCCTGTCTGCCATTATTTATTAAAAAGTTCTAGAAGTATTTTTGTTGGTTTTCCTCAAGTTGCTACAGCTTGCTGTACTTTATTCAGTTGTGACCAGGTGTTGTATCATGAGGCTCAGGAAGACCCAAATCATGCACCTACATGGAGAAGGGCCAATTATAGGAGTCTTGTGTCATGGGATCTTAAGTCCAACCATCCCCTTCCCTGTTTGGACAGTGTCGCTGGAATTCCAGATCAAGGTTAACGGTACAGTGAGGGCCATTTTTATTATATACAGGGTGATTATGTGATGATGTTACAAAGTTTCAGAGATGATGGAGAAATGTCCGGAAATAACCAATTCGATAGTTATAAGTAAAAATTGTTCTGATACCTCTAACAGCGGAATACAAGGACCAGTAGTGTTGTTACTAGGATTGTGGGTTCCTGGATCATACCCAATTTGCTATTCATCAATGGGTGTGGTTCCAACATAGTGGAAGCCCACCTCACATTGGACTGAGGGTTTGTGAACACTTGGATCAGACATACCCTGAAAAGTGGATAAGCAGAGGAGGCCCTATTTCAGGCAAGCATGTTCACCTGATCTTACCCCACTTGATTTCTTCCTACTGGCCCATGAGAAAAGTCTTGTACAAGATGTCTGTTGAGATGGATGAGAATCTCGTGGCAAGAATTCTCACTGCCTGCAACACTGTTCAAACAACCCCGGGGATATTAAAATGGGAATGACAGAACTTTGTGCAATAATGATGTGTCTGTGTTGACACTTTGAACAACTGTTGTAAATGTAGCAGCTTGTGAAACTTTTGCAACTAAATGGAATTCATTACTACTGTACCACAGTGTCTCAGTCTCTCTGACATCAAGTTATGTGTGCCATTACTAGTCTATCAACAGGTGAAATTATCTGAGTGTGTTGGGGAGTATTTAGTGAGAATTCTGTAGGTTATGATCAGAATTCAAAGGTTGGAGCCCTCAGTTTGATTGCTATGTGAGACTAAGGAAGAACTTCAGTAAATTTTCACTTCTACCTTTCAACTTGGTCATTTCCAGATTAGGTTCCCGTACCTTAAATTGATACATTTACCCTTCTCCATCATCCCTGAAAGTTTGTAACATCATCACAGACTCCTGCTGTATATACTCCTAAGCTGAACTTCTGGTGTGGACCCTTCTGGATGACATTTTTTTTATAATTAACCTGCAAAAACAACACTTCAGAGCAATTTTTCAATTAAAAGCCTATAAGGCACAATTAAGGCTTGTTATTTAATTTTTAAAATTTTGCTGTACAATGAAGTTATTTAATGAGGTGATGAGATTTAAAAAATGAAAAGATTGGGAATCATTGAGATATTCAAATTTATTTACTAATATAACTTTTAAGAACTATGTTCCTTAAAAAAAAATCTGAGATTCATGCCCATGCACAAACCAATAGTTTAATTTTGAAAATGACATAACCATAAACAGTTTGTAGTAATATAATTATTAAGACAAAGAATATTTTTATAGAAATTCATTTGTATTAAAGAACTGAATTTGTAATTTGACTATTGAATCTCCTGGTAAAATGCTTATTGTGGCTGCATGACCTTGCTATAATGTCACATTTCAGACACTATGGATCTTAAGACAGCTTGCACATTTCCTGCAGTAACTTGGTAACAAATAAAGTTACCCAAAAATAGTTTTCACCAGTTTAAAGAACTTGAGGATTTGTATCTGGGCCCAGAAAGTAACAAATTTTAGGGGTCCTGGTTTCGTTGAAATGAGATATGGAAGAACTACCACAATTCCATCATGCATTTTTTAAAAAGTTGTGGCAAATTTGCCAAATGAAATGTCGTGTGTTTGACTAGACATCATTGGGTATTTGATGTGGGAGCATGTGATCTGTGAAATGACAGCAGTCCACTGAAAAATTCAACCATATAAACAAATATAAAATAATTACAGCTATATCTTTTGCATTTGTAAAGTGGCCACATCTTAGTTTCAAAAGATAGCCATATTATATTTAAAACTTTTGTGACGTGGCCTCCCTAGCCTGCAGTTTAGATAGTATGTGTGTAAATGTGACACTGGTACCAGTAGTCTTCATGAAATTTTGTGCTGTCTATGGATAATATTTGCATGCTGCCGGGGAGAAGGAGCATAAGCCAACTAAGCTTCTGCTGCAATACAAGCCACAACACCATCTGGATACCACTATCATCACTTATCAGTTGATATGTTGGTACAGACTTATAATTACATCATTGAACTTTAACCCATGCCCGGAACCAAAAGGTATAACTTCCCATAATCATGCTCTATTTCAACTGAGGGAAAGGGCCATGAGACAGAGTTCTTGCCTGGACAGCTGAACTCTTCACAAATTTTGATTATACCAAATTGCTGCAAATATCTTATAATCACTTGGTCAAATACAGCTATACCTATTAAATAATAATAATAATAAAAGTAAATTGTTGCATCTTTGGTTTCTAAATGCATGACTAAACATAATTACTGCACAAAATGTATGAATGTCTCCACTAATCAATTTTTACAGATAGCTGAAAGACAGGAATCTTAAAAAATGAGCAGTGGTGGGATCAAGAAGGTTAAACGGATTTACAGTCCATAGAACAATTAGGTTTTGTGTAGGACAGTGGAGGGTATAAGTTAAGAAAATACTGTGAGAAGAATGGATATGTTGTGAGGATATCCCAATATACTAACATAATATGGAGTAGTTTGAGGGGTGAGGGGGACAGCGGAAAAATAATAGAGTTCTGTTGAGGAGGAAGCTGTCTGAACTCCTAGTATAACTACACTGTGTGAACGAAAGTATTAGGACACTCCTATGTAACATGGAATTGACCAGCAGAAGTCATGAGAGGCTGACCCACCAGTATAAAAGGAGGCAGGCACTGTTGTGTTGCCAGTAGAAAAGCAATAATAGCAGAATGCATTGGTCAGGAGAGCTCGGTGACTTCAAACATTGACTAGACATTGGGTGTCACCCATATGACAAATCCATCCCGTACATTTCAATTCTTGTACAACTGTCCAAGTTGAATGTTGTTGATGCGATTGTCAAGTGGAAAAGTGAAGAAACAACGACAGCTAAACTAAGACTAGGCAGCCGTCATGTACTGATGGATAGGGATAGTCAAGCATTGTGGAGGGTGGTTGTAAAAACTGCATGAAATCGGCAGAAGGAATCACTCATGAGTTCCAAGGTGCTACCAGCAGTTCAGCTAGCACAGTGAAATAAAAAAGAATGGGGCACAGTGATTGAGAAGCCACACGTTTCTGTAGTGAATGCTACACAACACTTGAGGTGGTGTAAAGAAAAACACCACTGAACAATAGGTGATTGGAAGTGAGTGATTAGGAGTGATGAATTATGCTATACCCTGTTGTAATTGGATGGCAGGGTTTAGGTTTGGCGAATGCATGGAGAATGTTATGTGCCATCATGTGTAGTGCCAACAGTGAAGTACAAAGATACTGATGTTATGACATGGGGGTGTTATTTGTGACTAGTGTGTGGTCCATTAATGTGCTGAAGAGAATGCTAAATGCAGAAGGATATGAACACATTTTATGGTAAGTGTACTGCATCAATTAGAGGAACACTATGGATGGTTGACTGAATCAGCTGACAACTCATCTTCTCATAAACCAGCATATGAGGCAATAGTTCGTGGATAACAACGTTCCTGAAATGGACTGGCCTGCCCAGTCTCAACCTGAACCGAATGGAACATCTTGGAAATGAGTTAGAATGTCACTCCAGACCTCAGCATCCACCATCACTACATTCTTTGGTTTCATCTGTTTAGGAAGAATGGCTGCCATTCCTCCACAGAGATTCAGACACCTCTTTGTTATGAGATTTAAAAGTTTCCGAGCGTACATATTGTTCCACCAAATTTTGGGCGAACTGCCGGAAGTTTGCAACTTCCTGCCACAATATTTCGGTGCAGAGTCTTCTGTCCATCTTCAGGTGATACTGGCGAAAACTCCCTGAACTCTGGTATTTCAGGCCTCTCTGGCACATGTGTGGTAGATTCACTTGGCGTTGCGTGTGCATTACTTGAGTGAATTTGATTCTGCTGTGCCGCGCGCCCTCTGTGGTGAAAACTTGCTGCATCAATATCAATTCGATTGTCTTCCCACAGTTCCATCACAGAACTATGCCAGCTAGGGAGGACACAAAGTTTTTCGACAATTGGATTCCATGCCGAATTCAATTGGTAACCGCCATCACGATTAATAGGAGACTCATTGCCAGACAGCCATATTTCCATGGATTCATTAATAATAGAAGTCCAAAAGTTAAACGTATGGGCCACAATTTCTGTTTCATTGTAATCCATGGCATGACCAGTGGAAACACAGTGTTCGGCGATGGCAGACTTACAAGGCTGAAGAAGACGAGTATGCCGCTGATGTTCTACAATGTGATCCTGCATAGTACGCATCATTTGACCTATATAAGATTTGCACATTCACACGGAATCCTGTAAACACCTGCCCTGCGCAGCTGTAGGTTGTCTTTGACAGATCCTGACAGTGATGAAATTTTTGCAGGAGGGCGAAAGATTGCTTTTACTTTCTATTTTCTTAGTATTGTGACTATCTGTGCTGAAATATTACCATTATATGGTAAATAGGAAGTCGTTTTAAAGGCCCCTTCCTCTTCTTTGCTCTGTTGTTTACGGGTCTGCAGCACTCTCTCCACTTGCTGGGATGAATACCCATTCTTCAGAATTACAGTCTGCAGGTGCTCCAGTTCCATTTGCAAGCTATCGGTGTCAGAGATGATGTGGGCTCAGTGAATCAATGTCTTCAAAACACCCATCGTTTGTAGAAAGCCCACTCACACAGCCTTTTACTTGCAAGCTGCTAGTTGCTACCATCCGGCACAAATGATGGGTGTTTCGAAGACATTTATTCACCGAGCCCATGTCATCTCTGACACCGATAGTTTACAAATGGAGCTTGAGCACCTGCAGACTATATTTCTGAAGAATGAGTATTCATCCCAGCAAGTGGAGAGAGCGCTGCAGACCTGCAAATGACAGAGCAAAGAAGACAGACCGAGCGAGGTGGCGCAGTGGTTAGACACTGGACTCGCTTTCGGGAGGACGACGGTTCAATCCCGCGTCCGGCCATCCTGATTTAGGTTTTCCGTGATTTCCCTAAATCACTCCAGGCAAATGCCGGGGTGGTTCCTCTGAAAGGGCACGGCCGACTTCCTTCCACATCCTTCCCTAAACCGATGACCACGCAGTCTGGTCTCCTTGCCCAAACAACCAACTAACCAAAGAAGAGGAAGAGGCCTTGAAAACCTCTGCCTATTTACCATATATTGGTAATATTTCAGCACAAATAGGCAGAACTCTAAGAAAATATAAACTGAAAACAATTTTTCGCCCTCCTCAAACATTTCGTCACTGTCGGGATCTATCAAAGACGACCTAGAGCTGCACAAGGCAGGTGTTTACAGGATTCCGTGTGAATGTGCAAATCCTATGTAGGTCAAATGATGCATACTGTGCAGGATCGCATTGCAGAACATCAGCGGCATACTCGTCTTCTTCAGCCTTGTAAGTCTGCCATCGCCGAACACTGTATTTCCACTGGTCATGCAATGAACTACAATGAGACAAGAATTGTGGCCCATATGTCTAACTTTTGGACGTCTATTATTAATGAATCTGTGGAAATATGGCTGTCTGACAATGAGTCTCTTATTAATCATGATGGCTGTTACCAACCGAATTCGGCATGGAATACAATAACCGAAAACTTCGTGACCTCTGTAGCTGGCGTAGTTCTGTGATGGAACTACAGGAAGACAATCAAATTGATATCGATGCGGCGAGTTTTCACCATACAGGGCGCGCGGCACAGCAGAATCGAATGCGCTCAAGTAGCACATGCGCGACTCCCAATGAATCCACCACACGTGTGCCAGAGGAGCCTTAAATACCAGAGTTCAGGGAGTTTTCGCCAGTATCGCCTGAAGATGGCCAGAAGACTCTGCGCTGAAATATTGTGGCAGGAAGTTGCAAACATCTGGCAGTTCACCCGAAATTTTGTGGAACACCTCTTTGTTAGTATCCCCAGAAGAGCTCAAGCGGTCATAAAGGTGAAGGGTGGACACATGCCGTAGTAATGCCACTAATACAGTCCCTGGCTAATTTATTAGATGCATTACAGTTTGTAAGCAAATTTTGATTTATGTCTAACGAAATTTTTTTATTTTAATACATAGATTGTGATAAAATGATTATATAATTACAACAGAAATTAAAATATTGTGAAAGTGGAAACATTTTTTTAATATCTTGTTGAGCCACCTTTTGGAGCTATGAGAGCCTTAATACGATGTGGCATGCTTTCAATGCAGGTCTGTACTGTGTCCTGCATTGGTGGATGATGATGCCACACATGGATGATCTTCCCTAAGAGCTGTGTTTTTGTTGTGATGACTTCTTTTGTCACCTTCCTCTTCATTAGTTCCCATACATTTTCTGTGGGGTTCACGTTGGGACTATTACCTGGCCAGTCTAACAGAGGGATAGTTTGTGCCTTCATAAAGGATTTAACTGACCTGGCTGTGTGACAGGGAGCTCCATCCTGCCCATTTGGGAACCATTCTCTGATCTGTGGTATTAACTGTTTTTGCAAGACTTCCACGTACTTGTCTTGCCCAATTATGCCACGTAAAGACATCCTGTACCCTTGCCACAGATGACAGACCAAATCATCACCTTAGTTATGTCTTTTATGGCCTGAATAATGCAGTTGGGATGAAATTTTTCTCCCGTTCAACAGCACACATACAGAGATTTGTTAGTTAAAATTTCAAACATGCTTTCATTACTGAAGCATACCTGTAAAAATCAAGAAACATAATTAATATACTATGAATACATAGGTTATATCATATCATAAATAATAATTTTAGAGTTAAATTACTGATCTCCAGAAGTCCAAATCCTTATCACACCACTGTTTAGCCCACTTCAGATGCTTTGCTTTCATTGTGGCTGTTAACATTGGTTTTCCAGCGGGTCGACAGGCCTTGAAACCAATATCCTTCAACTCTCTGCAAACAGTGTGTTTGGATGCATTCACATCGGTCTCTTCCAGTTGAGATTTTGTGTGTTTCATTGTTGCAAATCTGTTTTGTAGGCAAATTCTTGTGAGAAATCTTTCTGTTCTTGGGGTGAAAATTAGTTTTCTTCCACTTTTATTGTTCCTTCTAGGGCTCAAGTCTTTGCCTGAATCAATTTTCTTCTTTATTTGCCTCACGCTAGCTTCTGATATTTCCAACCTTCATGAAATTTCACGATTGGTATACATTTTCGTATTATCGAGGGCGTTGACCTCAGCTTTTTTACATTGTGAAATGCCCCCTCTTTTACCCATTTTTAAAGGTCACAATTACTAATATCTGGCTGTTAAACAATCAATTGTGATATCAATATTATGAAATTGATAATCAAATTGAACAAAGTATTACACCAGTTATACATGAGAACACCACTGAACTGGTCCTTTCCTGTATGCTGTACTCTGCACATTGATACCTAAAATAAGTCAACAATCCAGTGTCACATACCAACAACAGATACAAAATTCAACAATATAATAAGTGCCCTGAATAACAGTCATAAATTTTCTGATTAATTGCAGTAAATATAGTTAGTACTCATTGTGTAATTATTACAAATAACATTAAAAATGTGCAGTGCATCTAATAATTTGGCCAGGGACTGTAGGTGTCTGGATACTGTTGATGAGATATTGTATTTTACTGATTTTCATTAATTCAGAGAGAGTTTCTTTAATAAGCCTTTGGCCAATAACTTTCAATGCTCAATGGCAGTCAACTTGCTCTCCACCTCCACTACAACCCTCCTTATCAGATGTGAAGACCTTTAATAATAATAACAATAATAAAACGGTGACCTTGTCACTAGCTCCCTGTCCATACTGAAGATCAGGGAGAGAAGAAAATGAAATGACAACTAATACATGGAACTGTCCATCCAGATAACTACATTATGCTTACCAGTCTATGAGATTGGTCCCTTACAGACTTTGTCTATTACAATCACCTTGAACAAAATGAGAAAGTACACTGAAAGGCAGTTTGCCTTCTCATATTATCATATTGTCAAAATGCTTGTTAAAAAAGTGTTGAAGCTCTTTCTTAATATGTAATGGGAGATTCAACTTCTGTGTATCTTATGACAATATTTCAGCACTAGGATTGTGCTAATATTAATTGGTTTCATCATTGATAGTGACAATGTGTGTGCTTGTACAAAGTCTGTATCTTCAAATTACAATCACTTTCAGACACACAAACAGCTGATGTCAATCTGGAGTTGCAAAATACAAATCAGTTTCGTAGTATTAATTGGTTCATATTTATCTTTCTTCATAATGCCCATCAGTTTTGTGGTTAATAATGCCCATTGCAGAAGTAGGTGGTAATTCTTATGTCAGTCATACTTTTTGATAAGTTACATGATGCCCCTGGAGTGTTAAAAATGATGAGTTCTTCAGGGCAACCACAACCCACAGGAAAATATTCCACTTAGTCATAAATTTATCAAACGGCTATGAAATGGCTCTCTTTTGGTAGAAATCACTGCATCTCACTGAGGAACTATAGTTTTGCAAACTAGGGTAAGGAGAGCATTGTTGTTGTTGTTGTTGCTGTTGCTGCTGCTGCAAGAGAAGGAAGATCAGAGTTTAACGTCCTGCTGACAGCGAGGTCATTGGACCCGGTGTTGCTATTGTGATCGTAAGCATGCCTCACGCATGCTCCATCTCAGGCGAGAGATGCTGTAGTTGTCAGTCATGTGTGCATGAGGTGTGCTTGCTTGTGTGTGTGAATGGTGTGTGCCTCTCTTTTACTGATGAAGGCTGTGGCTGAAAGCTTTAAGTAAGTGTCTTCTCATTTTACTTGTCTGCAACTTGCGTGTCTTTAGCATAACATTAAGATAGTGATGAATTTGAGCCCAGTGTTAGTGCCACCATCAGAGTTATTTACGCAGCCAGAACTTAATGACTTGATCAATGAATTGAACTTATCAAAAGAAAGTGCAGAAGCAAATTGCAAATTCAAAAATCTTTTCGCATTTGGGACTACTTTTGTGAAGTATGGAATAAGGGAACAGGATATCATATCTTTCTTTTCCAAACACAAGTCTGTGGTTTACTGCAGTGATATATCAGGACTGGTAGAGTGGCTTGGTGTCGACTATCAGGCGTCTCAGTGGAGACCTTTTATTGACTTCATGCAGTCAAGCTTAAAGCATGTGTTGCTCCACAATGGAAATCACCTTGGGTCTATTCCTGTTGTCCGTTCCATTCACATGAAAGAACTTACGAAAGTATTAAGTGTCTGCTGCAGTGCATTAATTACAAAGATCATCAGTGGCTTCTGTGTGGTGACTGAGATGATAAGCATGTTAGTGGGCTTTCAAATGGACTATGCCAAACATTCTTGTCTGTTGTCTTGTAATGCATATATGCATTCCCTTCACATGTTTAAGCCAAGTATTACGCACATTTATGTGATCGGGAATGCTCAGTAGCAGCCAGGCTACATGTACATTTAACAATCAAGCATCAGCAAGAGCATTAGTGATGAAATCATAGGAGGCAATGTTGTGCAACCTTAGTAGGGACAAGATCCGACTATTCGGGAGTAGGATCTTACAATCTGAGACAGTGTTCCGAACAGCGGAGGAGTAGTACTCAAGCGTCAACTTTAGGTTACAATATCTCCGGATGTAATTAACATTTTACAATGCAACAAACGGCACTGATTACGTATTTGTTTATATGTTCAGATGTGCTAACAAAACTAACGGGGTTCCATTTAAAAAAAACGTAGGTTTGTGTTAAAAAACATACTTCCGTGCATTTTTTTATTGGAATCGGTTCGTCAGTATTTGATGTGCTTTACGAAATATATCCAGCGGTAACGTTAGGTGACTCACCCTGTATATATATAAAAGTGAGAGAAATGTCCTTATTGGCTGAGGGAGAAAGGGGGGTCTCTCTTGTCCTTCAGGAAGACAGGGCGAGTCAGTCGTGAGGAGCCACTCAAAACGCACGGTCGAGTAACCAGGGCGGCTCTAAAAGAATGGTCACGAGTGCATATTTCGGATGTTAAACAAGATATAAAGTGAAGTGATTAATTGTAAGAACGCCACGTCTCGTGGGCAGTGTCTATTATTATGTACAGTCAGAAAACAGTGTTAATGTGTGGAAAGGGTCGAATATAACGGCATAGTCCAGAGCCGCCATATTGCAAATACTGATTCTGTGATGTGTGTGACAAAGCAATTTCTGTATTAAAACAAGTATACTACAAACATTGTTGACAATTAACGACTGGCATCCCTAAACACTCCACTTCAGCAGGATCACCACCTACATGGAACCTAGCGACTGAGCGCTACTACTGAGTGACGAGGGACTTTATGAAGCAGCAAGACACCAGGTTAGTGATACCTCCCAGAGAAGTACTTCCTTCTCGCTACAATGCCAATGAGGGTGTTGTAGTCTGAATTGAACTTTTGTGCAAGGATTGAGTTTTGGCAATGGAAAGAATGGCCATCCTGAATATCTCTGTCTGCTGGTTACATGAATATCAAACATGAGATGCTTGTGGAATGTAACAAAATATTATTTCTTCCAAAACATATTAAATTGGGAATTATGTCCCAGTTTGTGCATACAATGGTTAAGAATGGTAACGCCTTCAAATATACCTGCATGTCATTTACAACTTGCGGCTGATGTATTTACTGGACCTGAGAAAAGAATGTTACAATATTATCCACAATTTGAGAATACTATGACACAAGTTGAGAAACAACCATGGACAAGTTTCAAAAATTTTACTGAAAACTTCCTTGTAACTACATGAGTCCACAGTACAAACAAATGGTTCAAGAACTGTTTGAAAACGTGCAACTTGAGTATTACACTGCATTTCTTTACATTCTCACATAGACCATTTCCCTCACAATCTTGGAGTTTACAGTGAGGAACATGGTGAACACTTTCACCAAGGCTTAAAGGACATTGAAAAATGGTATTATGGGGTTTGGATTTGTTGTTCTCTGAAAAAGAGTCAACATCCTTAGAGAAGGTTAAGGTAAAATGGTTAAACGAAAAAAAACTCTTCCCTACACACTGAAATCTGAATGTGTTACTTATTCGTTTATTTTTCCATTGTTTCTTGTAAATTATTGATAGTAATTTGTAAGAAATAATATGACTGAAAAAATGTGATGTATAATTAAAAATGTATGTGGATGCACAAATTATTATCCTTATTTGCAAGAAAATGTGATGTGATGCCAAAAAGTCTGATAACATATTCGCTTTCAACACCCCAAAAGTATGAAAAACCATTATTCAAAACCAAAAAATCATTTAAAAGATTTTAAAATGCAGAGCAGTGTTATTAATGACTACCAGTTTCAATCTGGTCTGCAGGTTGACACCTAAGTTGGAAAAGGAAAGAGAGATGACAAAACAAAAATTAAAAACATGTAATGTTGTAAACAATACCATCAAAGGAATCACAAATAACGTCATGAAACCCACATATACCTTGTGCCAGAAGGTGTAGTTTGTCAATAGTGCTATGAATGACATAAAACCAACAAGATTCAGTGATAGAAAAAAAAAAAAAAAACTTATAGTCAGTCACATGATATGCACACATGATTGGCTAGTATAGCAATATAGCGTAAAAGAGATTCTTCCATCATAAAATAAAAATAATTAAAAAGATTAAAAACATGTTAACCTAATACATTTCAGTACGTTGATAAGTTATAAAGTAAAAGATAAAATACAAATGTAGGAAATAACTCATTTAAAGAAATAAGAGCAAATAAATTATCTGAAAATCATTTCAAAGTGTATGTCTCAAAGAAATGTGTACACAATATAATAAAGTACCAAGCGGACTTTTCCAGTTTATTAACAGATTATATTTTTCTCAGGTATGCAGCCAGATCATGCAATCATCTGAACACAATATTTTTATGGTCCACCTGGCCACCCTGTTCAGCTGACAACACTGTATGCTAACCTCACTGGAACTGATTGATAACATGCACGGTGGCCCTTCTGTAAGCCGCAGAAGGCCAACAGTGCAAGCGCCAGAAATGAATGTTGCTGCTCCCTAGTGCAAGTGAACTTACAGCACCCCAGTGGTGACAGTTGGAAAGAAACAATAAATCGTAGTCATGTACCACTGTCAATACATTCTGCCAGCTGAGTCAACAACATTTTCTAATATCAGATGAAACAGCATTCCCAGTCTGGCTTAAAGGGTAACATTTGTTTCTATTGATTATGTTGTCTGGAAATCTAATTTTGATAGGATCCTTTAAAACACAGTCCCAATCATGAGATGTAGGGGCAACCATTTTTGTCTCATCAAATATCATTCTGTGCTCTATGTAACATAGTGCTCCACCACCTCAGGTTGTTCAGGTTGCATGAAGCGTGTGTGGTGATGGTACTCAGTACACTTGTGTTGAGTGGTACAAATTGATTGGCCAATATACAATTTCCCACAGTGGCGAGGGATTTTATAAACATCAGGCTTCTTCAATCCTATGTCATCTTTTACTGAACCAAGGAATGCTCTAACCTTGGCTGGCAGATGAAATACACTTTTGATATATTTTTAAAATTCTTCCTAATTTTGAAGCTATGCCCCCAGCATATGATAGAAAAGTTGCTGATCTACAGGTTTTCTCATGAGGTTCTGGTGCAAGTCCAAACTGGTCTATCTGTGTAGCTATTCTGACTTAACATGAGCTTAAGGTGATCAAGCTCTTGTGTCAAATTCTGAGCATCTGAGATGGCATACACCCTCTTTACCAAAGTCTGCACGATCCCTGTGTGTTTATACAATGAATGGTATCTCACTGCATGCATTACTGGTCTGTGTGCATAAATTTTTCAACAAACACTGTGTCCTAGTGTCCCATTGTCCTTTCTATAGACTGATATTTCTAAAAACAGAAGCTTTCCATCCTCTTTGACCCCCACTGTGAACTTGATGCTGGGGTGAAGGCATTTAAAATGATCCAGGAAACAATTAGGAGTGTGAATTCTTTGTGGACATACCATAAACATATTGTCAACATACCTCCAAAGACAGGAGGATTTTAAAAATGCCATCCTCTGCACTCTGTCTTCAAAATCTTCCATAAATAAGTTGGCAACTATGGGGGATAATGGGCTCCCTATAGCCACTCCATCAGTTTGCACAAAATAGTTTTCACTGAATAAAGAAATATATCGATGTCAACACATGATGACAAAGCTTTTTCATTTCCATGTCCAGTTTTTCATTAATTAACATCAAGGATTCTTCAAGAGAAACCCAGGTAATTAGCAGCACTACACTGAGGCTCACAAGCAAATCTGATGGACCAAGACACAGAGACTCCAACCACTGGATAAAAATCATAGAATTGGAAATATATTCACATTTTCTTCTTTGAGGGCTAAGAACAGATGCTAAATACTTAGCCAAGTTGTAAGTGTTCATGCCCAAATCACTCATGATGAGACATAGTGCAACTCCTCCTTTGTGAACTTTTGGGTAAACCATATAATCTCATAGGTATGCAGGATGATGTTTTTTAAACACATCATCAGATAATTAACTCTTCTTGAAAAGTGATAGTGTCTTCTGTTTTATTAATTCAGTTGTGGTATTCTGCAATCCATTGTATACCAAGCCCTTAAGTAAAATATACATTTTGCCCACATAATCATCCTGAGAAAGAGAAACCAGTGCATTACCTTTTGTCTGCTAATAGGATTAACAAATAAAAATTGTCTCTCATGGATCAGATAGCTGCCCTTTTGATGGAGGAGATATTACTCAGCAGGGGCAGAGCCTGATGCTGCATATGTGAAACCTCTTGTCTGATGACCTAGGATTGAGGAAGCCCATTTGAGCCGTGGTAAAAATTTGCTGTTTTGAAGAGCGCGCTGCAGTGCGTAGTGTAAAGCAGTCGCCTTCCGTTTCTGGCAGTGGCACCGCTGTGGCAATCACAGCTTTGGTGTCTCCCTCTGGTGGGAAAGGGGAAAAGTTGCCTCTTCATGTGCATTTAAGGGGCGCTATCAGCTCGCTGAGCGGGCAGTTGGAGACGGACCAGCAGTTAAGTCGGCGAGTCGGTCAGTCTGTCAGGTTGAGAGAGGCTAGTCAGTTGGTCAGCTGGCTCAGTGTGGGACCGTCAGAGTCTGTCTGTCATCCAGAGTGCTAGTATGGGTTAGGCTGCCAGTCTGCTCGAGTTAGTCTGGGCAGTGGTCGTTGGCAGTTGCATCGATCGGCTGGTCGGTCGCACGCTGAGACACGGGATGACTTGTCTGTCTTGGGCATGGCGCGTGTGAGGTCGCCACATCAGTCCAGTTGGCCACGCCATGTAGCGGGAGCAGTGGCTTCATGGCCGACGCAGGAGCAGCAGGGAACAGCCCACAACGTCGGACTGGCCGGTGCGAGCTGCGACACCGTGAGACGGGAGATCAGCGCGCCTTCCTACGTCCATTGAAGCGGCTGGAGCGGCGGTTGAGGAGAGTGTTTTTGGAGGTGCTGCACCAGGTCTTCGCCAGACATCGCAGTTTACTAGAAGTTAAGTGATTCATGATATCTTGTTTCATTTACTTGTTAAATTCTACTTGTTTTCTTGGTCAGTCTCTCATCCCCAGCTTGCTCATCTGTCCCTCGTTCGCATTTGTTAGGCAGTTAGTGTCTGTCTGTCTGTCTGTCTGTCTGCTGTATGTTAATAGTTACCTCTGTCATGTTTGTCGGATTTGGTGTTAACAAATTTATTGCTTAAAGTGTAAAGGCCGAATTTCTGAAATATGTTTTTATCTGGCCTATCATCTTGAGAGGTGGTATATGTGTAATGTAGAGCATGTTGGTACATTTTATGTAAAACTGCATTGTATTGATTTTATTTAAATGGTCATTTTAGTATATAAAGTTGCCACCCTTCCACCGTAAGAGTTCCTTTAAAAACAAGTTGCACTTTCAGTGGCAAATATTTTTAATGTGAGTGTTTTGTATCATTTCCATCACTCCTATGGGATGCATAGTTTATGTGTTTGTGTGAGTTGTTAAAATTTTTAGTTTAAAGTAATCTGGTGTGTTAGAGATTTGCGCCAGTGTAGTCTTTCACAGGTTGTTGTGAGTGGTCATGACTACGGCCATGTTGTTAAAAGGGAGTGGCAAGTTTCTCAGCCCGAAAGCTCATGTTATTTATGGCTCTGAATAACTTGTAACTTGATATTTACAGGGTGCTTTCTGATCATAATTTTTAAATCTGTTAAATAAAGGCTTTTAGGAATAAAATTCCCATTTATTAAAAAAAAATTTAATTTGTGTCATCAGTTACCCATTGGCAACTACTTCCACGCTCACAGAGTATGATTAAATGTGTTAATGTTCTTGATGAATCGCTAGTAAATAAAGTAAATTCTTCAGAAAAGGTTTTGAAAGTAAATTCACAGTTCACCACTGTTTATTAAATCCCTTGCCACTGTGGGGAATTTATGTTGGCAGGACAATTCACACCATTCTGCACACATGTACTGAGCAGCATATCCACACACAATTGATGAAGCATGAGAAATCTCTGGAGGTGGAACAGACACAAACACTTTGCCCTTAATCTTACCATTCAGGCAGCATTTTAAATAGAGACAGTGGTTATGCTTTAAGCAAAATTTGGAAACTTTTTTATCTGCCATTATAAATGGTGATCATTCAACTAGCTGGCAGAATATGTTGACAGTGGTAGTCGATAGCGATTCACTGGTTTTTGCCAACTTTCACCACTGGGGTGCTATCGGTTCACTCGCACTAGGGGGCAACAGTGACAATTCATAGCACACATCCTTCCATGTATATAAAAGAGCCACAATTTATGGTATCAAATGGTCACTTGAGAAGAATATTGAAAGACCTTTTATGTTCCTGTAAAATGTGATTTTTTTTTACATAGATATAACATAAAATGGTAAGTGGAGTCACAGTACAAATATTAGATCTATTTAGGTGTGTCTGCTTGTAAAGTTGTATAATCCAATGAATGGAGGAATAAATAACATAAATTCAGGGTGCCAATTCTTCTGGAAAACCTGGAATTCTCAGGCAATTACATTTTACATGGAAAAAATCAGGGAAATCTCATGGAATTTGTGAAGACCACAACAACAACAACAACAACAACAACAACAACCAAGCATTGATACTGGATTTTATTGAGTTTTCTAAATCAAAAATTTTAAAATACTTAATATTTCAAAGTGTGTTAATTATAATTATGCATATTATTCCAGATAAATTACCGATGTTTAAAAACTGTGGTTAAACTACTGCTTATGGCTGGTATATAGCTCAGCTGAGAGGAAAGAAAGGTCATTATTGTTGTATGCTGCCCCGTCCCCCTTCCCCCAGTTCACTATTAATTTATCAGGAGCTTCTAGACACCATCTTCCTCCTCGCCCTGGAATTCCGAGGAAATTTTATTCCAAGTTTGAGTGGTGACATTGTTCGATAAGAACTAAGTGGACTGCCCCATGAGACGCAGTCATTGTTGAGGTGGGGCAGCTTGTGTATCTCAATGATAAAGATAGCCATGCCATATCCACAACCAAACTGGAGGGGTATCTGTGGAGAGGCTAGACAAATATGATGTTTTTGAGGAGGGGCAGCAGCCTTTACAGTAGTTGCAGAGGCAACAATGTGGATGATTGACTGATCTGACCTTGTGACACCAGCCAACATGGCCTTGCTATGTTGATACTGTGAATGGCTGAAAGCAAGAGGACACTACAGCCATTACCTTTCCTAAGGACACACAGCTTTACTGTATGGTTAAATGAAGATGGCATCCTCATGGGTAAAATGTGCCGGAGGTAAAATAGTACCCATTTGGATTTCTGGGTGGCTTCTGCTCAGGAGGATGATGTCATAAGGAAAAACAAAACTGCCATTCTGTGGACTGAAGCATATAATGTTAATTACTTAATCAGGTAGGTAGATTAGAAAATTTAAAAAGAGAAATGGATAGTTTGAAGTTAGATATGGTGGGGAGCAGTGAAGTTTGGTGACATGATGAGTAGGGCTTCTGGTCAGGTGTACAGAGTTATAAATACAAAATTAAAATGAATAAGAAATTGAGAATGCAGGTAAGGTGCTAAGAGCAACATAGTGAACATGTTTTTGTAGTCGAGACAGACACAACACCAACACGCAGTAGCACAAATTCCTATGCCAACTAACTACGCAGATGATGAAGAGGTTGAATAGTAGGAAGAGTAACACAAGGAAGAATAGCAGGAGAATAGGAGAACGTGGACTGGGAAGGCGGGAGGGGGGGGGGGGGAGGGCAAGGGGGGGGGGGTGCGGGAAGAAGCGTGGTAGAATTTTGTGCCGAGCACAATTTAATCATCACTGACAATTAGTTTAGGAGCCATGAAAGAAGGTTCTGCAAGTGGAGGAGGTCTGTAGCTGCTGGAAGTTTTCATACTGATAATATGGTAACAAAGAGATTTATTATCTAGATCTCAAACAGTAGTACATTTCCAGGGGCAGATGTGGACTCTAACCATAATTTATTGGTTATCAACTGTAGATTAAAACTGAAGAATTTGCAAAAAGGGGAGCATTAAGGAACGGTTGACTGACGTGGTGAAGGAATACAGCACAAGAAGAATTGGTAGCTTTGTAAGATGAAATAGTGATGGCAGCAGATTATCGAAAACGAAAAAAATACAAGGCCTAGTAGAAACCCTTGGATATCACAGAAGATACTTGATGAAACGAGAAAATATAAAAATGCAACAAATGAAGCAGATGAGAGGGAATACAGACATCTAAAAATAAGGTGGCAGAAAGCGCAAATTGACTTAGTAGAAATGGCTGGAGGGTAAATACAAGTTCCTAAAAGCATGTATAAATAGGGAATTACAGATACCCAGATACCACCTACAGTAAATGGGAGTGTCCTATGGAAGAGAGAAACAGCTACATGAATAACAATAGCTCAGGTGGAAAACCAGTAGAAGAGAAAGCTGAAAAGTGGAAGGAATATATAGACTATAGAGGGTCTATACAAGGGAGATGAATATGAAGGCAATATTATAGAAATGGGGGAGGAAGTAGATGAAGATGAGGTGGGAGATACACTATGTGATCAAAAGTATCCAGACACCTGGCTGAAAATAACTTACAAGTTCGTGGGGCCCTCCATCGGTAATGCTGGAATTCAATACGGTGTTGGCTCACCCATAGCCTCGATGACAGCGTTCACTCTTGCAGGCATATGTTCAATCAGGGGCTGGAAGATTTCTGGGTAAATGGCAGCCCATTCTTCATGGAGTGCTGCACTGAGGAGAGGTACTGATGTTGATCGGTGAGGCCTGGCATGAAGTCAGCGTTCCAAAAAATCACAAAGGTGTTCCATAGGATTCAGGTCAGGACTCTGTGCAGGCCAGTCCATTACAGGGATGTTATTGTCATGTGACCACTCTGCCACAGGCTGTGCATTATTAACAGGTGCTTGATCGTGTTGAAAGATGCAATCGCCATCCCCGAATTGCTCCTCAACAGCAGGAAGCAAGAAGGTGCTTAAAACATCAATGTAGGCCTGTGCTGTGATGGTGCCACACAAAAAAACAAGGGCTGCAAGCCACCTCCATGAAAAACACGACCACACTATAACAGCATCACCTCCGAATTTTACTGTTGGCACTACACACGCTGGCAGGTGAAGATCACCTGGTATTTGGCATATTCACACTCTGCCATTGGATCGCCACATTGTGTACCATGATTCATCACTCCACACAACATTTTTCACTGTTCAATCATCCAATGTTTACCCTCCTTACAACAAGCGAGGCATTCTTTGGCATTTACTGGCATAATATGTGGCTTATGAGCAGCCACTCGACCATGGAATCTAAGTTTTCTCACCTTGTGCCTAACTGTCATAGTACTTGCAGTGGATCCTAATGCAGTTTGGAATTCCTGTGTGATGATGGTCTGGATAGATGTCTGGCTATTACCCATTATGACCCTTTTCAACTGTCAGTGGTCTCTGTCAGTCAACAGACGAGGTCGGCCTTTACGCTTTTGTGCTGTATGTGTCCCTTCATGTTTCCACTTCACTATTACGAGTGGATCTAGGGATGTTTAGAAGTGTGGAAATGTCATATACAGATGTATTACACAAATGACACCCAATCACCTGACCACGTTCAAAGTCTGTGAGTTCTTCAGAGTGCCCCATTCTGCTCTCTCACGATATCTAATGACTACTGAGGTCGCTGATATGGAATACCTGACAGTAGGTGGCAGCACAATGCACATAATATGAAAAATGCATGTTTTTGGGGGTGTCTGGATACTTTTGATTACATAGTGTACAATACTGTAAGAAGAATTCGACATAGCACTGAAATTCCTAAATTGAAACAAGGCATCCAGAGTAGATGACATTCTCTGAGAACTACTGATATCCTCAGGAGTACTAGCCAAAATAAAACTATTCCATCTAGTCTGTAAGAAATATGAGACATTCAAGAAGAATGTAATAATTCCGGTTCCTAAGAAAGCAGCAATATACTAACATGAATTATTTACAGAGGAATGGAAATAACTGGTAGAAGCTGACCTTGGGGGATGTCAGTTTGGGTTCAGGAGTAATGTTGAAACACATGAGGCAACACTGAGCCTGTGACTTCTCTTAGAAGATATGTTATGGAACAGCAAACCTACATTTATAGCATTTGTAGACTTAGAGAAAGGTTTTAACAATGTTGACTGGAATACTCTCTTTGAAATTCTGAAGGTAGTAAGGTTAAAACACAGGGAGTGAAAAACGAGATGGCAATTGTAAGAGTTGAAAGGCATAAAAGAAAAGCAGTGGCTGAGAAAGAAATGAGACAGGTTTGTAGATTATCCCTAATGCTATTCAGCCTGTACATTGAGTGAGCAGAAAAGGAAGCCAAAGAAAAATTTGGAGAAGTAATTGAATTTCAGGGAGAAGACATAAAATCTTTGAGGTTTGCTGATGATGATGTAATTCTGTAAGAGACAGTAAAGGATCTGGAAGTGGGGTTGAATGGAACTGACAGTGCCTTGAAAGGATGATAGAAGATGAACATTAACAAAAGGAAAACAAGGGTATTGGAATACAGTCCAATTACATCAGGTGATGCTCAGGGAATTAGATTAAAAAATGAGATATTAGAAGTAGTAGACAACTTTTGCTATTTGGGCAGTAAAATAACTGATGATGGCCAAAGTAGATAGGATATAAAATGTAGACTGACAATAACAAGAAAAGTGTTTATGAAGAAGTGAAATTTGTGAACACTGACTACAAATGTGTTAGGAAGTATTTTATGAAGGTATTTGTCTGCAGAGTAGCCTTGCAAACAAGTAAAACATGGATGATATGTGGTTCAACCAAGAAGAGAATAGAAACTTTTGAAATGTGATGCTGCAGAAGAAAACTGAAGAGTAAATGAGTAAATTGCATAACTAATGAGGAGGTAGTAAGTAGAATAGGGGAGAAAAGAAATTTATGGCATAACTAGACTAAAAGAAGGGATCATGTGATAGAATACTTTATGAGATTTCAAGGAATTTCCAGTTTAGTATTTGAAGGAGCCATGGGGGTAAACATCGCAGAGAGAGATCAAAAGACAAGTACAGTTAGTAGATTCAAGCGGATGTGGGTTGCAACAGTTATTTGGAGATGATGAGACTTGCACAGGATAGAGTAGTGTGGAGAGCTGAATCAAACTAATCTTTGGACTGAAGACCATAACAACATCAACAAGTACTACTACTACTCTAAGGGGAACAATGATGCTTCGAACCTGACTCAGTGTGGAATGACTTTGATGGTGGCTGAATTTATATTCACTCATACTGATTGAACTCGAGTGTGGCTTACTGATGATTGAGTGCACCATTTTTTGTTCATGGTGCCTATTTAGAGACTAGCATATGAAAGTTTTCATAAAAAATTAAAATACAGAAAAATTAAAAATTCAATAATAACAGAAAATACCTTTAGACATTTGATAATGTTTTTTTACTAACTGCTGCCTCTGTATTCTTCAGATGTCATTAATATTAGGCTTTATTTTCTCTTCATTTTCTAGTAAAGCCTGCCAAGAGCTATTTTTTATGTCTGTGTGCAGCTGCTAACTGACAGTTTACCTAGAGAGTGTGGTTGTTATGATGTTATTAGTTCTGACACTAGTCATCAGGCAAATTTGCCTGTTAAGTCTTGCTATTAGTGATTGTGGATATCACTCTCTACAGTATAGGCAATGATTTGGCAGACTCTGAATACATTTGTTCCACTTCTAATCCTCAGAATTCTATGCTTCTATATAGGATAACAATTAAATTGTTATGGCATATTCTAGTCAACAACACCTACTCACATCACAAATTATACTCATTCCCCTTCCAGCACTCCATTCCTCAATAGAGGCAATACTTGTGTTATTATATACTTGACACTACTTGAATATACCATTTTTTAAAAGCACACATAATTGGGTCCCTTTATTCACCCATGAACAAAAGACATTGTATGAATGTAGTCAGTTCATAGCCAGGTCTAGTTACAGTAAAATTTCTTATAGTTAACTTGTTTACAAACTTACATATAAATAAAATCATCTAACATCAGTATATGTAAGTAATTTAATTTTTTTTCGTATTCATATATTCTTCAATATTATAAAAGCTACATGTTATTAAAAATTGCTTTATCTGTACTCTAATGTTATGAAATTCTGTAATTTTCCGTATTGTAACAGGCAATGCACTAAAAAGTATTTTGGGTTGATAATGGACACTTTTTTACTACAGGAATTTTTTGTGGGCAGCTCTGAGAAAATCATCTCTGTTTGTTGTTTTGTAGCTGTTTAATGTTGAAAATTCCTGGTGAATTTTTAGGACACATATGCATTCATAAATGTCTAAGCTAGGAAGTGTCATTATTTTAAATTCTTTAAATATTTCCCCTCATGCCTCTCTATGGGGAACTCTTTTCATTATTCTGATAGTCCTTATTTGGAACTTGATACTTTGCTGTGCCATACCTGTACATCCCCAGAAGATCACGCCATATTTAAGCAAGCTGTTGACCCAAGCATAATAGGCACAGAACAGTGATCCATTGCTGCAACATTCCCAATTCTTAGCATGTAATAGTTTTTTATTCAAAGCTTCCAGATACTTCTATGGAGCTTATGTAATAGTATGGTTCCCTAACTCAGCTTTTACACTGCTTATAACTGTACTTATAATGTTACTGAAAGTCAACCATACCATTTTTTCCTTGTATGTGACCAAATTGTTATACCCAAACCAATTTCCTGTCTCATTTATCATCTTAGAGATAGTGGATGTCCATATCACATTGTTTGGAAAGCCACCCATTTTGTGCATTTTCAGCTCTTAATGCGGCACCTCATTTTATTCCACTTTTGAGCTCCTAAATGTACAGTGTATCCCAAAACTTTATCGTCAAAATTATACAGATGACAGAAGATCTTGAATGGAGGATTTTGAGATAAGAAATAAATGTTCAGTTATGTATAGGCCCTACTGATCTAGTAGTGGGTGGGAGGCACATATTTAAGAGCTGAATATGTTTTATAAGAAGCGTCTACCTGCAGCACAGACATTTGTGTCACTACTTTGAGAAATAATACATAATCATCTGTGATGTGGCCACATTAGAGTTAACCACTGTTTACCATTCATGACTGGCTTGTTTAAGACGGAGTTTCAATTTGCAGACGTGCATTGAATGTATGAAGCAGCAGGATGTAGTGCTTGTAAAGGAACAATACACTCATAAAAGTTCTACAGTATCCATCATTCAAAGAAGAAGAAATTTTTCGTTGTGTACTGGACATTCAAGACATTATTTTCGACAAGGAATGTAACATATAAGAGATGTGAGGTCAGACTTCCGTAATCCATCTGAGTCAGTGGTCGTCAAACTGCAACCCCCACGGGCCACACGTAGCCCTAGTCAAGTATTCCTGCAGGCTTTGGTTCTCAGCTGTATTTTATAACCAACAGCCGAATCCAAAAACAAGTAACGTTAAGAACTTCTTAAGAGAGGTTTTTTTGCTCAGTAATTGTTGTCAAACCGGTGCGCGGCAATTTAAAATTCTTTTGCTCTATATTGGAGGATTTTGATATCACAAACATGGCTAATCATTGTCAGCAACTACACAATAATTTTATTCGTCGAAGGAGTCAGTTACAGCCAGCAGCTAACGTTTAATAGCTTCTGAAGGAGGATAACTTACGTATATCCGAAACCAGTAACGGTTAAATACTTACCAGTTGGATCTGTTAACTGTACCCAAGGTTATTTAGAAGGGACTGTACCAGATCTCTTCGTCAAATCTGGAATTATAGGAGCCGCGCCTGTCATTATCATGGGCTAAGCTGTGTGCTGGGACAGATAGATGGTGGTTTAGTTGGAGTATATTCTTGTTTGTCATCCAGAGCTGAGAACTCTTGGGTGGGTGTGCCTCGTAGCGATCAGCTGCTGTGGTACAAATTTTAGCTGGAAGTACCGTGGATTGGTCAATGCGCATTATAGAGACGGCCATCTTCAAATGCGGTACATATTTGTTGCAAAGAATACTAAATTAAAATAAGGCTGTTGTAGTACAACGCAATGAATTGGAAAAAAGCTACGTTCAAAATATTTAGTAAACATTTGTGATCGTACCGCAGATTGTCTAACGCTGTTAAAAACAGGGTGAATCAACTGAAACTTCCATGGAAAGTGCTACTGATGTGCGGTTTTCATAGAATGGGTTGGTAGTCAGGGGCTTTCACTGTTAGCCAATAAACAGATTATAATAACACTTAGAAAGTGTATTTTTGTGCAAACACACAATTTTTAACTGGAACAACGCTTATTGACATTAACAAACTGTAAGTACTGTAGGGCAAATTCGAATGTCAGTGGTGTTTGTTGCAGGAGTCTAGTGTGAGTCGTTTACGAGATACCGTATCGTGAAAAGTTTGCACACCTACACTTGTTTGTGTCATTTAATCTTCGTAGTTGCTAGGTGTGATGCTATTATATTTACTTACTGTGTGCTGTGAGTTTCTTGAGTGCACTGTGACTTACTCCTCAGTTAGTGTGTGCCAGTACAAACAGTAGGTCGTGAGTGGACGATGGGATTTACCAGTGCAGAAAAAGCCGACATGCTCATGGTGTATGGAGAGTGTAGGAATAATGCAATTCGTCCTTCACGATGTATGCATCAAGATATCCAAATAGATAGAAACCATTTCGGCAATAATTTATCAACCTATCCAACCAGTTATGTGAAATGGTGGAGTAACACCTAGACAACGTAGCAGGAGGAAACCAGTAACGACAGAAAAGGGGAAGGCTAATGTTCTTGCTGTTGTTGCAGTTGATCCGCACGCTAACTCCTGCAAAATCGCACGAGGAGGTGGCAGGAATCAGGCAAGTGTCCAGCGCATTCTCCATCGAGATAGGTTACACCCCTATAACGTCTTTCCCCACCAAGGGCTGCATGGGAACGATTACGAGAATCGTGTTAACTTCCGTACATGAGCATTAAGACAGGATACTCCAGACGTATCATGTATCTTGTTTAGTGATGAAACCATATTTACCAATCATGGCCAGGTAAACTGCCGAAACATGCACTCTTGGTCTGTTGACAATCACCTGTTGACTTCGTCAGGTGGAATAGCAGCGAACATGGAGTGGAAGCGTGTGGTGTGGAATAGGGAACCATCAGCTCAAAAGCCAGTGCTTCATAGACGGAACAATGAACACGCACAAATAGTACAGCCTCCTTGACAGACCACCTTACACCGATGCTAGAAGACGTTCCTCTGCAGACTAGGAGGAACATGTGGTACCAACAAGATAGCTGTCCTGCCCATAGTGCGCCAAGTATTACAGCATGTCTTCGCGAATTGGTTCCAAATCATTTGGATTGGAAGCAGAGGACTTGCTCCTTGGCTGACTAGTTACCTGGATTTGACGCCTTTAGACATTTTTCTGTGGGGAAAGCTGAAAGACATTGTCTTCAAGGACGTACCAACTACACCCGATGATATGCAATGACGTATTACTGCATCCTGCTCATACATCTCCGCTGAAATGCTAGCACGTCTGCAGCAGTCGCTCCATACCAGTCTGGAAATGTGTGTTGCCAATGCTGGTGGTAATTTTGAACACAGCCTGTGATGGTCAGTTGTCTGGTCACTGGTCAGAATCCATGTAACTAATAATAAATGAATCGACTTCATTTACTGCCGGTACGATGGACGTGGAAGAATTATGGGCAAATTTTAAACACATTGTAAATCACGCATTGGACAAGTATGTGCCGAAAAAGTGGGTTACGGGCGGAAAAGAACCACCGTGGTTTAACAGCGCAATTCGGAGAATGCTCAGGAAGCAAAGGAAGTTGCACTCGCGGTGCAAGAAAGATCGGGAGAATGAGGACAGGCAAAAGTTAGTCGAGATTCATGCTGCTGTAAAAACAGCGATGCGCGAAGCATTCAACCACTACCACCGTCATACCTTAGCAAAAGATCTTGCTGAAAACCCAAGGAAATTCTGGTCTTACGTAAAATCGGTAAACGGGTCGAAGGCTTCCATCCAGTCACTCACTGATCAGCCTGGCCTGGCAACGGAAGACAGTGAAACGAAAGCTGAAATTTTAAATTTAGCATTTGAAAAATATTTCACGCAGGAGGATCGTACAAACATACCGCCGTTTGAGTCTCGTACCGATTCCCGTATGGAGACCATAGTGATAGACATCCCTGGGGTTGTGAAGCAGCGGAATGGGTTGAAAATAAATAAATCGGCAGGTCCTGATGGGATTCCAATTCGGTTTTACAGAGAGTACTCCACTGCATTGGCTCCTTACTTAGCTTGCATTTATCGCGAATCTCTTGCCCAACGTAAAGTTCGGAGCGACTGGAAAAAAGCGCAGGTGACGCCTGTATATAAGAACGGTAGAAGGACGGATCCTCAAAATTACAGACCAATATCCGTAACATCGGTTTGTTGCAGGATTCTCGAACATATGCTCAGTTCGAATATAATCAATTTCCTTGAGACAGAGAAGTTGCTGTCCATGCATCAGCACGGCGTTAAAAAGCATCGCTCCTGCGAAACGCAACTCGCCCTTTTTTCACATGATATCTTGCGAACCATGGATGAAGGGTATCAGACGGATGCCATATTCCTTGACTTCCGGAAAGCGTTTGAATCGATGCCCCACTGCAGACTCCTAACTAAGGTACGAGCATATGGGATTGGTTCCCAAGTATGTGACTGGCTCGAAGACTTCTTAAGTAATAGAACCCAGTACGTTGTCCTCGATGGTGAGTGTTCATCGGAGGTGATGATATTGTGGTGTCATCGCCAGACACCACACTTGCTAGGTGGTAGCTTAAATCGGCCGCGGTCCATTTAGTACATGTCGGACCCGCGTGTCGCCACTGTGTGATCGCAGACCGAGCGCCACCACAAGGCAGGTCTCGAGATACGGAATAGCACTCGCCCCAGTTGTACGACGACTTTGCTAGCGACGATACTGACGAAGCCTTTCTCTCATTTGCCGAGAGACAGTTAGAATAGCTGTCCATGGCTACGACCTAGCAAGGCGCCATTAACCGTATCTGAAGATAGTCTTATTTGTATTATCAAGAGCGATGTACCACAAGGATGGAATAAAGATAAGTGTTCGAGGAGCTGCATACTTTTCTTATTAGAATTCACTACTTATCCTGTTCCAGAATTCACGCCCGTCTGCGTTAGATAGCGTGCATTTCGGCCTCCTATATCTACAAGGTGTTGGCACATTTACCAACACATCAGATATCATCTGGAGTGCCCCAGGGAAGTGTGGTAGGTCCGCTGTTGTTTTCTATCTACATAAATGATCTTTTGGATAGGGTGGATAGCAATGTGCGGCTGTTTGCTGATGATGCTGTGATGTACGGGAAGGTGTCGTCGTTGAGTGACTGTAGGAGGATACAAGATGACTTGGACAGGATTTATGATTGGTGTAAAGAATGGCCGCTAGCTCTAAATGTAGATCAATGTAAATTAATGCAGATGAATAGGAAAAAGAATCCTGTAATGTTTGAATACTCCATTAGTAGTGTAGCGCTTGACACAGTCACGTTGATTAAATATTTGGGCGTAACATTGCAGAGCGATATGAAGTGGGACAAGCATATAATGGCAGTTGAGGGGAAGGCGGATAGTCGTCTTCGATTCATTGGCAGAATTTTGGGAAGATGTGGTTCATCTGTAAAGGAGACCGCTTATAAAACACTAATACGACCTATTCTTGAGTATTGCTCGAGCGTTTGGGGATCCCTATCAGGTCGGATTGAGGGTGACATACACTCCTGGAAATTGAAATAAGAACACCGTGAATTCATTGTCCCAGGAAGGGGAAACTTTATTGACACATTCCTGGGGTCAGATACATCACATGATCACACTGACAGAACCACAGGCACATAGACACAGGCAACAGAGCATGCACAATGTCGGCACTAGTACAGTGTATATCCACCTTTCGCAGCAATGCAGGCTGCTATTCTCCCATGGAGACGATCGTAGAGATGCTGGATGTAGTCCTGTGGAACGGCTTGCCATGCCATTTCCACCTGGCGCCTCAGTTGGACCAGCGTTCGTGCTGGACGTGCAGACCGCGTGAGACGACGCTTCATCCAGTCCCAAACATGCTCAATGGGGGACAGATCCGGAGATCTTGCTGGCCAGGGTAGTTGACTTACACCTTCTAGAGCACGTTGGGTGGCACGGGATACATGCGGACGTGCATTGTCCTGTTGGAACAGCAAGTTCCCTTGCCGGTCTAGGAATGGTAGAACGATGGGTTCGATGACGGTTTGGATGTACCGTGCACTATTTAGTGTCCCCTCGACGATCACCATTGGTGTACGGCCAGTGTAGGAGATCGCTCCCCACACCATGATGCCGGGTGTTGGCCCTGTGTGCCTCGGTCGTATGCAGTCCTGATTGTGGCGCTCACCTGCACGGCGCCAAACACGCCTACGACGATCATTGGCACCAAGGCAGAAGCGACTCTCATCGCTGAAGACGACACGTCTCCATTCGTCCCTCCATTCACGCCTGTCGCGACACCACTGGAGGTGGGCTGCACGATGTTGGGGCGTGAGCGGAAGACGGCCTAACGGTGTGCGGGACCGTAGCCCAGCTTCATGGAGACGGTTGCGAATGGTCCTCGCCGATACCCCAGGAGCAACAGTGTCCCTAATTTGCTGGGAAGTGGCGGTGCGGTCCCCTACGGCACTGCGTAGGATCCTACGGTCTTGGCGTGCATCCGTGCGTCGCTGCGGTCCGGTCCCAGGTCGACGGGCACGTGCACCTTCCGCCGACCACTGGCGACAACATCGATGTACTGTGGAGACCTCACGCCCCACGTGTTGAGCAATTCGGCGGTACGTCCACCCGGCCTCCCGCATGCCCACTATACGCCCTCGCTCAAAGTCCGTCAACTGCACATACGGTTCACGTCCACGCTGTCGCGGCATGCTACCAGTGTTAAAGACTGCGATGGAGCTCCGTATGCCACGGCAAACTGGCTGACACCGACGGCGGCGGTGCACAAATGCTGCGCAGCTAGCGCCATTCGACGGCCAACACCGCGGTTCCTGGTGTGTCCGCTGTGCCGTGCGTGTGATCATTGCTTGTACAGCCCTCTCGCAGTGTCCGGAGCAAGTATGGTGGGTCTGACACACCGGTGTCAATGTGTTCTTTTTTCCATTTCCAGGAGTGTAGAAGCAATTCAGAGGCGGGCTACTAGATTTGTTACTGGTAGGTTTGATGATCACGCGAGTGTTACGGAAATGCTTCAGGAACTCTGGTGGGAGTCTCTAGAGGAAAGGAGGCGTTCTTTTCGTGAATCGCTACTGAGGAAATTTAGAGAACCAGCATTTGAGGCTGACTGCAGTACAATTTTACTGCCGCCAACTTACATTTCGCGGAAAGACCACAAAGATAAGATAAGAGAGAATAGGGCTCGTACAGAGGCATACAGGCAGTCATTTTTACCTCGTTCTGTTTGGGAGTGGAACAGGGAGAGAAGATGCTAGTTGTGGTACGAGGTACCCTCCGCCGCGCACCGTATGGTGGATTGCGGAGTATGTATGTAGATGTAGATATGCATTTGTGTTGCTCATTAGTGTGTGCTGTCACACGTATGGCGTCAGTGTGGGAACATTTCAAAATGCGATATCTCGTAAACAACTCGCACTAGAACCCCGCAACAAACACCACTGACATTCTAATATACCCTGCTTTCAGCTTGTTGATACCGATAGGCATTTTTCATTGAAAAAAGTGCATGTTTGAACAAAAGATACACTTTTTATGTATTATTACAGCCTGTTTATTGGCTAACAAAAAATGGTTCAAATGGCTCTGAGCACTATGGGACTTAACTTCTGAGGTCATCAGTCCCATAGAACTTAGAACTACTTAAACCTAACTAACGTAAGGACATCACATACATCCATGCCCGAGGCAGGATTCGAACCTGCGACCGTAGCGGATGCGCGGTTCCAGACTGTAGCGCCTAGAACCGCTCGGCCACTACGACCGGCATTGGCTATAAGTTCAATTCTTTTATCTTGGCGGCTCGCGCATGCCCGCCCAGACGCGGGAGATTGCTGCGTTGCCAGTTGCACACGACGCACGCGCCAATAGAAGCAGCGCCATAGTATAGCATAGTTCGCAAGCTTACGTGTAGGGGGGAGTGCGCAGTTCGTGAAGTAAAGCCACCACGGCCGCATTAACCCCTTCGCTGCTACAAAGACGTGCTCCCTGCATTCCGCGCTGTGCGCGATTTTGTCACTGCACTGCTCGCCTGTGCAGACACATCGTGTTCCGACTGCTTTGACACTCTTATCAATCGATTCCACAAAAACTATTTGGCCCAAAAATTAGATTTTTACACATCTTCTTGACTGATACCTTCCCCCCATAAATGACTTTTTTTGTTTCGAAGTTCAACGCAGTTATTATGCAGCATTAAATATAGTAAACCATTGCACGAAATTTTGAAGAGTTTGCAGAGGTTTAAGTCCATAGAGTATACTTTCTGTATGGCCGATTTTAGCTGCCACAATGTTGAGAATGAAATGTGGACAAGATACCTAAATTTCATATAAAACTTACTGTATAACAATAGCTCATTTAAGTACCACATAGGTGTCGTATGTAATATTGAGAAATATTCCGTCTTTCGCGACTGTAACAAAAGTTTTATTTACACTGAGCACGTTTGGCTTTATTTTAAAGCACTTCAATCAATCAAAAGGAAGTAGACATAATACATTAAACAAAACTGTGGACTTACAAAAACATTAGGACTTGAATATACCGTCTATCAGTGAAGTGCTCTGAGCTATGTCAAATATAATTTTTGTGTGTGGCACACACAAACATCATTTATTTGCTAAAACACTGATCTGCCAACACAAACGTTGAATATTGTGTTACCGCAGCACAAAACTACGAAAAGTGACTTGGCAATGGAGGAGACAAAATGCTGTCCACTGAAGATGCTTCAAAAGAGAGAAACGCGTCTGGTCTAAATAAGTCGCTTATTACAGTTGCAGAAGCGGAATATATTTCAGTACCATTGGTAAAACTGCGACTGTGGAACAAAAACAAGAAAGAGAACATGAGTACCATTGTGTATGTGCCATACCTTTCCTTGATTGAAGTGCTTTAAAATAAAGCCAAACGCGTCCGGTGCAAATAATACTTTTATTACAGTCGCGAAAGACGGAATATTTCTCAATATTACATACGACACCTATGTCGTACTTAAATTAAATGAGATATTGTTATACAGTAAATTTTATATGAAATTTAGGTATCTTGTCCACATTTTATTCTCAACATTGTGGCAAGTAAAATCAACCATACGGAAAGTATACGCTATGGACTTCTACCTCTGCAAACTCTTCAAAATTTCGTGCAATGGTTTACTACATTTAATGCTGCATAATAACTGCGTTGAACATCGAAACAAAATTAAGTCATTTATGGGGGAAGGTATCAGCCAAGAAGACGTGTAAAAATTAAATTTTTGGGCGAAATAGTTTTTGTGAAATCGAATGATAAGTGTGTCAAAGCAGTGGGAACACCATGTGTCTGCACAGGCGAGCAGTGCAGTGATGACAAAATCGCGCACAGCGCGGAATGCGGGGAGCACGTGTCTGCAGCAGCGAAAGGGTTAATGAAGAGACAAAGCACTAGAAATTTAAAAAAATTGCATTCAAACGAATATAATTCGTGAAGTAAGGCACTCCGATATTGTTTTTAAATAAGGAAAATATTAAGCACTGCACATGGTTTGAAGTCATAATCTATCCCGTAGCAGCCCAACACCTTAACCGTTACGCTAACACACCTCGTCTGACTACATAGCGCCACGAGGAGTATAAGACGTCACGCAAAATACTGACAAATACTGTTGATATGACTATGAATTACTCACGCTTTGTCGAAGTACAATAGGAAATAAACAATTACCGCTGTTCTTTATTGCGAAAAAGCGGTTCGTGAGAGTGATACAAACACCTTTTCTTGCTATCGCCTGAATTAGGAGTCTTAAGAATATGAAGCAATTGGTATAAAGAATGCTTTTTCCAAACTTTCTATAAAAGAATGTCTGCTATCAAGACATTGCTTTTGTTCTATTACTTTATTTATGACTGAACGTTTCTAAAACTGAAGACACTCGTCCATGCTCTGCACTGCAGTCGAGATGTGGCAACGTCGTTCTCTGTTCATTGGCTGACTGTGTTTTGTGACGTCAGATGCGCAGAACGAACCTAAACTCGGCCGCCAACATAAATGAAGCGCATTTAACAGTGCGAGTCCCTGACTACCAATCCATTCTGTGAAAACTGCACATCAGTAGCACTTTCCATTTCCGTGATATTTGTGGTGCAAATTTTAGGTGATTAAACCTGTATAAGTACAATATTACTGTTATTAATCAGTTAATCATACGTTTCCACAAACAAAACAACAACACTTAAGGACGCAGCCAGGATTTTGTCAATGGGGGAGTCCAATTTGCTAAAGAGGACCTTAAAATGGCTCATGTTTTTCATTTTATATTCAAACACATATATTCTTTATTAATTTTTTGTATACAGTTTGCCTTTGTGAGGCCTCCATACAAATAGTATGTGGTCTATAAAATTAAGCAAGAAAAGCAATTGTGTTTTAAAAAGTAAGATGTATGTTCTCTTTAGTATATATACAAGAAATACCCTAAAGCGCAATTAAATATTTCTTTATTTGGCAATTTAACTTCACTCTATTGGCAAACGATTTAAAATACGAATATAATGTATTGCCAATTTGCTAACAAAACACACTTCAGTCTTCTAATATGAAGTTCATCGTCGTAGAGTAGAAGACTCTTAACGTTGGGTTGAATAACTTATGAAGTTAAACGGATTCAAATCTCTTTTGACAGTAGCTACCGTTCTCCTACTACCATCTTGTATTTAAATTTACGATCTATCTGAAACCAAGTTGTAAGTTCTTCAGCATATCAGTGCTTCCCAAGTTCCTCAATTCAGTCTCAAATTTTATTAAAGTATTAGGCTGGTGCCTAAGTTCGTAGCATTTTCCTATAAGTTTAATAAACACAACAAATACACATAACGGAGACTTCAGTCATCAATAATAAATTCTTGTTCACTATTTACAGCAACCTGCCAACGCTGGGGTAACTTTTCTATTGGGTGACTGTAGAAATCACGTGGTTTTGTGACTAAGAACTCGTCGAGCCATGTTCGGAGCGCATTTTCATCGGAAAAGAAAGTTTCTTGAAGTCTCTTCGATAGAGAGAGGGCAAAGTGAAAATCTGAGGCCTCAAGATCAGTTGAATCAGGTGGATGCGGAATGACTTCCCAACCCGAGTCCCGTGTAGTGGTTTTGTCTGTCTAACAGAACGCGGGCGGGCGTTATCGTGGAGTCTGTAAGACGTCTCAGTTGTTGACAGTGAATATCAGCAGTGATGGTTACACCTCAGGGAAGCAATTCGTAACACACAACACCGTTCCCCCAGATGCATAACATTATCTTTTGTGTATGCGTGTAGATCTTTGCACAGGGAATTTCTGCTTTGTTTGGGCTAAACCTTCCGTTTCTTTTCCTTATGTTAGCATAAACACACCATTTCTCGTCATCCTAAACGATACAGGACACGAATGGTCGGTGTTTTTCACGAGCCAATTGGTGAAAAGCAAGCAGAAATGCACATGGGGCCTCCTTCTGCTTTGTGCGATTTTGGATTAGAACATGAGGTATCCATACACCCGATTTTTGATCCTTCCCCATTGCATGCAGATGTCGCACCATGGTGGAATGGTCACAGTTCATCACATTTACGAATTCTCGAGTACGCTCACTTGGACCACTGTGGATTAATGCGTTTAAACGATTTCATCAAACCCCGAAGATCTTGCTGAACTTGGAAGACAGCAACCAATGTCAAAACGATCCTTATTAAAACAAGAAAACTATTTTCTTGCCGCGCTCTGTCACATAGCATTATCCCCATACATGGCACAAATGTTTTTGGTCGCCTCCGCTGCTATTACTCCTCTATTGAACACAAATTGAAGAATATGCCAGAAATGTTCTGATTTCTCCACTTGGCCCTCTATTTTCAGGAGTCCACAGCCCCACTCACTATCTCTAAATGACAAAATGTAAACTCAGACTGCAACAGTGAACTATAGATAAAAATGACAATCGATAAATAAAACCAGAGCAAACAGAATACCAACATGAAAAAATCAAAAACGTTACGAGCTTTTGCAGCAAACTAACATCTTTCATTTGAATAAAATTCTTCAACATCATAAAATGATTAAAAAATTTTAAAAAATTATTATTTCAGGGGTCAACTTGAAACTATAGCAACCAAATTTACACTATGTGATCAAAAGTATCCGGACACCCCGAAAACATAAATTTTTCATATACGGTGGATTGTGCTGCCACCTACTGTCAGGTATTCCATATTAGCGACCTCAGTACTAATTAGACATCGTGAGAGAGCAGAATGGACCGCTCCGCAGAACTCACGGACTTCGAATGTAGTCAGGTGTTTGGGTGTCTCTTGTGTCATACGTCTGTACGCGAGATTTCCACACGCCTAAACATCCTTAGATCCACTTGTGATAGTGAAGTGGATTCGTGAAGGGACACGTACAGAACAAAAGTGGAAAGGCCGACCTCGTCTGTTGACTGACAGACCCTGCCGACAGTCCAAAAATGGTTCAAATGGTTCTGAGCACTATGGGACTTAACATCTATGGTCATCAGTCCCCTAGAACTTAGAACTACTTAAACCTAACTAACCTAAGAACATCACACACATCCATGCCCGAGGCAGGATTCGAACCTGCGACCGTAGCAGTCGCGCGGTTCCGGACTGCGCGCCTAGAACCGCTAGACCACCGCGGCCGGCTGCCGACAGTTGAAGGCGGTCGTAATGTGTAGTAGGCAGACATCTATCCAGACCATCACACAGGAATTCGAAACTGCATCAGGATCCACTGCAAGTACTATGACAGTTAGGAGGGAGGTGAGAAAACTTGGATTTCATGGTCGAGTCAACAGTAAAATTTGGAGGCAGTGATGTTATGGTGTGGTCGTGTTTTTCATGGAGGGGGCTTACAGCCCTTGTTTTGCGTGGCACTATCACAGCACAGGCCTACATTGATGTTTCAAGCACCTTCTTGCTTCCCATTGTTGAAGAGCAATTCGGTGATGGCGATTGCATGTTTCAACACGATCGAGAATCTGTTCATAATGCACGGCCTGTGGCAGAGTAGTTACACGACAATAACATCCCTGTAATGGACTGGTCTGCACAGAGTCCTGACCTGAATCTTATAGAACGCCTTTGGGGTGTTTTGGAACGCCGACTTCATGCCAGGCCTCACCGACTGACGTCGTTACCTCTCCTCAGTGCAGCATTCCGTGAAGAATGGGCTGCCATTCCCCAAGAAACCTTCCAGCACCTGATTGACCGTATGCTTGCGAGAGTGGAAGCTGTCATCAAGAGTAAGGGTGGGCCAACACCATATTGAATTCCAGCATTACCGATGGGGGAGAGGGGGGGGGGGGCACGAACTTGTAAGTCATTTTCAGCCAGGTGTCCGGATACTTTTGATCACATAGTGTATTTATAAAACGAAACCAATACACAAATACTATGAGCCACAGTTAAATCACACATTAATTTCAACTAGACTTCTAGAGTATGTGACCTCATAAATGAGTTTGAATTTACCCATGATAATATAGTTTACCTCCTTTGATTCCAATAAACGCTTCTACGATTCGTTGTTGTTTGTATGACATTTATTGACAAATACGTTAGTGTTGTGATGGTCAGACTCACTGTTCCGAGGATGTTACGGATAAGACATTCCACAGTGGAACATCGTTCTTGCAGTAAAACTTGGAGACATAATACATCGCCGTTCCACAAGTGAGGCATGTTTATGCACAAATACATAGTAGAAAATGACGATCGCCAGCAGCTTTTAGTGCCAGAAGTCTCCAAAGAGATGTTCAATGGAGCACTTTTCATTTAATCAGAGAGGCTGCATCCTCAAGGGGGAGGAAACCGTCAGGAAAGAAAGGAACTTGGGAGGAATTTTCTATAGCCTATAGTAAGGGACCAACCTTAGCATTTGCCTAAATTGATAATGGGAGACCATAGGACACTATTTACAAAGTTGCCGGAGGATGGATTCGAAACAGCTCGCCTCTCGAATCCAGGAATTTCTCTCTCAGCACCTCAAACTGGTTGTTGTGCATTGTTTCTGAATAAAATAAAATGCATCACAACACTGTTATTGCATGTTTTTCCTATAGTTGTATGTGTTTCGTCGTCTGATAGTAGATGAATGCATGCCAACTTTAAGATTTAATTGTACAGGGAATTCGTGTCTTCAGTTATTGTAGCCGGCCGGTGTGGCCGTGCGGTTCTAGGCGCTTCAGTCTGGAACCGCGTGACCGCTAAGGTCGCAGGTTCGAGTCCGGCCTCGGGCATGGATGTGTGTGATGTCCTTAGGTTAGTTAGGTTTAAGTACTTCTAAGTTCTAGGGGACTGATGACCACAGATGTTAAGTCCCATAGTGCTCAGAGCCCTTTTCAGTTATTGTAGTGCTGAAAGAGCGAAAATAGATTTTGTACGAAAGGGGAGGGGGATACAAGTCGCAGTCAGCTCAGATGAAATCAAGCAGTCCGATGGAAAGATCTTTTAGAAACGAACGAACTATGGAATGCGCTATCATCACAAATACCCTTTCCGCTCTCCACAAACCCCTCCCCATCGTTCCGTATCGGAACTGGTTTTTATAATTGAGTATCGCCTGGGCGACCAGATTGTACAATATTTTACTATTTGGGCTAAAAATGATAGAATTTTGAGAAAATTTTGTAAAGGATTGCAGCCATAGCCGTTTGGGTGAGATTTTTGTTGAACAATGCGATTTTTGGCGTACAAAATAAATCGAAATGTATTTTAATACACTTATTTTAATTTAATGTTATTTGTAATTATGTTTACCTCTCCGCTGTATAGTGAAATACTGAAATATTGCATCCCAAAGTTCTACCCGTCTCCAAATAACGACTCTAGGGCTAACATTAAACTGCTATAGATAGGTAATTAGGCTATTATAGCAGTGCGTAGAAGTTTTTAACTTACCATAACGCTAATGGACGAATCAAAATCGGTTTTTCTCTTCTTTCTTGTTACAAAATTATCCATAATTACCAACTATCAGAACAGCACACAGCATAAAACAATCAATGGCATCATATGCTGTAAACTTAACTGCAAGTACGGAATGAACTGATTAACAAAACAACAACTGAAGTCAGGTAAGGCCAAGAATGCACAATAGATGGTGTTGACTAAAATAGGGATAGGCGATAGCCGATAGTACTATCTATATATCGAGAGTTTAAATCTATTGATCGCCTTGCAGAATATGGATAGAGCGTATCCCTTTTTCGTCATATGACTGAAAATCAAAATATAAGGGCGATCAAGAAGTTAGCGTTCTCAGGCCGTACAGTCCAGAATCGATATGCCACTCAGGCAAAATGGCAGTGAGCACTGAGGCAATCATCCCACCGACGCTCCAGGTTGAGGATACCCGTTTGGTAAGCCACCGTGCCCTGCTGCATGAAGAGGTCCGTAATTGCCGAAGCACATCCTTGTCCGTCGGGAATCGTGGATCCTTCCAGACCTTTTTCTAAGAAACCGAAAGTGAGATAATTAGAAGGGGAGAGATCAGAACTAGAGGGCGGGTGCTGGAATGTCTCCTGCTTGAGTTGTCATAACGTGTGCATTACGACATTTGCGGTATAGGGATGTGTGCTGTCATGAAGCAGCACCCGGACATGTTTTTCATTCTCAGATGGATATCTACCAGTGTTAGTTCTTTGGCAGCCAAGAAAAGAATAACATCACATTAGGCCTGTTTGGATGCATTTGGTAATAACATCGCCATAGTTCGTGTTTCCGCGTTTACAGCATGTACGTCGGAAAGACACGAATGCCACATTAATCCCTTGCCCACATGTCGGTGCTTATATGCTAGGATAGGAGTCGCACTAAGTTGCATATGAGCTACAGCAACGTCCTAAATTGTAAATTTTTTGATCGCCGCTTGTATCTTTCAGTTTCACTACACGACGGCTAGGTCGTGTGTAATTTCATGTAGGTGATAGGGGGGAGTGTTCCGCAACTCCGGACTCCCAGTCCCCACCCCCAACTGCCTTTGGCTACGGCCTTGCAAAACCTCGTCAGGTAATTACAGTGTCACAACTCTGTGGTGACCGAGGGTGGCACCAATGTGAAACAGAGAACCGTTGAGACGAAGTTTTCCGAATAGTGTCGACTTTAAGAATCAGTACTTGGGGGCCGGTGGTCAACTTATCGCGCCCTTTTTGTAGCTAATCTATTGGTGGCTCTTCACATACTAATTTATGTAGGTTACCAATTAATAATAAGATCGGTACATATGTGGCTCGAGGTGCCACCTCACAATATCTGTCTTGGCTGATGATCAAAAAAAGTTTGATAATCATTGATCTAAGTAGTGTATGATAGAAACTTATTATGTCGGTTTAAGGGCTTTTTCATGAAGGTAGTTACTTTCAGCACATGCTGGAAATAAACTTGTGAAAATATGTTGCAGAAAGCATCAATTTTCAGAGGAGTGGTATTTGTGAGAGTAGAAAATGTATTTTGGTCCTCAGGCTCTGACTTGCTGATATCCCTGAATGTTGAAACAATTTTGGGGAGCCACTTGGCGCTTGGGGAATCAAGGAATCATATGACAACTTTTCTGGATTAAGGAGGCAAGTAACTGGTCCCGTGGCGTAGAGATGATGTTTTAAGTGCTGCATATACGTATAGTAAAGGGTGAGAGCTCCCTCGCGATCCATAGATTTTTTGTCGACTTAGGAAGCTCAAGAGTGTGTAAAGACATTCCCGTATATGGGTGTAGAATTCTAATTAATTATTTTCCCGTTTTCTAGGTGTGCACTGTGGTTTAATGCTTGCTCAGGTGTATCTTCTATTGTAGAGAAATTTGCTATCTGGAGGTAGCGTTTAATAAAAGTGATAGGCTTCATGAGGTCAACTAAAGTCATTATACGAGATTAAATTTGTTTCTGAGAAAATGTGAAGTGTGATGTTTTCGTATATCTTTTGATCTATTGACTTTATAATGATACACATACACATGTCTGGCAATTAAGTTACCTGTACTGTACGTTGTCCTTGCTCGTGCTTGTGGCAACATCGAATGCATCTCCATTCCAATTTGGAATTTTCTGTGACGGCACAACGTCACTCCTTAATTTTCTCTTCAAAGGAAATCCCGGAAGCTAATTTTGGCTTTACGCGCATACTGCTGTCGAAATGACGTGACGTCATTGCGAATACGAGAACCGGGTAGCGAGAACACTGTTAATGCAAATAAATTCCCAAATCCCTTTTCTGAAATAGAATGCAGCTGCTTGTTAGCTATTATTGTTGCTGGTCGTTTTGTAGTACTATGAGCATAAGTAGAAATCATTGTGCTGTTGAGGAATGCAAAAATGCTTTATATAAAACTGTGAACATCGTTCATCATCGATTTCCGGAACATAGAGAAGTACTACGCACCTGAGTGTCACGCTGTGAAAGAGCTGATCCTGTTAATGTGACTAATCCAAGGATTTGTTCAGATCATTTCCTCCTCGATGGCCGCCCCTTGTGACCCAGCGGTTCTAGGCGCTTCAGTCTGGAATCGCGCGACCGCTACGGTCGCAGGTTCGAATCCTGCCTCGGGCATGGATTTTGTGATATCCTTAGATTAGTTAGGTTTAAGTAGTTCTAAGTTCTAGGGGACTTATGATCACAGCAGTTGAGTCCCATAGTACTCAGAGCCATTTGAACCATTTTTTTTGTTAAGTCCCATAGTGCTCAGAGCCATTTGAACCTCCTGGATGATTACGAACAGGACTTAAAAAATGAGCTTCTGGGGGTGCCTTTGAGAAGAAAATTAATAGGTTGATGTCCTGTCGCAGAAAATTGCAAATTGGCATGAAGATGCATTCGAGGTCGCCGCAAGCACCAGCAAGGATAACGTACAGGTGATTGCCAGATTTTCATTCTTTTTAGGAACACGTATCTGTATACTATCGAGTTTGGCTCTATTTGCGTACCGGTATTGTTTTTTTTTTATAGCGATTACAAAAGTTTCATTTCTACATCATCAACATCATCGTCGTCATCGTCGTTATCGTCATCGTCATCAGTATCAGCATCATCATCATCATCAACAACAGCAATAATAATAGTAAATAGATCTCGTTCTTCTGCAATAAAATAACAAATTGGAGATAATTTAAATAGCATTTTGTGTCAGTGTTTCACACAAGGCCAGATTCGATCTTTACTTGATAAGAAAAAGGGGAATGAAGTGCAGCCCGAAAGAAATTGCTAATGCTTTCATCTTTAGAGCTTTCTCACCTAAAGCTTACACTTACTTGAAGAAAAAGAACTACCCTTTTCCTTGTCGGTTGACACTTCAGAAATGGACCGGACAATTCAAGTGCAGACCTGGAATTCTGACAGAAGCGCTGGATCTTATGAAAGTTAAGACAGAAACATTCAGACCTCTAGAGGAAATAGGAGTCCTAACGTTTGACGAGGTGAACGGAGATGGTCGCGTGTGCTATGGCTCATCACGTAACAATTTTAGAGCCAAAGAAAGACGTTATCGTGGCCATGGTACGTAGTTTGCTGTCATTATGGAAAGAGCCTGAAAAAACTATATACTGACTGCGATTGTACCATGACTAGTGAGTTACTCTCATGAACATAACGAAACAGTTAGAAGCAGCTGGAATCCAAACTGCAGCAGCAACTTGTGATATGGGAGGCAAGTATTCAAAGGACTGGACGGAGTTTGGATTTTCCACAACAAAACCAAAATTTCCAAATTTTATGACTCCAGTGAGAAGAGCGCGGGTTTGCTGAAACGTACCGCATTTGCTTAAATTGCTTAGAAACCATGTTTTCGATGATGGAGAAACTCTGTCATACATCACAGTCTTACACAAGAAGCTCTTTGAACATCTGTTAGCAACACAGAGCAGGGATTTAACCATCATACATCACATTACGGAGGCTCACTTAGCAGTAAGAGGACGAGGTTGGAAGAATGTACGAATAGCAGCACAGCTGTTTTAACACCGTTGTGTCCGAGCTGTGAAATACACTATGTGATCAAAAGTATCCGGACATCCCCAAAAATATAAGTTTTTCATATTAGGTGGATTGTGATGCCACCTACTGCCAGGTATTCCATATCAGCGACCTCAGTAGTCATTAGACATCGTGAGAGAGCAGAATGGGGCGCTCTGCGGAACTCACGGACTTTGAACGTGGTCAAGTGATTGGGTGTCACTTGTGTCATACGTATGTACGCGAGATTTCCACAGTCCTAAACAACCCTAGGTCCACTGTTTCCGATGTGATAGTGAAGTGGAAACATCAAAGGACACGCGCAGCACAAAAGGGTAAAGGCCGACCTCGTCTGTTGACTGACAGAGACCGCCGACAGTTGAAGGCGGTCGTAATGTGTGATAGGGAGACAGCTATGCAGACCATCACACAGGAATTCCAAACTGCAATCAGGATCCAATGCAAGTAGTATAACAGTTAGGTGGGAGGTGAGAAAACTTGGATTTCATGGTCAAGCTGCTGCTCGTAAGCCACACATCACGCCGGTAAATGCCAAACGACGCCTCACTTGGTGTAAGGAGCGTAAACATTAGACGATTAAACAGTGGAAAAACGTTGTGTGGAGTGACGAATCATGGCAGTGTGTGGGTATGTCGAATGCCCGGTGTACGTCATCTGCCAGCGTGTGTATTTGCAACAGTAAAATTCGGAGGCGGTGGTGTTATGGCGTGGTCGTGTTTTTCTTGGACTGAGCTTACACCCCTTGTTGTTTTGCGTGGCACTATCACAGCACAAGCCTACATTGATGTTTTAAGCACCTTCTTGCTTCCCACTGTTGAAGAGCAATTCGGGGATGGCGACTGTATCTTTCAACACGATCGAGAATTTGTTCACAATGCACGGTCTGTGGCGCAGTGGTTACACGACAGTAACACCCCTGTAATGGACTGGCCTGGACAATGTCCTGACCTGAATCCTATAGATCACCTATGGGATGTTTTGGAACGCCGACCGACCAACCGACCGACGTCGATACCTCTCTTCAGTGCAGCACTCCGTGAAGAATGGGCTGCCAATCCCCAAGAAACCTTCCAGCGCCTGATTGAACGTTTGCCTGCGAGAGTGGAAGTTGTCATCAAGACTAAGAGAGGGACAACACCATATTGAATTCCAGCATTACCAATGGAGGGCGCCACTAACTTCTAAGCCATTTTCAGCCAGGTGTCCGGATACTTTTGATCACAAAGTGTACCTGCTAAACAAAGAACAGGAAGAAAATTGAACTGAACCGATCAGTGACTCCCAACGGCGCCCAAACCCGGGGACAAGGGAGCAGGGGCGGCCCCTCCCTAGCTCTTTTGCAAAGGAAAAAATGTAATCTAGTCAAGTGTTCTTCTTTAAAGAAGTTGGTTTAAAAGTCAGTCTTAAGCAGGTTTTTAACAGGGTCGGAACTGGAACTTTTTTATGGCTTCTTACAAGTCGCCATTCGTCTTCCAAAATTTTAAAAATACTCCCAGGTCTAGCCTCCTCCCACCTCCTAAAGCTGTCGTATGGGTGCCTGTAATGACACTTTTGATGTATTAAGCCAATGGATTCCTAAGGATGATAAGACACTTCTTCGAAGTGGCTATGCTCTTAATTTTCAAAGACAGGAGAACACACTAAAATGCTTACTCGAGGTTTGTTCTACCATGCGTTGCGGAAAAAAAAATGCCTGCTGCCATCCTAGAAGGCCTTATAATGTCAGTTAACTCTCTCTTCGGGCTTTACAGTGATATAAAGAATGTTGGAGCTTCGTACATCTTGACTTCCAGGCTAAATCAAGACTGTTTGGAGACCTGTTTTATAGAATTCGTGGTCTGGGCGCATTTTACAGCAACCCTACACCTGTCGAAACGAAAAGTAGAATGCGACTGCTAAGACTGTCTGGAAATATAGAAGACACCCCCTTGTCGGAAAATGCATCCGTTAAGAAAAGTATTAGTGAGGTGCCATCGCATGTTTCTGCAACAGAAGAAAATGAACAGAACGTCACGAAGTTCATCACAAGCTAGTTGTGTATTAACGTAACTGGAAATACGACAACTGATTTACACTGCACTACTTTCAGCGAGCCAGAACTAGATCTGTTGCAGGTTTCTAATGATGAACCAGCAACCAGTGGATGTGGATCCCTAGATGCATCTAAATATCGTGCGTGTTGGACAACATTTAAATGCAAGCACACTGACAGTTCCTTTGGTTCAGTCTCACGGAAACTGCTTCCGGATTCAGACTGCATCGCCAGTAATGACACGATCTCCGCAATCTCCAGAGGTGGACTCACTTCTCCTACAAGTGACTGGTTCAATAAAATAAATGAGTCTGAAGTGATATTTTGCCGCCTTCAAGGTCGATATGTTGCTAAGTGTGACGGAGTGATGCAAAAGTTAATTTCTACAGTAATAACAAAGTTTCTCGAAATTCACAACGAACCTCAGGCTTCTGCGTGCCAACTTTATTTAGGTGCAACACTTCGAACTAACTGCATTCCAATGTGCTCTCTGTAATGTAGGCTCCCGTAAGCTTGTGCCACCTGTTGATTACTGGCAGAAGTACCTGCCGAAAAATGAGTAAACGCCTATAGCATACTCTGATGACTTTGTTTTACATTTAATTCACACTAAAAACTGTTAAATTGTATGTAACGTTTATTAACAATTAACGAGTAGAACGTTTGTAGATAATCAAGAGAAACTTTTGTAAGAACCTGGTACATCGTGTAGCGCTCGGGCGCGCACGAAGTGCCGCAACACGACGAGGCGTGGACTCGACTAATGTCTGAAGCAGTGCTGGAGGGAACTGACACCATGAATCCTGCTGGGCTGTCCATAAATCCGCGAGAATACGAGGGGGTGGAGAAGAGTGTTTCTGGAGCCACTCTGTAGCAATTCTGCACGTCACATTGTCCTGCTGGAATTGCCCAAGTCCGTCGGAATGCACAATGGACACGAATGGATGCAGGTGATCAGACATGATGCTTCGTACGTATCACCCGTCAGAATCGTCGAATCAGGAGGCCAATATCACTCCAACTGCACACGCCCCACACCATTATAGATCTTCCACCAGCTTGAACAGTCGCCTGCGACATGCAGGCTCTATGGGTTCATGAGACTGTCTCCATACCCGTACACGTCCATCCGCTAGATACAATTTTGAACGAGACTCGTCCGACTAGGCAACATGTTTCCAGTCATGAACAGTCCAAAGTCGATGTTGACGGGCCCAGGCGAGGCCTAAAGCTTTGTTTCGTGCAGTAATTAAGGGTACACCTTGGGCCTTCGGCTCCGAAAGCTCATATCGATGTTTTTTCGTTGAATGGTTCGTACCCTGCTGACACTTGTTGATGGCCCAGCATTGAAATCTGCAGCAGTTTGCAGAAGGGTTGCACTTCTGTCACGTTGAACGATTCTCTTCAGTCGTCGTTGGTTCCGTTCTTGCAGGATATTTTTGGCAATAACCGGTCTAACAACTGCACCAGACACTTGTGTCTGATATAGGCGATTCCGACCGCAGCGTCGTCTTCTGCCTGTTTACATATCTCTGTATTTGAATACGAATGCCTATACCAGTTTCTTTGGCGCTTCAGTGTAAAAATTTATAAGAATAAGTTGGTATACCAAAGACATTCGAAGAATTAAGGAAGCTCCATGAGCAATAAGAACTTTGCTAACTCAACTTCACTTGGCGACCATTTACACGCTCATAAAATGAAGTACGTACTAAACCGAAGGGGAATCATCATGTATTGTTAGACGTTCCTGAAAGCGCACATCAGACCACACGCGACAGTGGAAATAAGCAATGCTTGCTCTGGCTGTGGTCACTGAATTATATGCTAGGGTTGGTAAACAATGTGAAAAGAAGAAAATGCTCATTGTGGTAGAAATAATGGATGAGAGACGGGAGGAGAGGGGAAGTTCGACTTTTATTCGAAAATAAGGAATACAAACGTCTCAAAAATGAGATCGACAGGAAGTGCAAAATGGCTAAGTAGGGATGGCTAAAGGACAAATGTAAGGATGTAGAGGCATATATCACTAGGGGTAAGATGGATACTGCCTTCAGGAAAATTAAAGAGACCTTTGGAGAAAAGAGAACCACTTGCATGAATATCAAGAGCTCAGATGGAAAACCAGTTCTAAGCAAAGAAGAGAAAGCAGAAAGGTCGAAAGGTATATAGAGGGTCTATATAAGGGCGATGTACTTGAGGGTAATGTTATGGAAATGGAAGAGGACGTAAGTGAAGATGAAATGGGAGATGTTATACTGCGTGAAGAATTTGACAGAGCACTGAAAGACCTAAGGCTAAACAAGGCCCCGGGAGTAGACAACATTCCATTAGAACTACTGATAGCCTTGGGAGAGCCAACTATGACAGAACTCTACCATCTGGTGAGCATGATGTATGAGACAGGCGAAATACCCTCAGACTTCAAGAAGAATATAATAATTCCAATCCCAAAGAAAGCAGGTGTTGACAAGTGTGAAAATTACCGAACTATCAGTTTAATAAGCCACGGCTGCAAAATACTTACACGAATTCTTTACAGACGAATGGAAAAACTGGTAGAAGCCGATATTGGGGAAGATCAGTTCGGATTCCTAGAAATGCTGGAACATGTGAGGCAATACTAACCCTACGACTTAGCTTATAAGATAGGTTAAGGAAAGGCAAACCTACATTTCTGGCATTTGTAGACTTAGAGAAAGCTTTTGACAAGGTTGACTAGAATACTCTCTTTCAAATTCTGAAGGTGGCGGGGGTCAAATACAGGCAGCGAAAGGCTATTTACAATTTGTACAGAAGCCAGATGGCAGTTATAAGAGTCGATGGGCATGAAAGGGAAGCGGTGGTTGGGAAGGGAGTGTGACAGGGTTATAGCCTCTCCCCGATGTTATTCAATCTGTATATTGAGCAAGCAGTAAAGGAAACAAAAGAAAAATTCGGAGTAGGAATTAAAAATCCATGGAGGAGAAATAAAAACTTTGAGGTTCGCCGATGACATTGTAGTTCTGTCAGAGACAGCAAAGGACCTGGAAGAGCAGTTGAACGGAATGGACAGTGTCTTGAAAGGCGGATATAAGATGAACATCAACAAAAGCAAAACAAGGATAATGGAATGTAGTCTAATTAAATCAGGTGATGCTGAGGGAATTAGATTAGGAAATGACACACTTAAAGTAGTAAAGGAGTTTTGCTATTTGGGGAGCAAAATAACTGATGATTGTCGAAGTAGAGAGGATATAAAATGTAGACTAGCAACTCCAAGAAAAGCGTTTCTGAAGAAGAGAAATTTGTTAACATCGAGTATAGATTTAAATGTCAGGAAGTGGTTCAAATGGCTCTGAGCACTATGGGACTTAAAATCTGAGGTCATCAGTCCCCTAGAAGTTAGAACTACTTGAACCTAACTAACCTAAGGACATCACACACATCCATGCCCTAGGCAGGATTCGAACCTGCCACAAGAAGAGAATAGATGCTTTCGAAATGTGGTGCTACAGAAGAATGCTGAAGATTAGATAGGTAGATCACATAACTAATGAGGAGGTATTGAATAGAATCGGAGAGAAGAGGAATTTGTGGCACAATTTGAGTAGAAGAAGGGGTCGGTTAGTAGGACATGTTCTACGGCATCAAGGGATCACCAATTTAGTGATGGAGGGAAGCGTGGAGGGTAAAAATCGTAGAGGGAGACCAAGAGATGAATACACTAAGCAGATTCAGAAGGATGTAGGTTGCAGTAGTTACTCGGATATGAAGAAGCTTGCACAGGATAGAGTAGCATGGAGAGTGGCACCAAATCAGTCTCTAGACTGAAGACCACAACAACAACAACTTCTTTTACGAATAGAAGAAAAATACTTCTTTGGAAACTAAATGAGGATAAGCGAGTGTAATTATCGATTCGTAGTAGGCCGTGTGGAACAGAAAACAATAATGAAGCAGGATGCTGTGATGTTAAAAGCAATTAAGTTTTCCGAAAAGTTTGTAAACTTGTGACTTTTGTACAGTGTTTCACACATATACATGGAGAAGCTTCAGCGACTGCGTCATCCAGCCCTTACAAAGAAAGTGAACCTAATTATTTCATTAATCATAATTCCAATTTCGATTAACACAGGAGGTAAAATTACAAATCTGATGGTAACTGTCAATTGCTGACTGCAGGAATACCGGTATTTAAAAAGTCGGTAAACTTAATAAACACACTTCTAATAAAATATTAATTTTTGTTAATCCTATTCCACATCTCTATCTACATCTAGACACATACTCCGCAAGCCATAGTACGGTGCGTGGCGGAGGGTACCCTGTACCATTACTAGTCACTTCCCTTCCTGTTCCAGTAGCCCCTGTATGAGCCCTAATTTTTCTTATCTTGACGTCGTGGTCTTTTCGCGAAATATCCGTTGGCGACAGTAGAATCGTTTTGCAGTGAAGTTCAAACGCGGGTTCTCTAAATTTTGCCAATAGTGTTCCTCGATGATTCCCATTTGAGTTCGCGAAGCATCTCTGTAGCACTGGCGTGTTGTTCGAACCTACCGGTAAAAATGGCTCTGAGCACTGTGGGACTCAACTTCTGAGGTTATTAGTCCCCTAGAACTTAGAACTAGTTAAATCTAACTAACCTAAGGACAGCACACACATCCATGCCTGAGGCAGGATTCGAACCTGCGACCGCAGCGGTCTCGCGGTTCCAGACTGCAGCGCCTAGAACCGCACGGCCACTTCGGCCGGCACCTACCGGTAACAAATCTGGCAGCCCTCCTCTGACTTGCTTCGATACCTTCCTTTAATCCGACCTGGTGCGGATCCCAAGTACTCGAGCAGTACTCAAGAATTGGTCGCACTACCGTCCTATACGCGATCTCCTTTACAGACGAACCACACTTTCCTGAAATTGTCACAGTAAACCGAAGTAGACCATTCGCCTTCCATATCACAGCCTTACATGTTCGTTCCATTTCATATCACTTTGCAGCGTTACTCCTAGATATTTAATGAACGTGACTGTGTCAAGCAGGGCACTGCTAATGCTGTTTTCAAACATTATGGGTTTGTTTTACCTACTCACCTGCATCAACTTACATTTTTATACATTTAGAGCTACCTACGATTCAGCACACCAATTTGAAATGTTGTGTAAGTCACCTTGTATTCTCCTACGGTCATTCAACTACGACACCTTCTCGTACACCACAGCATTGCAGACATGCTACCGTGATGGAAGCTTTTCATTTGCGGGATTGCTCAACTGGCGCCACTGCAAATTAATATCTACATCTACATCATACTCCGCAAGCCACTTACTGGTGTGTGACAGAGGGCACTTTTGTTACCACTATCTGATCCCCCCAACCTTGTTCCACTCGCAAATAACGCGTGGTTAGATGATTGTCGGTAATCCTCTGCATTGGCTCTAATTGCTCGAATTTTCTAGACGTGGTCATTATGCGAGTTGTATGTGGGAGGAAGTAATATTTTGTCCAACACTTCCCGGAAAGTGCTCTGTCGAAACATCAGTAGTAAACATCTCCGGGATATACGACGCCTCTCTTGTAACGTCTGCCACTGAAGTTTGTTGAGAATCTCGGTTACGCTCTCGCGTCGCCTAAACGATCCTGTGAAGAAACGCGCCGCTCTTCTTTGGATCTCATCTTTCTATTCTATCAGTCCGACATGGTAAGAGTACCATATTGATGAACAATAGTCAAGAATCGCGCGAACAAGCACCTTGCAAGTCACTTCTTCGTGAATGAGTTACAGTTCCTCAAAATTCTTACTATGAATCACAGTCTGCCATCTGCTTTTCCTACCGTTTGCTTTGTGTGGTCAGTCCACTTAAGGTCATTCTGGAATGTTACTCCTAGATGTTTCACGGTATATACTGTTTCCAGCAGTTTCTTATCAATAGCGTAGTTGTACAGAGGTGGGTTTATTTTCTTATGTATGCTCAATGTGTTATATTTATTTACGTTCAGGGTCAACTGCCACTCATCAACTCTCTGTAAGTCACTTTGCAAATCGATACTGTCTTCTGCCGTTGCTACTTTCTTATAGACAACCGCACGATCGGCGAATAATCTTAAAGAGCATCCGACGCTTTCTGCTAGGTCATTTGTACAGGGTTATTACAAATGATTGAAGCGATTTCACAGCTCTACAATAACTTTATTATTTGAGATATTTTCACAATGCTTTGCACACACATACAAAACTCAAAAAGTTTTTTTAGGCATTCACAAATGTTCCATATGTGCCCCTTTAGTGATTCGGCAGACATCAAGCCGATAACCAAGTTCCTCCCACACTCGGCGCAGCATGTCCCCACCAATGAGTTCGAAAGCATCGTTGATGCGAGCTCGCAGTTCTGGCACGTTTCTTGGTAGAGGAGGTTTAAACACTGAATCTTTCACATAACCCCACAGATAGAAATCGGATGGGGTTAAGTCGGGAGAGCGTGGAGGCCCTGACATGAATTGCTGATCATGATCTCCACCACGACCGATCCATCGGTTTTCCAATCTCCTGTTTAAGAAATGCCGAACATCATGATGGAAGTGCGGTGGAGCACCATCCTGCTGAAAGATGAAGTCGGCGCTGTCGGTCTCCAGTTGTGGCATGAGCCAATTTTCCAGCATGTCCAGATACACGTGTCCTGTAACGTTTTTTTCGCAGAAGAAAAAGGGGCCGTAAACTTTAGACCGTGAGATTGCACAAAACACGTTAACTTTTGGTGAATTGCGAATTTGCTGCACGAATGCGTGAGGATTCTCTACCGCCCAGATTCCCACATTGTGTCTGTTCACTTCACCATTAAGAAAAAATGTTGCTTCATCACTGAAAACAAGTTTCGCACTGAACGCATCCTCTTCCATGAGCTGTTGCAACCGCGCCGAAAATTCAAAGCGTTTGGCTTCGTCATCGGGTGTCAGGGCTTGTAGCAATTGTAAACGGTAAGGCTTCTGCTTTAGCCTTTTCCGTAAGATTTTCCAAACCGTCTGCTGTGGTACGTTTAGCTCCCTGCTTGCTTTATTCGTCGACTTCCGCGGCCTACGCGTGAAACTTGCCCGCACGCGTTCAACCGTTTCTTCGCTCACTGCAGGCCGACCCGTTGATTTCCCCTACAGAGGCATCCAGAAGCTTTAAACTGCGCATACCATCGCCGAATGGAGTTAGCAGTTGGTGGATCTTTGTTGAACTTCGTCCTGAAGTGTCGTTGCACTGTTATGACTGACTGATGTGAGTACATTTCAAGCACGACATGCGCTTTCTCGGCTCCTGTCGCCATTTTGTCTCACTGCACTCTCGAGCGCTCTGGCGGCAGAAACCTGAAGTGCGGCTTCAGCCGAACAAAACCTTATGAGTTTTTCTACGTATCTGTAGTGTGTCGTGACCATATGTCAATGAATGGAGCTACAGTGAATTTATGAAATCGCTTCAATCATTTGTAATAGCCCTGTATATACTGTAAACAGTAACATTAATGATCCCATCACACATTCTTGGGGCACTGCAGCAATTACCTTTATGTCTGTCGATATTGTTCCGTTAAGAGCGACGTGTTGAGTTCTGTCTGCAAGGAATTCTTGAATCAGGTCTATAATTGTGTAAATTTGTCCTACAGCCCTGCTTCGAACAAGGAATGATGAACCTAAGTGCCAGGGAGCTTCCCCGCCATACTGACGAAAAAGATACAGGAGTGGTCAGCGCAGACTAGCCAATAAAGCAGGCTGCATGAGCTATTCCTTCCTGTGGAGACATGTCAATCGGTCACCACTGGGACATTAACAAGTACTACCCTCCCATTTCTTTGGAGTCAATTGTGTGAAGAATTACTTCGGTAAGGGGACGTCCATCATTAATTACGTGAAGGGTTTTCTTTAAATTTTAGACCCCCCCTTCCCCCATGGAGGTTTGCTGGGACCCCCCTCCTCCTCCTCCTTTCGTGAGGTTTGCAATGTAGTCGGGTAAAAATACGTAAAAACCCATTTTTTGTTTTAAACAAAGATTAAAACAGTGTAATAAAACCATGTTCTATTTATATAGTGTATTAAACAATATTTTTAACACGTAATAAGAAACACTTTATTTCAAACGTGCCAACCTTGATTAGCACTCGAATGGACAAATAGAGGTAGGCGAACTAAAATGGCTCCACGAAAATAGTATTAATCGTTTTGACGGATCCCTGAAAAACTGACCCTTTATTGATCTACTATAGACATGAAATGTCATTGAATCTATACATACTGTTCCGTTGAAAGACAACATTGTTTCTACCTTCCTTTCAACCGTATGATTACGTAGTTTTTCAATCTCTTGATTTGTATGATCCAGAATTCTTGTGTGTGAACTTCAGTTTAGCTTCCTTCCACATATGTATAACTTCTAGCTCGCATGTGTGTTTCGACTTTTCGGCATGCCACTTAACATACCCATCGTAAAAGTTTTTATACAAATTCATGTTGAAACACAGTAACATCGGCATTAGCCTGCATGCTTTTCAGAGTATCACGATGACTCACTCACTGGCACGGTATGATTTCGACTGGCGCAGCATAGACTTTCCCGAGTGAAATATAACACTTGTGTAGCACTTGTTTCAAATCTGGGAATCCAAGGCATACACTAGTGTAAAGCATTCAATTCAGTTTAGAGAGGCCATAAAGACTGGTGGCCACTTTAATATTGTCTACGCTCGGGGTTAATTATATAAAACAAAATATTACCATTTCTAATGAAGTATAGCCTCTGAATTAAAAAATAGACGTGAGATTTTGATTGTGTCTCCACCCTCTCCCCTCTCCCCATTTAAATGAAATTTGGTGAGATTTTGCCGATCCCTGCCTCCATTTTCAGCTCACGTAATTAATGGAAGGGCCTAAGAATCCAGTCACGCCGCGAGAGTATGACTGCACGCAACACGACTGCCCTATTTATATACGCATGCAGTTTGCTGTGCGAGTTGACTGCACGTCATTCACCGATGGTTGTTGGCTAAGGGTTGCCAGGCCTTCGGATTTCGTTTCCCTCATAGTCAATAAAATCTCCCGTCTTCCTATGATGATGGTTTCCCACGTTTTACTAGTTGGGACTCTCTAGGGGCTGAATGAAGATTTATTTCTTGTTTGTTAATTTTTCTCCTATAGATGAATACACTAAGCAGATTCAGAAGGATGTAGGTTGCAGTAGGTACTGGGAGATGAAAAAGCTTGCACACGGATAGAGTAGCATGGAGAGCTGCATCAAACCAGTCTCAGGACTGAAGACCACAACAACAACAACAGCTGCTAATACCTTTGGAGAACTGCCAATATGATGAGTACTCCGAAATTTTGGATTGGTATTGTCCAGTCCTATCTCACGTTTGCTAGTGTATAATTGGTTAATGTATAAATATCCAATTTTGTTTCTGCCTTTGTCTTACGTGTTTGTGTCCTTCTTCTTGACCCTTACTCTATAATTTAATAGGGCTGAAACACCTGCTCTAGGTTCGATCTCTGATGCTGCCATGGTCCAATTGACAGAAGATCTTCAGGAACTTTTTTTCTGGAGATAGGGATGCAATGACAGAGAGGGAAGCAGGTTCGATTAATTCGTTATTCAAATTGATTACCTTTTTGAAGGCATGCTGAGTGTAACTACCCATTGTTAAATGTCCATTTGTATTTTACGTATCACCCTCACATCGCCAAATCGTGGCAACCATGACACAGCTAGACACAGTTACTTGAAAAACAACATCTGCGAGGAACACTGGTTTGTGAGCTGCTGCGAACGGACCACCCCGCCGTTAGTCGATCATGGACAAGCTCGAGTAGTGACAGTAACAAAAACTGTTTCCCATTAGCTCTAGCCCTGCCGCTGGTGGTGACTGTATTTTCGTTCCCCCAAAGAGAAAGAGAGAGAGAGAGGGGGGGGGGGGAGAGAGAGTATCTATTTCCTTTTCCACCCTTTGCAAAAACAAGCCAGAAGAGAGAGGGAGATTACGAAGCCAAGTGCTCAGGACGGCCAACAAACACCTTAATGGGATGGGCACATGGCGGTCATTAACTCCCTGGCCCGCCGCTTGCCTGCTAGGCCACCGGCGCCACACCTGATGCAGCTGCCCAAGCCTCTATTGGGACAACAACCTGAGCCAAGCTGCAACTGGCAGTCCTTGGAGTTTCATCTGACGAGTGTCTTCCAGTCGCCCCTGTCACGCACACTGGGAGCATGCCATCTAGCTGTTCGATGCCCAGCTGTCCCCTGACGATGCCACCTGAGTTGTTGCTGCCAGCACAATGCAGCGAGGTGACAATCAGGAAATTAACACATAGCCTTCGACACTGCTGGTCGCTGAGCAAGTCACTAAAACGTGGGTACAGTTTCGCAACAAGCTTTGCCGCTGATGCAATCCAAAAACTGTTAGCTCAGCTAATGGCAGCAGTGGACCTGTGTCAGTTCTGGGCGAAAGGGACCATCGTTCGCCTTATTTAAATAAACCAGCCACGTGGCCAGCTTCCTTATATAAAAAACCATGGGTCCGGCATAAAAAACTCCCCGATTACAAAGTAACGTGCAGCGGACAGTAGAAGGAGCAGAGTGGTGGGGGGCGCGTCGTTAAGTAGCTGCCTACGTGCCGTTTTCAGTGTACGCCATGGCGTGGTCTAGTGAACATCGTGCCTTCGTAGTGGAAGATTTTATTCAAAATGGTGAATCGCCTATTAATACTCAACGTGCTTTTCGCGTTCGCTTTGCGCTCGGACGACGGGACCCTGTTCCCGATAAGAAAACAATTTATTCTTGGGTTGCTAACTTTCGTGAGACAGGTTCCGCATTAAAAAGGAAACCACCTGGACGACCACGGACTGCAACAGGCCCTGGAAATGTTGATGCAGTTAGAGCTTCAGTTCAACAATCTCCTCGACGATCCGCTAAAAAGCATGCGGCAGCATTACGGATATCTGATCGAAGTGTGAGAAGAATCTTGCATCGAGATCTTAAAACGCATCCTTACAAAATTGTAACTACGCAGGAACTGAGTGAACGAGACTGTGGTGTCCGTGTAAGTTTGTGCCAAGACCTTCTTCGGAACATTCGTCCGAACGATATTGTGATTTTTTGTGATGAAGCACACTTTCACCTTGCCGGAACAGTGAACAGCCAAAATTGCAGGTACTGGTGTGAACACAATCCCCAAGAACTTCATCAACGACCACTTCATAGCCCTAAAGTAACAGTATGGTGTGCTGTTTACAATTCCGGAGTGATCGGTCCTTACTTTTTCGAAGAAAATGACAGGAATTTAACCGTCAACAGTGAACGCTATTGTGCCATGCTCCGCGACTTTCTCCAACCGCAACTAAGGGAGCTTTTTGGTGAAATAGAGAACGTGTGGTTCCAGCAAGATGGTGCTACTGCCCACACAGCGCGGCAGTCACTGGCATTGGTGAAGGAAATGTTTCCTGGACATGTGATCTCGTTGCGTGGAGACATTGGCTGGCCCCCGCGATCGCCGGACTTAACGCCCTGTGATTTCTTTCTTTGGGGCTATTTAAAAGCAAAAGTTTATGAACAACGTCCACAATCTTTACGAGCCCTGAAAGAAGCAATTACACAAGAGGTTGAAGCTATTCCACCTGAAATGACTCAAAGAGTAATGAATAACTTCAGGGAAAGACTCAAACAGTGTGTCGACAGTGCAGGAAGCCATTTAAGGGATGTTTTATTTAAAAAGTAAGACCATAAGAGTATTTTCTAAAATGGCATAATATGTACTTTTATTTAGTATAAATAAAATTGTTCTACCTTATTTGTTTTTGTTTTTATTAGCTTTCCTTAAAGGGGAGGTTTTTCTGCCGGACCTTGTACTTACATGTGCTCTTAGTTGTGTTTATTTAGTATCTAATTAATGACCCACCTGTGGTCTAGGGGCAGCGTCTTTGATTGGTAATCAAATCGTCCTCAGCTCCAAGTATTAAGCCTGCCACTTCTAAAATAAGGGGGAACACTTGTCTGATGATGTTATAGAAGAAGAAACAGGAATCGTTACAGAAGAGACAGGGAATTCAGTACTAGAATCAGAATTTAAAAGAGCTTTGGAAGACTTAATATCGAATAAGGCAGATGGGACTGACAACATTCCATCAGAATTTCTGAAATAAATGCAGGAAGTGGCAACGACATGGCTATTAACGTTGGTGTGTAGAATGTATGAGTCTGGCGATATACCATCTGGTTTTCAAAAAAACGTCATCCACACAGTTCCGAATATTGCAAGAGGTGGCAAGTGTGATAATTATTGCACAATCAGCTTAACAGCTCGTGAACCCAAGTTGCTGACAAGAATAATGCACAAAAGCATGATAAAGAAAATTGAGAATTTGTTAGATCTCGATCAGTTTGGCTCTAGGAAAGGTAAAGGCAGTTGAGAGGAAATTCTGACATTGCATTTCAGAATGGAAGCCAGACTAAAGAAAAATCAAGAGACATTCATAAGATTTGTCTACCTGGAAAAAGTGTTCGACAGAGTAAAATGGTGCAAGATGTTTGAAATTCTGAGAAAAATAGGGGGAGCTATAGAGAAAAATGGGTAATATACAATATGTACAAGAGCCAAGAGGGAACAGTAAGAGTGAGAGACCAAGAAAGGAGTGCTCTGATTAAAAAGTCTTTCGCCCCTTATGTTCAATCTATACATTGAAAAAAATGACCAAAGCAAAAGAAAAGTTCAAGAGTGGAATTAAAATTTGAGGTGAAAGGATATCAATGATAAGATTGGTTAATGACATTGTTATCCTCAGCGAAAGTGAAGAAGAATTACACGTTCTATTGAATGGAATGAACAGTCTAATGAGTACAGAACGTGTATTGAGAGTAAATAGAAGAAAGATGAAAGCAGTGAGAAATAGAAGAAATGAGAAAAATAAGAAATTTAACATCAGGATTGATGATCACAAAGTAGATGAAGTTAAGGATTTCTGCTACCTAGGCAGCAAAATAACGCAGGACAGATGGATCAAGGAGGACATAAAAATCAGACTAGCACTGGGAAAAATGGCATTCCTGACCAAGAGAAGTCTTCTACAATTTCAGGAAGAAATTTCTGAGAATGCTGTATAGTTTAGAGCACAGCATTGTATGGTAGTGAAAAATAGAGTGTTGGAAAACAAGAAAAGAAGAGAATCAAAGCATTTGAGACGTGGTATTCCAGAAGAATGTTGAAAATTTGATGGTCTGGTAAGATAAGGAATGAATAGTTCTCCACAGAATCGGCAAGGAAAGGAATATGTGATAAACACTGACAAGTACAAGGGGCAGGGTGGTAGGACATCTGTTAAGACATGATGCAACAACTTCCATGATACTACAGGGAGCTGTAGAGGGTAAAAACCGTAGAGGAAAACAGAGAGTGGAATACGTCCAGCAGTAATTGAGGATGTAGGATGCAAATGCTACTCTGAAACGAAGAGAGTGACACAGGAGATGAACTTATGGTGGGCTGCATCAGACTGGTCAGAAGACTGATGAAAAAAAAAAAACCTGCAGTATTAACTGCCATAATTTATGGTCGAGGATGGCTGTTGAGTAATCTACTTATGCTCTTAGATGTGTTTACACAGGTGTTATTTATGGCTGAATACATTTAGTCTAATCCCATAACTATCATTTAAATTACAATAATTTATGTCCCAAAAATTTCCTCCTAGGTTATGTTTATGTAATGCTAATCTAAATTACCAAAATTAGTGATCCAAAATGGTGGTCTCCCTTCCACCACTCACATAATGTATTTCTATTTGTCCCCCATTACCAGGCCTTTATTACCACTCTTCGTGGTACCCAGCATTGTGAGATGAAGATAGCATTTGTGCTCTGTACATCGGTCAGTCAACAGCAGCAGGTGATATCCATAATTTCCAGCAGAGTACCTCACCAAATAGTATTTTCTGCAAGTACACCAACCTGTGGCACTATTTACAGTTCTGGGACTGCTTGTTAGAATTCTGCCAATTTACTCTCACTTTTGAAGAAGACACACATAAATACAGGACTGTAAATGTTTAACGATTTCTACAGTATGGTATTGCAACAAATGGACCTATATCCCACCTTAAACAATTAGCACAGTGTGATATTTTAACAAATACATCTATATCCCATGTTAAACAATTAGCACAGTGCATTATTTAACCTCAAATATGCTCCTGCTACATACTCGTACTTTCTGAAGGCACTCCAATGTATTTTCACCTTCTGTTGCTATTTAAAATTTTTCCGATGTCCATCCAGAGACACACCATATTTTAAATGCTTCAGCATTACCAGCACAATACAACAAATGCTACATTTCACTGTAAGGAAATTCTCCTTGGATTATTAGTATGTTAAAAAACAGTGAGGTCACTGTCAAGTTGCCTAAGGGTACTCTTAGACCATAAGATTACAGTAAATAATGGCAGGAATGTTTCTGAAGACACAATACATCGCTCAGTTACTTAATAATTTCCCACTCTCCTGTTGCTGCCACCACCACCAACACTGGGGGGATATGATTACAATGGTAGAGATATGCTCTTTATTTGACAGATAAAAAAAAACAATAAAACACAGGAACGCCTCCTGCAATCTGGATCTGACCATGTTTGATAGCTACACCTGACAGCTTCTACGTCTACCATATAACTCTCACTTCTGACTGACCCAGCCACCAGCGGTCTTAAGGATGGACCCTAACACTCAGAGAGAATGCTTTTGTCCATGTTCGAATTCTCTTAGCTCCGACATAATGCCCTCACAACTACACAGAACGCTGTTCTGACCACGACTGACTCTTGTAACATATTGTGGTCGAATACAAGAGGTTAATCTCCAGGTTTGTCTAGCATTTGTGACCATTCGTGCTGCCCTTCTCTGTCTATGTTAAATATCCTCTGCCCCTGACCACACACTTGAGCAATATTCTAGGCTGGGTCACACGAGTGATTTGTGAACAATCTCCTTTGTAGACTGATTGCATTTCCCTATTGATCATTCCACTTGATGCACCTACTGAGTGTTAAACATAAGTATTTTTATGCGTTTGTAGATTACAATTGTGTCACACTAATATAATACTCATAGGATTCTACGTTTTTTGGTTTTGTTTTGTGAAGTGTACAATTTTACATTTTGAACATTTCAAGCAAGCTGCCAGTTATTGCACCACTTCGAAATCTTATCAATGTTTGACTGAATATTTTTACAGTTCGTTCAGCCCTTATTTCGTGGTAGATAACTGCTTCATCTGCAAAAATTCTCAGCTTACTATTAATATTTTCCGCAAGATAATTAATATACGAAACAAACAGCAGGGGCCCACGCTTTCCTGAGGCACACCCGAAGTTACTTCTACATCTGCCAATGACTCTCCATCCAAGATAACATGCTGCGCCCTCACCATCAAGAAATCCTCAGTCCAGTCACATATTTCGTCTGATACCCCATATGATCATACTTTGGTAATAAGAGTAGGTGTGGTACTGAATAAAATGCTTTTCGGAAATCGAGAAATATTGCGTCTACCTGACTGCCTTGATCCATGGCTTTCAGGATTTCATGGGAGAAAAGTGTGAGTTAGGTTTAACATGCTCTATGTTTTTGAAATCCATGCTGGCTAGCATGGAAGAGGTCGTTCTACTCGAGACACCTCGTCATGTTTGTGCTCGCAATATGGCGTATGATTCTAGAACAAATGGATGACAGGGTTATTGGATGGCAGTTTTGCGGATCACTTTTGCTTCCCTTCATGTAGACAGGTGTGACAGGTGCTTTCTTCCAACTACTAAGCATATATTTTTGTGTGAGGAATTACAATAGATTAAAGTCAACAGACGGACTAACTCAACTGCTAACTGGGTGTGGAATGTGACAGAGACCCGCCCCCCCTGGGCAGGGGTGCATGTGTTGTCTATATCGTAAGTCAGTTTAACTTAGATTAAGTAGTGTGTTAGCTTAGGGACCGATGACCTAAGCAATTTGGTCCCGTAAGATCTTACCACAAATTTACAAATTTTTGTGAAAGAGATCCCTTCAGGCCCTGGGGCTTTGTTTAGTTTTAATGATTTCAGATGTTTCTCAACACCAATTACACTAATATCTACTGTATTTCACTGATCTCTTCAGTAACACAGGAATTAATTTGGGACAATTCCCTCGGGTTTCCTTTGTAAAGGAACATTTGAAAATGTGTATAAGCACTTCGGATTTTACTTTGCTACTCTCAACTTCAGTTTCAGTCTCGTCCATGGGTGACTGGACACCAACTTTGGCGCCACTATCAGCCTTCATATATGGCCAGAGTTTCTTTAGATTTTGTGAAAAATCACTTGACAACATTCTGTTACCGTAGCCACTGATGGCTTCATGCATTGCTCTCTTGAGTGCCAAACGCGTTTCATTCAGCATCTCTCTGTCTGTAGCCCTATGCTTTGTATTACGCCTATTATGCAGTACTCCCTGTTTCTTTAGAAGTTTCTTTACAGTGACTGTATACCATGGATTACTTTTCCCATTATGAACTGTAATACTGGACTCATATCTTTCCAGTGTATGGTCAACTAATCTTTTAAACTTGAGCCATAGTTCTTCTACATGCTCCTGTCCTGAAATAAAAGTTTCAAAACTCTCATTGAAGTATGACACTATTGTTCCTCTGCCTAGTTTGCTGAACATATAAATCTTTCTTTTTGTTTTAGTTGTCCTTTGTTTTTCATTATTAATTGTTGCTATGGCTGCCTCATGAGCACTGATACCAGATTCGATGGATTTCCTCAAAGAGGTCAGGTCTGTTTGTTGCCATTAGCTCTAATATATTTCCATCATGACTCTGGTTCTGAACTATCTATTCTAGGTAATTTTCAGATAATGCATTTAGCAACGTTTCATTGCATATCAGGTCATATCCACCACTAACAAAACCATAATGATCCCAGTTGAATGTTGGATGGTTAAAGTCTCCTCCAATGATTACAATATCGTTAGAGAACTTATGTACAAGCTAAATGAGGCTCTCTCTAAAGTTTTCGGTTACGCTAGGAGGAGAATCTGGTGGTCGATAGAAGGACCCTATTATAATTTTTTGCCCACCCTTGATGCTGAGTCCTACCTAAACAACCTGACATGCAGCTTGAACTTCTGTCTCGGTGGATTTGAGTTTCATGTCTACTGGAAAAAATCCACTACCTGCATTTATCGTTTCTCTATCCTTTCGGTATATGCTTAAATTTCCCCCAATGATCTCACTACTGCCAGCATCAGGTTGTGACCAACTTTCTCTGCCTCATATTATATGAGCTTCAGTGTTTTTAAGAGCGCTTTGAACTCTACCACTTTGTTGTGAATGCTTCAGCAGTTAACTACAAGGATTTTGAAACCCTCATCTGCGGGATGCGTTACTTTGGATGCTTTTTTTCTTAAAATTCTGTGGAATAACAACATGTACAGTGTCCAGTCCACCACATGCTGATACAATGCAGCCATCTGTTTTTTAAAACAAATAGGTGTTTCATTACGTTCTAAATGGCAAATCTGTATTAAATACAGAATGTCTTCACTGCTCCACGTCAGCCTCATTTTAGAGTATTGCTGCGTGGTGCCAATTTTCCTTGTATTCTTTCCATTAGCAAATGTTAATTTAAAAATACATTCTTCGATATGTTACTCCATCATCATAATTTTCCAATCATCCAGCAGTCTAAAAATCTGTAATTATTTTTTCTGTAGTGGTTAACTTATTGCACAGCTACGAAATTGGCTGTTCCTATGTATTCTGCATGACGATGAAGAACCACTATGTGTTATAAAAGCTCATTCACACTCGATGGTACCTCCTAAGGTCATGGACCTCCGTTACCAGACTGATGTCAGTGCAGTCCACATGCGCGTTGTGATGGTTATTCTAGAAACAAATCACTTCTTCCTGAAGATGGACACTAATTGTAGTTTAGAACCTCTAGGTGGCATGTGGATGGGATTTATCTACTACACATACTCACACACACACACACACACACACACACACACACACACACACAGTGTCTCAGTTGGATTTACCCAATAGCGTTTTGCGACATATATGTCGCCTTTGTTTTCGACTGGGGGTATACCAACATAATACGATCATAGCAGTGATATAGAGCTACCCACTGCATAGTTAATATTGATGCGACTGCTTAGCGTGTCAGCTACAGCAAGTCACGTAACGTGATTTTACGAGTAGTGGTGTTTTTTAAGTCATTTATTTCGTGGGTGGATTACATTCTCTTAAGCTACTTGCAAATGAATCTGAACCTGACATATGCTTTTGCTTTATGCATCCTAGTTCAGCGTGTGCCAGATTTTGACTCCTAGGTATTTTACTGTATTTAATGTTTCCAGCAATATTGTAATTAGACAGTAGAGGATTTCTAGGTCTATTTATGTGCAATAGTTATATTTATTTGCATTCAGGTCAAATACCAGTCCCTGCATCGCCAATCACCGATCACCCTTTAGGACTTTCTGCAATTTGCTACTGCCTCGTTATAGACAACTACATCATGTGTAAATATCTTACATCCAAATAAATACCCCGCAAGCCGCTGTACAATGCACCCCACTGTCACACACTGACCGATTAAAAATGATTGTCTCTATACCTCCACAAATACCCTACTCTCCCTTGTGTTTCAGGAAAAATGTGTCATCTTTTCCTTGATCTTTCTTTCTGTTACATATTCAAATGGAGTATATCGACCTAATAAAATCCTAGTACTCACATAAAGCAGCTGCTTTGCAGCTCAGCCACAACCAATCACGTGACGCAATTTTATCAGCAGTAGTGTTTTTAAACCATCTCATTTGTGGATGAATTACGTTTCTCTCAGCTCAGCCTGTGCTTCTACCTTTATATACATAGCCTATGACCTGCTTTTTTGCTGTGACTGGACCTACAGCCAGGAATCTAAGATAATACCCTACCACTCCATTCAATTTGCGTAATCTGGACCGATAGGTTTCAACTTCCTAGGCCTCCCCCACAACTCCAGACAGACGTGGACGCTCGTAATTGGTAGACAACAACTGATGAAGAGATATGTAAATCCAGCAGTCCGTCCATCTTGTTAGGTGTTACTGTTCGTCAACATGTATCATTTGACCACCAGTGTGTGTAAGTGTGTTAATGTTTGGATGTCATCCGACACTGAGCTCTAAGTTACAGTTAAAGTACAAAATGTGCAGCGAAATGAAAGCTCATTCAAGTGGAAGCAACTGTACAGCAGTGTGAGACATATTGAGGGTCAGTTGACAACCAGGTACGAGCCATTCTATCTCAACACTACGTCTCTGGCAGTAACAGCAGCAGCAACAGTTTCAGTGCATCAGTAGCCATTGAATTTAGCGTTGCTGTGTCAAAATGAAAAGCTCAAGAGACGTCGCAGAGTGTATTTCTAAAGCGTTAAAGTGTTGTGAACACAAATGGTTTGCAGGATGCAATATGTATCGAAGTGGACACACTAAATTAATGACAAGTCCATGTTAAAGTGCTTTTTGAAGATACCGTAAAATGTATGTTGGAGTGTAAAGTTCATGATAATGTTTATGATGATGTCGACTTAGGAAATTGTATAAGTACATGTACCTGAAATTCAGTACAAAATGATGTACCTACTCCAATAGGTTTAAATACAATTTACGCGGAATTCAAAGCATACAAAAAACGATTATTTGTGAAATATTGCTGCCTGGTGATTGGGGATGATGTGGAGCAAAGAAAAATGACGGGGTTTCAGGACAGTATTAACACTATGTCAGAGCACTGCGTACATAGGAGTTGAAACTAAGAAGATTGTACGTTTTTAATTCCACCATACATATTATTTTGTTTTCCTAGGGATAGATGTGACTGAGGAGAGCTTGATGTCATACTCTTTTGTCAGGAGATTTATATTAGCGTATTTTTATAAGATGATTGACTTATCTTAAATGTCTATGTATGTCTATCCCATGTCCAAAGTATCATGTAAATTAGTGTATATAGCCATATGTAACATTACCACCAGAACACTTAAAATAATATGTGAGAAATTTGATAAAGAGAGGCTGCATACACGACTCTTGCATACTGACATCCACTACCACCGTGGTGTTAATAAGTACGCCATATGGGTTTCTCTATCGCAGTAGAACAATTAAGTAATGACGGTAGTGCTACATATATGTTTAATACTCGCAACCTCTAATAGGGACTGGTTGTAAGTTAAACATTGACTCTTTTTCTTGCGACCTGTGGAATAACATTGTTTTTAGGAACCAGTCCTAATTCTGTAATATCAACATTTGATGGTATTGTGGCAAAAGAGTTTCTCCTTCTTTAATATAATGCCCCTGCATCGCTAGCATTTTATATATTTACACAGCCCTCCACAGGGTCAAACTTGAACAATCCATTCCATAGTTATAAATCATAGCTTAAAGCCGCGTTCTTTGGCCGAGGAAGACGTAAAAGTTTCACCAGCCAATTCCACTTCATTTGGATTTCTTATCTTTCCTCAAAATGGTCTCCAATACTCCCTAGCGAGTTTTCCCCAATAAAACCACAGTATTTCTGCCTTGCAGGAGAAATGCTAGTTTCTTCATGACAACACGTCTCTAGCATATTTCGTCTATTAAAGTACAGAAATGGGGTGCCAACTCTTTCGTATAAATAGCACTCCTAGCTTCTGCCACAAATTCCGATTACTTCCACTGTATAATGGGTTTTTCTAAGTATATCTACAAATCAGTGTAGGTTATAAACTGTAATTGTTATGTACCGGAGTAGAATATTCTTCAATGCAACACGTCCCGATACTGCATCAAGTCGCTGCTAGCAAAGCAGAGTGCGCAGTACAAGATGCCTCTGGCGCACTAACTATATCCACATCACGAAGCACTTGTTAACAGATGATACAAAACTGTATATTACTGACCCGAATATATTAAAAAAACCTCTGTGAGAAATAAAATAGTGTTTTCTTAACTCTGTCGAAGACTGTCTACATTGGCAAATGGTTGTATTCTATGCCAGTTAAACGTTTTGGCGCTTAAATCATGTTTCTCTAATGCTGGCCAGTTTTTTTCGAATGACATGGGTTAAGATCATGTACACCATGAACTGACGTGGGTCACAACATACTTACTCAGAAGCTCACGCTCAGATGAGAGTAATGCGGAAGTTTAGGTCATCCGTTTCTTGGTACGCGAGTTGCTGCAAATAGGAGTGAAATGGCGAGATTTTTCAGGTCTCTGTGGTTGAAGACAGCACAGAATGACTTGGATATTAGGCTATGGAGGTACGTATGGGGAAGCGAGACTGTGGTTTGGCTCACTGGTCTGCTTTTTTTTTTTTGCTTCTTTACGTGTTTACAATGAACATGTAGAAGAGCACAGAGACTAGTTTATAGCTTCAGTAACTGTAAAACATTGATGGGGCCCAAGTTACCACAATAAATGGCCACCACAGCCTATAACATTGTTAAGATTCGGCTATACGCAGTAACATATGATACTACACGGAAGTGCCAGATTCTGTTGCTCTACTTGAACCCTCAAGTTGAAGTACTTGTCAGAATCAAACAGACATACAGACATGAGTACATGTAGATAAACGTATAATGGAAACCTATAGCCTTAGTCCCGCGTTACTTACAGGTCAGCTTTGTAAATCCTTCTCAGTGCGCAAATGTAATGAGTATAATGTTCACTCATGTAGTGTCTGCTGTAGGCCTGTTCATCCGAGGCTGCTGGAACTCTTCTGCTCGCTGGAATTCTTGTGCTCGCTGGAACTCTGCCTTGGTCGACGTTTGAGAGTCTCTATATACGGCATTTGGGGCTGTTTGCTTACATATGGCACGTGATTGTGTCGATTTTTACATCTAGATCGCAATCGCTGAACGTGAAATCAGCGGTCTTCCAACGCGTGTGATCTCTTAATGGATTGACGAAAGTGGCTTGCACTGTACATATCTACCTAAGTTACAAGGTTTTTTTCTTTTGCAACCCTTCATGACAAATTGCCTGTTGGCTTCTGTTTCGGGTTCTTTGGCTGACATTCATTTGATAATTTTTCTGACGCTTCACCAGTACGAGTGGCTGGCATTGTCAAAGCTTCACCCTCCATTGCTGGTGGTGGACTGTCCACCAATTCTACCTAAGACTGACCGTCCGCTTTCGCGTCACCACCAGCACTGTCCCCTGACCGTCCCCGGCCGCGTTTCCCGCGCGCCGAACATCCTCACTCAACTGACTAGGGCAGTGCCCTTCCTTGAAGCCGTCCATCTGATTGGCTACAGCTTATTCTACATAATTTTACATGTTAACATATTTAAATAATTAAAGCTTGACCACTTTCACGTTCTAAATAAAGTAACAACAATATCCATTACATAATAAACGTTAAATTCTTTTACGTAAAACCAATACAATTTCCTTCTTAGTTTTGAATGCCACGGTCAGTAGCCTTGCACCAATGTGCTTTCTGATAAATAAATAAAGACCAAAAGTAACAATAATGCACTAAACTTTATAACAAATATTCTATTGTCTAATGATTCAATAAGGTGTCATGCTGTCATCGTTCAATGTGTTTTGTGTGGAGGAAATGATGATCTGATGCTTAACTGAAAATACTGATAACTTATCTTTACTATATCTTTTAAACAAATAAAGTTACAGAGTTGATATTTACAATATTTGCCATTTTAATGATGCCCTTCTATATGAAATGTCGATCGTTAAGATCGATCAAAGCGTTCAGATTTTAGCGGTCATTTCTTTGTTACAAAACGTGTTAATTTCACTTCAACAGTAAATCCTAAACTATTATAGAAATGATAAATATTCAAATTTTATTAGAATCACCATGAAAATTTATGAAGGATGGTAGATTAAAATTACTGTAGCCTTATTCCCTGAATTACTACAGAATTAAATAGTTTTCGTAAATATTTCTCTTTATGACCGACCTTAGGGCCGCCATATTTAACACTGCTATGTCTCCCTGGCCACAGACAGCTTCTACGGGGTTTTCCTATGATATAGGTCCTCGTCTGCCTCACTCGCACACTACAGCACTTAGGCCTCATTCAGCGCAATAGACGCCTGTGAATTTCACCTTCTCCTGGCGAATCTGTGCTCTTTGTAGCACAGGGTCTTGGACGACAGGGTTCATTTCACAATTCCTGAAAGCTGACTCTTACCGCCATATACACTACTGGCCATTAAAATTGCTACACCAAGAAGAAATGCAGATGATAAACGGGTATTCATTGGACAAATATATTACACCACAACTGACATGTGATTACATTTTCACGCAGTTTGGGTGCATAGATCCTGAGAAATCAGTACCCAGAACAACCACCTCTGGCCGTAATAACGGCCTTGATACGCCTGGACATTGTGTCAAACAGTGCTAGTACCCAGAACAACCACCTCTGGCCGTAATAACGGCCTTGATACGCCTGGACATTGTGTCAAACAGTGCTTGGATGGCGTGTACAGGTACAGCTGCCCATGCAGCTTCAACACGACACCGCAGTTCATCAAGAGTAGTGACTGGCGTATTGTGATGAGCCAGTTGCTCGGCCACCATTGACCAGACGTTTTCAATTGGTGAGACATCTGGAGAATGTGCTGGCCAGGGCAGCAGTCGAACATTTTCTGTGTCCAGAAAGGCCCGTACAGGACCTGCAACATGCGGCCGTGCATTATCCTGCTGATATGTAGGGTTTCGCAGGGATTGAATGAAGGGTAGAGCCACGGGTTCAAATGGTTCAAATGGCTCTGAGAACTATGGGACTTAACAGCTGTGGTCATCAGTCCCCTAGAACTTAGAACTACTTAAACCTAACTAACCTAAGGACATCACACACATCCATGCCCGAGGCAGGATTCGAACCTGCGACCGTAGCAGTCGCACGGTTCCGGACTGCGCGCCTAGAACCGCGAGACCACCGCGGCCGGCAGCCACGGGTCGTAACACATCTGAAATGTAACGTCCACTGTTCAAAGTGCCGTCATGCGAACAAGAGGTGACCGAGACGTGTAACCAATGGCACCCCATACCATCACGCCGGGTGATACGCCAGTATGGCGATGACGAATACACGCTTCCAATGTGCGTTTACTGCGATGTCGCCAAACACGGATGCGACCATCACGATGCTGTAAACAGAACCTGGATTCATCCGAAAAAATGATGTTTTGCCATTCGTGCACCCAAGTTCGTCGTTGAGTACACCATCGCAGGCGCTCCTGTCTGTGATGCAGCGTCAAGGGTAACCGCAGCCATGGTCTCCGAGCTGATAGTCCATGCTGCTGCAAACGTCGTCGAACTGTTCGTGCAGATGGTTGTTGTCTTGCAAACATCCCCATCTGTTGACTCAAGGATCGAGACGTGGCTGCACGAGCCGTTACAGCCATGCGGATAAGAAGCCTGTCATCTCGACTGGTAGTGACACGACGCCATTGGCATCTAGAATGGCGTTCCGTATTACCCTTCTGAACCCACCGAACCCATATTCTGCTAACAGTCATTGGATCTCGACCAACGCGAGCAACAATGTCGCGATATGATAAACCGCAATCGCGCCTGGCTACAATCCGACCTTTATCAAAGTCGGAAACGTGGTGGTACGCATTTCTCCTCCTTACACGAGGCATCAAAACAACGTTTCACCAGGCAACGCCGGTCGACTGCTGTTTGTGTATGAGAAATCGGTTGGAAACTTTCCTCATGTCAGCACGTTGTAGGTGTCGCCACCGGCACCAACCTTTTGTGAATGCTCTGAAAAGCTAATCATTTGCATATCACAGCATCTTCTTCCTGTCGGTTAAATTTCGCGTCTTTAGCACGTTATATTCGCGGTGTAGCAATTTTAATGGCCAGTAGTGTACATCAACGAGAGCGAAAAGCTCGTTAACTCACACATGTGAGGTAACGGGCGAGTTGTGGCGCTCTGAAAATATTCTAAGTTCGGAATTAGCGTGGCTGCACGGGCCGCTCGGCAAGCCATGGCTCGTCAGCAAATACGTGGTGCCAGACATTGGCTGGAGCAAGAGGGGTAGCCCCAGCGCGTGGGCCAGGCTGAGCGCGTGGCTGGGAATTTCATGTTACCGCTGTATCGAGAAGTGTGCTCTGTGTCAATGAATAAGATTCGTATGCTAGGAGTTCAAAGATGGCGGTCGTTGTGAAACCATAATGACCGACATTTCACAGTTCATGTAGAAATTAATAATAGCCAGAGGAATCATGATACCTTAAAAAGAAACATGTACCTTACCAATATTTGTATGATGATTTTGATGGTGTAATCAGATTTTCAATATCTTTTTTAGTTTAAGGTTTAGTATCTGACTGTAAATTATACAAGTAACACCCAGCAACGAATTTCCAAAATCTAAATGGTTCACCTGATTTTGTCGATCGACATTTCTTTAGAAAGCTATTAGTGTAAACCTAAATTGGTATGAATTACAGGCATGTAACTTGAATGGTACATGAGTTATTGGAGGTCAAAGTGGCCAATTACTACTGATCGCATCAGGCCGTAAGTACTCCACAGTTACACAAAAAAACGGTCGCAGCATGCTTATAAGTATATTTATTCGTCTATGTCTTTGTTTATGTTCGATATATGCTGTTCATGAAGAACTTCGTCAAATATTTACTGTGTTTTAGAAAGCACAAAGGCATTAGGCTACTGGCCTTCATTTGTTTCTATTCCTTTGATATATGTTTATTTAATTTGTTTATGTATTTAATAATGTGTGTTAGAGCGTGTTTATGATCCAGCCGTAAGAATATTTATTTAATCTCGAGTTATTTAAATCTAAATCCAGTATTTTGTATGTGTTTCAATATGTTTGTGAGTGTGCATTGGCTTGGAGACATAGCGGGAGCACTCTAACCAATCACGGCGCTCGTTACTACGGTAGGCGACTACCGGAGTAAATGGAATGGAGAGACTGTATGGAAGTGGGGGAGGAGCATCGGGTCACACAGAACACGGGGGAATGCTGGACGGTAAGGCGCGATGGACGGTTGCGGGAAATACTTGGAGAGTGTTGAGTAGTTTGCGTGTGGTCGCGGGAGATATAAATATTTGGTAGTGCCGACTTGTACACTTGTGAGATTCCCGTGGCCTCTGCAGTGAAGACGTAGAATGCATTTAGAAGTGAATATCTTGCGAGCTATGTTGTTGCTCGTAACTAATTACGTGAAGTTGGAATCTATTGTTTCCCATATTAATTAAATGCCAAATAAAACTATAAATTTTTCAGAATCGACTGTCTACTGAAATGCTGCAGAAAAATCAGTGCGACTGCGGTCAGTTTCACATAACCTTTTCGTCACAACGAAGACTCCAGTGGCGCTCCGCAGATTAGGAGCCGAGTATCCCGCAGAAATTCTGTATGGCTCTGCATTCCATCGCCATCGTTTTGCTGGAACAAATCAATTGAAATTCGAATCGGATGTAGAGACCAGAGAACAAACGCTTTCCGAAACCACCCAGGATCTGCACTGAACACTTCCCCCAGTGGAATCGATACAGGAGGAGGAGGAGAGTAGTGTTTAACGTCCCGTCGACGACGAGGTCATTAGAGACGGGGCGCAAGCTCGGGTGAGGGAAGGATGGGGAAGGAAATCGGCCGTGCCCTTTCAAAGGAACCAACCCGGCATTTGCCTGAAGCGATTTAGGGAAATCACGGAAAACCTAAATCAGGATGGCCGGAGACGGGATTGAACCGTCGTCCTCCCGAATGCGAGTCCAGTGTGCTAACCACTGCGCCACCTCGCTCGGTGGGAATCGATACAAACAGATCTAAACTACACAGTAAAAAATTGATTTATAGCGTTTGCAAGATGTTTGTAAATTCTTCAATGATTCTGACACGTTATTCAAGTCCCATTAGAGACATGAATATCGTGACAGATTTCATCGGCAAATTAATATTTTCTTTTAACTTAAATAACTCCCTCAGACTCAAAACTAACAACAAATATCAACAAATCTCACTCTTCGTTTAATTCTGTGCAGTGAAGCTGCGTACAGAAATCGACATTCCATACAACAATAAATTATTCCCTCAAAATATTCTCAGATAAGTAGATAAACATACATCTGTCTTCCTAGGTAAGCATTATTAATTTTCATTTTCCAAATTTCTCCGAACTCCCTGCACCCAAATTGCGTGACCATAAATTATAATTTGGAAATTACAACAAACATAAAACCATCTAAAAACTTAATCCTAACACATACATACACGTAAATAAATCCCTTATATATCCCCTAAAACCCATTTTAGATGCATACTGTGCACTGATTTTTGACTTGATACCGTTCACCAAATAATTGAGTTCTCTGACCTCCTCGCACCCAAATGTGCGTCTAAACTCTCTCTTTATAATTGCACAAACCTTGTGAAATAAATCATTCTGTGAGGAAACAAGAAACAAGCAACAATAAAGCCTGAAATCAGATGTTGCACATTACCTCTCCAAATAATGTTATAATCTAAACACAAATACACTTATTTCTTAACCTACTTTCCCCTTCTCAATGTACAGTCTCAGTTCTGTCACATTTCTTAATCCTAGAAGTTTTCCTGAAACAGGATATTTGAGTCGGTAGGCATTAGGGTGTGGACATTCTGCAACTACAATGGCCCATAGTACAGCTCAAACAACTTTTTTATATCTCCATCCACTTCGCTCGACTTTTCTTTCGTATGCACTAGGATTTTGTCTCCTATTTGGTATTTAATTGGTTTTTACCGCCCATCATGCCGATTCTTCCTTTCCGCTGCCAACTTCTCCATACGGGATTTTACCGCCTGCTTCCTCTCAGTGGCCGACTGAGCCTGGCGCTGCAGGAACTCCACAATTTCCGTTAATAGAGACTTCGGTTTGACTCCCGTCACTACCTCCAAGGGCGAATATCCAGTTGCGTTACTTTTCACGCTGTTTAGAACATCCTCAAATGAACATACGTATTCCACCCACTTTGAGTGTGTATCAGTCGCGTAAATCCGACACAGTCGTCCAACTTCTCGCATATACCGTGTAAGGTGGCAGAATAAATGGTCAGATTCGCACCTTGCATGAGACCTCTACAAATCGCAATGAGAAGGTGAAGATGACACCTAACGTAAATCGACAGTTATGAGAACATTTGCCTATCAATATGCAAAAAGGGATGGCAGTCAATCGACTGTAATTAACACACCATCCCTATACAATGCATGTCAAATGGTTCAAATGGCTCTGAGCACTATGGGACTTAACTTCTGAGGTCATCGGCTCCCTAGAACTTAGAACTAGTTAAACTTAACTAACCTAAGGACATCACATACATCCATGCCCGAGGCAGGATTCGAACCTGCGACCGTAGCGGTCGCGCGGTTCCAGACTGTAGCGCCTAGAACCGCTCGGCCACTCCGGCCGGCACAATGCATGTCTTTGAGCAGAACGTAGAACAGGGAATGTGAGTGGAGTCACTTTTAGTTTTGAAAAGCCAGTTCCACAACGGCGTAGCGAAACCACCCTGCGGGAGTTACGCCGACGACCACTTAAAGGGGTGGCGGGAAAGAGGACAGCGACCCCGGGCCAGGTGATTCAAGCTGGAGGGCCGGCTGTAGCGAGGGCATCGGTACAAGGGCAAAGAAGAAGCTTTAGAAAACTGTGTTTCGAAATTCCAACGGGAGACGAACAAAAGCAAGTGATGCATTTGCGTCCAGCGAGTGCGACACACGGAAAGGTCAATGTACTTTAGGCATCTAGAATGGGCACAAAACGTCCGATTGGCGGAAAGTCACTAGGAAGGAGAAAGCTACTGAAGTTTCGAAGCAGTTTGATAGAAGGGATGTTGCGATTGGTAGAGGGTGTTTCTACAAAATGAGAGGAATGCTCCTATCGGCCGAAAAAAGCCATGACGTGAAAAAGGAACCCAAGTGGAGGGAGGCAGTTCTGACATGAGAGGACAAGAGAGAAATTATGGTGGATGATTCTTCTCTGAACTGGCGTCAAGTGCAGAATGGAGCGCTTAACGCTTCGTACTACACAGAGAAGAAATTGGTGTGGACACTGCGTTCACAGCGGCTGCACTCCAGCTAAAATTAGCTGTAGCAACGTTTAGCTCCAGATGTGAAGAAACGAACCAGCCAAATTAGTTAAGTGTTCCTGCTATAACTGGGAGGGCACTATAATATGCACGCTGCTCCAACCATGCACGTGTATATCGCCACATAATAAGACTAGGGCTGAGTACATGTTTTCTCGCATAACGAGAAACACAGGGAAGGTTTCTGCTGGAAAGTTCAGCAAAGGTCAGATTAGTTTTGTAGGAATTTCAGTGGAAGAGAGCGGCCTGGCAGACAGCAGCACGTCGCAGCTTAAGGTAAATACCGTGTACAGAGGCGTAAACTTTGTTGGTTCACTAGCTTGCGTACACTGTAAACTCGAGCGGCCTTGGGTAATCTTGCGCTGAAATTTGTCGCTTGACTAACCATCCACCGTAGACTTGATTGTCATCCTAAATAGTACCGAACTTTGAACCAGAATCGGAAGTTTTCGTAGTACTGACCAACATCATAACGTATGTGTAGGAAAAATTTTGTAATGAAGTGTCCAATTATACTTTCATATTATTGTGCTTAGGATTAATGTAAACAAACTTCCAATTAAACTTTCATAACATTGTGTTTAAGATTAAGGTTCTTTCAGAGAGTTAATATTTAACATTGTTGTGTATAAACTTTTTTCACTTTTTGACGTTGGCTAGATGCGTTATCCATTGCGCTGTTTTTATGTTGGCGAGTTGAAAACAGTGTTAAAAGCTGTAATTTGGTGAGAAATATTGCAACATTAAACTTGCCATTCCACCTCACACAGTTGTTTCAATTCAAGAATAAGCAAAAGCAGAAACAAAACCCCAGCAATCTTACAAATGGCGACCCTGGCAGGATAGCAATTGGTCTGCCTGGATGAGAATTAGTCAAATTAGAAATAAAAACAAATTTTTGAATTTTGAAAAAAAAAATATTTTTTCATGTTGTTTTGTGACGAGGTTACCAAATGTATGTAAATGTATAGTGGACAAATACAGTAAATTTGTGATCCAAAGTGTAGAAAGGTTGTATTGACTCGTAGGATCAAAGTATCATTGAGTAGAAGCAGATTGTCCATTACCTCGCTGGCGCGCGCAAGGTTATTCACGGCATTGTTGAGTTGGGTTGAAATTCCACAAATAGTGAACAGTGTTGCTAATCTTGCGTACGTAGTCTAAGAAACTTTCTATAATATTTTGGAAACGTGTAAAGTCCTATAACTTAATGTTGACGAGAGTGCAGGCTCGCGCTGATCGAGAAAGACAGAGGTTATCTAAAGGAACTGAAATGGCGGAAAAACGGAGAGTATCGCAGATGGGTCAAATTCAAGATCTTGACAGGATAGAAATTGATGTAGAACAAAAGGTATCGAGTACAAGTCACGAAACGGGGCGTAGCGATAGTGCAGAGGGCATGGTAGCAGTTTCAAGATTGGTATCACAGTCAGCGAATGCGCAAAAGCAAACTAATGACGCATCTAGTGGATCGGAAATAGAGTCAGAGGACGAGCAACTTCGGTACGTTGAACCGAATATAGTAATTTTGAATCAAACGGGATAGTTTGTAACAGAAAGATTGTGTGTAAGTGCGTCCGCACTGTGCACGGAAGTCGGTGAAACGCCACGTGAAAGACACGAACGGGAAAATTTTCATCGAATAGTGGTAGGTGACGAGGGCCAAGAATCGGATAGTGTGTTTGCATTACTGAAGCAACTTACTATGGTCGTAAAAAAACGAGTGAAAGAACAAATGCAAGGCTAGAAGATTTGAGATTTGAAACAAATATAGGGTTAAAGAATTTAAAGATAGCAACGAATGCGGGATCAGCTGTTCCACATACACTCCTGGAAATTGAAATAAGAACACCGTGAATTCATTGTCCCAGGAAGGGGAAACTTTATTGACACATTCCTGGGGTCAGATACATCACATGATCACACTGACAGAACCACAGGCACATAGACACAGGCAACAGAGCATGCACAATGTCGGCACTAGTACAGTGTATATCCACCTTTCGCAGCAATGCAGGCTGCTATTCTCCCATGGAGACGATCGTAGAGATGCTGGATGTAGTCCTGTGGAACGGCTTGCCATGCCATTTCCACCTGGCGCTTCAGTTGGACCAGCGATCGTGCTGGACGTGCAGACCGCGTGAGACGACGCTTCATCCAGTCCCAAACATGCTCAATGGGGGACGGATCCGGAGATCTTGCTGGCCAGGGTAGTTGACTTACACCTTCTAGAGCACGTTGGGTGGCACGGGATACATGCGGACGTGCATTGTCCTGTTGGAACAGGAAGTTCCCTTGCCGGTCTAGGAATGGTAGAACGATGGGTTCGACGACGGTTTGGATGTACCGTGCACTATTCAGCGTCCCCTCGACGATCACCGGTGGTGTACGGCCAGTGTAGGAGATCGCTCTCCACACCATGATACCGGGTGTTGGCCCTGTGTGCCTCGGTCGTATGCAGTCCTGATTGTGGCGCTCACCTGCACGGCGCCAAACACGCATACGACCATCATTTGCACCAAAGCAGAAGCGACTCTCATCGCTGAAGACGACACGTCTCCATTCGTCCCTCCATTCACGCCTGTCGCGACACCACTGGAGGCGGGCTGCACGATGTTGGGGCGTGAGCGGAAGACGGCCTAACGGTGTGCGGGACCGTAGCCCAGCTTCATGGAGACGGTTGCGAATGGTCCTCGCCGATACCCCAGGAGCAACAGTGTCCCTAATTTGCTGGGAAGTGGCGGTGCGGTCCCCTACGGCACTGCGTAGGATCCTACGGTCTTGGCGTGCATCCGTGCGTCGCTGCGGTCCGGTCCCAGGTCGACGGGCACGTGCACCTTCCGCCGACCACTGGCGACAACATCGATGTACTGTGGAGACCTCACGCCCCACGTGTTGAGCAATTCGGCGGTACGTCCACCCGGCCTCCCGCATGCCCACTATACGCCCTCGCTCAAAGTCCGTCAACTGCACATACGGTTCACGTCCACGCTGTCGCGGCATGCTACCAGTGTTAAAGACTGCGATGGAGCTCCGTATGCCACGGCAAACTGGCTGACACTGACGGCGGCGGTGCACAAATGCTGCGCAGCTAGCGCCATTCGACGGCCAACACCGCGGTTCCTGGTGTGTCCGCTGTGCCGTGCGTGTGATCATTGCTTGTACAGCCCTCTCGCAGTGTCCGGAGCAAGTATGGTGGGTCTGACACACCGGTGTCAATGTGTTTTTTTTTTCCATTTCCAGGAGTGTATTTGTCTGGGAAGCACAATCTCCAGTGATCCGTCTTACGTCTCTTCTGCGAAACAGCACATCCTTGTGGATCTTGAAATAGCGGAGTATTTTATCGTAGTCCTTGCTGTCAAAGTTGATTTTGATGTTCTTCAGTCCAGGGTCATCATTTTGCGCTCTCCGCATATCCCTGCAGACCGCACGAATTTCATGTACAGCAGCTGAAATTCGTTCTTTGTCTCCTCCCCTTCATTGTCTTCCTCTCCAAAGAGCAGCCGCGACAGAGCATCGGCAATACAATTCTCGGTCCCATTAATGTGGCGTATCTGGTAACTAAATTGCTGCAGGAACATTGCCCAGCGCATCAAACGGTCGTTTAGTCTTCTACTGTCTTACAGAAAGCTAAGGGCCTTAAGGTCGGATAGCATTGTTCCTCTCTACCTTCCAAATATATACGGAACTTTTTGAATCCATAAACTGTCCGACGACAAACAGAACGGAAGTGTCATGCCGGGATAATAGAGCATCTTGCTCGCACACAGTTTATCCTTTATGTTCTGAGATTCCTTTTCACATTCCTCGGACCATTTCCAGGATGCGTTTTTCTTTAATAATTTACATAAATTTGGGTTATTCATTTCTCCATCGCCCAAGAATTTTCGATAAAACCTACATAATGCGAGGTATGATTTTAATTGCTTTATGTTGGTTGGCCTTTTACAATCCGTGATTGATTTTAGTTTCTCAGTAGTTAGTAAAATTTCCTCAGATGTAAGAGCGTGTCCTAGAAACTGAATTTCCGGTCGGACAAATTCATATTTGGCAATCTTTAACGTCATCGATCCTCGTCTTAAGGCCACAAGCACTTCCTCTAGCATTTTACAGTGTTTGTACCAGGATTCCGTCGTTATTAAAATGTCGTCGACATAGATCACCAACTTACTCATTAAGCGTTCTCCTAAGACATGGCATAGCGCTCTCACAAATCTTGCCACTGAAATCGTGAGGCCGAACGGAACAACCTTAAACCGGTGGCTTCGTCCTTCGAATAAGAAAGCTGTGAAAAGTCTGCTTTTTTCTGCCAATGGGATTTGCGAAAATCCTGAGGTCAAGTCAACACTAGACATCAATTTTATGTTCCTGAAGTTTTGCAGCAGTTTCTCCATATTGCCAAGCTGGTCGAGTTCTCTCACTATTACCTTATTTGTCTTATGCGCATTTAACATGATGCTAACCGATTTGTCTTTTTTCTTTAAAATTACAATGGGATTACAATAATCGCTCGTACACTGCTCTATAATATCCCATTTTAGCATTTGCCTTAACCTGGCCCTGACGACTTCCCGATCAGCAATAGGAATTACATAGGGCTTGTACTTAATTGGTTCATGCGGCTGCACTTAAATGGAGTATTGGAAGTCTGTTACCTCACCGGGATGATCAGAAAATATGTCCTTATAACGGCACAACAATTCACGTAACTCCTTTTTCTCTACCTCGGATATACCCTCGACTGCTTCTACCGTTTCCTTTATCTTGTCACACATATTGTTCTCTTCATCCCAACCATGTGTAATTATGGTGTGTGGACTCTGGTTGTCCCCCATCAAAAGATTCTTCAATTTTACTTTCCTTTTTTCACCCTCAATTTCAAAATCCAAGCACCTACCCAAGCAGTGAAGCGAAGTTTTATATTTACATAAGAAATCTGTTCCCAGCACCATATCTCTTACAAGTCCATTCACTACAAAGCATCCTATACTAAAATGATTCTCCTCGCACTTGAATTCCAAGAGCACTTCTTGCCTCATCATCTTACTTAAACTGCCAACTGCCATTTTAATTTTTACACTATTTACAGGTAGTAATACTAATTTCTTATTCTTTATCCCATGTACAAAACCTTCCGACTCTGTCAACACATTACTTCCAGAATCGAGCAGTGTGTCTACTTTCTCGTCATTTACTTTAATTTCAATGATAGGCTGAACATTAATCATTTCTTTTTGCTCTTAACACTGTTCCCTCAATAAATCATTCTCTATGTCTCGTTCCTTCTCTTCCATCTCTAGAGCACACATATCCTGTTTGATCTACCCCTCAATTTTGTACTCGTCCCAAAATAACTCATTAAATGCTTCTTTCGCCCCAAATTTCATTTTTCCCCCTTCTAGACCTCTCGCTATCTTAAACTTCTCCTGAGTCCACAAATGAGGTAGTAACGACCATAACGGCCTACCGTACCAATGCCAATCTGTTACAGTAAAATCACATTCCTCCTTAAGACACCATTCTGTCCAAATATCACTTTCTATATTAGAATCAAACTCACTGTATTCTCCCTTAAAATTATCAACATTAGCAGCTACAACATCATTATCATGAAATGAAGCATTACTTTTTACTCTCACGTCATTACTAACACCTTCACAAACAGCACTTCCAACAGTCGACAAATGACCAGTATAAGAACCGTTCATAGTTTCACTATTCTCCGCAGTTACATCACATAAACTGTAGCTACAGCGTCGTTCAATTTCAGAATCAACAGTACCACTGAATTCCCCTGCATTTTGATTTAAAAATGAGCAAAATACCTTTTCCTCTCCTACACGTTCCTGCACCACATTAATTTCAGATCCCACATTCATTCTCAAACAAACATTTAAGATCCACAGATCCATCCAGACTTTCGGGTTCACCTCCATTAGTAGAAAGATATGCACAGATTTCTTCCACTGAAGTATCAGTACCAGCAGCTTCAATTTTCGTAACTTCAGCACATAAAACATAATTACTACCTTCCTTCAAAAATAATTCATCAATCTCCAATACACACACACAAATTCATCAACAGCTGACGAGACTAACGCTACGCTGTCCTTATTAACCTCTTTCGCACCTTTATCCGTCACAATATCACCTGGAACATCATCACCTTCATCACTGTAATCGTTACAGCTGGTTAGTACCTCTTTAGAATTTTCTATACCATCTAACGCCACCAAATTCAGCTTCACCTCAACCTCCTTTTGCCACATAGAATCTTTCATTGTATTAACATTCACACACACTTTCGTCTCACATTTATAAAACAAATCATTTAGCACTAAATCGTCATCGCCTTTATCGTTATTTTTCATTACCTTTGGATTACGCCTTTTATGTATGAACTGATTTGAAAATTTATCTATTTGATTCTCATCTCTTGCTAATTTCAAAAATGGTTCAAATGGCTCTGAGCACTATGGGACTCAACTGCTGAGGTCATTAGTCCCCTAGAACTTAGAACTAGTTAAACCTAACTAACCTAAGGACATCACAAACATCCATGCCCGAGGCAGGATTCGAACCTGCGACCGTAGCGGTCTTGCGGTTCCAGACTGCAGCGCCTTTAACCGCACGGCCACTTCGGCCGGCTGCTAATTTCATTTCAATATTCTGACGCCTTTCTGCCGGTTTACTGACATCTATCACATTTCCATTTACTCGCGTCCTATTCATCGCCGGTTTGTTTTCCGTCTCCGGACCTGAGATGCGGCTAAACTTAGTTTCCCGATCTCCCATTACGCTGGTTCATTTCGCCAGGTATCGGTACCTCAAATCTACGTTCTTGGTTTCGGTCCCTGTCACGAAAGTATCCGTTCCGATTACCCTTTTGAAATTTATCATTGGATGTGTTCCTGCTACCGTTTCTCATATCAAAACTGCTGTTAGCGTTCTGTTGGTAACTTCCTGGATGTCTTTCATATTAATTACTTGGACTGTAGTTCTGATTTACACTCTGAAAATTATTTGTCTGCTTACTTTACAATTTAAATTTTAACGCCCCTTTAATTTTTCTACAAAGTCCAAAAATTCGTCTATTGATTTGCTAGGACTGTGCACTAGATCCACTGCAAATTTTCTGCTAACCGCCTTTTCAACGTCGTAATTTCAGTAAGCACTCCCAATGGACGTTTCACATGCATTAATCTTTCAAGTTCACGTTTACAAAATTCTGGCGTCGACCCGTTCCCGTATTTAAATGTTGGCCAGTTTAGAAACTCATTTTGGAGTCGCGTTTGCTTCACTTAACTCCAGAACTTGTTCAGGAAACTGCTTTCACATATTTCGTAGGTAGTGTGTATGTTTGCCTACGATTGCGGCTCACCTTCCAAATATAGTTTCACGAATTTTATCTTAGCCTCGTCGGATATTCCCCTTATAAAACCATCGCTGCATGCTGCTAGAAAATTTACTGGGTGATACTTCCCGTCATCTCCGAAACATTTGACCGTTCCCGAGTTCATCCACGGAACACTGATCACTGTAGAGATTTGATGGAATTCAATTCGCTTTTTATTTCAGTGATTTGCTTTTTAACTCCACCAGTTTCAGTTTTAACGCCAGATTCCAGTTGTTCCTTTAGTTTATCTACTTCTTTCTTCCCTTTACCTATTTGGACAGATAAGTTGCTAATAGCCTCTGTCGTCTTAGCCATTTGAGCCTCTCACGTTGCCTCCCAGATCTGCCTGCAACTTCTCCACCTTATCACTTAAATTTTTCTCCGTTTGATCTACCTTAGAGTCAAGTATCCCAACTTCACCAGAAATTTTGCCCATTTCATCTCGAATGGTTTTTAGTTTTCCGTCTATCCATTACTCGATTCCACTAGCAATTTTACTTACTTCGTCTTTCACAACCGAAGCTATTTCGGATTGAACCGATCAATTTCTAAATTTACGTTACCTGTGTCGGCTTTAACAGAATCAATTTTTGATCCCAATCCTCTTATCATTTGCATTAATTTCGACATCATGTCTTCCCCAAATTCATCTCCCTTGCCTGATTTCGGACTATTTGCCCTAGTAAATTCACCGCCGATCACGCTCTCCCGCTCCGACTTCGGGCTAAGCGGCTCGCTTGTATTTTCGGACCACACAAACTGGCCGACTGCTTAATATTAGCGGCGTCTATTATTGGCGATTGGACTGCAGAATCATACATAATCTCGCTATCAGCGCAGGTACTTAGCTTTGTTGTGGTGGATCCGTCTGCCATGGTATTGCTGCCGATGTTGCAGTTGAAGCCAACGCTGAAGATCTCGTAGCCCCTGCTGTGTTACTGCAAACGCCGCTGCGCGATGAATCGCCGTTGAAGATTCCGCTCCTGGCTGAAACCACGTGCTCTCGATGTCGAATCTTCTTCCGCATTACTTTTTTCTTATCACTACTAACCACTGCTAAAACTCGGTACATACAACTGTTGCAAAATTCGTAGCTCAGAGCCCCCACGCAAACTGCCTAAACTGCCACAGACTTGGGACATAGATCACAGAATGTCGTTAACTGTGAGAATTACAGCTGTAATTTCACAACTGTTAACGAAATCTAATATTCAGTCCTGAACCGATCTCACATTTAACTTTTGCGAGAGGTCCTGCCTATCGAAGTTCAGATAATACTTTTGGAAACACTTTGCAGAATTCAAATCCAATTCTAAAACTTTCCAGAGTTTATATTCCGCAACTAACACTTTCCAAAATCCAATACTGTTCCAACACTTTGCAAAATTCTTATCGCTCAATTAACACTTTCCAAATTCCTATCCTGGCTGAGCCCCCAATTGCGAGCTAACATCCCAAAGATATTCGGGATCACATGCGGTTCCTCTTCGTCGAACGTCTTGGCTCAAACTCGTCTAGGGATTCAACCACAATTGTCGCATTACACGCCCTAAATTAGACTCTTGTGACCCTTTGGTTAAAGTGTCTGGCTGATGACAAGTTTGCGAAATTGTATGAAACCTACAACGTTAATATAACAACAGTAATAATAATATCGGGAGCTAAATTAACGACCCATAAATGATGTAGACCACACAGTTGCGATTTGGTTAGAATAACGTATATTCAGAAAGCAAATTAATAGCGAAATCGGTCGTATTTAGAATTACTATTACACTCGAGCGCATATCCATTTGACACAGTTCGATCACTCACAATCTCATCACGAATTACAAGTTCATTGCACCATCTCGTTAACTACGCGAAACGTTGGAGTTCACACCAGGCGCACGACTGCCTTGCACCAATGTGCTTTCTGATAAATAAATGAAGAACAAAAGCAACTATTGTGCACTAAACTTTACAACAAATATTCTATTACCTAATGATTCAATAAGGTGTCATGCTGTCGTCGTTCAATGTGTTTTGTGTGGAGGAAATGATGCTTTGATGCTTAACTGAAAATACTGATAATTTAACTTTACTATATCTTTTAAAGAAATAAAGTTACAGAGTTGATATTTACAACATTTGCCATTTTAATGATGCCCTTCTATATGAAATGTCGATCGATAAGATCGACCATAGGGTTCAGATTTTAGAATTCATGTCTTTGTTGTAAAACATGTTAATTTCACTGTAACAGCAAATCCTAAACTATTATAGATATGATCAATATTCAAGTTTTATTAGGATCACCACGAAAATTTATGAAGGACGGTAGATTAAAATTACTGTAGCTTCATTCCATGAATTATTACAAAATTAAATAGTTTTCATAAATGTTTCTCTTTATGGCTGATCTTAGGTTCGCCATATTTAACACTGCTACGTCCCCCTGGCAACAAACAGCTTCTACGGGGTTTCCCTATGATGTAGGTTCTCGTCTGCCTCACTCGCACACTACAGCACTTAGGTCTCATTCAGCACAATAGACGTCTGTGAATTTCACCTTCTCGTGGCGAATCTGCGCTCTTTGTGGCACACGGTCCTGGGTGACATGGTTTGTTTCGCAATTCCTGAAGGCTGACTCTTTAAGCCATATACTTAAATGAGAGCGAAATGCTCGTTAACTCACACTCTGTGGTATTCAGACTGCTTGTGATGTAAGTGCCTCTCTGTGTGGCCACCAAGGCTGCAGACAAATGCACGCCCATTTCAAATGTTGCTTCTCCATTGTTCCATTGGTCAGATCTGGATTTTGCACTTTAGTCCTTAAAATCTTTTCTTCTTGCAGGTCTATTTGTATGACGTCACACAGGCGCTCTTTCCTTTCTGCCTACTGCTAACCTTTGTTCTTTGTTTCCCTTAGATGCGGGGACCTATTGCTTCTTATTTCTTCTGGTTCCTCATCACGGAAGTCTCTCTTCTCTCTCGGCTCTGTGTCTGATTCTACCTGGATTCCTACTGATAGCTCTGGTGTCGCATTTGCCCTCGTGAGCAGTGTCTCTTGGCTGCCTAATGTCTGTTCTTCTCTCCCGGTGTGCAAGATTCACCGGTTCAGTTCCAGTTCTGTCTGTAACCGTACTGGTCTGCTCTTGACCCACAGCGTCTATGTTACGTAATCTATGATTATTTTTAAACTCTCGCAGGAATCTCTGCTTAAAATTCCTTCATACGCCTAACTGTTCCTTCACAATATGAAACTTGGGTCCCACAGAAACGTCGTCATCTATCCTCAGCGAAGACACTGAGACTCCACACGTCTCCATTACTTCTTTAGTGATCACTTTATAAGTTTCACTCTTTCGTCAGCGTTACTGCCCATAACATTCTTATATGCTGTTTCCCTTATTACACTAACCCGAGTGCCACTATCTGCTATGAAATTTGTGGTTCCTACTCTTCCCTTACATATACGAAATCAACCCTGCCCTAGACGTCTGCTGAGTACAGCTTTGCAGCACAAGTCGACTGCATACTTATGCCATCCTTTTGTTTTCAGGTTCCCGAGCCCTCGTACCTTATAGCCTAGCATCAGCATTACACTGTGTGGCTAAGTGTCCTGGCTCTTAACGGACGTAACACATCACGGGTCTTACCTTATCACATGGTCCTGGATGCCCTTGAAGATCGCATTGATGACACATCATCGGTAGCATACGCTTCTGATCTCTCTGTGATGACCTCTGCATAGGCCGCGCGAGGAAGCCGCGCTTTCTGAGCGGCCTTGCTATGGCTCGTGCGGCTCCCCATCGGGTATGGGTGTGTGTGTTGTCCTTAGCGTGAGTTAGTTTAAGTGAGATTAAGTAGTGTGTAAGCCTAGGGACCGATGACCTCGGCAGTTTGGTCCCATGGAAACTTACCACAAATTTCCAAATACCTCTGCATAAAGTTTCCTTCTCGGCAGTGGTGGAGGATAGAGTGTCCGTTTCTCTGGTCACTACATATCTGCTGGAAGGCGTCTGTTTTCTTTATGTGTCTCTCCATAGTGTAGTTCCGCATTTCCTTGCATGATGGCATCCTCTCTTATATCTAAAAGTATAATACCTCTGGCGCCTGGACTCAGCGAACTTTTCTTTACAAGAGGCTTGGATTAACGTTAAATCCTTTCCCATTTCTCTCACAATGATTTTAATTCTCTCATATTCGATTCCCTGTATGAATCTTACCTGCTTCAGTTTCCCAATCAGAGCTTGGCGCACCGGAGTGTCTGATTCTCTCATCACTCACTGGGCGAATTCTCGGCATCAGTGCTGCAATGTGTCAATGCGCCTCGCCCATCCAATGCAGTCCTGTTCTATCTACTAGAGAACAATAGAAACGTATGGTAATCCAAAGTATTTTATCACTCATAGTTCTCTAATGAAATTCCTTTCACATCTGCCCAATTTGCTGTCAAATTGCGTACGAGTAGTTTATATATAACTGCACCCGTCCTAGTTTTAACAAGTTTTAATAACACACTGTGACTAAGGCTTGGCGTTAATTCAAAGGATAGGTCACAATTGTCTAGTAATTCTCTACATTTATCTTTATTTCTATAAAAAGGACACAGAATTAACTTAAATTCGTCAGACAAGAATATATACTGAGCGGGGACCTCACTACCTTTTGGATTCATATTAAGTGTTTTTCATCCTTTCTCGAAGCTGCAGACTTTGTTTTCACAGCATTTGTCGGTTAGGCGACGGCCCTTAGTCAGTTTTTCCTGCAGGCGTGATTTTGGAATTCGGCGGTGTAAGCTCACACGTGCCGCAGATTGAGACGTCGGAGACCACGACCTCTATTGTCTTAATTCTGGCAAGGCGTCCTTTGATATTTACCGCAATGGGCTGCTGGCTGTGGTCGTGTAATTCTGCGACAGGGGATGGCGAACAACCACCCAACTGTCCGCAGCTCGTGGTCGTGCGGTAGCGTTCTCGCTTCCCACGCCCGGGTTCCCGGGTTCGATTCCCGGCGGGGTCAGGGATTTTCTCTGCCTCGTGATGACTGGGTGTTGTGTGCTGTCCTTAGGTTAGTTAGGTTTAAGTAGTTCTAAGTTCTAGGGGACTGATGACCATAGATGTTAAGTCCCATAGTGCTCAGAGCCATTTGAACCACCCAACTTCTGCTTCTTGCTCCCTTCTTCTTGCTTCGCTCCTAAAAAGGACTGCTCCGTCTGTAAACTGTATCTGATCTACGTCAAAAGTCGAAGCCGATTCGTCCTAAGACGGGGCTCTTCCTAGGGGAAAATCCTGCCTTTCATACTCTAAGGCACCCATCATTTTAGTAAATTTACTCAGGCAGGTATCGAAGCCGGGACCCCACATCTGACACCAATTTATGTGTCGTAACGCGACGTGGGTTGCAACATACTCACTCAGAAGCTTACGCTAAGATTAGGGCTGTTGCGATATTTTGGGTCATCCATTACTTGGTGCACGAGCGGCTGCGTACAGGAGTGAAAAGGGTGTAAGGTGGCTGGAATTTCACACCTTACAAGCTCTCATCTACACACTTTACCATGATTTACAACTGGAATTAGGTATTATTTGATAGGTTGTACATCATATATATGAATATTTAAAGAAGACTGACAGTGTCACGTACACCTTGTAAATAGTTGTTAACACTTATGGCATTAAAAGTCACGGAGTGTCTTTATTATCAAAATGGCGTAATGAATGATTGCCTATACTAGTAGAGGTTGGAACGCCAGTGGAAATGAAACGAGAGGCATAAGTCAAGCCCTGGGTGGAAAAACCCGTACAGGGTGTGTTGGTCCTGCTTGACACAGGAAGTACCCAACACGGACGGTCGGTGCACCTGAGCGCTGAAGCACAATACAACGGTGGCCGGCCGGTATTGTAGCTGGGTCGAATGGATAACCGGATAATACTTCAGAAACTCTGAAAATCTTGGACGCATTTGTAATATATAAAGGGGTATTTGTAACATATAAAGGGGTTTTAATCTACAATAAATGTATAAGCAGAAAGAGCATTTATTATTTTGTATTTACTAGTTCCCTCAATCGTTCATTTATGTTTATGTTGTAATTTATATGTTGAAGAGCAAGAAGGAGGAGATAATATCACCACTAAGAGATCCTATGATCTGCTTCAGGGGATAGTCAGAAAGGGCCAAATCTTCATTTTCGCGCTCAATATTTTCCGTTGCTCACATCCATTTACATTTCATGGAAGCGGACGGAGTCAAGCTGAGATTTTTCAGGTCTCTGTGGATGGGGACAGTACACAATGACTTGCATGTGGATATGGTGATGATATGGAAATGAGACTATGGGTTGGCTTAGTGATCTGCTTTTTATTATTTCTTCACTTGTTTGCAATGAACGTGCAGAAGAGCATAGACACTAGTTTATGATTTCAGTAAGTGTAAAACATACATGAGACTTACTAGGTTCTTCAATAAATTACCAAAACAGATGGCCAGCCCAGCGTGTGGATTTTGTTAAGATTCGTGTATACAGAGTAATGTATAGTACTACACGCCACGAACCATGTGAGTGCCAGATTGTATTGCCCCAGTCGAACCCTTCAGTTCAAGTACCCATCAAGAAGAAAGTGACATACACACTTAGGTACATGTAGACAAATGTACGATGGAAACCAATAATCTTAGTCCAGAGGCGCATTGCAGGCAAGCTTTGCAAGTCGTTCTGAGTGATAACGCTTATTTGAGTGTAAAACTAACCCATACAGCATCTGCTGTAGCCCAGTTCATCTAAGGCTGCTAGAACTCTTCTGCTTGCTGGAACCCTTATGCTCGCTGGGACTTTTCTGGCCGGCCACCACTTATAGCAACTTTAAGTATGCCGGCCGCTGTGGCCGAGCGGTTCTAGGCGCTTCAGTCTGGAACCGCGCGACCGCTATGGTCGCAGGTTCGAATCCTGCCTCGGGCATTGATGTCTGTGATGTCATTAGGTTAGTTAGGTTTAAGTACTTCTAAGTCTAGGGGACTGATACCCTCAGATGTTAAGTCCCACAGTGCTTAGAGCCATTTGAACCATTTGGTCTTTTCTGCTCATTGGAACTCTGCCATGATTGACGTTTGAGTGCCTCTTTATACGGCATTTGGAGCTGTTTGCTTACAGATGGTACGTGACTACGTCGCTTTTTACTCCAATTTCCAATCAGTGAGCGTGAAATCAGCAGTCTCCCAATGTGTGTGAATTCTTAGTGGAGCGACCAAAGCGGCTTGTACTGTGCGTCTCTACATAAGTTGCAAGGCTTACAAATATATTAATACTTAGATGATTTTTCTTGATTTTTCAACCCTTCATGATTCAGTCATTACAGTGGTGTAATCATAGCAGTCATATTAAGAGCTGACGTAAGTGTGGCTGATGTAGGAAAAACAAGATTGTACCTCTTTTAACAATAGTCCTTTATTTTCACACAAAGTACGTTAACAATGTGTAATAAAATAATATTGCTTCTTAAAAAATTGCTATCTTCGTAATTTGCTCTTACTGTAGCTAAAACAGATTTCCAAAACACAGGACACGCAGAAAATGGGAGGTGCACATTTAACGCAAGCAACAATATGACTGCACGGAAGGAACAGAACTCCCATTTCTTGGCTCTGAGCACTATGCGAATTAACTTCTGAGGTCATCAGTCCCCTAGAACTTAGAACTAATTAAACCTAACTAGCCTGAGGACATCACACACATCCATACCCGAGGCAGGATTCAAACCTGCGACCGTAGCGGTCGCTCGGTTCCAGACTGTAGCGCTTAGAACCGCTTTCTTTAATTTTTTTATTAATCTCATTTTGTTCGTTTTTGTTCGTTGTATCTGCTCGGGGCGGACGTCGCAAGACGCCCGTTTCAGTTATTCGTTGATCCATTAACTCAGTTTTTTTATTACAGAGGGCAACTAACCCTTACACCCTACTTAATCTAACTTAAACTAACCTACGCTAAGGACAACACACACACACCCATGCCCCAGGGAGAACTCGAACCTCCGACGGGGAGAGCCGCGCGAACCGTGGCAAGGCACCTGAAACCGCGCGGCTACCCCGAGCGGCATCGTCAGTGGATATTACGCTACAATACATCGAAACGATATAATTACAACCCATAGTAAATCCCATGCGCATGTCTCAGAGTTGCCTGCGGCGATTTTCTTTATAAATAACGGTGTGCGATTCGACCAGTAGGTGGATCTCATATTCGTTTCCGGTAGTAGGAGTCCGGATGCTTTTGATCGGATTGCATACCACTAACATAGCAGCAAATTCTCGAATAAGTTTTGTTAAGTGCCCTCTCTGAGTGTTAACATTTGTTCTTAAGACAGTTGATCCCTGCAGATGCTGATGTGTCGCCGGCGGTGAGTATCGGCAGAAATGGCTTTCTGTCCATGCGGACAGTCAAGGGCGCCCAAACCTGGAGCAAGGGGAGCCGTGATTCCCACCCCCCCTCCCTCCCTCCGCCACCCATCCCCATAGCTCTCAGTAAAAGGAAGAAATATAGTGTAGTCAGGTGTTTTTCTTTCAAGAAAGTGATTTAAAAGTCGGTATTACATAGCGCAACGGCGCTGTTATTTGTGTTTCGTCCTACAGAAAACAGTTTTACTCACCTTTCGCTGATTTCTTCTTTTGCAGTCCTTTACACACGCGTTTCCTATTTAAAAAATGCGTAATGTTCGTCGGCTAGAGCAAGCTGTAGCGGGAACTAGCCGCATTACACATCTCCTCTACAGATCGCATCAAACTGTTTTTCAGTATTAGGTTAGCTGAGCGATAAATTGAAAGATAGTTTGCGAGTAAAATATTCTATATATTGTGACTCGTTTGATACAAAACACCTCCAAGCTCGTGCTAATCTTAAGTTACAGTTTCGTCATTCACGCGCAATCGCACTCATTCGTGATAGCTAGCTTATGTTTACTAACCGAACCTCTTACCAAAAGAATTAACAAACGGACTGTCTGTGACAGAGCGCTCGCTCAAATATTACACAATTTGACCACTAAGAACATTCAGTTCGTAGTCAGGCCTTGTATAAGACGCCGCACGAGTTTTGGTTGTTTGAAAGTCACAATTTACATATTAAAATCGAAATTTCACGTGTTCATCTTTTTCACACGTTCGCACCCACTTTGCGGCGCTTAACATTTATTCCGTAAAATTTTCACATCTATTCAGAGGTCCTTATATCCAGGTCCGAAGACGATCACTGCTGAGAGGCTTCACAAAGCCCACAAAATACGCGCTACGTATTTGTGATATACATAGCAACCAATCCAATATCAGTATTAAACCTCGCAATTCTGCTTCTTTTTCACTTGAGCAATCACAAATGAATAGCTTTTATGAACAATTTATAAAGAAGCAAATTTAAAAAATCCGCAAATATCAAAATAACCCATTCTTTAAATAAAAAATTATCGTAAAATGTATCTTGTTTTCTCAGTCCCATGAACTGGATAGTTAGACTGAGTTCCCCTAAGTATCATTCGCTCTCTCAGTACACAATTCTGACACTAATGTACACTCAGTTAGTAGATATAACAATATTCATTTATTTAATACTTCACATTCACACTTATAATCAAACGAAATAGCAATAATTAATGAAAGTTGGAATAATCGCAATAAATACAGTTTTGTTTCCAAAATATACAGTTTTAACGACCTGATAATTTCCTAGTCCGCGAGATGCTGACATCTTTCGGCCGCAGTCGAAACAACTTGCAGCTAGCTACTGCCGATTTTACACAGATTATGAGGAACTTGCCCCCCTCCTTGCAGAGGTGTACTGTAGGTCTCTAGACGAGCGTAGCGTTCCAAAAGATTGGAAAAGGGCACAGGTCATCCCGTTTTCAAGAAGGGACGTCGAACAGATGTGCAGAACTATAGACCTATATCTCTAACGTCGATGAGTTGTAGAATTTTGGAACACGTATTATGTTCGAGTATAATGACTTTTCTGGAGACTAGAAATCTACTCTGTAGGAATCAGTATGGGTTTCGAAAAAGACGATCGTGTGAAACTCAGCTCGCGCTATTCGTCCACGAGACTTAGAGGGCCATTGACACGGGTTCCCAGGTAGATGCCGTGTTTCTTGACTTCCGCAAGGCGCTAGATACAGTTCCCCACAGTCGTTTAATGAACAAAGTAAGAGCATATGGACTATCAGACCAATTGTGTGATTGGATTGAAGAGTTCCTAGTTAAAAGAACGCAGCATGTCATTCTCAATGGAGAAAAGTCTTCTGAAGTAAGAGTGACTTCAGGTGTGCCGCAGGGGAGTGTCGTAGGACCGTTGATATACACAATATATATAAATGACCTTGTGGATAACATCGGAAGTTCACTGAGGCTTTTTGCGGATGATGCTGCAGTATATCGAGAGGTTGTAACAATGGAAAATTGTACTGAAATGCAGGAGGATCTGCAACGAATTGGCGCATGGTGCAGCGAATGGCAATTGAATCTCAATGTAGACAAGTGTAATGTGCTGCGAATACATAGAAAGAAAGATCCTTTATCATTTAGCTACAATATAGCAGGTCAGCAACTGGAAGCAGTTAATTCCATAAATTATCTGGGAGTAGGCATTAAGAGTGATTTAAAATGGAATGACCATATAAAATTAATCGTCGGTAAAGCAGATGTCAGACTGAGATTCATTGGAAGAATCCTAAGGAATTGCAGTCCGAAAACAAAGGAAGTATGTTACAGTACACTTGTTCGACCACTGCTTGAATACCGTTCATCGGTGTGTGATCCGTAGCAGATAGGGTTGATAGAAGAGATAGAGAAGATCCAACGGAGAGCAGCGCGCTTCGTTACAGGATCATTTAGTAATTGCGAAAGCGTTACGGAGATGATAGATAAACTCCAGTGAAAAACTCTCAAACAGCTCTACCCAATGCTCAACAGGGAAAGCACACTGAATAGGAGGGTGTCGAGGTCCTTATACATGACACTGATTAGACCTCTGATGACGCACGCAGCTCCCGTCTGGGGATATGCAGCTCCCACACGACTGCGCCGCCTGCAGGTCATACAGAACAAGGTGCTACGAATTATTAGCAATGCTCCACGCTACACACGCACCGTGGATCTTCACCATGAATACCGCCTTGATACCCTCAAGGAAGTATTCAAAAAACACGCCACACCACTACACAGGAACTCGAGACACTCGAACAATCCTTTCATCCTCACTCTGGGAAACTACGATCACAACCACAGCTGGAAACACAAGCGGCTAAAGACACTGCTAGCTAGGGCATAGCCACTTATGGTTAACTAACATACGCAAACAGCGACAAACGTCGGCAAGCCCCTGCACATCAGCAACACTGACTGGAAACTACCAGCTGCTATTAGTGCCGACCAACAGGCCACAGCAGGGATACCGACGAGCTCGCCCACAGACGCACAAACAATCAACCAACATTCCCTCACACTGTGCCTCCGGTATACGACCTATCGGACACAAGATCGATAACAAACCTAACAGCTGCAGGTTGCTGACGCTGAACGAGGACTCTGTACCAGCACCCAGCGCCAGCCGCCGAGCAGCACAAACGCACAACGTCAAGGTATCGACATGCATGATACCCACTACTAACAAAGCCTATCCTTACACAACCTATCGCAGGCAGCAAGACAACCGCTACTGCTCTTGCCGCCCGACCTAACTTTCGCAGAGGTTTTTTTCCCTTGGCTCTTGCCTTGGCACTTTTTTTCCTCTGCCCTTCAAACCGCTATCCTTCGTCAGATTTCGACCAATCTATCTCCAGATGAGCGCGTATTAATGGTTAATCCTAACCAGACGTACGCAAACATCGCAGTACCCACATCCTGCGACACCTCACTTTAGTGAATACTAACCCTTATGCAGAGATGGCAGTAGACCTTTTGTGTTGGCCATCATGCCGGTGTGGGCGTGGAGGGGCTCCACCTCTTATTACAAAAAAAACTCTGTAAGAGAGACGCTCAGTAGCTCGGTACGGGCTTTTGTTGAAGTTTCGAGAACATACCTTCACCGAGGAGTCAAGCAGTATATTGCACCCTCCTACGTATATCTCGCGAAGAGACCATAAGGATAAAATCAGAGGGATTAGAGCCCACACAGAGGCATACCAACTATCTTTCTTTCCACGAACAATACGAGACTGAAATAGAAGGGAGAACCGATAGAGGTACTCAAGGTACCCTCGGCCACACACCGTCAGGTGACTTGCGAAGTATGGATGTAGATGTAGAGTTAGATGTCATACGAGACATGATTCATGTGTGAAACTGTTTATAACAGGGTTGGAACATGAAATTTTTTATGGTTACTTAAAGTCGCTATTCATCTTTGAAATTATTAAAAATACTGCGTACCCCAGTTCTTGCCCCCCTCCCCTACAGACTGTCATATGGGAGCTCTTGGACACTGTTGTCACCTCTTGCCTGCGCAAGTGTGTGTGGCCAATGGAGGCCCTCTGCCTCACCCTCCGCCACACTACGAGTATTAAAATCATCTCCAAGGCGCTAGCTGCTGGCTGATTCTTCGACGCGAAGAAGCAATAGAAGCGCTCGGTGACACCGAGAGTAGCTGAGCCTGTAGAAAATGAGAGTTGTACAGAAGGTGCAGAAGCTGTTTGCTGCAGCTATCCAACACGACATGATTTAGATGGTGGGAGAGACGTTCGTGTATTTTACTAGCTTATATTTAAAACAAAGTGCATATTTACATCTACATCTACATTGATACTCCGAAATCCTCCTCACTGCACGCGGCGGAGGATACATCGTACCGCTACCAGTCGTTTCCTTTCCTGTTCCACTCGCAAATAGAACGGGGGAAAAACGACTGTCTGTAAACCTCAGTATGAGCCCTAAGTTCTCGTGTCTTGTCTTCGTGGTCCTTACGCGCAATATACGCTGTCGACAGTAGAATCGTTCGGCAGTCAGCTTCAAATGCCGGTTCTCTAAATTTTCTCAGTAGTATTCCTCGAGAGCGGGACTGCTACGGTCGCAGGTTCGAATCCTGCCTCGGGCATGGATGTGTGTGATGTCTTTAGGTTAGTTAGGTTTAAGTAGTTCTAAGTTCTAGGGGACTAATGACCACAGAAGTTAAGTCCCATAGTGCTCAGAGCCATTTGAACCATTTGAAGTATTCCTCGAGAAGAATGCCGCCTTCCTTCCAAGGATTCCCCTTTGAGTTTCCGAAAGCTTCTCCGTAACACTTGCGTATTGTTCGAACCTACTAGTAACAAATCGAACAGCCCGCTTATGAATTGCTTCGATGCCTATCAGATCCGGTCCGGATTCCAAACGTTCGAGTAGTACCCAAGAATATGTCGCACTAGCGTCCTATACGCGGTCTTCTTTACAGATGAATGACACTTCCCTAGAATTTTCCCAATAAACCTAAGTCGACCATTAGCTTTCCCTACCGAAAACCACACATGCTCGTTCCATTTCATTTCGCTCTGCAACGTTACATCTGGATATTTAAAAGACGTGCCTGTGTCAAACAGAAAACTACTAATGCTGTATCCGAACGTTACGGATTTGTTTATCCTACTCACCGGCATTAACTTACTCTTTCTCCATTTAGAGCTAACTGCCATTCATCACACCAACTAGAAATTGGTCTAAGTAGCGTATCAATCCTGTCCCATCGGCGGCGGTCGTAGCACCAGCACAAGTGTAGGAAATAGTTTACAGTGTAATTGGGTGACGTGTTGCACCTATAGAAACGGTCTCACTGTAACCTAATACTGTCAGAGACGCCTTACGTAGCCTGATAGTGACATCGTCGTTTTTTAACACACCAATAATGCAAGATAAGTTCCTTATAGTGAAACATAACAACAGTGTATGGGTGGCAGTGTGCTGGTAGTTATTAAACATTTAAATTCTCGCGCGTCTTTGGATGGATATCGGTAAAACAGTTTATGGTGATGATGGTGGCCATACATTGGAGTGCTTGCAGAAGGTATGTGGCGGAGTGTGTTTGTTGTTAAATAATGCACTGTTGTAATTGTTTAACGTGTGATATCGGTGTATCTGTTACGATATCGCACTGTGTTAATTGTTTAATGTGGGATATCGGCGAATCTGTTAAAATATCGCCCTGTAGAACTTGTTTAATGTGGGATGCAGCGGTGCTCTTTCAACTATCGCACTGTGCTAGATTGGTTAACATGGGATATCAGTGTGTTTTAAAATATCATACTTTGGAAATGGTTGAACATCCACAATCCTATATTTACGTGTGTTTCTTGAAGAGTGGGAGAAAATTGGCAGAATTGTAACAAATAGCCCCAAAACTGAAAAATAGTGTCATAGATTAGTATGCTTGCAGAAAATACAATTGGGCAGGATACTCTGCTGAAAATTGCAAAAAAGATATTACGAATATCACCTGCTGCTGCTGCTGTTGATTGACCAACGTTCAGAGCACAAATGCTAAGGCTGTCTCGTGAGGCTGGATACCCTGAAGAATGGTGGTGGTGCGGAAGGGACCTGGCGGAGGGGACCAATAGGAACACACTACACAAGTGGTGGAGGGGACTCCGCTAGTTTGGATACTAAATTATCATAATTAAGATGAGGCTTACATAAATATAACTTGAGAGACTGTTTTTTGATCATAAATTATGGCAACTTAAATGAAAGTCATGTGATTAGGTTGAAAGCATTTGACTATTAAAACACCTGTCTAAAAAAAACTTAGAGCGCAGGTGAACTCCTCAGTATCCATCTTGAATCATAAATGATGGTAATTAAATTGACAGCTGTGGTTCATTAATTAATTCCTAAATATTTCAGAGTAAGAGAGAAAGTGAACAGTATGTTTACATTATAGTCATAAATTGCATAGTTTGTTTACGTAAGGTGCGGCACATGTCCACTACTAATGGTCACTACGGCAGTATGCAGCACTAAATTTTAGGCTCAAAATGTTAGCCTACTGGCGCAAGGTGCCACATTAGGCACGGTTTTAGCGTAGAAATTAGATGCAAAAGGCCAATATTAGTGGAGAAATTAGATGTAAAATTAATAGCTCGAGGTGTTAGATTAAGGACAGCGTCAGCTGCTAAATTAAAACTCCAAACACGTGCACTAGAAGCAATGAAAGTTTCGTTTGCCTAAGACCTTCAGGCTCATACTATTGAGTTCCCTTGCTGGTTAGATACTAAGCTCGGGTGTTGAAGACACTGGGAGAACTAAGGAATAAGGTGCTTCTGGACAACAAGGAGGGAGTAGACGAGCAGATAATTTCGATTGTTTAGAAAGCAGATGCACGGAACACTGCTTTAGAGCCGCTGAGTGATCAAGTTGGGGAAGCCAGCACAATCGTGTTGTGACATACGAAGTTGTTGAGTTTTAAAAAAAATAGACTTGATCATACCAAGGGACAGTTGGAAGAATTAGGAAACGGGGCAACAGAAAAGACTGTGCCACATTTTAGCGATGCAAGAAAAAATTATCCGATGAACTGAGTGCTGAAAATCTGTATATCATGGCAGACCGGTGAGTTCCTGACCTCAGTGCAGTTCCACCTTTGTCAGTAAGTTTCCGTAACTGTCACATCTGGAGGGGAGGCCGATAACATTGGTAACAACAAAGGAGCGGAGAGTGTTCTCGCACCAGCTGCTCGGCAAACTGCAACCCTATGGGAACTGGACGGTTTCTGTGGCATTTACGGCTGCCTAGTGTTTGAGGCTACTGCACTACTAAATTAAATTTCACCTCCCCCCCCCCCCCCCCCCACACACACACTACCCGCCCCACTGTAGTCACAGAGTTGGGAAGTAGTACCCAAGAGAACAGGGACAATGGTTCCAATGAGTTCGAACGAACATTCCTTCAAACTTCTTGGGAGAAGCTCAATGGAATCAATTCCAAGATCTAGCGGTGGACTTCTCCCGACGTTTAATGCTTGGTTAGAGATTATTAATGTCAGTCCCTGACAACAAAGGAATATGTTAGGTCAGTATCCGAGGCCTGAAGCCAATCTGTAGTGGCGGATTACTCCCAAGTGTTGCCAAGATTTCGTGCAATCGAGCCGAGAGTTTCCGCCACAGCACTGGAACTGGGCACATAAGTAGAGGGTTAGATGCCTTCGGATGACTGACCCCGCGTGCATTCATAATGATGGAATTCTTAGATAGAGTTTCTTTTTTTTTTTTTTTTTTTTTTTTTTTTTGTTGGAAGTTTTCGCATTACGCCACTCAGACCCCCTGATCAATCCTAATTCTGGTATCTACCAAAAGGATGGCCGAGTGGGCAGGAAGGCAGCTGTTGGTTGTACCTGTAGATAAAATCATGTAGTCTTTGCTGATTTTGTCTGCATTAGACGACTTCCAAGAGGAGCATACGAGGCAGAATATCAATAATGCCATGCAAATCCACCCAAACAATAGCTCACAACCCCCCGCCCTTCCCCCACACCACGGTTAGACGGAGGGCAGATCAGGCAGGTCGAATAAGCATTGAGGAAGGAAAAATCATAGCACTTACTGTCCACTGAACCATGCAGAGCGGAACGTAATGTGGTGGAATCTGAGAATGAATGAGGCAAGAAATTGAAGTCAAACTGTTGGCAATGTGCGCTGCCACAACATACGGTGCAGCGTGCACTGCACGTAGTAATGGTTTCCGTTTCAAGCACGAATGAGGAAAGCTAGTAAACACACAGTCAAGTTACTCCCACCAGCTGTGTCCAATGATGCAAGATGGGAAAGGAGCTTCCCACGATACCTGTTAGTAAACGTACCTGCAGAAAAGAGTCATGTGACGGAACAAGCATATCAAAGTCTCTGGGTAGTACTGGCATGTTTCTGTACCGTGAATAAGATTCTCATTGACGTTGGTGTGATTATCTCCATGGTAGTGGAACAGGTTTATAACGTCCTTAAGGACAAGATAAAGTTAGAGGCCTTTTCGGTGACTATAATGGGAATCGAAGAAGAAACTGGTACAAAGTCAAAACCAATTAACAAACGAGTGTTTTTCGAGCTGTACACACAAGGAGTTACTTGGTTTCAACCTGTCCACGTAGTGTGCCACCTATCAATACCTGCATTATGTGATAAGTGATTGAGCCACGCGGATGTTGCAGTTGATTGCGACTGAGAAGAAGTTAGTATTCACACAGTCGAGAAAAGGCAAAACCGGCAAGGGAAAGGCTCAATTGACTATTGCAACACATTCCTGTGTTAACCCCACACGAATTATTTTCAGTAGATATTACGGAAAGACTACTAACAGATAGTGGAGAAGAGTGTTTCTTGCTTGCTATTTTGTAGGTAGGTACGAAATACATAAAACTGTATCCAGTTAGTCTGACTTTGGCGAACGTTTTGGTAAGATAGCTGTTATGTTATGCAGAAACTTTTGGTAACCCTAAAGGAATCTCACCGGACAACGACCCAGAGTTCACCTCCAGCTACAACAACAAGGAATCACCATTTTATCATGTCACATGAAATCCGACAAACATACTCCCGAGAAGCTGGGAAACAGGCCTGTGTACACTGTTCAAAGAAACATAGAAAATGGGTAGAGTACGTGTTGCAATTTGAAGCAATCGTTAACAGTTTGTTTCGTGACAGCACCAGTTATCCAGCTGCTGAACTGATTGTAGGCAGACCAGCAAACATGTCCATTACAGAAGAAATGAGATTACACCCCACCATAGATGTGTACTTAGAAACTAAATTAGAGTTAGCGCTGTGATGCATACAGGAAAAAGTAGCTTTAGGAAAGGAGTGGCATGTTGAACAGCCCATTATTGAAGTGAGTGACTTAGTGCTAGTCTGAAACCATCTACGGCTGGATCTAGTGAGAAAAGAAAACCTTGAAATTTTACATTTTGTTCAACGGCCCATATAAGGTTAGAAGGTCCTCTGTGATCATTGATCATTCGTAAATAGCGTTATTGATATTGAAGAGGGAATACAGGATATCGGGAACATAAAATTGTTTGTTACTTGCTGAACACCCCCCCCCCCCTTCCTCCCACCTGTCTCATTCATGCGACGAGCCGTCATTTAATGAGTTATGTCTAAGGCCAGAAGAATTTTTTTAATATTTGAACATGTAGGAGTTGTGAAAGTACTGTGTACTGTGTTTGTAAGTTGTAAGTAGTAATAAGCCGCTTAAGAGCATCCAGTTCCATTTTGGGAACACAGAGCAAAAGGAAAACTTAAGTCTCTGGCAATGAACAGACACCGAAATAACCAGAGGTGATCCTTACTTCGCTAGAGAAAGGATGGTGGTGGTATGGACTCATGTCTTGATGTATGTTGGATCTGGCAAGAGCGGAAACATCGTTCCTGATGGAATGACTGGAACTGATCGGCTGTCGGACCCCGTCCGTCTAATAGACGTTGCTCGTGCATGGTTGTTTACATCTTTGGGCAGGTTTTGTGACATCTCTGAACAGTCAAAGGGACTGTGTCTATGATACAATATCCACAGGCAACATCTATCTTCAGGAGTTCTGGGAACCGGGGTGATGCAAAACGTCTTTTTGCTGTGTGTACTTTACTCGACACTTACGGAGACCTATAACTTCGGAAGAAATAGCTTTTCCACGCATGTTAACAGCTGCATACATGTCAAGGGAGGACGGAGCTCAAAACAACATCTGGTATTCAGTAAATTCTATTGAAATATGAAAGGGACTACTCAATAAAGAAGAAAATTGAAATGGGAAAAGAACGAAGGTAACTGAGATTGTGAAAATAGCAGAGCACCAAAAGGAAGAATGAAAATAAGGGATTAAAAGATAAAACTTCCTGAATAACCAAACTGGTATCAATTCTCCTATAGACAAAGAGATCACTAGAGATGGAAAACAAGGTCGTATTAAGGAAGGATGGGGAAGGAAATCGACCGTGCTCTTTGAAATAAACCATTCTGGAATTTTCCTTAATCAGTTTAGGAGAATCGTGGAAAACCTAAATCAGAATTGCTGGACGGGGATTTGAACCTTTTTCCTCACAAATATGAGTCCAGTGTGCTAACTACGCACCATATCGCTCGGTGCTTTGTATCAAAACATCAACTTGCTAATTTGTTTAGCTGAATTCAACATTAAGGGAAAGGTAGAAAGGGGGACAAAAAATAATTCAAATGGCTCTGAGCACTATGGGACTTAACTTCTGAGGTCATCAGTCCCCTAGAACTTAGAACTACTTAAACCTAACTAACCTAAGGACATCACACACATCCATGCCCGAGGCAGGATTCGAACCTGCGACCGCAGCGGTCGCGCGGTTCCAGACTGTAGCTCCTAGAACCGCTCGGCCACTCCGGCCGGCAAATGGGGACAGAAGAGAATGTACACAAAGGGAGAAATACAGGAGAGGAGCAGCTGCTCAACAGTACGAGGATCGTTTTGGTTCTTACTGTCAGTTCCATCAGTGACACACAGGAAGGTAAGGAAAAGATAAGTTGCACACGTATGCCGAAGTATCCTTGTGTCGCTAGGCATATTGCCTAATAGCAGACGCCACTTTAAAAGTTTTGTAGGTGATGCACTTCAGTAGTTTTAAGAATGAGACTAAAGGAGACCACTTGGTGTTCTACAACTATACCATAATAATGTGGTGTAAAATAATTTAAATATTAGGTAGTAAGGTGAGAAAAAAATAAAAGTATATGTGTTTGTTTTCTGTATAAGAGCGACACCATTGCTGTAGAAAGTCTATCGTGAAATACACTGTTCGACATGGGTTCTATTTCTGATATTAAAGTATGTGCTTCTAGACCATTTTACCGTGGGAAATTCAAATATGTAAACAAAATATCGTTGTCAGGGATACTTTTTATGTAATATGTATATATATATATATATATATATGTGTATTCACAATTCATGGCAAACACAGAGACGTTATAGAGAAATACGGGTATGTTGCCGCATCCAGTAGTGATAGAACGTGATAATTTCTTGTGCCACACCTATGTCACTAAGACCACCTGAAACATCTCATTAACTCGAACGGCGACAGCCGGTCGCTGCCTCGGCAGTAAAGCTTCACGCCTCCTAGGGGCAGGTGCATCGAGTTTACAACAGTGGTGTTAGCCGCAGTTTGTGTCAGTCTTAACGAGTGGGTGTTTTGGCTGACAAGTAACTGTCTGTCGTATTTCCGAGCACAGTTGAATTTTTTAGTTCCAGTGTGTAAACTGATTAAGCCTGGTGCTGAAGGTAAAACGACTGCTTGTTTTTACACATCAGCGTTCCTCTAGTTCCCTACTATTAAGTTAATACAGGTGTATTACCAAAGCGGTATTTTTAAATTTGCAGAAATGCCACGTCGTCGTGGACGTCGATATAAGCCGGACAACTTCTGCTACATCTGTGGGAAGTTCACTCTTGCCAGAAATAGGAAGAAAGCATACAAACATTACTTTGGAGTAGAGGTAGGAGACCAAGATAAAGAATGGGCACCACATTTCTGTTGTGCTACATGTTACTGCAAACTAATTCAGTGGTGGAAAGGTAAAGATAATGTGGCCTTGTTTGCTGTTCTCATGGTGTGAAGGGAGCCTAAGGACCATGTTACTGATTGTTATTTCTGTCTAACAAAAATTCAGAGTTTTACAAACAAAAAGTCGAAGAGGCACATTGTTTACCCAGATCTGCCTTAAGCGAGAATGCCAGTACGGCATTCGGACAACATTCCAGTACCTTCAAGAGCTCGAGGTCAGATTCCGAGTGACAGTGAAATAAGTAGTACTGACGAAATCACAGATGATGATTCTTTATATCACTGCACAAGTGAGTCATCGCCACATTTGTTAACACAGGCAGATTTAAATGATTTAGTACGTGATCTAGGACTAAGTAAACAAAAGGCGCAGCTGCTTGGTTCAAGATTACAAGAGTATAATCTACTGCACCAAAGTACTAAAATCAGTGTGTTCAGGCACAGAGGACATGCTTTTATTTCTTATTTTTCAACTGACGAAGCACTGACATTTTGCAATGATGTTGCTGGCCTGATGAAAGTGCTGAACTTCACTTATATTTCACAGGAGTGAAGACTTTTCATAGATGCATCGAAAACAAGTCTGAAGGGTGTTTTGCTCCATAACGGAAATAAAATACCCTCTGTTCAAGTAGCTTACGCTAGTTTGACAAAAGAGAATTACGAATTCGTACAAAGGATGCTAAATTCATTAAAATAGAATGAACACAAATGGAAAATATGTGCAGATTTCAAGGTAATTGCTATGGTACTAGAAAAGCAACAAGGCTACACAAAGTATGCCTGTTTTCTTTGCGAGTGGGATAGTCGAGACCGAAATTCTCACTTCGTGAAAAAGAAATGGCCTAGGCGAAGATGGAAAGTTGGCGAAAAGAATGTACAACGTGAAAGTCTGGTAGGTCCTGAATATATACTACTTCCACCGCTTCACATCAAACTTGGCCTGATGAAACAATTCGTGAAGGCCATGGATCCAACAGGCTGTGGGTTTGCATATCTAGCTACCAAATTCCCCCGTCTTTCAGCTGCAAAAATAAAGGAAGGTGTATTTGTGAGCTCACAAATCAGGGATCTGCAGAAAGATGCAAATTTTGAAGCATGTTTAACTGATAAAGAAAAAACCGCATGGGACTGTTTCAAGATGGCGTCGGAAAACTTCCTCGGAAGAAGAAGAGCTACTAACTACAAAGCAATGGTGAAGGATATGATCAAAGCATATCAGGATTTGGGGTACAATATGTCTTTGAAGGTACATATGATGGACTCTCATCTGGACTACTTCACAGAGAGTTGTAGTGACGTATCGGATGAACATGGGGAAACATTCCATAAAGACATTTCTACCATAGAAAGGCGCTATGAAGGGCAGTGGGTACCTTCTATGTTAGCAGATTATTGCTGGAATATCATTCGAGAGAAGAAAGATTCACAATACAAGAGAAAAAAGTGATGTGCATTACAAGGCAGTGGCTCATTGTTTGTCAATTTTCTGTAATTTCTCATGTCAAATAAACGCTTCAAAGTGTATACACGTAGGTTACTGTGTTATATGTTAGATCACACCCTCCATTAATGTGATGAACTTATAACATCATAAAGATGGGCATTTGTTTGTCGAATTTCACCTCACGTTTGCTGCAGTATATCAGAAACTGAAAAGAGAAATAAAATTGCGATTACTCATAAACTATCCCTGACAGAAAAAAACCAAAAACAGTTTTCAATTCAGCACTCAAAATACAGCTAGGATCACAATATTTTTTATTAGAAATAGAAAAAAAGTTTATTTTTGTAGAACAGTGATATTAGTGTCTTAGAGGATGTTCCTTTTTACTGTTTGTATATTAATACTGATAAGATATTTTGTGGAAGTCAAACACATTGCATGAGTAAGGTCTGTGCACAGCTGAGCCAGCATTGGTAGTGTCTAGTCCACAAATCGAGCTAAGAGCAATCATGCAGGGACGCCAAGCTTCATTAGCTTAAAACAGCTTGCAGTCACAGATTTGATCGATTCAGGAATGACTGGGTGCAAGATGGTCTCCTTTTAGACCACCAGGGGACAAGCAAACTGCCCACTGACACGCGAGGTGCTGTTTTGTCAACCGACCTCGCTGTCACCTGTCTCAGAGGGAGACAGAAGTCACCAGCTGATGATCAGCACCAGCCACCGCCCCTAAGGTGCACAAATGACCAGCCGCCGCCACTGATGCCACCTACGTTCCTTAGAGGGCTGAGAAACTGGTCATGTCATCCAGCCTGTGATCCTTCTACAGTGACAACACGTGTGCCCATCTACCGCTTGTCCCCTTTCGTCGACTCTGCATTTGAAACCAGTGAAAGTGAATAGGTAGAGACGGGAAGTGTTGAATAATCCCCCTCCCCCCCCCCCCCAGCTTCTGTTTCACAGTTAATAAATCCCACTAACTTCTCATATGTATCCTAATTCACCGTGACGTAAACATACGAAGTATAAGCCAAATAATGAGAATCACAACTGTAGGAAAAGTTTGCAAATTAGGGTTTTTTTTCAGCTCTTGTTTGCTTTGGAAGAATTTGTCGAGGATAGACACCTTGCCGAAATAGGCATACATACATATTTTTTATCCACGGAGGTATGTGCCGTCTTTGCGACTAAATGAGAGGCAGTTTGTTTTTTCAATACGCGTTTCGCTTCCTTTATTTATGAAGCATCTTCAGTGGCCTGTAATACATTTTTGTCTTTATATACTCTGACGAGCCAAAGCATTATAACCACCTGCTTAATAACTTGTCGGTCCATCTTTGGAACCCAATACTTCACCAGTTCTGCGTATCATGGATTCGACAGTTTGTTGATAAGCTTGTGGAGGTATGTCGCACCAGATGTTCACGGAAGAGTCACGTAATTTTCTTAAATAGCGGGCCACTGATTTGTGTACGTGGTGATGGCGCCTGATAGCGGACCAAATGGGTTCCACTGGATCCACATCAATCGACTTTCGTGGCCAAAACATCAATGTGAGTACACTATCATGCTGCTCAAACCACTGAAGCACATTTCTGACTCCGAGACACGGACAATTATCCTGCTGAATGATGACATCACCGGCGGGGGAAACATCAGTCACGATGGGGTGCAGGTGGTCCACAGCTGTCAACGTATCTTCGATTACTATCACAGGTCCCATGCGAGTGCAGCAGAATATCTCCCATAGCACAAAACTGCACGTGTGGATGACGGCGTCAAATGGTTCAAATGGCTCTGAGCACTACGGGACTCAACTGCTGTGGTCATTAGTCCCCTAGAACTTAGAACTACTTAAACCTAACTAACCTAAGGACATCACACACACCCATGCCCGAGGCAGGATTCGAACCTGCGACCGTAGCAGCAGCGCGACTCCGGACTGGAGCGCCTAGAACCGCACGGCCACCGAAACCGGCATGACGGCGTCTGTGGAGACGACTATTGACCTGGTGTACCAAAAATGTGATTCTCCGACAAGCCGACACGTTTCCATTGATTCACTGTCCAGTCTCGGTGACCTCGTGGTCACTGCAATCGTAATTGACGATGTCGTTGGGCCAAAATGTGAACACGTAGGGGTGGTCTGCTGCAGAGCCCCATGTTCAACAACGTACGGTGAACGGTGTGCTGCAAACACTTATGCGTTCACCAGCATTGTGCTCTTTCGGCAGAGATGCCACAGATCGCCCCCTATCCTGCTTCACAGAGCAGGCAAGCCTCCAAATCCCACTTTCTCTGAAGAGTCGTAAGCGTCCAACCACTTATCGCCCAGTGGTAGTTTCACTGTCGTTCTACCACTTTTCATAGACGCTCACTACAGAAGCACGTGAACATTCGACCAGCTACTCCGTTTTCGAGATACTCGTTCACAGGCTCTGGATGATAAAAACAAAGGAAAGGGGCGGTTGGCGTCATTGGCCAGGAGGCCCCTTACGGGGTAGGTCCGGCTACCTTGGTGCAAGTGTTATTACATTAGACGGCACAGTGGGCGACCTGCGCGCCGGATGGAGATGAAATGATGATGAAGACAACACAACACCCAGTCCCTGGGCGAATAAAATCCCCGAGCCAGCCCGGAATCAAACCTGGGCTCCTTAGGACGGCAGTACGTCACGCTGACCATTTTTCTGAATGTTTTATTTTATTTTATTTATTTATTTTTAAATTTGTTTTATTTTTCTTGTATTTTTTATTTTTATTTTTTGTATTTTATTGTATTTTTTTACCTTTCAGCTATCGGGGCGGACTCTGGATGGTGATAATATCACCTTTGTCAAAGTCACTTATGTCAGTAGATTTCCCCATTTGTGGCCCGTGTGTCGCTAAAATGTTTTCCCGTGTGTCTTTGATCCATTTATATACTTTCCTTACCAAGTCATGTTCCCGCAACGCCATCAGGCGACATCCAACCTCGCGGTGGACAGTCGTGATAACGTTGTGGTGTATAAGTGTATATAATAAATGCATAATGTAGTAGTTACAAATATGTTACTATATTACGCTTCCTCATGAATTTTGAAACAACTTAGGGACAACGGAGAATGGATAAAATTACGGAATTTTTTTAAGTTCATGTGTATGCACATTTAAAGTGTCTTGTTTGTTTTGCTTTTTCTCAATTGTTGAATTTGTGTCAGCTCTCAGATCAAACTGCGCACTCGCGTAATTACGACAATCGCGGTTGGTGCAGTCATGCTCTCGCAGTGTGACCGGACTGTTACTGACGTGACTTAAGAACCAAACGACACTGTTGAGAGCCAGGATCAGAATGGGGACCGGAGAGATTCTCTGTGGTTTTATTGTCTCGACTGAGAAATACTGAAGTATCTCCATAGGTAAAAAAGAAGTTCCTGCAACCGAATTTACTGGTGAGACTGCGCTGACCGCTCCTGCGCCTTTTTAGGTGGAGTGCCAGGGGAAGCTCCCTGGCGCTTGGGTTGGCTATTCTGCAGTGGCACCAGTTGAGCAACCCCGCGGAAAAGAGGTCTTCCTCAACATTAGTGCGTCTGCAACGCCAGTTTGAACGAAAAGATTTTTTCTTGTAACTTTCTTAATCAATATGATTGGCGGATACTAAAATTACTTTGACTTCACCGTTCAGTGGTCCTGTATTTTAGCAACACATTGTCAGGTCCAGAGTACCGAGAAAAATTGATATTTTATTACTAGTGTGCATACGTTCGTGGGATCTTTGTTTAGCGTGTTATCTTGCAGGTTACTACAAGTGTATTTATTAACATCTTTTTTTAGTTTCTAGTAATTTACTTGCAGTGACGCATTGTATCTTGCGCATAGGGTGGCTAAGAAGAGCATTCTTTAAGCCTTACGAAACCCTGCGCCAATTGGAAAAAGGTCTAACACTTGTGACGTTTTGTTTGCGTTGGATACTGATAAGGGATGAGGTGGAGGGGATTAGACTTTGGACGCAGCTCGTACATTTGTGCTGTTTCAAGGCGAATTGTTTTGGTTTGAATTATTCATCATATCCATTGGAAAAGTTTCAAAAGTCAAAGAAAAACGGAAGGAATGAATATTTAACGTGTCATCGACAAGGACATGATTGAAGATGGGGCAGATGGAGAAATTAACTGGCCATGTCCTTCCATAGGAATTATCATTCTCTTAAGCAGTTTAGGGAAATCACGGTAAGTCTAAATCAGGATGATTAATGAAGTATTTCACTCTAGATTAACAGATTTCTATAGTGTGAAGTCGAAAAGCTACCTGAGAGTGTGTCGGACTGATTTACATAATAAGGGAATCTACATTCCTAATAATTACGTTAGCTCTTATTTTTGTTCTGTTCAATGAAGGACAGAAAAACATTACAAAGTATGCACTGTATTAATGCAAATGAATTACAACTTATCATGATAAATGCAAATGAATTACAACTTATCATGATAACTTTATAACAAAAGTCTTCTTAAAGAAAACAAAGCAACCGCAATACGAGCGTGCTCCAATCGTCACGAATTAACAAGATATTACGCACTTTGGTCTTGCAACGGTCTTGGTCTACGTACAGTCCGCAACCTCACAGAAGTAGCATTACAGGACTACCACGAAAGTATGAGAATGTAGCAGCATGGGTAGGCACGTGATGAAATCCAATTAAATTATTCATTGCCACTATTAAGACAATACAACTGTTTATTCACTACAAGAAACCAAAAATTATCTCAGCAGCCAACACATTCATTATTTTATCTCCTGGATGAATTCATGACTGGAATTACTATTAATAGAAAAAATTGATGTAATTTCCTTGTAAGGGCTGGACGACACACTCAATTAGGCTTCTCCATGTGTGTATGAAATATCTCGGAAAAATCTCAGGTTCACAACATCCTCCATCAATGATTTCGAGATGGGAAATAGCTGTCGTTTTGGGAAACAACATTATCTCCTACCCAAGAATCAAGTTCCAACAATAGCCTCAAATATATACTACACAACTACGTACAAAATGAAAACAAAATTAATTATAATGATAAAAACAGACTTCTGCTCTCTTGAAGCCTGCCTCAATTACAACATTGAAAAATTTTAAAATAATTACAGTGAGAACAATTTTTCGTATGATTGGGTTAGATTCATAGCACTCACTGATGATAGTTGCTTAAGAGTTGCCGCGCTTGCCGCCCTTTCTTTTCAGATCTCATATCTTTCAAGGTCAACAAGGTCTCTCATCTTCCTCTGATGATGGTTTTCCACGTTTTACTAGTTACGATTCTCTAGGGTCTGGACGAACCATTATTTCTTGTTTGTTAATTCTTCTCTTATATCTTCTAATTCCCGTGGTGGACTGACAATATGACGAATAATCCGAAATTGTGGATTGGTGGCCTGCCGTTCTACTTCACATTTTTTTGTGTTCACTTGGTCAATATAAAAATATCCAATTACGTTCCTCCCTTTCTGTTACAAGTTTTTGGCGCTTCACCATTGTTCTATAACTTTGTGTGGCTGAAAGACCTGCTTTGGGTTCGACCTATGATGCTGCCATGATCCAGGCGACAGAAGAACTTCAGGCAGTCCAGCTTGTATTTGCAGGCAGGGAAGAGGTAACAGAAAGGGCAGCGTCAGTATGAGTAGGTACACAAGGAGAGTTCTATATCAATGTAGGTCACCAGTGACGTCATTGATGACTCATAGGCTTTCCCCAGCTCTCCCCCCTCCCATCTGACAAAATGCCAGTTTCCCTTTGTATAAAAAGGAGAGAAATTCAAAATTGGGAGGGTTTTTCCACTCTCCTATGACATCACCATGTAAATAGGGCTGTCGTCCTAAGCATAAACTGACAGGAAATTCAAGAATCCAACATGGCACATTGTCATATTGGTGGAAGTACATTGAGGTGACAAGTCATGGGGTTTCTCCCTATTATCGTGTCAGACCACCTTTTGCCTGGTGTCATTGGAAGTCCCCTGATGAAATATTGAGCCATGCTGCCCCTATAGCCTTCCATAGTTGGGAGCAGTTGCCAGTGCAGGATTTTGTGCATGAACTGACCTCTCATTTACATCCAAAAATGTTTCATGGGATTCATGTCGGGTAATCTAGGTAGCCAAATGAGCACTGTCATCAATAAAAATTCTATCATGGTTTGGGAACATGAAGTCCACAAATGGCTGCACACAGTCTCCAAAGAGCCAAACATAACCACTTTCAGTAAATGATCGATTCAGTTGTATCAGACGTCCATTCCATTCCATATAAACACAGCCCACAGCTTTCTGGCGCCACCACCAGCTTGCACAGTGCCTTGTTGATAGCTTGGGTCCTTAGCTTCGGGGGGTCTGTGCCACACTCGAACCCTACAATCAGCTCTTACCAACTGAAATCGGGACTCATCTGACCGGGCTACGGTTTCCCAAACGTCTATGGTCCGACTGATCTGATCACAAGCCCAGGACCGGCGCTGCAGGCGATGTTGTGCTGTTAGCAAACAAATTCGTGTCAGTCGTCTGCTGTCACAGTCCATTAATGCCAAATTTCACCACACTCTCCTAAGAGATAAATTCGTCATACTTCCAACATTGATTTCTACTGTTATTTACGCAGTATTGCTTGTCTGTTGGCACTGACAACTCTACACAACCGCCTCTGATCCCAATTGTTAAGTGAAGGCCATCAGCCATTGCGTGAGAGGTAATGTCCGAAATCTGGTATTCTCGGCACACTCTTGACACTGTGGATCTCGGAATATTGAATTCCCTAACGGTTTCCAAAATGGTCCCATTCTATTAATTACCGCCATGCACCATAATCACATCGGAAACCTTTTTACATGAACACCTGAGTACAAATGACAGCTCCTCCCGTGCTCTGTCCTTTTATACCTTGTGTACGCAATACTACCGCCATCTGTACATGTACATATCACTATCCTATAACTTTCGTCACTTGTAGGTCACTTGTGCTAAGTATAGAACTCAAGATGGCAGAGCCGGCCGAAGTGGCCGTGCGGTTAAAGGCGCTGCAGTCTGGAACTGCAAGACCGCTACGGTCGCAGGTTCGAATCCTGCCTCGGGCATGGATGTTTGTGATGTCCTTAGGTTAGTTAGGTTTAACTAGTTCTAAGTTCTAGGGGACTAACGACCTCAGCAGTTTAGTCCCATAGTGCTCAGAGCCATTTGAACCATTTGAGCCAAGATGGCAGATGGGTTTTTTCCTGATGTCACTGTGGAAGTAGGTCACTTGCTCTAAGTATAGAATTCTCTCCAATAGTGACACAGTCACTATGTCATCAGAAACTAAGATACTAGGACAAATGGTAGTACCTTGCTTGCTAGAAACTGTCAGCAGATAAATATTATATTGCAATGCCTGTGTTGTTCAGAATTATGATGCAATGTTCTTTCAGACCTGTGGCGACTACAGCAATTATCAAATACATGAAATGTATCTGCAGTTGAGAATACGGACAATTATCAGCTGTACAATGGAATGACGACAGTGAAACATGTGCCGGACCGGGACTCGAACCCAGATTTCCCGCTTATCGAGAGTGGTCGCCTTGCCATAAGGCCAGGGGGCGGCCAACATCTTGGCAGCTCCAGCGGTCAGCCTGGCTGGCACATTTCTTCCACCACCACGCCACATTGTCTGAGCACTAGAAGGGCGAGAAGAGGAGGAAACTGCAAACGAGACGCATTTAAATGGCAGTGCAGTCGCACTGCATACGATTTGGTTTTACATTTCGTATTACTCAGCAACATAGATAACAATGAATACAAATTTTCGCTATTATTTAATCTTTTTTGCAGCGCTGAAGACATAATACAATTTTTATCTGGTACAAATTGTCGCCGGACGCGGTGGCCGTGCGGTTCTGGCGCTGCAGTCCGGAACCGCGGGACTGCTACGGTCGCAGGTTCGAATCCTGCCTCGGGCATGGGTGTGTGTGATGTCCTTAGGTTAGTTAGGTTTAAGTAGTTCTAAATTCTAGGGGACTTATGACCTAAGATGTTGAGTCCCATAGTGCTCAGAGCCATTTTTGGTACAAATTGTCGGCGTACGGACAAATGCAGGCAATTTCACAGATTTTCATACTCAAGGTGCCACATAATCGTGACTTATTTAGATTCATTATAGCAAAATGACCTTTGGCACAAACATGACAATCGACGTGTTATAGTACTTTTGCAACACCTTCATTCTGGAAACGTGGAAACCCTACCTGATGGAAGCAATGTGGAAGTCCTTGACAGTTTTAACGTAACAAGGTAAGTCATTGGAATGGGAATTGCCTTGCAGGTCAGTGAGTTACATCTGCACATGCACAGAGGTGGAAACGGTCCCGAAAATAGCTCTAAAACAGATGTACAATTGACAGGGTACTCAAAATGGTTAGGAAACTACCCTTGTAATTCTTTCAGAGCCACAATGAAATCTCCGAACGCCGAGTTTTCTTTAACAGCAGTGAGCTTAGGGAACTGGACTGTGTTTGTCAGAATGTGTCCCTTCTATAACGCGATTTTCTTTTTAAATGCACCCCACCAAATCACAAAGATATAATTTCTCTTGTGGGGGTCCTGTGTACTTCAGGCCACTTATAATGTGAGGTCCGAAATTCATTCCAGAGGTTGTAATTTTCGTTCCAGTACTCCTTTCTCCAATAATAAGGAATTGCTGCGCGGGGTAGCTGCGTGGTCGCGGACGTGTTGACACGGTTCGCGCGGCTCCTCCCGTCGGAGGTTCGAGTCCTCCATCGGGCATGGGTGTGTGTGTGGTCCTTAGTGTAAGTTAGTTTAAGTTAGGTTAAATAGTGTGTAAGCTTAGAGACCAAAGACCTCAGCAGTTTGGTTCCATTGTACTTACCACAAAAGCGAGTTTTAAATTGAAAGATCTTTCCAGAGATTCCCCTTGTCTTAACCAACGTACTTTGGTGTATTATATGAAGTCTGCGTATTCTCCGGTTATTTCCGTCGAAAACTGTGGTAACCGACAATGGAATAATGCGTGCAACTTCAGAAATTTTACTATTCATAGGACCCACTTCTTCACATGCTGCATGCCTCCAAATTTAGCAGAAAGTGCTTCTTGAGGTACTGAACAATGAATCCCGTCTGCCGACCATGGTATCGTAATATCTTATTGTAGCTAATTTGCAGCATCCGTCTCTTATCCAACTGCATAATATATATTGAGAATCATCATTCCTCTCTTCTGTCACACCCATTCATTGTTAACGGCTTGTGACGACAGATCGCTAGACTGCTTCTTTTTGTACAAACATGCTCTGGACCTGTGAACGTCCTTCACTACACGAAAAATATCGGAAGATAAGCAGCGCTGACATCACGATTCGGCGAAATGAAGTGAGCTGTTTCCGATAGAAAAATACCACTCTGCAATACTGAATGAAATGTCACGCTGTACTTCTGAGAAGGACAACGTGAAGCTGAGACACGTGGCGCCGTGGACCGCCCACGGCCAGCACATCAGCCCCGCGTGAAGTTTAGGACGCTGTAGCCCGCCCTGCATTAGGCTATCCGAGCTTGCTTCATGGCCAGACCCAAACTTTTATACGTCACCAACCACGTATCTACAACCTGCACTCGTACATCCATTATGTAGATTCGCATACAGAGGAGACATTTTTAATTGAAAGTTGCTTGGCCGGTGTCAGCGGATAGTTATGGTATTGCAAATGGCTTTGTTGGTCAGAAACATGATGCAATGTTCATTTGGGCATGCATGCATGTCCAACGGAACAGGCACTGCAGTGACTACAGCTGTTATAAAGTACATGAAATGTATTTGCGGTACCTAATATGCACAACAATCAGCTGTACAATGGGATGACGACAATGAAGATTTATGTGGGACTGGGACTCGAACCTGCATATCCCACGTATTGCTGATCAGTCGCCTTAACATTATTTTATGAGTACTCTACACTTTTTCCCTTCTCATGAGCTGTGTTCGAGTTTTTCTTAGGTAACTAAATTCTTCTTCTTTAAGTTTAACTAAAAATTACAATTTCCTCTTGAAACCAAAATCTTCTTCTTCTTAAGGGTATGTTATTGTTTAAAGTGTGGCATTTTACGAAAAATAAAATGATGTTCTTATCGTATGTGAAACAAGGGAACTAAGCTGTACTTCTACATAAATCTCTGCTAAAATGTAATTGTTAGTTGTTTGCCTTTTTAAACATCGTTGTTTTTATTAAAAGTGTACGAATGGACCAAATTTTTCCTTTTTCCAGTTGCTTCTGAAAATTTTGTCCCTTTCTTGGTAAAGTACAATTTGAATTCAGTTGCAGATTCACCTCCATCATTGTTGACGTAGTTTATATAGGACTATATAAGCCACTTGACTATTTTCGTCTTTGAAGGCAGGAAAGTTTTGAAATCTGTGTACATTATCTTCTTGGTATTAATTTCGTCTGTTGTTGTCTTTTATAGCATTACGCATTTAGATTTAATTCTATTCCATAAGCCTAGGATTCATGAACAGCCTACTGTTCGGTGCAGCTCTGTCAGTCAAGCCACAATCTTCATATTGAGGGTTTCACATGAGTCTCAGGTGGTGTCCCCGGGTGGCTGTCGAAAACAGATCGTTTAAGAACATGTAAGCGTAGCATTTAACTTACAGTAGTATCCGAAAAGTTAGACGACACTGGCTTCCAGTTAAGATCTTTGTGTTTTATTTGGCTGAGTGGCGTGTCGACGTTCCTTTAATCTTTCTCGTATTTTGGAGTTTTTCTAGATATACCACTGTGATTTTAAGAGTGCAAGTAATGTACGTGAGTGTCCATGGTTGAGTTCACTCTTGCGGTAATTCCCCATGCAGCCTTTAGTAAATCCGACTGACATGTTGGCTGTTTCAAGGTATTTAACTGTTAGGGCTGTGCATTTCTTCACACAATCTGTTCAGCATATTCCACCTTCATTTGAGGCTTTTGTTACCTGGTCTCTGGCTACATGGAGTATCATCCCATTCCAGATGAATCATCTTATATAAAACTTTATTTGAGCGATATATTTTCGCTCTATGGGTAATATTTGATCTGCTCTATACGACATTTTCGAAAGAGTTATAGTACTGACTTACTGCATCCTTTGAATAAGATTTAACTCCCAACTCCATTCGTTATAAAGGCGCCTCATACTTTCTCGATCATTGATTTGAAGTTATCCTCAATCAATTCGAACATGTTCTTCTTCAGTTCAACGCCAAGCACTTTCATTTCGTTGCATATTGTGAAGTGACATGGTGTGACTTGTGAAATTTTGTTGAACAATAGGTGTCGCATTCTGATGTTGTTTATTGCTGCTTCTGCTGACAAGAATCGATTATAGTAGTAGGGCAAGGCCGGTGTCGCCCCACACTGCATTGTTGCGAAATTTATTCAAGATGGCAGATCCAAGATGGCGGCCATAGATGTGGCGATGTCACACTGAGTTCATGGGGTTGAAGTTCCTCCATTCCCCCTGATAACTGCACTCCCCTCCCCTCCCATCCCCCATGGGGAGAGTGGTAGGAAAAGGACTCAGCCTCTGCTGAGCTGCTAGATAGGGAAGATGTAAGTTTTTATTTTGTAAGCACTGTGATATATGATTTATTTAAACATTTTTGAGTTGTATTTGATCAAGCACGAAACAGTAGCTCCATTCAGTGTGTTCACCTTGAGTTCCAAAGTCCAGCTGACCTAGTTCACAAAACCACCGCCAGGGGGCGCTGTTGACCCTTCCCTGCTCCCCTCCTGTGATGTAATCCTGGGTGGTGACTTGGGGAAAAATGGTTGGAAATTCCCTCAGTCTTTGTCTACCTGCTCCACTGGGAGGCTCTCATGAAGGTAGGTTGATATAGTGTGCACAGGGCATTGTTTAAACAGTTTGTTTAAGAATATTGTTTATTTCAGAAATTGCAATACACCTCGAAATTGAAACTGGTGTTTTAAACAATTTGGACAACGTTAAACAATTGCAGCACGTTTTTCATTCCGAGCAGGTAAGGAAGCTTACAGTTACACTGTCTTACATGCTTAAATGTATCTGTAAAACTTGCTCCCTAGCCCAGAGTCACGCCTGCTGGAAAAAGTCACGCACCAGGCTCGCAGTGTCAGTCACCAGCAGCTGCAGGGCCGTGTGCTAAGCACTTCCTGTCATGCTGTAAAGACCTCGGCCTTCATTGTGGCAGACAGATACCCCTTGTTGTTCAGCACGAACTGCCTCAGGCATTATTAAATCTTATGTATAAGCAATGTGCGGAGTATTGTCACATACATCCTATGAAGATGTCACAGAAACTAAATGAACCACTGTACAAAGAGAGAGCTTTGCAGATGATGCAGGAGTATTTAAACAATCTGTAATGTAATTACACGTTTTCTTTCAAGGAATACCGCCACACTTAAACACTGATTCTAAAAAGATGGCGGCACACTTGCAGTATCTCCCAGAGGAGACTCATCTGCTTGGACCTGTCTCTGGACACTTGAACAAAGAAGACGTCATGTGGTTCTCAAATGATACAGAACTTTCCATATATACTTTGCCCCTGTCTTGTTTGAACCAGTCTGTAGAGACTCCTATGCCTCACACAAAGGATGCCTTGTGACTCTCTGATGTCATGGAACTTCCTGTGAATGGATCTTGTAACTGTTTCTCAGTTTCCACTCTCCCTGGAGCTTTGTGCGCATGATCATCCCAATTTAAGTCGAAATTGAGCTGAAGTTGGAGAGCACTATATCTACCACCTGCTGCAACCTGTGGAGAAACAGGGTGAGCTAGGTTAATGTGACAAGACTGTATATTGGCCACTCGCTGCAAATGGGAACATGTTGTTGTAGCTCTGTCATCCGTGTACAATGTGTAAGGCCAGCGGTAAATGAAGCTTCCTCCTGCAACACGAGGTGGCAGAAAAGACAGACGAGCAGCTACAGAAACTGGAAGATGGACAAGGATTTTGCTACAGCATTGGAATACATCTCCAAATTACATACAGGTACTGCAGTCCAAAGGAGATCTGCATCCCTCAGAGTTCATTCATGTCTGTCACCCAAAATTTATATCTATCAACGTTATTTTGTACCATCCAATGGAGAAAAATTGCGAACTATAAGAAACTCCATTAATGTCATCCGATAGAGAAGTCAATAAGAACTTACCACATCACTCTTTTCTGATATATCGGGAAACAAATACTGTCCATGTTCTGGCCTCGAGCATATGTGACCATTCCTTTAAATATACACGTATTGGTCCACTGGAGCAGATGGCCAGTGATCGAAATCACTTGCACAACCAGTGTAAAGATTCATCGCCTGTAGTGTAGGAGGGCCATATCCCACGGACTATCAGTTGCAAGAGAGGGTCCCTGTCTTGTTCTTTGCTACACTGTTTTTTTTTTCTTCTGTAACACATGCAAGCAATGTAGGACTACAGCTTTGTACACTGTGATAAATTTTGTTTTGTCCACCCTGACTTCGAGGTCTGTGTCAAATGGTAAACTGACATTAACGTGTTTCGATCCACTGACTCTCACGCAAAACCCAACATCGCACAGTGTAAATTATGCTGCTGCTGCTCCCACAACACAATGGATGATCGAAATAAAAGACAGAGACAGTTTTTCTTATTGACAAAACATGCGGAAGACATCACAACATATGGAAACTGGAAGAGTTTTCTGGCATTGTGGAGCATTTCCAAACAGACGTCTAAAGATGGTTGATGACCTTTAGATTTAATCTCAAATTTTCACAGTGCCGGCCGGAGTGGCCGTGCGGTTCTGGGCGCTACAGTCTGGAACCGAGCGACCGCTACGGTCGCAGGTTCGAATCCTGCCTCGGGCATGGATGCGCGTGATGTCCTTAGGTTAGTTAGGTTTAATTAGTTCTAAGTTCTAGGCGACTGATGACCTCAGAAGTTAAGTCGCATAGTGCTCAGAGCCATTTGAACCATTTTTTTCACAGTGACAGGGTAGCAGATGTTTTGGTGTTTCGTTTCGATTGATTCCTCATATTGGAGACATGCATGCGATCACTGTTTCGGTGCTGGCCATCCCCAGGAGGTGTTGCTCCCACCAAGACTCTCTTTCTATTTCAAACAAGTGATGTCAATCAGTGATTTTGTGGCGGACAGATGGAATGGAGAGGCAACGTCGATGTACTGTAAGAAGCACCACAGTTGATAGTGTGATAAATTTTAGCAATTTTACCAGCTTTTTCTGTAATTTCAACACCGACCAATCACACGACAGCATGCTTTCGAATTTCTGTATTATTGCTCAACCACCCCTCCACTACTTTGCGAGTACCATATAGTAGAGTGCGAATGTAGATAGATGATTGTGTAGTATGTCGATTCACTGTTAATTTTCGAACACACACACATACATATATATATATATATATATATATATATATATATATATATATATACAGGGTGAGTCACCTAACATTACCGCTGGATATATTTCGTAAACCACATCAAATACTGACGAATCGATTCCACAGAGCGAACGTGAGGAGAGGGGCTAGTGTAATTGGTTAATACAAACCATAAAAAAATGCACGGAAGTATGTTTTTTAACACAAACCTACGTTTTTTTTAAATGTAACCCCGTTAGTTTTGCTAGCACATCTGAACATATAAACAAGTACGTAATCAGTGCCGTTTGTTGCATTGTAAAATGTTAATTACATCCGGAGATATTGTAACCTTAAGTTGACGCTTGAGTACCACTCCTCCGCTGTTCGATCGTGTGTATCGGAGAGCACCGAATTACGTAGGGATCCAAAGGGAACGGTGATGGACCTTAGGTACAGAAGAGACTGGACATTACGTCCACATGGTAACACCTCTTTATTGGTCTTTTTCACTGACGCACACCACGTGTATACGTGTACCTCACCGCTCATGGTAATGTACATGTGCGTCAGTGAAAAAGACCAATAAAAAGGTGTTTGCATGTGGACGTAATGTGCTGTTCCAGTCTCTTCTGTACCTAAGGTCCATCACCGTTCCCTCTGGATCCCTACGTAATTCGGTGCTCTCCGATACACACGATCGAACAGCGGAGGAGTGGTACTCAAGCGTCAACTTTAGGTTACAATATATCCGGATGTAATTAACATTTTACAATTCAACAAACGGCACTGTTTACGTATTTGTTTATATGTTCAGATGTGCTAACAAAACTAACGTGGTTCCATTTAAAAAAACCTATGTTTGTGTTAAAAAAACATACTTCCGTGCATTTTTGTATGGTTTGTATTAAACAATTACACTAGCCCCTCTCCTCACGTTCGGTCTGTGGAATCGGTTCGTCAGTATTTGATGTGGTTTACGAAATACATCCAGCGGTAACGTTAGGTGACACACCCTATATATATATATATATATATATATATATATATATATATATATACCAAAGAGCGTCATGTACTGATCCACATATCTCTAGCACTTCGAACATAGTGCGTTATTTACGATTACGATTGTCCGTCTTTCCCTAACTGGATGGGAGTCATAGAGCGTTCTCGCATTCTCAGGATAAAATTAAAGATTGACACATCTCCTCACATTGTCTTTGACCAACCCTACCCGCAACACCATCACTGATTTAATTTTCAGCTGACCAGAAGTAGACTGCTACATTCCAGGTCTCATGAAGGAACAGGGCAAGCCGAGCCCATGACTGCTGTTCAGTGAAGAATGTTCCGCACCAATATTATTCACAGCACCCAACCAGGTGCACAAGATCTCTTCACATTCGTGCATGTAGGGGATGTTAGTACCCGTATTGGTGTATAGTAAATGTAAGAGTGTTGTGATGATATAACAGATAGTTATGAAGAAAATGTGTGGTTTTATGCATGATGGTGCATAAGATAGATGGAGTTTGAAGCATTTTACGTAAGTCAACTGTGCTATCAATGCTCAAGTTTTGTCTATTGTCTGTGGTCGGTACCAAGAAGGCATTAGTAAGAGAGAAATGATCACAGAACGTAGACACAGGCACTCCAATGCAGGACATAAATGTCTAAGATCTTTGCCACTCACTATGGTGACAAACTGTAGGAAAATGGAACTACTTCCTTCTATATCAAAAAGAAAAACATAGAGTCTTTGTGATAAATGCACAGTATAGCTTTCCGAAGGTGCACAGTGCCCACTGTTCACATCCTATCATGTTTCAGAAATTATACTATGCTCACATCAGTCCTATAAAATAATTGTCAGCAATGGAGAATGCCTGTTACAAGGAAACAGACAAACATAGCAGTGGTATCTGATATATGAAATTACAAGCCATGCTGCCACTAACTTCGTAAGTAGGACATCTGTCAAGCAGATGTATACACAGGGATTGCTGTGCCTCACAAACACCTGCCACTAACTTAGAATCACCATAGTTATGAAACTGAAGACTCGATTTTATGCCCAAGATGCGGCAGGGTAATGGAGCGCATCGCATACATCTTTGTTCATCTAGACGAGAGCGCTGAAACAGGTTTTCCACTGATGGAAACGTTTCATCATCACACATGAGATGGAAGTCTTCTGATGACTGTGGTATCGGGAGGTTCGCTATTTACGATCGCAGGCAGATAGATAGTGCTCTAAGCCACACACAGAATACGCAGTTGTATATGGGACGAACGCAGGTTATACCAAGAAACTGATACACCCTGACAGAACAACGACAAAAATGATTAAATGCGCAATAAATGGCTTGTAGCTACAAACCCCTCTCATCAGTCTACCATTAAATCATATCTCACTACAACTTCATCTCAACCGATCACTCCATCCACTTTTTATCATCCTTTAATGCAGATGCTAGTCAGTTTAGAGACAGATGTTTTTTTCCAGAAAAATATCAAAGATAGCAGTCAACTTGCATGTATCACTATTACGTCAATAGACATACAGTAGAATATTGTCAAAAAAACCATACAGCAACTGTTTTTAACGTATTTGTTATCTGACACCACAAGGTTGTTATTGGTGAATAAACAGAGAAGCACATTGTAAATACTGTTAGTTAGGGTTTAAAAGGCCTTATCAGTCCTTCATAGGGACAAACACGCGATTCATTCTGTACTCGTATATTGCAGTCCCACTGCTTGTAATACAACATCACACATCACACTATCAACTGCGGTGCTTATTTCAGCACATCGACATTGCATCTCCATCCCATCTGTCCACTGCTACGCTGTTCATTACCACATAATGGTTGATTCACATCACTTGTTTGACATGGAAAGAGAGACCTCGTCCTTTTTCCAGTTCCCTGTGGGTGACCAGCACCAAAACCGTGATCGTGAGCATGACTGCAACATGAGGAATCAATCCAAATGGAACAACGAGACATCTGCTAGTCTGTCATTGTGAAATATGGGATTAAATGCAAGAGGTCATGAGTCATCTTTGGATAGCTGTTTGGAAACACTCCACAATGCTGGAAAACTCTCCCAGTTTCTGTATGTTCTGATGTCTTCCGCATGTTTTGTCAATAAGAAACTCTGTCTCTGTCTTTTATTTCGATCATCCTTTGTGTTGTGGGAGTAGTAGCAGCATAATTCACACCATGCGATGTCCAGTTTTCTGTGATAGCCAGTGGATCGAAATGTGTTAATTGCAGTTTAGCACTTGACACAGATTTCGAAGTCATGGTGGAAAAAACAAAATGTATTGCAGTGTACAAAGCTGTAGTCATACACTGCTTGCATGCGTTACAGCAGGAAAACGATGCATCAAAAATCTTAAGAAATTTTGGTCTTATGTCAAAGCGGTAGGTGGATCAAAACAAAATGTCCAGACACTCTGTGACCAAAATGGTACTGAAACAGAGGATGACAGACTAAAGGCCGAAATACTAAATGTCTTCTTCCAAAGCTGTTTCACAGAGGAAGACTGCACTGTAGTTCCTTCTCTAGATTGTCGCACAGATGATAAAATGGTAGATATCAAAATAGACGACAGAGGGAAGAGAAACAATTAAAATCGCTCAAAAGAGTCCTGATGGGATACCAGTTCGATTTTACACAGAGTACGCGAAGGAACTTGCTCCCCTTCTTGTAGCGGTGTACCGTAGGTCTCTAGAAGAGCGTAGCGTTCCAAAGGATTGGAAAAGAGCACAGGTCTTCCCCGTTTTCAAGAAGGGACGTCGAACAGATGTTCGGAACTACAGACCTATATCTCTAACGTCGATCAGCTGTAGAATTTTGGAACACGTATTATGTTCGAGTATAATGACTTTTCTGGAGACTAGAAATCTATTCTGTAGGAATCAGCAGGGGTTTCGAAAAAGACGGCCGTGTGAAATCGAGCTCGCGCTATTCGTCCACGAGACTTAGAGGGCCATTGACACGGGTTCCCAAGTAGATGCCGTGTTTCTTGACTTCCGCAAGGCGTTAGATACAGTTCCCCACAGTCGTTTAATGAACAGAGTAAGAGCATATGAACTATCAGACCAATTGTGTGATTGGATTTAAGAGTTCCTAGTTAACAGAACGCAGCATGTCATTCTCAATGGAGAAAAGTCTTCCGAAGTAAGAGTGACTTCAGGTGTGCCGCAGGGGAGTGTCGTAGGACCGTTGATATACACAATATTTATAACTGACCTTGTGGATAACATCGGAAGTTCACTGAGGCTTTTTGCAGATGATGCTGTGGTATATCGAGAGGTTGTAACAATGGAAAGTTGTACTGAAATGCAGGAGGATCTGCAGCGAATTGACGCATGGTGCAGAGAATGGCAATTGAATGTAGACAAGTGTAATGTGTTGCGAATACATAGAAAGATAGATCCCTTATCATTTACCTACAATATAGCAGGTCAGCAACTGGAAGCAGTTAATTCCATAAATTATCTGGGAGTAGGCATTAGGAGTGATTTAAAATGGAATGATCATATTAGTTTCTGTGACATCTTCATGGTATATATGTGACAATATTCCGCACATTGCTTAAACATAAGATTTAATAATGCCTGAGGCAATTCGTGTTCAACAACATGGGGTATCTGTCTGCCACAATGAAGGCCGAGGTCTTTACAGCATGACAGGAAGTGCTTAGCGCACGTGACTGCGGCTGCTGGTGACTGACACTCCGAGCCCGGCGCGTGACCTTTTGCAGTAGGCGTCACTCTGGTCCAGGAAGCGCACACATGGAAGTTTTATAGATACATTTAAGCGTGTAAGACAGTGTAACTATGTGGTTCCTTACCTGATAGGTATGAAAAAGTGCCGCAATTGTTTAACGTTGTCCAAATTGTTTAAAACACCAGTGTCAATTTCGAGATGTATTGCGATTTCTGAAATAAATAATATTCTTAAACAAACTGTTTAAACAATGCCCTGTGCACGCTATATCAACCTATCTTCGTGAGGGCCTCCCAGCCCAGCAGCTAGACATAGATTGAGCTAATTTCCCACCATTTTTTCCCAGGCCGCCATCTTGGATTATGTCGCAGGAGGGGAGTGGGGAAGGTAAAACTTCGCCCTTTGGTGGTGGTGTCAGGAACTAGGTGAGTTGGACTTTGGAACAGAGGGTGAACGCACTGGATGAAGCTACTGTCTAGTGCTTGACCAATGAAAACTCAGATTGTTTCAGTACCACAATGCATACAAAATAAAGACTTACACCTGCCCTATCCAGCAGCTCAGCACAGACTGAGTTCTTTTACCACCATTTTGCAGATAGGCATGGGGAGGGGTGGGGTTGGAAGAGGAGAGAGAGGGGGGGGGGGGGGGAGGGAAGGTGGGGTTAGGTTACTGGAGGTAGCCCAGTCGACATTTTTTCCTGCTAAAATTTGAACTTTCCGTCATGATGTCAGCGTGACGTTGCCAAATCTATAGGTGCCATCTTCAATTAATTTGGCAACAGTGCAGAGTGGGGCGATGCCTGCCTTGCCCTACCACTCATTAATTCTAATAGCTTTCCAGTGTCTTGATGCTGTGTGATTACAATTATTACATCATTGGCGTAAGCGTTAATGGCGAACTTTTGTGCGCCAACATGTATTCCAGAGCTTTGGTTGGTGATTGAGTGGATCACTGGTTGCAAAGAAATTACAAATAATATCATGGATAACGAGCGTCCCTGCTGGACCGAGCGCTGAGTTGAGGATTCTTTTGCCAGGTGGCCATTTCTTTGTATTTTATATACTATTGGGTTTCCGGCTTGGTGTCATCATATCCTTTGTGGCCCATGGAAAGTTAAAAAGTTGCAACACGTTCTTTAGATAGTGGTGACTGGCTGTGTCAAAGGAATTTTCTAGGTTGATGTTCAACAAGTCGGTAATTCCTTTTTGGTATATCCATGGGAAGCACGTCACAATTCTCTGAGAGCAAAGCCCATCAGTGAATTTCCTGTTGGCAGCACTACACGTCTGGCCAGGCCCGATTATCTCTGGAAGTCTCTTTTAGTCTTGAGGCTATTATGCGCACCATTATTCTTGAGTCGGCACATGAGAAAGTTGTTGGCCTATAATCAAGTTATTCTTCTTGGTTTCGAAGTTTTGGGTACAAGGACTATAACACTGAGTGTATTTGACCCACTCTTTGTTTCTCTTTCATAAGCTCCATGAATTAAGCTTTGATAAGACCATGTAATATTTGTATGGTATGACATCGATGCCCGGATTCCTATTTCGTGAAAATTGCTTTACAATGTCTTCAATTTCTTCTTCGGATATGAGATATTTCAACGTAATAATATTTTCGTTGGCGAGGGATGTCGTGCAGTGTTGCAGTAAACTTGCTGTCTCGGGAGGATCGTGATTTCTGCTGATTGTACAAATTAACGGAGTAACACAGATAGGAACCTAATCTCCTGCTCCAGGCAGTTGCCTACTAGACCACCGACAATGCCACTGATCTACGAATGCATTATGCTACAGCTGCCGACATTTACCAGTAGATAATTCTAAGAGCTTTTGATTCCACACCACGGAATAAAGTGCCTTTACTAGGTCTGCAACGGTACGAATGACGTAGCAAAGTTTTATTGCGTATGTTTAAAGAGATCGTCCTCATGCTAAATGTCAAAAAGACGTTAATCCTTCTACGGCACTTACAATTACAAGTGCTCTTTACTTTTAGGAGCAGATCTGTACGCCCCATAATGTGGCTGGCTCCCGCGTGAGATGGCGGGTGTTTCAAATTTCAACCACGGTCATTTTTCGTTGTGTCACGTGTGCATTCTCCAGTACAATGGTGGGACCTCACAGTCCTTCTGAAATTAGTTATAAGCAGTAATTGACTTTTTAAAAAAAGAGGTTCTGGTACTATGACCTCCCAGGAAGCGCTTTTGAAATTTAATCTTCTTATAGCGTTATTTTAACGCTTTTCTGATCATTTTAAACGTGAGAATACAACAGATGTTTCGCAGCAAAGGGTTTTTGTTCCACATCTCAAAATCTGCAGTTTCGATTTTATTTTTTATTTTTATTGTCTGATGTACCGGTACGGCGTACAGCTGCGTGCAATACAAATCAAGCACTGGTCACAAGGGGCAGTCATATGAAAACCAAACACCCGCCACAACGGGACCATGGAATGGTTCCATTCAAAAGTAATCACAACACACGTTAAGACATCTACCTCTCTGGGGGATGAGACGATCAATTCCTCTTTCATAGAACACAGTCGGTTGCTGATGGATCCACAACCAAACCCACTCTTGCACTTCATTGTCCCAGTGAAACCGACATACACGCGTGCCTTGCTTCGGGTCACCAAAGATATGAAAATTAGATGGCGGAATATCCAATCTGTACGGAGGATGTTGCAGTGTTTCCCAGCTGATTCCTTGAAGCGTATCCTTCGTACTATTGGCAGCCTGAGGGCGGGCTGTATCGTGTAACAGAATGATTCCATCTAATAGCATTTCTGGCCTTTGTACTTTATGGAATGCCGCAGTTTCTGCAAAGTGTTTTCATAGTGCTGCGCACTGATTGTGGTTCCACGCTCGAGGAACTCGACGAGCAGAGGGCCCCTGCAGTTGAAGAAGGTCTTGACCTCACTGGGACTTGTATGAACAGCTTTGGATTTCCTTGGCGGAGGAGATGTGATATGTCTCCACTGATGGCCTCGTTGTTTGCCGTAGGGCTGTTGGAATGCTGTCGGATGGAATCATCCTGTCGCACGATAACGCCCGCCATCACGATGCCAATCGGAAGAAGGCTACACTTCAGCGAATTGGATGGCAAACACTGCAACATCCTCCTTGCAGCCTGGATTTTTCACCGTGTGATTTTCATATCTTTGATGACCTCAAGAAACACATGTGTGGACGACGGTTTCACTCAGATGAGGGAGCGAAAGAGTGGGTGCGGTTGTGGATCCGTCAGCGGCTGACTCATTCTACGAAATAGAAATTGATCTTCTCGCCTCCCACTGGGATAAATGTCCTAACTTGTGTGTTGATTGCTTTTGAACGGAATCATTTCATGGTCCCGTTATAATCGGTGATCGGTTTCCATTTGACTACACTAATACATAGTTACAAGGCCTTAATTATTGTTTTTGTAGTAACCACTTTAACCCTGCCTCGTGTGTCAAGGCGACACTGAAGACACTTAGACATATTGGTTTCAATACTGCAGCAGTACAGAGATTAATCTGGCTCCGCAATTAAAGGTTTTCGATAAAACTTGGGAAGGAATATGTCGTGTAACTTGTCTCCCGTGCCGCCCATCTTCAAGAAGGGAAGTGGAAACGACATAATTAAGAATACAAGTTCAATGTCTTATCACGGCATAACCTCACTCTGTGCCCAATTTAAGGTATCATACGACACAGTTCTAAACAGTTATAACGTTCACACGAAGCACAACCCGTAAGGAGGTCCAGCAAATGGAGGCAGTGAGGTTTTAGGCTAATGCCACACTAGCCGATTTTCTCCTCTCGATAATAAACGTAGCTGAATTAGTCGCCTAGGGTGCAACACTTCAAACGGTTATAATCGCGGCGGATGAAATCGCGCCGACGGAACTGGGTGCCCTACTAGCGACAAAAATCTATGGCTCCTGCAGTTGTGTTGCAACCAGCCACGAGAGACACCATGCATGATGAACTATCATTCAAAATTGACATATTTAGTTGCAGTAGCATTATATGTAGTTCGACGTCGCAGAGGGTGTAACCGCTAACGAAAATAGTGGATTCATCCAATTATTATGAATCGTCCGAGTGAAGGAAAGTTTGTGTTGTTACACAAGAAACTTAGGAGTTATCTGGAGAAATTCTTTCATTATTAGCGCATGTACGTAGCATCTTTCGACTTACTGCTCTCGAATATAGAAACTAACTTGTAAAATAAGGATACCAAGTTACATGACTGTGTTGGTGCGGAAGAAAAACTTGCAGTAACATTGAGGTACATTTCTTCATTAAATAGAGTAAGTAATTTATGGACATGAGCACACACGTAACATGATGTTAACATAAACTAGGTTACAATGAAAGAGTTTACATTACAAGTTCATGTCAGCTGCCTAATCAATTGTAATAATCTTCAAATGACAAGATTGAGTCTTCATCCGGCAGTCCAGTAACTGGCGGAAAATAAGTGATTGTACTCTCAACTCTGTGTGTTTGTCCCTGTCGACGTGCCTGACGGCGCAGTATTTATGAAGGAATCAGTAGTAGTGATGCTCTCTACAGTCTTTCAGCTGTAGGATTTTATCAATTATAATGTTTTTATTTGAAAGTCTAGGTTATCGTTGGTACTAATTTCTTTTCAGTAATGCAAAAGAAATGTCAAAAACAACTGGTCAGGATCCTTTTGTGGTACAGCACAAGTTGAATTATGTGTCAAAACTCTTACGAACTATCTTTCAAATGGGTCCTGTCGTTTTCTCTTATTTGCTTTAGCAGTGGAAGGCTTAGCAGAAGTGTTAGGTGGCGATGCACTGTCTTCATGATGCTTTTCCGCTTCATCATCCTCAAGAATAGAGGCATCACTCATATCTCCTGAGGTCCTGAAATTTAAAGAAACGTTTTGGAAAAACCCACATGCCACTTTGTACTGTGCAAATGTGTGTGAGTCGGTATCCTCATAACTGGTTTTTTTACCTTAGGTAATATTGGATTAAGATATTAGTAAGAAAAATTGTACAAATTCAAAGTATTTATTTTTCTGACTTTTTTTAAATATTCAAAATATTCTGAAAATACCTCTAAAATATTATATTAAATTATGCAAAGTTTCAACACAATTAATTAAATTGTTTTGGAGCAAATGGTTGTATGCATGTCAAACTATTAGAGGAAGAAGGAAAATTAAAAATTAAATTACTGGTTCAGTAGTTGTCTAGGCGAAAGTTACGCCAATTGTCATGCATGAAACCTTGCTTGCACCTACATACAAGTATGTACATATATCATCTTACCTATTGCATTTTGTGCATCCAGTGATAACGAGTTCCACCTCTCAGCCCCAACAACATCTGCACACACCTTCTTGCATGCTTCTGTCTTCAGCAGACGATCTTTATAATCTTACGATTTTATGTTGTAGAGACAGGGATATTTCTCTACCTCAATTACTATCAGTTCACTGTCCAAATGGCTCATTGGAACGACATTTAGAGAGTTTTCGGACATTTCCACGCACAGAAGAAACAGAACTGAGTGCAGTATCCTAGTGGCTGCTGTGCGACTGGCGATAATAACAGTCTAGTCTGGCAGGGATGCCGTCCATTATTCCTGCGCCAAAAATAGGCACAGGCCCATTCGACAGAGCCCGTCGCGCGGGGAAACTTAACGGAGCGACAATGTGGCACCTAACGTTTGCAACATGGAGTTCCATTTCCGGCGCGACAAAAATCATTGACCTACAGCGGAGAAATTCGCCTTGTGTGGCGCTAGCAATATATCGCTTCTGTCTAGAGCCTGTGTATCGGAAGAATGACTCATGCATGCACAGTGACAGATGGTCTGAAGCAGGTTCAGTCGAGTACATACTGTAGTTCTAATTTTCATCCACAGAGAGTACCGTAGTCCACAGAGACATTCAAGAGACAGGTCAAGAGAATACTTTTATGAATTGTTCTGTTTATTTCTTGAAGGCTTTTCTGTTTACTTACGTTTGTGCAGTTTTGTATATGCTTTTAGTAGTGTGAATGATGCGTGAATGTGGTCTAAAGTAAATACGTAGATCATTGTTCTACTGACGAAAGTTGTACGATGGGGAATTCTGTATCGTAATACGTTAAGTAAGTTTATGGTAAAAAGAAAGATTATTCGAGTGCAAATGAGAATAGTTAATAACTTAAAGTATATGGAAAATATCAGAATGTTAAATATTTAATTTGGGAAAAAGTACAGTTCGAAAATGTGTCATTTACTGATTGGTTACTCATGAAACGAGCGGACTAATGTGTGAAAATAATGTTTTTCTATTGGCCTTAAAGAAAACTGACCAATCAGTACGGAGTATTCTTCGCGCGTCTTTTCTCTTGAAGATAGAGAAGCCCAACCTTTCAATGGTACGGTCATGTGTAGTACGAGCTCCAAATCAAGTTATAGTTTGCCTGTTTTAGTTGTGCTACATGCCTCAAAAGTGGTTTAAAGTGAAATTATATTTATCCCGGTGTTTTTTTTTAGAAAGTACGGATTTTTTAAGCAATTTTACATATGAGAAAAAAGTAATTCCGCGTGGAATATTGAGCACATCGGTGACTAAAAACCTGAGTGCATTACACACCGATAAACTTAATAGTGTGGCGAGCATTTTCATTTAAGAACAATCCGTGCTCAGTAGCTGTTCAGATTTCGATAAATACGTTACCACAAACTTGCTAACGTGAATGAAAGGGTTTGTGCATGACTGTGTTAGGATTAGCACGGGCTTGGCAGTGAACGTGTAATTCTCGACTTCAGAATACACCGAAATTTTGCCAGTATTTCCACCTTTCATTCAAAATTAAGACCTTTTCCTGATTCTTAGAATAGTTACGTTGTATGCAGCCTGGAGCGGTATGGTAGGTTCCTGCTAGGCATTCCTACTGGCGATCTGCTGTAACGAGTTCATAAGTAGGTGCAGGTAAAAGGACGAAACAAACCGCACCCCCGCACATGGTACATCAATCAGCCAGGAAAACAGTTAAAAAGCTGTAGTACATTGAATCCGGGGTTGCGAGAAATTTTGTGAAAGACCATATAGTGAACGATAATGAAAAATTTAGTAAATCGGTACACGCAGAATTTTTAACGGAACACGTTTCGAGTCGCTGGAGAGAAGAAGATGTTAAACAGTCACAAGAACTATGAGGGCGCATCGAAGTAGCAGACTGCGTCGTAGCGGTATGAAAGAGCAGGAATACGGCAGGGCAGCACTGCCAACTTACATGACGACCGGGGACGCTGAAACTGCCAGACTCACAGTTTCAGAACGCCGAGGCTGTAGTATTCAACAAAAGATAAGTTAAGTTTGTTACATTTGTTGTGTGTGTGTGCTGAAGTGCTGAGTAACATGGAAAGTGATAAAGATTTTTAAATACGATAAAACAGGAAGAATTATCATTCAGTCTAAGTGATTCACAAGCTAGCATACATGAACGGAGAGAAGGAGTATGTAACCTCCCCCCTCACTTATCGACCTTAATGACAGTGAAAAATTAAACCGCGTGTACCTAATGGAAATTTGGGAAAAGCAATCGTCACCGAAGTTAACCTGTCGGTAAAGAGGGAGGAAAGGGTTACATCTAAATGAAAGGAAAAATGCAAATGAAACTGGTGGAAATTAATTTCGAAAAGGGGTAAAGTCAATAAAGAAAGTAAATGTGCGGCCGTTACGTTAACAATTAACTAGCGGTAATTAGATATTTGAGATTTGGGGGAAATCACGGTCGCCAGTCCTAAGGACAATTACTATAGTAACTGAAAAAGAAAGGTTATTACACATATAATTAGCACTAGAAGCGTGGCAACTGAAGGTTGACACGTGTAGTGTGAAAACTGAAAGTTTGTCAGAAGTAATAAATTTCGCTACACTCTGACTTAATTTAGCAAAAGAATTAATTAAACCGGAAAATCGAAAATTAATTTAGTGACTGAAGTTAATAGTGAGCTTTCTTTCTGAAGCACATCGAAATCCAGTAAAATACGGTTAGTCTTGGACTACCTCAACAATCATTTCAAAAGCAACTTGACTCTACGCAATTTAGAAACAAGAGATTTTACTTTGAACTTGAATTAAATGATTCTGAACTATTAACAATAGTAAAATTTAGTACGTACCAAGCTGAGCTGCAGTCACAGGTAAGCTAAAATACGGTAACAAAGCTCGCACTCTTAATTCGTGCTTGTGTAATCTGAATATTGTAGCCAGCTCTGAGACTTTAACTGAACTTTGAAATTAAAGCAGCGAAATAGAATATTACTTTAATGCTGGCGTTTGAATTTCAACGACACTCGGGTTCATTTCGGAAAAGGAAGGGACCCTGCTTGGCAATGCAATTGGGACAATGAGCAACAAAGGTTCATGCTAAGTTGCTGTAATTTTGCGAGGCAAATGGAACAATTTGAAAAGCTGAGGTCTGCCATACAGTTCTGAAACTTTACGTGCTTTTAGTCTTCCTTGTTGGTTGATTGAAGGTTTGAAGCCGTCGATCGAGGAGGTGGCGACAGTCACTCATTGTCGGCCGTCGCTGTTGCAGAAGCTGGATTTTGGCGCGTCTTCTTCTCGACACGGTCACCAGGCGAAACGGGCTCTTGATGTGCGCCAGCTAATGCTTCCCGTCCGCGACACCATGTCAGAAACTATCATCGCGAGTCGAGCGCAATTACATGCTGCCAAACCCCGAAAGCGCGGCAACTCGCGGGAGCGTCACACAACACCTGCTCCACTCGCTACTCCCGCCAGACTCTCACTGTTCTGCCCGCGCTCCACGCGGCAGAGTTAACACTACCAAAGATCCTACACACTTTGATTCGTCACACGACCTATCGACGTAATCGTTCGATAGCAGTTTTCCCTAGGCAAGACCCAGCGTAAAAATACAAATAATATTTACGAAACAAACCAATTATACATCGACATGAGTGCATAAATATATATATACAAACAGTAAAACAATTACAATATATAAAGAGACAGAAATGTCATATCTTGAGGTAACAAAACAAGGAAAAAAAATAATAGTACAATAGATGGAAATAGGAGTATATGCATTTCCGGCGTTACACGTGCCCCACATTGTCTGAGGATGTTCGTGTAACGTAAACAGACTCAGAAAATGTCCCAAAAAAGAAACAGCGGAAATGCATATGCTCAAAACATCATCAAAAGTTTAGCATTCGTCTAATTAAGCATAAATCAATTTTTAGACCATAATAATTGAGTGGAGACACTCCTAATCGTATTCCACTCTGTCATCTTGATCAAAATAAAACAGGTTGACAACATATTAAAATTCATAGAAAACATAGAAAATGGTTTAGCTATTCTAAAATTGTCAAAATTCCCAACAGTATCAAGAAATGGAATACTATTTACAAAATTAATCAGAGTACATGGTCATAAAAACAGGTAGATCAAAATACGCAAATTAATAATTAATTACATAGAATACACATTTTTACATAACCCTTTCATAATTAATATTCTCGTCATGGGAGTCCATTAAACGCTAAACAAGAAAATAACACACATCAGATCGAAAAAAACATAAATATTGACAGTAGAATTCTTTCAGCTGTCCAGGAAGAAAAACAATTCCGCCTTCCGTACTCGCAAGTACAATGAATGCCGACAGCGGCCCAAGAGCCAACAGCGGCACAAGAGCCGACAGCGGCTCGCCTCGCCAGTATTGTTGCGCCCGCGTGTGCGGCACGCTTGATCTCACTCGCCCTTGTGACGGCGTTTCCAGAACGTCCGTTTCACTGAATTCTTTCGGAAAAACTCACTCCCGAGTAATCTCAAGGAGTCCATAAACACTATCACAGTGGATAACTCAACACTGTCCATCATCACACATGTGTACTAGCCTGAAACTTAAAACAGCGTCTAAGTACATCGGCAATGACTAATAAAACACACATTCATGAAATCTGACAGCTAGTTACAAAAGCATATTTACATTCCTTAATCTACTGTGACTCAGCTGAAAACTTAAACTAGCAGCTTGGATTTTTCAGTTGGTTAAACGTCTAATCAACATTAATTACTTGTTAATTACAAGTTCTTTAATGATCTCTAGGTCAGGCAAAAGCATCGCAACATGGCACATCCTTAAATCTTCTAACTCGCTCGATTTCTCATGAGCTTTTACAAGTACTAAGTCTCCGATTGCAAACTTAGCAAAACGCGCTTTAGCGTCATGACGACGTATGCGAGCATCGGCTTTAAGCTTCATTACTTCTCGCAAACGATCTTTTTTCACACCAATACTAATGTTAATTCGTGGAGGGAATTTGATTATCTCTTCCAATTCACTTTCTACACTATTGTCAATGCCGAGATTCCTCACATTACAGTAGTTCAAATTCATACCTACGTCAATACCATTCGGCCAGTTAACAATGTGTATAGGCTGGTATTGCCTATGCACACCGTCTCCTGCCTCGTCAAAACTAACTACTATTGTTTTATCTTGGGACGTACATGTCAACGTTTTGCTTTCGCAGTTAATCACTGCACGGTACTTTAACAGCCAATCTAACCCGATAATTACTTCCGTAGTTAAGTCTGGCACGACGACAAACTCTTGTTCAAATCGTGCCCCACATATCTCGAAGTTGACAAAAATCTGTTTTGTGACCGGTTTACTGGCCTTCCCAGTAGCACCGATAATTTTCACTCCTGTTACTGGCATAACTACGATGCCAGGTCTGTCTTTCAGTAACTCAAATATTTTCCCAGATACAGCACTCAATTCTGCACCGGTGTCAATCAACACGTTTAGTTGTAGGTCGTGCATATTAACAGACACTACTATCTGTCTACACTTGTCCTCGACTGTTTCTTTATTTTCCCACAGTAAATCCTCGTCTAATTCCAGGTCATTCCAGAAAAAACCATCCGGCTTTGATCCTAAATCCGGCTTATCTGGCGGCTTTTTCAGCCTCTGTTCACATACAGTTTTAATTTCAACACGTTTGTCCTGAGGCTTAGTCTCTAGCTTCGCCTCCAATACCGAAACCTTTTCCTGTAACTCGTCAACTAGTGAGTGTTGCTTTGCTATCAATTCACCAATTGTCACCTTCGTTGATTCCTCTTTAATCAGATTGATCTCATCTGCCAAGCTACCTGGAGGAATGTGCCCAGTCGCATCTGAAATTACTTCCTCTGGATCTGCGCAACCCACACTGCTACCGTCTGACCGCATAACGTCAGCTCTAACCTCATACACGCTGAAATCTATGTGCTTTTCTACCAATTGTGTCCGGCTATCACTAAAATTTTCGTAATCTTTCCCCTTAATACTCTCGCAATGTTTAAACTGGAGGTTTGCGTCGGATGGGTCGGCTACTTCTACCACTATAACTTTCGGTAAAGTCTGCCGGTTAGGGCCAGAACTTTCCGTTACTCCTTCAACATCTAACTCCTGCGGGACGAAACACGACGAATCTTGCTCGTGCTCCCCATTAACATCAACTATTTCTGGTAAAGTCTGCCGGTTAGGGCCAGAACTTTCAATCACTTCACAAATACTATCTTCCTGTGGGACGAGACGCGGCAAATACTGCACGCGCTCCCCATAAACACTTCTCCCATACAGACCCCTATAATCTCTTAGTTCGTCGTATAAGCGACCGAACTGCCTTAACCAGACCTCATCCCTCTCTGCATCCCCTCGCTCGATGACGGACGTTTTATCCGACATCTGATTTTCTCTCAACAATTGCGAATCATTCTTAAACTCAATCTCCAGGTCCGCTGTGGGTATTACAGCTGCCACTTTATAATCGATTTCCGGAACACTACTTAAATTGTTCTCACTGACAGTGAATGTATTTTCTGCTGCCATGTATACAGCTGATTTACTACTTGTGGGCGCCCTCCTTTCTCCTAACACTGGCACACTCTCCCGCCGTTGGTTATTCCATACGGAATTTTCATAACGACGACACCTGGGTTTTCTCCTGTTATTGGGCCGCCAAAATTTCTCCACGCCCGGTCGGCCCCTCACCGGCGCGGCTAATGGTTTCCCTGTCTCGTCCCAGCAGATACGCTCCCCGGATACTGCTGAGGCGGCTGGTCACACCCTCTGGCGTTATTACTATTCTGCGCAGCCCGTATCACGCTAGTATGATACTGGTTTCCGTCATTCCGGTTATTATTTGCATTGTACCGATTGTTATTACGGTCCGAACCATTATTGTTATTGCTGCGGTATGCATTATTCCCATGGTTATCGTTGTTATGGTTGGGGTGGTACCCGTTGTTGTTACCACGGCCTCTACCACTGTCGCGATTATTGCGCCAATTGTCCTCGTCCTCAACTCTTTCCAGGAAATCATTGATTGTCCTGTAATTGCTTCCTACGTAGCGTTTTGTATCATCTGGAAGCTTCTTGTAGAGTTCCCAGTCTATTTCGGATTCCGTGCGGCGATCACGCAAATATTCCAACTTGCGGATCCAGCCCTCACAAAACTCCCTCATCGAACCGCGCGAATTCGCATCGAAAGGCCTCGATACGACAAATTCGAGCCAGACACTTTGCTGTTTTTGCTCTGACCAGTATTCAGCCAGAAACAAATTTTTAAACTCGTCAAAAGTCAGGTTCGTAATGTCGAGGTTTAAGCCCCAACGCTTGGCATCACCAGCCAGCACATCAATAACCGCATTAATTATTCTCTCATTAGTCCATGATCTGGGTAAAACTCTTTCACAATTTTTAATGAAATCCGTCGGGTGTATACCGCCTTTTTTCAAGGGGTCGAACCGCTCCTCTTTCGTCAACAACTCCGAACTATGTGCACAGATTGGCACATAGCTCTGTTTTTCGTCAAGTTTCCTTTCTAATTCCGACACCCTCGTAATCACTTGGCAAGTGGTTGTCGCAAGCGTTTCCACTTCCCTCTCTTTCTCTTCGCAGGTGTTAGCCTGCTTCGTCACTTTGGTATCTACTTCGGATACTAAAGCCTTTAAAGTTTCCACCTTCTGTTGATCCTCTTTTCTCACTAATTGAATTTGTTCCGTCACCTTATTCTCGATGATCGGAGCAACTGCGTCTCCTACACTTTTCACGATTCTGCTAATTTCGGAATCAAAACGAGTATTTATGCTCGCAATTTCCGCCTGAACGCCTATCATTTCCTATTTAAGGTTACCGATTTCGGTATTAATCACGACAATATCGTCTTTGATTTTATCAACTTTTGTGTTAACAACTTCAACATTGTTGTTAACAACATTAATAGCTTTGTTCTGATTGTCTAGCATTCGTTCAATTTTTTCAGACTGAGCTACTTGCTTGGCAGCCTGAGCTGCTTGCTCGGCAGCCTGAGCTTCTTGCTTGGCAGCCTGATCTTTAATTTCTGCCGATTGACTCTTGATTTCGTTAATCAAAACATTCAATAAATCAGTTAAATTGCCGGAAACCACCGGTTTTACTTCCGTAGCGGCTTCCTCTTTCATTGTCCCCCCGTATTCGTCATCAAGGGATTCAGATTTGATTTTCACTTCCGATTCCGAAACATTTTCTAAAGTCTGGAATTCCATTTCTGCTCTTTGTTGCGTTTCGGCGGTCGCATCTTTCATGCTAGCCGCCTGCCCCGGAACAATGGGTACCGCTGTGCGCGTTTCCCACTGTTCGACCGATTGTTCCGTATCCAAGTCTACCAAATTTTGGCAATTGTTGCCTTCACTCATTTTAATATTTTTCAACATAAATGCCAAACCTCAAATCTAATTAGGATTCCTCACACTAATATTCTCGCCGACGTATCGACCATTTTGTAACCAGTACTTTGTTACGAGATTTGCACAATGCAAAATTCGTGTCCAGAACAACCTCAAATTTGAAGATTGTCCTGTCACCAGGTCGCCACGTGTAACCTCCCCCCTCACTTATCGACCTTAATGACAGTGAAAAATTAAACCGCGTGTACCTAATGGAAATTTGGGAAAAGCAATCGTCACCGAAGTTAACCTGTCGGTAAAGAGGGAGGAAAGGGTTACATCTAAATGAAAGGAAAAATGCAAATGAAACTGGTGGAAATTAATTTCGAAAAGGGGTAAAGTCAATAAAGAAAGTAAATGTGCGGCCGTTACGTTAACAATTAACTAGCGGTAATTAGATATTTGAGATTTGGGGGAAATCACGGTCGCCAGTCCTAAGGACAATTACTATAGTAACTGAAAAAGAAAGGTTATTACACATATAATTAGCACTAGAAGCGTGGCAACTGAAGGTTGACACGTGTAGTGTGAAAACTGAAAGTTTGTCAGAAGTAATAAATTTCGCTACACTCTGACTTAATTTAGCAAAAGAATTAATTAAACCGGAAAATCGAAAATTAATTTAGTGACTGAAGTTAATAGTGAGCTTTCTTTCTGAAGCACATCGAAATCCAGTAAAATACGGTTAGTCTTGGACTACCTCAACAATCATTTCAAAAGCAACTTGACTCTACGCAATTTAGAAACAAGAGATTTTACTTTGAACTTGAATTAAATGATTCTGAACTATTAACAATAGTAAAATTTAGTACGTACCAAGCTGAGCTGCAGTCACAGGTAAGCTAAAATACGGTAACAAAGCTCGCACTCTTAATTCGTGCTTGTGTAATCTGAATATTGTAGCCAGCTCTGAGACTTTAACTGAACTTTGAAATTAAAGCAGCGAAATAGAATATTACTTTAATGCTGGCGTTTGAATTTCAACGACACTCGGGTTCATTTCGGAAAAGGAAGGGACCCTGCTTGGCAATGCAATTGGGACAATGAGCAACAAAGGTTCATGCTAAGTTGCTGTAATTTTGCGAGGCAAATGGAACAATTTGAAAAGCTGAGGTCTGCCATACAGTTCTGAAACTTTACGTGCTTTTAGTCTTCCTTGTTGGTTGATTGAAGGTTTGAAGCCGTCGATCGAGGAGGTGGCGACAGTCACTCATTGTCGGCCGTCGCTGTTGCAGAAGCTGGATGTTGGCGCGTCTTCTTCTCGACACGGTCACCAGGCGAAACGGGCTCTTGATGTGCGCCAGCTAATGCTTCCCGTCCGCGACACCATGTCAGAAACTATCATCGCGAGTCGAGCGCAATTACATGCTGCCAAACCCCGAAAGCGCGGCAACTCGCGGGAGCGTCACACAACACCTGCTCCACTCGCTACTCCCGCCAGACTCTCACTGTTCTGCCCGCGCTCCACGCGGCAGAGTTAACACTACCAAAGATCCTACACACTTTGATTCGTCACACGACCTATCGACGTAATCGTTCGATAGCAGTTTTCCCTAGGCAAGACCCAGCGTAAAAATACAAATAATATTTACGAAACAAACCAATTATACATCGACATGAGTGCATAAATATATATATACAAACAGTAAAACAATTACAATATATAAAGAGACAGAAATGTCATATCTTGAGGTAACAAAACAAGGAAAAAAAATAATAGTACAATAGATGGAAATAGGAGTATATGCATTTCCGGCGTTACAAGTAGACATACATTCTCGAGGGTCGGATCCCCTCGATTCCAATTCGGAAGACTACACTGCCTGGGCAACACCCAGGGTGGAATCAACGCATTTGGAAGACCCCCCTGACTCTGTTGCTCTGCCGTCATCTGTGTGCAAGCCGTCGCTGCCGTTCGTTTGTCCGAAGCCGCCAGCCAGCCAGCCGTCCGTCCGTCCATCCGTCGGCCCGTCCGTCAGCCGCCGCCGCCGCCGCTACCACCCGGTGCACGCGTCCGCTGGCACCGCCACCGCCGACGCTGCCGACACAGCCGAGGATACTGGGCCACCCCTGTTGCGGTCATCGTCCAGCTGCTGCCTGGAGGGATTCGCCGGACCGCCTTCACTGGCTGCTTGAGGGGCTGCCGCCCCTCCCCCCCCCCCCCCGTGTCGAGTGGCCGCTGCCCCTCCCCCGCCCCGACAATCCTCACTGAGGGCTCCCTCGTCGCCACCGCCGCTGCTGCTGCCATCGGCACAGTCCTTCGCCGCCGCCACTGTCCTCGGTGCCACCGCCATTTCTCGTCCCTGTCGCTGTCGCTGTCGCCGTCGCCGTCGCCGTCACTGTCACCGTCACCGTCACTGTCACCATCACCATCGCTGTAGCCGTCACCACTGTCACCGCCATCACTGTCTTCACCCCCCACTTGCTCACTACCACCATATTCCACCCTGTAACTTCCATCATTTTCACCTCCCCTCAGCTGCTCCAACGACACTCACATGCAACACATCCGCAGACCCCATCCCCATTTCTTCCCTCCCTGTCCGACCCGCTCTTGTGCCATTTTCAGCTGTCACTTACCCCAACTCTCCCTCACCCTTAGCTGTCTCCCCAATGCCATCTTCAGACTTCCCACCACTCACTGCACCACTTATGACAGGCTCTCAGCTGGCACAGATCTCAGCTTGCCATGCCACAGCCTCTGAAACACCCATGCCCCCGCCCCCTGTATCATCTTCCCCTCAGAGAGGACCTGACCTCAACACCTTCCCCTCCAACCCATGCCCCAGCCCCCTTCCCAACCTGTCCAGTCCAAGAAACTCACTAAATATCCTAATGTCGACCCTGCTCCCACCCTCTCCACAAAGAAAACCCCTGATCCCCATGACCCACCCACCCCAGTGCCCCCATCTCCCTACTCATTCCTTAAAAGGACTCGGTCCTCATCAAATTCCCCAATGCGTCCTTCCACACTGATCTCCTCTCCAAAACCCACATATCTCATTTGGCCAATGAGCCGCCGTTACCCCCAACCACACCCAGCCCTCTCCCCAACAGCGTCAGTCTCCCCAACATCTGCCAACCTTCACCACCATGATCACGGAGCTTAGCCCCATGATCACAGAGGCTGAGGAGTTGCCGGAACTAAATTCCCATCCTGACACTGAAATCCGCTCGGCCTATCACATCTTTCATGATGCTGGGCCAATTTACTTTATGCACCTATTCATGGAATCCTCCTCCTCCATCCTAACAGTGGGAACCCTCATCTACAACAGATGTCACGAAGTTGCCCCCATCCATTGCCCTCTCCAATCCTACCACTCCCAATGCTGTCTTAAGTATAATGACCATTTCACTGCCACCTGCAAGAGCCCCCCTACCTGTCGCCATCGCAAAGCTCCCCGCTTCCTGAAGAACTGCCACAACCTCACCTCTCCCTCCTCTTGTAATACCTACTCCTGAGAGCTCACCGTCCCTGTCTGCCCCATCAATGACCTCATCTATCCTAACAACATGCTCCACTCTCCTCCTACTGCAGAGGACATCATCTGCCTTGTCACCATTGTCCTCCAAAATATCCACCCTTTTCAATGCTCCCACACCTTTTCCCAAATCGCCCTTGCTGCCTGTTCCATCTTCTACCTCACCATGTATGCCACCTACTCCCACAACTAGGTCCACTTCACCGTCACCCCCCCCCCCCCCACCTCCCTTGTCTAAATATCTCCTACCATGGTGCGAGAACGTTAAAGTATCTCTTACCACAATATCCGCTCCCTGCCCACCCACAGACTCCCCTTCCTCCACACCCTCATTCAGCACCATGCGGATGCCTTCATGCTAAATGAAACCTTCCTCCATCCCCATCTCTCTGTCTCCACAACCCCTTACACCTTTCAGTGCACTGATAACCTGTATCCCCTGGCATGTGCTGGGGTTGCTATCGTCCACCTTAAGCATCTCCCCTGTTCAGCCCTAACCTCTCCTCAACAGTCCTGCTGAGCATCCCACCCTCAGACTCTTCTTCCCCACCCTTACTGTCACATGTGCCACCATCTACATCTGCGCTCGTACCCGTATCCCATACGATTTCCTGGCCCACATTCAACACACCTTCTGCACCTACATGCTTGCCACAGACTGTAGACCCATATCCCTACCAAAGCCATCCACCCTCACCACCCAGCCCTGCCCCCACAGGCCATCCTTCTCCTTCATGAAACCTGTCACTTGTACCAATCCTTCCTCCACACTCGTGACCAGGACACACTCACCAGCCACCAGCAATTACGACATATCTGAAACATGCTTACTACAAATAAACACCATCCCTGGTGACAGACATGCACACAACTCAACACCACACTCCCAATAAACTCTTCCAAGTATTGGCCTGCTTTCCACCACCTTACTGCAAACTGCCCTACCCCACAACACCCTCTCCTCCTTGATGACCATCCCTTTCCTGACAACCTCAGTAAGGCCAACCACTTTGCCTCCCACTTATCCAATTTCTCTTCCATTCCAGATGATCCCCAATTTGATTATTCCCTCTTCCCCAATGTCATCGAACGTACAGATACCTTTGTTCCTCACCTTGCTCCTAGTTTCAAGTACTTAGCCCACACATGACCATCAGAACTTAACACCCCCATCACTACACAGGACTTCAGCCTCACACTCCACACTTAAAGCAACACCACCCCTGTCCACGACCATGTTACCTACCACCATCTCAAACACTGCCCTCCCTCCTTCCTTGCAGTCCTAACCACCCTCTACAATGTAATCCTTAGCACCAGCTTCTATCCTGACCTGTGGAAAGCCTCCCATATCCTGATGTTCCCCAATCCAACAAGTCTCCATCTGATGCCTCTTTCTATCGACCTACATGTCTCACCTTGGTGTTGAGCAAGCTCTTGGAATCCATCTCTATCCTGTGCATCCATCACCACCTCCACTGACACCACCTCCTCCCTAACACCCAATGTGGCTTTCGACCTTCCTTCTCTGGCGACAACCAACACCTACGCCTCATTCATTCCCTCTCACTTCAACTTAAATCCCATAGCTCCAGAATTTTTGTTCCCTAGACCTCGAAAAGGCCCATGACCACATATGGCATCCTGGTCTCCTGTTTAAACTCCAGACCAACACCCTTCCTATCAACTATGTCCATCTAATTGCCTCCTTTCTGTTCCACCACCCCTCCTATGTTACCATCCGTAACACCAATTCCTGCACATTCTACCCCTCTGTGGGTGTGCCCCAGGGCTCTGTCCTCTCCCCTCTCCTCTAACTCCTGTACACAGCAGCTATGCCCTAACCCACCCACCATCCAGTCCACCCCCTGCAGTATGCCGATGACACAGCCTTCCTTGCCCTTGCTCCTGCCCTTCAACAATCTAAATGCCTTCTCCAGAAACACCTTGACTTTTTTGCCACATGGTGTAACCAGTAGCTCATAAAAATCAATCCTTCAAAGACCAGGCAATCATTGTAGGTTGTACCACTCGCTCTTTCTGTCTCCTTGATTTTTCCCTGTCCGCCTTTCCCTCATCCTCACCTACCTTGGACTGACCATTGACTGTCACCTCACCTGGATCCCTCATCTCCACTCTATCCAATCCAAAGCCCACAACTGCCTCCATCTCCTTAAACTCCTCTCTGGCCGGACATATGGATGAACCCCTCTACTAACCTCCACACCCATAAATCCTTGACCCATCCCATCCTCTGATATGCCAGTCCCAGCTGGATATCCGCCAGCCCCCCTCCCAAATTCTATAAGTCCCTCCATATCCTCAAGCGCCATGCACTCCATCTCGCCTTCCATATACACCTCCCAAACTCCACGGGGATCCTCTATGACTTGATTCCTTTCCCCCATCTGCTCCTTTTCCTCAAACATATCCAAATCCTCTTCACTTCCCAGCGACTTGATCCCCCCCCCCACACCCCCTGGTTGTTCCTCTCCTCTCCAAGCCCTACCCACTGCCACAGCTTCAGCGTTGTCTCCCTCTACCCTCCATCTCTACACCCTTCATCTCCTTTCCCAAGGTGACTTCTGTCAACTCCCTCTCCTGGATGATGCCGTCTCTCCCTCCAGTTATCCCTCCTATCAACTCTGATCCTCACCGGCCCCTCCCTCGTTCTGTCCTTTTCCTGGGCTCCCATCCCCCCTTCCACCATGTTTTTCCCCTCCTACCCTCTCTTTGACTCCATTCTCTTGCCCAAGTCCTTTTGCTTTCCCCTCAGTTACCTTCCCCACTGCTTCTCATGTTTGCCCTGCCCCCCTTTTAAGTGTCCTCTCCCTCCAGCAGCTCCCCTCTTTTGCTTTTCCTCTCCTCCCCCTTTTCCCCCTCATCTGTCTGTGTCCTCCCCCCCCCCCCCCGTCCGCGTCCTCCTCCCCTCCCCCAATCTGCCTTCGTGTCTACTCTATAACGCAGTTTTTGTGAGTGTTCAGTGCGTGCGTCCCCTTTTTTTAAGTGTTGCGGACAAACACAATACTGGTAGCTAGGGATGTTTTTTAACTCTTGCAAACAGACACCAGACTGTTGCCAGGTTTCTTTAATTGTGCCTCTCTAATTCCAATGTGCTTTAATCGGCATCACCAACCCTTTATTTTTATATTTTCATTTCTGCAACTTTTCGTCATGTTACAGTTTTAAACAGTCACCATTTTAGCGCCTGTTCTTATTGTTTGTTATCTATTCATTATGTTTTTAATTCTTCTGTAGGCTGCTGTGCGGCATCTTACGCTGATGCCAGCCCCCCCCCCCCCCTCTCTGGGGGTAATCGAAATTCAATAAAGGAAAAAAAAGGAGTAGATGTTAAAGTAAAAGAGGAGGTTTTTGACGATACTTCTTTGTTATTTATGGCTAGTGGAATAGGATCGGCTTCAAGGGTGTCAGTTAATGTAACTAGTGGCAGTAACGTAAATCTTGAAAGTGACGTTAAGCATGAAATCGGTAACAACCAATTGTGTGATGACAGTGTTGGTAGTGTTACTGTAACAAATGTTTCAAATGTGGACAACAAAGTGGGTATATCATCGGCAGAACAAGGTACACAGGAAACAGTAATGCAGAAAATAGAACTTGGAAGTATCCAAGAGATATCTACAGCATTAATGGGTTCTATAAAAGATGGACATACTAATTTGGCTGGAACAATTGGTCAGAAATTTGAAAAGCAAACTAGTCATTTTAATGAAAAAATTGAAAAGCAAACTAGAGATTTCAACGAAAATCTTGGAAAGCAAACTCTGGTTAGAAAGTAAAGGGGATGGCAAAATTTCTCAAGTTGAGAATAACTGCCAACAATCCATTAAAACTGTAAAAAGTGAATTAACAGAGGCCTTGAAAAAAGTTTCTGTTGGAAACAAACGAAGGGTAGATTTGATAAAAGAAAGTGTGCAGAAAGTAGAGTTCAAAATAGTGGTGGTAGAGTCCATATGTATAAATGATCACAAATTGTTAGACAGTAAAATCAGTTCTGAATATGCCAAATGTGTGAAGGAGCTAACTAACCAGGTAGAAGAAGTTGAAACTAAGTTGGATGAGCATAGCAGTAGATTATGCCAAGTTGAAATTAACCTAAGACATGGAACTAATAGTAATGGCTGTAGTTTTGTAACAGAATCGTCTGAAATATCATATGTCGCTAACAGGCAGTTTTTACGTTTTGAGGAAATGTACATCCAAAAGAATTTTGGAATGACTTTGAAGGTGTTCTAGCTAGTTTGTGGTCAGACAAACAAAAATACGGTTTATTACATCTAAATTCTTGGGAGAGGCTAGAACTTCGGGGTTTATCGCTGCTGAATAGTACGACACTCTAGATAAATTAAAAGAGACGTTTTTTTAAAGAATATTGGGGAAAACAAAAACAAATCGAGTTGCTAAATAGCTTCTGGCCTAGGGAAAAGTTTAATCCCAGAAAGGAAAGCGTAAGAAAGTTTGCGTTAAAGAGCCAGAACAAATTGTTATCGGCCTGGTAGGTAAACTGCCAGTGAACTGGTGAAACAAAATTATTGCAGCTCCGAGAGATGACATTCATAATTTCATTAGTTATTTGGAGAGAGTTGAGAAATTGTTGCATGAGCAGTAGCATGCATATCGTAATTTCAGATCCACAAATAATGCAGAACCGCAGCAGAATGTAAACGTTAACCGAATTGGTGTGTACCGTGGAAACAGCAGGAGGAGAGGTGCCGGGAGGTGGCGCTATGCAGCAAATGATAAGCAAAATAATGGGGAGCAGGTGCAAAATTATCGATCGTATTCTTCGACGCGAGAGGATGGTGTTTCACGAAGGCGGCAGCAAATGGGGGCAAACGCAAGTAATGGTACAGAATCCCAGAATCCGTTAAACTAAATGCCATCTGTGAAAGGGATAACGTTTACAAGACGTTAAGTAGTAATTTGAACCCACTAGCAATTCCTTTGTATGTGTTACCACTAAACAGACAGGGATGATAAGTGAGGAGCAGAAAAAGGTAGTAAGAACAGACGAAACGAGCTACATAAAAGTCTGTACATTTAATGGAGGTTTATGGGATTTTTTTGGATAAATATAAACAAAATAAGCACTGTGTTGCAGACGAAATGAGTGATGTGTTAGCGAAAAATGTGGCAGAACCTGATTGGCAGAAAGTCTTTAGCAACCAAGTTGTAGTCGGGTCATGTTCTGGGGAAGGAGAAAGTACAGAAGCTGCAGAATTACGAGAGATTAATGATGGCAGTGCAGAAGAAACAAGCATATATAAATGACGACATTTTTGAGGCTATAAGGGAGAGGCAGGAAAATGGTGACTAAAATGGGGGTTAGCCAACTAATTGTAGAAAAATGGAAGAGAGAGAGGAAAGGGAGAAGGGCGAAACGCCGGAAAATTTTTTGAGCTGTCATTAGTGGACAGAATAGTTAGTTTGGGAAAGAAAGGTGATGAGGGTAATTCTGCAAAAATCTGTGTAATTTCTGGAAACAGGGAAGAATTCGATAGAAGGGAGGTTGTGAAGGATTTGTTGGAGGAGGGTTCTGTCACTAGCAATGAAAGGAAGGTGTTGAAACAACCAGTAATTAGTCTGCATGTGTGTTATGAGGAAGTACAGTGTTTAGCAGATAGTGGCAGTGCTTTATGTGCTGTGAGTAAAAGTAGGTTAGAATCGTTGCCAAACAGAAATGAACTTGTAATAATACCAGTAATGGGCGTGCAGATAATTGTAGCTGCAGGAAAAGTTAAAAAAGCTGTTAAACACGAAGTTTTGTTGCCAGTAAAAATACGTAAATGGTGTGCAAGTACTCCATAACTTCCTTATAATCCCTGATCTATGTATAAAAATGCCAACTGGCGCAGATTTCTTTAACCAGCACAAAGGGAGATTAAATTTTAATGAAATGTAGTAATTTTTGAAATAAATGGGAAAGATGTGGTTGTACCATTTTTTCGAAAAAATAATTTGACCAAAGAAGAATTAGCCAGTATACCAATTAGGTATTACAGAAGGATGGAAGATTTAGTGGGCACAGTTAGTACGAAGATGATGTGGGGGTGGATCCTGAGGAAATGAAGGTGGTACAGAAAAAATAGGGAGGCCTCAGAGGGCGTTGCAACCTATGCAATGCTAGGTGTTTGACAAACACCTGATGCTACTTCAGTTTGTTTTCGTACTGTCAATCTTCCTCTTTTGTCATTCTGAGCTGACTCTATCATCTTTAATTTTCTTCTCTACCAGTGAAGGTAATATGTTTGAGAGCCTTAGAGGGCATTATGGTGTCTTTTGACGAAATAAGTTCTATGGTTAGAGAAAGGGGGGTCAAAATGGCTCTGAGCACTATGGGACTCAACATCTGAGGTCATAAGTCCCCTAGAACTTAGAACTACTTAAACCTAACTAACCTAAGGACAACACACACATCCATGCCCGAGGAAGGATTCGAACCTGCGACCGTAGCAGTCCTGCGGTTCCGGACTGCAGCGCCAGAACCGCTAGACCACCGCGGCCGGCCAGAAGGGGGGGGGTCAAATTGTAATGGAGTGAAGTGAAGACATAAGCATGTTGACATAAGAAAAACTTATGGTATGAAGGTGATGACATAAAGGGAAAGCAGAAAAAGAGTGCATTATCCTGCTGAAAGCTGACAGTAAGGATTGGCTTTAGTAATATGAGAAGTTATTCCAAGGTATGTGGAAGTGTATGAAGCATTAATGTTTCAGTTAAAATAATGGCAGATAGGAAGGAATATCCTGTCGAATACATAAAAATGAATCGGGGGCTGAGTGAAATGTAGGGAAATGAAAGTAACCAGATGTGACAAGTGCAGTTAATAAAGGGGATTTTGATGATGAACACTAAAGTGTAGTGGTCAGGAAAAGGCGTGCTGTATTGGTGAAAAGAGATATACTGTGGCCACATAGTTAAAGGAAGTTTAACAAATATGATGAAAAATATATGTGGATAAAGCTGAAGAACATCTATTATGAAAGGAATATGAATGAATGTGGAGATTATATATGTATTGTAAATAAAAGATTTTGATATCTGTGCGATAGTGGTAGAAAAAATGAAAAAGTGATGTAAAGAGACGCTGCATAAAAGTGATAACTATCTATTATAAAATGTTTGTAAATATTGCTTTGTGTGAAATGTGTTTTTCACAATTATATTTTCTCCAGTTGAGTTAAAGTAAAGAAAAAGTTCAAGTTTTGCTTTCAACAGGAACTAGTTTTTTAAAAACTCATTAAGTCTTCTAAAGGAAATAAATTCTTGAAAAATTCCTAATAGATTTGATCTTGCTGCTTAAAGCAAAAAACAAATACTCTGTTAATTTATTTTCATTTGAAATCAAGTTAAACGAAATATAAAATTTGCAAATAATTTCTTGTAATAATAAGTGATTGTGTATTAGGATGTATGTAAAAAAGTAGTCTTAGACGGAAGTTTGGTTTCAGGGACAACGTTGCATGTAAACACTGGAAGGACAGATATGTGGAGAATGGGGGAATTTTATGGACGCTCCAATGCAAAGATGCCATAATCAAAAACCAGGGAAACGTATGTGACGAAAAGACGATAGTGGTGTGCTGGTGCTATGGTAGGATAAAATACAATTATTAAACGGAAGGACACAAATCGCAATGCCTTTAAATAAAAAAGGGAACAAGTAGTTAATCTCAAAAGACTTTCATGAAACATGAATTTGAAATGTTGAAAAAGTTATTAAATTGTTTGAAATTTGTTTTGAAAATTTGCATAAGTTTTGTCATGTAAGAAACGACTTTTTATAAGGAAATTAAAAGGTAGGCTAAGTTAGTTGCAGACTGCCAAGTCTGGAGTAAGAAATTTGTAATTTAATTTATAAGAACGAGAATAAGAATAAAATTTAAAATTTTTGGCCATGATCGATAATTTGTATAACTCTAAAATTTTTGAAAAAATAGCTATATAATCATTTACCATCATATCGCTCCTGTCTAGAGCCTATGTATCACGAGAATGACTCATGCGCGCACAGTGACAGATGGTCTGAAGCGGGTTCAACCGAGTACGTACTGTAGTTCTCATTTTCATCCACAGGGAGTACAGTAGTCCACAGAGACATTCAAGAAACAGTTCAAGAGAATGTTTTTGTGAATTTTTCTGTTTATTACTTAAAGGCTTTTTTGCTTATTTATGTTTGTACAGTTCTGTATATGCTTTTAGTAGTGTGAATGATACGTGAATGTGGTCTAAAGTAAATATGTAGATCATTGTTCTACTGATGAACGTTGTACGACGGGGAATTTTGTATCATAATATGTTAAGTAAGTTTATGCTAAAATGAAAGCTTATTCGAGTGCAAATGATAATAAATAATAATGTAAAGTATATAAAAAATATCAGAATGTCAAATATTTATTTCGGGAAAAAGTACAGTTCGAGAATAATGTTTTTCTATTGGCCTTAAAGAAAACTGACTAATCAGAACGGAGTATTCTTCGTGCGTCTTTTCACTTGGAGATAGAGAATGCTTACAGCAGTCGGAGCCCAACCTTTCAATGGTACGGTCATGTGTAGCATAAGCTCCGAAGGAAGTTTTAGTTTGCCGGTTTTAGTAGTGCTACATGCCTCAAAAGGGCTTTAAAGTGAAAGCATATTTATTCCGGTGTGTTTTTTTTATAGAAAATACGGAACTTTTAAGTAATTATGTGTATGAGAAAAGACAGTAACTCCGCGTGGCATATTAAGCAGATCGGTGACTAAAAACTTGAGTGCATTAGACACCGATAAACTCAACAGTGTGGCGAGCATTTTCATTCACAGCTTAGTAGCTGTTCAGATTTCGGGGAATACGTTACCACAAGCTTGCTAACGTGAATGAAAGGGTTTGTCATGACTGTGTTAGGATTAGCACGGGCTTGGCAGTGAACATGTAATTCTCGACTTCAGAATATACCGAAATGTTGCCAGTATTTCCACCTTTCATTCAAAATTAAGACCTTTTCCCGATTCTTAGAATAGTTATGTTGTATGCAGACTGGTGCGAGTTGCAGTACGGTAGGTTTCTGCTCGGCTTTCCTACTGGCGATCTGCTGCAACGAGTTCACAGGTAGGTGCAGGTAAACGGATGAAAGAAACCGCACCGCCGCAGCAGGACTCGGGATTGTCACGTGTCTCACTATCTGGAGAATCTGGTGTTCAGTTTGAAACGTTTCTTTCGACTGTTCTCGAATCTTTCGCGGTATCGCGCAAAATCCCACTCGTGGCCGCGACCACTATTCACACTCTCTTTGTGTTGCGCGACACGGCACATGGGACAAATCACATGAGTTATTGCTCCATTTGTTTTAAATAGGGAACTGTTATCGGTGGACGCAGATTTATTTTCTACACTGCTATACATGTAAAATTTGTCTAAATACGGATCGCCATACCCGCTTTCACACAAAAAACAGTGTTAGACTTCAAAACTGAAGTCAGTAATTGAAAGTCTTGTAGCTACGAAACTACACTCCTGGAAATTGAAATAAGAACACCGTGAATTCATTGTCCCAGGAAGGGCAAACTTTATTGACTCATTCCTGGGGTCAGATACATCACATGATCACACTGACAGAACCACAGGCACATAGACACAGGCAACAGAGCATGCACGATATCGGCACTAATGCAGTGTATATCCACCTTTCGCAGCAATGCAGGCTGCTATTCTCCCATGGAGACGATCGTAGAGATGGTGGATGTAGTCCTGTGGAACGGCTTGCCATGCCATTTCAACCTGGCGCCTCAGTTGGACCAGCGTTCGTGCTGGACGTGCAGACCGCGTGAGACGACGCTTCATCCAGTCCCAAACATGCTCAATGGGGGACAGATCCGGAGATCTTGCTGGCCAGGGTAGTTGACTTACACCTTTTAGAGCACGTTGGGTGGCACGGGATACATGCGGACGTGCATTGTCCTGTTGGAACAGCAAGTTCCCTTGCCTGTCTAGGAATGGTAGAACGATGGGTTCGATGACGGTTTGAATGTACCGTGCACTATTCAGTGTCCCCTCGACGATCACCAGTGGTGTACGGCCAGTGTAGGAGATCGCTCCCCACACCATGATGCCGGGTGTTGGCCCTGTGTGCCTCGGTCGTATGCGGTCCTGATTGTGGCGCTCACCTGCACGGCGCCAAACACGCATACGACCATCATTGGCACCAAGGCAGAAGCGACTCTCATCGCTGAAGACGACACGTCTCCATTCGTCCCTCCATTCACGCCTGTCGCGACACCACTGGAGGCGGGCTGCACGATGTTGGGGCGTGAGCGGAAGACGGCCTAACGGTGTGCGGGACCGTAGCCCAGCTTCATGGAGACGGTTGCGAATGGTCCTCGCCGATACCCCAGGAGCAACAGTGTCCCTAATTTGCTGGGAAGTGGCGGTGTGGTCCCCTACGGCACTGCGTAGGATCCTACGGTCTTGGCGTGCATCCGTGCGTCGCTGCGGTCTGGTCCCAGGTCGACGGGCACGTACACCTTCCGCCGACCACTGGCGACAACATCGATGTACTGTGGAGACCTCACGCCCCACGTGTTAAGCAATTCGGCGGTACGTCCACCCGGCCTCCCGCATGCCCACTATACGCCCTCGCTCAAAGTCCGTCAACTGCACATACGGTTCACGTCCACGCTGTCGCGGCATGCTACCAGTGTTAAAGACTGCGATGGAGCTCCGTATGCCACGGCAAACTGGCTGACACTGACGGCGGCGGTGCACAAATGCTGCGCAGCTAGCGCCATTCGACGGCCAACACCGCGGTTCCTGGTGTGTCCGCTGTGCCGTGCGTGTGATCATTGCTTGTACAGCCCTCTCTCAGTGTCCGGAGCAAGTATGGTGGGTCTGACACACCGGTGTCAATGTGTTCTTTTTTCCATTTCCAGGAGTGTATTTTCAGGAAACATTCAGAGATCCGACCACTGTACTGGAAAGGCTCACCACTAGCATTTCAGTGCATCACTTTCTTCTGGCTACTAATAACTGCCGCATCAATTACCATAACAACACTACAGGAACACAGTTCAAAGTCAGTAGAGGAAGGACATTCAAAAACACCACTCTGAAATCTTAATGGTAGCAAATGAAATTTCTATGTATGAATTAATCCTAGCCAAGTCTGTTACTGTTATCCAACCACACCATTCGCTGGCTAATGTCACCACTCTCAGCTCTGAGTCATTCTTTTACTGAACAAGTCCACACTCATTAAACCACACTCTCAGAGAACAAAGTAAAAATTCTCGAGCAGAAATCAATGTCCGCATACGTGAGCGCACTTTGAAATACTCTGTAGGCTTTCCGTTGCGGAGAAGCAGCTCCGTGATCCCGAAAGCTACCTAACTCCAAACGTCAGCCAGCCTACTTGTCTCCTACTGGCGTCCATGTAGGAGGATTAAGGAAAATCCAGTACATCTTCAGGTCAAACAAGAAACCCCTTCACCCCGCCACAAAAGACTGGCTGACGTGACTGCGGTACCGAACAGGGCTAGCACAGCTGGGCGGCCAGGAAATGATACGTTACACAGCTCCCCATTTTTCGGTGTCTGATAAAATTATCCTCTAACGATAATGAAAATCGTAGAGAACAAAAACACAGGTAACATATGGTAGCAATCGCTGTCTGGTTGGTGATCACAAATGCCAAGTATAAACCTTTTCACGACTACTATTTGATAACGGAATCTTGGCATACATTTCTACGCTACATATACATCAGTTCAAATATGAAAACGTCATTACATAATTTAAGAAAAAGCACAAATTAAAAAATTGACAAGATACTTGAAAATGCATTTTACAATGATTAACAACAATCATTACGTCTTAAAAGAAAACCAGTGGCAAATCAGTCTTCTGTAAGCAGCCTCTACTGATGACTATCTAAAATATTATTAATGAATGAGGAAATTTTGAAGAAACCTAAGTTAAAAGAAATCTACTATGGTAGTACTGCCGTAGAATCCAAAAAATCAATAATAACGCAATTAGCTCCGCTTTTCTAAATTCTGGAAGACTAATGGGAGCAAACATACGCAAATGGCATTACGCAACTATGCGGGGCCCATCAACCTAAATCAACACAATTTAAAATCTAATTCAAGGAAAGAGAAATAATTATCTGTAATGTGTGTTGCAATAAATTATAAATTACTACACCAAAATAATTAATTAATTATGTAAAATACATCAAAAGATAAAAGATATTAGTAGTTACGTCGAAAATTCAAAGTCAAATATTTCCAATCGCAATGAAAAGACTTAAACTGCATCGAAACATTAACATCACATAAAGGAAAACCCTGGAGATGGAATGACGACTGAATCATATTAGACTTAGAGAATGATATGTGTAGATCAGTGGTATCTCTGCGTCGTAGGAATTCGCTGTGGAACACTCAAACTTGTCATTGATGAGATTACCGCATTCTAGCAGAAACACCGAGTAGTATAGTTAGGCCGAACTTGATTCTCATTCCTTACAGTGGCGACTCTGGCGCACCAAGCTCATTGTCCAAGTGACGTCGTCATTTTAATCAGTGACGTTATCACTGTGATCTGTGATATCATCATTCCAATCAGTGGGAAGCCGAAGCCCCAGGCTTTCACCTTTCCTCTCATTATTTCAAGCCAATCATAATGTAGTGTTAAAAATCCAAGGTAAGTGAAACAGTCCAGTTGTGTTAAGAGGAAATCAAAAACTATGTCCTCCAACCAATCATTGTGTAATACTCCACATCTCTAGCCAATCAGAAGTATTAAAAATCCGATATGGTGTAAATAGCATAGTTGTGTTAGTGAAAAATAAAAAAATGTCCTCCTCCTCCTCCTCGTTATCTCCAGCCAATCACAGTACAGTATTAAAAATGCACTATGATGGAAACAGACAAATTGTATGATTTGTGCCCTCTTTCTCTCTTCTTTCGAGCCAATCAGAGCATAGTATCACAAAGTAGCTAAATTCTGTTGAAGGGAGATTAAAAACCCTCTCACTCTCCCCTTATCTCCATCCCAATTATGGTGCAGTATTTAAATTCCAAGATCGGGGAAATAGCACAACTGTGTTAGAGGAAATATTAAAAACCCAACCAGTCAGGGTGTCGTATTGATATGGTACGTAAAAATGGTGTCAAATGACGTAATTTCTGATGTACACAACAAGTACGACCATTCCTCTCTCTTCCCGTCTTTATCCCCAGCCAGTCATAACGCAGAGTAAACAAACGCAAGATGATGAAAAGAGACCAGTTGTGTACTCTATACCTCACCCCTGCTCTTTCCAACCAATCAGAAAGTAGTAGAAGACAATGGCGCCAGATGTACAGTAAAAAATTAGATAACCTGAACTTGAAAGTCAAAGATATGCATTGTAGAATGGTGCACAATCACTGCTTAGTGTTGCATCTCCATCTTTTCTCCCACAGTCAGAGACTAGCATAAAAATGAAACAGCCAGTTACAAAAATACTCCAACTACGGCTGCTCTCTAAAGTATCAGAATGACCCGAACTATTTATAAAAAATAAATTCATCACACACCTCCCTCTCCCCGTCTCCAATCAGAGCCTAGTATTAAAATGAAAGAGCCAATTACAGTGTTGTCTCATCTGGGCTGTGCTCAAAAGTAACGATATATTTATCGAAAAATACGTCAACGTATCTGAAATGCGTAAAAAAGACGACGAACTATGCTTTCTTTGCTGAGATCTGAAAAATCGTATATGGACTGGCTCACCTGCCACACACATCCTTAGATTTAATTTGAAGCTATTTATCATTCGCTACTGAATACTGGAAAGAGTGTATAAATAAATAAATAAATAAAAACCAATTTTTTCTTATAAAATATAAATAACGAATTAGGAGAATGTTGTTGTTGAGCATGAGTTTTACCTTAAATTTGTTCCTAAATCCCTCAAACGCGAAGTAAAATGAGTTGCTGTTTTCTAGTCAGTTGCTTACAGACATCACTATTGCTTCACTATTTAAAAGCGTCACATGTTCGGTCTCCATACTATGAGCTGCTGTAGCTGTCACCAACATGAACATGTTTTTGTACTGTCAACAAGGTTTAGAATTCGATCTATGGACTACACTTCGTGTAAGACACAACAGATCCATAAAACAAGCAAATTATGTCGGCAATGCAAAAATTGCGATATTTATGTCGATTATCACCGTGTTTAGTTTCTACACAAATCTACGAATAAAACATGACAGTGACCTCTAAAGTATGTTTCAAGGGAGGGGAGAGTGAGCATAAAGCATCACTAGAAAAATATGCCAATTTTTGCAAGTGATTGGGGCCTAGTTCAGGTTAAGTACATAACGTTATAAGGTTCAAATCCAGTATTTTATCTCGTCTATGACGCTTGTCAAATGTCACAATATTCTAAAATGCTTCAGCAATGCAAGAAAATGCAACGTTGCAACGATATCTAAACATGTCAAGTGTATTGAATCTGATAATGTACTCTGTCATCATCTAACTTATTTTTCATCACCAGTTTGGGAGGAGGGCAAAGATAATGTACCACAAGAAAAAGTTCAATCCATTTAATGTATTATACAAACTATTGCTGCATGCCTAACTATGTCTCGGTAAAAACTTGTAATTAAATAAACCAGCATCTAATAAAAGTACCATTACACACACACACGATTTTTGGGGAAGGAAGGAAGAAGATGTTCGATTTTAGTAGAAAATAAGACGTTTTATTGTGATATATCACTTACCAGTAACTGTAGAACGACATGCATTGTTTGTACACATACTCACATAAGATGACGAAAGACGGTAGCAGTGAAAGATGTAACATCTCCAAAGACAATGACAGAATTGATATTTAATTATTATTTTATTTATGGTGTTATATGTGTGATGTCTTACACTTTACACTTTTTTGTATTACTTATTAAAGTACTCAGAGCCTGCAAATTTTCACTATTGATAATTTTTTTTAGGTATAGTGGTAGTAGGAACAGTTACACACGTGTGTCATACTCAATCTTGCTAGTATAAAAAAGTGACGTTCTTTTAAAAAATGGTTATTTATTTTTCACAGTTAACAAAGCACAAAAACTTATACTAACTGCTATATTCGCTCCGATCATTGCACCATGGAGACTGAAGACATGGAAGACATTAGTTTCCATGTTTACAGCGCATACAACGAGAATATGCCGGCAAGCCGTACTGCGTGGGCGTGCAACAAGCAGGAGACACGTTCGCTGTTCACTACTTTTCCTGGACGGCACCACTCATCACGCTAAACTCTGACCGATTGCTATTCGACTTGACTATGCCCGGAACTTTGCTGTGGGTCCTTCAGTGGTGCCAAAGATGACGTGGAAACAGACAATTCAATGCTTCACATTTAAGTACACAACAGTCACACGGTTTCATTTACTAAGTGATAACTTTTACACATTAACTATGCTAACGTGATCTAATTCAGAAACTATGCTACGCACTTTCTTCACGGTATTAGTGAATACTCTGTGGTTGACAGCTGTGCTAGTGACTCTTACCTACGTCCAGGTGCCTCATATATTCAAACTTTTGTTAACTCAGGTTACGAATCTTATTTCTCTCAAGAATAATCATTTGTACTTTGTCATAATAAAGAAGTTGTTTATTTTACTCTTGTATCTTTGAAATTTGTCGCGAGTTCTTCATCAATAATCCATTTTATATGTCAAAACTTTTCTTTGATACCGAATTTATTATAACTAATATGCTCTTACAGTAGCTAAATCAGAATTCTGACACACAGTATACAGGGAAAATGAAGGTGCACATTTAACGCAAACAACGATGTGTCTGCACAGAAAGAATAGCACTACTTTCTTGGAGAAAAATTTCCACTCGGGTGAACACTCTCAAAAGCCCTTTACAGTCACTTGCTGTTCAGATGGCGACGCATCTACTACTTTCGGGTTAACATTTATTATAACTTCCCGAAAATTTAGAGGAAGTTCAGTATTGTCTGCATGCTTTGCTGTAATAAACACGCCTTTGTTCTGACATGTAGTGCCTACAAAATCTTTACCCTTCAAAAGGATCCAACCTAACGCTTGGGAAACCACAGAGGATGGATCATCCGAATTCCCCCAATATTTCAACCCTTCACCACAGTGGAAACACACGTTTTGATAGTCGTTACCAGTATCAAAGAATCCAACCTCACTGAGTTTGTATGGACGCTGCTTAAGAGTTAATGAATCACTAAATGATGTTAGTCTCATCTCATGTGTGTTGTATTTAGGATGAGCTTACCTTGCGTTTCACGCATCATGCATTGAACTGCGCAACGGTGTTGGATCAGGAGATGAATGTGGGCATTATTTTCTTTGTAAATGAGGATGTCTCTCACATCATTTGTTGAACTGCACAACCGTGAGATGAATGCTAAATTTTGTAGTCAGTTACAAATAAGTATTTCCCCATAACCCATGTAAACGAAATGAATCGAAGTTGACATCGTTATACTATTACACCAAGTAAACTTTATTTGTAATTTAACTTCATTCCATCTCCACCTTTGCGGACTGTACAGGCACCTTTCAGAAAATGGGTTCGTAGGAGTACATAGATGAGGAAATCATCTCTGGCACTAGGATTGCAGGTAGAATTGAAGAGAAGGAGTAGTTTTACAGCTCGTTTCCTACTGTAGGTCATGGAAAACCGTCGATTCTGGACATCCTCCATTTGCCATCCCTGTCGCTGCCTCCGCTGCTGTACTCGTCCTCCACCCTGCTAAGCCCGGACCCACTCCTTGTTTCAGAGCCGACTGTGTCTAACCAGACTGGTGTGTGCGTTTCTCTTTAACTCCTCATCTTTTACATTTATTAGTTGCAGACTTGTTCTCTGATCCTGTACTTCCACTGTCACCTCGACAGCCCAAGGATAAATCATATGATCCCCTTAATAGCCCACGAACTTCTAGAGCCTCTGTAACATCCTCAAAACTTTCTCCTCACTCCCCTATGAAAGGCATCGGCATTGCTGGTCCCTTTGGAACTACATGACTCGAGATCGATGCGCGGAACACAGTAACAGTCTTGTCGTGGCAACAGGAGTACGTGTTTGGGGGTCTTTGTGGTTGTGTACGTAGATACATACATACATACATATACATACATTAACCCTTGTTCCATAGATCATGAATACGACATTTCGTAATGGTGTGGAACGTGTTACTTTAACATAAGTTTTCTAAATAATTAAAATAAATTTTTCTTTCTTTTCTTTTTATTTTAATTTTTTTTTTTACAATTTCTACTTCACACTAAGAATTCATCTATTGAGTAGAAGGAGTTGCCATTCAGAAATTCTTTTAATTTACTTTTAAATGTTGCTCTGCTATCTGTCAGAATTTTAATACTATTTGGCAAATGACCAAAGACTTTTATGGCAGCACAATTCACCCCTTTCTGTGCCAAAGTGAGATTTAATGCAGAATAGTGAAGATCATCCTCTCTTTTCGTGTTGTAGCTGTCCACTTCGCTATTGTTTTTGAATTGGGATGGATTATTAATGACAAATTTCATAAGTGAATATATGGATTGCGAAGGTACTGTGAATATCCCGAGTTCCTTAAATAAATGTCTGCAACGTGATCTTGGGTGGGCTCCAGCTATTATTCTGATTACATGCTCTTGTGCGATGAATACTTTCTCTTTTAATGGCGAATTGCCACAAAATATGATGCCATATGAAAGCAGGGAAAGAAAATAGGCGTAGTAGGCTAATTTACTGATATATTTATCACCAAAATTTGCAATAACCCTAATGTGCATGTGAATGTGAATACTACCGCTGGAAAAAGAGCTAGCGCTCGAAAGCTAGTGTGAATACTGTTTTCTGTTGCGTGTTACAGCGCTTCACACATTGATCCACTTTACGAATTGCTCTACACAAAAAATTATTTTGATATTTATTGAATTAAAAAAAATGGAATTGTCTCTGTGTTGCACCAAACAATTCTTCGTTTATTAATATGATGTCAAGTGAATAAACAAGTAACTAAAGAAACAACAACTATTAGCACTTTTCAGATTATTGAATATTATGAGGAGTCTGACAATTAAAAAAATTATACCCTAATAAAAGTCATAGTTGTGGAAGTTTAATAAGTTCATTTCGCTTCTCCTTCTGATGAACTACATGTACCATATGTAACAGCCATGTCACAGTCGAATTTCCTATAAAATTCCATGTCTAAGGCTGGCACATACTTCGGGGTAAGCTTCCTGATGTCTCCATACTTCTCATGTTTAATTGGCACAGGAGGTTTAGAAAACTTTTTCTCTGGAAAAGTCAACGTGGGTGAGGCTTCCTGAATGACGTAATCATAATACTTAAGTTATGATAATGATGCACTACGGGAATTGCATGCTTGTGTTCAGTCGAGGTTTTAAGAACCTTTACTTTGAAACAGTAAACTTCTCATTATCAGCACTCATAATGTGTGACCGAGAGAGTTTTTGTGAGGGGGACAAGAAGTCTTAAAGTAAATCCTGTGTAATTGCTGTGTAGTTGCCGTATTACATAAATTCAGTAAATATGGCATTCTGTACATTGAGATGTCACTGCAGAAATACCTGTGTTGTGTTCTAAATCCTCATGCTAGAACCTGACAACCGTTTGGTGTGATGACAAGGCAAATCTCAGACATGTCTGGTTCTTGTCCCAAACGACCAATGTCGAAAAGTTCATTTCCGTATGATTTCTAAATTGATCCAATGGACAAGTCTCATTCTCGGACCATACGATAGATCAGTTTTCGAACTATGCGATAATTGCAAAATCTAATTTTCAGCCTAAAGTGGACAGATCTAATTATGACAACATGCCTTGAATTTGTTTTTCATTCTATTGTAAAGTGTAACACCACTACGACGTATTCAGCGCAGAAGACAGATTTAATTGAGATATTGTATTAGTGGTTGTGTAGTATGTGCAGGTTCTCTGACATATCGGGAGTAAATTACCCCCCTAGTTGCCATGTGAACATTTTCCTAGTGCTCTGGCAACTAGTTTTACATGAATCGCAGATAATGTACTCCGTTAGCCCGAATGTTTGTAATAACTAGGGCATTTAGTTTTTTGTCAATAATACATAAACTAAACACAAACTGAGAATGAAGCTGAAGAGAATTGTCAACAACAGAGCTAGGATTTTCATCTATGCTAATGTGAGAGTGGTTGCTGTTTTTGATTTTGTCACAAGTAAACGGCTGTTCATCAGTAACCATTGTTTATGAAAATAAGTCTTCATTAGAAATACTCTTTAACAAATCCATACCACTTGAAATTATCTTCATAAGACATTGTACCCGCTGATGGCCGCACGGATACACAGCCCGCACCACAATCGTGTTTGTGAAATACGCAAGTGTGCAACAAAATTTTTTACAGTTGCTCGTCGAGCTGTGTTTAATTTCTCGAAGACTATTATGTTTTTTATACATTTTAGTTAATTTAGTTAGTAACATCCAGACGTTACGATACTACGTGTATACTCTCATGAGAACCACATCCGTGAAGTACGTCGAATACTCCAGCACACGTTGTTCCACGGGACATTTTTCATGCAGTAAATCTTCGTTGATATTCTGGACCAGAAGCCGTCACATTTCCATGTAAAACAGCCGCGTCAGCATTCTCTGCACGTCTAAATACATGTGGCCTCGTACTACAGTACACGAACTGTACCAGTAAATTGCTGCAAACTTTACATCTCAGACGAGCCAGAACTATAAAGCACATCACACAATCCCTTTACACAAGCGGTTAGCGCACCTCGGTGCATTCAGGTGACCAACATAATACGTCAAAGTTTCATTAAACATTCATACGACGTCCGCGTCATTATAACTTCTAGTGGAACAGTCCTTGCGGCAATAATCGCGGCTATTAAGTACAGTAGATGCTGCAGCGGCAAAGCAAATCGTACTCAAACGTTGCTACAAGAGACTGTAGGTTGCCGACATGCTCTGCAATATCACTAAGCACCTTTCTGGCAAAACCGCTTAGAATTTCGATATCACACGCACCAACACTTTTAATTTTCTCACTCACCAATCAGGAAAATCCAGCCAAAGTGCAAGCATACTGTTAGGTTCTATGTACGTATATTTTGCAGTAGGCAGCTAGTTTAAATCAGTGTTACTACGGAATATGACGACTGTTGTTAAATGAATTATACAGGAGTGTACAGGCATAACGAACTTGTTAATATACAAAGAAGCCGCACGATACGATGCTAACCATGTTTTGTGGATGAGGAGTGATGAAGCACAGATATCTCTATTTGTCAATGTAGCTGTAATGTTAAACGTTTTTTTGTGTGTAATACGGGATTATTTTCGTGGTACTGTAGCTTTTTACAATCACGAAGACACGAGAAGAGTAAGTGGAAAGTTAACTTTTTGGACCAGAGGAGCAATGTGGGTATTAAAATCAGCTTCTTGTCTGGAGGCTTCTATTCAGATGAAACCTATTTTCCATGAATATTTAAACAATTTAGTGATTAGAATCCTATGATAGGTGTCCTCCACTCAAATTTGGAATCGAGAGCAGATTATTCACAGTTAATTTATCTGCAAATCAACTGACAGGAAAATTTAATTTATTGGCGGCTGTTTCAACATTCCTTTCCCCCTCATTCTAAGATATGTGTTATGGCCATTCCGAGCGTGGACTTCGCGGTCCGTGACGTCAATGTGGTGTTTCCAACCACTAACATTTTAACCGTAATTTTTCCAACCTTTTTAGCAATAAGAACGTCCTTTGCCACTTTATCTGGACATAGGATTGGCCATGCACATAGTGCCTAGACATGTTTACTTGTTTATATTTATTTATTTTTACCTTTATTTCCTACAACATGACTGTAGAAAATGATTAATTGTCCTATTTCATTTATTTTACTTTCACACTAAATTTTTTTGTAAGTCGCCTGAGTCGTTATATATTATTATATTGGCTTTTAACTTTTTCAGTATTTATGTACCTGTTTTTTCCTTTTTTTGAAAAGGCAGGCTTATGGAATCTTCTTTAATTTCAAACACCATTTACTGCTTCCGTCTTGTGCTTAATTATCAGAAATTAGACGTTCGGATTTTTTAATTTTCGAGGAGTTTAGTTTCGTAAGCCCACATTCGACAACGGTCGTGGTCCTGTGCCGCTAGTTAAAAATATTCCACATTTCAGTTTGTTTAGTAGGATTTTCCATGCACTGGTCGAGCATATAACCTGCGAATTACGTGACCTTTCTTCCTCTATTATTACTATTCAGGCTTTAGAAACATAGCAGCATACATGCGGCAGAACAATCGAACCTTTTCTCTATCCCTATATTCCTCCGTCAATCGCAGTTCTGATAATTTGGTTGAAGTAAAAACTGCAGCCGGAAAGGTATGTTCCATGGAGCACAGTTTTCGCTTTAATTGTAGCCACTTAAAGGTCTGACACTGCAGTTTTCGGTGACTGTACAGACACCTTATTTTACAATCCGGAAAAAGAAGTTTTTCATATGCCTAAGAATATTTATGTGAATACTCTTAAAGCTTTTTAAATGTAACAGACCTTATTAACATTATATATCTTCATTGCGTATGTCTACATATTTGCAGCCTTCTGCCGCTAGAGAGCTCTGAATTCTAGCATGCAACATGGCGGTGTGTAACGTAACTCTGTAGGTGCGTGAGAAACAGCGGGTTGTAATCGAATTTCAAATCCGAAAAGTTCGTCCACACATGGAGCATCCTTTCCTTCAGCATGACAATGCCAGACCACACACGAGATCTGCGACGTCCGCAACAATCCGACGCCTTGTGCTCACTTTGATTAGATTAGATTCAGTTTTCGTTCTATAGATTCCAAAAATAGATGATTCTCATGGGTGTGGAACATGTCAGAAAATATAACATAAGAAACAAAACCATTTGAATATAATATTCACTATCTCGATCTTTTATCAGGAGATTGTCAGAACAGAATACATTACAGTAAACTGGAACTACTAATATTTACAGAATTAATACACTGTAAGAATGAAACATAATTACGTAATTTTAATAAACGTGTCTTACACAAAATACCTAATCTTGACTGTTGTGACCGAGTGCTGTCAAACCTCAAATCTAACAGACATTTTTACATAACGGCTTAACAATACCTGCCAGGATATTCATCTATAGAGTAGGAGGAATTGCCTATCAAAAAGTCTTCAATCTCAGTTGAAACCGTGTTTTACCTGAAACCAAGTTTTTAATGGTTGCTGGCAATTTATTGAAAATGTGTGTTCCTGAATACTGGACCCCTTTTTGGACCAAGGTAAATTATTTTAGGTCTTTATACACAGATTGTTCGTATCCCTAGTACCGATACTATGTACTGAGCTATTGGTTGGAGATAGAGATCTATTACTTGCAACAAATGTCATTAAGGAATATAATGACTGAGCAGTGGTTAGATTATAGAGTTCCTTGAACAGGTTTCTACATGATGTTCTTGAATTTACATCACAAATGATTCTTATTACACACTTTTGAACTCAAAAAAATTTTCCTCTGTTTGATGAGTTATCCCAGAATATGATCCCGTATGACATAGAATGGAAGTAAGCGACGTATGCAATTTTTTTTATATTTATATCTCCTAGATGTGACATCAATCTCACTGTAAATACAGATTTGTTTAGGTGCTTCAGCAGTTCTGTGGTATGACGTTCCCAACAGAATTCATTATCGAATTGTTATCCCAGAAGTTTAACACTGTCAACCTCTTCGATCTGCATGTCTCCATATGTTATACAAATGCTGGAAGGAAATCTCTTACAGGTTATGAACTGCATATAGTTGGTCTTTTCAAAGTTTAATGACAGTCAATTAGCTTTAAACCATTTATTAATGTCAGTGAAGATTTGATTAAAAGCCATTTCTAAATCTGTCACTGATCATCGTCAATCCACTCCCGCCTTGGCCCCATCCGATTTTCATTCATTTCCAAAACTTAAAGAATACCTTCAAGGACTTTACTTTGATAACGGTGAAGCGTCACAAGCCGGGGTGAGGTTGTGGGTCCGTCAAGAAAGTCAAACATTATACAGGGACGGTATCAACAAATTGGTCTCTTGTTGCGAGAAATGTGTTCGTCGCCAGGGTGACTTGGTTGTGAAATAAATATGTAGACGTGAATAATGGAGACATAAAATTTTAATGAAGTTTGTTTTATTTAAAAAGCTTAATGAGTTTTCACATAAAAAGTTCAGAGGAATTACTTCTCAGCACGCCATCGTATTTTGAGTTTTGTCTGGCAATACAGTAAATAAAACACGAAATACATTCCTCTTTTCATCTGTGCTTCTGATGTCAAAGTGTATTTTGTACACATATTTGAATTATTGTGAACAGTTGTCAGATGTCTCGTGGGTAGAAACAGATCGATTTTCACACAGTATTTTTTTCCACTTTTTCAAAACGAACTACCGGATTTTTGTCAAGAAAAAAATTACCGTAAATTTTTTTTTAAAAAGAGCTTTTACGCCTAACTTCCGTTATTTTGAAAATGCCTTCACTCAGTTGAATCTCCGAACTAGATCCAGGGCTCTGATTCGTTCCAGTAGCTACTCCTCTTCCTCTGCACTATCTAGTTTTGGTGTTATCGGAATTGAGTATATCTGCAACAAAAACTAAATCTTTATCTTCCTGATCTTGAAATTCTTCTTTAACAGTTTGGAAGACAGCCACTGTCTTTTCTTCTAGGAATCTCTTCCTGCAGTTATGGATTCGTTTTTCGATCTGAAAATCTGTTTCATTAGTTGGGCAAGAATACTGCTGTTCAGACATAATTCTACTATTTTCAATTTTTAAACATCCTCTGTGCACCTAGTAGCGGTAACTATGATTGAGAAGATAATGTTTTCCTCTCATTGTTGTAATTATTTCCGTTTGTCGCAGTGTGTAGAACTCTAGAAGCATGAGAAAGCGCACGGAAACGAAGGTTGTCTGCGAGGAAACTGTCTGACTTGTGGCGACAGCACATCGAGTTGCGCAAATCAGCAGGGGGGGGGGGGGGGGGGAGGCTGTGGTCGGAAGTACCAAGATGCAAAACCGGTTGGTCGGAAGTACCATAGTGTCTGTGGCACCTACAATAGAATCGGGTACGCCACACTCGTATGCCCGCGTAGCCCTGAGATGTATGCGGGAGAACACAAAAATATACGGGCAGATAACGAGTATAGCATTTCCTCCATCTTAGATTACAGTGATATGGTACGGAATGGAGTGCAACGTGGTTACATAAACCAAACACAGATCCAGGCTGAGTTGATGCCAGTCATGTTCTAATCCCGAAAAGATGGTAATAATGATGGTGATGGAGGAGAAGGAGTAGGATTAGCAGCAAAGGCGGAGGAGATTGAGAAGGAAATGAAGAAAACTTACAGGAAACTGTAAACTGTCACAGAAGAGTGAGAGTAGGGGCTCATTAGCATTCGGTGGCGTCCAACACGGCCGTCAAACTTACAAAAGCTGAAAAACTTTAAAATTTCTAACAGGAAATTATCATGGAAAGAAGGGAACGAAAGATACATAAATAATGATGATGAAGAAGATGATGATTAGAGGATGTTGGGCATACAATGTAGAAGTCCATAACACCCGTACTAATTAAAGTAAAAAATATTATATATTATATATATATCTAAATAAATAATTTCTGCGTTGTTCTTTTGGGCAAACTTAAGACGTACTCATAAGGTAAAACTGCCTACGATGTCAGCACATAAAAGATTAGCTGAAGATACAGGGGCAGTGGAAAAAAGATTAAAAGATTGCGACAGATATATGTTGTTAAAACGTCTGGTGGAGAGGGCCACGATAGTTGGAGAGATGGGGCGTTACGAAATTCCAGTGGCAGGCACAGTAATACTGATACCTTAGCGTTCTGTGCTCTGCAAGCTTCCCTACAACAGAGCAGGTTGTTCCATTCCAACGCCTGGGGTAGCGCTTTTCAATTGTATGTTACGGAGTAGTACTTTTTGTTACAACAACGCTGATCAGACGAGTACATCTGGGCCACTGGAACAACAAAAGATCATTTCCAATCGGAATTTGTCGCTTGTCACTCGGCGTTAGACCCGTCCTGTCTCGATATCAGACTGGACTTTTGACATACCTACCGCTGGTGTCACGCTTCGCTTTAACTTTGTTCCTGACTTCAACTGCAGCCTCGTCACTTCTGCAGTCTCCACACCTGACGGCGGCCTCCACGGATGCTGCTAGTTGCAGTCACGGGCCTTCTAATGCTTGATACTCTCTGGCGCTGATCTGGACCACTCCTTTAGGGCCGACAAGCGCACACCAGCGCCCAGCACTCCATCGCCTCCAGAAACCCTGCATCTGATGAGAACAGTACCGAGCCCAGCTAGCTATCTCATGGGCTATTGACAACACCTGCTGGTGGCCACCTCTGTTGTGTGGGGCTGTGTGGACACAGCGTTCCTCATCAAGGGCACCCAGACAGCTGCTTTCAGCGTTGCAGTCGATGCATAACCACCGATCAACAGTTCCCGACATTCGGCGCTGGCCGACTTCGATATATAGGACGCTCTGCCAGTAACAGCTGTTTATCTTCTTAAGAACGTTCTCTGGCTTCACTGTCACTACGGACATGGCATTACCCATTGTCTGAGGTCTCACGTACTCAGCCTCCTGACGGTCAGGTGGCTTTAAGGGTGTCCATGGGTGACTATGTAGCAGTCAGCAACGGGACCAGCTCCAATTTTTTGTCAGAAATAGGTTGGCAAAGTTGCTATGGAGCAGGCTGCCCTGTGCTCAGAATCGCACAATGTGGTGTGTTGGGTATGCCAGAGGGAAGTATTTTTTTCAGGCAGTGCAAGGAGAGTGATTGGTTGAGATGAGGAAGACCGTGGGTGACAGGGAAGTATAAATCATTGTATACAGTAGACAACTGTAGACGTATTTTGTTTTGAATAATGCTGTTATGTAAATTAGGGATCTTGGAGTTCTCCAAGGTTCTACGACAGTACGTGTGGGGTTTGGTGTCACCAGTGTGCCTGAATTGTATTCCGAGCTTTGCAGTTCTGTTTCAGTTTCTGCATAGCACACCTACTGCTTATTCTATTTCCTAGTAAGGTGATTATAATCCGTAGTATACCGCTGACGAAGTGAAAGGTAGATCAGTGCTGTGAAAATCTCTTATGGTTTCGGTCTTTGCCGTTGCATCATGTGATACTGGCGGCAAGCAACGTAACAAGGGGCTGGGATACGATGGATGCGAGATGGTCATTAAGGTGCCATTACATTCCAGAATTCGAATGAAGAACAGCTGCCAACATGAGTAATGAAGAAGTAGATATCCTCGGAGTAGTGAAGCAACTTAAATAACTTAACGAAATCAAGGCAAGCCAGGCTAGCCGCCTCCTGGGCTGACAACACTTGCTGCAGTCCATCTCTCCGCTACAGTGCTGTTCTGACTCCGTCTACCTCAGCAACCGGAGGCGGCCGTCTGCTGCCAGTAGTGCAGTCAAGATATACCACTGCCTCAGTGGTTCCTGGTCTCAGGCACTATCCGACTTTGATATTAGAATGCGCTGCAGATAAAAGGTTTTCATCGACTGAGAGCATTGTCAGGTTTCACTGTCGCCACATACCCAGCATTATCCATTCCCTGAGGTCAAACCATACTAGATATCCTGACGGCCAGGAGGCCATTGAGTTATCCTTGAGTGACCATGTAGTGGTCAGCAGTCTGGACCACTGCAGTGTGGTTGTCTGATCACCACACAAAAAAGTATGAGCCAACTACTATCATAACAGTCGACCTAAGACCTTAGGCTGGAGTCTGAACACTGCATAAAATTCTAAAAGCTTTGTAACACAATCCTTAGCTAAAACAGAGGGCAGGTCCCCACTTACATCAGCCACCGTCCTCGCGGCCAGGTGTATAGTGACCTCTAATAAAACGTCGATTATGCTGAGTCGTGCGCCACGCGTGTCACAAACTGGAAAATCTGCTCGATGGAGTAGGAAACCATGTGTTAATGTATAGTATCTTATATAGAGACAGGTAATAGTGATTTCATCCCACTAGAGTGAGCGGTAAGAGCCACACAATGGCCGGATAGTTGACTTCGCAGCATGCAACTTATTGTGCCTCGTGCTTTGCCATTCTCATTCCACAGTTACATGACTTTTTGACTCAACAGCGAGATGGCGGGTTGAAGAAATAGAGAAGGCAGGGTCGGAACAGCCCGCATAACGTTTGGAGCAAATTTTTGAGGTCTCAGTGATGAAAAAGGTTTTAAAAAATTAGGAACCTTTTTGTTCAAACATTTTTGTAATACAATTTGCGAATGAAGATAAGATAAAATAAAATCTTTCGTTTGTTATATTAGTAAACCAATGGAATATCTTTAAGTTCGTTCTGCCCCATACACGGGGCGGAATAGACCCCGTTTCCCGGTTTTTAATTTTTTTTATATATTGCTTCGATGATACATCTTACAAGTAAGTTGGGCTTCATCGTTCTTACTATCTATGCCACCACACGAGTTGTGAGCCCATTGTTTGCACTTCTGATATGCAATCCAATCCTTAGTTAAAGTGTAATGTAATCCCTTGCAATATATACATGCTGCATCTTCGTCGTCTTCGGATATTTCATTTTCTTTTTCTTTTTCTTTTATCATCTTATTCTTTGACTAAAGACGTTTTCCTTTAACTTCTTCTTTTCTTCTCGAGCTAGCAGCCTGATTTTTGTTCTGTTCTGTTTACCTTCGAGACATTTTTTGACCGTTTCTTGTAGCTCATTCTTGTAGGGAGATGATGTGAGAATAGCGGTTTTACCTCTCACCTTGTCACTCGTATCTGTGCTGGTGTAGCTCTGGGTCTTGGTGTAATAAGCTTGACCCGGTGGCGTTATTGATGGCTGCATTAGGAGTATCAGGCTTCAGAGAACGCTGAGGTCTAGGTTACAGCTCTGTAGTTTGTAATCTGCGGTTAGCTTGTATGAATTCAGGAGGTGGGTTTGAGGAGTCAATAGAAGCATTAGCAGCTGGATTTTCTGAAAGATTTACTGAAGGACTATCAGTGGTAATGGCTGCTGCCTCAATCGAAATATCAGTCGTCGTCACTGATAGAAAATTATAGTCTGAGAAGACGTTTAAATTCTTTGACCAATTACCAGTTTTTTCGAATCATTTCATTGCCATTTTCACGTTCGCAGCATACGCAAAAGCTTACCCAAGCAAGGATGAGCTATGTCACAAAGTGACAACTTTTGATGGGTTCGATCTCACTTCGTCTTCATACAAGCTCAAGGGTTTCATAAATGCTACATCGAGGGGCTGAGGTTTGTGCGTACAATTTGGCAGAAAGCATAGTAAAATCACACCGTCACTTCGAGCTAGTTCGACGACATCCAAGTTTTTCGTATGAGAATCATGCCCACCAAGGAGTAGCATAACAAGATTTTCTATCCTAGCATTAGATAAGTCGATGAATATTTCGCTTGTAATCCATCCAGATTCACGAGCTTCTGCACAACCTCCTGGTGGCAAACCAGATTAGAATTTTTGCTGTTTCCTTCTCCTGGGATAGATCACCATCGGAGGCATGACTCTTCCGTTCGCTGAACAACAAATTTCAGCTGTCATTTTAATTCCACGTTCTGCGGATGTGAGCACTCCAAATTGACGCTGTTCTTTATTTGCAGTAATTTATGAGCGATGTGACACCGGTTTCGTCACAGCTGTAAATTCTTTCCCGAGTTACTTTCTTTCGCCGATAACTTTAGTCAATAAGTCAGAAAACTGTGATACTGCAACTTCATTGAATCCCGTAGCACGCACCACCGATGTGGCTTCTGGTTTCCTGAAACTCAGGATGGCGAACCAGACAGCCAAGGACCCAACCTCCTCCAACAATTTCCGTTTATTTGTTTAATGGATGAAGGCGTCTGCGAGTTGATATGTTAATCTGCACAGTTCTCTCAAAAGTCGCTTCTGCAGTTCCTTATTGATAACACACTCATATTTTCCCCAGGTTTTGTTAATTGTAGAAAGAGTATTGTCCTTTCAATTTTTTACGTATCGTTTGAAAGTTGTCAAAGGCACAACAAATTGTTTCAATGCTTTTTCGTGGGCCATTGTTTTATTAATTACCGATTCAACAGCTTGTTCAATGTTTTTTCATCGAAATATTTTGTCTCTCCGTGTTCCGTACATAATGGAGTACCATCTACAAACGAGAAGGACAGAACTTGCGGTAGAAGTCGTCAAATGAAGAATAAGAGGCGATAGCGGCGGAACGCACTATATCAGTAGAACATTCCGCCCCATATGTTTATGTTTTATTCTGTAAACACCATACACAATTTTTTTCGCAAAGACATCTAAGAACATCCTGATTTAGATGGACTAGACATTAAAAGTGAAGAAAAAACTATGACAGACTTAGCTTAGCTGGAAAACGTCCTGTAAGTTAGGACAGCGAATTCGCTCACTTTTATGGGCAGACTACGGTACTGGTTCGTGACAACAGTTGCAACCTAACTAAACCATAACAGACATTGGTTTGTTAAACACTTGTCAGTCTGAGCGAACTCTAGTGCCTCTAGATGAAATAAGACCACGGAAACAGTTCTGCCCCGATAGTCCATTCCGCCCCGGTCGCCCCTGTGCCACAGAGAGTCTCACCTACTTCCCCGTAGGCTCCCTCGGTTGATACATCTGCTGGGTCATTTCCCCAAATTCTCAAATGTCCTGGTACTCAGCAGAATGATACCTGCTTCCCTTGCTGTTGGAGAAATAGCAATTTATCCTGTATTAATTGGATCAATTTCACTGATGGGTACCTTTGCATTATTTCTAGACCGTTGTAAATATCAAAATGATTTTGGAAGGGAAAGGAGTTTTTACTCCTGCCTTTGCGTAAAAAACTAATTCTTGAAAGGAAATCGTTTGAACGAATCCCAAAAAGCCGCCTGGTTCGCCGTCGGATGTGGAAGAGTCTTTCGAAAGGCAGGCGAGCAACGAAGTGGAATGCTGGTGAGAAGGGAGAAGAATACATTTTGTACGCCTGTCGCGCCGTGTGAAATAGCCTCCTCATATCAATTGGTGGCTCGTCAGCCTCAACGCAGACGTTAGGAATAGGTCTTGTCCTAAATGCCCCAGTGTCCAGCCTATTTTCCACATGTCAGGTGGCATTTAAAATTTTTAAATACGAATCTGTGGCTGACCCGTAGATCATACATCCATAGGCAAACTGAGGCCGTACAAATGGTCGATAAAACAGGATCAGAAATGTTCTGTCTCCTTCACAAGAACTGTGACTAATATATTTTAAAATATTTAGTGCTCTGAGATAAATTTCCTTTAAGTCGTTCGGTTTGGCGGCCAAGTAAGTGTTTCGCGAAAAATGAGACCCAGAAACCTCACCAATTTTGAAAGTTTAAAATAGTGTCCCTCATTCTCAGCTCAGGTAAATTAAAAATAGAGGTCAAACGGTTACAAAGACACCTACAGATTTATTGTTCGAAAATCTAAAGCCGGTTTTATTGGCACATTCCCCCAATCACCTAATTGTCAGCTGTAACTGACGCGTGCTACCCGCTGGAAGACCAATTAAAAATAGGAACACGGGACACTTGACGTGACCTATGACCGTTAACGTAATATAGTTGACAGAAATTTCACCGTCCGCAGATAGCCTCACGAAGATTCCATTGTTATCCATTATATCATTAAAATAAATTGTAAACAGTAGCGGCCTTATGTCACTCCTTTGGGCTACTCCTCAAATTATCTTTACATAGGTAAATTTTGTTCCGTTAAGAACGTGGTGTTGAGTCTTACCTGTAAGGAAGTCCTGCATCCAATCACAAATCTAGTCAGTACTCGGTAAGCTCTTATTTTTTTTCATTAAATGACAGTGTGAAACTGTAGCGAATGTCTCCCGGAAATCAAGGAACAGATGCAAGCTCGTGGAGCCTACAGAAGCTGCCTCCTTGTGAAGGCTGTCTTCGGAAACACGCCTATCGTGAGTGCCCATACAAACGAGTTGAGCGTCGTTATTGCTACGTAACAGCCGACTTACGGAGTGTGCAGGGTAGTTATAATTAAACTTTCGTTACATGAGAGGGCCCCCGTGAGAAACGAGTGATCGTTGGACAACGGAACTTTGTGGAAACATTTGCAAGAGCACGCGGAAGAGAAATAACGAATAAACCATAGAAAGAAACACATTTTAATTTCCACATGAGAGCGTTCATATCTGGTTTAAATGGCTCTAAGCGCTATGGGACTTAACATCTGATGTCATCAGTCCCCTAGACTTAGAACTACTTGAACCTAACTAACCTAAGGACATCACACACATCCATGCCCGAGGCAGGATTCGAACCTACGACCGTAGCAGCAGCGCGGTTCCGGACTGAAGCGCCTAGAACCGCTCGGCCACAGCGAACGTCTCAAATCTGGTGATCTTGGTGGTTACGCAGTTTGGAACTATTGGCCAGTGATACGGTTTTCTCCAGATGTGTTACGGAGTAGCCGAGTGACCTCACGAGCAGTGTGAAGTGAAGTTTCACCTTGCATCAAAACAGTCGATTCGAAAACACCTATGTCCCGGACAGCAGCGATCACTTGTTGGTTCAAATGGTTCAAATGGCTCTGAGCACTATGGGACTTAACATCTGAGGTCATCAGTCCCCTAGAACGTAGAACTACTTAAACCTAACTAACCTAAGGATATCATACACATCCATGCCCGAGGCAGGATTCGAACCTGCGACCGTAGCAGTCGCGCGGTTCCTGACTGAAGCGCCTAGAACCGCTTGGCCACAACGGCCGGCTCACATGTTGGTGAAGCATATCATAGTAACGTGTGGCATTCACGCTGCATATCCTTAGTCCTTGGGGTCCGAGTTCTACAAAGAAAAATGGACGAAACATGACCTGTTTCGCGAAGTCACATCACACAGTGACGTGTACAGTACACACTGAAACTTCATAAACATCCTTTGGCGGTGACGAGCGCCAAATGCTAAAATTGTGAGTGTTCCCAGTGACCGTAAAGTATGCTTCATCACTCGAAAAAATGTTCCAGGGCCACATGTCGTCAACTTCAACCCAAGCAAGGAACGTAAAAGCAAAGTCTACTTGAATGTCTGTGTCAGGTGGGAAACCTTGGTGAGTAATGTGAAGCTGGTACGGATACCATTTCAAAATTGTTCACAGCACTGCCTGAAGATAGCAGGTAGCTTCGAACATTCTCCGCCATGGTAACAGTACCTCTTGAACAGTTTGTTGCGCAATTGGTCGTCGGCCTCTACCAGGTCCAAACCGAATCATTGCCCAATCGTTCCAAACTGATTGGATTGGATTGGATTGTCTGGGGGCAAGAGACCAAACAGCGAGGTCATCGGTCTCATCGGATTAGGGAAGGACGGGGAAGGAAGTCGGCCGTGCCCTTTCAAAGGAACCATCCCGGCATTTGCCTGGAGCGATTTAAGGAAATCACGGAAAACCTAAATCAGGATGGCCAGACGCGGGAGTTCCCAACTGAGTAACCACCAAGCCCACCAGATTTGAAGCCTCTCATGGGGAAATTTAAGTTTGTTTCTTTCCATGGTTTATTCGTTACTTCTCTGTCGCATGTCGTTACAGATATTTCTATAACGTTTCATCGTCCTACGAACACTGCTTTTTCGAGGTGACCCTTTCAAGTGGTGAAAGTTTAATTATAAGCACCCCCTATGTCAGTCAGTGATCAGAAGTCTTGGGCTGTGGTGTACGATACAGAAACAGCCTGGAAGGTGCCCTAGTTTCAGTCCTCGCAAGTACTGGTAACTGATTCAGAAATTAAATCAAAAGCTATAAAATTTCACATGAGTGCAGTTTCAGTGGTACCGTTAGTTATTAGGGATGCATTTATACGGCTAGTTTTGTCGATGAGAGCAAACCTGATGAACTGTAACTGTCACAAGATTCTTCTTAAGGACAAAAATGGTTCAAATGGCTCTGAGCACTAAGGGACTTAACTTCTGAGTTCATCAGTCCCCTAGAACTTAGAACTACTTAAACCTAACTAACCTAAGGACATCAGACACATCCATGCCCGAGGCAGGATTCGAACCTGCGACCGTAGCGGTCGCGCGGTTCCAGACTGTAGCGCCTAGAACCGCTCGGCCACCCTGGCCGGCTCTTAAGGACAGCTTTGATCTTATAGAAGTTCACTTATAGAAAAGTTACTCTACGTTTGGCTTTGTTAGCAGTAGTTTAATCCACGAACCAGAACATTTTTGGCCACGGTGGAGTCTCATCATTTGGGTTTTCAATTCAAGACACCATAGAACTGACAATGGACGCAGTACTTTTTTCAGCATTAGAATGATTCTGCCGTAAATATCAGGCTCCATCTGCTACCGCATAAGGTACAGTTTCAAATTTTCAAGTCTTTTGCTTTTGGCTTTAGACAGTTTTTTTGGCATGCATCTGTATAACATTTACTGGGACTCTCAGTTTACGTTAACTGTTTCCCAGTTGCACAAAACTGGCAGTATAAATCCGGCTTATACAACATGACAGCAGTAGTACGTTCAGAAATTTTTGATCTTTTTCGGCTAAACGAAAAAATAATATATTATGAGGAAGAGTCGAAGCAGAACGGGATGTACTGCAAACGCTGGGAGTGTAGGAACAGTATAACCCAGAAGTTGGTAATCTGCTCTGGGGGAAAGAAGTTTTTCTGGGTATCTAAAGCCACAATAAATTTCAACCCTTGATCTCTACAACTAGAAACCTTCGGGCGACTTTTCTGTGAACTTATAAGGGAGAATGATTTTCAAATATCGACCCAGCTGACTCTTGCTTGCAGTTTCCGTTAGATGAGGAATCACAGAGATTATTAGTGATAAATACAATTGCCCCGCATCTGACATGTTTGGGATTGCGAGTTCCTCTGCAGTTTTCAATGCTTCTCACAACTACTCGTGGTACCTGTCTCATAAAGGTATCGAACTTACGTGTAAATTCTTAGAATGCTAGGTTTTTTTAAAATTCAGTATTAAGTATCCCCAATTTAATTTGAGCAAGGATGGGAAATTTCCAATATAGCAGCACTTGAAAATTGTTGATTATTTCGCTTCACTTTATAAAATACAAGACAGGGCTACTATAAACGCTTATTTTCAGAGCTCTCTATTTTGAAAAATATTACATGTACAAATGTATTTGTGGCATGAATAGGACTATAAACTGACCACCTTTGTATTTTGTACCTATATATATGTTATAGGAGTTTCCTTCTACACGTCCAAGCTGTAGCCAAAATTGTTGATTATTTCGCTTCACTTTATAAAATACAAGACAGGGCTACTATAAACGCTTATTTTCAGAGCTCTCTATTTTGAAAAATATTACATGTACAAATGTATTTGTTGCATGAATAGGACTATAAACTGACCACCTTTGTATTTTGTACCTATATATATGTTATAGGAGTTTCCTTCTACACGTCCAAGCTGTAGCCAAATTTGTTCCATACCTATGCAGTAAGATCCTGTCAGTGGTCATCACAGCAACATTGATGCATTCTCTAAGCTGTTCCAGCGTCATTTGTAGTGGGGTTGCGTAAACATGGTCTTTAATGTACCCCAAAGGACAAATTTACAAGGCGGTAGGTCTGGGACCCTGAAACAAAGCCACATCATCGTCACCACTACGCTCAATCCATAGATGTGGAAGTTCGTCGCATAGATAGCGACGAACACAGATGCTCCAAAGACGGAATACCCCGTCTTGTTGGATGATGAAATGCTCGGAATCAGTAGTCAGTTGTGGAAACAACCACAACAGCAACATATCAATATAAGAGGCACCCGTCATAGTCTTCTCACAGAAGATAAACGGCCCATACAGCTTCGTCTCTGACATTGCACACAAAACATTAACCTCCACGGTGAAACTCGTTGATGCTCCAAAATTTCACGAGGATTTTCTGCCCACACTCTCACACTGTGGCGATTAACCTTTCCAGATAAACGGAAGGTTACTTTTTTCTCTGAATATCAACATGTAGGAGAGACGTTCATCCTCGGGTATTTCTTGCATAGTGATGCAAAACTGAATGTGCCGTCAACAATCTTACTGTTTTAACTGTCGCACGAGCTGCAGACGGTACATTTTGAAATTTAACCGCCGTCGCAAAACTTTCCACACAATTTACTACGGTATTCTACGTCCGTGGCTTGCGCGGATCGCTGATGTTTTGGACTACGCACGGAACTTTCCCTCACCCCCTCCACGGTTGACTCTGGCGCACTTGGTCGAGCGGCACGTTTCTGTCTACAGAGACAACCAGTGTTCCTAAACTGTCGATAGCAACGCATAGTGCTCTGTTTACATGGCGGTTCTTTTCCACAACTCCTTCTTAAGGCGTGCTTTACTCTTATAACAGATAAGTATCTCTTATATTTCAACGTACAAAAATTCTTTCCTTGGTTTGTCGCCATTTTGTGAAGGCACTATACTCGTAACGCCAACTGGTGGGCACAGAGCAAACTCGGCGAGATTACGGTTCTGTTTATGCATGAACCCCATTTGTAGATGCAATACTTTGGAAAATATAGAACTTTGATTTTTTTTTCTTTATTGTGATTTCATTCCCCTGCCCCATATGGGCATGGGAGGGCTGTCAGCAGCACAATCCGCCGCTCTTGAGCCGAGTGACATGACAACTAAAACAAGAATAAAATAATACATACATAAGGAGGTAAAAAAGGGGAACATAAAACAGAGTAAGGGGAGAAAATGGAGGTAAAAATACACTGACATGTAGACGTTCATTGGGGACAGTTAAAAAAGTCACCAGAAAGTTAAAAAACACAGTTGGCGATTCTTAAAACACAGAGAAGACACTGGATGCGCATGCACAGGTTAAAAGTTGGCCACAGTATTAAAAACACTCCGAAACAACACACTTAAAACCCACTTGGAGCACACACGACGAAGAATAAAACTACCAGGTGGGACCAGCCGAGGGAAAGGTCAGAGAGTATGGAAAAGGAGGGGAGAGCATGGGGCAGCTGGGGAAGCGGCGGGATGAAGAGAGGAGGGGCAACCGTGGGTTCACGAAGAGGCAGAAGACACATGGGGCGGGAGAGGAAAAGGGAAGACAGGGCAGGAGGGAGCGCAGAGACACTGAAAGAAGGCACAAGAGATGGAGGGGGAGTAGGAGGGGAAATCCCCTCAGAAGGAGGGAGGGGGAGGAGAGGGAGCCCTGAGGAGGAGGCAGGAAGAGGGGGTTAGAGTTGGTAGGAAGGGTAGATGTCAGGGTGAAGCTCATCATCCGGGAGTGGTAGACGGTGGAAGTTGTGTTGGGAAAGGAGATGGAGGGTGTGGAGATGGAGAGAGGGAGGGACACAACGGTAAAGGGGCAGCAACTGGTTGGGAGTGGAGAGGAAGGGAGACACCTGGAGGTGAGGGGGATCAAGGCGGCGGACAATATATAGTGTGCGGATGTGTTCAAGGAAAAGGAGAAGGTGGGGCAAGTGGATGAGGTCATAGAGGATGCACGTGGCGGACGGAAGGCGGATGCGGAAGGCGAGGCGGACTGCATGGCGTTCGAGGATTTGGAGGGCGTTATAGAACTGGGGAGGGGCGGAAATCCAAGCGATGCTGGCATAACAAAGAATGGGGCAGATCATGGATTTGTAGGTGTGGAGGATGGTGGAAGGATGCAGACCCCACGTCCGGCCGGACAAGAGTTTCAGGAGGCGGAGGCGGTTGTGAGCTTTGTTTTGGATGGTAAGGAGATGGGGAGTCCAGGTGAGGTGGCGGTCGAGGGTGAGGCCAAGGTATTTGAGGATAGGAGTGAGGTGGATACGACGGCCATAAATGGAGAGGTAGAAATCATGGAGGCGGAAGGAGCGGGTGGTGCGGCCTATGATGATCGCCTGGGTCTTGGAGGGATTAACACAGAGGAACCGCTGGTTGCACCAAGCGGTGAATTGGTCAAGGTGGGTTTGGAGGGTACGTTGGGACCGTTGAAGAGTAGGATAAAGGGCTAGGAAGGCGGTGTCATCAGCGAACTGGAGAAGATGAACAGGAGGGGGAGGTTTGGGCATATCAGCAGTGTACAGGAGATAGAGGAGAGGGGAAAGGACAGAACCTTGGGGCACGCCAGCAGAGGGGTAGAAAGTACGGGAGTTGGAAATGTGGATAGTCACATAGGAGGGACGATGGGAGAGGAAGGAAGCAACGAGATGGACGAAGTTGATGGGGAGAGCATAGGGCTGGAGTTTGAAAAGGAGCCCAGGATGCCAGACACGGTCATAGGCGTTCTGGAGATCAAGGGAAACAAAGATAGCAGAGCGACGGGAGTTAAGTTGGAGGGAAAGAAGATGGGTAAGGTTAAGGAGCTGGTCGTCAGCAGAGAAGGAAGGCCGGAAGCCACATTGGGTAAGAGGAAGGAGGCAGTGCTGGTTAAGGTGGCGGTGGATACGGCGAGAGAGGATGGCCTCAAGGACCTTACTGAACATGGAGGTGAGGCAGATGGGACGATAGGAAGAGGTAGCAGAGGGGGGTTTGTTAGGCTTAGGGAACAGCAGGACACGGGAAGTCTTCCACAGGTCAGGGTAAAATCCAGTGGAGAGGAGGACATTGTACAGGGTAGCAAGGACAGACAGGAAGGATGGCGGGGATTCCTTGAGGTGATGGTAGGTGACGCCATCATGACCAGGGGCGGTGTTGCGTTTGGAGCGGAGGACGAGCGTGATGTCTTGCATGGGGATGGGAGTGTTGATGTCAGAGGGGGGTAGCCAATCCAAGTACTGGAAGCTAGGGGCGAGCGGGGGGACAGAGGTGTCAGTGCGGTCAAGGACAGTGGGGAAGAGGGAGTAATCAAAATGGGGATCGTCAGGAATGGAGAAGACCTCGGATAGGTGGGAAGCAAAATGGTTAGCCTTACTGAGGTTGTCAGGAAAGGGTCGATCGTCATGGAGGATGGGGTAATGCGGGGTGGGATGGCTACCAGTAAGGCGGTGGGAGGCTGACCAGTACTTGGAGGAGTTGACAGGGAGGGTGGAGTTGAGGCGTGTGCATGTCTGACGCCAGTCCCGGCGTTTCTTTGCTGTAAGGAGGTTCTGGATATGTCGCTGTAATTGCCGGTGGCGGGTGAGAGTATCCCGGTCACGAGTGCGGAGGAAGGAGCGGTAGAGCTTGCGGGATTCACGCAGAAGAAGGACGGCCTGTGGAGGAAGCGTAGGGCGGTGAGGGTGGATGAGTTTGGTAGGGACATGAGCCTCCACAGCGTCAGTGATGGTTTTCTGAAGGAAGGAAGAGGCATGGGTGATGTCATCAGGGTGGTGGAAAGTGAGGGGGTGGCTTTCGACCTGTAAGGCAATGGATTCCCGGTAGGCATCCCAATTGGCACGGTGGTAGTCATGGACAGACTTTGGAGGGGCAGTTGGGCGGGTGGCTGCAGTGGCAGGACGGGTAGAGGAGATGGTGAGAAGGACAGGGAGATGGTCACTACCGACGGGATCGAGGACATCAACGGCAATGCGACCAAGGAGGTTGGGGGAAGCGAGGATAACATCGGGGGTGGAGTTACTTTCAGGACGGGTGTGCTAGAACTTTGAAAACGAATGAATCATTTATAGTAGCGCTGTATTCAGGACCGGTTCGAGAACATTTTTCCACAGAAGTTAATCTCCACACCCGCTGACCCCATCCTCCCGCTTCCGTCGCAGACTCTCATCCTATCAGTTTCAGCTGCTACTTGTGATAGGCGGTCCTCTCAGCTTGGTGCCCCAATCGGCCGCTACTTATTGTGAGAATTCCTGTATAGAAATCTGACAGCTGTGGCGCCTCTGGAGCCTCTTCCAGCTTATCATAGACCAAAAAAATTGTGAAACGTAGGTTTGATTTATATGTTTTCGTTTACCAACTAAGACATGTGGCTTTAGAGTAGAAGTATATGATATATTCATACCACTGATCGAAGTGTTTGACGGCTCTGAAATTACCGACAATTGGTCTTTGAAGTAATGTATGATTTTAATCTCAAAGTATGGATGAAGTAAGTTTTGCTGCCATGGGTTCCAGACATAAGCCTAGGCTTTATTTTTGGTCATTAGATTCATACTTTTATTTTGGTTGTTGCTTCTAAAGTTTAAAATATGTAGCCTACCAGTAAGAAATTTTTATGATTTTAAAAACAGTTTTTCTTGATATTTCTGCTTACATTAAGTTGTTACATGTTGCTTCTTTATTCTAGAGATTATAAACAAATCTCAACTTTACTTTATTATTGTCCAGAAGAGTGCCTGATCGTTCTCAAGATTATGCGGGTAATTGTTCATCAATATCGGTTGTCACGGGTCTGTTCCAACCTTAATTTCACAGTATGGCTTTATTTTATCACTTCATAACCCTCGGAAGAATCATTCTAGTTATTATGGATCATCTGTCTTCTGCCGGTCGAAGTGGCCGCGCGGTTCTGGCGCTGCAGTCTGGAACCGCGAGACCGCTACGGTCGCAGGTTCGAATCCTGCCTCGGGCATGGATGTGTGTGATGTCCTTAGGTTAGTTAGGTTTAACTAGTTCTAAGTTCTAGGGGACTAATGACCTCAGCAGTTGAGTCCCATAGTGCTCAGAGCCATTTGAACCATCATCTGTCTTCTGTGAAGTAGTGGTTAAGAGTGGCAGATTTTAGTCATTTGTATAATTAAAGCAGTAAATAAGCAAGTTTTGTCCCGAAAACTGATGAAATTATGTTTGCAGAACCAGAAAGAGATGTGATCCGATACCTCACACTCCCGGAGAAACACTGAGTTTATAAATGAATTTATGCCATTATGAACTGTTCAGATTGTATGATAACAATAAAGGTACTGAAGTTCCTTTTAGAGACATGATATAGACCGAGACTTCCTCCCTTGCCCACTTTGCAGGATGTTTCCAGTACGACATCGTAAGCATTAGTCAGTGGGCTCACGGTATCTCAATTAATCTTAATGGAACACATTCCGATCTCCAGGATCTTTATTACTGTTAGTTATCTCTCTTTCCGCGGGAGCTAAGGAATCTGGAAGTTTCAAAAGTGTTATCAACTTCACCTGTAATGAAGTGAACGGCCGCCTTAACAGAATTAAATGTCCCTTAGCCTCCTTGGCAAGACATGTGGCTCTGGGCGAGCAAGAAGCAGAATAGAGTTGATAGAAAATTTATCACAGCATACTTTTAAAAAAGAATAATCTTTATTCAATAATCGACACCTTGCCTTGCACTGAGTACTTTAACGCTTCTAACAATGCCAGTTCTAATTTTTAATTTTTTTGTACAGAAATAGCTACAACCACATCTACATTCTTACTCTGCAAGCCACTGTGAAGTGTATGGCAGAGGGTACTTCCCATTGTACCAGTTATTAGGGCTTTATCATGTTCCATTTCAATATGTAACATGAGAAGAACGAGTGCTTAAAAGCCTCGTTAAGCTCCTTAATTAGTACGAGCTTGTCCTCGCGGTACGTATGTTACGAAATCTTAAAACTTTGTAAGTAGGATTTCGTGGGATAATTTGCGTCTATCTTCAAGCGTCTGTCTGTTCAGTTTCTTCATCATCTCAGTGACACTCTCCCAAGGTTCATACAAACCTGTGACCATTCGTGCTACTGTGCTTTGTATACGTTCAATATCCCCTATTGGTCTTGTTTCTTACACGCCCCACATATTTGAGCATATTAAGATGGGTCGCTCGAGTCTTTTGTAAGTAATCTTCTCTGTAGAGTCATTACACTTCCTTAGTAATCGACCAATGAATCGGGGTCTTCCACCTACTTTAACTACCATTGAGTCTATGTGACCGTTCCATTTCATATCCCTGCCAGCGATTAGATTCCATTTCTGACTTGTTGATGTTGTAGTGATAGCGTAGTACGTCTTTTCATTTTGTGAAGGTCACAATTTTACATTTATGTACCTTTAAAGCAATTTTCCAATCCATGCATCACTTTGCAATCCTTTCATGATCCGAATGAATATGTGTACAGTCCTTTTCAGACAATACTTACTTGTGCTGAGGCTACTTTTTCTTCAAATTCCGATCTTTTGCGAAAAGAAATCACAGTTAAAATAAAAAAAAATGTTTTATTTCAAGCATTTAGCTACACTTTCCAGTTACTTCTCCACATATTCCCCGCTCCAATTGAGACATTTACCATAGGTTGGTACCAAATTTCCAATACTATCGTCATAGAAGGCAGCCGCTTGTGATTTGCATCGGTTATCTACGCTCGTATGCAGCAAGCTGTCTGTGCGAAAATACTATTCTGATAGTCGGTGGTTGATGCGAACAAACAGATGAAAATCAAAGGGAGCAAAGCCCGGGATTTATGATGAGTGATCAAACACTTTCCACAGAAAACGCTACAGCGATATCTTCGTTGCAGTTGCAACGCGTGGTCCAGAATTACCATGAAGAAGGAAACGAATGACAGTTACGCTATGTGGGCTACATTAAATCAGGCGAAACCCATCAACAAGCAATTCACACTTGACGCGAGACATTACTGTTCTAGACATTTTTAAATGCTCACTGTGTGCTCAGAACTTAAAAGTGCGGCGTGACGCAGAGAAACTGCACTACCCATCTGCGCAAAGCTTCGCCGTATTTTCATCGTTGTTTGAATTTTTCGACCGATCGGAAGTTGTAAAGAAAATAGCCCTAGGTCAAAGACATACAAAATGAACAGCAAGTGTGCCAGCACACTTCGCTGAGGAACATCTAAAGTTACTTCTAAATTTGAAGAAAACTCTCCATCCAAGACTACTTGCTTTGTATTCAATGCCAAGACACCCTCAATGCAGTCAAAAATTTTACTTGATACTGTGTACGATTATATTTTCCATATACACTACTGGCCATTAAAATTGCTACACCAAGAAGAAATGCAGATGATAAACGGGAATTCATTGGACAAATATATTGTACTAGAACTGACATGTGATTACATTTTCACGCAATTTGGGTGCATAAATCCTGAGAAATCAGTACCCAGAACAACCACCTCTGGCCGTAATAACGGCCTTGATACGCCTGGACATTGAGTCAAACAGAGCTTGGATGGCGTGTACAGGTACAGCTGCCCATGCAGCTTCAACACGACACCGCAGTTCATCAAGAGTAGCGACTGGCGTATTGTGATGAGCCAGTTGCTCGGCCACCATTGACCAGACGTTTTCAATTGGTGAGAGACCTGGAGAATGTGCTGGCCAGTGCAGCAGTCGAACATTTTATGTATCCAGAAAGGCAAGTACAGGACCTGCAACATACGGTCGTGCTTTATCCTGCTGAAATGTAGGAGTTCGCAGGGATCGAATGAAGGGTAGAGCCACGGGTCGTAAAACATCTGAAATGTAACGTCCACTGTTCAAAGTGCCGTCAGTGCGAACAAGAGGTGAGCGAGACGTGTAGCCAATGGCACCTCATACCATCACGCCGGGTGATACGCCAGTATGGCGATGACGAATACACCCTTCCAATGTACGTTCACCGCGATGTCGCCAAACACGGATGCGACCATCATGATGCTGTAAACAGAACCTGGATTCATCCGAAAAAATGACATTTTGCCATTCGTGCACCCAGGTTTGTCTTTGAGTACATCATCGCAGCGTTCCTGTCTGTGATGCAGCGTCAAGGGTAACCGCAGCTACGGTCTCCGAGCTGGTAGTCCATGCTGCTGCAAACGTCGTCGAACTGTTCGTGCAGATGGTTGTTGTCTTGCAAACGTCCCCATCTGTTGACTGAGGGATCGAAACGTGGCTGCACGATCCGTTACAGCCATGCGGATAAGATGCCTATCATCTCGACTGCTAGTGATACGAGGCCGTTGGAATCCAGCACGGCGTTCCGTATTACCCTCCTGAACCCACCGATTCCATATTGTGCTAACGGTCGGATCTCGACCAGCGCGAGCAGCAATGTCGCGATACGATGTTTAGCAATCGGGATAGGCTACAATCCGACCTTTATCAAAGTCGGAAACGTGATGGTACGCACTTCTCCTCCTTACACAAGGCAACACAACAACGTTTCACCAGCCAACGCCAGCCAACTGCTGTTTGTGTATGAGAAATCGGTTGGAAACTTTCCTCATGTCAGCACGTTGTAGGTGTCGCCACCGGCGCCAACCTTGTGTGAATGCTCTGAAAAGCTAATCATTTGCATATCACAGCATCTTCTCCCTGTTGGTTAAATTTCGCGTCTGTAGCACGTCATCTTCGTGGTGTAGCAATTTTAATGGCCAGTAGTGTACATACCTCTAAAGAATATAGCTGCTTTTTGGTAAAATGAAACATCAACATTCTATATTGGGACAAGTAATACCTAGACAAGTCAACTCTTAATATGATAGGTATAATCTTAACGCCCCCTTCGAAGAAAACTGTCCTGTACTATACAGCTCTATAAGGAAATATACTTTGCAGCGTTGCGAATAGCACATTAGAGACAACTTGCTCACGCTGCCAAACTAGAAGCGACTTGATGCAGTATCGCCTGTATTGCATGAAAAAGTGTTCGATTTCATTAACATCTGTAACATAGGAATTATAATGTTCAGCCTAGATCTCTAAGCCATATTACAGTGATTTAGAGATACATCTACAACGAACAGCAACGCAAGAATTATTTGGAATTTGTAACAGAAGCTGGGGAACTTTCAAATAAGTATTAAATACGTAAGAAGGAAATGACATCACATATTTTTACTTTAACAGAGGGAAGATGACGAAGCATTCTAAGTTATACAGAAAATTACATGATGCATACGTGGAATAAAGTATGCAGGTACATGCTGCCAAATAGGATTACGCAACAATATAGGAGGGAGATGACATCACACACGGGAGTGCAAGTGTTGATTAGGCAGCATTATTTTTTTAAGGAGCCGTCCGAACTCTTCGCCAATCGGTCAGTGATTCCTGTGTGAGATGAAAATCATCATCGAAAATGTTACATGTAGAATGGGGCTTTTCAGTATGTATCACTTTACTGTGCAAGGCTGTTTATAAGAAGATAGCGAATTGCAGAGGATGGATGATTGCTACAGATACCTAGACGCAGGTAAACGTAACTACTGCACATAAATAGGCGAAGAGACCCAGTACTATTCTGATACACTATTGTTGATAAATCGCTAGCAGTTGTAAAATACATAGGAGTAACCGTCAGACTGGTCTAGAGTGTAATGACCCCATAAGACACATAGCAGGAAAAGTGGCTTGCAAAACACATATTCGTTCAATTTTTTAAATGTATTGTTAGTCAGTCTGGGGCTGTCATTAGGTTGGATGAATAGGAAATCCTACGAAGAGTGGAACGTTTTATAGTGGGATTATTATGGAGATACTTCAGGGGAGTACTTACGTCCTATACCTACAGTGTTAAATTTGCAATATTGATGACTCATTATCTCAGAACCTTTGAGAGACACAGATCTGAAATGTTTAGGAAGTATAGTTTCACTCCTTCTCTGATTACTGAACCAGGATCAGAACATACAGACAAATAATTAGTTAGTTATGATTATTCAAAAATATGTTCAATTTTTTTAATAAGTACCCTGTTCCTTCTCTAAATAAAGACCGTTACAAGTAGAAATGTTTTGGTGGTTCAGCGGCTGCAATATGCTAAGAGGTAACATAGTGTAAAATGAGGCATATGTATCTGTAATAGTTCCTGAGATAATGGGTCAAATATTAAAAAAAATGTTATTTCCAGGAAATCATGTTTAAACATTATATTTGATATTAACTCACATATGGAGCCATGCCAGTTCCTAGAAACAGCCAGGCCCATATAAGCATTATCTGGATCGTGCACTTGATCATCCTGCAAACCCAGAAGCCTCCTTCTTTTCCTGCCTCTTGCTTCTTTAGTGATTTCCTCTGCTGCACGCTACGCTTTCATAATCCTGAGTCGATCCATTCGCTGGAAGGTTTGCAGTGTGTTGGCACCTGGAGTGATACCAAGTTCCTCTAGTATCCCAATTCTTCCCTTTATACCATCATTAAACGTTATCACAGTATCACAAACACCCAAGAATAGAGTTTTCATGCCTACAAAGACTTTTTTGGTATGCGGGTCCAAATGACATTATTGAAAGACTCATTCGGGTTTTGCGTTCGACCATGGAGACATTTGGAAAGAAGATCAGAATGAGCTAGCTCTCTATATATGGGCTTAACTACCTCCCTCGTCCGGAGCTGGTGGTCGTGCGGTAGCGTTCTCGCTTCCCACGCTCGGGTTCCCGGGTTCGATTCCCGGCGGGGTCAGGGATTTTCTCTGCCTCGTGATGACTGGGTGTTGTGTGCTGTCCTTAGGTTAGTTGGGTTTAAGTAGTTCTAAGTTCTAGGGGACTGATGTCCATAGATGTTAAGTCCCATAGTGCTCAGAGCCAACCACCTCCATCACTGTAGATGGTATGCTGTTTTTGTGCCTAAATTGTTCCTCTGTACCCGCTGCCTGAGCGTTGCGGTACTTGCACCATCAATCAGCACCAGGTGGGTAAAGACCATATATAGGTGTATTATCAGTGGATGATTTGTGGAAGAATGTAGCCCGCATTGCTCTTTTCATTCCCTGTAGATCATGTGTAGTGTTCCTTATTGCCACTCCATAATATTACTGGAGTTCATCAATGTTTTTGTCTGTAAGTCTTGCTTTACCATTTAGAGTCGTTCCATGTGATAACTTCTCTTTTCCTTTTGTCTGGTTCAATTTTCGAAGGCGTGTTCCCATCCGTTTTTGAATGTGGCCCACGTATTCAATCTTCAAAATATGCTTTTCACTGTAAGGTTGGCTTTCCACGACTGATTTGAAGGCCTTCGAATCACCATCTCCCAAGTACTCAGTGTAGCACACACCTCTTTCCTGCTGTGAGCGTCTGAACATAGAAACAACTGCAGCAGCCTCCACACCCCCACTAGTTCCCTCGTAATTCTTGGCACAATTTGTTTTATGACTTTCACTTTTTTCATTGTCAACTGATTTACACTGATAGCAGTATTTAGTTAGCACTTCGATGTCTAAAATTTTACCTGTGACAGTTACAACCGCATTCTTAGATGTGTGGCCTCTCTTCTGCCAAGTACCATCAACGGCCACAGATAAGTTTGTCGTGTTATTTAATTCTACTGCTTCTTTAGCAACGGCTTTCATAGAAACAACAGCAACAAATCTGACTCTTTTTTCCAATTACTTCTGTGTACTTACTTGACCTGGTTCGTGGGTGTGACAAGTTCAGCGTCGCACATAATACTTGAGCTGCAGTCAGTCCTTTACCTACGCACCTCATTCCATACAAGAATCTAACATTGCTCTCAAACATGTCGTTATTACGCTTTTGGGAAGTCCAAAATGACGTAAATAAATGTAAATATCGTGTGACAAGGGCCTCCCGCCTGGTAGACCGTTCCCCTGGTGCAAGTCTTTCGATTTGGCGCCACTTCGGCGACTTGCGCGTCGATGGGGATGAAATTATGATGATTAGGACAGCACAACACCCAGTCCCTGCGCGGAGAAAATCTCCGACCCAGCCGGAAATCGAACCCGGGCCCTTAGGATTGACATTCTTTCACGCTGACCACTCAGCTACCGGGGGCGGAAAAAATGGCGTAGATAGCCTGCAAACTTTGCACTGAACAACAAGTTTGTTAGCTAGTCCAGTCCTTGCAGATGTGTCCTCAAAGATGCTAATTTGCCCACCATAAACTTTACATGATACAGAATCTTGTAAAACTTGTCCTAACACACTCAAATCTAATGAAACATAACCTAAACTATTTGCATGATCTCGATTGTCAATAAATAAATCGTCATGGTTTCCAAGTTTCCTCCTCGAACTATTAGTAGGCGTGTCCTTTTCGTGTGTCTGTGAAACATCTATTTCAGGATCAGTACTGGATTCAGATCCAGTTGTATGCTGACTTCCAGGCAAACGCCGCTTCTTAATAGAACTCTTTCTTTTCGTCATGTTGAAAAGAGCTATAAGGACGTGTAATCGTATACCAAACCACTATGTTAACAGCTCATAAAACACCTACACCCACAAAGTAAATCCACAAGACGCACGTGCAATACTGCCATTTCTGTTTACACAGTGCATCCAACCTCTTAACATGAACTCAAGGAATAAATAGCTGAAAACCACAGCCTTGTAGATTGAATAGTTTCAGAGATAGCAAGTCAATACAGAAAGACCGGATTTTTTTTTACACTTGCACTATTATCTTTGAAATGATAAAAAGTACATTTCCAATTGGAATTAATCGACAAATGACGCATCATATTATTCAGGAGAGATCAAATACACTCCTGGAAATTGAAATAAGAACACCGTGAATTCATTGTCCCAGGAAGGGGAAACTTTATTGACACATTCCTGGGGTCAGATACATCACATGATCACACTGACAGAACCACAGGCACATAGACACAGGCAACAGAGCATGCACAATGTCGGCACTAGTACAGTGTATATCCACCTTTCGCAGCAATGCAGGCTGCTATTCTCCCATGGAGACGATCGTAGAGATGCTGGATGTAGTCCTGTGGAACGGCTTGCCATGCCATTTCCACCTGGCGCCTCAGTTGGACCAGCGTTCGTGCTGGACGTGCAGACCGCGTGAGACGACGCTTCATCCAGTCCCAAAGATGCTCAATGGGGGACAGATCCGGAGATCTTGCTGGCCAGGGTAGTTGACTTACACCTTCTAGAGCACGTTGGGTGGCACGGGATACATGCGGACGTGCATTGTCCTGTTGGAACAGCAAGTTCCCTTGCCGGTCTAGGGATGGTAGAACGATGGGTTCGATGACGGTTTGGATGTACCGTGCACTATTCAGTGTCCCCTCGACGATCACCAGTGGTGTACGGCCAGTGTAGAAGATCGCTCCCCACACCATGATGCCGGGTGTTGGCCCTGTGTGCCTCGGTCGTATGCAGTCCTGATTGTGGCGCTCACCTGCACGGCGCCAAACACGCATACGACCATCATTGGCACCAAGGCAGAAGCGACTCTCATCGCTGAAGACGACACGTCTCCATTCGTCCCTCCATTCACGCCTGTCGCGACACCACTGGAGGCGGGCTGCACGATGTTGGGGCGTGAGCGGAAGACGGCCTAACGGTGTGCGGGACCGTAGCCCAGCTTCATGGAGACGGTTGCGAATGGTCCTCGCCGATACCCCAGGAGCAACAGTGTCCCTAATTTGCTGGGAAGTGGCGGTGCGGTCCCCTACGGCACTGCGTAGGATCCTACGGTCTTGGCGTGCATCCGTTCGTCGCTGCGGTCCGGTCCCAGGTCGACGGGCCCGTGCACCTTCCGCCGACCACTGGCGACAACATCGATGTACTGTGGAGACCTCACGCCCCACGTGTTGAGCAATTCGGCGGTACGTCCACCCGGCCTCCCGCATGCCCACTATACGCCCTCGCTCGAAGTCCGTCAACTGCACATACGGTTCACGTCCACGCTGTCGCGGCATGCTACCAGTGTTAAAGACTGCGATGGAGCTCCGTATGCCACGGCAAACTGGCTGACACTGACGGCGGCGGTGCACAAATGCTGCGCAGCTAGCGCCATTCGACGGCCAACACCGCGGTTCCTGGTGTGTCCGCTGTGCCGTGCGTGTGATGATTGCTTGTACAGCTCTCTCGCAGTGTCCGGAGCAAGTATGGTGGGTCTGACACACCGGTGTCAATGTGTTCTTTTTTCCATTTCCAGGAGTGTATTATTAAGAGATAATAATCAGAAAATGTCACTTTTCAGCCAATTTCAGCGTACGTACTCCCCTTAACAGACTCCAATGCCGCTCGCAACAAGAGGGATGTTTCGTATCACGGAGGAATTTACTGGCGGAAAAACTGGAAGCAATATTTCCGGGCAATGTATTACTTCCTCTGACAACGAGGAACTAGCACTAATATGGTTTTTTTTACGGACACTCATTCTTTCCATGTGAATAGAGGATCGACATGCCTTAAATGTCACTTCTGCGCTCCATATCCCGAACGTAAGGTGGCGTGCAGATCTTACACATCTTGTTTTTCGATACAGAGACTAGCATAGCCTAGGAGAAACCTGTGAAAGTTCTATCAGGTCGGCCTATGTGTAGCAGGGCAACAGCAGCAAATCCCATCCACGTGTCACCCTAGAGGCTCCAAACTACAGTTCAGCCCCATCTTCAGACAGACTTGTAGGTAATGCCTTTGTTTCTAAAATGTATACACTATGCACATTCGTACTGACTGTGTAGGAGAAGTTAAACGCTACTCTAGCCGAAATCCGATATCAAAGCCGTTATACCCTCGAACAGCATGCGGGAAGGAACAAAAAATTATTGTCTTATCACGTCACGGGAAGATACTATTGTATGATGTAATACCGATCTGTGGATGCTATATTAAGCAATGTATAATTAGAGGTGTAGCAAGAAGGCCTATTTGATCGTTGTTCTGGCAAGCTATTAATCTATCATTTCTATCATTCCCTATATTCTCGCTGTTAACAAACGCTTCATTAGGACAACAGTCCATGTGAATTTCGTTTATGTCACCAGTTTTTTTTTTAGTATCTGCATTGACTGTTTCCCCAATTTCCCCAAATTCTATTATGCTACGGGTCTTAAGAAAAAGAATGAATGTATCAAACAGATGTAAACTATAACCTATTAAAGAAATTACGCTTTTAAGTGCAGTGAAAGTGTTATGCGTATGGAGAGAAAACTGGAAATGGAAAAAACGAATTAAAAAAAAAAAAAGAAACAGGAAACTGGAGCATATGGCCAAGACGACTGTCAGAACAGAATATTAATGGCTACTGAAAAAGGAGGAAGCCATTTCATAAGTGCAACAAGAGAAAATACAACATTAAACGTAGTTTATAGAGAAATCTGAGTATATGTGGAGAATATAAGATAGTGTCTTTTAGTGTAAATACCAATGGTAAGTGGCCACATGTTGGAGTACTGGCCAAAACTGGTGGATTAGAGCAAATTTATTAAGTTAAAGTAAGCACGAAAAATCTGTTTATAAAGCTCCAATTCTATCATGATACGCTTAAAAGGGGTGGTTACCTTGTAGGGAAATGTAGAGGACTGGATATTGTGGATCCATAAATAGAATAGCCCTTTGCATAGGTAAAATATGATGTAATAACTACATTTTATGTGCGCTCCTTTAGAAAAGTTGTAAACATAAAGCTTCGCCCAGATATTTTGCAAGAATGTGGAGCAAAGGAACTGTCAACGCACTCTTAGGAAAATGGGAAATGTTTTAACAACAGTGTAACGTAGGAGATAAGAGACTAAATTAAAATTATCGAATACTATCGGCTAAACGAACTGCAAGAATAAGCAGAACTGATTCTTAAAACCATAAGAGAGGCAGCTGACAGGGAAAAATTAGATATGTATTGGAATTCGAGAACATGCCTCGTTTGTATTTGTCAAATTACTGACTGGAGAAGGAATTAAATGCCCTGGACGTTGATTAAAATTTTTGTTTAAATAATAAACTGGTTGTTATCGTAAATACACAGAGCAAACATTAAGAATTGTTTCGTGTGTGCAAATGTATATTCAAAAATTGTTATTGGGCACATTAATCTATGTTTTCTGATTCACTTCTCTACATTTGTCTCTATTGGATGTTTACACTGTAAAGTAGCTGTAAGTGTATAATTGGAACGCTAGCTTGTAGAGTCAAGTGCTATTGTTTGACTCATCTCTGTGAAACTTGAAGCTGTAAAGCTGTAGCAAAAATATCTTTTCTCCAATGTGAGAGGAACTAAGGTGCAGCTTCGAGGCTTATTTGACCATTGCTCCAGAGAACTATTAATTTTCTTTCTTCTATGTCCTCGCTATTAAAACTATAGTGTTCTGGATGTACGACATATCCTGGCTTCCTGATTTCGAAGCAAATTTGCTTATTTCCGGCAGCACTTCAGTTTATTTAATTGTTGCATCAGAATTTGGTAACTGCCCTATACATGGTAGCGGGTTACTTGAACCAGAGACAACACACTGGCAGCCATAACTAACTTACCAAGCACCACTACATTAGCAATACTGGTACTAGTAGATGTCAAGGTACTTTTAATAGGACAGTGTATGTAGACTGCTTGTCGCTCAGAGGGTAGCAAATTCGCTTGGATAATAAATTTTGTTGTTAAACTTGCGGTGGTCAGCGTTAATAGGAAGATTGTATCTACCGCACTCCGTAACAGCCGGCTTGCGGTGACTCGGTTTATGTGGCTGGGTGGATTAGCAGAGTGGGTGACCTCTCGTGATAGCGGTGTGCCGCATCTTGTAATGGGGGACCGCACAGGCAGTGGCAGCTGCGACGCATCTGTGTTTACTCCATCCGAGCTGGGGACGGCGGTGTGTAGCGGCTGTCGGTTGTCACACTGGCCAGGCTCTCGTAGAAGATCAGTTGCACACACTTATGTTGTGGGTCATGGAAGAATTTGTTTTTTGCTAGTTTTAAATAAAGTGCATACGACCAACTCCATTTTATACTAGAGGCAACAGGAGCATAATTTAGCGATATACTGCATTTGTGTCCTGCAGTGTGCGACATAGCTCCAGGAATGTTCCTAATTGCCACCATTACTTATAGGTCCACAGTAATGTTGTGGTGTGAGACTCCTCTTAGGTGACCTGATAGTGATTTCATAGCGTCTTGGACATTGTTTTCGACACACCTAAGCACCAGATTAGTGCACAGCTAATCAATGTTAGGTGTAATTTTTTTTAGGCCGCAGTAAGCTGTAAATTATTTAAAACCTGGGATATTTGTGTAATTTGTTTAAATAATACCGTGTGATAATTGTTAAGAATTTAAAGTCTCGTATTTATGATCTCAACAAGTGGGTATTTTGGAAAATCAGCAAACTTTTAATGAATAGCTCCAAAATCTGTAGACAACCGTGGAAGAGGGCGGCGGAGTGCTTGCAGAAATGCCATTGGGCACAGTACTTTGCTACAAATTGCAGAAAAACTAAACTGCATAAAAGGTTGTAGCACATGTCATGTGTGTGTGTATGGGATGAGAGACAAAACACAAGTGAGGAGAAGTCTGTCTGACGGTTAGCAAGACCAAGGGAGTGGTGGGGCTGATGCCAGGGGAAAATCATTATAAATGGGTAATAAGTAATGATGTCAGTCATAAATTACATCAGTAACGTGACAGTTCACTAATATAAGTGATAGGGGATAAGAAGGTTGGGCCAAGTGGGTGACTTATAGATAACAATGTATCCCTTGTCCCAGGGAGGGAAAGGAGAATGAATAGGGGCATGGGAGAGGGGATGGGAGGAGGTTGCGTGGGATATGGGAGGGGGAAAGGGGAAGGGGGATTGACTTTGGAAATAAGTCACATAACCACCAGGAAATTAACCTTAGAGGACACTGACCTTTGACCTTACTGATAACAAGAAGAATAAACCTATTGAATTTAGAGTATCATTGATCCATTACTAGTATTAGCCACAATATGCTGTTGGCTATACCCTCTTACCTCAATGGCTGTCTGAATAGCCTCTTCGGCATGTTGAATAAGGCCCGCAGGCATACACACTGACTCCACCTGGTGTTCCTGTCCAGGGGTACCACTATTCGCGATACTCCTGAACTGCTGAGTATTAATGAGGCACTACCATTTTGCGTTTGCCTCCTTTGACAGAGGACACAGCAGGTTTCCCAGCAAATGAAGTGAGTTTCACTGACTCAGTTACAGATTAAGTGGAAGACATGACTTCGAAGTTGTTTGTTAATGGGATTGGTGTAACACTCTTAGTTATCCCTCCTCCCCATCTTCTCTTTACAGTGTACCTAATCCTACCATTGACGTTCCCCTCAAAATGAGGTGAACGAGTAGAGACAGATACTGCACTTCTCATAGAGACGATGAGGAAAAAATTGCCAAATAACAACTCGTCTATTTTTATGTTTTAAATTTAAAATTTGATCAAATTCTATGATGAGAAATACTATTGGAAATGGCCTTGCTTTTCTAGGCTAATCACTTTAATGAGTCACTGGTGTAGCATATGTTGCGTGCCAATGCAATCGGCATATATTATTAATGCCGCTTTTAGCCGGCCGCTGGTGGCTGAGCGGTTCTGGGCGCTTCAGACTGGAACCGCGCGACCGCTACGGTCGCAGGTTCGAATCCTGCCTCGGGCATGGATGTGTGTGATGTCCTTGGGTCAGTCAGGTTTAAGTAGTTATAAGTTCTAGGGGACTGATGACCTGAGGTGTTGAGTCCCATAGTGCTCAGAGCCATTTGAACCATTTGAACCCAGAGAGCGGAAGCGATGTAATTTCCGCGGCAGATAGTCCTGCATTCGGCTACCGACGCAATGGTGATGGCTGGTGGCTCGCTGGAGGAAATAAATACCCTACCTGGATGCTGTATCGGCAGCTTATGTTTTGTTGTTGAAGCACCTGCAAGCTGATTCTTAAATAAAATTATTACCTCGCGTTCTGAACCTAAGCTTTCAACTCGAATCTGCTTCGTTCATTGGTGCTGGTTTGAACTCGCGTTACTTACAGTCGTGACGTTCGCTCTCTACTACGTCTTCGGCCTACGGCTTTGTTTCGACCTTAGTTTCCACACGCTACATGCTTCGGGCTGTGACCTGCCAAATTTGTTCCAGGCTACAACACTCAAATGCTCGAGACACTGCTACGAGCACCCATGCCCGAGGGAGGACTCGAACCCCTTCCGAGACAGGCCGCACAGTCCATGACTGCAGCGCCTAAGACGGCTCGGCTAATCCCGCGCGGCACTGCATGTTTCAACTAGTAGTAAACATTGTCTATCAGTGTCATGTCAGGAGATACCGCAGGCTACTGAGTTTGGCTGATTTCTGCCTCCTGTAAAAGATGTTCAGTAGGTGGATGCAATGTGTTCATGCATTATTGTCTTGGATGACGAATCCATCGCCGAAATGGTGACTGCAGACGTGGATAAAACGTTGGAGGAACGTGACCTGATGCTGCACAGTCCACATACTGCTTTCCATAATGATGAGAAGCACACGATATCCGTATATAGAAGTGGCCCAAAACATTCCTGCCCATCTCCCTTCTGAATTCGTGGGAGTGCATACTTGATAAGTGCGTTGCTTCCGGCCATCTCCAAGACGATCATCAAGCGTCAGACAAATGCTGCAGTCGTCTATAAGAGAAGATTGGTTTAGTTCAACTGTGAAGAGAAACTCAAGGATGTAGAAAATCTCAGAAAACAAGAATGCGTAAGACATAATTTTTTGAAATGATTATGTCTCTTCCACAGATCCTAAGTGAACTGGTTCTCACTGAAAAGCTATAATTTAAAAAATCTTCAATTACTTTCAATCAAGAGGAGATACCGAACGGGACTACTTGTTCTTGCATAGCTCAGTTGGTAAAGCAACTATCTGCAAAGGAAAAGGTCCCAGGTTTGTGTCCCCGTCTGGTATATTTTCAATCTACCAGGAAGATTCACATCAGTGCACAATCGGCTGGAGGATGAAAAATTCGTTCCAGAAATAACTAAATTGTTACACCCCATGTAAATGTACATTACACTGAGATGTTTGTGGTAATTCTAAGGCCACTGTAGCCACTATCGTCAAAGAGCAAATCGGTTTACAAAACTTATTTAACTTTACAACTTTACTGCACTGAAAATGTGCAGAAGTCAGATTTTACGAAATACATTATACGTTATTATTAATAATATGTGCACACCAGTCGATTACACTTATAAGTTCGTCAACTGAACAGAATGAACAGCCCACCAATAAATCCTATAGACTCTTAAACTGAACTTTTCACTTGTCACTTGTCAGTTGCAAATTCGAACAACCGTCTGCTGGATAAGGGAGTGACTACATTGATAATTTGTGACGGACCTTGACTCGAACCCTGATTTCACACATGCATGTATATCCGAAGCAACATTGCATCGTTCTTGTTAACAACACAGGCACTGCAATGTCGCATTTATCCACCGATGCTGGGCAGCGAGTTTCAATTGACGGGACTTGAATAATGTGTGTACGAGTACAGGTTGTGACGCAGGAACAACGACGTATGGAAGTTTGGATCTGGTTGTGAATCGTGCACCGATAACCACCGTGATTAACATGACAGATTCACCACTTTGCCCCCAGTGTCACACGCTTGAGACGGATGAATATCGACTGCAGACGTGTGGCAGTTGATTCAGAAAATGCTTGTCCTTCTTCTACGTATGGCTCCCCATGCCGCTGCACCGAAGTCACTTCTGTTCCAAGATCAGACCTATTTCCCACGTACGAAAATCAGCGCAGTGATCTGGATAAAATCCATACCGATCTCTTACTTGTTTCACGAAGGAGATAAGAGTGTTCTTGATTTTTGTACATTCCTGTAAGATCGGTTTACCTTTCTCGCGCTTAACCGAGACACCATTAATGCTATGCTAACATTCTGGGTAGTGCTTTTTTGGACCTCCCCTGCAGCTAGGATGTCCCTAGTATGAGGTGATTTCAATGTGAGTGTGTAATACGAAGACTCCGGCAAAATGGAATAGCTTTCGGGAAGGCGTGCCCGAACATGGCTGACCGTGAGTATATCTACCCACAGGTTGGCGGTGTGCGGATGCCTTTTTTTATTTTTTTTTTATTTCGCCGAACGGGAGGGCGTTTATATTTCCACTTACGTTTTGTTTGTTATTGATGCTAATTAGACATCATTATTTTCCGCCTATAAGGCATCTTGTTTAGTCCTAATTGTTTGTTAATTCGGTGATGTCACACATAACATATGAAGCCATTATTTGTTTTCCTCTGTACATTCCTTTTGTGAAAGTAAAAAATACAAATAAAGTTTATTGTAAAAAAAAACGGCTAAGGCGACTGCTCACGGAAAAAAAGAAAAAATGCTCTGTAACCGGTAGATCGAGTCCCTCTCATGCCCCTTCAGAATAAATTTTCAATGTCATTCCCTCACACAGCGGATGGTTGTTCGTATTCGCAACTGCGAATACATATCATGTACTTTGTAACGGCTGTAGTCGCCGCAGTGGCCGTTCTTTGGGGCATGTATGCATGTCCTAAGAAACATTGCAGCGTTCTTCTTAACAACAAAGGCACTGTAATATCGGACGAACTTGGTCTGTAAGTAAACTTTTATGATAGCTGTCAAGGTATTGTAAATGCGTGTTCCTGAATAATAGACACCTTTGTGGATCAAAGAAAGGGACTTCTTACCTTTGTGAAGATTATTTTTGTTTGTAGTATTGAATTCATAAAAAAATATGTTACGAGGGCCATTCGGAAAGTAAGTTACGATCTGTCGCAAATTGGGAACCACTGTGAAAATCCGATGAAGTTTTGCACAGATGTGTTGGGTAGTGTCCCTAGTATGCCAGTCGATCGCGGCACGTCGCTCTTTTCAATTCTGACCCCACAGTGAGAACGTAAAGATGTCTAGAGAATAGTGTCTTCCACCAAGTATGAGAGCCTGGTGAGAGATTTCGCCTGATGTCGTGCACCCCACATGACATAACTGTCTTGTGTTTCGTTCTTCATGACAATTCTCGGCTGCACTCTGCAGGGGCAGTGAAGATGCTCCTGCAGTGTTTTCGATGGGAAGTGTTTGATCACCCACAACACACACTGTAATTGGCCCATCCTGAGTTTCATCTCTGCTCACATGAACCGCTGGCTATGTAGACAACATTTTGGCACAGACAACGAGCTGCAGACGATCGTAGAGAATTGGCAGAATGCACAGCAGTCGCTTGCCTTCTGTGACGAGGGTATTGGAAAGTTGGTACAACACTATGGAAAATGTCTAAATATGACAGACGGCTATGTAGAGAAGTAGCTGTAGGGTGTAGTTAACTATTGCAAATAAGACATTTTTGATTTTCACCGTGGTTTTCATTTCGGACACGTTCGTCATCTGGCCACATGACAAGAGAAAACTGGATGAGTTCCTGGACCATCTGAACACAAGACACTCCAGCATCAAGTTCACCATGGATGGAACTAGAGAGTGATGGTCAGCTCCCATTCTTCGATGTCCTGGTAAAGAGGAAGACAGACGGCACCTTGGGCCACAGTGTGTACAATAAATCAACACACACTGACTTATATCAACAGGCTGACAGCTGCCACAACCCTGCACAGAAGCAAGGAGTGCTGAGAACACTCGTACACCGAGCCAAAACACTCTCTGACCCAGACAGCCTTACAGCGGAATTAGAACATCTACAAAGAGTGTTTACAGACAACGTACACTCCACCAGGGACATCCGCAAAGCGCTCCATCCCACCAGACGACCTGAGGCAACAGGGGAGGAGCAGGAAGACGAGGCCATGAAAGTAACCTTTCTACCGTATGCTGGGCCTATATCTGCCAAGATCAGCAGAATCTTGAAGAAACACAATATCAAGAGTGTATTCTGCCCACCTAACAAGATAAGGACTCTCATTTGGACTGTCAAGGATGATTTGGGGTTGAGGAAACCTGGTATCTACCATATACCATGTGATGTGGGATGTCTTACATCGGTCAGACTACCAGAACAGTTGAAATAAGGTGTAAAGAACACCAGAGACATACCAGGCTACGACAGGTAACTAAATCTGCAATAGCAGAACATTTCCTGGACCTTGAGAACACCATGGATTATGGCAAAACCAGGACGCTGGCGCAGACTCCCCGATTCTGGGCTAGTGTCATTAATGAATCGATTGAAATCAAGATGGCGGAGAACTTGATAAACCGGGAAGCAGGATATCAGCGTATTACTGCGTGGAATCCTGCTTTGCAACTACTACAGAAACAACTTAAAAAAGTTCCCTCCTCCAGGAAAGAACTACAAACGTCCAAGGGAGTAAGTAACGGAACAGAACGACATACGCGATACCAGACGGCAGCAAGCTCCTTGGAGGATGACCATCATAATATGCAGCTCCAACAGCAGCCGGATGCTGCGAGACGCACACCTCACAGGCGCATACCGGATTCAGAAGGCCAGGGGAATGGCTCGGCCACGAGAGATACTAGCCACGGTCGCGGATAGCATAAGGAACTTCAACAGAGCCATGATAGTGCTAGGATCGCGCCTATCGGGCGCGGACCCAATAGGGAACGCCTTGGGATGTCCTAAGCTACGCTACGCAAATTCACGGAGCTTCGTACTCCGGTGTGTTGTAGGGTGAGCGGATCACGCTTTTCCTAGTTCTTCCTGGGTGTGTTGAAGGTTGTCCTGTCGTCGGAATCTTCCTCACGGTTGCGTTTCTCCTTTTAGTTCATCTGCTCATGTTGGGGTGTGCCTTTACTCCAGCAACAGGTCTAGCCACCTTGTGGTCGGGCGCCAGTGCACTTGGTTTCCCAAGTTGCGTGCAAGGTCGTTCTCCGACATCCGGGCGGCCGCGTAAAAACGATGTGCCACCTGCCGGAATCGGTGTTTGAGCAGCGGGACTACCGCTGCTCTGTGGAGCTCTCCGGTGCTGAAGTCTCGTGGCAGGTGAAGCGCTAACCTAAGCGCCTTGTTCTGGACCGTCTGCAGCTTTGCGATGGACGAGTCGGCCGCGTTGCCCCACACCACAGCAGCGTACTCTAACACTGGTCTGATTAGTGTCGGGTACAGAGTTATGCCACAGTGTGGGGGGCCTTGGGATGTCCGCTACCTCAGAAGAGAGCCGCAACGGGCGCGGACCGAAGACGGAGCGCCTAGACACTGATACCACCGCCAGAAATGGCCACAGTGGGCGCGGACTGCATCGGAAAAAAAAACATTATGCTTACGTAGCCATGTAATGAGAGATGTTTTTACTTTGAAGAAATGAGAAATTAATGCAAGGAAAACTATTTAAACATTTAAATTCAACAGAAGATGCCATTCAGCGGAAGTGTTGAAATGTTCCTTTTGTAACCGTGGAGTAGAATGAATGTAACAGCAGCAGCAGTTCGTGTTTATAGATAGGATTTAGTTTCGTTTTGTTTCACGTGCTTCTGCAAAGAAGTGAAATTTATCCGGGTATTTTAGTTTTTGGACTGCTATGTAGTAACTTTCTCTAAGTTTTTGTATAAATATTCCTTGCATTTAGTTTCTACTGAAACTTCATTTTACAAGTATTTTACTCTGTTCAATATTGTATTTCAAACAGTTCTAAGTTTATGCGTAAATTTTAGTGCATTTGCATTGTGTGAGCTGAATTTCTAGTGTAGTTAAAACCAGATGTAGCATAGTAGCAGAACTTAGATTGCATCCAGTGAGTCCTTGGGTTAATAGTGTATAACTTATGGAATAGACGAAAACTGATTAAAGATGGATAATAGCTGCCCCTGTTGTGTACGGATGTGGAGGGAAATGAGAACTGTCTACAAAGAGTAAGAAGCTGTGTTTCGCCACTGTCGACAGGCTACAGGCTGCTATTCTCGGCTGCGGTTGCGTTGGGGCACATGAGACGAATGTTTCGTATCTCTGCAGCCTATGTCTACATCTACATCTGCATCTACACAGTGTCGTCTGAGATCGACAATGTCGCAGTGCCTTCCGATTTTCACATATCGAGAGAAAAGGGCCACAAAAGTGGGCACTGGCCACACGGCTGTCCCCCCACGCCTTGGAGACATTTGTGAGGTATTCTCTACTGCTGAAAGCACATCTAAGCCAGCACGTGATGCCTCGTTTGTTGGGGCTGAGGCCGATCCTCGTGATAGGTGGCAATAAGCGCAGTGGGTGGAATTGCTTGCCATTGAGAGCTTCAACGTTAGGCGGGTTTTAGAGACTTACATAAAAAGTGGGCACGTCGGGAAGGAAGGCCGGTGACCACTCTGTTTGCTTGCAGGGGAATCACGTCCGAGACGTGAAGGAGACACTGCTGGCAGCGGTTGAGGTCACCGGGTGCACTCAGCTGCAAATCGTGGCTCATGTATCAATGACGCCTGCCCTCTGTGTTCAAATGGTTCAAATGGCTCTGAGCACTATGCGACTTAGCTTCTGAGGTCATCAGTCGCCTAGAACTTAGAACTAATTAAACCTAACTAACCTAAGGACATCACACACATCCATGGCCGAGGCAGGATTCGAACCTGCGACCGTAGCGGTCGCTCGGGTCCAGACCGTAGCGCCCAGAACCGCACGGCCACTCCGGCCGGCCTCTGTGTTCAGAGGAGCAACATTACCAGAACCTATCGCTGTCCTCAGGCGTGGAAAACTTAAACCAGAGTCTCAGGAGTTTCTGTGACGATCTTGGATACGTATTTCTCGACCTCCACAATCGGGTGGAGAACTGTAGGGGCTGACTTAATAGATCCGACTTGCACTACACGCAGGAAGCGTAGAGTACTTATGGTGTGCACATGTGGATGTTTTGGGAAATGGAAATCCTTCCCACATTCCCGAAACGACATTTTTTGATTGCAGACGGAGAAGAATACTATCAAATGGTTCAAATGGCTCTGAGCACTATGGGACTCAACTGCTGAGGTCATTAGTCCCCTAGAACTTAGAACTAGTTAAACCTAACTAACCTAAGGACATCACAAACATCCATGCCCGAGGCAGGATTCGAACCTGCGACCGTAGCGGTCTTGCGGTTCCAGACTGCAGCGCCTTTAACCGCACGGCCACTTCGGCCGGCAGAATACTATCCCAATTAATTAAAGAGACTAGCATTCTTCGTGGCAGATAGGAGAAAGAAAATGTTAACGCAGTATCAGTTTACTGCAGGAGCATCCATGGAAACGTCCTGAACTAGTCTCGCTTATAAACGGTAAAAACACTCACATAATACTAGAATCAGAAACCTGCCTGAAGCCAGATGTTCATAACAATAAAAATCTAAATTACGGTTGGAATCTATGTCACAAAGATAGGTTGAACATCGATGGTGAAGGCATGTTAATAGCTGTAGATAGTACGAAAGTATCTAATGACGTTACTACAGATTCCGAATGCGAAATAATATAGGTCAAGGTAAGTGTTAAAGGTGGATCAAACATGCTAACAGGATGCTTTTATAGGCCTCCTGTATCAGGAGCGGTTATGGTGGAACACAAAGGAGAAAACTTGGAGAAGCTTATCTGTAAATTTCCCAGTTATATTGTAGTATTGAGAAGAGATATCAACTTACCAGCTATAGACTGGGAGACTCAAGTGATTAAGGCAAATAGAATCATGTGTTACACCACTACCTTTCCAAACCAGCATCCGTAACTTGCGCATAGGCGGACCAGAAGGCTTCCACCACACTCTACAGCCGGTCGCTGTGGACGAGCGGTTCTAGGCCCTTCAGTCCGGAACCGCGCTGCTGCTACGGTCGTAGGTTCGAATCCTGCCTCGGGCATGGATGTGTGTGCTGTCCTTAGGTTAGTTAGGTTTACGTAGTTCTAACACTAGGGGACTGATGACCTCAGATGTTCAGTCGCGTAGCGTTAAGAGCCATTTTTTTGAACCACACTCTACTGCAAAAACAAGGAAAGATGTTGAATTGACATGGGAAAGCTTGGATTAAGGCACTGAGGTGAGCCTGTTAGCCGGCCGGTGTGGACGAGCGGTTCTAGGCGCGTCAGTCTGGAACCGCGCGACACCTACGGTTGCAGGTTCGAATCCTGCCTCGGGCATCGATGTGTGTGATGTCCTTAGGTTAGTTAGGTTTAAGTAGTTCTAAATTCTAGGTGACTGATGACCTCAGATGTTAAGTCCCATAGTGCTCCCAGCTATTTGAACTATTTTTTGAGCCTGTTACCACACATTTCGCCCTGTTGCTGCCAGTGCTGGAACATTGTCAACATAGCATAGTACAAAGGCCAGCCCGCTGCAGTGATGACCTGGATTACCCCATGCCTGGCATTGCAGTGTGCCGGTTCTGGGGTCTACGTTATCAGAAGTGACATCCTCTCACAACAGGATCGGGGCGAGCGGACATAAATATTGCTTGCTCCGGCCATGTGGTATCTGTCTACGCCCTGAAAAGTACTCCACGCCTATTGTCGATCTGATGAGGGTCATTTAACCTCAGCTACTACTAAGCACTGTCTCCATTAACCACTGGTCTGTTGGCTGCACCTAGTCCTGATGCTGCCGAGAGCTGAACTGGTGCCTTTCAGCTGGAGACCTAGAGCTAGTTGACTTCAGGCAACTCCGAGACATCACCCAGGAGTCACTGGTTCAGCGACTGTGCCTGAGCACCGTTCCTGACTTTCTGTTACCGGATGTGGGTGTTCAGGTCTCCTGTATCTTGGGCTGTTGCCAAGCCACTGCACAATTTCAGGCATAAGGTCAGTAATGCAAATGACTTCAACTACTGGCTTCCGTGCACGGCCAGTATGCAGCCTGTGTTGTGCTGACGCAGGCTTGGCTGCCTGAAGACACCACACACTACGGAGACCACACCTTCGGTTGCTGTCAGAAATTTATTAAATAACCTTTTTGTCATTCTCACTTCCTGTAGGATTCCGAGACGAACAGGGAACTGGTTCATTGTACGTGCTGCCTTGTCTTCTATTCTGCACCAACATCATGGCCTATAACGATGTCAACAGCACTTGGGACCATTCTGACGCCACTACACACGTGAAGTTGTCCTAAATGCCTGATAGGAAAACTACCTTCAGCAGCTAATCAGGGAACTAACCTGCGAAAATAACATATTACATCTCCTGGTCACAAACAGGCCTGAACTTTTCATCTCAGTGTGGTAAAATGGTTCAAATGGCTCTGAGCACTATGGGACTTAACATCTGGGGTCATCAGTCCCCTCAGCGTATTACAGGGAATCAGTAATTATAAGGCCGTTACAGCATCACTGAATACAGTTTTAAGGAGGTTGTCGGAATAGGAAAGTTAGGACGATATTTCTGCTTAGAAAGAGCGACAAGAACAAATTTCAGATTACCTGAGCGATCGATATTAAAATTTAGTCTCCCGTACGACAATAAATTAAATTGTCAATGCGACCGCTGTATATCTATGGCTTGTCTTTGCATCGTAAGGGTAGTGATCAAACTGGTTGCAGGCTGTCTGTCACTACAGAAATTAAATTATTTATCACTGATACAGATAATAAGGATAAATATATGCTACGCTCGATAAATGGATATATTGTGTAAATTATGCAATTCCAAGTGCAAGTGTCCACAGACACGAAATGTTCAAAGTCCATACTGTGGCGCTTGAGTTAAGGTTCCGACTCCAAGTGCCCACGGACGCGAAATTAAGTTCGAAAAATATGCAGTTCTCTTGAAACCCTGTTTGGACGACTAACTGTAGGCCAAGATGGCGGCCATCTTTTGTAACCACTTGGGCGCTGATAACCTCGTTGTTGTGCGCCCTAAAACACTAATCATCTTTTGTAACCACTGCCCGGAATTATCGCCAGTTGCGACAAAGAACCAGTCAGATCGTTCACCAGTCCAAATTACAACTTTCTATTTGTAGTCCACCACATTTGCTATGTGGTTAGTGCCCCGGTTCGATTCCTGGTAGGATCGGAAGTTTTCTCCACTTGCAGGGGGGGGGGGGGGGTTATGTTGTCATCATCATCGATACGCAAATCGCCCATTGTAGCGTCAACTGAAAAGACTTGCCACTCGGCAGCCGAACTTCCGCAAGTTCGGATTTCTGGCCATCAGTGCCATACGATCGTTTCATTTTCATTTTATTCTTGAATGCTATCTTAAAACTAGAGTTACCACAAGGTATGACATATTATAATAAGTTACTGGATGAATTTCGCCCACATTCTTAACTAACGTGATAGCAGTTTTCAATATGTGGGGACAATATTTAGTCTAAGTTAACTACGCCTTAAACATTAACAGTATACATACAAGTGGTACATCAGTCTCATAGGAAGCAGGCTGTTCATTCAGTTGATGTCAACTAAAATAGTGTAAGCCTGATAAAATTTAATTTATGGGCGAAACTTTTAAAAACTCAAATCAATTAACCAAAACCGGCAAAACACTGAACATTTACCATCTAAGTGTTATTCTTAACGTATAACGTTTTATCTTGCGTGTAGCTGAATGTGAGTCAGTATAACAAATTGTGAATAAAATAAACATATAATTACAGAGATATTACCTCTAGGACACAGTTCTTTCAGTGTCTGCACTCAAAAATTTGTACGAATTCAGCTGATCAAATTAAGAAATAGAATAATGCTTAAAACAGTAATATTTCTCGGTATTAAGTGCTTCTTTTCATAATGATGTGGATATTATTTAGTAATAGTTTACACGTTACTGTCACGCGTCTTTGGATTTTACATATACTACAAAGCATTGAATTTACTTTTAACTCAGGTTAAAAATGCATGCACCCACGTATGATTCTCGTGCACGTCTCTCTCTCGTGGCCTCAGTACCACCAGCACTTTTTCTTCCGTCGTGCCAGCAGGGCCATCCACTTACGATGAAACAAAAACGAGCTATTAGCTACTCAACTTACGGCTCCTTCAAATTCCATGTAAACCCAACCCTGACAGACCAAATTTCCACAGAAAAAAAAAACAAACCATCTGGCGATTCAGAACGAGTGTGCAGAGAACAAAACACGCAGTTACAGGTCTTTAATTCTGCTGTGATCTGTATTCACAACGAAAGAACACCTGTCACAACACTGCCTGTGTCAGACAACAGAACTGCATGCCAGTCAAATTATTTGGTACATAAACATTTCGTAACACTAAAATAGCCGCTGTCATTACACTGCAATGAGACCATGAAGAGAAAAATGGGAGACATTCGAGCCCACACAGAGGCTTACCAGCAATCGTTCATTCCGCGTACCATTTGTCACTGGAACAGAAAAGAGGAAAGTAACAGTCGCACAAAAAGTACCCTCCACCACACAGCGAAAGTTGGCTTGCAGAGTATAGATGTAGATGTAGTCGAAACAAAAGAAAATCTATACTACAAGTTGATACAAACACAAATAAATATACATTGCAAAGCAAAACTACCTCCAGTCTCCGAAATAAACCTACGGATAAACCAATTAATTTAAACAAATAAATAAACTAGTAATACCTCTCTATGCAGAGGCTTGCCACTATTCTCTTAGCCATTAAAACACCTTTAAATCTTACTCGTTTGTAGTTTATGCCAGCGTTCAACTCTGTAAACTGATACCTGTAGAAAATGTCTGCCACTTGCTTCATCAAAAAATACGTATCTATCAGAATTAGGTATGTCAGCCCATTGATCTCAACTTAAAGAATGACCTCACTCTGTACTAGTATCTTGTACCTCCCCCATGAACCATAGACCTTTCCGTTGGTGGGGAGGCTTGTTTGCCTCAGCGATACCGATGGCCGTACCGTAGGTGCAACCACAACGAAGGGGTATCTGCTGAGAGGCCAGACAAACGTGTGGTTCCTGAAGAGGGGCAGCAGCTTTTTCAGTAGGTGCATGGGCAACAGTCTAGATGATTGATTGATGTGGCCTTGTAACACTAACCAAAACGGCCTTGCTGTGCTGGCACTGCGAACGGCTGAAAGCAAGGGGAAACTACGGCCGTAATTTATCCCGAGGGCATGCAGCTTTACTGTATGGTTAAATGATGATGGCATCCTCTTGGGTAAAATATTCCGGAGGTAAAATAGTCCCCCATTCTTATCTCCGGGCGGGTACTACTCAAGAGGACGTCGTTATCAGGAGAAAGAAAACTGCCGTTCTACGAATCGGAGCGTGGAATGTCAGGTCCCTTAATCGGGCAGGTAGGTTAGAAAATTTAAAAAGGGAAATGGATAGGTTAAAGTTAGATATAGTGGGAATTAGTGAAGTTCGGTGGCAGGAGGAACAAGACTTTTGGTCAGACGAATACAGGGTAATAAATACAAAATAAAACGCAGGAGTAGGTTTAATAATGAATAAAAAAATAGGAGTGCGGGTAAGCTACTACAAACAGCATAGTGAACGCATTATTGTGGCCAAGATAGACACGAAGCCCACGGCTACTACAGTAGTACAAGTTTACATGCCAACTAACTCTGCAGATGATGAAGAAATTGATGAAATGTATGATGAGACAAAATAAGTTATTCAGATAGTGAAGGGAGACGAAAATTTCATAGCCATGGGTGACTGGAATTCGGTAGTAGGAAAAGGGAGAGATGGGAATATAGTGGGTGAATATGGGTTGGGGGAAAGAAATGAAAGAGGAAGCCGTCTGGTAGAATTTTGCACAGAGCATAGCTAACACTTGGTTCAAGAATCATAAAAGAAGGTTGTATACGTGGAAGAATCCTGGAGATACTAGAAGGTATCAGATAGATTATATAATGGTAAGATAGAGATTTAAGAACCAGGTTTTAAATCTAAAACATTTCCAGGGGCAGATGAGGACGCTGACCACAATCTATTGGTTATGAACTGTAGATTAAAACTGAAGAAACTGCGAAAAGGTGGGAATTTAAGGAGATGGGACCTGGATAAACTGACTAAACCAGAGGTTGTACAGTGTTTCATGGAGAGCATAAGGGAACAATTGACAGAAATGGGGGAAAGAAGTAGAGTAGAAAAAGACTGGGTAGCTTTGAGAGATGAAAAAGTGAAGGCAGCACAGGATCACGTAGGGCTAGTAGAAATCCTTGGGAAACAGAAGAAACACATAATTTAATTGATGAAAGGAGAAAATATAAAAATGCAGTAAATGAAGCAGGCAAAAGGAATACAAACGTCTAAAAAATAAGATCGACAGGAAGTGAAAAATGGCTAAGCAGGGATGTCTAGAAGACAAATGTCAGGATATAGAGGCTTATCTCACGAGGGGTATGACAGATACTGCCTACAGGAAAATTAAAGAGACCTTTGGAGAGAAGAGAACCACTTGTATGAATATCAAGAGCTCAGATGGAAACCCAGTTCTAAGCAAAGAAGGGAAAGCAGAGAGGTGGAAGGAGTATATAGAGGGTCTATACAAGGGCGATGTACTTGAGGACAATATTATGGAAATGGAAGAGGATGTAGATGAAGATGAAATGGGAGATACGATACTGCGTGAAGAGTTTGACAGAGCACTGAAAGACCTGAGTCGAAACAAGGCCCCGGGTGTAGACACCATTCCATCAGAACTACTGACGGCCTTGGGAGAGCCAGCCCTGACAAAACTCTACCATCTGGTGAGCAATATGTATGAGACAGGGGAAATCCCCACAGACTTCAAGAAGAATATAATAATTCCAATCCCAAAGAAAGCAGGTGTTGACAGATGTGAAAATTAACGAACTATCAGTTTAATAAGTCACAGCTGCAAAATACTAACGCGAATTCTTTACAGACGAATGGAAAAACTGGTAGAAAACTGGGCATGAAAGGGAAGCAGTGGTTGGGAAGGGAATGAGACAGGGTTTTAGCCTCTCCCCGATGTTATTCAATCTGTATATTGAGCAAGAAGTAAAGGAAACAAAAGAAAAATTCGGAGTAGGCATTAAAATCCATGGAGAAGAAATAAAAACTTTTGAGGTTCGCCGATGACATTGTAATTCTGTCAGAGACAGCAAAGGACTCGGAAGAGCAGTTGAACGGAATGGACAGTGTCTTGAAAGGAGGATATAAGATGAACATCAACAAAAGCAAAACGAGAATAATGGAATGTAATCGAATTAAGTCGGGTGATGCTGAGGGAATTAGATTAGGAAATGACACACTTAAAGTAGTAAATTAGTTTTGCTATTTGGGGAGCAAAATAACTGATGATGATCGAAGTAGAGAAGATATAAAATGTAGACTGGCAATGGCAAGGAAAGCGTTTCTGAAGAAGAGAAATTTGTTAACATCGAGTATAGATTTGATTGTCAGGAAGTCTTTTCTGAAAGTATTTGTACGGAGTGTAGCCATGTATGGAAGTGAAACATGGACGATAAATAGTTTGGACAAGAAGAGAATAGAAGCTTTCGAAATGTGGTGCTACAGAAGAATGCTGAAGATTAGATGGGTGGATCACGTAACTAATGAGGAGGTATTGAATAGAATTGGGGAGAAGAGGAGTTTGTGGCAGAACTTGGCAAGAAGATGGGACCGGTTGGTAGGAGACGTTCTGAGGCATCAAGGGATCACAAATTTAGCATTGGAGGGCAGCGTGGAGGGTAAAAATCGTAGAGGGAGACCAAGAGATGAATACACTAAGCAGATTCAGAAGGATGCAGGTTTGTAGTAGGTACTGGGAGATGAAGAAACTTGCACAGGATAGGGTAGTATGGAGAGCTGCATCAAACCAGCCTCAGAACTGAAGACCACAGCAACAACACCTCACAGTTGCATTTTTTATTTTGACACACGTCACAGAATAAATCACACTGTCTTTATTCTTTGTGTAATTGAAGAATGATTCCAATACACCAAATGCATCACTGTCTATATCTACCAAACAGTCTGCTTTAACATCGTTAACTATCGTATGTATCACAGGATGGGTTTTCATTTCCTGATGTTTTTTCAATTCTGTTTCGGCAATCAGATCACTTTCAGTTCCGTTAAAGCTATCAACAGATATATTTTTCAGGCAGATATAGGCTCAATTTCACTACATTCGCAAAAATTATATTAAAAACTTGCCTAAATTTGGACAGATTTTCTCCGAGACCATACAACTTCTTAGCTACTCTAAATTTTTTTCTGTATGGCACGCCTGTGGTCACAACATTGAGAGGTGGCACGCCACTCTCTCACTTTAACTACACTGTCGGTCAGATTAATATTCATGTGTTAGGTCATGATCTCCATGTCCCGCAGCACTACATTTGGCATGTGTGGTTTATGACTTTTTTACATGAGGAAATTGTGGGCAGAATGTTCATATAACTGCATGTGTAGCCTATAGAGAACTTGTACACGAGGGGCTATAGTGCAGGCGACAGAGCACAGAGAGAAAGATGGATTGTGGGCCATAAATGTTGTGTACAACGACCTAGCTGTGCGAGTGATTTGTGGAAGCAGCTCTGTGAATTGTACCTGCAGAGAGACTTCGGGATGTGGCACTCCACTCTTCCCACTTAGGGTCTGAGCAGGAGGGCGCCTGTTCGCAAAACGTTTTACCTGGATCAGGCGAGAGACTGTTGGAAAGGCGGCCAGTTGGCGGAAAGTGGGTGGACGAAGCCAATTTAGAGAGACTGCTGTAATCTGAGCTTTTGAGCAAATGGTACGACGGTCAGAAAAGTACGAGCATTTTCATGTTAGAAGCTGGGACGATACGAGCAGAATGGCTGGTGACTGTGTTTAGTGGATGAAAGACTTTCACTCCTCTGATGCCAGTAAGTCGCCAGGTTCTTTTAGCGAGTGGCAAAAACATATATTTCATGCGCACGACTGTCTGGGAAGCTTAACAGACTTCTTTCAGAAATTGGAAATGGTCGACCGGCAAACATTAGATCTCTGTGTAAATGATGGACAATAGTCCCGTCTAGGTAGACATTTTTTGCCGAAACATGGCCATGCTTACCACGAGACCGACGCCTTCCTAGTCTAAAATCTTCTTTTTTCACACAAGAGTGATTCTGAGTCGCTGATTGGCTCCTCACAGGATATGAAAAGCAGCGGCTTCCTCCCCCAGCGTGGGAACCCTGGTGCTGTGTCTGGATTGGCTACCAGTTCAGCAGAACGGTCAAGATTGGCTCCTCACAGGATATGAAAAGCAGCGGCTTGCTCCCCCAGCGTGGGAACCCTGGTGCTGTGTCTGGAATGGCTACCAGTTCAGCAGAACAGTCAAGAGGGGAGATTCAATGGGTAGAGGATACTTTGATTTTTTTGTACAATGTAGAGGCGGGTTTTCCTGCTTATTCAGCTCCCAAACCGAGACTTGGTGGAACGTGATTGTGTGATTATGATTCTTTGCCTTCTTCGTCCTGCCGGCCGGAGTGGCCGAGCGGTTCTGGGTGCTACAGTCTGGAACCGCGCGAGCGCTACGGTCGCAGGTTCGAATCCTGCCTCGGGCATGGATGTGTGTGATGTCTTTAGGTTAGTTAGGTTTAAGTAGTTCTACCCACAGCAGTTGAGTCCCATAGTGCTCAGAGCCATTTGAACCATTTGAACCTTCTTCGTCTTCTAATCCTCCCCTGGTGGAGAACTTCAGGTCATTCTCTAGTTGGTGAGACTTGATGTCTGCAACTTGTGGTAGACTAAGAGCCAGAGGCTGTTTCCAGCTGTACCGACAGTAGAACTGCATATCATCTCCGACATATCATGTGTCATAATGGTGAACTTATTCGTCCTGAGTTGGCTGCCTGACGCTTGACAATTCCAGCACGAATCTTCGTGTCTGTGAGTCAAATTGGTTGACCAGACCAGTGAACGGGTGCACCTCACACGGAAATCTGCCAGGATTTCCGGGCTCTGACAGGGAAGTTTCTCACGTGTTAATAATCAGAACGCCAGTCCGCGTATTATCCATGCGCTCCATGAAATCAAGTAATTCTTCCATCTCTTCTGTGGGTCTATGAACTAAATCACACTGCAGGTACTCTGGCAAGCGCCTCTTCAAATTGGAAATGCCTGTAAGAATTCTTAGCTTCTTATCCAAATACACTAATTTCTACAGTTCGGCCTTACATATGCCTCACAAGCTTCCACGACCACTGTGATAATATGGCCGTTTTAGGAAGGAATTATGCAGTTGAATCTGTTTTCCTAATCTACAGTATTTATTCAACAGTAGTGTTTCACACGTGGAATAGTAGCAAAACGACGCCACATTCTGATTCCCTCATTTTTGCAGTATCGTCAAGCTGTCGCTTGACGAGCTTAATTTTTGCGTCGCCGGTCATTCCTTATGCAAAATAATCTTTACAAAACGCTTAAAGTCCACAATGTGGTACTTGTTCCCCTCGCTAAAAAACTTTAGTTTTGAGTTGGGGAGTAATGGCCTTCTTACTGCTCACCTCCCCCGCCGTCCCCCTTCGTTCATTGTTACTACGAAAAGTATTTTTAACTGAAGTTATCCCCTCCTCCATTATCTCTGCCTCTTTTTCCACAGCAGTAATCTGCCAGTTTCCAACTTTACAGTATCGAGTTCTGTTTTCATCCCTGTCAGGCACTATACCACCTGACCTACATTCTGGGAAATTCTACCAAGCGCAGATTATGGTTCTGTTCTCGTACTCTAGTTGCAAAGCACTGATTCTTTCCGTAAAAGATCTCTGTGCTGCAACTATGTGATCTGCCAGCTTATCGTCAACCTTAGATACTTGAGTACTAATTTCTTCTAGCAAAGCCTGACTTTTTTCAGATTTACCATTTATCCCATCAAATTTACCTTTAATCCTCTCATTTCGACCTTCACAGTTCATCAGATTTACTGTTTTCTCTGTTAGTTCTTGCATAATATATATAACGATGGGGCTTGACCATTCTCTTCCCGCACAGACATGCTCGGTCTCCCATGCTCACTTTCTACCTAATCATAACCACATATACTGGGTGACTGTCTAATACCGTCGGCTATGGCTAGCAATATGCGAATACTATTTGCACTCATCGTATTTCTGCGACCGTCGTCTGCTGCTGGTGTGAAGGCGACGACCACTAGTGATGGGTGGCCAACGCTGCGACGCGATAATTCCCCAAACCTCTGCCCCGCCATGATCAGCTGCCTCATGGTGTTACTGAAATGATCTCGGCGTCCGCAAGCATTGCGTGGCGAAAGAGAAAACAACATCGTGACTTTCTTCGTCAGAATTTCATTTGCTACACGCACCTTTTTTAACCTAATCTTCGGGGCTAGTAACAAAGAGTTTATGCCCTTCTTATGGAAATTATGTACTTTTTTAACTACTTTGATTGCTAATGTAGTACACTTACGTGAAACAGAAAGTATGAACATTCAGTACTGAAATTTGATGACACCAATATTTAGTCTGAATTAACTGCCCCTTGAACGTTAACGGTATGCATAAAAGTGCCACACCATGGGAAGATCTTTCCGCTGGTATCATCTAAAAACAGCGTAGCTATGAAAGAATTTAAATTATGGGCGACACTATGAAAAACTCAAATGAGTTAACCAAAATCGGCAAAACTCTGAAAACTTACCATCTAAGTGTTTTTCATAACGTGTGCTTATGTTCCACGACACAAGTTGAAATACTGTTTGTGAATCTGTTTTCCGTAATTACTTATACTGACTTTAATTAATAATTTGATTGAGACGACTCTCATTGGCTAATTATGTGCATAAATAAACATGTGAGTAGCACATTCGACGCAATTGGATGAATGCTAACGTATGATAGATCGATCTCCGCGGTGGCTTAATTAGTACAACTGTTATAACAGTTTGTGTAAAAGTCATTAAGGATTCCTTCTATATTTATTACACTTAAATAAATTACGACCATAGTCAGTCTATATACTAGGGCCTCACACACACACGGAAAATCGCTGGCGTTCAAAACGATGTGCAGAGTGTGTTTGCATGGTGTATCGGTCCAGCTATTCTTAAATCTCCTCAACTCGGTCTGCATGGTGAAGCAGACGCGGAGCGCTGCCGGTGAGTCGATAGCCGGCTTATTCAACACTGAAATAGATAAGCGCAAGACAGTTACAAGAATAGTGGAACAACCTTCTCTGAAAAAAAAAAATAGCAAAGACTTCCAAAACCAGAGTGGGAACTTCCTTACTTTTTTTTTGTTGGTTGTGACGCTAAACCCAATATCTTATCTGCGGTACTGGAATTATGTGCGTAACGAAATCGTCTGTTGAAAGACACCAATGCAAACTAAATCCAGAAAAGTGTAGTGAGATCATAGGGGACGCCAGAGAGCAGGAATTAGGGTAGTTGATATTTGTAGCAAAAGAGAATTCTGCATCCACAAACGAGGGGCCGGCTGTGGTGGCCGATCGGTTCTAGGCGCTTCAGTCCGGAATCACGCTGCTGCTACGGTCGCAGGTTGGAATCCTGCCTCGGGCGTGGGTGTGTGTGATATCATTAGGTTAGTTAGGTTTGAGTAGTTCTAAGTCTAGGGGACTGATGACCTCAGATGTTAAGTCCCATAGTGCTCAGAGCCATTTGAACCATTTTGTGAACAAGTGAGGTATGCACCGGCTGCTGAGGCAGCTTCTCCACCTGCCCCACGACATCCACCGGTCTACTCCTGTCACCTTCCGCCGGAAATAGGGAGACGATTCGGCAGAAGAATCGACTCTTGCGTGAGTGGCAACTCACGTGTCAGCCACCCACCAAAGCTCGACTAAATCGTATGCGCCGCGAGATCAAAGTGGCGGTCGAGGCCCATCGAAATAGGGAATGGGTAGATCAGGTGGCGACACTGGGTCCTGCAGATGGCAACTCATGGCGCGTGGCCAAATCATTCCTGCGACGTCAGCGGCACGTTCCGCCTATTCAAGTCGGGCGGGACGTCATTAGGCACCCAGATGAAAAGGCGAATGTGTTGGCGGACCACTTTGCGGCGTCTTTCATGTCTATGGAAGACGTTGTCGGCGTGGAACACATTCGCCTAGTCGAAGCACAACTGCCCATCTTCCTGGCTGACAGGGGAGATGGGGATGACATAGAACCGATTTTGGTGGTAGAAGTGGCCGCACAGTTGCGGTCACTCAGCCCTAAAAAGGCGGAAGGGGAGGACGGCATCGTCGGTATCCTCTTGCGTAAACTGTCGGCAGGGGCCTACCAGACTTTGACTGACATTTTTAACGCAGTTCTGCGCACGGGGATCTACCCTTCCGCGTGGAAACACGCGAAAGTGATAACAATCCCCAAGGCCAACAAGGATCCTCGTCTAGCGGCAAATTACCGCCCTGTCAGTCTTCTGCCGACGCTCTCGAAAGTGTTTGAGCGATTATACGCCAAACGGCTCCTGAGGCACGTCGAAACCGAACGTTTGCTTCCCGATGAGCAGTTCGGATTTCGCAAGGGTCACTCCACAGTGCATCAGCTCATATGACTTGTGGAGGAGGCCATGTGAGCCCTGGAGACCCGGGAATACCTTGGGGCGGTGATTCGGGATGTTTCTAGGGCTTTTGATTCCGTGTGGCATGACGGCCTCGTGTACAAACTTTTTGTACACGGGGTCCCGTCGTCGCACAGGGTGCTACTTAAGTCCTACCTGGAAAACCGAACGTTCCACGTGCACTTGGATGATGGAGTCTCTACACAACGAGCGATTCGGGCTGAGTGCCACAGGGGTCCGCATTAGGTCCCCTGCTGTACTCCCTTTACACCACCGATGCTCCGCGGGTGTCGCTGGCGCTTTATGCTGACGACAGTGAGCTACTTGTTCGGAGTATGAAGGTGATCGAAATGAAACGCCGTCTCCTGTTAGGGTGCGAAACATTAGGGACGTAGTCCACGAAGTGGCGGCTCAAATTTAATGCTGCCAAGAACCAAGCAGTAATCTTCACGAAAAGACTGCTACCACCAGATTTAGAGCCAGTCATGATCGCTGGAGGCCCCGTCCCATGGAGTAGAACCGCCAAATACCTCGGGGTTACCCTCGACCAGAGGCTAACATGGCGTCCCCACATTCAGAAGGTAAAGTGTAGAGCTTCAGGGCGTCTTCGTGCCCTGTACCCTCTGCTCAACCCGATGTCGACACTTCCTCCTCGCCATGGCATCACCATGTACCTAGCACTGGTTCGTCCAGTGCTGGAGTATGCTGCTGTGGTGTGGGAGAATGCTGCCGACATACACATTGCTGAGCTCCAGAGGGTGCAGAACCGAGCACTTCAGCTCGCCCTTCGACTGCCATGGCGTTATCCGACTGCCCAGTTGCACGAACAGGCTGAAATCCCACTTCTCAGGGGCCTTTTTCGTCAATCGGCGCGTAATTTCTATCAAGAGACCGAACGGTCTCAGAATAGGCTCATTCAGGCACTGGGCCATTCAATCCACCGCAGGCCAACGACACGTTGGCTTGATCTGTTGTGAGCCTAAAAAATCGTAACAGTCAATGGATGCATGCGTCCAACAGGGCAGTCCAACTCAGTCAGTTCTCTCTCACTTCCGAAACCACGCTTTGCAGGAATAGCACTTGCCGTTCACCCTTCCCACTCACGAGCTAAGGATTGCTCGTGAGGAAACGTGTAGTGTGTAGTGTAGCGCAGTTGGAAGAGACACTTTGCACCGAGTTATCAATCTGTCCTTGTCAGTCAAACACCTGTGTGCCCTCTGTCTCGGATGAAGTCAGAGGTCGGCATCTACCAAAAGTGTTTTCGGTAAAATAGGAAGTGAATTCGTGAGGACTGTACACCGTCCTGGATCGCTTAGATTTCACAGAAGTAACTGTTTGTGTGTAGCCCGTAATGTTGACATAACAACTTGGCAAGTGGCGAGATTATTTTCTACTTTTAAGGCGAGCAACTAACTTTTGGTGATTAGAAGTCACGTTAATAGTCCATTTTACTTTGAACTTCCCGTAGACGTCGCCTCTGAACTGTCAATAGTGCTGTTCCCGATAGGCGTATTGTTATTATCATTAGGGATATTATTATATTTTGTGAGTGTGAACTTTTACTGAATATATCAGTTACTTAAAACTGAAAACTTTTATTTATGGTAACAGGTCCTGATCCCGCTGAATAAATAGCAAGTAGGAACATTTTCTTTCAGTGAGCACAAAGGGTAATAAGGACTTGCAGACTGGAAATTACGATCACTATGTTCTCCATCGCTTTGTGGCTGACCGCAAAAATAATTTTCAGGCTTTTGTAAACGGCGAAGGTAGGTCTAAGGCACACACAAACAATTAAAGTGCCTACTATAACAGAAAACAACGACCATAATGAGGATTTATCCGCTGCCCCATATATGAAGCATTGGCCGGGAAACTGGACTGTGAAATTGGTTGGTGCAAAACAGGGAACTCAATATGCCGAAACCAGTGCGAGAACAGTGTTTGCTGGCGAATGTGGAAGCTAAATTGTGAATGTTAGCCATAGCAATCTTGAACGTGACCGAAGGAGGTAAGGAAACGACACAAGAAGGTGGTACATCTTCAAGGAACTGTGTGGACCTGCAAATTATCTGCAAGGTACTATGGTCCTCCCCCCTCCCTACCTGGAGCTACTGCACAACTGCAGTAGGTGATACCCGCCACCATCATCACCGCCATAGCTGCTGCTGCCTGGATTACGTTCGCTGGTACACTGTAAATGTTACTGCCAAGTTAGAACCATTATCTGATGATGATGTAATTGAAGCTAAAGTCAAAAAAGAAAAACTAAAATCAACAGAGTCATCAGATAATGAAACTGAATTCAATATTTCTGAAATTCAGCCAAGTCAGGGAATGCAAGAAACTCCTTTGAAACCGGTTGAAATGCCAAGTGACAAGGTAAGGGCACCATATCGGATTCAATTACTGTTTTCTAAACTTGAATCGGATCATAAAAATTCAACAATAAGACTGAATCTGGTAGTCAAGAACAAAAGGATGAAATTACCTCAAAACTCAATAGTTTCAATTATAAATTTGTTTCAAACCACCATGACCTGCAAGTCAAAGTAGGGCAAAAGCTAACTAAACTGCACAGTATTTTCAACACCGAAATTGGTGAAGTTCGTAAATATTTCAAAGACTCAAATGACCGTGTGGAAGGGAGGTTGTGAAAAATATTAGGCAATGAATCCAGACGCTGATCTAGTCGCTTTGAAGAAGCCACTAACAAAGTAAATGCTTATCAGAAGGATATTAAGAAAGTAAAATCTGACTATGTGAAATGATGAGAAGATGTTGACAAAAATTTGTGACAGAATGCAGGCAGTAGAACTACAAGCAGAAGAATTAAATAATAGTATTACTGACAGAGAAAACAGAGTAACGTCGGGTAGCTCTTGCAATACTTCTGTACAGCGTGTTGCTTCAATTGACGCAGCTTTTATCGGATGTCGTCAATTTTTACATTTTTATCCAGACAAACAAATTCACCCGTTAGAGTTCTGGAATGATTTTGAGGATATTTTAGCAGATGCATGGTCAGAATGTGAGGAAATTTCTTTTGTAAGAAGTCATTTGTCAGGAGATCCTATGCGATGGTCAGCTGACATAATGATTAGATGCAAAACTCTTTCTGTATTTAAAACTGCATTTCCCAAAGAATATTGGTCACACAACAAAGAAATCGATGTTCTGAGTGAATTTTGGAGTGGCAAAAAGTTTACTCCACGTCGTTATTCAGTTACAGAGTTCTCTAGAAAGTAGGTTTCAAAGCTGTCACATCTAACAGAAAAGATAAAACCGGAAATGATGATAATGGGAGTAGAAGGTAAGCTGCCATGGTGTTGGCAGAAAAGAGTCTTTCCGCACTTAGAGATAGCGTGGATAAGTTTACTGAGTATCTGGAGCGAATGGAGAGAGTAACTGCTGTAGACGAGCAGATGATGTATAATAATAGGTCCTCTGACAGTCATACAAGCAACCGAAATAGTGACAGTGGGAACATGAATGTTAATAGTATGGAAGTTCAGTATACACGATCTAATTATCGTGGTCAAGACAGTGGTAGAGGAAGAGACCGCGCATTCGTAGAGATTATTATAACGAAGGCAGAAATATAAATAATGTACCGTTGAGCCAAGACGGAGAGCAAAATGCTATTCGATCGGATTCTGAATCGAATGAACACAATAGGCCGCGTGGGGGAAACTAAGTCCCGTCTGTGAGGAAACTGGCATTCACCAGGCGGAAACAGTAACACATTCAGTAAGAAAAACACAGACCACAGTCAGTCAGCACATGCAAATCGATAACAGGAATGATGAAATAGGAACAGACGGTACTGGTAATATGCTAACCCACTCTCATTATCTAGTTGACAGCATTTTCGACACATTAGAAGAATGGGACAAGAAGGAAAAAGAAGACGCTACAGATAATAGGGAAGAACAAATTAACTGGTTTAAATCAGATGAGGACGAAGATGAAGTAAAGGCTTGCATCTTCGACGAATGGCAGTCTAAGGGCTAAAGTATCGGTAGAGGAAGCAGAGTCAGTTTTGCAAGATTCTGAGGAGGTGGTGTTGTTAGATGAAGGAGGTAGCAATAATAATGAGGTCAGGAACCTATCAGCTGTATTGACTGTGCCACAGACTGTAAAATCAGACGACATTGTTATAGATAGCAGTGTTGCGCAGGGACGCAGTTGTTTAGAGGTAGAGAACAGTTTAGCTGATATGCAGCAAACGAAAGTAGAGGAAGTCGTCAAGTGCTTTGATTTAAAATTGGTGGACAGTTTGGAAAAGACAGCTGCGAATGTGGAGGTTGATGACCCCGTGAGTATAAGCACAAATGTACTTGCAACTGAACAAAATTACTTTAGCTGGAGCAGTCTGAAATAGATTTATTAGAAGACTTTCATGACGAACCGATTCAAACTAGAATAACTCATCCTATTATAAAAAACTAACATATCAGGAGTAACAGTGCGTTGTCTTCGTGATAGTGGTAGTGAAACAAGTGTTTTGTCTGAGCATTCTTTGATTATGTTTCTAATAATAATGAGTTTACCGAGCGAGGTGGCGCACTGGTTAGCACACTGGACTTGCGTTCGCGAGGACGATGGTTCAACTCCGCGTCCAGCCATCGTGATTTAGGTTTTCCGTGATGTCCCTGAAATTGCCTCAGGCAAATGCTGGGATGGTTCCTTTGACAGAGCACGGCCGACGTTCTTCCCATCCTTCCCTTATCCGATGAGACCGATGACCTCGCTGTTTGGCCTCTTCCCTCAAAATCAAGCATCAATCTCAATAATGAGTTAACTGTCATGAAGTAAGTGGTTTAAGAATAATAGGCGCTACTGGAAAAGTTTCTAATCCAGTACAGCACGAAGCTTTGGTAACAGTTGGTACAGGTAACATAATAACAGATCATCCTTGCGTAATCGTGTTCGGTTTAAGTGTTGAAATGTTGATTGCTACTGACCTTTTAACGAACTACAAGGAGAGACTGACTTTTATCAGAACCACATAGTATTGACTTTACCAGATTCTCGAGTGATTACAGAGCCCTTCATTGGAAATGGTGGCCCACATCTCGTGGTCGTGTGGTAGCGTTCTCGCTTCCCACGCCCGGATTCCCGGGTTCGATCCCCGGCGGGGTGAGGGATTTTCTCTGCCTCGTGATGGCTGGGTGTTGTGTGCTGTCCTTAGGTTAGTTAGGTTTAAGTAGTTCTACGTTCTAGGGGACTGATGACCATAGATGTTAAGTCCCATAGTGCTCAGAGCCATTTGAACCATTTTTTTTGGAAATGGTGTGGCCAGTAACAATGAAGTATTGGAACTGCCTATTAGAGTAGTGAGAAATAAGGGATATTTACAGTACGATACTGAGTTTTGGAATAATGCGCAAGATGATAATGTGGAAGAAAACTATATCCTGGAAGAAATAGAGGCTAAGTTACAGTCCTACCTTCCAAACTTCACAGAAGCTCTCCTGTGAAATTTGCAGGAGAGCTTCTGTTAAGTTTGTAAGGTAGGAGACGAGGTATTGGTGGAAGTAAAGCTGTGAGGACGGGTCATGAGTCGCGCTTGGGTAGCTCATTTGGTAGAGCACTTGCCAGCAAAAGGCAAAGGTCCCAAGTTCAAGGCTCGGCCCGGCACACAGTTTTAATCTGCCAGAAAGTTTCATATCAGCACACACTCCACTGCAGAGTGAAAATTTCATTTTGTAGGAATTTTATTTTGAAGAAAGAGGATAGATTCAGCAGATTGGAAGCTATGTTTTCCATCCCAACATGTGGATATGCTTGAAGATTACGCGTATATACGATATGGCCATTATGGAGTCAAGAAATGCATTGCTAAATTAAGTGAGATGGGGATTTTTGACATCATGCATTGTAGAACAGCAAGATGGCTAGCATCTTGTGTTGTTTGTCAGAAGGTACGTGTAGTAAATGGTATAGTGCAAGGAGACATGCATAATGGAGAACCAAATGAACTCCTGGAATTAATTACAACCGATCTTTTCAGCTGCCTTCTAACATCGAAGGGAGTGTAGTGACTGACGGTTTTAGCAAGTATGTCAAACCATATCCAATAAAGAGAGCTAATGCCAAAACGCTGGTAAACAAGCTGGAGAAGGACTAGTTTGTAACGATTGGCAGGCCTAATAGTTTGTTATCGGATAATTGACCGCAATTTGTAGCTAAAAAATTTAAAGCAAGTCTATAAAAGGCCGGAGTTCACCATCTAACGATCTCGGCGTATTTTCCACAGGGAAATATGAGCGAGAGGGTTATGCGCGAGTTAAATAGACTGTGTAGAACTTATTGTGCCAGGAAGCATTCAACTTGGGCCGATCATATCAAAAACTTTGAAGAAATCATCAACAACCTTAAACATGATACACTCCACGTGAACTAGTACTTAACCAGGGGCCTCATAATATCCTTTCAAACATTGTTGATTTTCCAGTTCTAACTCAGAGCTGTATAGATGAAAAGAAAGCACAGGCTTGGGCAAACATACGCAAAAGAGCGTTGGACAGAAAAAAACGGCATAACGCGAAACTTTCCCCCACTAGTTTTAAGACTGGTGAACTAGTGTGTCAAAACTAAAGAAAAAGCTAAGACAGTTTTAGCGGCAACAAAGAAGTTTATGCATATTTATAAAGGACCATTCAGGATAATAGGTAAGCCTCATGCAAACGCATGCCAATTAGAATACCAAAAAAGTAAGCGCGAACTAGGTTTACGAAACATTGTAGATCCGAAGCCTTTAAAACTGACAGTAATTAGATTTCCTAGAGAGTCTGCCACTCTTTGGCAGATACGCAGTTCGGTGTACTGTGTGGTCCCAGATGCATGAAACTTTATTTATCTTTCAAGTTTCATTCTCTTCTTATTCATTCTATAGTAAATAAGGAATATATGCCTTCATGTTGTACATATGTTGTTAGTTTGTAAAGTCTTACTCGCTAGTAAGATTGATTCCCAAAAATGACTATACCCGAATGGTGATTTTTAAGAAAATTTGAGAGGTAGTTTGCAATATTAAATTGTAAATGTTAAAATAACAATGGGTAACTTACGAGCGCCAGTGACAGAAATATAATGATTGAAGTTAACAAATAATAAATAAGATCCACAAAAAGGATTAGTAACAACAAAATGCAGATACTTTGCTTTAAGAGAAGTAGTTGAAGCTGAACATTTCTAAATACTGAAAGAATAAAATCTGTATAAATTAATAATTTTCATGTAGGATGTAAGGTTATCTGTAGGTAAGAGAGAGTAGTAATATGGTGCCAATAGAGGCTAGCCAAAGCGTTTTGAGAGTAAGAGAGAAGTGTGAGAGTTGTGTGCGGTTGTATAAATAATGTCAGTAGGCTGGCGAAGATAAAAGGGAGAAAGAAGCCCTTAATTATGTAGGAAAATGAATTATATGGATAAATGAAAATAGGGAAAAATAGAGAAATGAAGTCTGTAGGCTGACGTATATGATAAAATGGTGGAAAATTTGTGTGTGATTCCCTCACATCTCGTAAAAAAGGTTTGAGAAACGCGTAATTTTGCTTAAGGCAGATGGTCAATTGACAGATAAATATTGATACATACGGACAACAACACAGATAAGCGAATGTGTTAAGAAATGAAGACTGTAGAGTATTGGCATGTTATAAGAAAAACAGCTTTTTATTATGTGTGTAAAAAAGCAAAGTAACTGCTGTCGAGCAAATGACTTCCTTAGCAGACTAATCCGTAAGATAATTGAGCCACATGAAGATAGAACTTACAAATGTTGCTCGATTTTCTAGGTAAAGCAACAGCTAAGGTAATGAAGTAAATAGCAAAGTAGCCCAAAATGTAACTGTTTTAAAAACCCACGTTGACTTTCAGAGCGTAATAACTATGGTAAACAAAAAAAAAATTCAAAGTTAGTGATTCAAGCCTGATAATGAAGTAACTAGCGAGAGTGAATTAGAGTAACGTCACGATATTTATTTTCAAAAAGTTAATATTAGTTTTCCAGGTAATAAATTTTAAAAAGAAAAATTCTTTCTGGTAACTTCTTAGTTGTTGGCTTACAATATAAAAGGAAAATAGAGTACAGAATGTGTTTTGTCCTCCCTTAGATATAAGCTGAGAACGGAAGCTTAGGCTATGTTATCTATTTCTCAGGAATATGTAGGCTCCATGAGAGGCAGCCTTCAAGATGTACTTGAGAAGGAAGCGAGGACACCTATTGCAGTGACTTCTCCCCTTTCCCTTTCTGTAATGGTGTCGAGAAGGACATCAACTACAGTGACTTCCCACCCTCTACCTTAAATGTTTTAGTGAAAGTGATTCATAAGGACACACACCACAGTGCCTACGGTTGTGGTCAAATGAGTGAGTACCGACAGGCTATGTGAGAATGAAATGTTTTTGTGTGTTTCTCTTTCAGGTAAAGGCTGAAAATTCTAAATCACAAAATTAATGTTGTGATAATCGAAAACTTTACTTCATGTTTCTATTTTATTTTATGTACACGATTTGTAAGAAATCAACAATATTGGCGTTTTGCCCTTAAAGAGCACACTTAGACTAAACTACATGGCCAATTCCTTTTGTTGCCTTCTTTGCTGCCCAAACTTCCCTCATTCGCTCGTTGTCTTTCTGTTTCCGGTCCTCTGTCCATGCTTCTTGTCGGCTTCGTGCCTTCGACTTCAACTTGGTTGCCTTTTTGGTTGCCCATATTTCTTTCATCTACCTGCTGTAATCTTGTTTGCGTTCTTCGGTCTATTTTACCACTGTTCGTTTGTCACAGTGTATCTCATGTAGTTTACTTTTCTTAATGAAGTTTCTGAATTTTATTCTGTCATTTATTGTGACTGGTGTGATGTTGAAATGGTTCAGGTCGTTTTTACCTCTGCCACCCATTTGTTGTTTCTGTTGGTTACCCAGTCAAAGATCTGTTTGGTCAGTCTGTGTGATGGCGTTCTGTATAGGTGTCCATAGAATTGTAGTCTGCGTTTTCTAATCTTTTCTGTGATTGTCTCCGTATGTTTGTATAGTTCCTCTGTAGGTTTCTTGATCCATATTCCATTGTTGTTAGTTGCGCCAAATATTTTCCTAAATATTTTCCGTTCTACTTTTTCTGGTTGTCTGATACGTGTATGCCCTAGGATTAGTGTGGTCTCTGCTGCATACACTGCTTCGGGTAACACCACCAAGTCGTAGTGGAGTAATTTGGCTTTTTGTGAGATAGACTTCTTGTTGTAATGATTCCACACTACTTTTTACGCCTTGTACAGTTCAGTTTTTCTTTCTTCGTTTGAGTTTCTGTTATGTCCGCTTATTTGTACTGTTTCACCGAGGTATTTGAAGTTGGCCGTTTTGTAAATCGTGCCGTACTTTGTGTTCAGAGATGAGAGTTTATTTGTGCTCAAAAACTGTGTCTTTTCGTAAGAGATCTGTAGTCCAGTTTTGGAAGCGATTTCGTGTAGTTTTTCAATAGCTTCTTTTGTTTCGTTTATACCTTTCGTGACAATCGCCAAATCGTCTGCAAAAGCCAGGCATTTAATATATAGGTTTCCTAAGGTTATCCCCTGTTGTGATATATCCCATTCTTTTATCACCTTATCTAACACTAGAATGAAAAGGAGAGGTGAGAGACCATCGCCTTGTCGGACACCTGTGCGAATTTCAAAGGGCTCTGGTAGTTCCCCACAGAACTTTGCTTTGGAGGTCGTGTTGGTCAAGGCTTGCTCTATGATAGTCCGTGTTTTGTTGTCTACAGAGTTTTCCGGTCGATAGAGTCGTACGCCTTTTTGAAGCCGACAAAGCTCCTGTTTGTGTTGTAAAATCATTTTCAGGTTCCAAATTTCTTCCACACAAGACCGCCCTTTACGGAAGCCTGCTTGGTATTCCCTTATCAAGAGGTCGGTCTGGCATTCTAGTCTGTATAGTAAAGCTTTAGAGAAGAACTTGTATATGATAGGTAGTAGGGATATTCCTCTGTAGTTGTTCGGGTCAGTCTTGTCACCATTTCTGTGTAGTGGGTGTATCAGGGCAGTTTTCCAGTCGTCAGGAATTTTCAAGGTTTCGCAGATATCTTCCAAGATCCTGTGGATGTCTTTGGGTAGTTGTGGGTCTTGTAACTTCCAGATTTCCGCGACGATGCCGTCTTCTCCTGGTGCTCTACGTTTCTTGAGTAATTTGATTATTGCTTTAACTACTTCTAGAGTTGGAGGTTCAGTATCTGGATTGTAAGTGCTCGTTTCTGTCATTAGTTTTTCCGTAGTGGGTTCCGTGTTGAAGAGTTTTTCTAAGTACTTTGCCAGAATGTCACAACTGCTTTTGGTATTGGCTTCTAGGGTTCCATCCGGTCTTCTGAAGCACAAGTTGGGTAGTTGATATCCAGTCATATTTTCTCTGAACGTTCTGTAGAAGTCTCTTGTATTGTACTTCGTGAATTTCGATTCGATCTCCGTCAGTCGCCGTTTATCATTCTGTCGTTTTTCACTGCGAATGATTTTGCTTGGTTGTTTCTGTGTTTTCAGGACGTTCATCCAATTCTCTGGGGATTTATGGCTACTAAATTTTTTCCATGCACTGATTCGTTGGTCAATAGCTTGGTCACATGTATGGTTCCATCGAGATGCAATTTTTCGCATGCCCAGGTGTTCCTTCAGAGAGCGAAGCACAGTCGTGTGCGCTAATCCGGTTTCGTGGGGGAGCTCACGAATCGTATGGCGTCGATCACTGTCCACTAACGCAGCAACAGCATGCACTTCGTCTTCAGAGACGCTAGGACGACCTGCCCGATGCATGTCTGCCACAGTTTTCCGACCTTCGTTGAAGGCTTTTACCCAACGTGCCACTGTTCTGTACGGCAATGCCGATTCCCGCACGCCTCTTGAAGACCTTGATGACACTGTCGTGCTCTACGACTTCTGGCACATTCAATTTTGATCCAACTCCGTTGTTCCTGGTTCGAAAACGTAGTGACGCCGTTACGTTAGACCGCTCGCTCTCAAGTGACTGTGTTTCCCTCGATTATGCGCACGCCGGTGACGTGGGACGGGAGAGTCCATTTGCTCTGAGGTAAGGTAGGTATGTCAACAACGTGTGCTATCAGCGACAATAGTAGATTCCATTGCATAGTGTCTCCACAGCAGTGTTGCCACTATTTAAGTTCCAACCCTCGTATTTAATTGTGCTCGGAAATAATTTTTTTCTCAAAAATAAGTAAGGTTGATGAGGCGAAACAAGAGCTGTATCACTGTACAGAGGCAAGTGTGCTGGGGCTTACTCCAGTTCACTGCTACCTGCGCCACGTCAAATTAACGCGCCTGTGCTTAACATACAAAGGACTGCACCATAATCTAAGAGTCAAATTTAAATTAAAATAACCTTTCCAAAATTTATCAGCTTTTGCTTCAATTTATTGATGCTAATGTTCTAAGGTCTCAGAACGATTAAAGGAATATGTTACACAAAATATCGAACTGAAGGAAAAAATAAATGGTGCTAAACAATAAAAATTGCGAGCTAATAATTTATCAGAACATGCAAATGTATGTCACAATTAAATCTTACAAGTCTCAACTTGATCAGAGAAATATTTTGATCACAATTGGCGTTTTTAAGAAAATTTGAAGGCACTAATTTCGTATGTAACCCCAGTTACATTTAAAAAACCTATATATGTGACACCAATAAGCTAACTCTATTAGTTTTCAAGTTATTTACTAAAAAGCAAATTTGAAACGAAAACGTGCTGTTTCATGATAGGTTAAGTATCATTTGTATTTGTAATAGAAAGTTACATTTACAGTATTCGATTACATTCATGCTTCTATGCAGATGCACCAAGTTTCAAGACTGTGTTGTAAGCAACTGCGGTTACAAATAATCTTAAAGAGGCATTTCAGAGGTCACGCTCTACTACCGGTTCCATTCTGAAATTTCTAGCCGGCGAGGTTTAGATGCAGTTGAGCTAAACTTTTTTCAGTAACTAAAGCAAACGTAACTCCATTTATATAAAAATTAAGAAGATTATAAATTGTGGCTCCGTAAACTTTCCGGGCGTAGTATATACACCAAAAAAAGTTTTGCATCACCTAGGTTCCGAGATTTCCGGAACCTGTACAGAAAATTGGAATACAGGACACATGCAGTTCTACGTAAACTGCAAGTCTTTCTTGATGAAGAACTAGCAGTGCCTACCACCGTTCTCTCTTAAAGTATATCTCAGTTATCAAGCAGTGAATTTTATGGATACACACCGCTCCGGTGCACTTAGTTTCGTTAAGAGGAAAGTTCATCGAAGATACATCTATAAAAAACGTAACAATGTCCGCGTGATTGATGCAAATAAAACGGTCCCTATGCAGACTTCAGCCATCTACCTGTCAAATATCGCAGCCAACAGTATAGATGTATAAAGGAAAGTTTTACCTGTTCCGTATACAATACACTTAGATATGACAACGAGTTCACTATTGTTAATAGTTTTCGTAAATTATTTTCTAATACACGTCGGGAATATTATTATAAGAACAACCCTGTACTGTACTTTTTCATACACGGCCATTGAATGAGTGTACAAGTTTCCGGAATGTTAAATCCAAACGTTCCTCAGGTTGCATATTTCCCCAAATATTCGACCGTTTCGGAGTTGCGTGCTGAATAGCTGCGAGGGTATACTGAAATGTTTCCATGTTCATCCTGCAGAAGTCAAAAAAATTTTCCCGTGCCCATCTTCAGTTCTTCATGTAGGCGAAGAAATTCTCCTAGTCTGCTTCGTTTGGCTAGTATAGGACCGACCTAAAACATCCTTCGCTTAAGCTTGGTTCTTTTGCCCTTGGGGTATGCACTTTCTGGCAAGTAAAGATTACTGTCCGTTGTCCAGTCAAGTTGTTTTGTTGTCTCACGACTGGCTGGCGGACGGTCGTTGTGACGTATAATTATATATATATATATATATATATATATATATATATATATATATATATATATATATATCACCATCTACCCTGCTTTACAGAGCAGACTAGCTTCCGAAACCCAGGTTCTATGAAGAGTTATAGACGTCACGCCATTCAGCACCTAGTAGTAGTTTCACTGTCCTTCTACCTCTTTCCATTTGCAGCCCATATCTTTGCTAGGGTGATCCCCCGTCCGTGTCTGCTCCGCTTACATACTTTTGTTGCCGCCTCACGTGCCCGCAGCCCACCAGGCGCTGTGGGCAGTGGTCACAACATTTTGGCTTATGAGTGCATTTCAAGAATATTTGTAATTTGTGGTGGACAACACCTTTCTGATGGAGCACAATTATACGTGAATAATTAATATCTTTGACCGTGGAGGCATTGTTTAATATTACATCAGAGATATGTATATGCGCACACTTTTGCGTATTAGGTATTAGGTGTTATGTTTTAGGCCTTGCCCGTTAGGTATTTGCTAGTAGCCATTTGACGTTAGGAATCAGGCGTTAGGTGCCACGTTTAGGTGTTGGCCTGGACGTCCATTGGAGCCGTATTTGTCCGACTAACAGGTTGTACATATGGTTGTATGACTATGCCCGACCGTTGAACTCTTGCACTGCAGCCGAGTAACATTCGACACACAATGTAACATCATAGATTAGGGGTCGACCTGCGACAGCAATCGCACAACTTGCGTACAGGCCGCTAGACGCCGCCGCGAGCTCTAAGAGTGCATTGCGATTGCAGGCGCGCGTGCTGCGTACGGGCCGCGAGGTGCCGCCACTAGCGCAACCGTATAGAAGTGCCGACGGAGTTCGGCCAGCTCTCATTTTGTTTGGCATCTCATTTTTGTCTATTCTCTTACTTGCTTAGTTGCTTAGCTCTTATTCGTTTATGGCTCATGTTATTGTGATCTCTTTCAGCCATTCTGATTGTTTTGATTTACTCCCAATTGAGAAGTGCTCATTTTGCCATTTCACTTTTGCATATTTCTCATTTTGCTAATAATATGCTCCTTAGCTTTTTACAGTTTAATTGATTAACATAGTCTCATGTACTGTGTGTTCATTTCAGCCTGTTCATATTTTGATGTTCTTTAAATACTGTAATAATTATCGGAAGCATTTCCTCCCTTAAACTCGTGTAAAGTATTCTCGATGTAGAATTTGTTCTGTGACACAGGTGTAAGGTTTTGAATATAAATTATATACGAAACTGTGCTTTAAAAGGAATTTATTTTGTCAGTTTGTACTACATCAGACGACAATTTTGTGATACGAGGGAGAAATTTGAAGGGCGAACCCATGGAAATAGTCTTAAGAGATCCCCTTAAAAAAAAAAAAAAATTATGTGACACTGAAAGATGTGACACTGTAGGCGCCGAATATATATATATATATATATATATATATATATATATATATATATATGCAAAATGCCAAAATGAGCACTTCTCAATTGGGAGTAAATCAAAACAATCAGAATGGCTGAAAGAGATCACAATAACATGAGCCATAAACGAATAAGAGCTAAGCAACTAAGCAAGTAAGAGAATAGACAAAAATGAGATGCCAAACAAAATGAGAGCTGGCCGAACTCCGTCGGCACTTCTATACGGTTGCGCTAGTGGCGGCACCTCGCGGCCCGTACGCAGCACGCGCGCCTGCAATCGCAATGCATCTTAGAGCTCGCGGCGGCGTCTAGCGGCCTGTACGCAAGTTGTGCGATTGCTGTCGCAGGTCGACCCCTAATCTATGATGTTACATTGTGTGTCGAATGTTACTCGGCTGCAGTGCAAGAGTTCAACGGTCGGGCATAGTCATACAACCATATGTACAACCTGTTAGTCGGACAAATACGGCTCCAATGGACGTCCAGGCCAACACCTAAACGTGGCACCTAACGCCTGATTCCTAACGTCAAATGGCTACTAGCAAATACCTAACGGGCAAGGCCTAAAACATAACACCTAATACCTAATACGCAAAAGTGTGCGCATATACATATCTCTGATGTAATGTTAAACAATGCCTCCACGGTCAAAGATATTAATTATTCACGTATAATTGTGCTCCATCAGAAAGGTGTTGTCCACCACAAATTACAAATATTATTGAAATGCACTGATAAGCCAAAATGTTGTGACCAATGCCCACAGCGCCTGGTGGGGCTGCGGGCACGTGAGGCGGCAACAAAAGTATGTAAACACAGCAGACACGGACGGGGGATCACCCTAGCAAAGATATGGGCTGCAAATGGGGAAATCCATTGAGATAAGCGACTCTGACAAAGGACCTTTTATTATCACGCAGAACTTGTGAACGAGTATTTCGAAAATGGCGAAGCCGGTCGAACGCTCATGTGCTACTGTCGTGAGCATCTACGGAAAGAGGTAGAAGGACAGTGAAACTACTACTAGGTGCTAAATGGCGTGACGTCTATAACTCTTCATAGAACCTGGGTTTCGGAAACTAGTCTGCTCTGTAAAATAGGGTAGATGGTGATCTGTGGCATCTCTGCCGAAAGAGCACAATGCCGGTGCACGCACAACTGTTTCAGAGCACACCGTTCATTGAAAATTGTTGAACATGGAGCTCTGCAGCAGACCACCCCTACGTGTTCACATGTTGACCCAACGACATCGTCAGTTACGACTGCAGTGGGAGCGGGACCATCGGGATTCGACCGTCGATCAATAGAAACGTGTCTGCTCTTGGGGTGGATCACATTTTTTCGACACTAGGTCGCCGGTCGTATTTACAAACACCGCCATCGAGATGAAAGATGACTCGAAACGTTCAATGCTCACTCAGGCTGGTGGGAACAGAATTACGATATGGGAGACATTCTCCTGCGCTTGCATGGGACCTGTGGTAGTAATTGAAGACAAGCTGACAGCTACGAACCACCTGTTATCTCTTCATGTTTAATGTCTTCCCCGACCGCGATGTCATTTTTCAGCTGTTTAACTGTCCATATCTCGGAGCCAGAATCGTACTACAGTGGTCTGAGGAGAACTGATATCTCAGCGACCGAATTCGCCTGATGTAAATCCTATGAAACCCATCTGGGTCGTTATCGGGCGCTATCAACGCGTACGCAAATCAGCGGCCCGTAATCTACGCGAATTACATGACCAGTGCTTAGACATCTAATGCCACATAACTCCACAAACCTACCAAGAGACTGCCAGATCCCTGGCGTGCAAAATCACTGATGCATTTCCTCCAAAGACAGACAAAGAAGCTATTAAGGAGGTAATCATAATGTTTTGGCTCATCAGTGTAAAACGACAACTACAACTGCAGTTGACGAATGTGCCTTCTGGCATACCGTTTGGCTCCGTTCAGCATCTCTGCAGATCACTGAAGGAAATCCCCCCTGGTCTGAAAATGATGTGTACAGATTGAAACCAGTCACCACTAATAAATTATCTTCTATTTGGCGATCATGACTGATTTTTTCGTTATAACTGAATTTAGGTAGCTGTTTTACAAATATGTTGTCAACACCATCATTACCCTCTTTAATATTACGTAAAAGTAAAGTATGTACGCGTACAATGTGACACAACATCAGTCTTATGCCACAAATAATGCATGTCTTTGAGTTTCAGGGAAATAATAAATATCTCTGACTATCAAATGGAGCTTACGTAATTTTATTGCGTATCTGGTGCATAATTTTAATACTACACTCTGACTGAGTGTGAGGGGTATAAAGCATATAGTTGCTCTATTACCATCATCTTGGATTTTTAATACTGTGGTAATATTGACTGGAGATGGGGCGGGGGGGGGGGGGGAAGAGGGGATGTGTTTTAATTTATATTAGTATAGTTGCGTTAGTTCCACCATCTCGAAATTGATTTTGATTGTCGCTGCGCTGTGATTAACTGGACATAAGGAGGGGAGGAGGTTATTAATTTGTCACCAACAGAATTGGGCTATTTTTGCCATCTTGGATCTTTAGTTGGTTGTTTCTTTGGCTGGAGATAAGGATGGGAGATGGAAAGAGGCATAGCTTTTTACTGATAAGGATGATATCATCGATAAGAGTGATGTCATGAGTTCAAGGTCACTGATGTCATCATGAATGATGTCACTGAAAAGAATGATGACGTCACTACGGGCATACTGGACACTTTGCGCTTTTCAAGATCTTTTGACCGAAATGTGTCCTAACTCTTTGAGATCTGAGAGAAAACTATATGTAGAAACTGATGAATTTTCAATGCTTTGCTAAAAAAATTAGCGAATACTGGAAAACACAATAGAATATATATATTTAAATTTTCCCAGAAAGTTTGGCCCCACACATGTGTGTGTGTTAGGGTTAATCCGTAATAACTTGTCAGAAATAAGTAACTCAAATTTCAAATATAGAAAAAGTGTACTTCATGAAAGAAATCACCATAATGATACAATGTAAACTCTAAATGAATTTGTAGAATCAAAATACATTTTCAAAATTTGAGACATCATTTTCTCTCAAGAGGAAACTCCCACTTGCTATGAAACAAATTGTAAATTAATATTTACACGCTACAGAGTTATCACCTCTGTGTGTGGTATGTTACAAAACATTCTGAATTTTTTGAAAGGCACAAATACACATTACATTAGGTACACCGTGTTCTTGTTCGCTTTGTACAGCCTGCATTTCTACAACATCTTTCAGTAGATAAGTCATCAACTGTGGGCCAGTGTGCGTATTCATTGAGCCTTCTGTCCAAAGAAGGCTGATCAGCAGGTCGGTATTTTTTCTTAGGAACCTGCGCTGCATCATTATCAGCGTTTTCTGTGGAGGGTCTTCGTTTAGCAGAGAACAAAAGTGATTCTCTAAGAGCCAATCTGAAACCAAAAACATCTAGTTTATCCCTCGCAGGTACTCCAGCAACTTGACAAGCTTCCTTGTATTCTGTCCAGCAATTAACGCAAGCAGGGACTATGAGACGAATTATGAGTTTCAGAGTCCATTTCCTTATTTTTATAAATATTCTGTAGGCTTCCATCATCTGATCGCAAATGTCAACTCCTCTCATGCTCATATTACACTATGTAACAACTGACGGACAAGGAACATTGACATACACTTTGTTCTTTTTGCTCCACCGTTCTACATTTGTAACTAGTGATTACATCCAAAACAGTTTGACCGCAGTGCCACTGCTTTTGTGTCTTTCCAGTGATTGTCGACAGCATTGTTATCGTCCCTGCAGACTTCTTCCATGTCATCTGTTTTCAATTTTTTTCTCCTCAGTCAGGTGCACATATCTAATTTATTGCGCATGATTGTTCCTATTCCATACATTTCTTTTTCTGGCAGGGCTTCCAACAGTGGGATGTTTGTAAAGTATCTGTCGATGAACAGATAAGAATATCTCTCTAGTCTTTGAATCTGTCGAAGCACAATACTAGGCCCTAAGCCATAGTTGCTTTCAGACAGAGGTGTTGGTTTTCCCCAGTAAATATCAAAATCTAGAACTAATCATTTGCTAGTTACTAAAACAAAAACTTTTAAACCTCTTGGGCGTGGTTTGTTTGGTACATATTGCTTCAAGGAACAACGATTAGTAAAAGGTATCATCTACTCATCGATAGAGTAATGGCCTCCACTGAGGTTAGACAATTTGACACAGGCATTCCTCACAAAGTCTATTGCAGGTTGAACTTCCCAGAGAGCATTCTTCACGTTCCCTTTTGGAAAACGATTTGTATCAACAACATGCAACGACTTTCGTATAGAAAGAAACGATCCCTTGTAATATTGTCTGCTGTTAATGGAAGGCGAAATCCACGTTGCCAATACACTCTCATACGTGTGTATTTGGTATTGCCCATTAGAATGAGTGCTCCAAAAACTTTTTTTACTTCATGCGCGGTAACTCCCAAAACGTGCCCAGTTCTACATAAATGATACATGTTTGTGTATGTGGGTGCAAGCGCAAAAAATTCCTCAGGAAAGTAGGTTTGAAAGTACTTCATGGGAGTCATTGGCGATTCATGGAAAATATCAGATATTGGAGGGCCTCGCGAAGGAAGAGGGCGTTTCCTCCACAAATGTTTTTTCGCTGTCACTAGATTCAGTTGTTGTGCACACTGTGGTACCTGCTTATTTTGCATTTGCTCTTGTCTTTCACTTAAATTTTCTACCTGCTTGTTCTGAAGTAGGGGCTGCTCCTCGGAGTCATCAGATTCACCAGATGAACTGCTGCTTTCAGCAATTTTCTTCTTAGGTGATGGCATCCAGGATTCATCAACAATGTCATCATCACTGCTAATGTCCTTCAAATTTGATTGGGCTTGAAGGTATTCAGTCTCTGCATCTTTCAGCGTATCTAAAACAAGGGGCACCTATTAACCTCAACAACTGAAATCGGCAAAGGAAAATGGAGTAAACGCCTAACTCACATAACTGTGTTACTTTGATTATCGAAGCATCTAATGTGAAAATAGTGTTGAAAAAACAATCTTTATCCACTATATTAGATTTATTCATCGTTCAACTATACTTCTAAATTTTTATGCGCTCTGAAGACAAGTAGGACGTAATAAAAATTAACAATACCTCTGTGACGTCGTCACAAGGTCGTCAATGTCAGAGAATTTGAAACTAACTGCCACACAGCGCAGCTCTGCCGACGGAATACTAACTAAAATGGACCGTAGCGCACTCCCTGAAACTTGCACTAATGTGTGGGCCAGGTCTCAATGGTCGCGCTTTAACCATGTTGCTGTAATCTGCCAAAAATCATACCCACACAATTGTGCGTATAAGGTCTGAAAGTGTTAAGAGTCCTTATAGCATTTCTGCTGCGGTATCTGCACCGTACAGGACATGTATGTCAGGTTGTACATTAGCATAACCAAGTGCCAAACTTCGCAGAATTCCTAGTTGTGCTCTCCAAACTGTTTCCATTAAATTGAACTCAGCATTATTTCTGACAGCTACTTTCAGCTTGGTTTTCAAACAATGCTTATTAAACGACTCGGTGCAGCCCAAAGTAACTCCACGTAGTTTTGAGTTGTGCTGTTTTTCACCACTTTATTTCCGCTGAAGAGGATTGCACTCTTTTTTGGCTACCTGCGCCCCTGATGGAAAATACATGTTTCCGTTTGAGTTGGTGTGGTTTGAATAATCTCCTTTCATAGTATGTAGAGAGAATGTGTAGGGGAGTCAACAACTTCTCCTCTGCAGTCTTACATTTCTTGGGTTAACTTGTAACACAAAAACTATTTTTTTACTGCAGCTGAGTGAGCAGGACCAAAAAATTATTTGTTCATTAACGTTACTCTAAACACATACGCATAGCCTGGAAACTTACCCGTTCCACATTATTTCTATAAAAGAATCCTTCAAATGATCTGTGGACATGTTACTACCTAATGAGAGTTAGCGTAGATGAAGATTCGAGACTCTTGAGGAAGGCGTTGATTATTTGTATATGTCCTAAACTAATTTGGCGCTAAAATACTTCATCGCGGAAAGCCATTTTTCTGTCTCCTCCATCTGCGTCTCTGGCCTTGGGATTCCACAAAGAATATGCAGTTCTGAAGGAGATTTATGGTGACGAAAGTTATGAAATAGTGCTTGTTGGTATCATTGACTTTTTTTAATGGAAGACGATGGCTCACAGAATCGTACGCCGCTATGAAGTCTATGAAAGCAGCTCATGTACGATTTTTTTTCGTATGTTGTTCTGTTTGTTGCTTCAGATTGGGTGTTTGAGATGTGAAGCACATTCCTGCGTAAAATATGTGTATTCCAGAATCAGGGAAGTATCAAAATTTCTCAAGAATCATTGCATCTTGTAAAGGTGCCATTAAAACATACCTTCTGATACATTTTTGGGATACATTTTTGGGTTGTTTCACTCTTAGCTGAGCTTTAATATGATTCTACCTTAGCTCTCTTCCATATTTTTGGTATCTTTAAATTGTTCAAGACTGTAATAACAGTTATTTGTGATGAGATCAAAATGTTTAATTTACTAAAGTCGCAATTAATCATGGCAAGCTGCTTTATCAACCCTGCGTTCCCCCACAGAGTTTCAATTCTTCTAACAATAAAAAGCTGGGAAAAATTTGTATTTTCTTGATAATGTTGTTTACTGGCCTTTTTCTTGTTTGCTTTGACGAAAGAAATTTGTCTGCTATTCATTACAATCTGATGAAAAATGTGATTTGCCTTAACATTACAATAGGTAATGGAAGATGTCTTAACGGCCTCCAGGCTTGAAGGCCTCTCCAGCTCGTTTAAGTTCCTGTTATCAACTTCATTCCCTGAGAATGGAAGAGAGCATAACCTGAGCTGTTTGAAGTGTTCCTTCACAAAAGACGTTTTCAGTTTGGAGTTTATAGTATTTTTTAGTATGGTAACTGTTTCAGCTGTCATCAGTCATAGGCTGATGTATTATGGAGCCTATTCATCATTTGGATTTGGAGCTCCTTGTGTTTACCATGTTTGCATTTGAAATTGTAGGATGTGTGGTCCGCCAGTTATGCGAAACACCGTTATTTCCAAGTACCCAAACATGTTTCAGCACCACTGTGGCATCATCTAAATAATTACAAAATTATGTGTATATTTAGTTTAAACAATAGTTCGCTTCTTTTTCTTTATACCTTTACATTTGGTGTGCATGATTTTTCAGGACCAATTGTGTGTTATTTATTACAGGTAGCTTGTCATCTGCAACCAAACAATGTTGATGAGAAAGCTTGTTGGGAGCTAACCTATCATCTAAAGTAACTTAGTTGTGAGACTGTCCGCACTTCGTATCTGCACAGCGAGTGGACTAATGTGCGCTAACTTAGCTAACCACTTAGTGCACAAATGGAAAAAACATCTGAACTGTCTTCTCAAGCCCAGGGTGTTAAACAGACATTCTATATAAATATGGTACTGTAAGGCAGCTAATATCAGGTGCAGCTCATAGCAAAAATCATTAGAAGTGCTGCTGTGACTTAACTAGAATACATGAATTAATGAAAGTGAAAGTTTGGGGTCTATTCTAGAAAGACAAAGCAGCTATTCCCTTTTTTATTCTACACTATTGGCCATTAAAATTGCTACACCAAGAAGAAACGTAGATGATAAACGGGTATGCATTGGACAAATATATTATACTACAACTGACAGGTGATTACATTTTCACGAAATTTGGGTGCATAGATCCTGAGAAATCAGTACCCAGAACAACCACCTCTGGCCGTAATAACGGCCTTCATACGCTTGGGCATTGAGTCAAACAGAGCTTGGATGGCGTGTACAGGCACATCTGCCCATGCAGCTTCAACACGATACCACAGTTCATCAAGAGTAGTGACTGGCGTATTGTGACGAACCAGTTGCTCGGCCACCATTGACCAGACGTTTTCAATTGGTGAGAGATCTGGAGAATGTGCTGGCCAGGGCAGCAGTCGAACATTTTATGTATCCAGAAAGGCAAGTACAGGACCTGTAACATGCGGTCGTGCATTATCCTGCTGAAATGTAAGGTTTCGCAAGGATCGAATGAAGGGTAGAGCTACGGGTCGTAACACATCTGAAATGCAACGTCCACTGTTCAAAGTGCCGTCAATGCGAACAAGAGGTGACCGAGACGTGTAACCAATGGCACCCCATACCATCAAGCCGGGTGTTACGCCAGTATGGTGATGACGACCACATGCTTCCAATGTGCGTTCACCGCGATGTCGCCAAACGCGGATGCGACCATCATAATGCTGTAAACAGAACCTGGATTCATCCGAAAAAATGACGTTTTGCCATTCGTGCACCCAGGTTCGTCGTTGAGTACACCATCGCAGGCGCTCCTGTCTGTGATGCAGCGTCAAGGGTAACCGATAGTCCATGCTGCTGCAAACGTCGTCGAAATGTTCGTGCAGGTGGTTGTTGTCTTGCAAACGCTCCCATCTGTTGACTCAGTGATCGAGACGTGGCTGCACGATCCGTTACAGCCATGGGGATAAGATGCCTGTCATCTCGAGTGCGAGTGATACGAGGCCGTTGGGATCCAGCACGGCGTTCAGTATTACCCTCCTGAACCAACCCATTGCATATTCTGCTAATAGTCATTGGATCCCGACCAAGGCGAGCAGCAATGTCGCGATACGATAAACCGCAATCGCGATAGGCTACAATCAGACCTTTATCAAAGTCGGAAACGTGATGGTACGCATTTCTCCTCCTTACAAGAGGCATCACAAGAACGTTTCACCAGGCAACGCCGGTCAACTGCTGTTTGTGTATGAGGAATCGGTTGGAAACTTTCTCCATGTCAGCACGTTGTAGGTGTCGCCACCGGCGCCATCCTTGTGTGATAGCTCTGAAAAGCTAATCATTTGCATATCACAGCATCTTCTTCCTGTCGGTTAAATTTCGCGTCCGTAGCACGTCATCTTCGTGGTGTAGCAATTTTAATGGGCAGTAGTGTAGATGTGATTTTTCCACCAAGAATCAGATGACCTTTGAGCTTAACAAAGTCCATGTATTGCGAACTTTCGAAGCAGAGTACACAAGTTGAGGACTCCATGGGATCTTACAGATTACTCAGTCACAATAACGATCGACTGACTTTACGAAGTATAAACAATAAATTTCGAGCAAACCGTACCCTTATCATACAGTCTGGCAAAGGCTATGCAACCGTTATTTTACACGAGGCTGAGTACATTTAACAGGCTGAAAAATATCTCTCTTCTAACAATATATCCACGTGCCTTTTTGACCCAGCCGCCAATTTCTTTACCAAAACTAAAAGTACCCCTAGGAAAACACCCACTTTCTTAACCCCTGTAAAGAGAAAGACGTTGTTGGCAATAAATCCTGAAACAGCTTCCTCACGGGGTGCAGTTGTGATGCGAAAGCTAACTTCTCCTCTGCGGCCGATTGTCCACGCAATTAATCCTACTGGCAAAGGCGTTAAATAGTTTTCTGTATAACGTTACTATTATCCTATCACTTACAATGTTAAAAATAAAGATGAACTCATTGAGTACCTGTATCAAGCAGCCATTACCTGTAACACGTAGTTAGCAAGTCGAGACATTACAAATGTGTTGGACTAACATTCCGAGAAAAGAAATCATCACGATCATTGAAACTACCCTAAGAGAATTCTCCGATGCGGAGCGCATAGGTATCGATGAGAGCCTTGCTACCCTTAAAATAATTTTGGAGCATAATTACTTTAAGATTAACAACGTGGTCTATAAACAAACGGAAGGACTTGCCATGAGTTCTCCTCTGTCTACCATAATCGCCAAAATCTATGTCTTACACATATCTTTTCTGTCTCAGTCGAACCACTCACACAATGTTGTATGTTACAAACACTATATTGACCACATTTCACTCCTTTATAACGGCTCTAGGGAATAAGTACAACAGTTTCAGCAGGATTTGATCGCACTGAATGCCTGCATACATTTCGCCTTAGAACAACACACAAATTCCAGATCACATATATAGATCTGTATGTAACTCTACAAAACAACAAAGTACTTTATGATGTGTTCGGAAAAGAGACAATGGCTAACAGTACCAGCCACAGTTCATCAGGCAATCCTCTGAAATGTGAAATGGCTTCGTTGTGTGCCATGTTACATCGTGCCAAGCAATGTCCCCTTAGCGAACATGATTATGAAAGAGAAATGGGTATTATTAAATACATTGCACATACTGACGATTGTTTATTTCATATTGTAGACACTCTCAACAGATGAAAAGGAAGAATGGGCATGGAATCACTGTCACGCCCATTGAGAAGGATAACTCTTATAACCATTACAGTAAAATCTCCCATTTAGAAATAATTTCCGAAGAGCCTGGCAAATGGCTTAAGGAAGCTGGCATAATGCCAGCTTCTTAAATCACACTGAGAATTGGCCTGGAACGTAAAAACCATGAAACGAGAAGCGATAATTCTTAAACAAGCTGTGGAATTTACGAAATTCGCTGCAACGACTGCCAACGCATTTAAGTCGGTGAAACTGGATGCACAGTCAACATGCGGTTTGAAGAAAAATCAAGACGTCCATAATTCCAAGTCCGCTCTATCCTACCAGTTAAAAGAAAGCCGGCAAGCCATCTGTGATGTAGATGCTAATTCGAGGTTCCTTAACCTCCTCCTTAATATTTTAGAGTATTTAAAAATCCTGAAAAGTTTACACTAGAGCCTGTAATGCTCTCTTAACGAAAAAACCAGGCACTGGGTTCTGTTGAATAATTACAACTTCCTGAAATAACATTCAATCGTTACCCTATTTTTCTCAGACGTCATTTCGGGATTATTACATCTTACTTATTGCGTACTAGATCAACTTCTTTCACATGTTTTAAATTGTTCCTAATTCTGTATTTCCCCTCTCCCCTCCCTAAAAAACTTCACCTGCCCTGCCCCTGCTCCCTCATCTATTATGACATGCCCATTCCTCTATGCGTTTCCCTTCTACACCACTGAAACTATTTTTGTTTTCAGTTTCATTTTTACTGTTGTTGTTTTAGATCACAATGGTACTGAATATTATGATTAACACCAAACTAGTGATAGGAGTTTGCTGTTCTGCCCCCTTCCCTCCCCCACCTTACCCTTTTCTCTATCATTTTCATTTTTATTGTCTTGACAACTCTTCCTTTTTAGTTGAATTAGGACTGGAGTAAGCAGATTTGTTTTGTGATTTTCAAATTCCTATATTGCGGCTCTCCACTGTGATTGTTTATAAGCAGCGGCAGTACGGTCAAGGCACCCAGATGTCCCCGGCATGGGAGTGTGTGGCATCCAACAATGCTGACTTACCGCGGCGTGGCCGAGTGATGGTACAACGCCACTGCTTTTGTAAGCGACTTCCTCCGGACTCGGCAGCTAAGACAGTGACAAAAGACGACAGCGCTCCTACACACGGCGCAATTTGTTGGGTAGATGGTGGTCCGGGAGGGGGGGGCGGGGCATTCGGTTGTTGTGTGGTCGTGGTCCTACCCGCACGACATCTCAACAGGGAAGTTCGTCGGTTGGCCGATCAAAACTCCTACATACGTCCAATTTGTCGGCTGGTCAGCTGGTGCGTGTGTAGGGCCTTTTTATCAATTTTAGTCAATATTAGTCCTGTTTGTGTGACCATTATTTTTAGCAAGAATAACGTAAAGAACATGACAAATGTGAAGAAACATGTTTGTAACTTGAAAATGTCCCTACGTTTCGTAAATGAAGTTATAGTGCGACCTCCAGCATGTGACTAGATGAGAGGAAACGCAGATGAGAGCCACAACTCTAATAACTGTAAGTAATCACATATTTGTGTAAAAAAACAAGTTTTATGATTTACTAATATCGCATACCAAAATGAAACTGTATCATTCGCGATTATACTGATGATTCCTTAATGTAAACGGCGAAACGCATCTGGAACACAAATATACTTTGCAGAAAAAAAGGCGGGTTTTATTTACAAAACGACTAGTTAGTAATGCCGTTTACAATAGCCTTTTGCGAATATTATTTTATTCGCCAAGAATCAATATGGTTCTACACACATTGTATTAGTACAACTAATATTTATGTACTCCTCCTAATGTCTTTTTTTCCCTTATTGTTATTTTTATACCTGTACAATCAGGTAGGCTGGCAGCGGCGCTCTCCTAATGTCGTTGTATGACCGTCTTCATGAATATTACTTTTGCACCAAGTGTTATTATGTTTGTACTCATACGACACTAGTACTGTAAATTTATTGCCAATTTAGTACTATTAATATTTTTTGTACTATCTATCCTTTTATTATGACACTATAGATTTACAATCTTTTATAATCTTTTGTATTTTCATCCTTATTTCAGTTTTGTTTTTAGCTTTAACTGTTTGTGAACATTCACGTTAGTCAGGTGTCGTAGCTCTTTATATCTCTCTCGCGCCACACGATGGCTCTCCCGGGCACAGACCAGTCGTTAGCTGAGATTTCATAGCGCACTGCCCGCTCGCAGCACTCCGTGTCACACCCGCCTGTTCCACAGTGCAAACTGGTGTATCCAGCATGCGATCACCTCGCAGCTGACTACGTAAGTTCTCTTCCTATTAATCGATTTTAGTGCTTTCAAACTTTTCCCCGTTTTTAGCCCACATAGTTCGAGGCACCCATACAATTCATTTCCCTCACCATCGTCCCTCTTTCCCTAAACTGGCTTATCCGATCGCACTTTTTCGATTATGCTTGTCAGTGAATGACCATTGGTAATTTCTTTCTTACAATTCAATGTACACTACACGGACTTATATTATATTTCGTCCCTTGTTTCAGTAAATTTGTGCACCTGAAGATGGAAATATAATTTTCCCGAAACAAGTCGTGTTTACAATAAAACAAAGTCACAACTGAAGCGGATATTTTCATTCTCATGATGCAGCTTAGCTGTGGATGTCCTGTTAACAAAATCATATGTTTCTCGTCGATTCTGTTGTCACTTTGAACGACATTATCAGTATTGCACACTTTTTTCCTCCACAGTTGTGAAGTCTGATGTATTGTGTTCCCTCATTCGATTTGTCTGACGTCGGAAGTTCTATACTAATTCGGCACGTTCGTTCCCGACAACTTTTTTTTAAACTTAATTCTCTGCTTGTAAAACCCAACAGATTTCCCTTTTAAATTTACGGATTCTTGTCTACTGCTCCCAATGCCTCTATCTGGGCATTCTTTACATCCTTTTGAGTTTGTCTGATCCATGTTACAAGTTTTAATTTTCTGGTGTATGTCATAATTTTGTGTAAGACTCATTGTTGGGAGAATTTGAACATTTCAATCGTCGTTTTTTTATCTCTGCTGCCAGGTTTGACAATTGCTCTGTTGATATATGAGGTTTCCACAGGTATGCGTCCTCTGTTTCTTTTGGGCCAAGAATTTTCCTCATAATCCTTCTTTCTTTTCTTAAGAAGTTTTCTGGAGTGCCTTATATGAATTAAAGTTTCGCTTGCCTACAGAGCTCCAGGTTTTATCACCGTGCTGTAATGTCTTAACTTTTGTATATTTGGACAAGTATTTTTTGTTGTAATTGTCATGCTTCCTCCTGTTCGCTCTCTTGAGTATCTGTAATCGATTTATCCGTGCTTCCTTTTATAGCCCCGTTGGTTCTGTGATCTTACCAAGCTATTTGAAGTGTCTGACCTTTTATATTTGCCCCTGATCCGTGTGTGTGATTTAACTGTCCTCTAGTACAGATAAATCGTCCTCGGAAGCTAAGCAAGACATACTAATGTCATATTTTCTTCGTCCAAGTTGGAAAACCATTCTACGATTTTGGTTATAGTTCTCCTATACATTTCTGGTAGGCTCTTTTTCGTTCTTCCAAAGTGTCTTTACAGGCTGAGTAGTACCAACGATTTTTCGTATTTATCTTCTGCGAGATTAGCTTTTTGGCTTTCTGTATGATCTAGGTTTAACTGTTCTTTTCTTTCTCCCAAGCCTCTTTCATGTTAGTTTCTTAGATCATTTTTATATCAAATATCTGGAGGTGATTTTCTTTCGGTACAACCTGTCTGGAGTAAATTTGACTTGGATGCCTAGAAGATAGTGATATGTGTCGACTTTTTCATCTCTGAGGATTGTCAACGGCTCGTGATGGCAAAGTGATCGATTTGATATTCACCAAACAATTTTATTGGAGACCTCCAGGTCTTTCGCTGTTTGGGATGTTTCCTCAAAGGGTTGACATGATTTTAAAATTGTTTTGTTGACACAACGCAATAAGTCTAGTTCCATCTTGAACAGATGAACAGACATCGTTCCACTAGGATGCTTTATTAATTTTAACGCTTAATTAAATTATTTAATAATTAATTAATTTAGTTCAAGCGTGGCTCATTTTGAAGTACATCTATAACGAATGTTGGGCGCATCGTCCTCTACTAAATAAAAGCCGCATTTCATCGTAATTATGCACATTGCGATCCTTGAAGTGCATGGTCTCGCAAAGCATAACAACAGTTGGTTCCATTTTATTGGTGAATCTATGTTCTGGGAAATTGCCAAGGAATTTTTGTGTTGTGCGCTGAAATCGCCTGATAGAATTCTTTTGTCTTTTCTTTGTTGTACATCCTACTGAAGCCAATTCACAGTGGCCGCGTATACAATACAATGTAGATTTTGTTTTCCTTTAATTATTTTTAGAAACTTCGTATACTTTGTGATTTATTTGGTACATTGATACATTTAATTTGCTGGGTGCAATATTTTATATCGGTATAGTTTAAGTAATATTTGTCAATAACGCTTCATTTTTCATACCTACTTAAAAAATTATAACATTTTGCTGCATCTATTTAGAAAAAAATGCAGAGCTGTCATTTTACAGAAGGGGTTGGGGAGGGGGCGCAACTTTGGCAGTTCTGTCAAGGGCGCGGGACGACCTTGGTACACCTATGTAACGAAGAGAGAGATCCGGATACAGTTACAATGTCAATCCAGTATACAATAAACGAAACGAAACTAACTAGATTGCAGGGTTATGGCTTGGATGTTGAGCCAATGTGTTCATAAGTGAAATCCACCAGTGGGATTGGTGGAGCATCTGAAGAGTACACGGCCAGAACATGGGGGAGATGACGACGATACATTCAGCTTCCTCTGTGGCCAGGTGGAGTACGCCATCGATGGTGTGCAATGAAAAATAAGTGTGGAAACCAGGTGCTCCAGCCACCCACCTCATGTGGACGACAGTACCTAGTGAAGCAGCAGGGATATTATATGGTCTGTGGTCAAGTGGTATTTCGTGCCATACAACTCAACATGAAATTTCTTGATCTCAAATATAATGACCAGTGCCTCTTTCTCAATTTGGCAGTTTACCCAGTCGCCCTTTTCCTCTACTCTGTTATCTAGATACAACAAAAGAGCACATGCTGCTTATGAATTGGTATATTTGACTATAAAATACAATATCTGGATATAAAATTTCAAAAGTGTTTGTATAACTCAGCATTATTGTTTAAAGGAAAAAATGTATATAAAATGTCTACTAAAAAAGAAATACAAAATGACAGTAATTAAAAAATATGAAAGTAACTGACATACACCTCTGATAACGTGTAGGAGGCGTACACAATTATTTTATGTGGTATCACCACGACAGTTCCATATTGCGACGCTTCTGTCACAAGCATGAGGGTTTTTCTGGTGTAATCATCGTAAGGTAAGGCATAGATTTTGGATACTGATTTGTTTGCATGAAATGCTTCTGCCAGATCGTGGACGCTACAAATCTGATGTCTCTCCTCCATAACTGGTTAAAAAATAAGCAATTTGTTCATATTAAGGCATAAATTTGCTGTAGTATTTAACGTTACCCAGAACTAAATCTATTCTTTCACTTTATAGGGAGTTGAATATTTATCTATGACCTCAAAGTAATCTACTGCTAGCGTGAGCCCCATTTGCTTAATATGTAACACAGATATTTAATTTTTGACGGGAAGAAACCGCTACGGTCGCAGGTTGGAATTCTGCCTCGGGTATGGATGTGTGTGATGTCCTTAGGTAAGTTAGGTTTAAGTTCTAGGGGACTGATGACCTCAGACGTTAAGTCCCATAGTGCTCAGAGCCATTTGAACCATTTGAAGGAACTGCACTTACAGAGAGCAGAAACCATTTGACTGAAGTCAATGAAAACGTGCTTCTACGTTCTGCAAGTGTTGCTCCTGCTAGCCGCTGCGAAGACCATTTCATTCCAATAAGTACCACATTTCGGAATCTCTTGGATAAACTACTTTACATACTTTTGGAAAATGCGGAGAGCGCTTGTGTCTCCCAATGATCCTTAATAACTGCCTTTGGTTTAGCTCACTGACTTGATTAGATTACTAGGGTGAGTCAGCCACTGTTTGCTGTCAAGTTTTGTATCCTACTTGTAAATTCTGAAAGAATCCTTTGGGTTTTCACGTCCATTGGCAGCTGCAGATATGTGTCTGCTAAATGTATTTTTGAGAGATGGTGGTCCCCAGCTAACCTGATCAGCATTTCTTCAGAATGTAGAATCGAATATAAATCTACACTTTACTGAGCATTCAATGTCGTTCTGAAATCAGAGCAAATGCATGTCGCCGTGTTTGGTTTTTTAATAACTGCCTTTGGTTTAGCTCACTGACTTGATTAGATTACTAGGGTGAGTCAGCCATTGTTTGCTGTCAAGTTTTGTTTTACCTTCATTGCACATCGTGAAAAGTATCGAGCGAGTTTGTCAGAAACGTGGCTGAATTAACTAATTCATCTTGAAACTAAATAATAAAAATTCATCCAGCCCTAAAATGTTAGATAGTACGCTTAATAGTGTTTGAAATCTACACATATTTTTATACTTAGGTGTTACGCTGATCTGGCCTTTGTGAGGCATTACTTGCTTATTATATATAACCACTTGCTGCTATGGGCTTGGAGCAGCGTCGAATTCTGACGCTCGCAATGACCAAATTGATGAGTGACACTGCTGCGCCTTTATCATTTTGAAACTCCTCTTTGCACGCGCTAATTTACAAAGTAATCATCAGCATGGCGGGAGTTTGGATAGGCGCCGTGGACACTGGCGCAATATTGTACAGATGTATGTCGTATCGCGGCGAAGCTGCTGACCGACGTAGGTACACGTATCCCAGGTGTCCCTTTCTGTTCAAACACAGCACACTGCGATGCGTTGCGGACAGTGCTTGCGGCTATGTTGGCTGTAGCACTCAGGATATGATTTGCGTAGTTTCAAGGGGTGGAAGGGGGGGGGGCGGGGACAGGATGTTTACTAGCAATAGTCAGGACGAGACACGGCAATGTGATGTGACGCCCTTTGCTGGAGCTGCATGCGCCACCTGGGACTAACGGTAACTACTCTCTTCTGAGTCGCCGGCAGCTACCGAAGTTGTTGAGTGCTTATCGCTAACTATTGACGTATCAAGTTCGTGGCGGCTTTTCGTAGATTTCTGCCTGTGTAAGATGTTTTTCATACATTAAAAGTATTCACAGTTGCGATTAGTGTTAACCATCAGAAGTATAATGGAATGACGACATGAAAAATTTGTGCCGGACCGGGACTCAAACCCGATTTCCTGCTTACCGCCCTTACATTTGGCTATTTGGGCACGCCTCATGGCTAGACCCAATCTTCCATATGTCGTCAAGCGTGTGTATACAACCTGTACTCGTACATCCATTATGTATATTCCCATACAAGGACACATTTTACTAAAAATGTCGCTTGTCCGGTGTCAGCGTATAATTACGATGTTGCAGTGCCTATGTTATTACAGATTATGAGGCAATATTCCTTCGGACATGTATTCATGGTGAAGCGACCGCTCGTGGTAAGAGGGAAATCCGGGTTCAAGTACCGGACCGGCACAAATTTTCACTGTCGTCATCCATTATACAGGTGATGGTTATCCCTATTCACAACTGTGAGTACATTTAATGTTTTTCATAACGCCTGTTGTCGGACATGCTTGCATGTCCAAAGAAAGATTGCATCGTATTCCGGAATAAGACAGGCATTTCAGTATGGTATTGTTCGTACTATAGCAGGACGAGTTACTGTAGTTTAATGACTAGTGTACCCAACACTGATGCTGGTTAACAAGTTTGTCTACTACTACTTCGTCATCGAACGCTTGTTGTGCCGATGATGCTAGAAGTGATTCGAATGTTTGCACAAAGTCATGGACTGTAGTGTCTGATGTGGCAAGAGCCTTCGACCGAATTTTCCGAGATGGTGAGGGGTGGGGGGTGGGGGGGGGGGGGCGGGGGGGAGACAAACGACAAAATTTCTGTAATTTTTTGATTGCCAAGTTTTTTGAACGATTTACCGGTTTCGGCTATGCGATGTCTATTACATTAAGAGGTTAGAAACAAAACAGGAATTCTGGTACAAACAAGATACACCTCTCATCCTGCTGCATTGCAACAAGTTATAACCTTGTAAAAGATAGTGCAAGTCAGAGTTGCCATATATATATATAACCTTATTAAAAATCTGTTGGTCTTCTGACAGTTAGCGACTGATCAGAATTTAGTAAAGTATACGAAAATAAAATTTCATTACAGAAATCTTGTTAAAATCGAATATGCTCTGATGAATTTTTTTCTTTTGTTATTCCATCCAAATCGCCCCACATGGAAATGGGGGTGGGGGGTCACCAGATGGTACATTACGCCGATCTCCAGCCACACTATTAGAAAAATTTTAAAACATATTACAAATTGTACATGGCGGTAAAAAAGAGAATGTTTTGCTCAAGAGAGAGACAGATGGTGAGTTGCATAAGTTAAAAGATAAAAAGCCGACGTGTTGATTGGTTAAAATAGATACCCAGGTGAGTGAAGCGATGAGTATATGAAGACTGCGAAGAGTATATGAAGGATAGGGATGTCATGGGATTGTAGCATTTGGGGTAGTGCGTAGGAGGGCGTTTGATGTTTTATTTTGTTTTAGGGCACAAAAATAACTAGGGTCATACGCGCCCAAGTGAAAACTATAGAACACGGAAACAGAAGAGTTAAATCCCAATTGATGCATGAGAAAACAGCTAAAAAGCAGGGACATGGAGAAAGGGCTACAGAAGACACCATACAGAACAGGAGGTCCCGAACTAAAAGTTAAATGGCCTTCGCAATATTGCTAAGACGGTAAAAAGTAAAACGCGGTCGACAGCCCGCGTGTCATTTGCTATAAACGGCCGACAACTCAGACGGCAAATCCAAGCGGGAACGTAAACAATAAAAAAATGGGCATTCCGTCAGGAAGTGTCGCACAGTTAAAACTTGAGCACAATGTGTACAAAGTGGTGGGGAAGCGCCACTTAACAAATGACGATGACTATACGCAATCTAGTTAAAATTACCTCCTCCCGGCGGCAGGGCCGAGAGCAGGTCGTCCAATCCACTGGGAGAGGCTTAATAACCCGGAGCTTATTTCCATGAAGAGAGGACCAATGGCAAGCCAAAGTGACACCACCTACTGACAGACGGCAACACAGATATCATCGTAGGGAATGTAAGAAATAGCGGGCTGAGGTACAAGGACGGCAGCACTAGCAGCAGCGTCAGCAGCCTCGTTTCTTGTCAGACCAACGTGACCAGGAACCCACATAAACATCACAGTGGCTGCATCAAGAGTCAGCAGGTGACAGTTTTCCTGGGCTCGTTGCACTAAGAGATGGGCGGTGTGCAGCGCGCATAGACTTTGAAGGGCGCTGAGAGAGTCTGAGCAGATGACACAATTGTAAACTATGTGTCGCCGGATGTACTCCGTGGCCTGATACAGGGCGAAGATCTCGGCTGTAAATACCGAATCGATATCTAAAAAAGTTGGCGCCAATGACGAAGGCACACCCGACACCACGGTCAGTCCGAGAGCCGTCAGTGTACACAAAGGTACTATCGCGAAGTTCTATGCGAAGGTCGTGAAATTGAAGGTGATAGAGTGAGGCTGGGGTAGTATCCTAAGGAAGCGAGTGAAGACCAAGGCTAACACGGGCCGCTTCACGAAGCCAAGTTGGTGAAGGGTTCACACCCACCGGGAAAGTTGCTGGTAGTCTGATGTTAAGTCGTCGGAGCAAGTGCCGAAAGCGGACTCCAGAAGGTAACAGAGAAGAGCGATACACACCATACTGCCAATCAAAGGAATCATCGAAGAAGGAGACATAGGATGGGTGGCCATGCATGGCAGACAAACAGCATGCACAACTGCTGAAGAGAAAGTCATGGCCGTAGGGCTGTGGTAGTTCAGCAGCTTCAGCATACAGACTCTCAACCAGGCCAGTGTAAGAGGCGCTAGTAGCCAAACAGATGCCACGATGGTGGATAGTATTGAGACGGCGTAAGAGGGACGGACGTGCTGACGCATAAACGAAGCACCCATAGTCTAGTTTCGAGCGGACAATGGACCGGTACAAATGGAGGAGGGTGGTTCGATCTGCACACCAGGAAGTACCATTGAGGATACGTATGACACTGAGGGACAGCGTGCAGCGAGATGCCAGGTGAGAATCGTGGGAGGACCAAGAGAGTTGGCCGGCCGGTGTGGCCGAGCGGTTCTAGGCGCTTCAGTCTGGAACCGCGTGACCGCTGCGGTCGCAGGTTCGAATCCTGCCTCGGGCATGGATGTGTGTGATGTCTTTAGGTTAGTTAGGTTTAAGTAGTACTAAGTTCTTGGGGACTGATGACCTCCGATGTTAAGTCCCATAGTGCTCAGAGCTATTTGAGCCATGCTCTCAGTTCATCCCGATCCTCCGTCCCAGGGAACGATCTGCAGCAGTCAGGACAACGTTTGTGAGATATTCCACCTGGTAATAACAACTGGGGAAATCTTTTTCTTCGAAGGTCGCCATGGAGCAGTAAACCCGCCAGCCAGCCTTAGTGAGCTGTCATTTGGATTTGCATGCATGTGTGGTAGGAGTCTGCAAACGGATAGCACAAGGGAAATGGTCGCTCGAGTAGATGTCAGAAAGAATGGACTACTCAGGACAATGGGCAAGCTGGACAGTGCAGGATAGGTTCAAATAGGAATAGGTGAGTGAGGAGTCGGAAAGGAATGTGGGTGCTCCAGTGTCAAGGCGGAAGGGATTGAGTTCATTAAGAAGATCAGCCAAGAGGGCACCACTCTGTCAGGCTCTGAGAGAACCCCAAAGGGGATGATGTGCATTAAAGTCACTGATTAGCAGAAATGGGAGAGGTAGCTGCCTAATAATTTGAGGGAAGTCTGCCCTGGTGACATCGAATGATGGAGGGACATAAATGGTATGGAGGGAAAAAGTCAGGTGAGGAAGGAAAAGGCAAACTGCAACAGCTTGAAGATGGGTTGACTATGGACGTCATCCCATATGAGCAGCATGACGTCCGGGGAGAAATGTGAAAGCTCAAAGTGGTCGTGAGGACGCAATTTTGTTTTCTGAAGGCAGAGTACAAGGGGACGCTGCGATGCTAGAACAAGACGTAAATTGTCTTCTTGGGACTGACGGCTGTGAACGTTCCATTGGAGGAGAGTTACGATGAGGTAGAAATGAAGGGGTGTCACCTCAGCAGCTGGCGAGTGACAGGCTGCGAAGACTCGCTGTTACAGGGCACAGAAGCAGGAGGATCCTGCTCCGTGAGGTCCACAGAAGCATTGGCTCACTTGCGCTGTCAGACTGTGGAGTCCAACGCAGAAAAACGGTTGGTGTTGCGCACTGGCGGCACAGAGGCTGACTGGGCTAAGGTATCACGTAGCAACACCGTCGAAGAGGATCTTTGAGACGATGAAGGAGAAGACCATTTGTCTTTGTTGGACTTCTTCGAGCCTTTCCAGTTAGCAGAGGAAGACTCAGATGATGGTTTGCTGGAGGGACGTAGGAACCCTTCACGAGACTACTCCTTCAGTCATTTCCAGCCTACCGCTTGTGTAGTTGGTGGCTTCGCCCCTTAAGGCGAGAGTTTGATAGCTTGTTGCACAGCTTGACGGGGAGGGGGAGGGGATGGCGATGCTGCCTTGACATTGGGCGATTTCACAATCTCAGAGCTGAATTTGAGACCGCATGTCTGCGTGGCCATGTCCTTCATGGAGGGAGAGGTAGCAAGAGCAGAACTATAAGTGACAGACAGGAGAACGCAGGGTTTGCAACTAGGCAATGACTTGCAAGCGTCTGGGTAAGGCAATTTTTGCTTTACGCGGGCCTCCTGGACAGCCCGCTCATCAAGATGTTGTTGTGGTCTTCAGTCCAGAGACTGGTTTGATGCAGCTCTCCATGCTACTCTAACCTGTGCAAGCTTTTTCATCTCCCAGTACCTACTGTAGCCTACATCCTTCTGAATCTGCTTAGTGCATTCATCTCTCGGCCTCCCTCTACGATTTTTATCCTCCACATTGCCCTCCAATACTAAATTGGTGAGCCCTTTATGCCTCAGAACATGTCCTACCAACCGATCCCTTCTTCTAGTCAAGTTGTGCCATAAATTTCTCTCTATTCAATACTTCTTTATTGGTTATATGATCTACCCATCTAATCTTCAGCATTCTTCTGTAGCACCACATTTCTATTCTCTTCTTGTGTAAACTATTTATCGTCCATGTTTCACTTCCATACATGGCTACAACTCCATACAAATACTTTCAGAAACGACTTCCTCACACTTAAATCTATACTCAGTGTTAACAAATTTCTCTTCTTCAGAAACGCTTTCCTTGCCATTGCCAGTCTACATTTTATATCCTCTCTACTTCGACCATCAGCAGTTATTTTGCTCCCCAAATAGCAAAACTCATTTACTACTTTAATTGTCTCATTTCCTAATCTAATTCCCTCAGCGTCACCCGATCTAATTCGACTACATTGCATTATCCTCGTTTTGCTTTTGTTGATGTTCATCTTATATCCTCCTTTCAAGACACTGTCCATTCCGTTCCACTGCTCTTCGAAGTCCTTTGCTGTCTCTGACGGAATTACAATGTCATCGGCGAACCTCAAAATTTTTATCTTTTCTCCATGGATTTTAATTCATACTCCGAATTTTTCTTTTCTTTCCTTTACTGCTTGCTCAGTATACAGACTGAATTACATCGGGGATAAGCTACAAACCTGTCTCACTCCATTCCCAACCACTGCTTCCCTTTCATGCCCCTCGACTCTTATAACTGCCAGCTGGTTTCTGTACAAATTGCAAATAGCCTTTCGCTCCCTGTATTTTACCCCTGCCACCTCAGAATTTGAAAGAGAGTATTCCAGTTAACACTGTCAAATGCTTTCTGTAAGTCTACAAATGCTAGAAGAGGAGGTTTGCCTATCCTTAACCTATCCTCTAAGATAAGTCGTAGGGTCAGTACTGCCTCACGTGTTCCAACACGTCTACGGAATCTAAACTGATCTTCCCCGAGGTCGGCTTCTACCAGTTTCTCCATCCGTCTGTAAAGGACTCGTGTTAATATTTTACAGCCGTGACTTATTAAACTGATAGTTCGGTAATTTTCACATCCGTCAACACCTGCTTTCTTTGGGATTGGAATTATTATATTCTTCTTGAAGTCTGAGGCTATTTCACCTGTCTCATAGATATTGCTCAACATGTGGTTGACATCTTACGTAATAGAGCCCAGTACGTTGTCCTCGATGGTGAGTGTTCATCGCAGGTGAGGGTATCATCTGGAGTGCCCCAGGGAAGCGTGGTAGGTCCGCTGTTGTTTTCTATCTACATAAATGATCTTTTGGATAGGATGGATAGCAATGTGCGGCTGTTTGCTGATGATGCTGTGGTGTACGGGAAGGTGTCGCCGTTGAGTGACTGTAGGAGGATACAAGATGACTTGGACAGGATTCGTGATTGGTGTAAAGAATGGCAGCTAACTCTAAATATAGATAAATGTAAGTTAATGCAGATGAATAGAAAGAAGACCCCGTAATGTTTGAATACTCCATTACTAGTGTGGCGCTTGACACAGTCACGTCGATTAAATATTTGGGCGTAACATTGCAGAGCGATATGAAGTGGGACAAGCATTTAAGGGCAGTTGTGGGGAAGGCGGATAGTCATTTTCGGTTCATTGGTAGAATTTTAGGAAGATATGGTTCATCTGTAAAGGAGACCGCTTATAAAACACTAATACGAACTATTCTTGAGTACTGCTCTAGCGTTTGGGATCCCTATCAGGTCGGATTGAGGGAGGACATAGAAGCAATTCAGAGGCGGGCTGCTAGATTTGTTACTGGTAGGTTTGATCATCACGCGAGAGTTACGGAAATGCTTCAGGAACTCGGGTGGGAGTCTCTGGAGGAAAGGAGGCGTTCTTTTCGTGAATCGCTGCTGAGGAAGTTTAGAGAACCAGCATTTGAGGCTAACTGCAGTACAATTTTACTGCCGCCAACTTATATTTCGCGGAAAGACCACAAAGATAAGTGAGATTACGGCTCGTACAGAGGCATATAGGCAGTCATTTTTCCCTCATTCTGTTTGGGAGTGGAACAGGGAGAGAAGATGCTAGTTGTGGTACAAGGTACCGTCCGCCACGCACTGTATGGTGGATTGCGGAGTATGTATGTAGATGTAGATGGTAGGGTTTTGTCAGGGCTGGCTCTCCAAAGGCTATCAGTAGTTCTAATGGAATGTTTTCTACTCCTGGGGCCTTTTTTAGAGTTAGATATTCCAGTGCTCTGTCAAACTCTTCACGCAGTATCATATCTCCCATTTCATCTTTATCTACATCATCTTCCATTTCCATAATATTGTCCTCAAGTACATCTCCCTTTTATAGACCCTCTATATACTCCTTCCACCTTTCTGTTTTCCCTTCTTTGCTTAGAACTGGTTTTCCATCTGAGTTCTTGATATTCATCTCACAGAGATACATGGGACAATCCCAAGAGGAGGCGGCGTGGCCGCCATTGCAGTTGATACAGCTGTGAGAAGGAGGCGGACAATCGTCCTCGTACACATCCCTACCACCTGCCGCAGTGCCCGAGTAGTTCTAGGCGCTTCAGTCTGGAACCGCGTGACCGCTAAGGTCGCAGGTTTGAATCCTGCCGCGGGAATGGATGTGTGTGATGTCTTTGGGTTAGTTCTGTTTAAGTAGTTCTACGTTCTAGGGGTGTGATGACCTCAGATGTTAAGTACCATATTGCTCAGAGCCATTTGAACCATTTGAGCCACATCCCTACCACAGGTTACATATTTTGGCTGGGTGTCGATAAGACGTTCTAGTCTGGTTGAAACGATGACACTGGTAGTAGCGCATCCGGTTCGGAACATACGGTCAGACTGTGATAATTTCATAGCCTGCTTTGATCTTGGACGGAAGCACCACTCTATCAAAGGTGAGAAAAAGGTTGCGAGTGGGCACTAGGGAGGAATCTACCTTTATCATCACCCAATGGACGGCAGTGACATTCTGATCAGAGACGTATGATTGGATTTCGGCCTCAATGAGACCGTTGAGCAGCCTAGTGTAAAGAACTCCACAGGGAGGATTCAGAGTTCCATGGGCCACGACACGAACAGAGTAGTCGTGAAGAAGCGAGGCAGCAAGCAGTTGTTGTTCTTGAGAATTAGAAGTAGTCTCCGAAAGCAAAGTGACATTCCATAAACAAGAGCAGGATTTCAGAGGATCGACAACATCATCAACATCTTTCTGAATAATAAACGGATTTACCGTTGTGAAGGACTGACTGTCTTCAGTATGTGAAACAACGATGAACCGTGTTGCAGCTGGAAGGGTCTTTGAATCGTTAAGCCTCAATCCATTTACGTTTCGTAGATGTTGACAGTGAAGATGATTGGCTCATTGCGGGAAAATCCCCCATGATTGCCAGCGTCTCTGATGGCGTGCACCTTCCAACTGGGGGCCCCCTACACAAGGGGGCACACTCACGTTAGGTGACTATTTACACCTCAGGTCACACCTCCCGGGCACCTGACAGAGGGACCAATCGTCAATTTTGGAAGGTAGCAGCTCAGGCAATCACCCTGACCTGGCCCTGGCCTGTACCAGGAGTACATGCGAACCCTACCTGTCGACCCGGGTTTGGGAATTACGCGTTCCCCAGTTACCTGTTGTGCGTCAGATGCTTGGGCTGGCCGTCGGGAGTGAACAGGGAGGAAGAAGAAAAAGAGGAACCTCAAACGCCAAAGTGAACGAACGAGAGGAGAAGGGATACAACGAAAGGAAAAGGGAATGCAAAACAGTGGTGAGACTGTTTTTATGTTAGCGATGGACAATGCAGAACATTCCCAATAACACCCCAGACATGTTCCCCAAGGAAGGAGAGAAAGACCAGCAAGAGGATAGACATGCAGCACTGAAGGATAAAGATGCTGCAAAGCCTGGGGACCCATAGTACCCAAGCACAAACCAACCAAAGAGTGGAAAGCCCCTTGGGGCAGAGGGGGTTTGTGTGGGCAGATTTTGGGAAGAGGGATGTGGGAGAGTAAAGAGGGGTGTAGTTCTGAACCAAGCCTGAGAATTTGGGTGCAGGAGAGTATTGGGGAACCATGACAAGGGAAGGCGGGGTGGTTCCTTCCAGATCTGGTAGGACAGGTGTATATCAAGGCAGATTACATGGTCAGGTGAGAGGAGGCGATTAAGGCTTCGTTGGAAGAGGACATGGAGAGTATGGAGATGTAGTGTTGGGGGAATGTGGTGGTGGATGTGGAGTAGAGTTGCAGGATGAGAGAGCAGGGTGAAACAAGAAGGTGGTTAGTGTCGAGTTTGTGGGTAATGTAGGATATTTGCAGGTGTTAACGATAGAAGACTAGGGCCGGGAACTTTGTAAGTTGGTAGAGGATTCGGGTTGGAGAGTATAAGCGGATCTGAAAGGCTAGGAGGTTGGCAAGCAGGTTGTGGTTGCTTGGTTTGCGTGCTTGTGAGAAAGAGTGCATGTTTTGCATAGCGACCAATAGCGACAGTGAGGATTCTTTGAAGCAGTTTGATGTGGAAGTCCAGATCAAGGGATTTAAATAGGATGGAGTCTTTTTGGGAGATTATATGAGTGATGGGAGAGGAAGAGATGTATTTTCAGGTTTTGAGGAGGAGAGTTTTGGACTTGAGGAAGTTGGAGTCCAGACTGGAGGATGGTATGAACCTGTGTAGATATGGTTTCAGGTGGGATGGCTTGACAGACTGTAAAGTTTAAGCTTTCTGTTTCGGTTAGTTTTGGGATTAGCGGTGGGATCAGTGTCACTGATGAGGCGTTTTGACGACTTCCTAATGGGTGTAGGCAATGAGGTAGTGGCAGGTACAACTGGAGGGGCAACTGGTGATGGGATTGTTTGGTCTAGATTTGGACATAGAAGATACCACATTCTAGGAATCTGTTGAGATTCATCCTTCTGAGTCCATGGAGATGGCGTAGCTGGATCTACATACTGTAGCAATTTGGATGTTGATGATGCTCTCGATGTTGCTGGGCCTTGTGATGTAGCTGCTGGATCCGAAGGTGATGCTGCTGAGGATTGTGTGCCTGGAGAGGAGAAGACCAATACAGGGGGGATGAATCTGCTGGAATACTGAAGACCTCCATATGATGATTGTAGGAGATTGAGAGGAGCAGGTGTCAATAGTGGTGGTGGTGGGAGAAAGTATGGTGGCGTGGAAATACAAGGAGATGATCACCAGAAGAAAGGTGGAGAAGTTACTGGTTGATGTATAGTTGACGTCGTCGATGGTAGCAGCAGCGGCGACAGTGAAAATGAATACACACGCGCAGAAGAAGTCTAGAAGACATAAATAAACTACACACATGAACAGGTATCGATGAAAAACCTAGGAGAGTAGCCCACCAGTCTTTACAAGACATTAAGGGAGATGAATGAGAACACTATGGAGTATCCTAGCCAGTCTGTTTCAACAGCTGCAAGGGGATTTTTTTCCTCTTCCTTCCCCCCCCCCCCCCATGTGGGGGGGGGGGCGGGGATGAGGCTGGTAGAGGTACAGTCAACCCGCTCTTCAGCCAGTACACATTATTCTCTAACTTAAATGCTAAACACAAAACAAGGAGACATAATGATCATGAATTTAAAATTTATTAAAAGGTGATGTCAATGAAAAAGTTTATGAAGTAATGCTCTCTTCATGAATAGCTTAAAAACACTGAGAACACTTAAGAAACATTTGAAGAACACTAAACACTCGGAAAGCACTCAAAAAACACACTGACCATTAAAAATGGAGGACTGGACACTCACCAAAACTGGAAAAGGACCTACGCTGGGATAGTAGAGTGTTGATGAAAAGAAAGGTGGGTATGGAGGGCGATAGGAGAGTGGTGTTGATGAGAACTCAGTGCTGGTAAGAGGTAGTGATGAGATAGGGATGGATATAGGGGACAAAGAGAGAGGGGTAGCTAGCACTGGGATCTGTAAATTAGATAGGAAAAGGGGGTGGGGATCGACAGAGAATGGAAAAAGGAGTAAGTAGGGTATGGGGAGAGGATAAGGAGGGAGCCCTTGGAGGGGGGGATGGTGGATAGGGTGGGGTGGATTCAGTGTTTATATGATGGACATATGTCTGGCAGAGTTCGTGGTGCAGGAGAGAGAGAGAGAGAGACGTTTGAAATATCGCTGGGACAGGAAGTGGAGGGTGAGCAGATGGAAGGTTAGTGAGATTGGAAAGAAGAGGGGACACACTAAAGTTGTTGGAGTCGAGTTTGTGGATGATGTAGGTTATTCGGAGGTGCTCAATGTGCGTGAGGAGAGGTGGGAATTTGATGAGTTGGTAAAGATGAGTGGTTGCGGAAAGCGAGACGGAAAAGATGCGTGTGTTGATATGGAGGGAGTTACAGAAGTTGGGCGGTGCGGATATCCACGCAACATTTGCATAACAAAGGATGGGGTCATCAGAGATATGTATGTATGAAGGACAGTGGAGAGGTGTAGTCTCCATGTTCTGCCAGTCAGTAGTTTGCCTGTTGAGGCCTCTCTGGTGGGTGGTTAGTAGGTGATTTTAGTCGAAGCTACTTTACTGTGTTAGCTAGCTGGATATGATAGTCGTAAATGATGAGCAAGAAGCTGCTAGGGGATGTTGCAATGACTCTAAAATTGCTATTTGTAATGGAGAATGTTGAACAAACTTCTAGGACATGTATGTTAGTCTGTTTCTCATATTCCTGTTTGTATTGTGGTTAGAACAATAAGAAATACAAATGAAAATGGAAATCAGGTCAGACGCGAAGAGACAGAAAATATAAATTACAGCAACATTTAAATGAAATAAATGAGAGGTAGCATAAAATGGAATATGGAGGTGGTGAAAAGTAGCGGTCGCTGCTAGATGGCGCAGGCTGCTCGTAGCTCAATGTTAGTTTATCTTGAATGCAGTCCTTGTCGTGCTTTTCAATGTAGCGGACGTTCCTGCAGGGAGCGGCGCGCTACCCCGTGTGCCGCACGTACGACAAGAACTGTAGCCAAGATAAACTAACATGGAATTACGAGTAGCTTGCGCCATCTAGTGACGACCGCTACACGTAACTACCTTCCCACTATAAATTCCCCGTCCTCTGTTAGTCTGTTGAAAGGTTGCTGAGATTTACTTTTTTGTCACTTCCGATTTGCTTTTCATTTTTATTACTTTTTGGTCTAACCGCAATATAAATACATATCCTCGAAGTTTGTTCCATATATTTTTCCAATAAATACTCATTTCAGAGCCCTCGAAACGTATTCGGGTTTCACGTGATTTCTGTAATGAAATTTTGATCGTTCTTTAAACAGTCAGAAGACTAACAGGTTTTTTTATGTGGTTAAACATAAAAAATTGAAAGAAACCATAACGAAGTCACCAAAGGTCGTGTTGTTTTTGCAGATGGCGTGACATTAATTACTGAATCCCTGGATAGCGCCAAAGAACAAATTACAGAACTATGGAAGCAAGCAGACAAATAGGACTAAGAATATCGTTTGAAAAAAAAAAAGACATTTTATGACAAATATCAATGAAGCCTCTCCAAATCTTAAATTTTCATAACAGCACAATATCTAAAACAAACTTTCAAGTTCCTAAGACAGTGTATAACAAGCAATGTGAAAGGAGAGATAGCCACAGAAAATAAAATACATAAAATGTAAAGGGCATTTCAAATGAAAAATAACATTTATAAGAAAAAAGCTTTCTCATGAGTCACAAAACTAAGACACTATCAATCAGTGATAATGCCTGAAACACTACATGCAGCAGAAACAATTAAACTAACAAGAATTGGGAATCTTGAAAAACTGGAAAAAGTTGAAGGTAGAATTTTTAGGAAAATACTGGGATCTAGAAGTCATAGTAATGTTGAATACAAATTAAGAGTTAACAGAGGGCTGTATTTGACAACGGAAAAGCTAACTGATGTAATGAGGAAGAGAAGACTACAGTTTTATGGACGCACATACCGATCTTCAGCTTACTAAACAGATAGAAATCCTAACCCACATGGTTCACCGTAATTGAGGAAGATATGAAACATACAGGACTTAAAATGGACATACATAATAGAATACTTTTTAGAGAAGCAACACAAAAGGCAGGAATACGGGAGCGAAAGAGGTCTGCAAACGAAAGAAAGTGGACCCAGGAAGAAAAGCAACGACACCCTTGAAGGATGAAGGAAATCTCGGAGAACGAAAATTAAACACAAAGAAGCAAAACCAAAGCTGATTTATCGTACCCTCCAAAAGGATTATTCGAACAAGTAAATAATAAATATAAAAGATATTTTTGCATATTTGCATACAACTGAAATATCTTTAAGAACTGTATCACTAAATCAATAACTTTGTAAAATTATCTATAAGTTATGATGGAAGAATGACCCCTAGGATAGCATTTAAATCCGACATATACTGGTTGAAGCGTAAGTGGCAGCTTTGACATTTTATTTCTACATGATCTGTTGTAGTGCAGAAGAGAGGCATATGGTATTTATGTTATAATTTCTGTTTTGTTTTTCAAGCTCTTAATGTAGCAGACAAAAATGCTTTCTTCATTTGCTTCTATTGTAGATTCTGAAGATGCCTATCGCATAGTCGTAACTGGTAAATCTATTAAAAAACTGCGATGAGGACAATTAAATAAAAAATATGTACATCACAAGTCGCTCTCCTAATGATCATTTAAGTCAAATCATACTCAACCAGATATTTTATTAACGAATCCATATGCCACACTTCACGCTCTTTGCATGAAAAAATGTAATTTCCGCTAAGACCTTGGAGGTGGGCAATTTGTCACGCGTGCACATTGATTAAAATGCAAATGAGTTGCGTAGCGTGACGTTGTCGACCAAAATGGTGAGTCAACAAGTCATAAATACCACTAAAGTCTACGCAACTGCGGTCAGAGAGTGAATGACTAGAATAAGGTAATAATAATGCCCGCTTAGAGACGGGATCAGCCACTTTAATAACCTCACAGCAACGTATGAACGGGCGTTGGTAGGTTTTCTAAGTCTCCTTAGACTCGTCGAAATTATGGAATAGAGAATGGTGCAACACTTTCTAGCACTGACTGTTGCAACAGCGGCATTTGTTTTTCAGTTTGCTGCTGCCGGTGCTTCTGCTGTTCCTGCTCATGAAGAAACTGTTGTGTTTGCTATTCGTACTGCCGCAGTAACAGCTGTCGTTGCAGCTGAATTTGCTGTTATCGCAATTCCAACAACTACTTGTCCATAACGGCATACTGAGTATTTCCTCGCCAGCAACTTTCATATATCCACTGACACTCTCAGTGTTCCTGTGTATGATGCATAAAAGTGCAGAGAAGCTGTTAGAAAGTTCCCAGTATCGTAATTTCGCAGAAGACGTAAGAAAATCCAGATAACATCCGTACTTCAGAGACGTGTGGAATAGTCAAGAAATCGTGAGCTCACGAGAACAGTCTAAAACAGCAACCAAGAGCGAAATTAAATGTAGTAGCAAAGTAAGTGTAGCACACAATAAACTCTGCGAAAGAAACATCATAATGGATTGCAGCAAAATGGATGTCTGTGGCTAGCGCCACATCAAAACACGAGTAGCAACACGACTGCAGCATACAGCGATCTCGATGGGAATAGCGCAAACTTCTATCGACATGAGTTAACTCCGGTAAAGTTACTGTGGTGGTCACGGTGTTCATCTCCTCGCCGGAGGTCGCGGAGGATCCGAAAGAGAACGCGTGCTATTGTGAATAAGGAAAAATGTTGGGTTTCAGTCCATGCCATTAGACTCTTTACGCTGTTTCCATCTTTACACTATTTATGTCCCAAGTACAGCCCAGTACAGCTGTGTGCTAATTAACACATCTAACAAAGATTTCTTGTTTTTATTAAAGTTTGCAGGTTGAGTGAAGTTGAACTCATCTTTTTAAAGTTTATAAGCACATGTAATTATAATGATGTTGAGTTCTTGCAAGATGTCGGTTTTAGTATCTATTAGAGGTGGTGGTTTAAAAATGTGATTCATTTACGGGACATATTCAAATGACATGTATATCTGACATAATTAAATCACTGACCCATCAAAAAAATTACCAAGGTATTCTTTATCTATGAACTTAAAAAAGGATCTCAATTAAACGGTCTATAATTGACAATCATGGACATGGGATCCGGGATGCGATTCAAATGAATGCGTATCTGGATGAAACATTAACATTCGCAGAGGCCATTCTGCGACTATCGAACGTTAGTGCAATTGGTTAGAGAATACTACTGAAGGGTATTCGTTTGCATCTATGACCAGAGTTGAAAGCATGTTGAACCTCTATCTATAAGCAAGTCTTCAGGGTGAAGACTGAGGTTACTGAACATCATTAAAATAAGGCTCACTTTTCCTTTACAGTTCACATCTTGGTTGCGGCTGGCTGTCACCATACGGTTAATCTGCATGAGACGGTTGAAGTAGCTGCAAAATCAGTCATTGGCTCTGTACCAACAACTTGCATCGACATCTAATTCCAACTTAGCCAGATGAGAGCCGAAGTGAAATCTGCCAGAGAAAGTGCCTGTCCATCAAGACGCTGGAATCGGAAGTCGCCTGCGAACTCTACCAGAGAACTTACCTTCCGCACTGCACTTCCTTGCGTTTTGGTAGCATCACATAATTTTGTTTGGCTAAATGATAAATGTTGTGAGTGTCAACCAGTAAGGAGGTGTCTTCCTTCCCTATACTCATTTCAGATGGTTAACCAGTTGCAAAATTCGTTTTATTTGGTGCTACTTTACCTCTCTGTCTATTCTCGAGTACTACTTACTCCCACTTCTAAATTTTTTATGTTAACTTATGGTAGCTGTTTGTACAGTCTGTTAAACATTTTTCTTGAGGGATCTGTGCAAGGTGCCGGTTTCTCACAATCTTCAAGGGACCCTAAGCATTGCGGTTCCCATTTCACTCTCAGATGTTACCTTAAAGTCACGTGTATCTCGACAATTTCTGGCTGTCTCCAAATATCTCCACAATAGTTCTTCTGGGACTCTGCCAAAACAGCATCCATCCCCAGACCACAAAGAGCTTGCTGAAAACAGTCTCCGTAGTCCCTGCAGTGCCTACGGATACAATCTGCATTGTGATTTTTAGTGCATCCGGTGCCAAGTCGGCTTACCTCAAAGCATAGTCCTGTCCGACAACACAGGGAGCAGCTCAGTGGACCTTCTGCGAATTCTGCGGGGGCTGTTTCCCATGCCGGTTTATGTTTATGACACATGGTGCATCCTTTCGCCTACAGACAAGTGCAAGATGCTCGCACAGAGGCTTGTTATTTACGTATGCATGCGATTCAATATAGGAAATCGTAGTTTACAGAGTTAAGTACTGGCAGTCACTGGTACTGATTCATATTTCATTTATTAGTAGAGATTAATTTATTACGAATCGATTTGTTTTATTATTTCGGATTTTACATCAGTTAAGGGACAGTCGCATACCACTACACTGGTGATAATAACGTCGCAATGTCGTTTCTTCCTGTGTGACAAACGCGACATACATTTAGGTATGGGATCTAAAGTAGTACTGCACTTTCGTAATTGTTATGTGGTATTTCAATACCATAATTTCTGGAGTTTCTAACGACCTTTTAGTGTATCTCTTCTTTTTGCTTGGACATACTAGACGCTGCGACGCAAACTGTGTAACATTTGCTCTTAAGCTGTTAACATACTGCTGTGTCCGTCTGAAGATATGTGACAGAGCCATACACCAAGAGGGCGCCATACAACAAAGATCAGCCTCTCAGCCTCCAGAGAGTGACACATAGTTGTCAGACGCCACAGAGGGCGCACACAACACAGATTTTGTTATATTTCCGCCTAACATCATACAAATACTACACAAGAGTGCACGGTTACCATAGTGGTCTGTCGTTTAAATTTTTGTTTTGCTTTTAGTTTGGCTACAGGTACAAGAAGCAATTTTTTTGTGCTGTCAGTATTATGTATGTACTATCCATTGGAATTCATGATTTCTGGAATTAATGAGTTAAGAAATGCAACGGATAACGCCAGTCGCACCTTCAACCAAAGCGTTCAGCGTAGAGGTAGGTAATTACTTGCTTGTAACACGCCCGTAACCAAGCTGACACTAGCTAAGCAAGTGGATATCTCTCCCTCACAAAGAAACAAATTCAAAAATTCACAAAATTTACACAAAACCCATATCAAAATAAAATTACAATGAAATCCGAACCATTAGCTGCTTACAGGCTTTGGGACAGTTGAAAATGTGTGCCCCGACCGGGACTCGAGCCCATGATCTCCTGCTTACATGGCACACGCTCTATCCGACTGAGCCATCGAGGACACAGACAACGTGCGACTGCAGGGACATATCTCTGGCACGTGAGACCAACATTTCCAACTTAACTGTCCGCATACTAAATTTGTAGTGACCCTGCCCACTATACTCATTTCTCACGGCAGTCGACCTACCGAGTCCCGTAAGAGTTTGAGCAAAATCATATCAAAATGTTCCATATTACTTTAAATACGAGTTAGGACACTGTGTTATTAGCTGGCTGCCTTGTTCGATACACTAACTATCACTTACACACAAGTGGGCAGCACAATGCATCTACCACGGACCGCAAAGAAAGTCAACCGAACACTCAAATTAATCGAGTAAAATATCTATCCCTCAATTCATGCCATCTCTAATAATCTCTGACCACAGTTAAATACTCACCAAGCATGATATTCTGACAGTTACTGCCTTCTTTGGAGGCCGCGTAGACACGTGACGTGGACGCAAGTTACAAAGAAAGTGCCGCGAATTCGTCTAAACATTAACCAAAAGTTTCTAGCCTGCTTTCTATGATCTCTCCTGAATGTTTGCTTTCATTGACCGTTTTCAGCCCTATGTATTTTCCGCAGTTACTGTGTCGTACCAGAAATGGCGCGAACCTGTGGTCAAGACCCTGTTACAAAGAAAACAGCTTCAAAATTTACTCCCATTCCACAAAATTACGTTGTCAAAGAAATATCTTCACACGCATTCATAAATACTACCATTTAACACTCTGAAACTCGTCCTGTAAGGTGCAAGACATGGTCAGCACTAGTACAAAGACGGTTGCAACTAATACTCGCTCATCATCTTATTCCACCAAAATAATAATAATTACATCGACATTTCACACTTCAATAACGAAATGAGCCCCAAATAACACATCGCGAGTCCTATCCACAAGGATGTAACTCATATTCAACTTCTTACCTCGTATCAAAATGGTTCAAATGGCTCTGAGCACTATGGGACTTAACTGCTGAGGTCATCAGTCCCCTAGAACTTAGAACTACTTAAACCTAACTAACCTAAGGACATCACACACATCCATGCCCGAGGCAGGATTCGAAAATGCGACCGTATCGGACACGCGGTTCCAGACTGTAGCGCGTAGGACCGCTCGGCCACTCCGGCCGGCAACTCGTATCAACCGGAGCTCAGCTACAGCACGTCTCTTCAGCTCGACCCCAATAGCAGCAGTGACAGAACATGGCTGTTTTCCGGAAACAACGGTCCCTTTTTCAAACCACTGGTCTCCCTCTGGCTGAAGGCCAATCTACGCCTTCTGCTCTCGTCCGAATCGATCTTCCTATAGCCCCCTCAGACAAACTCTGTGCTTAGCCTTCTCATGCTATGTTTTGACAAGCCTACTGCTTTCTAACTATTTTTGGGTTAGTCCTTCACTTACCTACATCCCATTATATTCTCATATCATGCCCTCATACACACTAGGAGAGGTAAAGATAGGGCGAGGAAGTGTGACACATGGGAGTACCTACTGATCTAAACACAGTGGTGCACATTTCCATGCCAACTGACCCCGGTTTATGATTGCAAGAGAAGAAACTCTTGTCATGTCATGGATTATTGTAAACGTTACATAGTTTGCATTCTGATATCATTTGCATATCGACAATAGTAGTGAAGCGTACTAGCAGTACCGCTTCAAGAGGATATACATTCTCCAAACGTGGATATAAAGAGACCCACGGATCCACTCAGAAGTTAGTTCGACTTTATCAATACAATGCCTCAAGGCAGCATCAGAAGTGACCTACAGTCAGCGTCCAGAAGAGACCAAATGGACATTCTACAAGTTATATTAATCATCGTTCTCTGGATTCAGAGTTGGACAGATCAGTGCAAATGAACTTTAAGCTATTTCCACGCACTATATTCAGAGTAAAATAGTATAATATCTCTTTTAATAAATTATTGTAAATTATTTCTAATCTGTATTGACGCATTTTACGTTTAGCTTTTGCCTAATTCTATCTGGCCATGTGACAAAGCTGTGTAGTTCCTGCGTGCAAGGAATCCACCTCATAACAGCAACTACTTTCGATGGTAGGGGGTTCTCTTCCTGCCACTATATTATGTTTGATATTAAGTATATTTGGTGAATACAACACATACCTTCAGTATTTCTGGATATAACACATGCAGCAGGTCTCAAAAAGAACATATGAGTAAATTTATTTTCCTTTGCCCATTCTGGAGTATAAGAAATGGCCGGAGATTCACTATCCTAGTGTTTCAATTTTAGCACTCTTCGAGGAGTCTCCTTCCGTGACCACCTGCAAATCGATTGTAGTGACTGTATAATTTTAACAGGTTACTACATGTGTTACTATTCTGTGTGTGCAGTGCATCTGGGACAACCAGATAGGATTCTGTCGCTAAAACACAATAACGTACTGATTCTCCCCTTCTTAATAATATGGTGTCACGAAGGTATGTTTCTGCTGCGCTCCATTCGACCCAGGACTTTGCGACTCAAGCGATCCCGCCAGCTGCAACGTAACTACACCACTTTCGGCGAGCAAGCAGGCCTAGATCAACTTTCTGCACTGCTACAGTATTTCACTGAAGTATTTTTTGAAACAGGTCGCCTGTCGATAGAACGTTTCAAAAGTTACTTCTTTGGTAAACTGATAAATAAACATAATCGTAAATAGTTGCCCGTAACAACCAGATAGCACTCAAAAAAATTCCAAGAGACGACCACTTGACTATAAACTGGCTTTTTGTGACAAGCTTGGTAAGTTGAACAGAGAGAATACAGGTTCGGTATGGCGGTTCAAAGACCTGAAATTCAGAAACCCATGCCAAAATCAAAACTCCAGTTCCTCTAGAAACAATATGGTTTATACTGATCATAATGAACATCCCAAGTCGATTTCTTCGATATGTATCTATTTCAGCGAATTATATTCTTCCCTATATGAGGCGTAGAAAAGTTGCGACATCACGAGAAACTCTTTTCCACTATGCAATGAATACTTTCTCCGGTATAACACTACTTTCACGTTTGGAGACTATCCCCTAAATAATGAAAAGTGCAAGTTCATCCACATGAGCGCAAAAAGGAATCCGTTAAACACCGGTTATACTACAAATCAGTCAAATCTAAAGGCCGTAAATTCAACTAAATACCTTGGAATTACAGTTACGAACAACTTAAATTGGAAAGAAAACATAGAAAATGTTGTGAGGGAGGAAAATAAAAGATTGCGTTTTATTGGCAGAACGCTTAGAAAATGTAACAGATCTACTAAACAGACTGCCTACACTACACCTGTCCGTCCTCTGTTAGAGTACTGCGGTCCGGGATCCTTCCCAGATAGGATTAACGGAGAACATCGATAATGTTCAAAGAAAAGCAGCAAGTTTTGTACTATCTATAAGTAGGGGAGAGAGAGTCACGGACATGATACAGGATTTGAGGTGGACATCATTAAAACAAAGGCGTTTTTCTTTGCGGAGGAATCTTATTATAAAATTTCAATCACCAACCATATCCTCCGAATATGAATTTTTTTATTTTTATTTTTTTTTTTTTTTTGACGCCGACATACATAGGGAGAAATGATCTTCATAATAAAATAGGGGAAATCAGAGCTCGCACAGAAAGATATAGACGTTCGTTATTTCGGCGCTCCGTTCAAGATTGGAATAATAGAGAATTATAATGAAGGTAGTCCGATGAACCTTCTGCCAGGCACTTAATTGTGATTTTCAGAGTATCCACGTAGATGTAGATCCTTCCATCCTCCTGTGGCCGTCGATAAAGTATTGCAGCTCCCGGTCGCTTCATGAGTGATCTTATTGCGGTTGGTGCTGTTTTCACTCTTTCGACAGAACCATAACAGTAAAATTTTGAAATTTGGCTGGAGAAATCAGCTTAGACTTAAAAATTTTATGGTGTTTTAACGTGACTTAGGTAGTGAAAACACTTTAACCCGAATAAGTGGAAATCAGACACACAAAATTGTGCTAATTTATGTACACAGTTGACCACTAAAACAGCACCACGGGGAAAGATATCGAATTTATATTTATTGTGTGTATGCAGTGTAGTTGGAAGAATACGTGATTAAATTTGTAGGTGAATTTGGCATGTGTTGTGTTCGAAATTTAGAAGTGAGCTGCTTTCTCTGACAGCAACAAAAGTTATAGACGGGCTGGGAATCGAATCGATCTGAGCCTGGATGACAGATACGGGTACGTAATTCAATGCTGCTTCAAGTATAAGCCAGAACTCATCAATCGTAGTGGCTGGTCAGTGATGGCATGCCAGTCTTTCGACAACCCGTGACCTAACGGTTTCCGTGAGTGAGAGATATGAAGAACGTGGTGGCCAGAGTAACAGTCGAACACCCCCTGCAACCAGGTAGGTCAAGATAGCGCAGGTAACATCCAGTCTTCCGTTATCTTGTTGAAAGATAACGCCAGAGAGATCTCGAAAACAGGGCACAGTCATTCGACTTAACGCGACAGAAATTTATAAAGGCTGTAAATTACCAGCTATTAGCACCATAGATGACCGTGTTGTGTACCCATTGGCATCTCACACCTTCATGCCACTTGCTGGGCACGTATTGGGACTACGAATGCAATCTCACAATTTTCGTTCTCCTCAGAGCCTCCTCACACACATTCCTCCATCGTGATGCTGTACGCAGAGCCGGGACTCATATGAAAAGACGACATGCTGCCTGTCCCGTGTCGAGCGATGGCGTTGGGCGCACCACTGTCGACAAACCGCCTCCTACTGCCTCGTGAAAGGAAGACGAAGTAGTAGTCGCCGAGCTACTCCAGACGCTGCTCTGTGCGAGTGGATACTTGTCGTGCTACAAACAAGCACATATCCTGATTCAAGATACATAACATGTCTGTACAGTAGGCCCCCCTACTGCTTATCCAGGCGATTAATAGTTCTACCCTCTCGGCCACTAGTCGCTTGGGGCTGTTGAGATCATGCATGACGTTGAGTATCGCCCTCCCGAACCCATAGATTTTATTTTTATTTATTTTTCGTTTATTTTTATTAACAACACAACAGGCAGTAACAACCATAAAACAAACACCAACACCACATACTAAGACTCTGGTTATAAAGGTAACGTCGCTTGGGAGGAGTAAGCTCGAAAAATATTCATTCCGAGACTCCTCCTCCCCAATGACACATTGTGTATTGCTGAAAGTATACTGTACATAAGGAGTAATGTATTATTCGACTTATTACGTGTAGACAGACGTATATTCTCTTCTTTATGTAGAGCTACAAACAAATGGTTCAAATGGCTCTGAGCACTATGAGACTTAACTTCTGAGGTCATCAATCCCCTAGAACGTAGAACTACTTAAACCTAACTAACCTAAGGACATCACGCATCCATACCTGAGGCAGGATTCGAACTTGCGACCGTAGCGGTCGCGCGGTTCCAGACTGTAGCGCCTAGATCCGCTCGGCCACTTCGGCCGGCTAAGCTACAATCAATTTATTTTATATATCAGGTATATTTTCCGTATAAACTATGTATAAAACTAGAAATGTAATGTATTTAGTTATTTAAGGAATACTGCAGTCAAGTAGCAATGAACTGCAGTCTGTTTCTACTAACAAATTTACAACCAAAAGTTTATTCTTCATGTAAGGCTAAAATGTAAGTATTCCATATATCAAATTCTCAATCAATATTAAATCTGTATAATGCCAGGTGTACCTATCAAAGGCATGATACAGAATACACCACTACTACGAACAATAAGACAAGCAAACAACTTCTAAATATTATGTAGTGTACTGATGTGCAATACTCAAAGTAATATATCAATACATACAAACACAGTAAACACATATAAACACAAACCATTTCAAATGAGAATAGCTCGAGGTCCTGCAGGGACCTTCGCACCCGAAATAAGTAGAAATAGCCTCTTATCAACCAACAAGCTACTACGACTGTATTACACACCCAAATGTAGTATATCACTTCCCTCTACATATTGCAACATATTTTCACCACATTGTATTACATAATTTTTTTACATTTGCATTATATAAATTATATTCTCCTCAACTATGCAGAAACAAATTATATAGAGCCACTTTAACAACTGTTAAGTATTCAATTCTCGGTAACCTTAGAGAAATTTTTATATATTATGTTCTTTATATTATTTAAAAAAAAGCATTAACAATACTAAGGAGTCTTTGCTGTTCGATTTAGAAGCATCCGACCCACCTTACATTTCAAGTCGGTGGTTCACTCTGTTCTGTTAATGAAATAAATAAATAAATAATAATCCCATAGATTACATATTCGAATGACTATGATAAATTTTTCACTCTGCAGTGGAGTGTGCGCTGATATGAAACTCCCTAGCAGATTAAACCTGTGTGCCGCACCGAAAATTGAGATCGGGACATTTGCCTTTTGCGGACACATGTACGACCGCCTGAGCCAACCACGCACGGCTTACGACCCGACCTCACAGCTTTACTACCGCCAGTACCTCATCTTCTGCCTTCTAGACTCCACAGAAACTCTGCCGCGGGACTACTATTCTCGGAGGACGGGATATTGCGGAGACATGGCTTAGCCGCAGCCTGTGGCATGTTTCCAGAATGAATTTTCCAGTCTGCACCTAGGGGTGCGCTGGTATGACACTTCCTGGCAGTTTAAAAGTGTGCGCCGGATTGAGACTCGAGGTTGTGTCTAAGCCATATTAGTATAACATCATTTCTTCCTGGAATATTAGATCTGCAAGTAAGATGGAAGATCTTCTGTGAAGATTGGACGGTAGGAGAAGAAGTACTGTTGGGTGTAAAGCTGTGAGGACAGGGCGTGGGTCGTGATTGTGTAGCTCAGAACATTTGCCCAGAAATGGCGAAGTTCCCGAGTTCGAGTCCCGGTCCGTCAGACATTTTTTATCAGCTAGGAAGTTTCATATTTGAATGGCAGTCGTACGTTTACTTAGAAAGGGAGCAACAATAACGCGGAACGATAAACCACAGTCGTTATGGCCACGATACTTCCCTGTCGAATTCCGAGAAGTGTGGGTAGATGTTTCTCCTTCTTACACGAGGCATAGCACATCTTCTCGTAAACAACTAACATTCAAATGCAATTTGTGAGTATGAAACCCGTTGCGTAATCCTATATACACAATATAGATCGAGTTACTCCTAGTTTGTTCAGTTGCGCTGAAACGCTGATGATTTGCACATTCTACCGTGTAATATACTTCATACCTATTTGGCGTTTGTTGTATGCCACCTTCATGGTATTGTTATTGTTTTGGCCATTAGTATCAAAAAACGTGACTATTTCGTTAGTAGTAACGTTTGAGTGAGTTGAAGTTTAATGTTTCTGGTTGTCTGCCTGCAGCAAACCTGCACGCCTGAAATATAGCTACTTTCTAGTCGCATAAATGTTCAGGTGCTAAAAAACGTTGTCAATGTTACTTAAAGTGGGTACCAAAACACTAAATTGCCGTAGCAGAAAAGAAACACCACTATGTCTTTTCCATGCTGTCGCGGATAGGTTATCGGAAGTATAATGAGTCCATCAATCCCTGATTTCAATGCGGAGAGTATTTTTATGTTTTGTAACTGTGGTACGGCAAACCTCTGTAGTCGTTTAGACTGACTTTCGGCGCTATGAGTTCTGCTTTGTTCTCTGCGAAACCGGAGTTAATGACTTATCCACTTACAAAGAGGTCAAAGTTGATGCTCGAGACGTGTTGCATACTCGAAGTGAGTCACCGCCCTCTGCTGTTGCGGAAACTACTTCTGGGAACAAGCCACCGGCATTTAGTTTCAAATGGAGTCACACATTTAGAGCAGGTACAGTACTCACTACAATCCGACGGCTCGCCCTTTGCGTCCCGTGGTTAGGATCTGTCTCGGTCGTAGGACATCGTGACCTGAAAGTTCGTGACGTGGTGCTAATCTCGCTTCTGGTTGCCTCAGCGCGTAACTGGGGTCATTGCAAAGACCGGTCCGTATGTTCCGGCTTGTGGCATAACAGCATCTCAGGTTGGGAATGCGCTAGCGTGAGTGCTCCCTTTGGCAATATCAAAGCGTTGTGACCAGTTGCTAGAGGAGCAAATACTCAAGCAACAACAGTACAATAGACTATTGTCTTAATTCAGTGTTGCTTCCGACGGCATGTGGATATGTCTGGAGCGACGGTTTTTAATTTCCATTATGGAGGACATGTAAGGTTGATTTCAGCGTAAACGACTAATTTTGCCCACCGACTTTTAGGAACCACTGAAGTGTTTAGGAATTATCGTTAGTCATTGTAGAGTCCTACCATTTCCCCCCGCTGTTACAAACAGTCAGTGAGTTCGTTACGAATAGTACACGGAAAGATTTGCGATCCTCATTAGTCGTGATAATTTATAGGGGCTTATTCCTGACTTTGTAAAGGTTACGTAGCTCCTCACGTACATGACAAAGTAGTGAAATTTCTCTGGAAATGGGTGTGAGGAAGCATTAACAAAGATGAGGGGGATCACGTCCTGCTGTAACCTATCCCGATTATCGAACCCATTTGCCTTACCATGTGACACCTTGAGATATTAGTAATCCTAGGAAATAGAATAACCAAAATATGCTACAGCATACACCTTCCGAAAGGCTACTACAGCTCAGCATAATCATACAGCAACAACTTCTGCTGTTCCCTGTGTGGGAGACGGTTATCGATCAAGCAACACTCAAGTGGATGCTTGTTGTCAAAGATCCTTCCAATCGACTAACTAGCCTGGTGTTGCATCTCGCTGAGTTGAAAAGTATAGGCGGCAAAGTATGACGGTATGAAATACTGAGAGCTCATACTTACGAGTATTTTACTGAGATCAAGTCATTTTGTCGGGAATTAGTATATGCGGTCTTCGGATGGCAGACAGTAGAGCGCTCGGATCGAGTCTGCCGATTTTCGATAAACGATATTATTGTGTGATTCTTTCTGCCACCGTACGTAAGTCGGGCGTGGTGGACTAGCGGTAAAACGCGTTCCTGAAAACCGTAAGAACACGATTCGAATCCGGCTCGGGCCACGGAACATTTCAGTATGTCTTTAACATAGACTTCGCCTTTCAATCATGCGAATATTCGCCAGGAATGATTCGTGGTTCTTATTCCACGTTAAACTGTAGTTCCCCTTTCCTCGGCAGGATTACTGGGGTAGGTTTGGGACACGTAAGCTGCCGAAGTGGCGACCGATTGAAAGACTTGAACCAGGTCATAGAGCTACACAGACTTATTATTACGATGGGCATTCAATGAGTCATGCAATACGTTGTTTTTTCTAAAAGCAGGTTGGTTTTATTCAGAATTCCAATACACCATTTTACTCCCCACTCTTTTGGTTACAAATCTCTGTTTGTACATAATCTCCGTTCAGTGGGACGGCCTCACGCCACCTTATTGGGAGTGTATGTATACCCGCATGGTACCTCTCTACTGATCGTCGTTGGAGCCAACATCTTGCTGCGTTAATAACCTCCTCATCCTCTACGTAATGCTTACCGCGGAGTGCATCCTTCATTGGACCAAACAGATATTCTGTACGGTGTTCTGTTAGACGGCGAGGAACCCTTCGAACACGCACCTTTGAGTATCCCAACTGATGGACGCATGTGACAACACTACCAACAGAGGCGCCCAGTTGAACAGCGAGGTGTTTGATTGTGAGACCTCGATCATCTCGAACGAGTGTCCGCAGGTTCCAAAAACACAGTCACAGCTGTGCGCTGCTGGCCGGCACGTGGAAGGTCGGACAAGTTTGCGCGACATTGTGTTGATGAAAGACGCCTCGCCCAACGACTCACTGTTCTTTTGTTCTCTGCCAGGTCTCCGTAGACATTCTGCGAGCGCCTATAAATATTTGCGATGCTCTGGATTTCCACCAAAAGAAATTACGCTTGGAACGCACCTCCCTTACAGACGCCATTTTGAAGGCTGCGTATAGTACCACCACCTACCGGAACTTCATGAAACCGTAGGGCTGAAGCGGGAATGTTCCACGGTGTCCCACAGAAAATTCCACATCTCTTCAACCGTAATTGGCCGAGAAAAAATATGTGTTGCATTACTTATTGAACACCCCTCGTACTATTACCAGATGTACGGATCATAAGTGATTTTTATTCAAACCTACTACGAGTCACATTTCACACTCCTGGGTATAGATGAACAGCATACCATTCGTCCAGCAGTTGATGTACAGAGCGCTCATTTTAACTGAAGACATTGAAATATCTCGAAAACTATACACATCGGACCAAAAAAAAAGTTAGCTCCAATCTGTTTGTCTCTCTGCCTCCAATGACACCACATGCGACCCAGCGACCCACCCTGTGTGTGGGTGGCGGGGGCATCTTTGAAATCTTCAATGAAACCCGCATCCTTTATGGCAGATTACGATTCTGCAACAAAATCTACATGAGCTTTGTGTGAAGCATTTTCTTTGTTTCGGCACAGATGGCACTGTAGTCGGAGGAATAGAAATGGGTACTTATTCGTAATTTACGACACGCTGCTCAATGGCCCTTGAATATCCAATGGCACGAGGGACCCCGCCTCCATGCTGCGAGTATAGAACAGGCCAGTATTTCATAACTTCTAATTGGAAACTATCATATAGGTGAAGGATAGACAAATCTCATATTAATGTCGAATAATATATGTCTCGAAAAGTTTGCTCTGATAGTGTATCGTCTTGCTTTAGAGGTTACTAATGTACATGCTTAGTGGTCCTTAGATGTATAGGGAGCAATTTGTAACGTAAAACTTGAGAAGTTGCATAATTTGACAATTTCAGTGTGTCAAACGGCATGCAGGTAATGAAACGAAATTTGAACAATGATGATTGAATGATTAGTTCAGAGGAGGAGATATCAGAAAGCATGGAAGAGATAAAAACAATCGGTTAAGATTTGAGTACTTCTGTTGCACTAAAAGATGCCCCCACTTTTAAAAACTCATCGGTGGGTCAATGTTTCGCTCTACAGGATGAAGCGAAATTAGCGCGCTCGGGCTTCGCAGTGCGACTCCTCACATGCCTGCGATAAAAAAAAGAAAAAAAAACGTATATATATATATATATATATATATATATATATATATATCACAAAATTTCATCCAACGAGCGCATCCGGCAGAAAAAGGACGTTAAAGTGTAGCAATCGGGGAACAATGTAACCACATGTATCGTAACTACCTCTGCCAGGACATACCAATTGCGCTGTACAGTTGGTGCAGTGGATAGAGTTTTGGGTTAGCATGCAGGAGGTCGATGGTTCGATTCTGGGTTGGGGTGCACTTTTTTATTTGCTAATTTGATTCTGCCATTTCATACTGTAATACACACCGTTTCTTAGGTGACATGTATCTTAAATTTACAAAATTTTGTAACACTGAACATAACAAATACGTGGTTAGACAAATAAGAAATAGACAGTTGAAGCGAATAACCTGTCATAGGACAGAAGAACCACGAAAACAATATCAGTTTCGAGATGCTAAAGATGATAGGATAGTAAAATAACACATATTTCTTATTTGGTAAATGTAGTCCAGGTGGTAGGGTATCTGGCATCTTAATCGTCAACAGCGATTGCAGCGGATCCTCTAGAACACATTTGCACTTACATACTACAATTGTAGAAATGGAAGATTGGTCGCACCACTTCATCTACTAGATGTGAAACCTGTTTTCTTTGTACCATCCTCCAATGGTCCCATAGATTAGTGCCAACTATTATTCTTGCCTCGTTCAGGTCCATTACATTTCGTTAGGATCTTACTTTACCAGTAGGACTAAGCAACGTGCTTTGAGAATAAAGGTCCAAACTCGGTTACTATTTGTATGTGTTATCACGATGGTCCCACTTGAGTCTGGTAACCGCATGCTGTTTGGTACGTCTCAATGCATAATCATTATTATTCTATTAATGTGATTGTGGAAACATCACGTCTATTATCGTCAGGGAAACAGTGTAATTCGAAAACAAACATTTTACAACTAACGGTGACGGGATGAATCATGGAGAACAATATCTGTCAGAGGGGTAATGCGCTTTAGGTGGAACAGCGCTCAGGACTGACGGTGCGTTTATGCTGTATGCGCTGTCCACCAGACAGGGACTAGTAGCGAGCGGCATAACGCGCCCGTGACAGACTCCAATGTACAGTCTTAGACATAAAAACTGGCCGCCGGCCGGCCGCCACAGAGACTAAGTCCGAGTCGTTCACTTAACGTGGCCAATAAAACTGACCGCCCCTGACAACTCTAAGTCCGGCCATCTGCACAATCTGGCAACACTGTAAGACGCGGAAGTGTTAGAAAGAAGTGTTATCTACTTTCGAGACGTTGTCGGGTTGTCTGAGCCCGTGGTGTCGTGGTAATCGTCGTGTATTCTGAATTTATAGTCGCGTGTTCGCGTCCAACTGTATCATTATTTTTTTTCCCAACACTTCGGCCCTCGTCTAAAGTTATGAGTCTGATTGAACATCGAAGATAATTCGCTTCACATTCTGCCCACCAGCAATAACACGTACTTCCAGAAACAATTCCGCAGGACAGCTCGTGGCTGCGTCGCGATCATAACAGCTTACGCTCGAGCGTTTCCTCGCGCTGCAGCGGCTACCGGCCACCGGTCAGAAGCCACACGCCGCCTGAAATCCGGCGCCGCCCATGTGAAAGCAGCGCGACGCTCTCACTGTATGTATCAGCTGTCATTTTCGAATTTGAAGCGCTAGTTATCATCTTGCAGTTAAGCAATGGATTTTGCCTACTTGAAAATCATGAACTACGATTAAGCATTGTAAAATTGAGTCGCAAGTGGAAATACACTCCTGGAAATTGAAATAAGAACACCGTGAATTCATTGTCCCAGGAAGGGGAAACTTTATTGACACATTCCTGGGGTCAGATACATCACATGATCACACTGACAGAAGCACAGGCACATAGACACAGGCAACAGAGCATGCACAATGTCGGCACTAGTACAGTGTATATCCACCTTTCGCAGCAATGCAGGCTGCTATTCTCCCATGGAGACGATCGTAGAGATGCTGGATGTAGTCCTGTGGAACGGCTTGCCATGCCATTTCCACCTGGCGCCTCAGTTGGACCAGCGTTCGTGCTGGACGTGCAGACCGCGTGAGACGACGCTTCATCCAGTCCCAAAGATGCTCAATGGGGGACAGATCCGGAGATCTTGCTGGCCAGGGTAGTTGACTTACACCTTCTAGAGCACGTTGGGTGGCACGGGATACATGCGGACGTGCATTGTCCTGTTGGAACAGCAAGTTCCCTTGCCGGTCTAGGAATGGTAGAACGATGGGTTCGATGACGGTTTGGATGTACCGTGCACTATTCAGTGTCCCCTCGACGATCACCAGTGGTGTACGGCCAGTGTAGGAGATCGCTCCCCACACCATGATGCCGGGTGTTGTCCCTGTGTGCCTCGGTCGTATGCAGTCCTGATTGTGGCGCTCACCTGCACGGCGCCAAACACGCATACGACCATCATTGGTACCAAGGCAGAAGCGACTCTCATCGCTGAAGACGACACGTCTCCATTCGTCCCTCCATTCACGCCTGTCGCGACACCACTGGAGGCGGGCTGCACGATGTTGGGGCGTGAGCGGAAGACGGCCTAACGGTGTGCGGGACCGTAGCCCAGCTTCATGGAGACGGTTGCGAATGGTCCTCGCCGATACCCCAGGAGCAACAGTGTCCCTAATTTGCTGGGAAGTGGCGGTGCGGTCCCCTACGGCACTGCGTAGGATCCTACGGTCTTGGCGTGCATCCGTGCGTCGCTGCGGTCCGGTCCCAGGTCGACGGGCACGTGCACCTTCCGCCGACCACTGGCGACAACATCGATGTACTGTGGAGACCTCACGCCCCACGTGTTGAGCAATTCGGCGGTACGTCCACCCGGCCTCCCGCATGCCCACTATACGCCCTCGCTCAAAGTCCGTCAACTGCACATACGGTTCACGTCCACGCTGTCGCGGCATGCTACCAGTGTTAAAGACTGCGATGGAGCTCCGTATGCCACGGCAAACTGGCTGACACTGACGGCGGCGGTGCACAAATGCTGCGCAGCTAGCGCCATTCGACGGCCAACACCGCGGTTCCTGGTGTGTCCGCTGTGCCGTGCGTGTGATCATTGCTTGTACAGCCCTCTCGCAGTGTCCGGAGCAAGTATGGTGGGGCTGACACACCGGTGTCAATGTGTTCTTTTTTCCATTTCTGGGAGTGTAGGTGTAACATCAGCAACACAACAGTTACTTCTGGTATAACAGAGGGGTGAATGCAGAGGAGGCAGTTAGAAAGATTTGAGCCGTGTGTGGAGCGAGCGCTTTTCGGAAAAATACGCCAGATCGTTCTGGCATGAATGATTTTCCACATTAATGAAGTCTCGACTACTGATATATGTGATGGATTACCATTTAACCATCATGCGACATTTGCATTCAAGAGGCAAAGTGCAAAAGTCTGGTGTAGGAGTACTGCGTGCTCTAATTCTAAACAACAAAAATCAACGGAGTGACTATTATTGAACGTCATCAGGTCGCTGATTGAGCATTCCTATGCAGTACTGTTACTGGTGACGTGTTATGGTGCCTTTATCGTTAACTTCCTAAGAAGAAATGAAAGGCTGAGCCCCACCAAAAGAGGTAAACTCGAGCAAAGAGTAGTGTGAACATAATATTTTACATCTTATAGCTCCAAATGTGTGTTTTGGGCTATGAATTCTGTCCCAAGAGTTGTGTGCATCACAGCTGGAATTTGTTGCCAACAGCTGAGACACCTTTCGGTCGCAGTGTAAGAAAATCGAGCAACGAAACTATATCACCTGTGCTACTGCATGATAACATCTCGGAAATAGACAACACTTCCTCCTAACACTTCCGCGTCTTACAGTGTTGCCAGATTGTGCAGATGGCCGGAATTAGAGTTGTCAGGGGCGGTCAGTTTTATTGGCCACCTTAAGTGAACGACTCGGACTTAGTCTCTGTGGCGGCCGGCCGGCAGTCAGTTTTTATTTCTGAGACTGTATATGCATACACGTATCGAATTTTCTCATTGTAATCCTCTAAACTAATGTGGCAGACGTATGGCGTACACAAACAATGGATATGCGGATATGCTTCTTGTCATTGGTGCATCTGATAACCGGACTGGTGTTGCCGCTCATGAATATGATGCTAGATACCCTCTCGACGCAATCCAGATAAAAATGTGTTTCGTCCTCTGGAGTTGCACCACTGGGAGTCAGGTTCTCTTCTTCCACAATCGCGTGACAGATGTTGTCCACGGACTCGCCGTACTCCAGCTACTGAGGAAGCTATTCTGGAGGTCATAATCCAAGAATCTCAGCGAAGTACATATAGCATAGCAAGGCAGTTGCGTGTCTCCTGCAAATCGCCATCAGCGGATGCAATTCTGTTAATGGTTCCAACAACAACAGGAAGCCAATGATGACTTCGTGAACACCAAAATATGGTCGGATGAAGTAGCATTCACTCTTGAGGGTGTCTTCAATATGCACAATGCCCGCCATTGGTGTGAGTTTACGCCGCATGTCACCCAGGTCATAAACCAAGAATCTCAGCGAAGTACATATAGCATGGCAAGACAGTTGCGTGTCTCCTGCAAATCGCCATCAGCGGATGCAATTCTGTTAATGGCTTCCGTGGATATCAAGTTTGCTTTGGTTTCAGTGTCTGATCTGGATTATTGGGCGACAGGTGATTGGGCCCCTACATGTTGCCTGACTGGTTGACTACATGATGGTGCACCTCCATATTCTAGAATGAATGTGCGACAGTATTTGGAGAGAACATTTCCAGGGGAATGGCTCAGACGTGGAGGTCCAGTTGTATGGTCACCACGTTCACATGACCTAAATCCCCTGGATTTCTTCCTGAGGGGACACCTGAAGGAGCACGTGTACTATACTCCGTCGACGAATGTGGAAGAATTGGTAGCACGTGCTCATTCTGCTCCTGTTACTGTCGACACAGCTTTGCTGCGGAGGGTCCAGGGCTGTATGATCTGGCGGGTTGCACAATGTTTGGACCTGCAGAGAGGTCGCTTTGAGCATCTGTTGTTCTGAGGACAACGTATTCTGTTGTGAAGGTCATGTGGTCATTAATATGGACATTATTATTGTCACTGGTTGCTAACGTGCAACACCTGAGCGCTCATGTGACATGTAGTATAAAAACAAGTAGATGTTGTGTTATTGTGCCGTGTTATCATCTTTAGCATCTCGAATTGATATTTTGTTGTAGTTATTGTGTCCTATGATAGGTCATTTGTTTCAACTGTCTGTTTCTTATTTGTCCATTCACGTATTTGTTATGTTCAGCGTTACAAAATGTTGTAAATTTAGGATACATGTGACCTAACAAACGCTGTATGTTACAGTATGGAATGTCAGAATCAAATAAGCAAATAAAAAAAAATGCGCCCTAACCCAGGCTCGAACCCTCGACCTTCTGCATGCTACACCAAATCTCTACCCACTGCACCGTCTCTTTTTTTTAAATCTCATTTTGCACGCTTTTGTTCGTTGCATCTGCTTGGGGTGGACGTCGTAATACATCCGTTTAAGTTCGTTGTTGATCCATTATTACAGAGGGCAGCTAACCCTCTGACCGAACACGCTGACCTATCGTGCCAGCGATCTGAACAGCGCAACTTATATGTGCTGACAGAGGCTTACTACTCAAGTAGTTATATTGCTGCCGGATTGCCGCTCTTTAACGTCCTTTTTCTGCCGTATGCACACGCCAGACGAAATTTTGTGACAGACATTTTTTTATCGTTGGCATGTGAGGAGTCGCGCTGAGAAGCCCGAGTGCGCTAATTTCGCTTCACCCTGTATAAGAGGGACTTTTCGTAGTCAAGAGTTTGTTACTGAGGAATTACAGTGTCTATCATTGTCTACCTGCCCCTAAGTGCCAAACTGTCTGAAGTTCCATACTTGTTAAGTAATTTAGCCATAATTTACACCGTAAAGAAAAACGCACGATAGAAGTCCAACTACTGAACTTCAGCTGATAAGAGAGTAAACCTTACTAAATATTTCCTATTAATTCTCTTTTACAGGTTACGGGAGGTTAAGGATCACAGGAGGAGGAAAGGCGTGCAGGTATGCACATTGTGGTGAAGTTTAAGAACTGAATAGCTCCATGAAAAACATTTACTTACAAAACACAAAAGTGGAGTGTTCTCGTGAACTGCATTTAAGATGGACCACATACAGTAAGAAAATTCAAACACTGTGGTTCCTTATAACTAAACTGTATAACCGTAACAATCAGAACTATTGATCGGGGATTGGATTGGCTAAGATATGTTGAATAGATGCGCAGCTACTCACACACAAAAATTCAAACGCACAGAGAAATCGAAAGCAAATTTCACCATCTTCCAGTAACGACTGAATAGAACACGCTGACTTGTGTCTCAGAACGAAAATAAAATTCACTTGGCACACGATGCATGAAATTAATCACGACCGCTTCAAGAAACAAGTCGATCCCATCTGAATCTAAGTAAAATGGTAACGGAAACCTCTCAAGTGGGATTCCCACACTGTTCTCAATGATAGAGATTAAATCGTTATAAAGAGCCCTAACATAAAAGTGAACTGATTCCCATCCTAAAACGCTATTCAGGTTGTAACGGCTTATTTATATAGTTAGGTTGGCTTATGGAAAATTATTCTGTTACATAGCCTGGTACACTATTATGTGGATTGGGATTGGGATTTTCTTACAGAAGATAACTCGGGTCGCCACCTGAATTGACCTACTACTTAATTACACTGAATGTTTGCTTGGAAAGAAAAAAACAAGTAGTGAATAGGCCTCAATTCACGAAAAATTAATGAAATTTTGAATACCTTGATAATTCTTGATTAATTCTGTAGGAGCATCAGCTTTGGAACTGCTCTTAAATATACTTAAAAATCATAAAAGTGTGAACTGAGCTGGCCTGCAAGAGCCTCGATAGCGAAGGGGGTAAATAGCAGGTGAGTTACTAAACATTAGGAACGGCATTTACTATAGATATATTTCATGTTTAAATTTTTAGAAGAGAACCACAGAAAAACCTTAACCTAGCATTGTGTATTTGTTGATACCGAATATTGTTGTTAAAAAGGTTTGAAATGCATACATGAATAACACGACTATTTGAAATCGGGGGTCCTGCGGGAGAGATGGATTACTCACGCCCTCATTCAAACTAACAATTCATCGGAGAGAAAGAAGTCGTTCAATAACTTAATAAGGGAAACAATATTCAAATTGGGTTAGAGAGAGACTAACTTCGATGTTCGAACACTTTAATAGACAATTATTCCCAATTTTAAAAGAAACTACTCGTGGTTTCAATTAAGAACAATGAGCAAGAACTAAGTCTTGTGAGTAATTCTCCCATAAAGCAGGTGCCACCGAAAATCAATAATAACCACATGGCTATCCACTACAAAGAAAAATCAGATAAAATATAACAAAAATTCAAAACAAGATAGATCATGAAATGAAATAAAACTCCAGAATTTATTTAAGCAAAGAAACTGGTTCAATTGCTAACAAACAATCCAAAAGCATAATCTCAAGAACAAAACACGTGGTAACTGCTACCAACCACGCACAAAGAAAACTCACTCAAATCTGCACAAAACACAGTGTCTTTTTATTAATATGACTACCGAATGTTAAAACCATACGCAATGCTCAAATTAGTTACACGATTTATTCAGGAATCTGGTCACACTCGTAGATCCACGTGGCTTTATGCCCCGCAATCAAAAAAGTTATAGAACACAAAAGCAACACTGCTATGAATTCCAAAAATCGCGAAATTATTCTCAATTCCTGGCTAACAAGGGGAGGCCGCCAATTGTGAAATTCAGATTCGATTCATACTGCGCATAATAAAAGCTCATGGCCAGAGGTGTAATGTGGCAAAGCACCAAGATGCACTTCTCAGCCGTTGTCGAGAAACTCGACAATTAAAAGAAACCGTTGCGGTGAAATACTCTCTACGATGAGTAGTTTTCTACAGCGTCGTGGCGCAGTGGTAAGCGCTCGGGTTCGTAATCCGAAAGTCGCCGGATCGAATCTCGCGCCATGCAATTTTTTTTATTATTAGTTTTTTGCAATTCATATATATATATATATATATATATATATATATATATATATACAAATACTATTAATGAATTGCTTATATATGTTGGTGAAGGCGGATCGCTCTCCAATTGTACCGCCTCCATTTTTCCGTTTTTTTAACAGGGTGTACCAAAACTCTCCCGTCAGCACTGATTTTCGACGATGTTATAAGTTGCGCTTGGGACCGCATCTACCTTCTTTAGAAGTTAGCAGGCAACTACGCTGTTATGCGGCGGCTCGTTTCGGCCCATTCAACATCTGTCCTTCAAGTGTAACGAGCGAGTAACGGAGTTTATATTTCATACCTGCCACAGCGAATTTGTGTTCGTGGGGTCTCATTTCTAATTCGAACGTTTGACTTACGTTATACGTATTCGTTTCGGAATATCGTTTCTACGTCTACCGTTAACTATACGTGATTAACATTATGAAGACAATTAATAACATTTGTGAAATACAACTTTATTTGCGGAAAACATAATGATGTTCGAAGTCGCCAGTTTTTCCACGACAAAAGACTTTCAACAACTTATTATATGCATAATTGTTGCAACTGATTGCCGGGAAATATATATATATATATATATATATATACGAGGGGCGTTCAGAAAGTAAGCTCCGATCGGTCGCGAAATGGAAACGACTATGAAAATCCGATAAAGCTTTGCACAGATGTGTTGGGTAGTGTCTCTAGTATAACCCCAGTTAGCATCTTGTCGCTCTTCTCATTTCTGAGCTCGCAGTGAGTGCGTAAAGATGTCTAGAAAATAGTGTCTGCCGCCAAGTACGAGGGCCTGGTGAGAAATTTCGCCTGAAGCTATGCAGCTAACATTACATAACTGTCGTGCTGTTTCGTCTTCACGACAATTCTCAGCCGCATTCTGCAGGGGCAATGAAGATGCTCCTGCATCGTTTTCAAATGGAAATGTTAGATTACCCACAATACAGTCCGCAATTGTCTCCCCCTGAGTTTCATCTCTGGTCACATGAACCGCTGTCTTTGAAGACAACATTTTGACACAGACAACGAGGTGTAGGCCAGCGTGGAGAATTGGCGGAAAGCACTGGCGGCTGCCTTCTATGATGAGGCTATTGAAAAGTTGGTACAACGCTATGACAAAAGTCTAAGTCAGAACGGCGACTACGTAGAGAAGTAGCTGAAAGGTGTAGCTAATTGTTACAAGTAAAACATTTCTGATGTTCACTGTGGTTTCAATTTGGCAATCAATCGGAGCTTACTTTCTGAACAGGCCTCGTATAAACACACATCTGAATTACAAAAAACAAATACTAAAAAAAAAAAGTTGCATGATGCGAGATTCGATCCGGCGACCTTCTGATATCAAACCCGAGCGCTTACCGCTGCGCCACAACGCTGTGGAAAATTATTAACCGTATAGAGTATTTCACCGCAACTGTTTCTTTTAACTGTCGATTTTCTCGACAACGGCTGAGAAGTGCATCTTGGTGCTTTGCCACATTACACCTCTGGCCATGAGCTTTTATTATGCGCAGTATGAATCGAATCTGAATTTCACATTTGGCGGCCTCCTCTTGTAAGATGGTATCCCGAGTTATTCTACAACTGCTGAAACCTATTAAGAAATAAATTAAGTATTCAGTTAAGCTGAAATTTATACATTCACAAATTACGACACTAAAGCTAAAACTAGATGTTACCTGTTCGACGATTCCCAGAGCAATGAGGCTGTTCGCTACTCATCCACAGTCCCTACAGCCGATCGGAACTTGGTGCACAGACAAGATGCATATTCCACCTGTGTAAACTTAACAAAAGCGACGTTTCATCACTCGGCGGTGTCTTTCTGGTTCAGAAGAGCTACACTTTGCTAATCACAAAAGTTGGTTAAGCTGTCCCTACATTCCGAGAAAATTAATCCAAGTCCAAAGACATAGTATAGAAACTCCAGCACACGATATATACGCTTCCGAGCTGACAACTAGAGGGATGGAACAAGGAAAACATGGGGTGACAACGTAAACATGTCATGAGTGATTTTCACTCTCAAATTAAAATCTTAGTGTGCATCTATCCAATGTGGAAAATGATTTAGACATAAAATACCAATCAGAAATGGTAATTTACTATCGAAACATCAGTATGGCTGCCAGATCAGCTGATCATCTTTCTCTCAGTTTCAATTTATAGAAGCACCGATACATAAGCGATGCTGTTCAGAAATATAGTAGTAGATATCAAGCTTAAAAGCCAATGAAGTGATTTATGAAGAGATGCTTCGGGACACCCCGTCTCCCAAGAGAGAGATGAACAGAGCGTGCCATTGCCTTGGAAAGAAAATACCAAGCATTTTTTACTACTGTGCAACGCCATAACCATCGAATAAACAGAAAAAATAACAATTTTTGAAGCAGACTAAACATATCCTACACTCCAAATCTAGTTTATATTATAATTAATCGCTAGTGTCTAAATTCTTTATTTAGCCGTAACTGTGAATATTAATATAGACCTCCTATCGACCAGCAAAAACCACGGCACACAAACAAAACCATCATTCATGAACAATTAAGCGGTGAAATTAAGCAGAAATTTAATAATAATAATAATAATAATAATAATATATTGACTGTACAACAACGCAAGTTACATCAGAAGTAACATCAATACACAGGCATAATATGCACTGCATTTGGACCAATGGTATACTCACAAAATTATAATAGTAGAAAATACCTCGAATGTACAACATACCTTACATCAATAATAACTTCACGAAACAGATACAGTATGGCTTGCATTGAAAAACAGTGATAATCTAATGTACTTACAGTGAAAAGCATGAACCAGACAAACTACCTGATTTCACAACTTTACGATTTCTTATTGTGACTATGGACTCCGTACTTTTGGAGAAATCGTTTTGTTAATAAAATCAAGTCACGAAGAAAGCAAAAAATTATCTACCATGTGACACATAACATACCATAAAATACAAAAGCAATAAAAAGAAACATGTTCTATTATATTGTATTGTGGATTGTGACAACTAGAGTTCTTCATTTTCAATCAATCAAGATGTGATCCAACGTAAAATAAATTCATCAATGATTATTAAAAATTAATAACCCTAGTTGAGAATGGTAATTTAGTAAAGCCTCTTTGCTTTACCCAAATCCTGAAGTTCAATCATTTTTGTAATCAAGATTTAGCGATAGTGTTAAATGAGAAATGAGCAGTCCAATAGTCGCTGTGTGCAAACACCCCCCCCCCTCCCACACACACGCACTCACTCACACACACACACACACACACACACACACACGATATTTGATTTTAGTGCTGCACTGAATATTCCACTTGTCAGTTACACAGCACAGGGGGCCTGGGGAAATGGTCGATTCTCGAAAGGGCTATCTGGAAGACAGTGGGATTCAATGTCACTGCTCTCAGTGATTACTGACATCCAGCTGCTACATTTACCGCCTCATCACTCAAACCTCTTCTCAGATAACCTCTTGTATCTGCTTCACTGGATTTTTTGCGGATGACAGTCAACATGCGTGCATGCAGGAGGCTTGAAGAGATACATCAGTGCGCTGTGTGATACGCCTCTGAGTTGGAGAGCAATGCTTGTCTCAAGTTCGTGCGTGAGAGGCAAGTCTCGCATAGGCGCTGTTCGCACCTATACGACGACCACTGACATTCCATTTTCAGATGGAGTTTGACGCCACCGATGACACCCACTGTCAAAGCCACACTTGTTTCAGTGGCCCAACTTCTTCCACAATCCTGCGTTGCCGGGCCGAGCCAAGCACGCCTTTTCATGGGAATTGTGTGTCTGTGAGTCGCGCATGTGCGTTGCTAGCATTCTTTGTGAGGGTCGAGAGTTCGGGTGACAGGCTAGCAGTGAGTCACTGATTGATGGAGACAGTCACAGCAGCTTTCCCGGACTCACCTCTTTGAGCGTAACAGATATCTTGTTCCTTCACAACCCTGTGTGGCCTAGTCGAGCCACGCGCGTCTCTTAATGGGAACTGAACATACAGTGCATACAGAGCATACACAGTGTCCGCATTCACCGTCTATCAGTAAACAGAAACGGCAGTGTGTTGACTGATCTACCACGACGGATAAGACGTCTAAGGTCTTCTGGGTAGTGGAATTCTGCAGATCTGGGCCACCCTCAGATAGGGGATTCCGTGACATCGGAGCTGCCGGAACTGGCTCGGTGGTCCAGTTCTGGTGACAGTTGGACTGAGACTTATATATGTTGATTTTATCATTTACTATGTAGGGCTCGTGATGTAAATTCATCCACATAAATGTTTCATGTATTAGATTTTTACAGAATTACGATATATTTCCATAGGATAGACTTCACAACATGGATTTCAAAAAATTATCTTAAGGCAATAATACATTAATTATTTTCCCTAAAGTATAATTTCATAAGTGAGTTTCTTATTATTGAGGCTATATTTGTACTTCTTCTATTATAATAACTTCACAAAATATATTACTTCGTTTTAAATTTACTTTTTAATGTACAGGATGTGCTCATGTGAGTGTAAGATTATGTTTCATTAAAACACACACACACACACACACACACACACACACACAAACACAAACACATGTACATTGATCAGCAAGAACCTTCTAATAGCCGGTGTGTACACCTTTGGCACCACATCTGCACACGCAAGTCATCCAATTCCCGTAAATTCCGGGGAGGGGTGGGGGTGGGGGGGGGGGGGTGGAGAGGAGGAGGACGATGAGCTTTGACGCCACGTTCACATCCCAGATGTGTTCGACTGGGTTCAGATCCGCCGAAATGGGGCGCCAGTACATCAACTGGGACTTACCATTGTGTTCCTTGAACCACTTCATCACATTCCTGGTCTTGTGACATGGCGCATTATCTTGTCGAAGAATACCACTGCCGACGGGAAACACGATCGTCATGAAGCGGTGTACGTGGTCTTTAACCAGTGTACGATGCTCCTTGGCCATCACGGTGCCTTGCACGAGCTGCACTGGACCCATGGATGCCCTCGTTAATGTTCCAAAGAGCATAATGGAGTCGCAGCCAGCTTGTCTCCGCTCCAAAGTACAAGTGTCACGGACCTGTTATTATGGAATACGACGGATTTGTGCACTCCCATCGACATGATAAAGAAGGTATCGGGATTCATCAAACCATGCAACGCTCTGTCACTGTGCCGATGTCCAGTGCCGATGGTCACGTGCCAATTTCAGTCGTAATAACTAATGCCGTGGTGTAAACATCGACACATTCATGGGCCGTCGGCTGCGATGGCCCATCGTTAGGAGTGTTCGCTGCACTGTGTGTTCAGACAAACTTGTACGCTGCCCAGCATTTAAGTCTGATGTTAGTGCCGCTACAGTTCGCCGCCTGTCCTCTTTTACCAGTCTGCCCAGCCCACGGCGTCCGACATCTGTAACGAGGGGTGGCCGCCCAACACCACGACGTCTAGAGGTGGTTTCACCTTGGTTTCACCACGTGAAGGACACTTACCACAGCACTCCTCGGCCGCGCGGAGTGGGCGCGCGGTTAGAGGCGCCATGTCACTGACTGCGCGGCCCCTCCCGCCGGAGGTTCGAGTCCTTCCTCAGGCGTGGGTGTGTGTGTTGTTCTTAGCATAAGTTAGTTTAAGTAGTGTGTAAGTCTAGGTACCGATGACCTAAGTAGTTTGGTCCCTTAGCAATTCACACACATTTGAACATTTGAGTACTCCTCGACAAGCCGTGCAGTTTCTGAAATGCTCGTGCCGAGCCTCCGGGTCATCACAGTCTGTCTTAGGTAAAACTCAGATAGGTCGCGCGCGTCTTACCCATTCTACTCACGGGAAGCACGCTCACTGATACTACATACATCGTGCGTGTATCTGACCTGCAGTGGTTCCTCGCCAGGTGACGCTGCTATCGCCTGCTGGAAGAGTTTATATCAACAATAGGTCGTATTGTTATGGCTGATCACTGTATATTCAGTCCCATGTACTCATACACACCTGATTGTTCACATTCTCACACGTAAATCTATCACATTCTTCACACAATAGAAAAATAGAATTGTTGGTACTAATTATAAATAAATTGTTTCCAAGTTTTAGCACGTCACAAGCACAGCCACATACAACTAAGCTACTACACAGAGTAAGTAACATACACCTCTTCTAAAGTCAAATCTATTAATAATATAATTATTTCACAAAGATTATGTGGAATCGCTACGGACACCTTATCCTCACCCTGACATATTTCATCTTCATTGTTACCGAACTCGTAAAAAACTGCATTAAGGATCTTCTCTCCTTCCATCTTTTTTCACCACATTCGTTGTGCCTGGGGTCAGCTACTTTCATTCCGAACACAAAATAGCAAATCTTGAATTTCTTACTTATCAATAAAGACAACCAGTAGGTCAATGATTATCAGTCCTCTCTCTCCTGTTCATATTTACATGCAACTAAAGGATCAACTTGTTACATTGTTTTGACTTGGAGCACAAACTCTCGTATTTCATAGCATTTCCACAATTCCAGGGGGAGGAGGGGGAAGGCAAATAACATGAACCTTACAGATTCATGATAAAAAAATTCAGTGAGATATGCATGAACAATATGAAGCAATCATTGCTAGATTACCAGAGGAAACGACACCATACCAAAAATTTTTCTTGTGATACTCAAGAGTCGTCAGCGTCCTAGTACTCAATGAAAGGCTTGAAGTTTGTTTTTTCTTGCAGGACCCAGTGTGGGCCCCGCACTTTGCCCGCAGTCAACCCCGCTGGCTCCCTGGTACAGTGTCCCGCGTCCTTGGCTGTACAGTGTTGGGTTCAAAATGGTTCAAATGGCTCTGAGCACTATGGGACTTAACTTCTGTCATCAGTCCCCTAGAACTTAGAACGACTTAAACCTAACTAACCTAAGGACATCACACACATCCATGCCCGAGGTAGGATTCGAACCTGCGACCGTAGTGGTTTCGCGGTTCCAGACTGTAGCGCCTAGAACCACTCGGCCACTCCGGCCGGCCGTGCAGTGTTGGAAGTTACACTCCAAGACGGCTCCCGCGGTCGCAGACACATCAGACAGCTCCGAACTCGGTGAAGCTCTCTCCCACCGCCTGAAAATTCCTCTCAATGTTCTGTTCCAGACGCTCAGCATGACAACAGGCTCCCTGGACATGTCAACCTCGGTGCTTCTCTTCAGTGGGACTGGAGGTGTCCAACGTCACAGCCTGACACTCCGATGGAAGTCGATCCTACTCCGCCTTCACCACCCCAATCGAGCCAGGGAAACACCACTGACCTTGTCGAGGACTCCAACACCTGTCTTCGCCTCGCCACTGTCGCTCTGGGAGGGAGAAGAGGAATCGTGTGTCGCTAAAGCCGTCAAATGCCGAAGCCATACGGCAATACACTGCCGTCGGGTTGGTTGCCAGCTCAGTCCCTGCAAACTACACGACGATCCGACTCCGTCATTTGCAGCGCGACGTGCAGAGGGCCTTCGCATACACCGTATCACTGTACGAAGGACGTGTAAGTCAGCAAGAGAGGTCGCTCATACCACGAAACTTTTTGCTGCATCCCGCAATGTCACGGGCAGCCAATCAGGAAGAAGTGTACCTCCGCCATGCGGGTATTCAGATCCGTGTCCGCGACGATCTCGGCGGTTACGACGCAGCTAGCCACGAGAGGAAGTCTGCTCCGGATCCAGCACTGACGATCGCTCGCCAGGTCGCCGCCTATGGATCTCGGGACCTGCTCGTGAGCCTATTGGTATTCTGTCAGACTCACTTGAAAAGACTGTAAAAACTGTGAACTCGTACAGATAGTAACTTAAGCGTTAATCTGATCCAACGTGTTCCGCTCAAGGAGAGCGCAGATTTAAACATCTGATAGTCAACTAGTAGAGAACGAAGTCCGACTGTGAAAGCCTTCCTTTTGCTCCAAGTACTTGCGTTTGGTTGTGACCTTATTTCCCTGTTAGGAAAGAGTTACAAAGTTCGCTACTTGTTTCTCTTGACAGTCAGGGGAGACCATTTGTGTTGAATTCATTGTACTCTTACATATAGAGGATTAGCTACATGCTCATGTGTTTCTTGTAGAACTGCTGAAAGTTGAGGACACTTCAGATAGCAGCGGAAATGGCCAGCGGAAATACGTTGTGGCTACCTTTACCAGCCTACACTGATAAAGCCTAAAAACATTATGACCCCTGCCCACCTCAGCGTTGGATGCCACCTGGTGGCGTTGTGGGCACATGACGTGGTAACAAGTGAGTGTAAGGGGAGCAGACACGGACGGGAGATCAGCCTAGGAGAGATATAGGCTGTAAATGGTGAAATCCATTGAGATAAGCGACTTTGACAAAGGGCAGATTATTATTACGCAGAGCCTGTCAACGAGAATCTCGAAAGGGGCGAAGCTGGTCGAATGTTCACGTGCTACTGTCGTGAGCATCAGAAAGACGTAGGACAGTGAAACTACCTCTTGCCGCCAGATGGTTGGACGTCCACGACTCTTCAGAGAACGTGGTGGTTGGAGGCCTGCAAAAGGAGGATAGATGGTGATCTGCGGTATCTCTGGTGAAAAAGCACAATGATACTGCACGTACAAGTGTTTCAGAGGACACTGTATAACAAACAAACTGTCGGAGCCGTGACAAGCAGAATCAGTGATTTAGTTCGTTCCGAAGATAGACAAACAAGCTATTAAGCAGGTAGTCATTATGTTTCGGCTCATCAGTGTATACAATAGCTATTGGCTAGTATCCCCTAATGTCTCTTTGGTTCAGCAGAAAACTATGTAAGCCCTACACAAAAGTTGGCTAGCAGACGGATGTACGGTGTAGGAAAAGGGAAGCATGGACCATATAAATGTAGCACGGATAAGTAATACATATCGTTATGGCAGCATATACACACTTAATTTTTCTACAGATGTGTGAAATGTAAAACATACGTTGAAGAATTACATCATCTGAGTATGAAAGTGCCACTGTGGATGTGTAATGAAATTCTCTGCTGTTCATCCTTCTCCCCAGAATCAAAATCACAGTGCCCCGACAAACAGAGGTACTGAGAAGTGCAGGAAGACCGAAGTCAGCTCAATAGAGCCATCTGAAGGGCTCACATTGAGACGTATCAAGATCACCGCAGGTGTCTCCAGTAATGAAAGCCGTGTAAGTGGCGCAGAAACCGCGGACTGTCACCAACAAATAGTGATAATCAAAGGCTGATACCTTCAGACGATGCGAATGTATAATTCTCATGTCCAGAAAGTATTTGGGAACGCTATCTGACTCTTGAAATAGAATAGAAATACACACACTTACATCTTTGAATTCAGTGCAAAAGGAAAGATACGGGTTTTTATCGCTACACTTGCATCTGCCACGTTGAGCAGTGACTGGTAAACGCAGTCAACCGATCTGAACATGTTTTAGCTTTGTGCTTATAATAACCATCTGTGCAGTGACGATGTCTCCTCAGTTCTCGATCTGACATGCAAAATTAGTTAAATGGCCTGAATGAGCATCTAAATCCTGACTTTCATTCTTACGTAACATCATAATAGTGAGCAAAATTCAGTAACACAATATCTGACTCAACTGGAAATTAATAGCATGCAAAGAAGAGTCACTTATTATCTGTATCTTGTGAGATCGGAGTTCAGTGATTGATTCGTGATACACTTTGTGTGGTTGTACGTCATAAAGCAATGCCACAGGTTTCAATAAGATGGCGACCATGCAACGTGGTATGCTCTATTAACTTAATACAAGTAATGATTGTTTATATTTTGAAGAAAAATCGAAATAAGTATATTAATAAGCAATTACACAACTGGCCATTAAAATTGGTACACCAAGAAGAAATGCAAGTGATAAATGGGTATTCATTGGACAAATATATTAGACTATAACTGACATGTGATTACATTTTCACGCAATTTGGGTGCATAGATCCTGAGAAATCAGTACCCATAACAACCACCTCTGGCCGTAATAACGACCTTGATACGTCTGGGCATTGAGTCAAACAGAGCTTAGATGGCGTGTACAGGTACAGCTGCCCATGCAGCTTCAACACGATACCACAGTTCATCAAGAGTAGTAACTGCCGTATTGTGACGAGCCAGTTGCTCGGCCACCATTGACCAGACGTTTTCAGTTGGTGAGAGATCTGGAGAATGTGCTGGCCAGGGCAGCAGTCGAACATTTTCTGTATCCAGAAAGGCCCGTACAGGACCTGTAACATGCGGTCGTGCATTATCCTGCTGAAATGTAGGGTTTCGCAAGGATATAATGAAGGGTAGAGCTACGGGTCGTAACACATCTGAAATTTAACGTCCACTGTTCAAATTACCGTCAGTGCGAAAAAGAGGTGACCGAGACGTGTAAACAATGGCACCCCATACCATCACGCCGGGTGAAACGCCAGTGTGGCGCTGAGAAATACACGCTTCCAATGTGCGTTCACGGAGATGTCGCCAAACACGGATGCAACCATCATGATGCTGTAAACAGAACCTGGATTCATCCGAAAAAATGACGTTTTGCCATTCGTGCACCCAGGTTCGTCGTTGAGTACACCATCGCAGGCGCTCCTGTCTGTGATGCAGCGCCAAGGGTAACCGCAGCCATGGTCTCCGAGCTGATAGTCCATGCTGCTGCAAACGTCGGCGAAGTGTTCGTGCACATGGTTGTTGTCTTGCAAGCGTCCCCATCTGTTGACTCAGGGATCGAGACGTGGCTGCACGATTCGTTACAGCCATGCGGATAAGAGGGCTGTCAGCTCGACTGCTAGTGATACGAGGCCGTTAGGATCCAGCACGGCGTTCCGTATTACCCTCCTGAACCCACCGATTCGATATTCTGTTAACAGCCATTGGATCTCGACCAACGCGAGCAGCAGTGTCACGATACGATAAACCGCAGTCGCTATAGGCTACAATCTGACCTTCATCAAAGTCGGAAACGTGATGGTACGCATTTCTCCTCCTTACAAGAGGCATCACAACAACGTTTCACCAGGCAACGCTGGTCAACAGCTGTTTGTGTATGGAAACTTTCCTCATGTCAGCACATTGTAGGTGTCACCACCGGCGCCAGCCTTGTGTGAATGCTCTGAAAAGCTAATCATTTGCATATCGCAGCATCTTCGTCCTGTCGGTTAAATTTCGCGTCTGTAGCACGTCATCTTCGTGGTGTAGCAATTTTAATGGCCAGTAGTGTATATTGTCACTGAAAACAAGGAAATGATTTTACAGCCGCGTAAGGTACTCAGACGTGCAAGTACAAGATTTAGATTGAAGCCAAATAATAGAAACATTGTCTTCTTATCTCTCAGTTGTCGAATAAGTGAAAACTGTTATTATGCTGGAGAAAAGGTAGCCCCTGAAGGCCGGCAACCCATATTACACGACAAAAGACGGAGTTCTCTATGTCCAAAGCGTACCAAAAGCACCATGGTAAACACCGGCTATTTACATACCAGGTAATGGAAACAGACATTCCGAGCACTACTTCTTGCAGGGGGAGCTCGAGCCACGGCCTGCAGGAAGTATGGCTCAAATGGCTCTAAGCAATGACTACTGAAGTCATCAATCCCCTAGACTTAGAACCACATAAACCTAACTAACCTAGGGACATAACACACATCCATGCCCGAGGCAGGATTCGAACCTGCGACCGTAGCAGCCGCGTGATTCCGGACTGAAGCGCCTACAGCCGCTCGGCCACAGCGGCCGGCGCAGGAACTATCACTACGGTGAAACCTGATTGGCTGGAGGCAGCTATTTAGGGGCTAGAACCAGCCCCGAAGTTCAGTTCACTCCGGATGCCGACCGCGTGGACTTCGACGGCTGAAGATTACGTCTTCGTCTCTGAATTGGACTTTTACTAGTGTGTGTATTACCACGAGCCTTTGTGGAAATTTAGAAGTGAACTTTTGTTTGCCTCAATCAGGAGACTTTTACTGGCATCGTTATTGTTACCTTTCTCTTGTTCTTCAGTCATCAACCTTGTAAATTTACATAAATAAAAGTTGTGTTTGTAAAAAATTGCGAATTGTCAGACACAACAACTATTTTATACTTCTGGAGAGGGTCACATTTTTGAACTCAGAGTATGACGAAGTGAAAAATAATGTACGATGGTACAATCAGTTTCCATCTAGTTACATGTTAGCGACATAAGAGCTCCCTTGTTATTACGCTTCAGTCCAAGGCTACGTGTGGAGTAATCGCAAGCTAGCAATGTTAATCTAACCTCGTCACAAGAACTAAACTTCAACACAAAAAATAGATTGAATTAGTCTCACCGGATTCCTTACTCATTATAGAATCTACACGAGAACATGGACCTCCACCAGACAAAAGCAGTTTTCTCTCAAAACATGGCTCCACCAAGAAGCATCCAACAGATCCTGAAGAGCACTCTTGCTCGAAAGTAAAATAGAAATGGTTAATATTCTTTCAAAGAGAACGAGAGACAGGGTCTACTACCAGTGATCTATTCCCACTGGTGGAAAGGGAACAGAATCACCAAAGGTGCAAACTTGCGTCAGTGACCAATCAAAGGGGTAGCTACAGAGTTGACGATTTATCTAAACAGATTATAGCAGACTCGCACAAATTATGGCAAAGATAAATATCGCAGTTTACTTCAGACAAAATATAAGAGGAAAAATGAAAGTGCCGATTGAACACGTCAGATTGTAGGGACTGGGTTTTATGTCTGGGTCGTCATGGATTTTTGGTGCGATTACATTGTAGTCACGTCAGTGTCTAATATGATTAAAGATGTGAAGGTTAGCCGAACACGTTTCTCTCACCTGATATTGCAAATCTTCTGTCCCTAGACTGTGTAGGCATCCATCTTCGTAATCTACTTGCAGGAGTTGGTTGTAAGGTGTCAACACCTTCCATCAAAACCCTCACATGATAAGCAAATCCAGTAGTATGTCACATAGCTCTGAATAAATCGTGACATTAAATTAACCAAAGTAATAAGAGTAACGAGTGAGCAAATGGAATACCACAGACTAACACAAGAATGCCTAAATGCATGTCATACCTTCACACAGTGAGACAGACGCAGTTCCGAGGGGAGAAACGAGAACAGAAGCCGAGAGCAGAACCATGTTAAGCTAGAAGGCCCTACGATAAGGGACGGACACCCACGTCGCCAGCTAACCGCTAGGACCACCCCCCAGCCCATGTTAAAAGCTAGAGCCCTCCAGAAGAACAGTATAGATCTTACGATAACACTAAAAGGACCACATCAGCTGCAAGTTTTAGCGTGAGACTTTTTCGCGTCTCTGTTACGTTTCAAACTTTAAAAACATTGCCCCACCGCGAAAAGTATAACGTTTCTCATTGGATAGACAGAATTTTTGTAGGCGGAGCTTAAGGTTGACATTGAGACCCTGATTGGTCAGATAAAATCACAGCCAGATAGTTTTTTTAAACCAACTTTGGTAAATTGTAGTAAGAAGAAGTTAGGAGAGAGTTGCTTCCGAGACGGCGAGGTGAGCGGAGCTTTGCTGCCCACCGCCCCCTGACGAACACCGACAAGGTAATGAACGCACGCGATGCCGCATAACAGCGCATAAAGCTTCACTCAGAACTGCAGAAGTCTCATCTGTTACACCCCCTTTTTGCGTAAGACTAGTGTCGATCGTCAATTAAGGCCCATGGTGTTCACATTTGCCACTTGAAGTAAAAATCTTAAATGCGATGATTTTTCTGTTATATACTTATTGAGAAGCCACATCAGCCACTGTAATTTACGACAAGTTAGATAAGTAATTAAAGATAATTGAGGGTCACTGTAGACCATTTTGATAGTTTTCTCTGTTGTGAAACTTAATTTAAACCTAGATTATAGATGTGATATGGCATAGGTCATCCTTCGATCCATTGTAGAACTTGGAAACCCACTCAGGGAATATTCGTTCACATTTTTGTTGAACGCAGTTGGTTTTTATCATCCTGTATTAAAACATTTCCTTTTATCAATAGTGCAATTTATAAACAATGTTTTGTGAGTAGAATAAAATTTCCAATGGTAAACTTAACTGCTTTTTCGACGTTATTTTACCAGCTAACTAAAAATAGGAAAGCCTTGAACCCCTTCCACTAAATTTAGTTAGTATTAAGATTCTTTTACAGGGAGCGCAGTGGAGCTGACGCTGAAATCATTAAGTATTTGGTTATATCATCGCTAGTCTCACTGAACGCTTCTGAATTCTTCATGTCATGTGTGGTCTGGCGTCTCCTTACTAGCAACAGGTCCCAGGTTCAAACTAGTCAATTCCCTAAAAAACACGCTCAGAGCGTCGTTGCGCGAAAGTGGTAGGGAGACACGATATAGAACAAACAGACACCACGCAGAATGTTAGAAAATGGCGACCCTGCCAGGATGGTAAAATACCATGATTGAAGGTCGACCACATGCCTAACTAGGTCAGAAAAATATCCTGTCAAAAAATTTTTGTAATAAAAAAAATTTTTTTTGAAAGGCATAAATAGTTGAAAGCTGTAGCTGCAGCGAGAGATAGTGAGACATTCTATCAGAGACAACAGCATAATTAAGTTATGAATTTTAAAAATTGTTACAATTAAGTTTTCTCCTCAATGCAAGCGCACAGGTGGCGGATACAACGTTGACAAGTTGGTTCTGACCAAACAAGTAAGTGAATGGATTGTCAGTCTTGGGTATGATAAGTGTCAAGTCGTGTGAACAAAAAGTTTATGAAACGCGTGAGATCATATGAGCGCATGTTGACTCGAAGTAGGGAGCGTGAATTACTTTTAAAACAGAAAATAAGGGATTCGGAAAGATTAGCAATGACAAATCGAGACCTTGACCGAATTGAGGTAGAGACCCAGCATGAAAATGGACAGAGAATATAGGACAGTACAACAGACGATGCAGTATCGCGAGAAATAGGACATATAACGCACCATAACGAGGATAATGTACGCCAAGGCACAGAGAACATAAGTCAGCATACGACAGAGGAGCAGCAAAGTAGAGAGACAGCCGATGAGGATTCTAACTTGCGTCTTGAATACGTAGAACCCATAGTACAAGTAATCAGAGCTCCCTCACCACAGAGTACAAGGAATGCGAGCAGAAACGTGTCACATCACAGTTCAATGCAATCGGTTGCGAACCAACACTTGGGCGAAAACACAGAGCGTACGACGTCGGAAGAAAACGCAATAGGACCCACAAATCTGGCAGAATTATTACAACAAATTACGGAAACCATGACAAGGCAAAATAAAGACATAGCGAACCAAATTCAAATTCAGAATGCAGAAACCACGAGACAAATGCGTGCGATTAAAGAATAAAACAAAAAAATTCAGTTACACCTAAGTCGTATTGAAGACGAGGCAAAAGAATCTCGAGAAGTGATAGGAAATTTAATAACAGGTCACAATCAATTGAAAACAGACATTGACAAGGTACAAGTGGACGTACAAACATTGCGTAATGACACTCAGGACGAGATCAAAACATTACGTAACAACACCCAGGGAGAAGTCAAGAAACTAGAGAAACAGATAAACGAAATTACTAGACAAGCAGCAGGTACAGAGCGTGAAACTGTTGAAAACAGTGTGTTACACAAACGTATCAGAAAAGCAGCGCTGAAAAGATATGATAACCGCATGGTCAAAATAGAAACGCAAACGAAGCGACAATTTCAGAAATTGCGCACAGAGTTGTTGCAAACCATTGAAGAGCGTAGTGAACAGGATCGAACAAGCACAGAGTCTGCAACCACAACCGTATCTGTAACAGCACGGGAAAAACAAGCAATTAACGAAGATATTACGCATTTGCGATTACAATCACAGTAACATACGTGAAATCAGACAGCCTGCACAGCAACAAACGCGTTTCGAAATTCTTGATGAACAAGCGTCATCACAAACACATGCGGAACCACAAATGTATGTTTCAAGACAGTTTTGATCGTGCAATGAAGCAGCAAGGTTAGCTAGACAAGATACCGAACCAATACCTGACAATGGAAAGCCAGGTCGCGAAGAGTACAGTGCAATGCATTCAGTTCACGTTCACAACCGATGGAAGAAAATTATTGCGTACCACTCCAACGATACTACGCAAGGGTAGTCGAAAGTTACAGTGGACAATATCCAATGGATCTACCACAACCGGAAAGAACGACGGGAGAAATGATCAGAAACAAAAGTGGCGAAGAGTCGCTAATTTCATATGGAACTATGAAGAAGTACAACAACGATCATTCCCTCACAGTCAGAAAATTCCAGTACTTTCGAGAAGGAAACTCATTACATCCACGAACTTTTATTGATCAATCCCGAGTAGGATTACCAGAACACTGGACACTAGCACACAAATTAGACTTTATATGTTAGGAACAGTCGCAGAAACCATGCAGAATGTTGCAGCGACATACCGGTCGTACGAAGATTTCAGAGAGAAGTTTCTCTCACGATATTGGTCCAGCGAAGCACAGAACAGAGTGAAGTACGAATTATTGCAGAACCCATCTTTTGAACATTCAAGAGAAAAGAGTCCCGTGAAATTTTTCGAATTAATGGCAAAGAAAAATCAATGCTTAGATGTACCATACAGTGACGGAGAGTTGATTAAATTATGCGCAACGAAGCTACCATTGAAATACCAGCAATCATTAGTAGGTCGCGGAGGCAATGACGTCGAAGCATTTAAAGGTATTCTAAGGGAACTAGAGTTCATATTTTCGGAAGATGACGGAAGAAAAAGACGAATTGCACATGAAAACGAAAGCAAAAAGCAGTGGAATCCACAAGACACAGTGCGAAGAAACAATAATTACGAACCACGTGATAACTTCGCACCAAGAAACGACAATAGATTTCAACAAAGAACCGGTTATGGATTTAGAAGAGAATATGGCAATAACTATAATTCACCTAGGAACGGCAACAACTATTACAGAGGGAATAACGACAACCGGAACGTGTATTGGAGCGCCAATAGACCGACAAATTATCAACAAAGAAACCAATATCAACAAGCGGAGCAAGAAAAGAGAATACAGATAGAAGAGGTGGAGGTAAGACCACCAAACCCCGATAAACGTTCGAATTGACAGCTAAGCGCCCATGCCAAAGAGAATGACGCACCGACCCAGGACAATTGCAGCCCCTTGAACAGAGAAGTTAAATACCTTATCACGAGAAGAGAAGAAGGAAGAAACAAATCCGCAGGGACCAGATGAAAACGAAGACAGGAAAATAACAATATCGTGTTGGGACGAAATTAATTGGGAGAATACTGACGAGGAAGATGAATTACCAAAGGCATGCACAACGAATGTAGGAGGAAAGGACGAAGTAATAAGTATTGCAGAGCTATTTGAGATGGAAACCAGGGAAAGCGAATTCAATGAGGATAATGCGCAGTCGACAGAAGTTGAAAATAAGTTACTAGTGGGCACACAACCCAACGTATATTGAAGGAAGTTATGAAGCGATAATTAGAGCATTTAGACGCGATTATGTGGAAGTAGCGACGAAGAAGGAGAAGATAGACGATGATGAGGAAAAAGCAGAGGATGTTGAAGAAAGCGTAAATGAAGGAAGAAATAGAGATGAGGAAATAAAAGAGAGAGAAGTAGCAGTCGAAGATTATCCTACAGAAAGTTCGAATTCACAAGGGAAATTCCTGAAAAGACTCATGTATGATTCAGTGGAGGATTTGTTGATGCAAGAAGAAGAAGAACAGAACCAACCCTTTCAAACTCAACCAATTGTGAAGGCCATGGCAAACATATCCCAGTCAATATTGTAATTGATAGCGGAAGTGAACTGACTGCGATCTCAGAAAATTTATTCATGCAGTGTAATGCCAATGAGGAGCTGCCAGTTCTGAAAACACGTAAGATTAAAGTAAGAGGTCCTATTTGAAACAATGCTGTGGAAGTTACGAGACAAACAAGGTTAACTCTTTCGTGCCAAGGCCAAAAGATCGAAGCCAACTTCGTGATTATACCTAAACTAACTGTAGATTTGATTATAGGTGCAGATTTTTTAAATGAGAGACGAGCGATAATAGATATGGGGAAAGGTAGTGTAACATTCGAGAATGTCACACTTCTCTTTGAGCAAAAGCTAAAATTAGAAGAAATACCAGTTATAAACAAAGAATTAAGAATGATGCGAGATAAAGAGGATGAAGAATTAGAATGGTATGCACAAAAGGGGGAATCGCCTCAACTCATGTTAGAAGTCCATAAAGAAATCGACGAAAAATTGCAAGAAGTTCAAGGTATTTCGGAACACAGTAAAAGAGAATTAGAGGGTATTTTACGAGATAAAGCAGAGGTATTTTTACCTAAGACTGGTAGTATTAAACACTTTCAGTACAAGTTTGAAGAAAAACAGCACAAACCACTTAGAGTGTCACCCTATGCAATCCCATTAAGCTACAGGAATAAAGTATTCCAGGAGATATCTAAAATGTTAGATGACGATATTATTGAACCAGCTACCTCCACTTTTAACAGCCCGCTCCATACTGTACAAAAACGAGATGGGAGCATCAGGTTAGTGCTTGATTCCAGACAGATCAACACAATCATAATCACTGAGACAGATCGCCGAGAAAAATTAGAGGAATTGATACAAAACTTCCACGATGCTAAGATATTTTCATCAATTGATTTACGGAGTAGTTTCTGGCAAATAGAATTGGCCCCAGAATGTAGAAAATTTACAGCATTTATCGTATTCGGTAGATGTTACCAGTTTAAACGATTGCCATTTGGTTTAAACATATCATCAGCAGCGTTTATTAGGGGATTTAATACTATACTCAGACCTGAAACTTTACAAAAAATTACTTGTTATGTTGATGATGTGATTATAGCAGAACCCTCTTGGGAACATCACAACGACACATTAAATCAGTTTTTACTGATCATGAAAGAACATGGGGTCACAGTAAACATAACAAAATTCAAATCTGGAAAGCGAGAGGTCAAATTTCTAGGATACATAATTTCAGAGAAAGGGGTAATACCCGACCCAGAAAAACTAACGGCAATCAAAGAATTCTGTACTCCATATAATAAGATAACTCTCAGAGGATTTCTAGGTCTCACAGGATTCTATAAAAAATTTATTTGGATCGACTCTCTCGCAACACCATGCCTATGTGCATTGACGGGAAAAAACACGCCATGGGTATGGGATCAACAAGCCAATGAAGAATTTTTAAAAGTGAAAAACGCACTAACAACAGCACCGATTTTAGCACATCCTGATCTACCACAAAATTTTTGTATGGCCACTGATAGCGCGAAAACAGGTTTAGGAGTTGTTTCATTCCAAGAATACAAACAGGCTGGGCTAAGATCATATAGAACAATTGCATTTGCCGGTCGCGTACTCACAAAAAGCGAGAAAAACTGTTCAGTCACGGAGCTGGAAGCATTGGCCATTGTATGGGGCTTCCAACGTTTTCGATACTTCCTATTCGGAAGAAAAACAAAAGTATACATTGACCACAAAGCACTAGAATTTCTGTTATCCGCCAAACTAACTCATGGGAGGTTAGCCAGATGGATGTTAATACTACAACAATTTGACTTCACTATTACACACATACCAGGACCAGCGAATGTATTAGCAGATGCTTTATCACGATGTCCACAGGGTGCATCGAATAACATAGGTTTGGAAGACCCCAGAAGACCAGTTTACAATGCACTATATGAAACAAGTACCTTTCGAAAACTACATTACGACAGCATTGAAAAACATAGGCAAAGAACAGGACAAGGATCCCGAAATACTAGGAATCAAACACAGTTTTATTACTGGTAAATAATCAGCACAGTATTTCAAGATTATGTTGCAGATAAGATCGTCAGGAGAAAGAAGAATGAAGAGAGAGGAAGGTGGGAAAAAGAAAGTAGTTTCAATAAAAACAAAAACAAAAATAACACCAATAGTACCATAGATTAAGGTGAAGGGATAAAGTGTAGATAGTCTAACAGGATGAAATACTAAAATGCTATACACCATGACACTACACAAATATAAAAAACGAATTTGAGGATTATTGTAGATGTTAAGACTCAAAATATCTTAGAATTGTAACATGGAAAAGGCGCCGAAATTTGTAAAGCTTTTAAGAAGGTGTAAAACAATGTAGGTACTAGACATATGTTAGATGATTATAAGTAAAACTTTTTGTAAGAACCATTGTACAAACTCCAGCAAGGACGAGATGCAACGACCTACAAGTTGCAACGCGAGAAGTATCAAGAAAGGAAAGGACGTAATTAGCAAGTCACGATTCCTACAAGGCAGAAGCATCGAGAAAAGGGAAAGGACACCAAGACCAACAGAAGGCCCTTGTTGCCGAAGTGGGCAGTAAATAAATCTGCTGCCAAGCTGAACCACAGGGTGGCAGAACCCTGCTGGGACAGAACATGGAACCACACAGTGGCAGAACCCTGGAGAGACATGACAGGACACCGAACGCCAGAAGGGTCTCCGAACGCCCCGACTCAGCAGAGCGAGCAAAAAATGGCCCGATGAGAAGACCGCTTGGGCAAGCTACCATGGGCAAAAAAAAAAAAAAAAAGTGTAAAAGTCACACTACTGCTATTAAACAGCACGCTGATGCAAGAAACTGAAGAAAACTTCCACAAAGTAAAATTGACACGCCCAAACAATTTATCAAACTGCTACTAAGAGGAGAAATACAAAGCGACTAGTTATCAATAAATATTTCCATATCCGTCCAAGAGAAGAACCAAGAAGCAAGTAAGAAGCAGACAAAAAGCAGGAAGAACAGAAGTTGAAGATTCGCAAGATTGGGACCAAGAAAGAAGATGGGTGAAGAATAGACGACATACCTTCCCAAATCCCTATCCAATTGTAAACTAGTCATCTGCGAAGTATTACAACAAAAAACGACCGCTTTCAGCGACACATAATGATGACTTTCACGCATACAAAGCCAGTAAACCATGAGATTCTGCACTCACAGCTCCATTCCATTATGGGACCTCTACAACAGCAACACACACTTGCAAAGCCAACAAGGGATGACGAACGAAGCTGTGCATCAAATACTTGCCCACATCCATCTCACTCAAGTCCATCAGCTTCGTGCAAAAACATTCGCCAACCTCATGCTTAAACATTCATAGGATTGTGTGAATGTGTGAAATCAAATTATGTGATGTAGGAATTGTTCAAAAGAAACGTGTGAAAAACTAAATAAGTTAAGCACACCAGACAGCTAATAAACTACAAAATAACAGTCATTGACTATGGACTTAAGTAAAAAATGGACTATCGATAAAAATAAGTCATTAGATCTGAAATGGACAGTATATAAAGAACAAAAGTAAGGCATAATAAACACTAAAATTATATGACACTTATTTTCTCCTCATAAAAATAAAAGATTAACTATATTTTACTTATTTTCTCATTATAAAAACAAAGAATAAAAAATTATCTTGTTGGATGTTTTCCCTTTTTTTTAACATTTGACTTCCGGAAGGCGATCGATACAGTTCCGCACTGTCGCCTGATAAACAAAGTAAGAGCCTACAGAATATCAGACCAGCTGCGTGGCTGGATTGAAGAGTTTTTAGCAAACAGAACACAGCATGTTGTTATCAATGGAGAGACGTTTACAGACGCTAAAGTAACCTCTGGCGTGCCACAGGGGAGTGTTATGGGAGCATTGCTTTTCACAATATATATAAATGACCTAGTAGATAGTGTCGGAAGTTCCATGCGGCTTTTCGCGGATGATGCTGTAGTATACAGAGAAGTTGCAGCATTAGAAAATTTGTAGCGAAATGCAGGAAGATCTGCAGCGGATAGGCACTTGGTGCAGGGAGTGGCAATTGTCCCTTAACATAGACAAATGTAATGTATAGCGAATACATAGAAAGAAGGATCCTTTGTTGTATGATTATGTGATAGCGGAACAAACACTGGTAGCAGTTACTTCTGTAAAATATCTGGGAGTATGCGTGCGGAACGATTTGAAGTGGAATGATCATATAAAATTAATTGTTGGTAAGGCGGGTACCAGGTTGAGATTCATTGGGAGAGTGCTTAGAAAATGTAGTCCATCAACAAAGGAGGTGGCTTACAAAACACTCGTTCGACCTATACTTGAGTATTGCTCATCAGTGTGGGATCCATACAACATCGGTTTGACGGAGGAGATAGAGAAGATCCAAAGAAGAGCGGCGCGTTTCGTCACAGGGTTATTTGGTAACCGTGATAGCGTTACGGAGATGTTTAATAAACTCAAGTGGCAGACTCTGCAAGAGAGGAGCTCTGCATCGCGGTGTAGCTTGCTCGCCAGGTTTCGAGAGGGTGCTTTTCTGGATGAGGTATCGAATATATTGCTTCCCCCTACTTATACCTCCCGAGGAGATCACAAATGTAAAATTAGAGAGATCAGAGCGCGCACGGAGGCTTTCAGACAGTTGTTCTTCCCGCGAACCATACACGACAGGAACAGGAAAGGGAGGTAATGACAGTGGCACGTAAAGTGCCCTCCGCCACACACCGTTGGGTGGCTTGCGGAGTATAAATGTAGATGTAGATGTAGATGTACCATTTGTTAGGATAATATCTCAATACTTGTGTATGTATATTTCTTTGTCAAAGCAATTCTTGGAAATAATTCTTATTTGTTAGTGTAACAATGTTGAGATAGGTTTCTACAAAACAAAAACATTTTACTTGAACATGATATTTAGAAAATGTACTAGGAATAGATTTTACTTAATTACTACATTTATAAAAACAATATTTCTAAGAAAATCGATGTGAAAGACTCCTCACTTTCGAAAACAAACTTCTTAAAAAACAAACTTCACAATTAAATAAAGAAACAAAATAATTAAAAAATAATAATTATAATAGACCAAAAATATTCTTCCCTTGTCAATAGAAACATATTTTTGAAAATAATGTGGAAGAATATAAAAATATAAGTTAGTAATACAAACCAGCATAGAACAGAATAACGTGGCTGAACAGTAGGCAACAAAATTTAGATAACGGAATAATTTTTGACTGGCTTCGACAACGATTCAATCATTGCCTAACTTCAGTGCAAAAATTAAGTTTGAAGGGTGGTGATATGTATGGTGTCAGGTAAATCCAACACCTTCCATGAAAACCCTGACATGATAAGCAAATCCAGTAGTATGTCACATAGCTCTGAATAAATCGTGACATTAAATTAACCAAAGTAATAAGAGTAACGAGTGAGCAAATGGAATACCACAGACTAACACAAGAATGCCTAAATGCATGTCATACCTTCACACAGTGAGACAGACGCAGTTCCGAGGGGAGAAACGAGAACAGAAGCCGAGAGCAGAACCATGTTAAGCTAGAAGGCCCTACGATAAGGGACGGACACCCACGTCGCCAGCTAACCGCTAGGACCACCCCCCAGCCCATGTTAAAAGCTAGAGCCCTCCAGAAGAACAGTATAGATCTTACGATAACACTAAAAGGACCACATCAGCTGCAAGTTTTAGCGTGAGACTTTTTCGCGTCTCTGTTACGTTTCAAACTTTAAAAACATTGCCCCACTGCGAAAAGTATAACGTTTCTCATTGGATAGACAGAATTTTTGTAGGCGGAGCTTAAGGTTGACATTGAGACCCTGATTGGTCAGATAAAATCACAGCCAGATAGTTTTTTTAAACCAACTTCGGTAAATTGTAGTAAGAAGAAGTTAGGAGAGAGTTGCTTCCGAGACGGCGAGGTGAGCGGAGCTTTGCTGCCCACCGCCCCCTGACGAACACCGACAAGGTAATGAACGCACGCGATGCCGCATAACAGCGCATAAAGCTTCACTCAGAACTGCAGAAGTCTCATCTGTTACACCCCCTTTTTGCGTAAGACTAGTGTCGATCGTCAATTAAGGCCCATGGTGTTCACATTTGCCACTTGAAGTAAAAATCTTAAATGCGATGATTTTTCTGTTATATACTTATTGAGAAGCCACATCAGCCACTGTAATTTACGACAAGTTAGATAAGTAATTAAAGATAATTGAGGGTCACTGTAGACCATTTTGATAGTTTTCTCTGTTGTGAAACTTAATTTAAACCTAGATTATAGATGTGATATGGCATAGGTCATCCTTCGATCCATTGTAGAACTTGGAAACCCACTCAGGGAATATTCGTTCACATTTTTGTTGAACGCAGTTGGTTTTTATCATCCTGTATTAAAACATTTCCTTTTATCAATAGTGCAATTTATAAACAATGTTTTGTGAGTAGAATAAAATTTCCAATGGTAAACTTAACTGCTTTTTCGACGTTATTTTACCAGCTAACTAAAAATAGGAAAGCCTTGAACCCCTTCCACTAAATTTAGTTAGTATTAAGATTCTTTTACAGGGAGCGCAGTGGAGCTGACGCTGAAATCATTAAGTATTTGGTTATATCATCGCTAGTCTCACTGAACGCTTCTGAATTCTTCATGTCATGTGTGGTCTGGCGTCTCCTTACTAGCAACAGGTCCCAGGTTCAAACTAGTCAATTCCCTAAAAAACACGTTCAGAGCGTCGTTGCGCGAAAGTGGTAGGGAGACACGATATAGAACAAACAGACACCACGCAGAATGTTAGATGGTTGTCTAGTCGATGATATAGTCAATACAAAAGCGACAAGGGAAAACTGCAGTTAAGTAAAAGGCCTTCAGTGAGGTTTAACATGAAAGTATATTTAAGGCCCAAAATGTATAATGCCAGGAAGTTCAATAACACAATGGAATCGAGAAACAGTAAAGAGAGAGCGAGGGAGAGAGGACTAATGTAGAGAGTTGAACCTCGAAAATGAGAAATGAACGGGAATCGAGATACGTTAGCAGAAACTGGGGAAGCACGTTAAGTATTCCTTCATTACGGCAGACGAACTTGCAGTGCCAAACGCGAGCGGCGAAATGGGCGTGACTGAGCGACAGCAGCCATTGTAGTTGCTAGAAGCTCGCGGTCGCATATCATACTACTCGAGTGCTATCTATTGCACAGACGTTGATATTTCCAAGGTGATAGGGAGACAAGCGGGTGCTAAGATAGCGTTAACTTCCACGTTGCGACTACTGATGGAGAGAGACGTCCTCCACTTTCAAGCAACAGCATATGACTGGACCCAGAGGTCAGTTTTCAACGATTTTATTACGTTAGGAACGGTACCACAGTATACTTCTGCCGGAGGCGAAGAGGTTCCAAATGCTAACATAAAGTGGGAAGGAAGCGGTAACGGTTCCGGTGGCCCCAGTCTGGTGGAGCCACTCGACCGTTTGAAGTTAAGTTTACAACGCCTGTTTGTGGATCATATCTTCTAACTCTTATACAGTTGGTGTCGGCGCGGCGTCTCGTCGGGTTTGTAAGTAATGGTTCCAACTTAAATCTTGAGCGATTTTAATATTAATTGGATGGTGAACGGTAAACGTTTAGTCCCAGCCAGAAAATATTTCACCTTGCAGGCATGACATCGGTGGTTTTTGTTGGCAGTAGAAAATTACTTTTAAAACTCAAACTGATCGATTTAATTAGTGAGTTTTTTTAATTAGGCAGTTACTAGGACCGTGTTCGGAACCAATAAAGTCGTCATATCGTCTATATTATGAATCTGTAATAGGATGTTACGGACTAATTTTATTTCACTTTCTCTCCGTGTTTCCTGGTGCTGGAAAGGGTAGTCTACGTGGCCTCGCCACGTTCGGTATCGTGTTAGTGGTCGGTGGGGGAAATGCTTGTTATGTTAATTAGAGGTATGCAAAGTGGCCCTATTTATCTGAGAATTAAAACATTTCCCTCCAAAATAACGATCAAGGCGTTCTTTGTCCACGAAATTAAACAAGAATAATGATGAACTCAGTTTATTACATTAAAATGAATGAAAAATAGTTTGATAAACTTTGGCAAGCCTGGACAATAGATCTCGAACGCGATCGATATAAAAGCGTATCAAGATAAAATTATTATATTTGAGAAAATTGTACCGTAATTGTCGAAGGATACTCTTTAAAAAATAGAGAATGTAACAGAAGGGTATGCGCTTGCATCTATGACCAGAGTTGAAAACATATTGATCCATAAACTACAAATAGGTCTTGAAAGTGACGCTTGAAATTACTGAATCTCGGAAAAAATGCCTCGACTTTCCTTAAAGTTGGTCTCGCTGTAGCGACTAGATCTCACCATGTTACAGATGGAAGATAAAGTGGTTGCAAAATCAAACATTGGTTTGGTACCAACAACTTGCGTCTGCATAGAAGTTCGGATGAGCCGGAAAAGTGCGTAAGTCCCCACTTCATCAAGTCTGCTCGAAGAGGCGCCTGGTTGGAGAGACGACTGGCTAGAAAGATAGTCAGCTGGGGAGGCTCGGCTGAGGAGTAACTTACTCCCATCTGCTTCCTACAAGGAAAACTCCTCTCCCTGCGTTTCTCTATCGTCACAAAACCTTGATTGCCTAAAAGATAGATACTTAGAGCGCCGGCTAGTGAAAACCTGTTTTGAAAGATGCTGGAATCCTACTCTTACTGTCATTTCAGGGAGCTAACCAGTAACAATCTACATAACACTTGGCGCTAAATAAGTGTATTCTGCTCTCTTTTCCTGTCTCCTTCTATGGACTCTGAAGATGGACCTCTGTAGCACAGCCGTGTTTCTCTCTCACTTCTCAGTTATTTTTGTTCCCGAACCACAGCTGTTTTTTCATTGTGTTAAACATTTTGTTTTGCAGTGCCTGAGCTTGATAGTGGAGTCCCACCACTTCAGAGGCGTCATATCCTGTGCTGTTCCTCACTCCTCTCTCAGGCGTTATCTATAGTGGTCAGTGTATTTCTAAGATGTAATGCTTTCTACTGTACTGTTCACAAAAGTTCTCGCACGTGACTTTGCCAATAATTGCACATCCATCGTTCCACATAGAGCTCGTTAAAAATAGACTCCAGTGTTTTGGAATCATGAGACATGTTACATGTATTGCGACGTTTCTCGTCTGACACCCAGATTGACCGAGCGAGGTGACGCAGTGGTTAGCACACTGGACTCGCATTCGAGAGGACTGCGGTTCAAACCTGTATCTGGCCATCCTGATTCAGATTTTCCATGATTTACCTAAATCGCTTCAGGCAAATGCCGGGATGGTTCCTTAGAAAGGGCACAGCCGACTTCCTTCCCCATCCTTCCCTAATCCGATGGGACCGATGACCTTGCTGTTCGGTCCCCTCCCCCAAATCAACCAACCAATCAACACCCAAATCGGCTCTTCGAATCATGGGCCAGTCTGACTGAACGCACTGCGTTGACCCCCACTAGTGTTGGCAATCTCTTCTATGAGTTCTCCTGGAGTTGTCTCCCTGCTGGCTATAATGAACTGCGGCACTTCTGCTCGCTAGCAGCCCATGGCAAGATGTCCTTATGGAGGAGGAGATTAGTGTTTAACATCCTGTCGACAACGAAGTCACTGCCGACGGGGCGCAAGCTCGGATTAGTGAAGGATAGAAAATAAAGTCGGCCGTGTCCTTTCAAAGGGACTATCCCGGCATTTGCCTGAAGCGATTTAAGGAAATCACAAAACACCTAGCGCGGTTCGCCGCGTCGGAGGTTCGAGTCCTCCCTTGGGCATGGGTGTGTGTGTTGTCCTTGGCCTAAGTTAGTTTAAGTTAGATTAAGTAGTGGGTAAGCTTAGGGATCGATGACCTCAGCAGTTTGGTCCCATAAGACTTCACCATAAATTACCAATTTTTTACAAAAAACCTAAGTCTGGATGCCCAGATTGGAGTTTGAACAGTTGTCCTCCAGAATGCGAGTGCGATGTGCTAACCACTATGTGAGTAAGTCTCAGTTTTTACAGCTTCTGACACACAATTCAACAAAACCTGGTCTTTTAATTTCAGAGAATGGGCATGTGATTAGTGCACAGTTGAAATTTCTAGGTGTTCAGATAGATAGTAAACTGTCGTTGAAAGCCGAAGTTCAGGATCTTGTTCAGGGACTTAGTGGTGCCATTTTTACTATTCCAACGGTATCTGAAGTGAGTGATCGTTCGACACGATAATTAGTCCACTTTGCTTATTTTCATTCGCTTATGCAGTATGATATTATATTTTGGGGTAACTCTTGCCATTCTAAAAGGATATTTTTGGCTCAGAAACGGGCGGTTCGGGCAAGAAGTGGTGTAAGTTCACGAACCTCTTGTCGACCCCTGTTCACGAGTCTGGGTATTTTGACATTGGCATCTCAATATATATATTCCTTACTGACTTTCTTGTTCAAATGGCTCTGAGCACTATGCGACTTAAGTTCTGAGGTCATCAGTCGCCTAGAACTTAGAACTAATTAAACCTAACTAACCTAAGGACATCACACACATCCATGCCCGAGGCTGGATTCGAACGTGCCACCGTAGCGGTTGCCCGGTTCCAGACTGTAGCGCCTAGAACCGCTCGACCACTCCGGGCGGCTGTCATTTCTTGTTAACAATATTAGCTTATTTCCAAGACTAAGAAGCTTTCACTCAGTTAATAATCAGCAGAAATCAAACCTGCATTTGGATCAGACTTCCTTAACTCTTGTGCTGAAATGTGTGCAGTATAATGGTGCATACATTTTCAGTAAGCTACCACTAGACTTAAAAAATCTTAGCAGTAATTCAAGCTCTTTAAAATCGAAACTGGAGAATTTCCTCATGGGTCACGCCTTCTATTCTGTCGAGGAGTTCCTTGAGAAATTGAGCTGGTTCTTGTTGTATTGCTGATTGCGTTTACTTAAACTTATGGCTTGACTTTTTCGGGTTCATAAACATTTTATTTTTATCTGTTATTACTTTGATGTTGTAATTTCATTTACTGACACGTTCCATGACCTTGGAGATTTGCTCCTCAATTTAGTCCTTCAGAACTTCACGTGTAAACAAAAATAAAAGTGAAACCTCACTCGGTACTCACGTGGAGACTCTTATTTAGGCGAACTTGTAATTCATTATGAAACTTTCATCTTCTTAGTTAACTACTGGCAATCACTGGTACTAATACACATTTCAATTACCCATGGCTTTTAATTACTCCGGTTTCGTTCGTCTTTTTAATTCTGGTTTTGTATCAGTTACGGTACAGTTTTGGAAAAATGGTCGCTTAACAGTCTGTCCATGTCATTTTCAGGATTCATAATCTCTCGCTAACCAGCACATACGTCAGTATTTACCAAATTTTAAATCTGCATAGTCATGAACGAAAACTAATAAAGCCAAAAACACGAAATAGTCTATGTAAAATTAAAATAAATGGTTACCCAGGGACTAACTCTTTACAATTATTTATACTTTACAAGAAGAAAATTGACATTTATTACAACGCTTGAAACACTTTCCGTTGTTGGCTATTTTCAGCTGAATTTTGATCTTAACAAAAGGAATCTTTCATGACGTTTTGCACTGTTGGTTTGATTTGAATGCGTTCATATATTTGTTCAATTATTAGAGGACAGGTTGTCCCCAGGTGACATTTTGTAGTCCGGAGTCTGAATGTGCCCCACCAAGTGGGTGCACTTCAACGCTAGTTTCGTGAGCATAGTGTCCATTTCTAAGGGAGCACTGTTTACTCAAAACAGTTTCCTCTTGTATTTGTTGGCCTGGCTGTCATGAAAAGGACAGCTGTGCGGTCTCTGTGAAGGTAGAGAGGAGTGTTTTCAGGCATTCGACATAGCCTGGACCATTCTCTAGGCAGGCTGCAGCCACAGGGCTTCCAACAGCTGGTGGGGCCCACTTGCACACCTGGGTGATGACAGCTGGTTCTAACGGACAGCGACTACCTGTAGTTACACTGGGGATCTGGAACACAACCTTTTAGTGCCTTAGCAGACTAATTCCACTTTCCCTTCGGGCATAAGAGGCGACCACTCGTCCCCAGCTGTTATTTGAGGCAGTCCGGCGATCTGTCATCACAAGCCTTTAACAATGAATGAGAAGGACACAAGACAGGGATGAGAATTCTCAGTATGTATTATGCAGTCGCAAAGGCAACGGGTTCTGCAGATTTGCTGTGAAACATCAAGAGGTACTTTGTGCTAAATTTGCCGGCATGCAGCAGGTGAAGACATTGTTGGTAAGAACAGTAAAATTTCTGAAGTCACATGCATTAGTCCACTGTCAGCAACAACAGTTTTCGATGGAACTGAACGAACGCTATGGAGACTTTTTACATAATCCAGTCACATTAATGTGACCATCGCCTATGTTAGACATCAAGGTGCAAGAGCCACTCACAGATGGCAGATGGCAGCACTAGGCATAGATATATAAAGTGTTTCGAGGAAGGGGGGGGGGCGGGGGACGGGGGGGGGGGGGGGACGGATAACAGAGCAGTGGTTGTCGTAAGGCGGAAACGGATAGATTTATCTGACGACAAAAAGGGCTTGATCATTGGCTTACGGGCCAAAATTTGGAAGCATTTCCGAAACGGCTAAGTTTGTAAACTGTTTGTGTGGCGTCGTGGTTAAAGTATACCGCGCATGACTACATGGTGCTATTCAAAACCGGTATCGAGGCAGCTGTCATGCACTACGGGCCATAGATGAGAATAGTGAGCCAAGGCTGCGGAGATGTGCACAGCCAAATAGATATTAAACTGTTGAGCAGCTGACCGCCCAGACCGACCAAGGGGCTTCCAGCTGTGCCTCCTCAAGGACCGTTAAGTGAACGTTGCTGCGTATGGGCCTCCACAGTAAGCACCTGGTTCACGCACCCATGCTGACTGCTGTTCATAGGCGACAAGGGTGGAATATTGACGCCAGTACCGCAACTGGACGTCCACTGAGTGGCGATAGGTGGCCTTTTCAATGAAAAACATTTTATGCTCGTTCCTCGGATTGTTGGAAGAGTTGAGGCTGGAGTAGGCAGTGTTATCATCTGGGGAATATTCCCTTGGCATTCCCTTGGTGATCTCGTTATTCGTGCATCTACTCTTGGGACCATGTCCACGGCTACATGCAGTTTCTTTTCCCTCAGCACAGTGTCATCCACTGGCAGGACAATGCAACGTGTTACACAGCTCGCACTGTGCGTGCTTGGTTCGAAGAGCACCAGAATGAGCTTGCTGAACATCAAGTGACCACTGGTATAGATATGTTAGACATTTCAGGATTTAAGCTAGTTTCCTACTTCGACAGAGTAGATATGGATGGAGGAGGAGTTGCCACATTTATTAAAAACTGCCATAAATTCAAGAACATTGACATTAATAAATTCTGTTTAGAGCAGCATCTAGAAGCATGTACAACAGAAGTAGAGTTCCCTAACAGATCCTATATAATAGTAACTGTTTACCGAGTACCTGCAGGAAATTACAATCTATTCATAAAGCATCTAGAAGCTCTTTTGGGTTATTTAACAGGAAGAAACAAAGAAATTTTGATTGCTGGTGACTTTAATACAGATTTTCTAATGCAATCTCCCAGTAAACATTTACTGCAGTTAGTAATGTTGTCTTTCAATCTAACTCACACTTTAAACTTTCCAACTAGGATCACTAAATCCTCAACGGCAGCCATTGATAATATTTTTATAAAGAAATCAAAGGAACAAAATCATATCATAAAACCTGTAATAAATGGACTATCAGATCATGACATGCAGCTCCTTGTCTTAGATGAAAATTCTAAGCAGATTACCAAGACTGCTAAATCTGACTACAGGAGAGTATTCAATCAACCAAAAATTGAGTGTTTTAGAAAACTGCTCGAAGATATGAACTGTAAAGATGTTTATAGTGCTCATGACATGAATGAAAAATATAACACATTCATGAACAATGTCAGTACCATGTTTGAAAACTGTTTTCCTCTAAAAGTTACTCAAATTAAACAGAAGTCTATAATAAAACCATGGATCACACAAGGAATAAAGATTTCCTGTAAGGCAAAAAGAAAAATGCATCTGTCGACCAAGAATAGCTCCAATGCTGATGATTTAGCTAAATACAAGGAATACTGCAAAATATTAAAAAAAGTAATTCAGACATCTAAACAAATGCACTACGAGAAGAAGATAGCAATGTCAGGGAACAAAATAAAAACAATATGGGATATAGTGAAAGAGGAGACTGGTAGAACCAGAAAGGAACAGGAGCAAGTAGCACTACGTGTAGATGACACATTAGTAACCGATGGGCATAGTGTGACAAATCTATTTAACAAGTACTTTATATCCGTTACTGATAGAATGGGATTGTCAGGATCAGTAAAGAATGCCCTTGAATATCTCAAACTAGCCGTTACAAATAGCTTCATGTACATGAATATGTCACTCACTTCACCAAAAGAAATAACTTCCATAATAAAATCTTTAAAAACAAAGCATTCTAGTGGTCAAAATGAAATATCAACAAAGTTAATTAAGGCATGTTCTTGTGAGTTTAGTACAATTCTAAGTTACTTGTGTAACTAGTCAATTGTAACTGGGACATTTCCTGACTGGCTAAAATATGCAGATGTTAAGCCTCTATTCAAGAAAGGGGATAAAGAGATACCATCAGACTACAGACCGATTTCACTTTTGCCAGCATTCTCAAAAATTTTATAAAAAGTAATGTACAGGCAGCTTCTCAACCATATGACCACAAATAACATATTATCAAGAACACAGTTTGGATTTCTGAAGGGTTCTGATATCGAAAAGGCTATTTACACGTACAGTGAAAATGTACTTAATTCATTAAGTAACAAGTTGCAAGCAGCAGGTATTTTCTGTGATTTGTCAAAGGCATTCAATTGTGTGAACCATAACATCCTTTTAAATAAATTAGAATTCTATGGTGTCATGGGCAGTGCTGCAAAATGGTTCAAGTCCTACCTCGCTAACAGAAAACAAAGGGACTAGTGAATTAAGTCAACAGTCATCATCAGAAAGGTAAGAAATTACATGTGGTGTCCCACAAGGATCCATCTTAGGGCCATTGCTTTTCCTTGTATACATTAATGATCTCCCATCAGTTACACTGCCAGAAGCAGAGTTCGTTTTGTTTGCAGATGACACAAGTATTGCAATAAATAGTATGTCGAGTGAAATTCTAGAAAGATCTGCTAATGATATTTTCATGGATATTAATAAATGGTTTAAAGCCAACTCACTGACAATAAACTTCGAAAAGACTCACTATATGGAATTCAGAACCTGTAAGAGGTTTCCACCCAGCATATGCATAAAGTATGAAGAAGAGCAGATAGAAGAGGTTGAGTCTTAAATTCCTGGGATTACAACTTGATAATAAATTCAGTTGGGAGGAGCACACCACAGAACTGCAGAAACGCCTTAACAAATCTGTATTTGCAATTCGAGTGTTAGCAGACATAGGCGACATAAAAATGAAAAAGCTTGCATACTTTGCCTACTTTCATTCCATAATGTCATATGGTATAATGTTTTGGGGTAACTCTTCGAGTCAAACAAAAGTTTTCAGAGTCCAGAAGCGTGTAATACGTATTATTTGTGGAGTAAATTCACGGACGTCCTGTAGAAACATCTTCAAAGAACTGGGTATACTAACTACTGCCTCTCAGTATATTTACTCCTTAATGAAATTTTTCCTAAATAATATATCTCTTTTTCCAACAAACAGCTCAGTTCATACATACAAAACCAGGAACAAAAATGATCTGCACAAGGACTTAAAAACACTTACATTAGTTCAAAAAGGGGTCCACCACTCAGGAACACTCATCTTCAATAATTTGCCAGCAAACATAAAAAATTTAGTTACAAATAAAGATCAGTTTAAAAGGAGCCTGAAAGACTTACCAGTGGCCAACTCCTTCTACTTTACTGACGAATTCTTTAATAGAAACAAATGATGCATTGTATATATTCATACTACTAGCATTGTTATTTAAGCTTAAAAAAATGACATGTTCCACATCCACGAGGATCTCCTCAACACGGATCCATGGAACGAAAATCTAATCTAATCTAATCTAATCTAATCTTCCCTGGCCACAAAACGCCCCAATCGAGATTCTGTGGGACCACCTATGTCAGGCTGTTTGCGGAACCAAGAAACCTAGTGCAGCTGGCCATGGCACTGGAATCAGCATGGCTCCACTTCTCTGTCGGTACCTCCCAGAACCTGGTTAACTCTCTTGCTGCATGTCTCGTAGCGGTCCGCCCTACAAAAGGTAGCAATTCAGGCTTTTTAAAGGCGGTCACATTCATGTTACTGGACAATGGATATTACTGCGAAGTACGTTGGTTAAGTCAAACAGCAGAGCTGGAACGATTTTTCGATTTAAAACATGCTATCGTCGAATTTATGAAGAATAAAAGGAGAGCGGGAGCGAGAATTATAACACTCGGAATGGATTCCGGACCTCGCATTTTACATGGACTTCACTGCCCACAGTAAGACACTGCAGTGTGAGAAAAACTTCTTTATGATTTGAAGAGGATGCATTTAAAAAGAAAATCGTGTTATAGAATTGACGCATTCTGACAAACACACTCCTGCTCCCTAAGCTCACTGCCGCTAAAGAAAACTCGAGGCTTGAAGAATTCATTGTTGTCGTGCAAGTTTAGGATAGTTTCATAGAAGCTTCGAGGACACTGCGAATCTTACACTTCTTTTCGAGACCGTTTGCCTTTGCAGTTGAAATAGCCACCGTGCATGAGCAGATGTAACTGACTGACCTGCGAGGTAATTCCTGTTTCAATATCAAATTCTGTTACGTTAACACTGTCCAGGATGTAATAAACTGAGTGCGAAAATCTATGAAACTGTCGGCGTCTGTCCGTATGGTGACTGTTAGTAACAGATAAAACATATATTATGTCTTCACTGAGCTAAGAATAATGAAATAATACTGCAAATTTGTTTTGTTTGTGATCTATGTTGTTACAAAATTTAAAGTATAAAACCAAGTAGTATCAGCGCGATTGAACTGCCATTTAAATGCGACACGTTCGCAGTTACCCGCTCTTCCGCCTCCTCGGCCTCAAACTGTGCTGTGACGGTGGGAGAAATGTGAAGCAAGGCTAAGTGCTATGGCACTTGTGCCGGAGAACGGCTTACGAACCGTATTGTAGGTCACCACTGGTTTACAGAGTAACACATCTTACATTAACATGTACTTGGTACAGTAACGGTAAGAAATATATTTAGGAATAAAATTTTCTATTTTCTGTGGTCACCTTTTTCCTCAGATAGGGGCTACCCAGTTGGTGAGTTTTACCTACACCGTGCCTTTTCAGCTTTCATACTGTATAATTACATTCTTAAACTAACTTGTACTTATTAACTATTACCTAATTAATTCCTGTACGTGTCATTATAGTCTATTCAAAATTACTTCAGGAATGACAGATACGACCGAAGTAATAGGGAGAAAGCCCAGGTGAGAGGCGCGGACTATATTAAGACAATTCACGAGACCGGTAGCCACATCGAACAATCAAAGTTAGCAAACTTTCGCTCGAGCACCACAACATTTCCCGCTTGCACTGTGCTTCAGTTTCAGTCAGCTTGCAGTTCTGTTGTGATCGTTGAACCCTGTTTACTTTTACGGTAGTAGCAATTGTTATTTTTTTATTACTGTTATTTTGTTATCATTATTTGTAGTGTGGCACTGAATAGTGTCAATAGGAAGGCCGACGAAAGTTATGAGTGGAAAAGTTCGACATATTTATCTTGACCAGAGGATTTACATGCAAGGGCAGTCAGGAGACACTGTTTACGCGTTACGTGCCTACTTTGAGACAGAAAACCGAGAGGGGAGGTGACTTGAAGACGGCAGCCACTACTGCACACCTGGCTAATAGTGCGGGATGCGCATTAGAAATCAGGAGAGACTCCAGACAGAACAGCGTACGTCAGGAGGTGTTCAAAAGATACGAAAACGCAATACTGAGACAGTTCGACGACCAGAGGAGTATTTCAATTTCACGTATTTGATTTCGGTCAGGAAATTCCAACACTATAAACACTATGGAAACATTTTACACCCAGAAACTACGGAAGAGACGGTAGGCAACCACATGAACTGAAGTGGAAATCTTGGAATAATGGGACACAGTGGAGTAATAATAATAATAATAATAATAATAATAATAATGGCGGCAACCACCCACGTGACAACCAAGGATGGCAAGGCAATCACCAAGATAATACACAACTAGGAATTGGGGTAAGACCGCCAACTCTGGGCCGTGTACGAATTGAAGAAGTAGATAATCACGACTGTCTGGACCGTGGGTTGGGCAGGACTAAGAAACAGCCCGAAAATAAAATCGGATTCAGTCATGTCAGTATTTTAGAATACGAAGATATAGAGGAATTACTACTATAAGAGAAGGAAGACGTATGAGAGAAGGTGGTCTGCTCAACGTAAGGACGTAAGAGCGCACCGTTAATTGTGTGAACTTAGGTTGTAAATCGTCGAGTAGAGGCGAAAGATTTATAAGATGGCATGATCTGCGCGGTGGCGTAAGAACACGCCGCAAGGCTGTCATATTGTTGTAACCTGACGTGAGGACGTTGAGTGCAGTACTTTAATCGCGCATAGTTAAATAAAGATAGGTAGCACAGATTTATAACAGTAGTAGTCACAGAATTAGTTCCGGAAATGTCTGTTAAATGTATGAAGTAATAATAGCGAGATCGTCGCAATCGTGCCATTGAACAGTGATCATGGTATCATACCAATAATTTATATTTCTGCAGATACCAACAATTATGTCGTATGTACTATCTATAGCCATAAAAAGTCGTGAAGAAGCAGAAGAGGTACCAGTGACACCATCAGAGGAATGACCACTGGAAGCAAGGGATAAACGAGAAAAAATGGTTCAAATGGCTCCGAGCACTATGGGACTTAACATCTGAGGTCATCAGTCCCCTAGACCTAGTACTACTTAAATCTAACTAACCTAAGGACATCACACACATCCATATCCGAGGCAGGATTTGAACCTGCGACCGTAGCGGTCGCGTGGTTCCAGACTGAAGTGCCTAGAACCGCTCGGCCACAACGGCCGGTAATAAACGAGAAGAAAAGTTTCTGAACAGATACAACATCTGCACACAGTCGCACTTTCTGTTTCTTATGTTCACAGGAATAACCACATGACATCCACGTCCAGCCAAGAGAAAGAGGTAGCCAATGCTTTCGAGCATACAGTATCTACCAAACAATAGCATAAGAGTAGAGTAGACATGCTGGCCTGTACGTTTTTGAAATGATTAACGAGAATCATAGATTTTGAAATTTAGCCAATACTAATGACCTTGGTCGTGAAATATACATTGTTTGTACTAATCAAAATATTTATCCTAAATATGACAGGCACCCGGAGGACAGGAAAGCAGCCAAAATAATATTTTTTGTGTACTTAATAATAACCAGAAATTAATCTTATATAAGTAAGTGAAGGTCTTTGGATTCAATTTCTTCTGCAAACAAATAGAATTTACAAAATATGTAAATTTAAATTACCTAACTATTGACTAATTCTTTATTCAAATAATAATATTGTTTATTATGTTTGTTCCCCTGTATAAACTCATGTAAAAAAGATGTCAATGATTAAAATTGTACTTCTTAGTGGTTGCAGGTAATAATACGATAGCAGCACGATGGCACGATATTCAATGACGGCAAAACGGAACGATACAACTGATGGGATGACTGAACCGAGCAGGAAAATATGACAGCGCCCGGGGCTAGCGAACCTGAGGCCGCGTTCCAGACAGACACAAAAGGAGCGATAAGCTCGTCAATGGTTCAAATGGCTCTGAGCACTATGGGACTTAACATCTATGGTCATCAGTCCCCTAGAACTTAGAACTACTTAAACCTAACTAACCTAAGGTCATCACACAACACCCAGTCTTCACGAGGCAGAGAATATCCCTGACCCCGCCGGGAATCGAACCCGGGAACCCGGGCGCGGGATGCGACAACGCTACCGCACGACCACGAGCTGCGGACAAGCTCGTCAATGGGCAGACGGGTCTACAAAAAAATGGCTCTGAGCACTATGGGACTCAACTGCTGAGGTCATTAGTCCCCTAGAACTTAGAACTAGTTAAACCTAACTAACCTAAGGACATCACAAACATCCATGCCCGAGGCAGGATTCGAACCTGCGACCGTAGCGGTCTTGCGGTTCCAGACTGTAGCGCCTTTAACCGCACGGCCACTTCGGCCGGCACGGGTCTACAGTGCTGCTCACCCAGGTAAAGACTTGAGGAGGCTTGACAAAGGCACAGGAATAATAGTAACGTGTTGCACAAGGTCTCAACAGTGACAACAGAAAAGGAAGATAAACAGTTAGGCATATAGATACAGCAGGAAGGATCACGGCTAAGCGGATGAAATCAGTGTGGCGCCGAAGGCTCTATTATCACTTTCCTGTAACGTCCTAAATGTAAAAGGAGTGACTTAAACGTCACAAACGTAGCCTTTACGTGTATCCTTGCACGTCCTAAGAACGAACTGAGTAGAACACAGTGGCTCACGTTCCGAAGCAAAAACCAACCATTACGCCAACCTTCCTCACAGCAACCTATGTCCCATTCCTAATAGCAGCAGTATAATCAAGAAAAAGAGGACATGAAGAAAGAATAGGTGCACTAAAATTAGTAGCGACAGCAGAAGAAACACGAGGAATCATAATGTAGACAAATATACATACGAGGGTTGGAACTTTAATAGTGACAACTATTTATTTACGGCTCGTACAAAATAGATACGTGTTTCAAAGTTTTGCTGACCTTCAAAGTAGTTACCAGCATTGGGTATAACCCACTGCCAGCGATACGGAAGTCGTAGGATACTCTTATCAGAGGCCGGCCGCAGTGGCCGAAAGGTTCTAGGTGCTTCAGTTTGGAAACGCGTGACCGCTACGGTCGCAGGTTCGAATCCTGCCTCGGGCATGGATGTGTGTGATGTCCTTAGGTTAGTTAGGTTTAAGTAGTTCTAAGTTCTATGGGACTGATGACCTCATATGTTATGTCCCATAGTGCTCAGAGCCACAATATCATCTTAGCTGTGCCAGTTGTGTTGACGGTACGACTGTGGAAGTCGTAGGATACCCATAGCAGTGCCAGTTGTGTTGACAGTTCGAGCGGCGCGGTCTATTGACCGACGAATTTGTAGCAGTTCTGAAGCGACTTCTGTGAAGCGTTTCCTTCAGTTTAGAAATACAGACGAACTCATGAGGGCTTAAGTCAGGGGAGTGCAGTAGGTGGTATAGCAGCTAGTAGCCCCAACAGTGAAACAAAACAGTAATAGCTTGCACAGCACGTGCTTGAGCATTGTCCTGCAAAATGATGGCCAGGTCCCGCAGAAAGTGTCATTACTTCTGTCTCTAAGCTGGTCGTAGCTTGTTTTCCAAAAATGAACAGCATAGAGACAGAAGTGATGACACTTTCTGCAGGACCTGACCATCATTTTGCAAGACAATGCTGAAGCACGTACGGTGCAAGCTGTCACTGATTTGTTTGACTGATAGGGCTGCTAAGTGCTGTACCACCTACTGCACTCCCCTGACTTAAGCCCTCGTAAGTTCAACTCAATTTCTAAACTAGAGGAAACACTTCACGGCATTCGCTTCAGAAATGCTAAAAATTTGTTGGGCAATAGAACGTGCCGCTCGAACTGTCAACACAACTGGCACTGCTATGAGTATCCTACGACTTCCACATCGCTGGCAACGAGTTATACACAATGCTGGTGACTACTTTGAAGGTCAGTAAAACTTTGAAACCCATATCTATTTTGTACGAGCTGTAAATAAATAGTTGTCAATATTAAAGTTCCATCGATCGTAGTCAACGCAGAAGAAAATGTAGATCGAGCCATATCTTGTCTGCCTGTGTCACCTAACCCCCCCCCCCCCCCCCCCCGCACTTATTGGTTAGTTCTCGCTGTTAATCGAAGCGTTCAGTATGTAGCAAGTATAAGAGTTATTTACCTTGCCCATTTTTGCGTTTTTCGATTTTGATCGCTCCGTGGACTTTATTTGCACGCTTATGTCGATTTTCGCTACTCCCTGGATTTTGGTTCTGGCTAGGCGTTCACTTCGTGAACTGCACCGTCATCGACCACTGGAACCGCCTGTTTGTTCCATTAGTCTCTGCATCACCACCAGTGTGAGTGATCATACACTATGTTCCATTTACACAGAAAAGACAGAAAGCTTATCTCAACAGAAGTAGAAGTGTCTCTCACATCAGCAGCAGAAACAAAGTGTTCCACTGCAGGAGTGTAAGGCAAATGTGTTCTTGTTTCCTCTCCAAGCATTTGGGAAATGTAATTGACCTAGGAGTTTTTTAATTTCGATTTCGAGATTTGGTTTTGAGCCCCGTCAATCGAGTTGCTTGTCAGTAACACTTTTCGATTATGGAGAAGACCCTATTTTCCCACACTACACACGAAAACGTACGGACACACACTTGTCAAATATTGTTCCCTGAGAAAAATTGTAGAATCACTTTTAATTTTACCAAAATCTCTTCCAACCTTCTTTAGTCTCGCTAGATTGCGCTCTGTCCGTCACCATCTGTAGAACAAAGAGGGTCAAGTCCCTGCCTCAGGTACATTGGAGCTTTACTTCAGTCTCGGTCCGTTTACAGTTGGCGAGTGCGATTGTATCTTTTCCTATCTTTATAACTCTCCTGCTCACCGCAACCCTGTCACTCACAGTGAAGTGATACATCACAATGTCATATCACAGCACCAGGAATACGCTATTTATGCACAGTAGAAAACCAAGCACGGGCAGGTGGGTATTTTGAGAGACAAAGACAGAAGTTTTAAGAGACCTCAAAATATTTATCATGTTAAGGTCACTGTTGTAGAAGTTTTAAGAATTATTTTTAGTTGAATCATAATATTGCGGTTTAAATATGTACGCAACTGAGAAGAAAAGTACACCTTTGTTTTATATTATAATTAGTGTCCTTATTCGATGTGATAAGTGAGTAGTGTACTCACATAAATGAAGTACGTTATTTCTGCCGCTTGTTGAAAATTAAATGTAAAATTAAAGTTTGATAGTGAAACACGCAGATGCATGCAGTTGGCTGTTCCCTGGCATAAATATAAGAGGGCACGGTGCCTGCCATCTGCAGGTGGCGGCAGAAACTTTAGTGCTGTCTTTATGGCCTAAACAAAGTCGTTTACGCTTCCCTGGACTCTGCTGCTATTCTAGGACTCGCAATGGCGAACGCCCAGTATATTTTCCCCAGTCCATCTCCTCGCCCATTCTCTATGGTTCAGGCTGCAAAAAGAAACAAGGTATTTATTTCAGAACGTGAATCTGTCTAATGAGCTGATACTTTTAGGAATTCAATAGAATTCAAAGATATATTTTTCTAATACCCAGTTTATCAGCACCTTGCAAAAGTTGATTTTGTTCAATCCGGTGATATATCTTTGTAGCAGTCTTTCGACTAATTCACACCTCAGACTGCAGTATAAGCAGGAATGTATTTTAGTGTAAATACTCCAATATGAAAACAATTTAAATCAGTTTCCACGGACTTTCTACTTTAAAACAAGACGTCTCATTAGTAAGAATCATCGAAATACAGCATGTAGCATGGAAGACAAGAGGTTAAGAGCTCTTCATGGCTGATGCAAAAGTGGCAAGCAACGATCTGTCCCAGAAAGGCTAACTCGGGACTAGTACAGCCATTACAGTTGAATTATACACAAATGCAACACCCTACACCGAAAACAACGTTTGATAACGGCTGGAATAAGTGTACAACAAGAAGGTGAGATTTTGTTTACTTTAATCAAGTATTCTACCTACAGAAAAATCAGTACCTTTCGTAAGTTATTATGTTTATAAATATCACACAGTTTGTTTATTCCAAATCTAGTCCAGATGGCTATAAGTCGAGGTCATTGTTGTTTCTAATTTTAAAGTTCTGATGTTTTGTGATTCCGATGCAAATGTTTCTTTAATTTAAACGAATATCACTACGAATTTTCAGGTTAGGATACTTTTATAGGAGATGAAGGGGTTTGTAATGAAGACAGGTGGGTTACTCACTATTGTGTTAGGTGCTTATTGTATGTAAGGAATTTTTTGGAGTGGTATGCTTGGTATTTGGTCAGAGTAGGAATCACTAGACGTTTGCGGTAGTAGATGAGGGCGCCATGGGTAATTAGGGAGTGTATAGTTGATGTGGATTATGGAAAAACATGGACAAGGAATATAGAATCAGTTGTTAGAGATGCAGAAGGGTTCACAGATTCGGAATACAAGATAAAATTAAATTCTCAGTCAGTTTCATCAGACGTGATTTCATGGCCTACCCCGTTGGTACTGAAATGAAGGTTCGTGAGTGGCATGGATGTTCGGGATGTTTAGGTATTATGAGACCAGAACAGTGCAAGGATGCACAGCGATCAAACATTACAGAGGAGCAGAGTCTTTGCATGGTGTAAGCTGAGAAAATTTTAAGTTTAGGAGAAACATTTTGATTCCAAATAATGTTACACAGTTAAGGAGATTTTTGTGAGCTTAGGATAGGACAAAAGAATCGGTTGGAGGAGTTTTAGGTGTGGTTGGACGGATTTATATGGTTTAGTGTTGTCAGGTTTGTGTGAAGTTTTCTGGCTATATGGATGCGTGAAATGTCAGCATTCCGTCTTATTTGGAAGACTTGAAAAAATGTTTGTTTGAGTAAGTTGGTTGTTCAAAGTATTGGGATTTTCAGTTTGATATGTCACTCATGGCGAGCTATGTTGATGAGGTGAGGTTGATGCTGATGCTACCGATGTAGAGAAACCTGTGCTACTACGTCATTTGCAATTGAGGCTTGCGTGTTATTCGCATTCGAAGATAAAAGTTGTGCTGCTGCAGCTCGTACTACTGTTAGGTGATATTTTTAAAGGAAGATAGGAAGATTACGGCTTAATATTCCATCGATGATGAGGAAGATATAGATGGAGAACAAGTTTGTGTTTGGGAAGGATGGGCAAGGAAACAGATTGTATCCTTTTGAAAAGAACCATCGTGGTCTAGATGGAGACTCTTACCATCGCCGTCTCGGAAGTGAATGTAGTGATTTAACATGGTTTTGACGAGTGAAGATATATGCATTCAAGAGAGTAAAATAGATGTGTGAATAAATAACTGTGTAGATGCTGTGATGATGCTTCCTCCAATACGTAAGTTGGACCAAATTGAGAATGATTACCGGTAGACACGGTGTCATTGATGGATAAACTGTAAAATGCTTATCACTAAATTGTACATTGTTTCATGAATAACATTTGGCTCAAATGAGCGCCACATCATCATGCTAAATTCATATGAAGATTATTCAGTGATGGTATTTAACGAATTTCTATGAAAACCATTAGAGAATGTCATTGAAGAATCAATACAAGACGGAGACATTGACGAATATGTTGTTTAAATCTTGCACATAAACATTAAAAAAATTGCTAAACAAATTGTGAGAATTAATTATATATTTTTGAATATTTTTGGGTAACGTGATGTAAATTTAAATAGCATCAATTTTGTCTTGCGTGGTAGCTATTTGATACATAAAATGAAATTTCATGGAACTTTTGGAATGAGAAATTTGATTTTATACATATTAACCCTAACATAAGGTCCGAAAAGGGAAATATCGAAATAAATGTAATGTTTGTGAACAACCGAAATTTTGTTGTTGTACTCTTAGCTCTGAAGACTGATTTGTTGCTGGTCTCCACGTTATTCTGTTTTGTGAAAGCCTCATCACTGCATAACTACTTCTACCTACATCCATTTCATATTGCTTATCACAGTCAACGCTTGGATCCCTCTACAAATTGTATCCTCAACATGTCCTTCCATTGTCAAAGTGACGATTCCTTGATAGTTCAGGGTGTGCCCTTTGAACGTATCCCTTCTTTTAGTCAAATTGTACCATAAAGATCTCTTTTTCTTTCCGCCTGGACTTAGTGCCTCTTCAGCTTCTGTAATCTTCTTGATTGTACTCTTTATTGTCCGTATTTCGCTGCCACAATTAGTATATTGCACTCCAGACAAATACTGTCAGAAAAGAAATCCTAATGTTCGATGCTGAAATTATTTTTTCTTTTTAAGAAAAGTTTTACTTAATATTGACAGTCTGCCTTCTATATCCTGTCTTCTTCGGTCATCATCAGTTGCTTTGCTGCCCAAATCACAAATCTCATGAACTTTAATACGATTGTTTGTGTGGCCATCTTCCGCAGCAGCTGTTAACATCTGTTATTATCGGTTATCTGTCTTGAGCTGATTGTGATGTAATTAAAAAGAATTACACCAGACGCGTATCGCTTTTATTTACAAAGCAACTTTTGTGGCATTCTGTGAACTGCATACACGGGTTTGTACATTTATTTTTTATTTTTTGATTCTTTTAAGTTAAAAACAGCGTTTTCTTTAAAAAGTTGGTCTGCAAGCTACTTACGATATTTCTTTACATAATCTGCTTCTTTCCCTCTTGCTAGCTGTGGTTGGTGTCGACAAGCTTCATTTCACATCTGCAGTTTTTGCCAAATAAATGTACGAACGTGTGTATCCAATTTACAGAATACCACAGAAGATGCTTTGTAAATAAAAGCGAAACGCGTCTGGTGTAATTCACTCATTGCAGTCAACTCATGAACTGTTTTTATTGTCTGATTTCCGAATCTTAGTCTCTCAACGTCACCTGATATAACTGGACACACTGCGCTAATCTTATTTTACTATTATCTGTGTTCATCTTATAACCTCTTTCAAGGCAGTATCCCTTCCTGAACAATCGAGTTTCTGCCGGCATAACGCCTCGCCAGGAGAGTCTGAAGAGTTACAGTATCCATTCTGTTCAGTTGATCCCTCCAAATATTTTAAGAATTACAGTGCCATCAACAAACTTTAAATTTTTAATTTCTTCTTCATGGACTGTAACTCCCTGTCCAGATTTCAGTGTAGTGATATTTACTGCTTGCTCCAGTTTAGAGGTTAAATAATACAGAAGATCCTGTTTCCCCCCCAACTACTGTCTCCCTTTCAAGTCCTACGACTCTTATAAATGCAAGCTGGTATCTCTGCGAGTTATAGTTACTCCTATATTTTGTTCCTGCTACCTTCAGAATTTCAAAGAGTGTGTTTCAGGCAAATTTGTTAAAAACTATTTCTAAATTTATACATGGTATAAACCAAGGTCTGCCTTTCTTCATTTCATCATCTAAGATAAGCCATAAGGTCAGTACTGCCTGCAATGTTCCTACATTTCTCTGGAATCCAAACTGATCTTCCACGACTTTGGATTCTAACTGTCTTTCCAGTCTTCTGTAAATAATTCCACTCAGTGTTTAGCAGCTATCACTTACCAAACTTATAGTTCGATAATATTTGCACCTGTCAGCACCTGTCTTCTTTCCAGTAGCAACTGTCGACACCGTGGTTATAGTGGGCTGGTCACTAGTATTGTTTAGAAGAGCCAGCAACTGTTCGTTTCAGCCTAGTCACTGTCAGGTTCTGCTGTCGCCTGTCACACTAGCAAGTTACGTATTCAGCTTTTTCTTTGTTTACTTCATAATTATTTCTTATATTCCGCGCGTGTTTTTCTATTTAAGAGGTGCATTCTCGCCTTTTTGTAACTGTAAGGTGTAGAGTCTGTTAGGTGTAGAGTCTGAAGCTCAGTTGTCGTTTCTTTTGAGCGTCAAGTACACTGCTCAGTAAGGCTTCAGCCTCAATTAGCGATAAGCCAGAAGGGTAGCATATTTAGGTATCACTGTGTGTTTCTTATAATTTAGTAGTGCTGGGGTGGAGGGAATGTGTGCATGGAAATTTTTTGGAAATTTGTGGCAAGGTCTTATGGGATCAAACTGCTGAGGTCATCGGTCCCCAAGCTTACGCACTACTTAATCTAACTTAAACTAACTTACGCTAAGGACGACACACACACCCATGCGCGAGGGAGGACTCGAACCTCCGACGAGGGAAGCCGCGCGGATCGTGTCGAGGCGCCTCAGACCGTGCGGCTACCCCGTTCGTCATGTGTGCATGCTGGTACAGACACAGGAGGAGATGGTTGCAGTTCGGAAACAATTGAAGACGCTTCTGGCTACGATCAGCCGTCTTGAGGCTGTTTCCTCGGGCTGTATCGTTGGCGAAGGATCTGGCTTGTCGCATGGGACACTTAGGTATCTCTTGTTTCGCCCATGGGCACCTTGCAGTGTTCCCTACGCGGTGCACGGTGCATCTACCTTAAGTGCAGCGTATGTCTAGGGTGGGGGGGGGGGGGGGGCTCATCAGAGACGTGGACGAGGCCTCTCCTACAACTATCGAGCGTGTACGGCGCAGTCGTTTGCAAGTTGTGGCTCCCGTCGGTATCAATGACTACTACCACTTCGGTTCTGAGACCATACTCATTTCATACGAGTGGCTGACGGACTTGGTAAAGACTAATGGCCACCTGCGTGGGGTGCAAACAAAGCTCGCAATTTGCAGCACTGTTCGCAGAGTTTATCAGTGCCCTTTGGTTTGAAGCCAGATGATGGGACTCAACCAAAGGCTCAGTCGACTCTATGACAGCCTTGGCTGCAGATATCTGGACCTACGTTATCGAGCGGAGATTTTTAGGACTCCCCTTGACAGGCTAGGAGTTCATCACCCAAAGGAACCAACTACTCGGGCAGCAGAGTACTTGTGGATTGCACATGAGGTTTCTTAGGTTAGGTGGTAGATTGAGGTACACTGATGAACACTAACCAGTCGTAGGCAGATAGCAAATGAAACAGCGTTCGGAATAAAGACACTTCGACCGTCAAAATTTTATCGGTCAATCGTCGCAGTATTCGTAACAAAGGCCGGCCGCCGTGGCCGAGCGGTTCTAGGCGCTTCAACCCGGAACCACGTTGCTGCTGCGGTCGCAGGTTCAAATCCTGCCTCGGGCATGGATGTGTGTGATGTCCTTAGGTTAGTTAGGTTTAAGTAATTCTAAGTCTAGGGGACTGATGACCTCAGATGTTAAGTCCCATAGAGCTTAGAGCCATTTGAATTTTTTCGTAACAAAGTTTCCGAATTTACCATATTCCGGGAAATTTAAAGAAAATCTTTCATACCCCTTACTGCTATCGCAATTTTCCTTGTTAAATCCATACGTACCTTATGACAGGACATAGTCATAATCTTCGCACATATTTGGACACTGACCACAGTACACATAAGCCTGCTGCTCTCAGCGAATCCATCACATATCCCCTAGTAAGTATAATTCTTCGCCAGTAACTGCATACTGGCGATACCAAAGAATACTGAGCGAAAATCCGCGATGAATGGACATGACTCATTTGTGTTTCTTACAAGTAGTACCAGTGTGTCTTAGGAACAGAGACGTAATCACCTTATAAGAGACAGGCTATTAAGACAACACGATTGCAACGGCTATGTTACTGTCACAAGTGGTCTTATTTTCACTGACGCGCACAGATATCGATATCAATATCCATGTTAAAAACTATACAAGCTTTATAAATCGAGGTATGTTATTGCTTCTGAAGATAGTAGTCTTCCACAAAAGTACCGTGAAACTGAATACAGATGATGATCGCTTAGGTGTGTATTAACAGACCGAAAGCGCGGATTGCTCCTCACTGGCGGTGTAAGCTTGTAGTAAAATCACCGAATGTAGAAAGTGATTCGGTTAAGGAACGTTATATGAAGACAGTATTTGCAACTGCTCATGCCGCCGGTAGATATTCCTCCAATAGTTCTAACACACTCTACCTCGATGCCAAGTCGCAGGTTATGTGATGAATTCACTGGGTTATAGACAAAGAAGGATGATGGTTGATTGAGAATGGTCACATACAGTAGATCGTCTGTTATGCGACGAATCACTTTTAAAAAATGCAACGCTTGATTGTGGACGTAAGGATGATCAAAATGCTACGACCAATACATTGGCTTTTCAGATGTATAGTGTTACGCTTTCTGGTAGAAATGCTGCCTGCCATTTGGAATAAATCCTTTCCATTCAACCACATACCTGCGTTAGATCCTATGGAATGTCTTACTGATTACAGCCACTAGATATTCATATTCATTGCACTCTGATATCTCGAAACGAGCCACCTTTTTCGAACCTATCTGCTACAGTAAGACTCCAATGTCGTTCTCTAGGCAGTCCCTATGTATCATGTAACTATTCCTCAATCCCCACCCCGCCATCCCTCAGCTTTGTGCATGTGATCGTTCCAATTTAAGTCGAATCTGAGCAGAAGTCGGAGAGCGCTATATCTACAACCTTCTGCAACCCGTGTAGAAACAGGTTGAGCGGAATTGGAGATTGGTTTCACGATGAAAAATTCGAGCTCTCCTCGACCTTGGCAGAGCACTGTAATCGAGGAAGTGTCTTTGGCAGTAGTTTCCATATTCCATGGTCTGTAGACCACTTTTCCAGGGTTTAACTATCAGTGCAATATCACTGCTGTATGTTTTGCCGTTGAAAGTCGCGTAATTTGACAGTCTGCAGAAAATGGCAGACGGTGGTCCCACAACGGCAGCAGCAGCAGTTTGGAGAGTAAATTCAGTGAAAACCAATCAGAATTCTCCATTCACAAGACACCCTTTGCGTGGGGCATAGGAGCCTCTATTGGCTGGTTTGAACAACATGGGATAAAGGTATCTACAGAAAGTTCTGAGAGTAAATGATGTATTCTTTGTTTGTGTTTAGGGATACGTCCAAGCAGACCATCCTTTTCTGGCAGGATTCGGTCTCTCATCCGCCACTATGGCTTTAGAACATCTCCAGAACAGGAGCTTTAAGACACAGAAAATTCCAGCCATTTTTCCCGTCTGGTGGACACTGCGACGCGTTCACTTTGTGTACTTGTTTTGATTTTCCTGTCTCTGCTTTGACACCGGTGAGTTCTTCGAGAAGTGAGGAAAATAACGTCCCTGACTCCAGCAGCAACAAATATAAAACTAAGCCCACTCACCGTTTCAGAAATGTGGTGAACACCACAAAAGCTCTAGGACTCAGAAATTTTTCTCTCTCTCTGACAGTGCCTTCAAACAAGCAGCTAAAACTGGAGATTTGGTGAGCGTTCTGTTTAGTGTTGTAGAGATATTTATTTCAACTCTCAAATATCGTCGTTTGCACTTGTAAAATGAGATATTGCAGCTGATATCGGTTTCGGAATCTGCTTTCCGCAAAAGTATGTGTAGTGTCTTAGGGGGATTTCAGAAATGTGCAGTGATATGTTTAGAGTCCATATTCGAGTGTGGCGGGATACGCCGCAAAATTGAGGCAAACTGCCGTGCAGCAATCTTTTTGAGAGTGTATTTAGAGAGGTATTCAATTGGATTTAGTAACTCCTGGAGGAGTTCGTTCTCAAAGACAAAGGTATTTTTCTCAAAAACCCATGAAGTCTCTCAGGGATGGTTTAGCAAGTGTGCTGCAATCTTATTTTTAGAGGCTGTGTTCAAGTGTGGCGGTATATACCAAAAACTGAAGCACACTACTGTGCAGAGATCTTTTTTAATTGTATTTAGAGAAACATTCAATCGGATTTAGTGACTCCTGAAGCAGTGCATGCTCAAAGACAGGGGTATTTGTCAGAAAAGCGTGAGAAGTGTCTCAGAGGTGGTTTCACAACTGTGTCGCGATCCTTCTACAGTCAGTGTTCAAGAGTGATGGTGGTGGTGGTATTCCTCGGAATAAAACGTGTAATTGTTTATTATTCGGAATATAACGTGTAATTGTTTAAATATTCTTGTGTCATCTACAAATCTCCCTCTCTCTTTCCCTCTTTTCGCAGTGGCACATTTAGTTCCTGTGGCTTCTTCAAGCTATGTATGTGACAATATTCTGCAACACCAGATGTAATATCTCCCGAAGAAGTTTGTGTTCAACGACAAAGTATATCTGTCTGCCAGGGATGAGAAGGAGAAAGACTGTGGGTGTTTTCAAAGTGACAGGAAGTCTTTGGCCACTCACGCGGCTACCGCGTGGCTGTGCGTAAACCGGTATGTGGGTATATGCACCAGAGTGTATGTGTTGCCTCTTCCGCAACGGAAGTCTGGGATTTTATCGAATGAGCTACAATTACAGCAAGCGCATTAATCAGTGTGTGTTGAGAAGTGTAACTTAGCCCCATCCTGCTTCATCTTCATTATTTCATAAAGCATATTCGTCTTAACCAAATATCATTGCTGTAGACACAGTTCTCAAATGCATGATTACAGCTAATATGCCCTTTAAACTCCTTCTCCAACACAGACATCTCATCAATTGAACGCAGTAAACAATTATGTCATTCCTCCCAGTCCAGTCTGCCCCGATAGCTGAGTGGTCAGCGTGGTGGTCTGTCACGCCAAGGAGCCCAGGCTCGATTCCTGGGTGGGTTGGCGATTTTCTCCACTCAGGGACTGGGTGTTGTGCTGTCCTCATTATCATTTCATCATCACCAGTGGAAGGCAACAAAAACGATCACTGTGATCACTTCCATAGACGCTCATGCGGTGGACCTCTCTGACGTGGCTTCCCCCATGACAAGACTTGCAGTAAGTCAGTACACAAAGTTTTTCCCAGTCCAGCAGCTAAATACAGACTAAATTCGTTTCCCGCCATTTTTTATCAGGCCGCTATCCTGGATTACGTCATGAGAGGGGAGAGTGGGAGGGCTGACAGAGCCCTCTGGTGGTGGTGTTGTGAACTAGATCTGTTGCACTCTGGATCTTGTGGTGAACACACTGGATGGAACTTCTGTGTATGACAACTCAACTTGTTTAAATAAACAATGCATACTACGTCTGTCCTATCTGCCAGCTGAGCACAGACAGAGTCCTTTTCTCGCCAATTTCCAGATGAGGGAGAGGAGTGGGTAGGGGAGGGCTTAGGTTAGTAGAGGTAGCCCAATTGACCTATTTTCCCCCCAAAATTTGAACTTCCTGCTATGACATCACTGCAACATTGCCACATCTATGGCCACCTTCTTGCATCCGCCATCTTGAATAAATTTGGCAACAATGCAGAGTGGGGCCATATCGGGTGGCCCTACTACTAATAGGCTCCCAAATATGTAAGTGACTCGAAGAATTCGTAAGAAATACAATCCAGTATGTTCTTTTTTACGGCGAGTGTTCACAGGGACAAGGGTACCCTCAGGACTGGCCAAGGGAAGTATTATAGAAAAGCTATTATTCTCTATGTACGTAAATGATCTGATGGGCTGGGTGAGCAGCAATCTGCAGCTGTTTTCTGATGATGCTGTGGTGTAAGGGAAGTTGTCGTCGTTGAATGACCCGGGAAGGATACAAGACAACTTACACAAAATTTATCGTTGGTGTGATGAATCGCAGCTAGATCTAAATGTAGAAAAAAATGTAAGATAATGCAGACGAGTAGGAAAAACAATCTTGTAATGTTTGAATACAGTATTAGTAGTGATCTACATGACACATTTATGTCTGCCGGCCGAGGTGGCCGAGTGGTTCTAGGCGATACAGTCTGGAACCACGCGAGCGCTACAGTCGCAGGTTCGAATCCTGCCTCGGGCCTGGATGTGTGTGTTGTTAAAAGGTTAGTTCGCTTTAAGTAGTTCTAAGTTCTAGGGGACTGATGACCTCATATGCTAAGTCCCATAATGCTCAGAGCCATTTGAACCAATTGAACGACAATAACATGCCTGTAATGGACTGGTTTGCACAGAGTTCTGACCTGAATCCTATAGAACACCTTTGGGATGTTTTGGAAAGCCAACTTCTTGCCAGGCCTCACCGACCGACATCGATACCTCTCCTCACTCCAGCACTCCGGGAAGAATGGGCTTCCATTCCCCAAGAAACCTTCCAGCACCTGATTGAATGTATGCCTGCGAGAGTGGAAGCTGTCATCAAGGCTAAGGGTGAGCCAACACCATAATGAACTGCAACGTTACTGATGGAGGGCGCCACGAACTTGTAAGTCATTTACAGCCAAGTGTCCAGATACTTTTGATCACATAGTGTAGATAGAGGCTCCAGTTACCAGATCATAGACGTATGTATGGATGTCCAGGTGTAGTTTTTGGGTGAGTGCTTTAGCTGACCCTTCCCACTTCCACCTCAGAAAACCGATCCATTATAACACTCAAGGTGGATTTACAAAACCAATCAGTGATTGATGTGCTCCGCATTATCACCCAATTTCCCCCCAAAAGATAATCAAGACTTGTTTCTTCAATGCCAGAACCAACTTTGGGGGAAAGGGGGGGGGGGGGACAGTTCGACGCAGATGGTTCAAATGGCTCTGAGCACTATGGGACTCAACTGCTGAGGTCATTAGTCCCCTAGAACTTAGAACTAGTTAAACCTAACTAACCTAAGGACATCACAAACATCCATGCCCGAGGCAGGATTCGAACCTGCGACCGTAGCGGTCTTGCGGTTTCAGACTGCAGCGCCTTTAACCGCACGGCCACTTCGGCCGGCGTTCGACGCAGAGCAACCATTCTGCATTTAATGGTGGGTTACCATGGATCATTGACTACAATGAGAATCTCCTTTCCCACAACAGAAAGGCACACCCTTAGAAACCTGACAGGCTCTTGATACCCTCCTGCCAGATTCTCGATCCTTGTGAAGGAGATTCGCTCCTCAAAGGAATCTGCAATCACCAAGTATTCTAACTGCAGTATGGTGTGAGTGACCTTGAGAGATGACAAGTTACTCTCTCAGCTATTTTTCATATACAGAAAATTATTAAAGATTTTGTTACAACCTGACGCACCTTGAGCGAGACTCTAGAAAGTTAATGGACTGAACAGACAGACGTTGATGGAGCCTGGTAGGGTCCTAAAAATATAAGATATTTTTATGGTTCTTAGCTCATAGAAATGGCATTTTGAGAGTTGTAAGCAACTGTAAATGTAAATTTGTGGGAAGATCTTATGGGACCAAACTGCTTAAGTCATCAGTCCCTAACCTTACTCACTACTTACTCTAACTTATGCTATGGACGACACAGACACCCAGGCCCAAGGGAGGACTCTAACCTCCAAGGGGGAAGCTGCACAGCCATGAGAAGATGCCTCAGACCACGTGGCTACCCCCAATGGCTGGAAGCAATGGGCGGTGAGCCAATCACTCAGTAAATCTTGCCAGACAGGCCCACAGCCATACATGGCAGACAGAACAGCTCCCTTTCTGAGACAGGTCTCCAGCAGAACAATGCGGTGATACCTGCATTGGGACCGGCCGACGCCTGGGTGGACTGAAGGTACATATCTACACAGTGGAGTCGTAAACTGGGCATTATGTGCACAGCCACATGTAATCAAAATTCACAAGTTTTCGTGTTCGCCAATACTGCAAATAGGCCTCTGGCTCACTTCCATCGGCCGTCTCAGTTGTATAAGAAACTCTGGCATCTGGGAAATGTTTAAAGATAGAATCTTCATTACTCCTCATAGCTAGGACTGACAAGCTCCAAGGCACAGATAATTTAGATTACGATCTTCAAGACTGTATATGTTCATTTGTTAGAGTCGGAAGCGACACAACTTTGGAGAAAATCATCTTCCTCCTCCGTGAAAACTTAAAAAAGCCAGTAATTAGCGCCTTCTTTTTTTTCCAGAGACATGTTTCTTGACTCTTGCCCTGGTTCGACAGAAGTTTGTGCTGTCATGTGGGTGGGGAGATTTAGCACCTCTGGTGCCCTATGACTGTCTCAAGATAGCATAAAGACGGTGTCGTTCGTGCACTTTATGAAAGCCTTAGACACCAATAAACTTAATAATAAGGCCAGCGATTTCATTTAAGAATAATCCGTGCTTAGTAGCTGTTCATATTTCCACAAATACGTTGCCTTAAACTTGCAAACGTGAATGAAAGGGTTTGTGCATGACTGTTAAGATTAGCATGGGCTTGGCAGTGAATGTGTACATCTCATGGTTCGGAATATATCGAAGTTCTTCCAGTATTTCCACATTTCATTCGAAATTGAGACCTTTCCCCGATTCTTAGAACAGTTACGTTGTATGCAGCCTGGTGCAAGTTGCCGTACGGCCTTCCTGCCGGCGATCTGCTGCAACGGGTTCACAGGTAAAAGCAGGTAAGGGACGAACGAGACCACTCCGCCGCACTACGTCACTTCTATTTAAGTTTTTATTCATTATACTGCACTCACCTGAGTCGAAACCCTGTTCTTCCTACCACTGCAATTCACTAATTCCCACTACATCTGCCTTCTATCCATCCATCCATTTCTCTTTTGAAGTTCTCTAACCAACATACTTGATTAACTTTTTTCTGGTAGCAACATCTTCCTGAGAAACGCTTGCCCAGAGATCCGAAACAGACACAGTTTTACCTTTGAAATATTTTATCTAAGATGATGCCATTGTTATTACACTATACATTAGAGCTGAAAGTCCTTAGGGAGAACAATGACTGTAGTACTAACCGTTCAGCCGTCGAGGGTGTCAAAACAGTAAGGTCATGACGGAAAATAATACAAGACCAAATCTGTCACGCTCACAGACTGCTGAAATTTTTGAAAAGGCTGTTGGCTCTCTTCAAGAATCATATGTTAGCCTGACGTCTCCACAGGTACCCCTCCCATGTGGTTGCTGCCACAGTGCGACTACCTGTAACACTGAATCATGCATGGTTAGGTCCATGGTTTCTTGAATGACCTAGTCAGCTTGAGATCAACTTTCAGACTAAAGTTCCAGCCATTTCATACATTTATCTTCAATGAATTCGTCTGACTCATCATCGCAGTCATTAGCCATTTTCTGGTCGTTGTCATCGTCCATTGATGATTCTACTTCCAATCTTCTCCGTGTCTTCATAGAAACTTCTGCAAGTTTATTTGGCGACCTAGATTCATTTCTCTGTGTTTTATGAGGAACTTTATCAGAAGGCTTATTGTTATTTGCTTTTCTTCTTGTTTCCTTCTTTGATTTTCTGCTTGACAATTTAAGCTGGATCCGTTATGTTAACAGAACCTTTTTTACTATTTGAAACAGATGGTTTTAAGTCTGACGAAATAGGCCAGATAGTTGGTTCAAATGGCTCTGAGCACTATGGGACTCAACTTCTCAGGTCATTAGTCCCCTAGAACTTAGAAGTAGTTAAACCTAACTAACATCACACACATCCATGCCCGAGGCAGGATTCGAACCTGCGACCGTAGAGGTCTCGCGGTTCCAGACTGCAGCGCCTAGAACCGCACGACCACTTCGGCCGGCAGGCCAGATAGTCCTCAAAGCCTTGGATGGTCCCTCTTCTGGAGTTCTACGGTCTGGAGATGAAGATTATGGGTTGGGTTGTTTGGGAGAAGAGACCAGACTGCGAGGTCATCGGTCTCATCGGATTAGGGAAGGACGAGGACGGAAGTCGGCCGTGCCCTTTCAAAGGAACCATCCCGGCATTTGCCTGGAACGATTTAGGGAAATCACGGAAAACCTAAATCAGGATGGCCGGACGCGGAATTGAACCGTCGTCCTGCCGAAAGCAAGTCCAGTGTGCTAACCATTGCGCCACCTCGCTCGGTGATGAAGTTTATGTTTTACTAATGTTTTTTCTTCATCAAGCCCTAATTGTGTTCTGTCCGAGATTTCCTTTAGTGAAATTATTTGTTGTTATTCTAGTCCTTAAAGTTTTCTGAGGTATATTTAAATGCTTGCTCGCTACTCGCGACTGTATTTCTCAAATCCTCTTCACAGCAAGAGTGTCGATCCGTTATCCGATTACGGTATTCGGCAGGATGAATTTAACCTGCAAGCACAGCACAGGTGATTTAGACAAATTACGCTACACTGCAAGCGTGACACTGCAGCACAATAAATTGACACCCGTTTACGGTTTGCTTCTCCTCTCCGACTTCTTTCATGCGTCAACTGTCCTAAAACTGTAGTACAGAAGTCACAACTTGTCATTCCGGTGTAAAAGAGGCTGATTATCATTAAACGCTTCACACGCTATTACCATGGCATTATTGCACCATATTCCTGAAATTTCAGACACTTGCCTCAGCTAGTCGATGAGCTAATTCCCTCCTAAAACTTTAGAATATTCTCACAATTTCCACAGAATTTGCAGCACACTTGTGTTCTACAGCTACTAATTCTCTACTAACAGACTGGCGCTGCTACATGCCGGCAAGTATGAAAAGGGAAACTGCGTATCCTCTCCTACGTTCGTCAACCCAAATAGCTTCACCCTATAATATATTGCGTTCGAAGGCAACACTGTTACGTTTTCCCGACTAAACGGCTGAACCAGTTTCGATGAAATTTGGTAAGGAGGTATTTTGAACCATGAGAAAGGACACAGACTACTTTAGAATGCAAGAAAAAAAGAAATTGACACTCAAAAGTGTGAAGTAGAGGATAGACACGTTTTTACACCAATGACCATATATCATATTAAAAAATTATTAAGTTTGTTGCATAATGTATACTCTGTATAATGTAAAGCTACTTCAATGGCGCTATGCACAAATGGGCGCACTTGGTTACGCCCGTCCACATGCACCGTTCGCCAGAAACCCTGTATTAGTACCACGTCGTCGTGTTCAAATAGTTGGAGGAGGGTGGCGGGGAGGGGGGGGGGGGGGAGGGCGCATCAATGCCCTGAGACACGCTTACCTGAAAACGTAGACGTAGATACGTGAGAGCAGCTAACGTTATTGTACGTACAATAGCTTACTTACTTACTGTCACTCATTATAACAAAACTAGTGATGTGTGAACGTAGCAGCAGATAACAGCTAGTCCTCTCTGTCCATAAATGATCTGCTACTGTTTGCTGATCCCACTTCAGTATTCGGAATAGTATCGTCGCTGTCACTAGAAGCATGCAGGTTGACTTAGACAGGATTTCTATTTGGTATGATGAATGGAAACTTGCTCTAAATGTAGAAAATGTAAATTAGTGTAAATGAGAAGGAAAAACAATCATGCAATATTAGAATACAGTATCAGTGATGTTCTGCTTGACGAAGTCACGTCGATTAAATATCTAGACGTAACGTTGCATAGTGATACCAAATGGTATGAGCACATAAAGCGATAGTATGGAATACGAATGGTCGACTTCAATCCCTAAAGAAAAGACGATGTTCTTTTTTCGAAACGTTATAAACAAATTGTAGAGAATATGCATTTGCAGCTGACAGGAGAACCTTTCTCCTGCCCTTACGAAATTCCGTCCTAAGTATCACGAAGTCAAGATAGAAAGTCGTTTTTCCCCTAGCTCCATGTGCAAGTGGAAATGGAAAGGAAAGGGTATTAGTGGTATACATCATACTGTGGCTTGCGGTTTATGTGTATACATGTGGATGTAGATGAAAATGTAGGTTGCAATAAATTATTAGTTTAATGACATTATATAATTATAATTCCAAGTAGGCTGCGGAGTTTGATTGGTTTATTTTTACAGTGGGCCTATTTCAGTTGAACCGCCATCAACAGGTTAGCTATATGTAATGGATATTAAACAGATTTCATTATCACACATTTTTACTTATGTCTGATGGTTTTGACATGCATGCGATACCTGTCACTTCTGTCTACAGTCTGGTCCCTTTAATCCCACAAACCAACCAACTTCTGTCTACTTGTTAATTACGTTCCTTAGGTGCTACTGGAATGATAATGGTTGCTATTCACTTTATCTCACTTATTATTTTATATAGTTGTTGGATTCTATTTTTAAATAGATATTTTCTTGACAGCTTACTTGAGCGATAATCTAGCGTTCTTGTATGGTTACAGGCAGTTCTGTTTACCATTGCTGTTACATAGGTACTGATCTTTGCTACTGGTATAACTTTTCATTTTATGTATGTTACACCTATGTATTTTATTTTTATAACTCTACGTGTTACAAATTTTGGAGTCCTGTTTTTTTTAATTATTATTTATTTCACTTTTTATTTGGATTCCGTATGCTGTTACTGGATATTGTCATTGTAATCTGGTACAGGCTCTGTTTAGTCCTATGAATTCGTTTGTATTCAGGTATAAATAGAACTAAACACTTCTTTCCTGTTATTTTTGTGGTATACGTTCTTTTTACTTTTCGTAGGTGCGTCTTTCTATCTGCTTTGTGACAGGATTTCCAGCGATGCTATATGCAACAGCATTGATTGTTCTAATCTCTAGCTTGTTGTAAATTTAGCTATAATAGTTTTTATGTATCTATCCGTTGCACTGATGGATAAGTGCAATGAAGTTTTCTATGTATTGTTTGTGGTTCGCGTCGATTTGTTCATTTAGTATTTTCTACGCGTATTATTGTATACGTACTTAGATTTCCGTTTCTTCTGGAACATTCGTTAGTGGTGCTTTGAGTGTTATGTGTAAAGTTTGGAGTGGCTGTTCTGTATTATCTACTGTGTGCTGTTCGTTCTTCAGGTGATGGCAAAGGGTAGATGAATTGTTGTCGCTGTGTTTAACGTGTACACTCATTTACGCGCTTTTGGGTGGCAATAATTGGTATCAATAATGTTATCTTTTGTAGTGAGCTTACAATAAATTTCAGATTTGTATGTGTTGTTAATGTTTTGTATGGTTAGGACGAGCAAATTTATTGTTTTATTATTGTCTGGTAAATTTCATCTTAAGGTTCAGCGCACCAATGCCGTGTGCATTAACCGGATGTCTGTATTGTCTACCTCTATTAGCATTAGAGTATCATAGACGTATCTATAACTATACACGATTTTTCATCATCTTCTTTGTGTTTCTGAAAATTTTTTCCTCTAGCTTGTCAGAGAATATACACTCCTGGAAATGGAAAAAAGAACACATTGACACCGGTGTGTCAGACCCACCATACTTGCTCCGGACACTGCGAGAGGGCTGTACAAGCAATGATCACAAGCACAGCACAGCGGACACACCAGGAACCGCGGTGTTGGCCGTCGAATGGCGCTAGCTGCGCAGCATTTGTGCACCGCCGCCGTCAGTGTCAGCCAGTTTGACGTGGCATACGGAGCTCCATCGCAGTCTTTAACACTGGTAGCATGCCGCGACAGCGTGGACGTGAACCGTATGTGCAGTTGACGGACTTTGATCGAGGGCGTATAGTGGGCATGCGGGAGGCCGGGTGGACGTACCGCCGAATTGCTCAACACGTGGGGCGTGAGGTCTCCACAGTACATCGATGTTGTCGCCAGTGGTCGGCGGAAGGTGCACGTGCCCGTCGACCTGGGACCGGACCGCAGCGACGCACGGATGCACGCCAAGACCGTAGGATCCTACGCAGTGCCGTAGGGGACCGCACCGCCACTTCCCAGCAAATTAGGGACACTGTTGCTCCTGGGGTATCGGCGAGGACCATTCGCAACCGTCTCCATGAAGCTGGGCTACGGTCCCGCACACCGTTAGGCCATCTTCCGCTCACGACCCAACATCGTGCAGCCCGCCTCCAGTGGTGTCGCGACAGGCGTGAATGGAGGGACGAATGGAGACGTATCGTCTTCAGCGATGAGAGTCGCTTCTGCCTTGGTGCCAATGATGGTCGTATGCGTGTTTGGCGCCGTGCAGGTGAGCGCCACAATCAGGACTGCATACGACCGAGGCACACAGGGCCAACACCCGGCATCATGGTGTGGGGAGCGATCTCCTACACTGGCCGTACACCACTGGTGACCGTCGAGGGGACACTGAATAGTGCACGGTACATCCAAACCGTCATCGAACCCATCGTTCTACCATTCCTAGACCGGCAAGGGAACTTGCTGTTCCAACAGGACAATGCACGTCCGCATGTATCCCATGCCACCCAACGTGCTCTAGAAGGTGTAAGTTAACTACCCTGGCCAGCAAGATCTCCGGATCTGTCCCCCATTGAGCATGTTTGGGACTGGATGAAGCGTCGTCTCACGCGGTCTGCACGTCCAGCACGAACGCTGGTCCAACTGAGGCGCCAGGTGGAAATGGCATGGCAAGCCGTTCCACAGGGCTACATCCAGCATCTCTACGATCGTCTCCATGGGAGAATAGCAGCCTGCATTGGTGCGAAAGGTGGATATACACTGTACTAGTGCCGACATTGTGCATGCTCTGTTGCCTGTGTCTATGTGCCTGTGGTTCTGTCAGTGTGATCATGTGATGTATCTGACCCCAGGAATGTTTCAATAAAGTTTCCCCTTCCTGGGACAATGAATTCACGGTGTTCTTATTTCAGTTTCCAGGAGTGTATCTGCTATTGTCCGAGCTATACTGCGTACCATGACCACTCCATCGCGTTGAGTATAAATTTTATTGCTAAATTGAAAGTAGTTTTCTTGTAGCGCTAATTTTAGTAGGTCATTCTCAATTATAGTGATTATTTCATGAATCGAAATATTAGTGTAAGGATTTGTAATATCGAGCTATGCGAATTTTCCATTTGTTGCTAGTTTGATGTCTTTTACTTTTTGTGCTAATGTTCTTGACTTTCTTATTGCAAATGTTTTATTATATATATAGAATTTTGTTAGAAGGATGTTTAATTTTCTTGCTAATTTAACTTTGCTGCAGTAACATGTAACGAAGATAATTACAAGGAAATGGACAATGACACAATCAGTGATATCGCATGGCTGTCAAACCATCAGACTTAGTAAAAATGTGTGATAATGAAATCTGTTTAATACCCGTTACATACAGATAAGCTGTTGATGGCGGTTCAACTGAAATAGGCCCACTGTAAAAATAAACCAATCAAACTCCGCAGCATACTTGGAATTACAGTTATATAATGTCATTAAACTAATAATTTATTATAACGAAATACATTTAATAATTATCAATAAAACTAGAAATAATGTGCCAAAATTATGTACCATTACTTACAGAAATCCTGCTCATGGCAATTTAGCCGAAATAGGTCTTTTGTAAAAATTGAAGCACTCAAACATAGCAGCGCACTTGGACTCAGAATTACAGAATGTCATTAAAAGACATATATTACGCAGCGGGCCCAGAATAAAATACTAAAAACTAAACTCCACCCTAACAGGTGATGAAGGCCCAACGGTACCTACCGGCTGCCGTGTCATCCTCAGCCCACAAGCGTCACTGGATGCGGATATGGAGGGGCATGTTGTCAGCATACCGCTCTCCCAGCCTCCCAGCCGTACTCAGTTTGCCTTACAAGGGCTGAGAACAACCCCCCCTCCCCCCCTCTTTCCTAGCAGAGCTCGGCAGAACGGATGGTCACCCATCCAAGAGAATAATATGAACCAGGTAACCAGTTTCGGTCTATATGACCATCTTTAGACCACGGGCTCTCAAATGTATAGTATTAAGGGTCATGTGCGGCAAAACTTATTCGCCTTAGAAACTAACATAGCATAAAAGCAATGTTGTTGTTGTGGTCTTCAGTGCTGAGACTGGTTTGATGCAGCTCTCCATGCTGCTCTACCCTGTGCAAGCTTCTTCATCTCCCAGTACCGAATGCAACCTACATCCTTCTGAATCTGTTTAGTGTATTCATCTCTTGGTCTCCCTCTACGATTTTTACCCTCCACGCTTCCCTCCAATACTAAATTGATGATCCCTTGATGTCCTACCAACCGATCCCTTCTTCTAGTCAAGTTGTGCCACAATCTTCACTTCTCCCCAATACTATTCAATACCTCCTCATCAGTTACGTGATCTACCCATCTAATCTTCAGCATTCTTCTGTAGCACCATATTTCGAAAGCTTCTATTCTCTTCTTGTCCAAACTAGTTATCGTCCATGTTTCACTTCCATACATGGCTACGCTCCCTACAAATACTTTCAGAAACGACTTCCTGACACTCAAATCTAGACTCGATGTTAACAAATTTCTCTTCTTCAGAAACGCTTTCCTTGCCAATGCCAGTCTACATTTTATATCCTCACTACTTCGACCATCATCAGTTATTTTGCTCCCCAAATAGCAAAGCTCCTTTACTACTTTAAGTGTCTCATTTCCTAATCTAATTCCCTCAGCATCACCCGACTTAATTCGACTACATTCCATTATCCTCGTTTTGCTTTTGTTGATCTTCATCTTATATCCTCCTCTCAAGACATTATCCATTCCGTTCAACGGCTTTTCCAAGTCCTTTGCTGTCTCTGACAGAATTACAATGTCATCGGCGAACCTCATTCTCCATGGATTTTAATTCCTACTCCGAATTTTTCTTTTGTTTCCTTCACTACTTGCTCAATAAAAGCAATATTGATATAAAATAAAATGATAAGTTACCCAGCCGACGTGAAGAGCCGGTACACGGAGCTGTTGTGAGTACCAACTGATATAAGTTATCAACTGCTAACTAGCTAGCAAAGGCTAGGCGTTATAAAGGGGAAACAGTGCCCACCGTTCCTCATGTGATCCGTAATAAAAACGATTAAAATTCACGAATAGCGTGCGTATGAACAGAAAAGCACCATAAAGTACATGCAAACGTAATAAAAATTCCACAAATACATATAAAACTGTTTAAAAAATTTAAAGGGCGATAGTAGCAGCCATAATATTAAACACTGATCCCTGTTGTATACTTTACCGAACCATTTCATAGTGCGCAGGTTTTCAAAGTGTCTGGTATAGACAATCCATTCAGACAAACAAAGATTGCGCTGCGTCGGACGCCAACTGTCACTAGGGGGACGCAAGTCCGCTTGTACTGCCATCCCAGTCATAACTGCTCTTGCTGGCGTACCAGTATAGTGAAGTGTTCCGCCTGAAGTTGTGACCGTGCTTCAGACCAGTTAGATATATTTGGTAACATACGAAAACCTCGGATTAAACCGGTTAATACCTGGTGTTATTGGCTAGATTGGCAATTTCAATGCGTTTAAAGAAAAATAACATATCAAGAAATTTACATCGCGTATCTTATTTCATAGGTACATAATTAACCGATACGTAATTCCAAGCTGTGGGTAAACCATAATTGAAGTATTAGGAATAGAAAATACATTATAAGAAAATATTGTCAAACGTCTCCCTCATATAAGCCACTGTACATTAAAGCAAAATAACAAATAAATGTAAACGTAGGCCTCTGCGACCGATGTCACAGACAATAAAAACGAATGGAGGACCGATTCTGGACACGCGACATACAATGGTGAACCTCTCTAGCCACACCTTTGAGCGATGCAGTCACACACATTCTGGCTGAAGGGATGAACTATGCAATCGCACCAAAACTATTACCAATAGAAGACATTATCGAATCAGTGGAGGCGTCGATTCGTCACATACCAAAACCAGAGGCAGAGAAGATACGGCAAGAAACAGTAGGAGTCTTGGCCCGCGCAAAGCCTGCAAAGCAAAACATCAGTAACGAGGAACATCATGCCATCAAGGAGCTGAAGAAGAACTCTCAGATAGTGGTAATACAGGCAGACAAGGGAAATGCCACCGTAGTGTTGCACACAGTAGATTACGACAAGCGGATGGAGGATCTCTTGAACAAACCAATTTACCATAAACTTAAGGGAGATCCGACAGCCAAGATAATGAAATCGACGCAAGCGCTGCTGAAGCAAACTAAGATGAATTTTGACACGGCCCGAAGACTTATTTCACTAGAGCCACAGGCACCAAGAATATATAGAGTACCAAAGGTCCAGAAAGAAGCCTTTCCTCTACGGCCGATAGTGGGTAGTATTAACTCACCGACCTACGAACTAGCGAAAGAATTGGCTCCGAAGCTTAGTAAGTCACGCAGATTCATACGTCGAGGACTCCACTCACTTTGTTGCACTTTTGAAAGACAAGTGTGTCTCTAGTACGGATTTGATGGTCAGTTTTGACGTGAAGTCTTTATTCACGAATGTATCCGTGACAGACACCATGAACATCTTAGAGCAGGGATCTCTAAACTTTTTAGTCCGCGGGCCACATTGACTCCTCCACGAAGTCATAAGGGCCAAGATCTACCTAGTGGGATTAAAGCACCCTAGCACTCTACGATCACCGTAATGTAAGGCTAAAGGAAAGATGAAATCGCAAAAATCTAAGGTTATGGGAATAGCTAGCACTGAAACGAACAACGATTTTTATTTAATTACCTAATTTTGATTGGTGGACGCAGCTGACCGAAATTCTGGCGTATTTTACTCTGGCGGATTTCACCGACAAAAAAATAGGTCACTGTACATTCTTCACGAAAGCGTCCTGCAAAGTTAACGTAATTTCAGAATCATTGTTAGCAACACTATTACTGCAAGACGTAACACAGGTAGAGTATGTCAACGTATTGTTATTTCAAGCGGCGCAACAATAAGTTTAGTTATGTAGTCTTGTAGCGAGTAGCAGAGCCAGAGCATATATTTGATAGTTCTGTTGCGTGATTGTGACTATGTTGCGAGTGTCTCACGAGTTTTTTAGTGTTTTATGCGCTGTACTAGTAGATGAGACGACGAAGTGTGGGACAATTCAAAATTTGAATTCGAAGAGACAAGGAAAATCTGAAAATCGAAATACGTATAGTACGACTTGAATATTTTTTTCACTGTATTTTTTAGTGAAACTACAGTGTAATTGTGAGTATTTAATTTAGTAATTAAAGTACCTTAAAAATAAATTCATTGTATTTTGTTTAGGCAGACTACTCCCTAGTTTTATTAGTATTAAATAGCACAATTTTATTTCCAGGTTGCAATTTTTTGTGAAGTTCTGTACAAATATGGAAAAGAAACGATAGGTTGACAGTGAACGTAAAATTTTTAAAGAACAGTGGGGATGTCAATATTTCGTGGTGGAGTCAAGCAACAAACCAACGTGTATTATTTGCAATGAAGTAATATCACTCTTCAAAGAATAAAATATAAAACGTCAAAATGGCTCGGAGCACTATGGGACCCAACTGCTGAGGTCATTAGTCCCCTAGAACTTAGAACTAGTTAAACCTAACTAACCTAAGGACATCACAAACATCCATGCCCGAGGCAGGATTCGAACCTGCGACCGTAGCGGTCTTGCGGTTCCAGACTGCAGCGCCTTTAACCGCACGGCCACTTCGGCCGGCTATAAAACGTCATTATGAGTCTAAGCACTCTCCGAATTACTCCAAGTTTACAGGATGCGAACGATTAGAAATGTGTGAGTCTCTGAAACGCTAGCTAAAAATCCAGCAGTCGCTGTTTAAGAAAGTAAATGCTGAACAACATGCAGAAACTCGTGCTAGTTTTCGTGTGGCTCATTTAGTAGCGAAACAGTGTAAGCCATTTACCGAAGGTGAATTAATTAAGAACTGCATTATTGCAACAACAGAAGAAATGTGTCCAGAAAAAGTTAATTTATTTAAAAACATAAGTTTGTCGGCAAACACTGTGGCTCGAAGAACAGATGACATTACACAAAATATGTCAGCACAAGTGCGTGACAAAAATCAAGCCTAAGACCGGTTCTCTTTGGCCGTGGATGAGTCAACAGATGTATCAGATACTGCTCAAGTACTACTTTATTATTCGAGGGACTGACAAAAATTATGAAGTGTATGAAGAGCTCCTTGATGTTCACAGTATTCACGGCGCGACCACTGGCGAAGATATTTTTAAAGGAGTTGAAAGGGCGGTTCAGAAAAACAGAAAAACAATCTTCAGTGGAAAAAATTTAAATGTATTACAACTGATGGTGGCAAAACATGTGTGGGAAAAATAAAGGTGTTGTTGCTCTCCTTTCTAAGGCCGTGGAAAATGACGGTGGCTCAAAACCTTTAGTAGTGCATTGTATTATTAACCAACAGTCTTTGTGTGGAAAACATTTAGATATGGCAGAAGTTTTAAAGCCAGTTATTTCAGTTGTTAATTATATCAGATCCCATGCAATCAGTCATCGCCAGTTCCACGAGTTTCTTGAAGATATTGAGGAAAGCGACTTGCCATATTCTACTGCAGTGCGCTGGCTTAGCTGCGGTAAAGTTCTGACCCGTTTTTTTTAACTCCGAACAGTAATTGAAATTTTTTTGAACGAAAGGAATCGCCCTCTGGCTGAGTTACGGAACGGTGAGTGGTTATGGAAGCTAGCATTTTATACAGACTTACCTAAACATGTGAATGACCATAATTTAAAACTGCAAGGTGAAAACCAGCTTCTGCCTGATTTATACACGCATGTTAAGTCTTTTCGACAGAAGATTGCTTTGTTTCAATCTCAGTTGAACAAAGTATGCTTCACGCATTTTAATACATGCCAAACATTCAGTCAGCGAACTGAGATTCCGTTTCCTGTACCTTTCGCAATTGAAGCTTTGGGCGCTTTAAAAATTAGTTTTGAATCACGTTTTTCAGATATCGATGCAAATTCAAACGATATCAAGATATTTCAAAATCCCTTTGACGTCGATATAGAAGCGTTATCCACAGAACTTCAGTTTGAAATTATTGATTTGCAATGTAGCGACTTTTTTAAAGAAAAACATTCAAAGTCAGCATTACTGGAATTTTATAAGTGTCTTCCATGCACACAGTTTTCAAATTTACTAAATTTACCCGTGGCTTTTTTTCCGCTTTTGGCACTACTTATTTGTGTAAAAAACTTTCTCCAAAATGAAACATGCAAAAAGTATTTATAGATCAAAATTAAGTGATGAGCATTTGAAGTCGCTGATAATTATCTCTACTAGTAAACTTGATCCACAACTGGAGGTAATTATGAAAGGAAAATTACAGCTACATAAAAGTCACTAATTATCACTATGATGTTAAACTTCTTTACGTGAATACTCTCCAACACTGTGAGTTTTCAAGATATAAATTAATTACAATTATTTTTATACATCAGTTACAACTAAAATATCCAGTATCATTATGTACACCAGGTATTGTATTTTCTTTAAATTGCCTTTAAATAAAAATATTTTATACGATTTACTTGCTATGTGTATTTTACAACGTAATCAAAACAAGGTAAAACCTCGCTTAAGAAGCATCTTCTATAATGAATGATTACTAAGGCTAGCCGCCGAAGTGGCGTCCATTTGAAAGACTTGCAATAGACTCCTAAGTAGAATAAAATGCAAAGAAATTTTTTACTTAATATATTTTCGCCAAGCTAGTCTGTTAACCGCTTTTTTTTCACTATAGCACGAAGAATGGTCTGTCTGTTTATTGTGGATAGCCACAAGTTTAACATGACCTTCCGCTTTGTAAAGATAGAGCTCCGTCAATGTCGCGGTGTATTGGTCGCGATAGGCCTCGAAACTCAACAGTTGGCAGTATAGGTACCACCTCAAATATTTGTCGGGCCGGATACCGGGGATGTCCGGCCAGCTAACGCGGGCCGGTTTGCTGGCCCTCGCGGGCCGGTTTCGGCCCACGGGCCGTAGTTTGGAGACCGCTGTCTTAGAGGAACGCATGGCACCTGATATCTTCGAGCTAGTGCGCCACTGTCTGACGACCATCTATTTCAGGTGGAAAGGGGATTTCTATGAGCAGACGGACGGTGTAGCTATGGGTTCCCCTCTATCGCCTGTCGCAGCAGGTATTTGTATGCAAGAGTTCGAAGAAACAGCACTCCAGTGCGCACCATTACGCCCAGAATGCTGGCTACGATACGTTGACGACACCTTTGTCGTCTGGCCACACGGAGAAGAAGAGCTTCAGAATTCCCACCAACATCTCAGTCGGCACCACAGCAAAATTCACTTTACCATGGAAATAGAGAAGAACGGGGTATTGTCTTTTCCCGGCGTGGAAGTTTACCGTAAGCCTGACGGGAAGCTTGGACACAGAGTTTATAGAAAGCCCACCAACACGGTCATCTAACTGCATGCATCCTCCCACCATCATCCTACGCAAAAGAAACCGGCCCTGCAAATTTTAACCAAGAGAACCTACAGAATCAGCGATGAAAACAATCTCAAAGCTGAACTACAGAACCTCAGGTCCATTTTTGGAGCTAATGGCTACCACTTGAGGGTGATACTTAAAACTATGGCGGTGAAGGAGGAGGGCAATAGGGAATGCAGAACCAAGCACGGAGCACCGTCCTGGTACCATACGTAAAAGGGGTTACTGAACGTCTGGGAAAAATTCTCCGTCGGGCAGATATTAAGCCTATTTTTCGTAGCGACAAGAAAATAAAAGACGTTCTAGACTCGACAAAAGATAAAACTGACAAGTTTCATGCCGCCAGAGTTTATGAAATCGCGTGCGAAAGTGGACTGGTGTATGTACGTGAGACTGGAAGTCCAATAAGCACAACGTCATCTGAACACGAGAGATACATCCGTATCAATCAATACAACAAATCAGCGGTGGTAGAACACCAGGACCAGTGCAGAATGAAGATCGAATTTCAAGAGGCCCGCGTACTAGCGAAACAGCCGTTTAGTTTGAGGAGGAAGATTAGAGATGCTATAGGAATAGCCAAGCGACCCGACAACATGGATAGAGAAGACGGGTACCGACTCCCGCCGTCTTGGCTGCCAGCAGTGACAGCTTCGCGGAAGGACAGCTCTCGCAAAGCAACAGGCGCGTTAGGTCACAGGGTGTAGGGTACACAGAGTGCTGACGCGCCCTAGCCGATACTAGAGTACGCTACGCTGCAGTCGCCGCTCAGTTTCCTGTTCGCCAATTTCCACCAATGGCAAGCAATAAAGGAAACTCCAATGGAAAACGCCTATTTCTACCAATGACAACACGCAATGCAAAAACCAATAAAAGAACATCTAATACCCTTCCACCTCAGCCTCGCATCCAATGACAATACTTCTCCATAGTACATAAGTAACCAAACTAGTGCTCATTCAGCAGTTAGCAATATACACTGAGTAAGGCGTCTTGCATTAGTCGCCGAAACGTCGGAATTTTATTGTTGACAATACGGTCTCAAACCCAGAAGACTTTTATTGACTGACAACAACAAATAAATTGCCATTTAATCTCTAGAAGACAGGTAAATATATAATCGGTAGTCCAATGAAAATGAGGCACATAGAAAAAAGTAGGTAAACTCTTTATTGTTTCAAAAGTAATCTATCCCATTGCGAGAAAAGATAGGCAATGCCATCAAGCACAAAATTTTTGCTGTTGCCTGCAAAATCATGATAGTACCCAGGGGTGCATCTCTTCATCGGAACCAAATCGACGGCCACGAACTTCTTTCTTCAGGGTTCGAAAAATATGGATATCGGGAGTGTGTGGAGGATGTTTGCGGGCTACCCAGCGAAACTTCTGTTGCCTAGTCGAAATAGTCTGTCAACAAGATATCCGTCCACATGTTGCCAAGGCTGTTTTGAGTAAGCTATAGAAGTTTCGCTGGGCCTTCTGCGCACAGGCGATGAGTGCTGCCTTGCTCTCTTCAGTCTTGTCGCTGGCTGCCACCGTAGCTTTCTGCGCCGCCGCCGTTGCTGCGGGGACGACGGTCGTCTTCATGGCGCTGTTCTCCTGCGGCGCTGTCGGGGCGGTCGCAGGGCCAGCCACCTTGCGAATCTTCCGGCGCTCTTCCGCTTAGGTGTGGGAGCGGTCATCGGGATGTGTCCCCTGTTGCTGAACGTAGGCGTTGGGCGAACTCTGTACGCAGCTGCCTCAAGGCCTCTTCCTTCTCTGCAGCCAGGGGGCTTCTAAGGTGGCCCTCTCTGCCGCGATGACGGATTTGAGGTCGCTATGGCTTCCTCCACGGCGGTGCGGTAGTCGACGCCGCTGTTCTCCGGGGCGTGAACTTCATCCTGGCAGCCCACCTCTGGGCGGTCGCCCCGCGGCTGGCGGAGGGAGCTGCCTCTGTGCTGGCCCTCAGCTGTGCCGCGCTGGTCCCTACCGGTCGTCGTCGTCTTCCCCGCTGCGTCGCCTCGCTGCCCCCGGCACAGCTATGGCTTGAAAAAGGCGGGCAGCCACGCAGCTGGCGACGTGCGGTCCGCCACAACGAGCGCAAGTCGGCTCGACTTCTCTGCCTCGGTCGCAGGCGCGTTTGTCCAGCTGGCCAGATTACGTGACGCACCGCGCTGCATTGCGGCAGTATTTGGCGGCATGATCCTCGTCCTGACACTTGAAGCAGTGGGGCTGAGGGTACACGCCGGACGGGAGAGCTTCTGCCGTAACAGGGAAGCCCAGCAGCTTCCTAAATGCGACGATGTCGTCCACGTCGTCGGCCGTTTGCACGATCAGGGCACACAGCGGCGGTCTCCTGTTATCGTCTGGTTGTGCAGCTTTCTCCCATGAACCATGGACCTTGCCGTTGGTGGGGAGGCTTGCTTCCCTCAGCGATACAGATAGCCTTACCGTAGATGCAACTACAGTGGAGGGGTATCTATTGAGAGGCCGCCGGCCGTGGTGGCCGAGCGGTTCTAGGCGCTTCAGTCTGGAACCGCTCGACCATTACGGTCGCAGGTTCGAATCCTGTCTCGGGCATGGGTGTGTGTGATGTCCTTAGGTTAGTTAGGCTTAAGTAGTTCTAAGTTCTAGGGAACTGATGACCTCAGATCTTAAGTCCCATAGTGCTCAGAGCCATTTGAGTCATGTTCAGAGGCCAGAAAAACGTGTGGTTCCTGAAGAGGGGCAGCAGCCTTTTCAGTAGTTACAGGGGCAACAGTCTGGATAATTGACTGAACTGGCCTTGTAACACCAACCAAAACGGCTTTGGTGAGCTGGTGATGCGAACGCTTGAAAGCAAGGGGGAAGCTACAGCAGTAATTTTTCCAGAAGGCTTGAAGCTCTACTGTGTGGTTAAATGATGGTAGTATCCTGTTGTGTAAAATGTTCCGGAGTTAAAACAGTCTCCCATTCGGATCTCCGAGCGGGGACTACTCAGGAGGACGTCATTATCAGGGGAAACAAAACTGGTATTCTAGGGATCGGAGCGTGGAATGTCAGTTTCCTTAATTGGGCAAGTAGGTTAGATATTTTAAAAAGGGAAATGGATAGACTTAAGTTGGATATTGCAGGAATTAGTGAAGTTCGGTGTCAGGAGGAACAGGACTTTTGGTCATGTGAATGCAGGGTTATACAATCAAACATGGGTAATGCAGGAGAAGGTTTAATAATGAATGAAAAATACGAACGCTGATAAGCTACAACTAAAGACAGGGTGAACGCATTATTGCAGGCAAGATAGACACGATGCCCACACCCACCACAGTAGTACAAGTTTATATGCCAACTAACTCTGCAGCTGATTAAGTGATTGAAGAAATGTATAGTGAGCTAAAAGAAATTATTCAGATAGTTAAGGGAGACGAAAATTTAATAGTCATGGGGAACTGGAATTCTATAGCAGGAAAAGGAAGGGAAAGAAAAGTCATAGGTGAATATGGACTGGGGGTAATGAATTAAAGAGAAAGCCGCCTGGTACAATTGTAAGTAGGCTGTTTAGGTTTTCTTATTGGTAACGCCACGTAGCACTCTGTATGAAAATCACTGGCTGTGCTGTGTGCAGTCTGTGGCTAGTTTGCATTGTTGTCTGCCGTTGTAGTGTTGGGCTGTTGGCTGTTAACAGCGCGTAGCGTTGCGCAGTTGGAGGTGAGCCGCAAGCAGTGATAAATGTGGGGAGAGAGATGGCGGAATTTTGAAAGTGGACGATCTGGACGTGTGTCCAGCAGAAAGAGTAAATTTGTAATATTGGATTCATGGACTGATATATATATTATCACTTTTGAACACTATTAAGGTAAATACATTGTTTGTTCTCTATCAAAATCTTTCATTTGCTAACTATGCCTATCAGTAGTTAGTGCCTTCAGTAGTTTGAATCTTTTATTTAGCTAGCAGTATTGGCGCTCGCTGTATTGCAGTAGTTTGAGTAACGAAGATTTTTGTGAGGTAAGTGATATGTGAAACGTATAGGTTAATTTAGTCAGGGCCATTCTCTTGTAGGGATTATTGAAAGTCAGACTGCGTTGCGCTAAAAAATATTGTGTGTCAGTTTAAGCACAGTCATGTATAATTTTTCTAAGGGGACGTTTCATATGTCGATCCTTAGCCGAGAATACCTCACTGGAATCTTCTGATTTTTTCTTGTAGTTTGTGTAATTAGTGTAGCTTTTGTTTATTGCTAGCGCGAATTGTAGAGAGAATCTCCTTTGTAGTTGCAGTCTTTCATTGTTGTACAGTAAAACAGTTGTGGCATGCATGTAGATTTGCACCAAGTATTTCGCAGCTGCGCTTGCAATTAACTAGATATTATTTTCAGTGCTATGTTAATGTGTTCTCTTATTTTTGCTCTTCAAATTGTGCTTTTCTGTGTTATCATGTGAAATATTCTGACAATAATGGCATGTGAAAAACGTAATACTAGGCTCCAAAGTAAACTGAGAAATGACAGTGAAGACGAAAGCAGTGTGTTAACGCCACCGTGTATTGAATTAACTAATGTTCAACATAGTAATTTGGTAATTGTGCATAGGGAAATGGAGCGGGCGGCAAATAATGGCGTAGACAGTGAAACAATTAGTGAACTGGGAAGCATTATGGATCGATCGGTCGGCAACAGCTCGCCTCAGGAATCCGAAATGACAGGACACAATCTCGCAAATACTGTAGATTCAGGTTTTGGGTACTCACCGTTCTCTCAAATAAGTCAAGACACAGTTTCTGCTTATCAAAATGTGAATGTTGCCGGTGCAAATTCGCTGCCGAAAAGCAGACACCAGTGCATTGTTGTTACGATTAATACAACAAATGGGACAAAAGCTTCAAAAGTTAGACACAGTTGAACAAAATCTTCAAAAGTTAGACACAATGGAACAAAATCTTCAAAAGTTAGACACGATGGAACAAAATCAGAGACAAACACAGCAACAGCTTCAAAAGTTAGACTCATTGGAACAAACGCTTGAACAAACACGTGAAGGTTTAACTGCTGAGTTACTTAAAATCGATTCGAAATGTCAAAAAGTCTGTAATGACGTAAAAACACAAATTTGTGAGCATTTTCAACCTATTTTTTCGCGGCATGAAAATGCATTACAGAATCACGAAGCAGCCATAAAAGAACTGCAAACTATTGTTCATGAAAATCATGAGAGCTTGCAAGCTAAAATTGACTCAGTTGCATCTACCGATTCGGTTACGCAACTTGCAAAAACTCAGGAAAACTTAAAGGACACAGTAGATACTCTAAAAATTGGTTCAGAAAGACACATGGAGGAAATTCGTTCATTATCAGAGAAAGTAGTTGAACTTTCGGATCAGCTAAATAATTTATCTACGATGGTAGATGATAATCTGAATGACACAAAACCGGTAGTCTTTAATGACACAGAAGAGTGCAAACAAATTAGGAAATTCAAACAAAATCAGAATCATATTATTACGCAACACCAAAGAGAAATCCGGGAAGTACAAGATCAGCTGACACAGGTAATACAAGAATTACGTATTTCACAGGACACTCGCGCTCCAATACGGGAAAAGGGACATAGAAATACGGAACAGCCACAAAATAATAACACGGGGTACTTCGGAAATTATGAAAGAAATTGGCAAGGTACACCGAATTTTGAGTGGAACCGCCGAAACGACGTAACAATGACCGATATGCGATTCGCCGACATGATGATTTTGACTATAAGCTGTTTATTACTACACGTAAATTCAAAACATTTAAGAATTCCGGCAACGACATTCATCCACAAGCGTGGCTTCATCAATTCTCTCATTGTTTTTCTCCCAACTGGTCATTAGAGCACAGATTATAATTTATGTGTGGCTATTTAGAGAATGAACCAGATGTAAGAATGCGATAGGTCATTCACGATTGCCACAGTGAAGGAGAATTTTATCATGCCTTCCTCTCAGCATATTGGTCTCAAGCTACACAAGACCGAGTAAAACATAGCATCATAATGATGAAACATTTCGAACAATCTGAATTCTCCAGTCTTGTGAGATATTTTGAAGACATGTTACACAAGAGTCAGTACCTGTCAAACCCATACAGCCCCTCAGAACTCATCCGCATTTGCTTAATCAAATTACCTGAACGTTTACGACATATTATTTTGGCAGGACGTTGCAAAGACGACATTGAAGCTTTTCAGGGACTGGTACAAGAATTGGAAATAGACATTGACAATCGTGGGACGCAAAAACAGGAACACAACAATTACAGGTCACATCCGTCACAATTCCGCGATGAAAGAAATAATAACTGGACACAACAAGGCTATTCTCACAACACAAATCGTGACCAAGACAGACACCACCCATATGACAACTGTTGGCAGAATAATAATATTTACAGAAAAAGATCGCATTTCCGTAGTAGTGAATATGACAGAGATATCCACAGAAACAGACAATATGGGAACCAAAACAATTATTATCAAGGGAGACAGAATAACTTCCGAAGCAACAGTTCAGCGCGCAGTTACGATTCAGGGAGAAATTCTCCACCACGTGGCCGACAAGAAAGAAACTATGGAATCTACCGACATGACTACGGACGATATGATCATAACGACAGACCTGAATTGCATCAGAACTGGCAGGATTCAAACAGGGCAGGGCCCTCTCGACAAGGTGAATTTGTAGAAGTTAGGTCTCCTAATCCTAATAACGACGCGCGCCAACAAAGAAACAGACAATGACTCGCACCACAGGCAGCCACCTGCGCCGGCTGGCTCAGAGAAAAATAACATAGACGCTAACCTTGAGAAAAATTCCAGTATTCTTTACCGATGTATACCGCAGGATAATTGCTTTCGAGTTGAAACTCTACGTATTAGGAAGAGTAAAGGATTACACCACATTTCACATGTAAAACCGTTTATTGAGAGATAGTCTGTTTTTTTAACTTAGTCTTTGCTATAAAAATTTTCACTTTGCATTACTAGTACAATTTGTCACACTGAGAAACTGTTAACATGCAACAATGTTTTGGAGTTAACTATCCAGTCTAGAACCTAGGGAACATTTTTAAACAGAAATTGCGAATGTATTGTTATAGTGAACAGACAACACAGTGTTGTTACGTGTACATTCTTGCTTGATAATTGCACGATTACATAACGACTATAAGGCTTACATACTTAGAACATATACTGCTAATGAGATTTTAATGCAACATTTTGGTTTAGTTCAAAATACTTTCTGGATTTAAAGTACTTTCTGTGAGACACCACATGACACAGTGGTTAGTTTATGTGACAGCTACACGATTTTATCACGACGCTACTAATGAGTGACAATTTACAATGTTGCTTTTGCGGTGTTTGTGTTTTATATCTGCACAGTTTTCTGAATTCTTCTGGAAAGGAAAACATGTTTTAGTAGTAACTTTTGTGGGATAGCTACAATGAGACAGCCTTTTTCGTAGCACAACAATACGTTACATTATAGTACTTTCTTGATCACGGTAAGGTATGTAATAACTACGATATCTATACGCAAAGCATTTCACTTTCGTTTATGATGAGGTAAGTACATTGACTTCTGCGGAACTTAGCTTTCGGAGGACGATAACTACGACACTTCCACAGAGATTATTTTACAACAAGACGCACAGTTTAGCGCTACAGTACACGTATTTGAGTGATTAATTTTGTCCTTAAACATTTATTTTCAAAGATTTTTGAATTACAATGATACAAAGGTTTTCCTTGATACATTTCATTCCATTGCTGTAATCTGTAACACCTGAGGATAAAATTACATTAATCCTCAGGGGGGGTACACGCTTACTTTGTGTACCATGAGTTTGGCAAGCACAAGGAGCCCTAGCTAATATGGTATTTGTTTATACAACTTTACACATCGGTACCATATTCCTCTAACACAGAATTACACAGCTATCTGATTATTTAACATAGAAACAAACATTTTTTTTTTACTACATCAGTGACAGGTGTTTACGCAATTACACAGTTGGATAACTTCACACTTGTGAAATTGTATTTTGTCTGTACTTAGTGAAATGTTCATATTTTTTTCGGAACTATTGTGATACTATGAGAGCTTTGAATGATGAGTTAGGTATGGGATCATGATTTTTAAAGTACGTTTGAGGTAGATGACACTATTGAAATGAGCAGAGAATTTTCTTTAGGTTTTGATATTATTGGAGGAAGCTACGATGACTTTGAGATTTGACTGAGGTGTTATGATGTTTTTATTATGACGACCATGTGTATTTTGCTGTTGAGGCATGTTTATGATCAATAAGCTGATGCTATATGAGGAATTTGATTATACTACGTATTTATTATGATGAAATATTGAAGAAGTGTCGACGAATATGTATATGTGTAATAAGGTAAGTTATAATGAGTAGTGGTTACGGACTCTGACATGTGAAAAAGGATGTTGGAAACGAAGAATCATACTTTAAGAGTTATGAAATGTGTGTACATGCGTGAATGTATCACAATGCCGGCGAAAATTTTTTGGACACTGTTATATTTACAGGATTTTGATTCTACACATTTGTAACGCAAATTTTCGACCTGTGAAATTTTTATATGAGACTGTCACTGTAGCGGAAACTGCTGTCGTAAATATTTCGGTAAGAAAGGTAAGTGACCGTGACTTAATGCGTTGTGAGTGGCCAGGTGTGCCAGCCGCCTTGAGAAAAAGCCATTAGGTGGAGAAGAAAGAGGCCATTATCCTCGCTGTTGACATTTCTTTGTAGAAAGCATCGCAAATACGACACACTCAAACTTGAAAACATATAATTACACTGTAGAGCTCTTAATTTATGATATTTGCTAAAATGCCTAATGAAATGATGAGAAACATTTTACATCTATTGTCTTTCTAGTTGAGAGATTTGCTCATTTTCTTTAACATCTAGTTGCTAGCTGCAGTGCAGCATTGGTTAAAATAAAATTTAATAGATGTACTAATGTAAATATTTTCTGTCTACAGATCCAGTAAATAATAATTTTATGGTTTACTTCCAAGAAAACGAGGGAACATAAGTAGACATTTCCCTTCACAGGAATTGCATACATAATTTTTGTCAATGACTGGTAACTTTTTAGTGGTGTAAGTTAAGGTGATGCATCACTCTCGTGTTAAGATCTGACATAGTCATTAGACATTTCCTATCTTTACTGTGATATTTTTCTGCTTGAGCTTTGTCATGTTTAGATATAACTTTTAGCATTTGCTGCTGCTGTTTGCTAGGCATAGTGCTACTAAATTTCACTTTGTATTACTCTGTTAAGCCAGTTTTACCACTAATTTATTTTTCTTGTTGCTGCACATTGGCTCATATTAGTTGTAATGTGCATTTGCTTGGTAATTTAGATTCACTGTAGCTTGCTTTGCCAATTTGCACTTTTTTGTCATTGCTGTTTGTGTTAATTGTTTTGTACTGCTGCATTGCCTCGTCCCTTTGTTTAGCATCTGAGCTCAGTAGATTTAAGTTAGCTTAAGAGGGGGTAGGTATATAAAAGAACGAGTTGTGATGAATTGGAAGCAATGCATTAAGAAGTTATATGAAAAAGATTTGGGCCAAAATGAGTATTGTACACTGAGAAATAATTATTTTGAAAGAAATATGAATAGAATACAGAAAGCAATTGGAGATAGGACTTTTTGGGAATAATGATGAATGAAGGGAGATCTCCAAGAAGTAAAGAAAGTTTTGTTTGCAAAATACTGCAGTAAAACAAACCCTGTCCTTTCCTTTTGTATTATTCCGCTATGTGTTTGTGTACCCTTGTGTATTTGTGTTTTTTTTGTCTTTGTGTGTTTAGCTGATGAGAGTTATGTTGTAGAATTTTTCTAATACTATGTTATTTACTTTGTAAAGATGTTTAAACATTATTTATCTGTTCTGTTTTGTTGCTCATGTGTGAAGTTGATGTTTCAAAAGTTATTCTGACCTTTTATGTATGTACTTATGTCATGATTCCTGTAACACTGATGTATATGTTTATTTCTATTCTTTTGTAAAGTCTGTGTTACTACAAACGTTATCTGTACTGTTATCTTCTTTAATGATGTATTTTGTACCTTTGTAAGTGTATTCTTATATTGTACATTTATAATTGTATAGACACCAGTTCTTCAAATTAAGTATCATTTCACTGCACACGTTTCTGTTGGTCATAATATATGCACAGTATGTGAGAAGTTGGGACTGTTAGTGCTTGCACGTGTGTTGATAATTCAGCAAGGGACTGCATAACAGCATTGCTGGTTCTAAGGGCATTTCAAAAAAAATTTTTGTGAGTGCACATGTGGTGGTTTATGGATTTGCTATATTGTCCGCAAGACTCTTCGATGGTGATTGTGCACCTGCACAGTCGCAACAGATGTTTGCTGGCCGTCTCTACACGGACTACAGTGGGCCTGCATCTTTGATGGCCCACCAATACCATTATTTCTACAAGGACCGCAGTGGGTCTGCACCTCTGATGGCCCACCAATACCATAATCTCTACCAGGACTACAGTGAGTCTACTCTGTGACGACCTACCTACCAATATTCTTCAAAACCGTCGACTGACTCTGCGGTGGGTTTGCTCTGTTGTGGCCCATTACCTGTCTGCATGTCAAGAGTCAGCACTGTCTATCCGTTGGAAGGACAACACTACTTCTTCAAGGCTGCATGGAAATCCACTACTTACGTGTGCATTTTCTTTTACTACTCAGAGTTTGAGAAAAACACTGCAATTTTACTGTGATGAATGATCAGGACTGTCTTTATGGATTGCGAAAAAAATTTAGCTTTTGACCAACATTGTATCGATAAATGTGTGCATTTTATTTCTTTGTTATTGTAATTTTGAAAATTTTTTTCAAATCTGTATTGGCCACTGCCCAAAACAATTTGTAAACTTTTTTGTGGGGAGCATGGGTCTATGTAAGTAGACTGTTTAGGTTTTCTTATTGGTAACGCCACGTAGCGCTCTGTATGAAAATCACTGGCTGTGCTGAGTGCAGTCTGTGGCTAGTTTGCGTTGTTGTCTGCCATTGTAGCGTTGGGCTGTTGGCTGTTAACAGCGCGTAGCGTTGCGCAGTTGGAGGTGAGCCGCCAGCAGTGGTAGATGTGGGGAGAGAGATGGTGGAATTTTGAAAGTGGACGATCTGGACGTGTGTCCAGCAGAAAGAGTAAATTTGTAATATTGGATTCATGGACTGATATATATATTATCACTTTTGAACACTATTAAGGTAAATACATTGTTTGTTCTCTATCAAAATCTTTCATTTGCTAACTATGCCTATCAGTAGTTAGTGCCTTCAGTAGTTTGAATCTTTTATTTAGCTAGCAGTATTGGCGCTCGCTGTATTGCAGTAGTTTGAGTAACGAAGATTTTTGTGAGGTAAGTGATATGTGAAACGTATAGGTTAATTTAGTCAGGGCCATTCTCTTGTAGGGATTATTGAAAGTCAGATTGCGTTGCGCTAAAAAATATTGTGTGTCAGTTTAAGCACAGTCATGTATAATTTTTCTGAGGGGACGTTTCACAATTTTGCACTGAGTATAGATTAATCAGAGCTAACATTTCCTTTAAGAATCGTGAAAGAATATTGTATCCTTGGAAGAGACCTGGAGGCACAGGAAGTTTTCAGATTGCTTATGTTACAGTTAGTTAGAGATTTAGGAACCAGGTTTTAAATTATATGACAATTTATTGGTTATGAACTGTGGACTAAGACTGAAGAAATTGCAAAAATGGAGGAATTTAAGAAGATGGGTCATGGTTAAACCGAAGGAATCGTAGGTTGTAGAGGGTTTCAGTGGGGGAATTAGGAAACGATCGGCAAGAACAGGGAAAAGGAATACGGTAGAAGAAGAGTGGGTGGCTCTGAGAGATGAAATAGTGAAGAAAGCAGAGGATAAAGTAGGTAAGAAGACGAGGGCCAGTAGAAATCCTTGAGTAACAGAAGAGATATCGGATTTAATTAATGAAAGGAGAAAAAATAAAAATTGCAGTGAATGAAGCGGGCGAAGTGGAATACAAACGTCTCAAGAATGAGATCGACAGGAACTGCGAAATGGCTAAGTAGGAATGGCTAGAAGACAAATGCAAGGATGAAGAAGCATATACCACTAGGGGTAAGATAGATGCCGCCTACAGAAAAATTAAAGAGACCTTTGGAGAAAAGAGAACCACCCTTATGAATATCAAGAGCTCAGATGGAAACCCAGTCCTAAGCAAAGAACGGAAAACAGAAAGGTGGAAGTAGTATATAGAGGGTCTATACAAGGGATATGTGCTTCAGGGCAATATTATGGAAATGGGAGAGGGAGTAGATGAAGATGAGATGGGAGGTATGATACTCCATGAAGGAGTTGACAGAAAGACAGAAGTCGAAACAAGGTCTCGGGAATAGACAACATTCCATTATAACTACTGATAGCCTTGGGAGAGGCAGCTATGACTAAACGCTTAACTATGGTGAGCAATATGTATGAGACAGGTAGAATACACTCTGACTTCAAGAAGAATATAAAAATACCAATTCAAAAGAAATCAGGTACCGACAGGTGTGAAAATTACCGAACCATCAGTTTAGTAGTCACGGTTGTAAAATACTAACACACGAAGTCTTTACAGACGTATGGACAAACTGGTAGAAGTCGATTTCGGGGAAGATCAGTTTGGATTCCGCAAAACGTAGGAACACGCGAAGCAATACTAACCCTACGACGTCTCATAGAAGATACATAGGTTAAGGAAAGGAAAATATATGTTTATAGCATTTGTAGACTTAGAGAAAGCTTTTGACAATGTTGACTCTAATACTCTCTTTCAAATTCCAAAGGTGGCAATGGTAAGATACAGGGAACGAAAGACTATTTACAACTTTTATGGAAAACAGATGGCAATTATAAGAGTCGAGGAGCACGAAAGGGAGGCATTGTTTGAGAAGGGCGTGAGACAGGGTTTTAGCTTATCCCTGATGTTATTCAATCTATATACTGAGCAAGTAATAAAACAAAGAAAAGAAAGATTTGGGAGGGGAATTAAAACCCAGGGAGAAGAAATAAAAACTTTGAGGTTGGCCGATGACACTGTAATTCTGTCAGAGACAGCAAAGGGCCTGGAAGAGCAGTTAAACGGAATGGACAGTATCTTGAAAGGAGGATATAAGATGAACATCAACAAAAGCAAAAAGAGGGTAACGGAATGTAGTTGAATTAAATCAAGTGGGGCTGAGGGAATTAGATTAGGGAATGAGAATTTTAAAGTAGTAGATGGGGTTTGCTATTTGGGCAGCAAAATCACTGATGATGGTTGAAGTAGAGATGATATAAAATGTACACTGGCGATGGCAAGAAAAGCGTTTCTGAAGGAAAGAAATTTGTTAACACCATGTATAGATTTAAGTGTCAGGAAGTCTTTTCTGAATGTATTTGTTCGGAGTGTATCCATATATGGAACTGAAATATGGACGATAAATAGTTTAGACAAGAAGATAATAGAAACTTTTGAAATGTGGTGGTGCAGAAAAATGCTGAAGATTAAGTGGGTAGATCCTGCAACTAATGAGGAGGTACTGTATAGAATTAGGGAGAAGAGGAATTTGTGGCGCAACTTGACTAGAAGAAGGGATCGGTTGGTAGGACACATTCTGAGGCATCATGGAATGGCTAATTTAGTACTGGAGGGGAGCGTGGAGGGTAAAAATTGTAGAGGGAGGCCAAGAGATGAATACAATAAGCAGATTCAGAAGGATGTAGGTTCTAGTAGTTACTCGGAGATGAAGAGGCTTGCACAGGATAGAGCAGCATGGTGAGTTGCATCAAATCAGTCATTGGACTGAAGACCACAACAGCAACAACATGCAGCCTTGCGGCAGTGTTACCGAAACAGGCACGCAGCAGCCCTTCTCGGACCGCCGCCTCGTCGCAGCACCAAGACAGTCTCCTTAGGAGTGCCTTAGTCGTCTTCTTCTTACGGGAGACGGCGTCTTCTCACGTCCAGGTGGCGCGTCGACGATGTGGGCGACCACAGATAACCTGATGGCCCTCCGGTCGTCCATGTTCTCTCCCAGAACACAGACCAGCGAGTCTGAACTGACAGACTCGTAGACTACCTCGCTCTTGGCGCAGCTTGTCATTAAGTCTAACAGCGCTGTCCAACCGCCTCTGTACTTGATGTACAAAATGGAGACAGGCTGCGACTCGTCTTCTCGATCCTTCTTTGCCTGGTCGGCAGACTCCAGTGAGTCGCACGACTGATGATCCCCTCGAGGCAGCAGGTTTCTTCTGCTCAGTCTTCTTTCCCATTCTGTGGTGCGGAGAACACGACAATCTGTTTGCGTTGTGATAACAACGCAAGACAATTTGCTTCTAGCCGCGGCCACAGATCAGAACCTCTTCCCAAGCTCTCTTCGGCCCAGTAAACGTCGATCGCAGCAGCAGCTATGCTCACGCCTCGCTTGAACCTTTCGGAGCATTAATGAATATTTTTATGCTGTCGTTTAGGTTGCCCACTGTCTTCCCTACTTAAAAGATGCTGATTAACTATAGATCTGCTACGTGCTACTCCTATGATATGCTCTTTGAATCGTATAAAGAAATTGACTTAATTCCGTTCTACATATTGTTCATCACAGTCGTTAGTTTTAATATGGTAAATAACAGACTGATAAAACTTATTCTGGTGGTTACCTACAGTGTGTTTCAGTTTCATCTGTAAGGATGTCCTTGCGACATAACTTATGTTAATATTTTGGTTTTGAAATAACCGACTCCGATCTTGTCCGAACTATTTGTCCATAAAACATCATACTGATGAAACTGGGTGTTTCTATAATTGACATTTTTACCGATATCTGTTTTACCTTACTTAGAACAGCATCCACTTCTGCAATACTGTAATCATTTGCCCTCACAGTTTTTTTGAAAATGAAGATTTCATTTTCAGATTCAACTGGGTCCAAAGGTAACTTTAACTTTCCATAAACTGTAGACTTTCATAATGCACTTTTATATTTCACTTATATATTTGTAGGGATGACATGATATTGCATTAATAGCCGCATCTCTAGTTGTAAACTTTCTGAAAATGGCGAACCGATGTGTACCTTTTCATGTTAGGCTGTCAATTGTGTCTTAGAATCCATACCATTTAGCATTTGTGCAATGTTATCTATTTCACCGTTTGTGCTAGTGTAGAGTAGTATCGTATGATCAACATATCTTTTGTAAATAATAATTTTGGCTCTAATTTCCGGGTTTTCTTTTTTAAAAAAAAAGTCCAATGCATGTCTTGAAAGTCTCTTCGGGTTTGCTGCCGGATCCTTAAATCAACTGGATTCGATATTTCGGTGATCCAACTGTTCGCCATCTTCAGGAGAGTGCTGCTTTTGCTGATGAGTCCCTCTGAGAACTGACGCAAAGCTGCAAATCGACGTCCTACATAGGACTCCGTACCATACACGATGCATGCGCCGCCCATCACGGTTGCTGCCCTCCAAGATTGGGCAGGTGGCGCCACACTGGAAAAATTTTAAGGAACTTTAACATTAAGAGTGTGTTCCCTCCACCTTCCAAGCTTAGGGCACTACTCGGCTCTGTGAAAGTTGATTTGGGGCTTAGGAAACCCGGTGTATACAAAATTCCGTGTCAAAGTGGGAAGGCTTACAACGGCCTTTCGATTCGCACAGTTAATGACAGGTGTGTGGAACATCACCGTCATACGAGGCTACAACAGCCGAAAAATTGGCAGTAGCAGAACACCGCTTAAATGAGAGGCACGGTATGAAATTTGACTAAACAGTGATGGGTGCCGACACTTCCGGTTTTTCGAACAGTGTCTATAAAGCGGCAATTAAAATTTGGTTGGCGGATAATTTAATTAATAGAGAAATGGGTTTCCTCTTAGCAGGACGGGGAATCCTCTACTATCTCGCATCGTAACAGAATGTTCTTCGGTGCGGCCAGTCCGAGTGCTCGAAAATGGTCCCTAAGTGCGATTTATCGTTGCCGCCAGTCTTCTACTAAGGGCGGCGCCACCTGCCAAGTCTTGGTGGGCAGCAACTGTGATGGGCGTCACATGCACCACGTGAACTGTACGGGTGCCTATATAGGACGTCGATTTGCAGCCTGGCGTCAGTTCTCAGCAGGACTCATCAGCAAAAGCAGTATTCTCCTGAAGATAGTGAACAGTTGGATCGCCGACATATCGAATTGAGTTGATTTTAGGATCCGGCAGCAAACACGAAGATACTTTCAAGACTTATTACGCCTGGAAAGCCTACGAAGTTACGTCCAGTGCAGTTTATGAATGTATCTCTACTGCTCCAGCGAGGGAATTACCTATAGCCAGTCCATCTTTTTGAGAGTATAACTTGTAACTGAAAAGAAAACAGTTAAAATATGACACTGTTTCAAGTAAAACAAAACAAATTTGTCTGTGGCGACATTCCTTGCTCAGCAGAATAGGTCATTCTCTGCAAGTTACCACGACAGCCTAAACACGACCTAGTAGTTGATTTAACTACATGACAGACGGTAGTTGGTTGAACTACATGAAGGATGGCAATATTTCTTTGTAGCCGATATTAAATTTTATTGTAATATGCTTTTAGTTTCTTCATGATTATTTTAACAAGCATATGATTCTACCTAAGCACTACAAAACACTGAGTATTCGAGGGGACACATCGCACACTTTCATGCCAGCAGAAGAAGATTTACTACGATGACAGTACAAGCGCACTTGCGTTTCGATAGCGACCGTTGGCGTCCGGCGTAGCGTAATAGTGTGATGGGTATACATGAACTAGAAACGGCGGAAAATAATAATTATCACGATGAAATTATATGAATAATACATGTAGGGAAGTTATAATGAAATATGGAGGCATGCACTTTATTTTTCTTTTTTTTTTTTTAGATGGACTGAAGGATGAAAGCAGAATTACGTTCCTTTTTACTGTCACGTTCAGTTAGCAGTCTGCTCGATGCAGGAGACGTGAAATCAGTGGTTAGGGCGATTAACATATCTTAGTGTAGGTAGGAATACATTCATGAAAGATCCGCCTAATGAGGAAATACGCAACTGAGCAATCTAAAAAAGGGCAGAGCTTGTTAACTGTAAGCGACAGATTCATTCAGGAGAAAAATTACGCAGCAGACCTAACAGGGAATCAGGAGTGAGATCCGAACATTATTCTGAAAAACTTAAGGACTAATTAGATAAACTAACACTACATGTTAACCTCTCGGTGGCAATGAATGCCGGCCGGTGTGGCCGAGCGGTTCTAGGCGCTTCAGTCTGGAACCGCGCGACCGCAACGGTCGCAGGTTCGAATCCTGCCCCGGGCATGGATGTGTGTGATGTTAGTTAGGTTTAAGTAGTTCTAAGTTCTAGAGGACTGATGACCTCAGAAATTAAGCCCCATAGTGCTCAGAGCCATTTGAACCATTTTTTGGAAATGAATAAAAGTGCAGGAGCATATTGCCAGAGGTCTCCCAGTCGTGCACAGAAACCTGGACGTCATATGGCCTGAGGTCAAATGGGAATGGCCCTACTGTACGAGGCACTTAAATAAACGGGGAAAGACACTGTGAGTCAATCAGTGAGCAGTTAGGGTGAGCTGTGCTGATTTTCTTTGCTATGACATTGCTTGGAGACAACAACTGGATGGATTCACATGGTGAAGAGTCATTGGGAAACTAGGAGGACGAAGCGTGACGAGTGGAGCCCAAAAGTTTGGTACCGCTCAGAGAATTTTTTCGCGTGCATGGGGAGCGTTCCGAACCACAGACACTGCTGCCCGCAAGAAGCGTCTAATGTTAAACAGCTGGTGCAATTGCAACCAAGTTGTCCCGACTTAAACCCCATCGAGCATGTGTGGGATGCGTTGGGGAGATGTATTGCAGCACGTCCACATGCACCGTGGACAATCCAGTAGCTGTCGACTGCGCTGGTGGAGGAATGGAGTACCATACCAGTAGAACTCCATGTCAACCTTGTGGCCAGACTGTGAGCGCGCTGCACAGCATGAATTGCTGTCCGTGGTGATCACACATTCTATTATGAACCACATCCGCCTTTTTTTATGTCCAGCGTACCATCATAAATCCCGGTGACTTCAGTTTAATTATTATATCCGAATAAAAGTTCCATTTCTGTTCGTCTTAGTATTTATTTCTTTCAGTTGCTTTCTGTGCTATACTGTAGCAGTTTTTTCTATGTGTAGTGCATGTTTTATCGAGCTATGTCACTTGGCAGCTACACATCATGTGAAAGTTACATTCGTCCTTAAGTTTTGCACACCAGTGTATTAAGTTCCTGTTTGGTCATTAAATGTATAAGAGCAGTAATGTGGGACTGTCAGTAATCGATTCTTGATCTATGACTAACGCACCAGAGAGCAAAAGCGCTACGTCAATTTAGAGTGAAACAAGAAAGCGTCGGAATCTCTTTAAGACTGTTCGCAGAAGAAGCGTTTATTTATAACCCCAGGGGACGACACCGGTTTGAAAAAGAGCAGACAGAGGATTGATGAATCGTGCAAGCTCTGGCAGTTAACTTTGAACGGCAGTTAACTTTGAACGTAAATAAATGCAATATATTGCTCATACAAAAGAAAAGAAAGCCACTACTGTACAACTTCACAATTAATGAGAAATTGCTGGAAGTAGTATCTACCGTAAAATATCAAGGAAGAGGATCTTAAGTGGAATGACCACTTAAAGGCAATAGTAGGACAAGCAGGTTCTGGACTGAGATTCGTAGGAAGAATCCTAAAGAAATGTAACTCACCCACGAAAGAAGTGGCTTACGAGGCACTTTATCGACAAATTCTTGAGTATTGTTCATCAATCTGGGAACATAGCAGGTGAGACTGATAGAAAAGACGGATAAGATGCAACGAAGAGCTGCGTGTTTCATCACGGGATCGTTTAGTTCACGCGAGAACGTCAGAAAGATGCTCAACAGACTCCAATAGCGGACACTACGAAAGACGCGTTGTGCATCACAGAGGTGTTTACCACTGAAGTTTCGAGAGAGTATTTTCCAGGCAGAGTCGGACGAAATATTACTGCAGAGTGAAAACCTCAACGCTCCAGCCTGTGGGTAAGTCGAGCCTCCGCAAAATCATTTTCCAGGAGTGGAGCTATTGTAAGTTTCAGAGAAGAGACTCTGTGAAGTTTGGAAGGTAGAGGATGACGCACCGGCGGAAGTAAAGCCGTGAGGACGGGACGTATCTTAGTCGGTAGGACACTTGCCCCGTGAAAGAGAAAGGTCCCGAGTTCGAGTTTCAGTACGGCACACAGCTCTACGTCTACATCTACATCTACTATTCAGCAAATGACACCTAAGTGCCTGGCAGATGTTTATCGAACCACCTTCACATTTGTTCTCTGTTATTCCACTTGAGAACAGCGCACGGATGAAACGAACACCTATATCTTTCCGTGCCAGCTCTGATTTCCCTTATTTAATAATGATAGTCGTTCTTCCCAGCGTAGGCCGGCGTCAACTAAATATTTTCGCATTCGGAGGAGAATGTAGGAGACTGAAATTTCGTGAAAAGATACCGCTGCAGCGAGAAACGCCCTTGTTTTAATGCTGTCCACCACTAATCCTGTATCATGTCCGTGACATTCTCTCCCCTATTTTTCGATAGTACAAAACGTGGTGCCCTTCACTGAACATTCTTGATGTACTCAGTTAATCCTATCTAGTGAGGATCCCACACCGCGCAGCAGTACTCCAAAAGAGGACGGACAAGTGTAAGTGTTCTGCCAATAAAACGTAGCCTTTGGTTCGCCTTCCCCGCAACATTCACTATATGTTATTTCTAATTTAAGTTGTTCATAATTGTAATTCCTAAATATTTAGTTGAATTTATGATCTGTAGATTTGACTGATTTATCGTGTAACCGACGATTAACAAATTCCTGTTAGCACTCATGTGGATGACCTCACACTTTTAGTTATTTAGGGTCAATTGCCAATTTTTGCATCACACAGATATCTTATGTAAATATTTTTGCAATTGGTTTTAACCTTCTGATGACTTTACTAGACGTAAACGACAGCATCATCTGCAAAAAACCTAAGATGGCTGCACCTTTAAATAGATAAGGAACAACAGAGGGACTATAAAATTACCTTGAAAACGCCAGAAATCACTTCTGTTTTACTCAATGTCTTTCCGTGAATTACCACAAACTGTGACCTCTCTGACGGGAAATCGCGAATTCAGTCGCATAACTGAGATGATACTCCTTAAGAACGCAATCTTATTACAAGCAACTTGTGAGGTACGGTGTCAGAAGCCTTCTGAAGATCTAGAAGTAGTGGAATCAATTTGAAATCCCTTGCCGATATCACTCAACACTTCGAGAGGGCCGGCCGGAATGGCCGAGCGGTTAAAGGCGCTACAGTCTGGAACCGCACGACCGCTACGCTCGCAGGTTCGAATCCTGCCTCGGGCATGGCTGTGTGTGATGTCCTTAGGTTAGTTAGGTTTAAGTAGTTCTAAGTTCTAGGGGACTTATGACCACAGCAATTGAGTCCCATAGTGCTCAGAGCCATTTGAACTTCGAGAGGGTAAAGAACCAGTTCTGTTTCACAACAACGATTTTTCTAAGTTAATGTTGACTATGTGTCAATAGACCGTTATCTTCCAGGTAATTCATAATTTTCGAACACAATATATGTTCAAAAATCCTACTGCATATCGACATTAGTAATATGGGCCTGTAATTTAGGGGATTACTCCTATTGCCTTTCTTGAATATTGGCGTTACCTAGGCCACTTGCCAGTCTTTGGGTACGGATCTTTCGTCCAGCGAGTGGCTGTATATGATTAAGTATGGAACTATTGCATCCTGAAAGGAAACTAGTTGGTGTACAGTCTGGACTAGAAGACGTACTTTTATTAAGTGTTTTAAGTTGCTTCACTACCTCGAAGGTATCTACTTCTATGTTATTCATGTTGGCAGCTGCTCTTGATTCGATTCTGGAGTGTTTAGTTCTTCTTGTCTGGTGAAGGAAATTCGGAAGGCTGTGTTTAGTAAGTCTGTTTTAGCAGCTATGTCCGTCGCTATCACGCAGAGAAGGCATTGATTGTGTCTTGTCGCTGGCATACTTTACACACGACCAGAAACTCCTTGGATATTCTGCCAGGTTTCCAGATGAAATTTCCTTTTTGGAAAGTGATATAAGCGTCTCGCATTGAAGTCCGCGCTAAATTTCGAGCTTTTCCTAAAGATCGACAATCTTGGGGTTTTTGCATTCATTTAAATTAGGGCATGTTTTTTTCGTTCTTTCTGCAACAGTGTTCTCTTGTTCTGACCCATTTTGCATCTTCTTTTGTTAATTCATTTGGTGTAAATCTCTCAATTGCTATCTATACTACCTCTTTGAATTCAATCTACATCTGGTCTACATTCATATTGTTAATTTGAAAGGAGTGGAGATTGTCTCTCAGGAAGGCGTCAACCGAATTTTTATGTGCTTTTCTGAGTAGACATACTTTTCGTTTATTTTTGGTTGATTTGCGGTATTCAGTCTCGCTACGACAACCCTCTGTTCAATAATCCCTGTATTCGCTTTGATGCTCGTTATTAGCTCAGGATAATTTGTTGCTAAGAGGTCAAGTGTATTTCCACGACCGTTTGCTATTCGAGTGGGCTCATGAAATAATCGCTCGCAGTAAATTACAGAGAATGCGTTTAGCACAATTTCTGATCATGTTTGATGAGTACCTCCGGATTTAAACATGTGTTTCCGCCGACATACCGAGAGGAAAATTGAACCAAATACATTTGTACGAGTCGGGTACGTGTTTGAAACTTGACTCAGGTTTTATCTGAAATGTTTAGCAATTGTACCATCTGAACTTGGAGGTCGGTAAAAGAATCCAGTTGTTATTATGTTCCTGTCGTCAAGAATGACCTCTGTCTATTTATTATGTTCCTGTCGTCAAGAATGACCTCTATCTATACTAACTCACAGGAACTACCTACTTCAATTTCGCTACAAGATAAACTACTTCTAACAGCAACAAAAACACGCCACCGCTAATCGTATTTAGCCTGTTCTTTCCGAACACCGTTAGGTTCTTCGCAAAAATTTCAGCTGAGCTTACCTCCGGCTTCAGCTAGCTTTCAGTTTCTATAACGATTTGAGCATCCGTGATTCTACTAGCGCTTAGAGCTCTGATGCTTTCCCAATACGGCTACGACAATTTACAACTGTTTTACCGATGGTTCCTGTATCTACTTTCCTGCTGTGCACGACCTGCACGCTTTCTGTGTTCCCCGAGGCCCTCTAAGCTAAAATACTGCCCAGTCCACGCCACACAGGCCCCACTATCCGTGTAGCCGCCTCTGCGTCTAATGGCCACCTGACCTGTTTAGCAGAATCTGCCAGGAAGTTTCATGTTATTGCTTCCTCCCACATACATTTCGAGAAATTACCACGATGAGAAAATTCGAGGAATTAGAGTTAATACAGACACTTAACGGACAACTATACTGCCCATGCACCGCTCTGGAGTGGAATAGGGAGGGGGGATCACTTAGTGGTAGCAGAAGTACCCTCCGCCACACACCATCAGGTAGCCTGTGAAGTACCGGTGAAGCTGTAGAACCGAAAGTAGCAGCATCAGGCAACAGAGTTTCTTTCTACAGCCGTCAGCTTTTAATAATTTTTACTTCTATTTTGACAACTTGTTCACACCTTTTAATTTTTTAATTGGGGGCAGTTGGATAGAGAGAGAAAATTGAAGACCCCCAAACACCCCCTTCCAAAGAAGAAAGAAACAGAGAAAGATGGAAGAGAGACTAATCATCCTGCCATACAATGGAAAAATGGTCTGTTTCTGTATAAACAGTATGGAAGTTCCATTTTTTCTCCAGTATCAAATATAACTGGCATGAACACAACAATTAATTTTAAAAGATACTTCCAGCAGTCAAGGAAACACATCAAGGTTCCTCAATGCTCCATTCTGACAGAATACAACAATAAAATGCATGGAACAGATTGAATGTGTCAAAATGTGAATCAGTACAGGATAAATATCCGTAACAGGTAATAGTACTGGGCAATTCAGTTGGTTATTGGATGCCACTGTACACAATGTATTGATACTCCAACACAAAAAATGAAAAGGTGTCAAACAGAAATCGTGCATCTCTTCTTGAGGAGCGCTTGAGCATACCCTGTACTGCAGGAGTAAAGTAGATGGGATCCAGTTTGATGGAATGAAGCACCTGATTGCAAAAATATGGGAACCCAAAAAAGAAGACAATGTGTTGGAACAAACAGTAAGACATCAGCACGTACCCAGTGCTGTGCAATTTGGGACAGTGTGTAGAATGTTTTGATGCTATCATACCATGTAATTTTTTGTTTTTGATTTTTAATTTGTACTCATGTTTAATTTATTTCATTCAGTATAAAAATGTGTAATCTTTTGATATGCATGTCTCATTTTGTCTCAACAGTGCTTAGCATTACATATATTTGGCATGGTATATTATTTTTTCACTTTAAATGTTCTTTTCAATGTAACAAACAAGCTGAAAGTAATCAATGTAAAAAATTAACAAAAATTAATTCAGGCACTAATGACTTAAAGTACTACTTTTGTGTAGCGGAGGAAAACGCTGATCTGCACTCTTGACATTCAGTCACTTTGTGAATACTGAACAAGACACAGCCAGAGCAAAAGCACCACTGGGGCAAAGATGCGAGCTGGAGCCAGCGTCATAGAGACTCGCCACATGCGCGAGTTCTGCCAGCGCCACGGGCGGCGCTGAGGATGAAGATATCGACTTCGCTTCGGCGAATTTTCGGCCGAGTACAATTCGCCAATGATGACAAAGGACAGAAGCCTAGTCGAATGATAGAAGAGCAGCTCTCGCTCACTTGGTTATAGATCATCGTCCAGGGCCGACTTGGACAGGGAACGTCGTTTAGTGAACTCTTAGAAGTGAACAGACAGTTGTAAATTGCAATTACTATGTAGTGTGAAGTTTACCTATGATTATTTGCACTTAGCCATTGAAGGCCTTTATAGTGTTATATTACATGCAGTTTTTCAGACTTCATTGTTCGACAAGTCATAAAGATAAGTGAACCTTTTTAGCTAATTTGTGTTAATTTGTCACTAATTTGTTGGAGTGTTGTAGAACCCTTGTCCTACCATCCTGTTACCTCACCCTGGGCATACCTGTATAAGGTGGCGGGGAGAAATTGTCTTAGCGGTGTACTGCACCAGAAGTCGAACTCACAAACTAGGCCTGCCGTAACAATAGTGGGAACTCGGCCTCCATAGCGGTAACGACGAGGCCTTTAGAAAACTGGCGACGAGGGCTTACAAAACTGGCGATGAGGGTTTACAAAAGTGGTCACTAACGCTGCTCGACAAAGAGTCTTACGACTATTATTGCACTATGTTCACTTGTCTGAAACCTGAGTTTGACATGAATTGAAAGATAATCTGTGCACGATGAGGGTTTCATCTGAGTCTCTGAGTGCAGGTAAAAGTAGACCGGCATATCTTGAGCTGCTACATGCGCCACATGTTTAGTATCCCTGTACTATGTGTATTGGCACCCATTTACCATCTACAGATGTGATGTAGATTTCACCAAAGCAGTTAACTAGTACACCCACTATATTCAAGACTACACTGATGAAAGTGTCTGATGCACCATCAGCTTAACCATCGCTGTATCAGCTCATTCATTTTACCTGTATCATTTTAGCTGCATATTTGGACAACATTTGGTGTTCGTCACTGGCGGATTTACACATTTTCCGCCAGTAGCGTAGTAGTTTATTCAAGTTTCGCTGCCCCTAAGGACTTCTACACTTCGATATCCTACTTTACAATCATTTTAATTACAATTTTTTGTCAGTAAAATTGTAACTTTATGATTTGTGTGCTATCGTCCTAATTACATCACCTTTTGACCGTAATACGTATGATTGTGAACTGGGGAGCGCAAAAGAGCTAAGGTGTTTAGCTTTTCTTGGCTTAAGGTAGATCTTAGATAATTTTTCATCCGTTTTAAGCAAGAAAGACTTCTCTCACCCGAACAATTTGTTGTTGGTAGACATGGAGCCATACGAACTGCTATATCCACCTTTGGGTAAATGTTTTGCAGCTTCTGTTTTCACAGGAACGAAGATAGGTTTTTTAATGATCCAGAATCTGGTTTTACCAACGTTCTTTCAGAAGAAAGGTGGCATTGAAAATTTGCGCATTCTTGAACTGTCAGTCTCTAAATCATTACGACACATTTCTTCCAAGAAAAGGGCTTTTTCCGTAATGGTTGATGATGACAGTTCACTGATTTTGATCAGAAATGGAAAATTTTTCATTGAACCTGTAGTACGAATCCTGTCATTTTACCTTTTTTATTTTTTTATTTTTTATTTTTTAAAAATTCGGATGCGAATCTATCAATGAGGACGAGAAATGTCTTAACCCTGAAAGTATCACTCGCGGTCATTCTCATTTCTCCATCTGGTGTTTCATCATAAATTTCTCTCCTTTTCGGTTGTCTTATCCCATGTCTTTCGTAAACTAATTCGTCACACTTAATTCTATAGTATTTTCTTCGTAATAATTAAAAGTTTCTCTTTCCGCTACGAAAAACTTGCAAAGAGATTCATAAAGCTCGACAACAGCGATGAAATCTACGGTAGAAGCCTCAATTTGAACATTAACCTTTTTTATTCTTAAAAAAACAAAAAAACAAAAACCATTCCACCCAACATCCATTATCACCGTTTCCAGTTTTTCGAAATTCTAAAGTTTTCCCATCGCTTCGTTTCGAGTTACAGGCTTTTCGGTGCAATAATCCTTGATTGAGGCCACTGTTTTAAGGACTTCTTGCCAAGAATCTCTTAGACTTCTACATACGTCCTGTAGCTGAACATCGTGTCAGATTCACTCTCTCTAGCGTTTTTCCTCTCTGGGTTTCAGTCATTAATTTTTGCCAGCATTGAGTTGGACTTAAAAAACAAGATAGATTTCTTGAACCAACGTACTTGCCACTAAATTTTGAGAGTGGGCAGAGCAAGGAACGAGAAAAGCAAATATGTTCTTGGCTTTGAATTTTGGGCTTTAAGCCATTGTACACACCAGACAGGTTTGCAGCATTATCATATCATATCTACGTGATTACTCTGCCATTCACTATAAAGTCTGGTAGAGGTTTCAATGAACCACCTTGACGCTGTCTCTCTACCGTTCCACTCTCGAACGGCGCGCAGTAATAACGACAATCTTCAATATTTATGCTCATTGTTTCGAGTTTCGAAATAATGATAGAAAACATTTCTTCAGTTTTATGTCCTACTGAGGGCAAAAACTTGAGAAATTTTTCACAAGGTTCGCCTGTTTCCAAAGCGTATCTAATCACGAGGGTAAGCTGGTCCACATGTGCTATATACAGTGTTGAATCGATGGTTGGGAAAAAATGTCTCGCCCTCCTTATCTCGTCTCCAATCTGTTTTAAGACTTTATGACCCATCAAGAGAATAAACTCATTGCAAATGGTATTTGACAAGTAACTGGTACTTTTAGATCTTTGGTTCCAATATCGTTCAGTACGACGGGATAGAAAAGGATCGAATTCAGCTGACAGTCTCTAAATCGTACAATAATTTCCGGTATGCGGATAACTGAACTTTTCACTTTTTCCTCTGAAACCGAGACCTCTTGAACACAGTTGCTTTATCACAACAACAGCCCCCTTCAGAATGTTTCTCCAATAAATAATTTCTTCGGCAATCTGAACAAACAGTAAATTGTCAACTCGGCCGTCAGTCTGACTTCTAACTTTCAAACCAAGGATACTAGATTTATGACGTACAGACTTTTTATGCTGACCTGCGCGGTGTTCTGCATTTTTCCATCTATTAAATCCTTCGTTCTCAAACTGAGTCTTATTCTCCAATGTATTGAACGCCAAACAGAGCCCGCAATATACAGATTTATAAACCAGCCAATTTCAGTCATTCAGTTCATTATTCTTCATTTTTCTTTGGAAGATATTCACTGGCAAGAAACGACGCTGATCAGCATATATTTTTTCACTTTTAGAGAGTCTCAGGACTTGATTTGATCGAAGCCGTAGCTTGTGATAATGTCCCTTCAGGTATCGTTGAGTTCTCATAAAGCTGGATCTTTGATGTGAAGTTTAAAGCTTTCCCGGCGTACTGATTTTCCATGAAAACACGGGAGAACTGCTGGATCTTTGTTCAGATTTACTGTTGTTTGTACTTGGTCATTACTTATCATCTGATACGGAGACGCATCTTCAACTGTTATACTTATTGATGATTCCTCCACCGTCTCTGCGCCAAAAATATAAATATCCGTTTTTTTCAAAAGCAGATAGTTCAACTGATGACTGCTATTGTTGGACCGCAGAGATCAAACTAGTTTGATCATTTCCAGATTGTACTGTGTCAGATCCTGGTCATTCAACACTACATCCTCTTCCTTTTTTAAAAAACTGTTAGTTTTCTTGTTCTTCCTTTTTAATTTTGGCCTTCTTTTATACTCAGCTCCACTAAGTCGCTTTCTCACTTTACTCATTCTAACCATTTCTTATTCAAAAACTGAAATAAAAAAGATTACATTGAGAGTTTTATTTCTCATACGTAGTTAGAAGTATCCTTTGTTCAGACATCGGACATTGAATAATTACCTAACATTAGGACAAGGAATTTATTTAAATACGAATAACAAAATAATCGAAAATTCTGTGCATAGCTTCCGAAACAGTTACTCATCAAATAAACGATGTCGTACTGATTCGTTACGGATTATTTATTGTAATATATTATGATTACTTACTTACTATAAGTTTGTATGCACCGGTGATGCTACGCAATTAAATTATTCATACAGTCCACTGAACACGATGAAAAATTACAGCACACAACCAGAAAAATGTGCTAGAGAAATATTCATACGTATTATATTATCATAATAGCTTGACGACTGCGTTTGTGCCGGCACAAGCAGAGAAAACCGGCACTAGCTGAAAGGTATTAATTTGTCTCCGAGCGCAGCCAAGGTTAAGCTGCCCGTAGATGCGAAGCATGGTGATAGCACTCTTGCATGCAGCGGACGCTGCTTCCCCTTGCCACTCTTCTCCGCCCGACAACTTTAATGTGGTGACAAGGCCGTTCCCAGGAACCACCGCGCGAATCGTCAGTTAAATCGTGGCCACATAATATTAGAAATTTCAGGACGCAGTCAACTGAGGCGACTTTTATTTTTGAAGAAAATACGGGACAGGACCTCCTTGCTTGTATTGCCGCTCTATATGAATCTCTCTGGAACTGAATGCCACCACGCGGCGTTTTCCTACAACAACGGGACCCCGCTTCGGGGCGGCGGCCGCGCCGCGCTCGTGTGAGCACACACACTTAGTGAACGGTCATGTCACTCGTTCCAGCGCCGCAACCAAACGTGACTACGCAAATTGTAGAAAAAGTTCCCTAAGTCGTGAAACATATTACATGTTGAATTGTTTGTCTGGGCGTAATAACATATAGGCATATAAATATGAATCTTTTTAATTTCTGTAAGACATAAAAAATTTTGGCCCCAGATTTGGCGCCCCTAAAATCTCCAGACTACTCAGCCTTCTGGTAAATACGCCAGTGGTGTTGGTGTTTGTGCAGTTTCTTCACTCTACACGCCAACAGAACTACCTCAAACTTCTCAACCTTTACACTGATATGCCATTTCTCCAACCTAGGGTCTATAGTTCAATGGTTTACAGTCTTGCGCTAGTATGGCAGTATCGCCTGCATAGATCACAACCATCTTGTTATGTGTTGCTAGAACATCTTAAATGTAGAGGTTAACCAAGAGGGCCCCCATGACGCTGCCTTGGGGAACTCCACCTTGAATACCACGTCGTGTTGTGTTGACACTTGCCCGCATCTCGTGGTCGTGCGGTAGCGTTCTCGCTTCCCACGCCCGGGTTCCCGGGTTCGATTCCCGGCGGGGTCAGGGATTTTCTCTGCCTCGTGATGGCTGGGTGTTGTGTACTGTCCTTAGGTTAGTTAGCTTTAAGTAGTTCTAAGTTCTAGGGGACTGATGACCATGGATGTTAAGTCCTATAGTGCTCAGAGCCATTTGAACCATTTTGTGTTGACACTTCTGTTTGTGAGATACAAATGTATGAGATATACAAGTCCATTGGGGAAAGCAGTGTCCTTAGGTCTGCGGATGGGAGCGTTATGCTAGAGATAATCGATGGTTTTTTCGATATACAGGAACACAAGTAGAGTAGCTTTGCTGGTGTTGTAGCTGTCTGTTATGTGTTCTACTACAAGAGGAGTTGTTGCGCTGTAGAGTGGTGACTTCTGAAGCCAAATTGCCGTTGATGCATACCTAGTAAATTGTTTTAGAATCAATTTCTCGAAAAACTAACTGAGCGAGTTCAGCAGGCTGATGTGTTGGTAATTTTGTGTGTGGAGTAAGTAGTAGGACAAAATTCATTGTGGCACATTTCGTTTGTATGGGTTGCATACATTAAGGGGCAAGCATACATTCACTGGGAAACTTATTGTTATGTTAATTGCTTTATGATCTACTGGGGATAATCCATCCACCTGAGAAACCCTCCTCCCCTTCCCCCTCCCCTTCCTCCTCCCCTTCCTCCCCCCTTAATCCCCCACTCTGGGAAATCTCCAAACCTCCCCCTCCCCTTGCCAATAAAGCGCACTTTTGATATCAAATTAATAGACTAATTAATAAAACTGATCAATTAGTTACCCCTACCTGTCCTGGGAAATACCCCAACCCTCCCCTTCCCTCCTCCTACTTCTTACAAAAAAAACTGTTGCAAAAGTCGTTCAGTCTGTGCAGGGCTGCTGGTGTGGAAGGTGCAAGTATTACACTGTCCAACAGCTACATGTACTAATTACATAATTACACTGCTGCAGATTGGAGGTGTTGTCTTGTCAGAAAATTTTTGCGGGTGTGTTCACCATGATGTGCAGGGATCGACCGAGCTAGTGCACAATGCTGCTGCCAGAGGATGTTACACACCCCACCTCTCGCCCATTCCCTCCCCGCACCTCCCAGAAAAAATTAGGGGGAAAAGTCACAGAGTTGGTGGAATGGAAGGATCACACAACAGCAAAATCAACTACTCTGCAGAGGGCATAATAATACGAGGGTTATTCCAAAAGTAAGGTCCGATTCGCCGCAACTATTGAAATTTGGCGCCAATGACAAAACACGCATGCGCGCCGACTCCCGGCAAGCCTTGCGCGTCAAACGCCGCCATTCGCTTTGTTACTGTTGCTGAGTGTAGTTCACAGTGTCACTTTACAATGTTTAAGACAACTGATCAGCCCGCCGATTGTGAAGTAAGGGCAGTGATACGGTTTTTGTCTGCAAGAAACAATTCAGCGGCGGAAATCCATCGGCAGATTACTGAAGTGTACGGTCCTAACATAATGAGCGACAGTAAAGTGCGCAAGTGGGTGCGAGCTTTTAATGAAGGACGGGATAATGTGCACGATGAACCACGGTGTGGCCGACCATCAGTGATTTCAGACGATTTGGTCAATGCGGTTGACAAAAAAATTCGTGAAGATCGCCGATTCACTATTACAGACGTAGACATGCATTTTCCGAATGTGAGTAGAACAACTTTGTACAGAATTGTGTCTGAACATTTGAAGTTTCATAAATTGTGTGCCCGTTGGGTTCCCAGGCTGCTTACTGAGCCCCAACGAATGAAAAGAATGGCTTTTGCTCTTGATTTTTTGGAGCGATATCATAAGGAAGGTGACAGTCTTTTAGACAATGTTGTCACAGGGGATGAGACATGGGTTTCTCACATCACTCCAGAGTCTAAACGTCAGTCAATGCAATGGCGTCACACGTCATCGCCAGTCAAGGTCAAGGCAAAGCAGACAATCTCAACACGTAAGGTTATGGCGACTGTGTTCTGGGATAGACGTGGAGTATTGTTAGTCGACTTTATGGAGAGAGGAACAACGATTAATAAAGCCGCCTACTGCGCTACCCTGACTAAACTTCGACGTGCAATCCAGAATAAGCGACGTGGTCTTTTGTCGTCTGGAATCTTGTTGTTGCATGACAATGCCAGACCCCACACTGCAAATGAAACGCAAGCTCTGATCAAGAAATTTGGATGGGAACAGATGGACCATCCTCCTTACAGTCCGGACCTGGCGCCAAGTGATTTCCACCTGTTCCGTTACTTAAAGGAGTTTCTCGGCGGCAAGCGCTTCGACACAGATGATGAAGTGAAAGAAGCAGTTAAGGACTGGTTATCGTCACAGGCGGCCGATTTCTATAACATGGGCATTCAAAAGCTTGTTGAACGATGTGACAAATGTTTAAAAAAAGTATGGAAGTTATGTAGAAAAATAGATAAAGATGTAAGGAATGTAAATAAAACAATTGTTTTGAAAAAACATTTTAGTTTTGATTTTTTTTTATAACCGGACCTTACTTTTGGAATAACCCTCGTATATAGTTTATTTATAAAATTCAGTTTTCAGGGGTTGGATCTCTCTTTTATTTGGATGTGTGTGATGTCTTTAGGTTAATTAGGTTTAAGTAGTTCTAAGTTCTAGGGGACCGAGGACCTGAGAAGTTAAGTCCCGTTGTGGTCACAGCCATATTTTTTTTTATTGGGAATGAAAATATCATCATTCTCTGCTGTTTCGGAAGATGAAGGCCTTGTAAAATACAGCGAAATAAAGTAATTAAATGCATAAATAGATTCTTCCAAGCATGCAAGAACTACCGTCACGAAATTAAAGTCAACGTAACTTTCTTTACGTAATTACACTGTTACAGATATCCCTAAAAACATCTGGCGAAAAAACAACTTTACGATTGCACACACGTGATTCTTCGCCCACGCCATCCGCAGACTGCCAGCCGATAATGGTGTAGCGGCCATACATGTGTTGAACGCTGGGAAGCAACAGTGGGAGTGCTGGGCAGGCATCGATAGTAGTTGGCTGGTTCAAATGGCTCTGAGCACTATGGGACTTAATATCTATGGTCATCAGTCCCCTAGAACTTAGAAATACTTAAACCTAACTAACCTAAGGACAGCACACAACACCCAGTCATCACGAGGCAGAGAAAATCCCTGACCCCGCCGGGAATCGAACCCGGGACCCCGGGCGTGGGAAGCAAGAACGCTACCGCACGCGATAGTAGTCCCCAATCGTCATCTACTTCATCCCTTTGATACCAGACTCACTCCTTGTTTTGCACCCAAACACACCTGCCATACCAGATCAGTGGAAGCAGCTGCTCTATGTCTTCACCCTGCCGTGTAGATACTACTGAGTTAGTTACAAAATGGTTCAAATGGCTCTAAGCACTATGGAACTTAATATCTGAGGTCATCAGTGCCCTAGACTTAGAACTACTTAAACCTAACTAACCTAAGGACATCACACACATCTATGGCCGAGGCAGGATTCGAACCTGCGACCACTGCAACAGCGCAGTTCCGGACTGAAGCGCCTAGAACCGCTCTGCCACTGAATTAGTCCACGACACAACTGGCAGAGGACGCTGGGAGAAGCAACCTCCATACCTTTCATTCGTCCAATCCCTTCCTTGCCTCTGGCATGTATGTGTGTGATGTCCTTAGGTTAGTTAGGTTTAAGTAGTTCTAAGTTCTGGGGGACTGCTGACCTCAGAAGTTAAGTCCTATAGTGCTCAGAGGCATTTTTTCTCTCTCTCTCCCTCCCTCACCCCCTCTCCCCCTCTCTCTCTATCTGTCTATATCTCTCTCCCCCCCCTTTTCTCTCTCAAGTGGGTACTTCCTGTTTATGTGTGACCTAATGTCTCCAAACACACGAAATGGCTCTGAGCACTATGGGACTTAACATCTGAGGTCATCAGTCCCTTGGAACTTAGAACTACTTAAACCTAACTAACCTAAGGACATCACACACATCCATGCCCGAGGCAGGATTCGAACCTGCGACCGGAGCGGTCACGATATTCCAGACTGTAGCGTCTAGAACCGCTCGGCCACACCGCCCGGCCCAAACACACGGAAGTAAGTTTTCATCTCTTCTCTGAATACCTGTGTTCATGTTGACTAACGCCAGGAACAAAGGGACTACTGATGCAGTTTCGACATCAAAAGTAGAGAAAAATAGTCCATTTGCACTACCCCATCAAATTAATTATTTTACAATTTACAGGAGTCAAATACACTGCTTGAACACTCAGTACCACCTTACAACTAGTCTTCTTTAAAATAAAATATATTTTTAACGTTTGAGAATCACACACAAACATTTTGCAAATCAAGTAATTAAATTCCGGACGCAACTAGTTTGTAGGGCCAAATTTATCCTATATATTTGTATGGATATGGTGTCTGTTCTTTCGGACATGTCCGAAAGAACAGACACCATATCCATATAAGTATATAGTTGTGGCAATACCGGCCATGGTCTTCCTCTTCTGTGTGGATGCACAAATGTTTACCCAAACTCTTACGGGACTTGGTAAGTATGTCTTCCACGAGTTATGAGTGTGTTGGGTAGTGACACTACGAACGTAGTGTGTGGACATATAAGGTGTGAATGTGGGTCTCGCAGGACGTGTGCGCGAGGTAGACCCTGCAGTCGTACTGTCCTCTATGTCCTCGGTGGCTCAGATGGATAGAGCGTCTGCCATGTAAGCAGGAGATCCCAGATTCGAGCCCCAGTCAGGGCACACATTTTCACCTGTCCCCGTTGGGCTCTTCTGTTTGACAACAGAAGAGCCCTCCTCCACCACAACGTTTCCACTAAACATATGTGCTGAAAAGATGCTACCGACCACACACACTCACCGTCACGAAGAACACACCATCTGACAACTGTTGGAAGCCATGGCCGAGACATTCCATTGGCGTGAGGGCGTCGGTCAGGAGAGACCCGAACACACATCAGTAGCTGCATCCTCATCCCCGGCATCCCAACGCTGGCCCTGCCGAACGATCAGAAGTCTGAAGGACTGTCACCAAGCAATCAACCGATCAATTTACATGGGAGGAATAATCGTCGAGCACAAATACCCATCATATTGAATCTTCTCATGCACACACAAGTCCACTTCTGTTGCCGCTCACCCGGTATGCTGGTTACTTCGCTAGACCCCGAGGACGCGGGCAACAGCTGACTACCAGTATCCAGACTTCTTTTGTGTTTACTCAGCAGTCACAGGAGGCTAAGGTGACATTTTCGGTTGGCTGCACTTTCATATGAGTTATTTTCGAAGACATTGAGGCATCCATGCGTTTTCACACCACTAAAGTATTGTTACTTGGGATCTGATATTACTGCATCCCACTCTTCTCACATATCAAAAACAAATACCGTCTGCATGTTAACATCGAGAATATGGGGTGAATCTATTAAATGTACACATATTGGTTTACAGGAGCAAGTAGCTAGTCATCAAAGTCACTTGCACAGACCTGTGTAAAGTTTTGTTGCCTGTACTGCAGGAGGACCATAGCCCACAGGCTATCAATCAAAAGAGAGGGTCCCTGTGTTGTTCTTTCATAAGCATTTTGATACTCATTTTTTCTGCTGTAACATATCCAAGCAATATATGACTACAGATTTGTAAACTGCCTTACATTTTGTTTTCCACCATGACTTTGAGGCCTGTGTCAAGTGGTAAAACATCATTAACACATTCTGATCCTACAGCTCTCACAGAAAACTGGACATTGCATGCGACAAGTTAAGCTGCCCACCTTGAAATAAAAGACACAGGCAGTGCTTCTTATTGACAAAAATGGGTAATTCATCACAACATATAGAAACTGGAAGAGTTTGCAGTATTGTGGAGCATGTCCAAACAGCTCTCCGAAAATGATGGCCTCTACATTTAAACTTGTGTGCACAGTGCGGGGGTAGCAGATGCCTCGGTGTTCCATTTTTTAAGAGACCAAGAACACTGATTCCTCAGATTGATGGGGCATGTCGCACCCAGGTATATGACCACTGTTTCAGTGTCTTAGGTGGCAGTCATCATCACTGCCAAATCTTTGGACACTGCGACTGTCATTTTTATGACTTACAAAGTATAACCTCGTTTGGTACAATGAGTATTCTGCAGGACTTAGCCACACAGACCACAAATAATTTATATGTATTTTCTGCCAATTTTCGTAATTTTGTCTATTTAATGTCACTTCTGCTCATGTGATCATGACATCACTTTTCGCACACGTATTCAAAAATTGCTTGTAAATGCAGTACAGTTGTCAAAAGCTATTGCAACTGTGCTATTTTTCTGGATGTGTGTGTGCCTGTATTAGTTTCAGGTGGGGGACCCCTTCCCAGACCATACTCCAAACCTACTGCTGGTGAATCCACCTTCAGACACAGCCTCAGACGTACAGCACGTGGATTCACTTTTGGACCCTATCCCTGCCACAACGCATGGTAGACACTACTCTGAGCCATATCCCAGCCGTAATGTGCGGTAGATCCACTTTCAAACACTATCCCGGCTGTAATGTGTTGTGGATCCACCTATGAGCCCTATCCTGATCCTATCCCAAACCCACCCTGTGCCACTGGGACCCCAATGAGAAACTGATACAGGCTCACACACGTACAGAAAGATATCGCAGTTGCACTACATGTTGGTAACTGTATTACATTCACAAGCAATTTTAGAATATGTGGCGAGAAATAATTTCATGATCACAAGAGTAAAAGTGACATAAGCACTCCGTCTTCAGGCCACAAGTGGCCCATCGGGACCATCTGACCGCCATGTCATCCTCAGGTGATGATGCGGATAGGAGGGGCGTGTGGTCGGCACACCGCTCTCCCGGTCGTTATGATGTTTTTCTTTGACCGAAGCCTCTACTATTCGGTCGAGTAGCTCCTCAATTGGCATCACGAGGCTGAGTGCACCCCGAAGAATGGCAACAGCGCATGGCGGCCTGGATGGTCACCCATCCAAGTGCCGGCCACGCACGACAGCGCTTAACTTCGGTGATCTCACGGGAACCGGTGTATCCAATGCGGCAAGGCCGTTGCCAAAAAAAGTGACATAAAACTGGTAAAATTATGAAAATTGACGGAAAACACGTATTAATGCAGGAAAATTGAGGGAGATGGGGGAGAACATAATGTCTGCTTACTGCAGAAAAATTCTTGTACATGGGAACGAGTATGTGACTGCAAGAGGAATATGAGAAAAAGTTGACATGGAAGTTCCAGGAACCAGGGGAACAGACATCTTTCTTGGTCAGCAATACGATTCCTGGAATAGATTGTTTAATGTGAATGACCACCAAATGTAAAGTAATACATTTATATATGTCAGATCACAAGCCCAGGTATGATCCCAAAGTTATCAGCAATCACATTATAGATTTTTGAAAAGCTTTTCTTATTTTTTATAAAGTTGTTTTACCAGCTTTGGGACTGAAACATACAACTACAGAATTGATTGCATGCTTGACCTTGTGCAAGACGTTTTATGTGTTTTTAACTGTGACAAACGGTATTTACAATGTGCGCTGTGTACTCTCTACCAATTATAATTATACGGTGTGAGCTAACAAATATCTTACCGAACAGTTGCTGCATGTTTTTTAACAACATTCTACTGTATGTCTATTGACGTAATTGGTTGGCTCTGAGCACTATGGGACTTAACATCTATGGTCGTCAGTCCCCTAGAACTTAGAACTACTTAAACCTAACTAACCTAAGGACATCACACAACACCCAGTCATCACGAGGCAGTGAAAATCCCTGACCCCGCCGGGAATCGAACCCGGGAACCCGGGTGACGTAATTGGGATGCATACAAGTTTACTGCTTTCTTTGATGCTTTCCTGGAAAAGAGAACCATCTGCCTCTAAATTGACATCGACCTGGGTTAAAGGAAGATAGAAAGTAGATGGAGTAACCGGTTGAGATGAGTTGTAATGCGATATGATTTAATGGTAGACTGATGATGAATTCTAGAGAGAGGGAGATGTGGAGGCAGGTCACGCATCATGCCTTTAACCATATTTTTCTGTTGTTCTGTCGGGGTGAAACACCTGCATTCGACTCATATACAACTGCATGTTCTGTGTGTGAATTAGAGTGCTATCTACCTGTGATCGTTAACAGAAATCTCACCATACCACAGTCAACAGAGATGTGTGATGAATCATGTCCACCATACCGATGTAAAAACTATTTCAGCACCCTCCTCTAGAAAAACAAAGATGTATGCCAAGTACTTCATTCCCCTACCACGTCTTGGACATATATCGAGTCTTCAGTTTCATAACTACAGTGATTCTAAGTAAGTGGCAGCGGTTTGTGAGGTACTGCTATCCCTGTGTATACATTTGCTTGACGGATATCGTGTGTGTAGAAGAGACTGTGTTCTGTTCACGGGTTTAGCGCAGCATGGAGTGTAATTTCACATGTCAGACACCGCTGCTATGCATTTATCTATTCTCTCATAAGATGTCGTACTTTCATGCAGTTCCCGTTGCTGGCAATCATTTATAGGACTGACGCCAGCTTAGCATTATTTCTGAACCATAATCGGATGTGAACAGTGAGCACTGTACACCTCCACGAAGCTATATAGTGCCATGTGTCATAAAGAGTCTTTTTTTCCTTTGGTGTAGAAGGTAATCGTTTTACCATTTTAAAGTTTCTCATCATAGTGAGTGGCGTAGAAAGCTCGCAGAGTGAAAGTACTGGGGTGTTAACAGCGTTGCATTCCACGCGATTAATAAATCGGAAACTACGCTGGTTTCACATGATAACATGTTTAAGCGCAGAACCACATAGCCTTAGGAGGGTTAGTTTATGTTCTACAATCATTTCTCTCTTTCCAAGATCTTCCTGGTATGGAATCCAAGCACTACAACAATACTACGGAATTGACAGCACAAGTGATTTACGTAGAATATATCAAATTTCTTCCGTTGGGAGCTCCATCATGTATAAATCATACGTTTCTTTTTCTTCTTAATAGTATGTTATATCACCCCAACTCTCTCAAATTTACCAGGCTCATATCTGGTGTAACGTCCTCAGCATGCACGCATATAGAGACATCCAGTCTTATTGGATGAGTGACGTGAGTAAGACTGGTGCAGAACAGTCTTCACAGGATGGTAGCTACGGTATTGGAATAAGAATCCCGGTCTATAGCTGAGGTGCTGGTCAGTCGTGCAAGTTTGGAACACATGTTATAACCACTCCGTCTACAGGCCACAAGTGGCCCATCGAGACCATCCGACCGCCGTGTCATCCTCAGAGGAGGATGCGGATAGGAGGGGCGTGGGGTCAGAACACCGCTCTCCCGGTCGTATGATGGTATTCTTGACCGAAGTCGCTACTATTCGGTCGAGTAGCTCCTCAATTGGCATCACGAGGCTGAGGGAACACATGCTGTGCTCTTCCAAAAAGCGAACTATCGATGTGTACTTATTACGGGGAACCTAGCAGCTTCTGTTCCTTAAGGAGATATCGAATATAGCGGGTATGGTGCACTTCTACTCCTGGTCAAAGGAGACAATGTTGCTGGGAAGGTTGGTTAAAGACAGATGAACAGTCACAAGATGCATAGAGAGACCATCTAGAGTTCTGCTCAGGATCCACGAATGTGATAATACTCTGTGGCTCTCATCCCATGGGGAGAGATGGGCAATCGTAATAAAATCTTACGAAATTTATAAAGTTTTTCGGCTAAGGAACGTAATTTTTGTACCTCCTCTCTGCTGATGGCTAGTTGCTACACTAAGAAACAGTATTTTCGTTACGTGGTGAACGCAGTGTAACAGGGTATACAATGTGTCCACATGTATATATACCTCGCAATTTAATGGGCGGGGGTGGTTTAGCAGCGATACAGAAACTAAAAATCATGGTGTAATGTCAGTGGCTGATAGCATCACGAGATCGACGAGATGAGAAGTTTTGTTGACATGACGAGTCGTCGAGAGCGGGACTCGAGTAAATGGGTAAAATACTTTTAAATTGCGGGAAACCTGGTAAAATTACGAAAACTAATGGAAAATGCTTAAAACTGAGGTAAATACGACAAAAATGAAGACGAATGAGAATACTTACATGCTCACTATGAAAAACATCCAGGGTATCCGCTAAACTGTAGCTGTGGAACATGAGTTTAAATGTAGAGGTCATCACTGTTCGAGAGCTGTTTGGAGACGCTCCAAAATGCTGCGAAGTCTTCCAGTTTCCATACGTTGCAATGCATTCCACATTTTTGTCAATAAGAAACTCTGCCTCTGTCTTTACTTCCTCGTAAGTTCAAGCCGTGCCTGCTTGTCTCGCAATGTCTTCGGCCCGCAGTCAACTGGAAGTGGCAGCTTATCCTCATGCAACCAGCGGGTACAAAGAAAGGATTCCGGCTACTGGCTAGTCGGCTCTTGCCTGACTGTGGGGACTAGCGAAGTGACCAGTAAGCCAGGTGAGCAGCGATAGAAGCGGACGTGTGTGTTGAGTGGGAAGATTCAATATGACAGGTGACTGATCTGGTATGGAAGATGTGTGTTTGGGAGCAAAACATGGAGTAAGTCTGCTATCAAAGGGGTGCCAGGACCTGATATTTTGTTCGCCGATTAGGTAGGAGGGAACCGGGGTAGCTATTGACGGTGGCCCAGCACTCCCGCAGTTGTTGTCTGGTGTTCAACGAGTATGCGGTCGCGACCCCATCATAGCCTGGTAGACCTGTGGACAACGAGCGCGAAGAAGCAAGTGTGTGCAATCAGGAAGTTGCTTTTTCGCTAGATATATTTATCGTCATCTGTAACAGTATAATTACATGCGGTGAGTTGTGTAGACACCGATTTCATGACGCGTTCCCTTGCGCGATCGGGAAAAATCGATCTATTTACATATTTAGTTACTTTTTTCCAACGTATTTTACAAGACCTGCATCCTCTCGTGGCAGCATTGTGCACTAGCTCAGTCAATTCCTGCACACCAAGGTGAACATACATGTGAAAATTTTCCAACAAGACAACACCTCCAATCTGCAGCAGTGTAATTACGTAATTAGTACATGTAGCTGTTGGACAGGAAAATACTTGCACCTTCCACACCAGCAGCTCTGCACAGACTGAGAGATTTTTCCATTAATTACTCTATGGGCAGTGAGGGAGGAAGTATAGGGAGGTGAGGGGAGGGCTGGGATTTCGCAAGATGGGAATGGGTAATTAATTGATCAATTTAATTAATTATTCAATTAATTTTACATCGAAAGTGTGCTTGTATCGGTGAATAGGAGGGGGGAGGTTTGAGAATTTCCCAGGGAAGGTTAGGGGGAGGGAGAGAGGGTTTCTCTGAAGGATGGGTTATCCCCAGTGGGTCATAAATCAGTTATCATGACAATAGGTTAAGCGAGAGAGGGGGTCATAAATGAATAAACTGAACAATGTGTTTGCCTCTGAACATATGTTAATGTATGCAGCCAACATAAACAAAATGAGCCAGAGCAACCGTAGCCTATTACTGAAGTTGTCTTCCTCTGGCTACTTGAACATAAGTTGCTACTTTCACACTAACAGTCAATAGCTACATATAACTCACAGCATTCTGACACTAAATCCCAACTGAGTTTATAAATAACCATCATTTCACTCGATGTTCAATTCGTTGTTATGCTAGCCAAAAATTCCAAGCAGTCTGTTACTTCGTTTATGGGCGACTCTTGCGAAATACGTCATTCAATTTACGACATGTACTAAGACAGGCTTGTTTCACTTCATAAAAATACTTATCCGTACTTTCGTTGAAATTGGACATCAGAAACCTCTGTGCTTTTTAAATGTTCACAACCTTATGGTTCTCATTGGAATACTGTATAAGAATATGTTAACGAAAGTATCGGAGGCACTGTACACACAAACTTATGCACTGGTGGTTTAATCATTAGCCCCCGTCTGTAGTTGGAATAGTGTACTTCCTCGCTCCAGAACACGGGAATGTGCGCCTCTTTGATTGCTTGATTCTAGTTGTGGCCAACGAGAGTTGTACTTATTCTCATATAATTGAGAAAATTCCCTTAACTGACAAATCATACATCTCAAACGGAATTTATGTTAATTGGCAACATATTACTTCCAAAATGCCAAATTAAAATGGTTCAAATGGCTCTGAGCACTATGGGACTCAACTGCTGTGGTCATCAGTCCCCTAGAACTTAGAACCACTTAAACCTAACTAACCTAAGGACATCACACACATCCACGCCCGAGGCAGGATTCGAACCTGCGACCACTGCAACAGCGCGGTTCCAGACTGAAGCGCCTAGACCGCACGGCCACACCGGCCGGCGCCAAATTAACTTCCAATAATTAAATCTTTATTTGTCTTACGTATCAGCTCGAAGATATTGGTTCTCCGAAGTAGTCACCAGCTATTTTCACACTTCTCCATTCGCTCAGTGTATTTGACTCACTTCAGTATTGCACAACATTATTTCACATTCTCAGATGTTCTTAACTGCTCACAAGTGCAAGATTCATTCTTCACGTACACTTACTATTCACTTAAAGCACATTGTAATGACATGTAAACTGTAACTTGTCTTTAACTACAGAAAATTTAGTCTTGTAAATTTATGCAGTGAATGCATACTTTTACATAAACGCATATTATAAAGATTCATTAATATTGCAGCAGGGAAAAGAATGGAAGTAGAATGACAGTCTGTTGTATGTTTTAGTTTCTCTTTATGACCGTACGCTGCAGCATGGCAGATAACTCATTGCGTAGTGTGAGAACCAGCTGCCTGTTCCCCTCTCCATATAGCATGTGGTGAGGTTCAAAACTTCCTTTAAGACTGAACTGTCTGTATATATTGCTACACAACACATTGACTGTAGAAAATTATGCAATGGTTTCAGGCCATGGAGCACGCTACGTCTGCATCTGCACACGGCTACACAAAATTTGGCTAAATAAACAATGACATGGACCTCAGGTAGTAACTGCCACTACTACTTTTTATTTAAGGAGAATGAATTTAAGAACTTCATGATCCGAGGATATGCTAGTAGAATTAGAAGAGGAGTTAAGTTATGCCAAAAATGATATTGTAGGATTATGAGATGTATGGCGAAGAAACGTTGGCCGGTTACAGACTATTAAAATCAGGAATTACATTTTACTACAAGGGAACAAAGTAAGATTGAAATTTAGGTTTAGGATAATAACCACATGTTGCTAAGGTTGTTTAAAGTAAGATTCAGAAGTTTGGCAGGGAGGCCTTACACATCCTCCGTACACCCAGAAGAAAGACGTTTGTGGCCGTCGATTTGCTACGGACGAAGAGCTTCCGCAGGTAACCGCAAAGATTTTTTCCATGAAGGCACTGATCGTCTTGTCTCAAACTGGAATACATGCATTAACCAGTTACGGCCATTACTTTGAAAAAATAAACAGTTTACATTTTTTTTCCATCTATCTGGTTTTCACTTTACTACCCCTTATACCTATACCTGATGACTGTAATGCATGGGTCAGTACAGTGATTGTCCATCAATGGGTGTGAAACTTCTAATTATAATTATTATGGTGAGAACTAAGAGAATTTTTGTATTTCGTAAGTTCTTAACAAAAATTTGTGTAGAAAGTTGCTTTGTTTCTTGAAATTTCAGTTCTATGCAGAAATTCGGAAGCTAATCTTTATGTCAGAGCAATTATAAATAAAAATACTGGTAATCGAGCGATCACCGCTTCGATTGTCTTTCGGTACCGTAGTAACGATAGCAATGGCAGTAAACAGTTCTCTGATTCAACAGTTCGAAGTATAATAAGTTGTAATAGTGGTTATTAGTAGCAGAGATAACAGTTGAGAAAGCCTCCCTGTTTTTAAAGGAAAACGAAAACGAAACTTTATGCATACTCGTTATATTATTAGTTGTCTAAAAATCGACTTATAGCCACCACGACAATCGTGTTGGAGAGCGCCAACAGCGAGATTTTTGAAAGGCGAAGATCGATTTAATTCCAAGCTCGCTACGTGAATTTGCAAACTGCCTCTCACGTGTAGGCAATTAACGTGACTGGACGTGTTATATTACTAAGAGCAAAGAGTCAGTGAGAAGTCTGGTTTGAGGAATTCATATGTCTAGTCGTCGACGCAAGCACAACACGTTGCTGTGCTTATAACTAGCAGAACTACTCGGCATTGTCCTCGAACCACATTCTCGCAAAATTCTGAAGCCGAACGAGCCATAGCATTTGTGGTGCGGGAGGCCCCATCAACAGGCGAGTCACGCGCTGCACGTCGCGGCACGTTTACTTACCTCTGCATTAAGGCCGTGGGGAGGAAGGGGTACGTCTTGCCGACCGTTTCAGGGCTTCAGCTTCCCACTCAGTCCTGGCTTCAAATACGTCCAATTCGACGATCTGAATGCTGCTGGAGGTACTGCGATGATAGCATCGTGGCAGTTCCTCTGTGTAATTCAGAAGAAATAACGAGAAAAGTATGTGCAATTAATCCTACGGTTTGGTCTGTATGTCTTTCGCGGGTGGCTGAGGTACTAAAGCACTTCCCATGAAAGACAGGTGACCGTGTTTAAGTTAATGAGTTTTAACGTGTTACACACAAGGCGAGGCAGTCAAAGCAAGACACTCCAAATATATTCGAAACTAGTAAATGTCAGCGGAAAAACGCTTCTATGGGAGAACAAAACAGGCGAATACGCTCCTGTTTAAAAGACTAATTGAAAAGTTGGGTACCAGTTGCCTCACTCTAACTTCCTCAGCACCTTTAAAAATTTTTCCAAAAATTTGGGTATTCGCTCTCTTTTTAACATGCAACTGACCTCTCACTCCAACGATCTCCCCTCATTGTAACTCACTCACAGCCACTAGTCCATGGCCGTAAGTCGCTCATAGCCATCCACTCCCACTAGCCCATTCTCACCCACTGACTCAGCGCAACTCATTGTCGATATTTCCTTGTGTGTCTCTGTTAGTGCCACATGTCTCACAGCCACAGTCTCACTCCTTCTGTCCAACTGCTACTGTCTCCTCCCACTCTCACGGTTTCCCTCTTGCTATCTCTTACTGCTACTGTCTCATCCATTCCTTCCCACTGTTGCTGTCTCTTCTCACTGTCATTAACTCTCTCTTCCTCGTTGTCGTTGTCATAGGCTCTGTCTCTCATTATCATTGGGTCTCACTTGCACTTTTACCATTTTATTCCTCTTTAACTGGCGCTGTCTCCTTCAATCTTTCCCTAGCAGCGCTGCCATTGTCATCTATGTTCAACTGCCACCTCTCTCTCACACTGCCCGCATCTCGTGGTCGTGCGGTAGCGTTCTCGCTTCCCACGCCCGGGTTCCCGGGTTCGATTCCCGGCGGGGTCAGGGATTTTCTCTGCCTCGTGATGGCTGGGTGTTGTGTGATGTCCTTAGGTTAGTTAGGTTTAAGTAGTTCTAAGTTCTAGGGGACTGATGACCATAGATGTTAAGTCCCATAGTGCTCAGAGCCATTTGAACCATTTTCTCTCACACTGCCATTATCTCCTTCGCTCTTTCTAGACCACAACCACAGTCTTATATCTTCCAGTATATATTACTTTTCCGTCACTTTCATAGTGCCACTGTCTCATTCTCTCTCAGCATAAAAAAGCCCAGATATGTTCGCATGCCAAAATTTTTGGGGGAATTTTTAAAGGTGCTGAGGAAGGTAGGGTGCAACTGACACACCACTTTTCAGTTAGAGTCTTTTAAACAAGAGCATATTCGCTTTTTTGTGCTCTGATAATAGCATTTTCCGCTGGTTCCCTTCTTTTCCGTACTACAGTAGGGCATGTCACTCATATGAAAAGAATTTTATGGGTCAGTAAAATTTTGATAGTTTAGTAATGTGACATAACACAAAACTAAGTTTACACCTCAGACCGAATTTTACGTGCACAAAAACGTCGATGTGCTTCATTGCTACAACATGGGGTTCCTAGAAACCTTCTGATGATAACGGAGACACTTTACAGTATATTTCTCAGTGATGCCTCACTGTATAAATTACGTTTGCACCTTACACAGATGTTACGTGCGTATTTTGCGTGTAAAAGTAGGGTAAATTGAAACCACTGTATCTCGGAAACGGATAAACGTATTAAGAAAATTTTGAAGGTTGGGATCTTACGAATATATCGTAAAAATTACAGCCTTTTTTGTGCATAGGCGTCTTGGAATTCGCGGCTCGGTTTTGGTACAAAAGAACCAAGTGCTTGAGGTGTTTCTCGATAATGGATGAAAACGGGAAGATGTTACACCCAGACAAATGTCTAGAGAGTACAACATTTAACTTTCAGCAATATTCTGCAGTTAGTTATTTAGATATCCTCTACTGACGGTGAAAAAGGTTATGAAAAACGCTTTTTCCGAGTTTTCTTGGACCCGCTCTCGAACTAAATGGTTCCGCCATAAGACCTTTTTAAGGCGCACCGCAGACCACATCTAATGAAAAAGGAACCAACCGATTTGCTCCATTTGCCTAAGCTGAAGGAAGTGCGTAATATTAAAAAAATTAACCCTGTACTGTAGAATATGTACAGTAAGCCGATCCTTCTGTAGGGTACAAAAATGGTCCCTTGCCCAAGGGCTAAATAAAACATTTAATCTTACCTTTCTATCACCAACAGAACCCGAGGTAGGAGCTTTGGGAATATTCCGTTTTTATGCGCGGCGTTTTGGAACACTTTGGTAACGCATGCGTAACGGTTTTGAGGTGAGGATTTTGCAAAGCTATAACAGACAATGTAGGAAATTTTCTGACGTATGTAAGCTGCTGAACTACGGCATTCACTTTAAAAATCAGAACTGTATAATTTTTTCTGTGGCACTGGAAAGAGGCGTGGAACAGGACATAACATATATGGAACTTGAGCAAATTGTAATCAGATTAACAGCACCACAAACCAATGTCCCGGTATCAGGAGAGGAGGCCACACAAAGGTCTGCCCTTCTGTATCAAACGGAAGCGAATAATTAACTCACGTGACGCAGGTATCGTTCGTGTGTCTGTAATATCAAGTAATAGTACTCAAAATGTTGACCTTGAACAGTGACACATGCTATAAGGTGGTTCTATACTACAGTACTGCACTTCATCTAGACTTGACGCAGTACGGACCCTTGCTATACATAACACGCCTTCAGGATACGTCTGTTTCCTTGTAGACCTGTCGCTTTAATTTTTTTCGCAGATTAAAGTCCGAAGGTGTTAAATCTCGTTAAGATACAGGCCACTCGGTGTTTCCCGAACGACCGGTCCAACAATCTCCAAATATTATTTTAAAAAAAGCCTGTACGCGGAATGGGCGCTACATACTCAGGCTGATACCATATGATGTCTTACGTTGTGTGGTCCAGTGGGATGTCTTTTCGTAACTGCGACAGGATATCTGGTAGGAATGGCAGGTACTTTGGCTGTTTTGAGTTCCGTAAATACACTCCTGGAAATTGAAATAAGAACACCGTGAATTCATTGTCCCAGGAAGGGGAAACTTTATTGACATATTCCTGGGGTCAGATACATCACATGATCACACTGACAGAACCACAGGCACATAGACACAGGCAACAGAGCATGCACAATGTCGGAACTAGTACAGTGTATATCCACCTTTCGCAGGAATGCAGGCTGCTATTCTCCCATGGAGACGATCGTAGAGATGCTGGATGTAGTCCTGTGGAACGGCTTGCCATGCCATTTCCACCTGGCGCCTCAGTTGGACCAGCGTTCGTGCTGGACGTGCAGACCGCTTGAGACGACGCTTCATCCAGTCCCAAACATGCTCAATGGGGGACAGATCCGGAGATCTTGCTGGCCAGGGTAGTTGACTTACACCTTCTAGAGCACGTTGGGTGGCACGGGATACATGCGGACGTGCATTGTCCTGTTGGAACAGCAAGTTCCCTTGCCAGTCTAGGAATGGTAGAACGATGGGTTCGATGACGGCTTGGATGTACCGTGCACTATTCAGTGTCCCCTCGACGATCACCAGTGGTGTACGGCCAGTGTAGGAGATCGCTCCCCACACCATGATGCCGGGTGTTGGCCCTGTGTGCCTCGGTCGTATGCAGTCCTGATTGTGGCGCTCACCTGCACGGCGCCAAACACGCATACGACCATCATTGGCACCAAGGCAGAAGCGACTCTCATCGCTGAAGACGACACGACTCCATTCGTCCCTCCATTCACGCCTGTCGCGACACCACTGGAGGCGGGCTGCACGATGTTGGGGCGTGAGCGGAAGACGGCCTAATGGTGTGCGGGACCGTAGCCCAGCTTCATGGAGACGGTTGCGAATGGTCCTCGCCGATACCCCAGGAGCAACAGTGTCCCTAATTTGCTGGGAAGTGGCGGTCCGGACCCCTACGGCACTGCGTAGGATCCTACGGTCTTGGCGTGCATCCGTGCGTCGCTGCGGTCCAGTCCCAGGTCGACGGGCACGTGCACCTTCCGCCGACCACTGGCGACAACATCGATGTACTGTGGATACCTCAAGCCCCACGTGTTGAGCAATTCGGCGGTACGTCCACCCGGCCTCCCGCATGCCCACTATACGCCCTCGCTCAAAGTCCGTCAACTGCACGTACGGTCCACGCTGTCGCGGCATGCTACCAGTGTTAAAGACTGCGATGGAGCTCCGTATGCCACGGCAAACTGGCTGACACTGACGGCGGCGGTGCACAAATGCTGCGCAGCTAGCGCCATTCGACGGCCAACACCGCGGTTCCTGGTGTGTCCGCTGTGCCGTGCGTGTGATCATTGCTTGTACAGCCCTCTCGCAGTGTCCGGAGCAAGTATGGTGGGTCTGACACACCGGCGTCAATGTGTTCTTTTTTCCATTTCCAGGCGTGTAAAACAGGGCGTCATGGATTCAGTTGTTGAAACGGTTGCACCACAATCTGACAGACCAAGGTCGTCGTTTACCCACGTCTCAACCTGTGTGAATTTTCAGCTGACGAATAGTTCATATTGCGAAGACTGACCTATCAATGGTTTGTAAACGATTCTTCATCCGGAAACAATATCTTTCATAAAAACGGTGCAACAGTTTGCAATTTTCTTAGGCACAGTAACAACTTTAGAAAATCATTGTCCTGAAGCTGTTGATGGAGCGAAATGTGAAAAGGATCTAATGCGTTAGAATATAGTATTGTAGTACACTCTTTTGTCCTTTCCCTCTCACATATTCAAACTGCCTCTTAGTGACAGTCGATTTTATGGTAACGCTACTAAAATATTTGCATTTCTCTCATCAACTGTTTTTGCTTTTCATTGGCGTATTTTACTCGTCACACTTCCAGTTTCATGAACTATTTTATAACGTTTTCAAAGACAGGTTATGGTGACTTGGTACGCCTGGGATACATTCCAGCATATAACCGCACCATTGCTTTAAAAGTCTGGCGGAATTCTCCCTGGAGTTAAACCTTATAAAGTTTCCCAACTGTCGTATACATTGCAAAAGTCTGAAGAGCATTATGAGTAGGTTCTGTGGTAGCCACAATAAGAAAAGCCGAACTGCTGACCTTCGAGCGCACAAGTAAACACACTAATCACACCTGAGTTACGTGTTTACTTACATTTGATACATCAGAGCAGCCGGTAATGGAATCTTTCCTCTAGACGGTGGGATGCGTCTACATCTGCATCTACGTAGATACTCCTCAAGACACCGTACTGTGCATGGTGGAAGGTACCTGGTACCACTACTAGTCATTTCCTTTCCTGTTTAAATCGAACCACTGTCTATATACTTCGGTATGAGCCCTAATTTCTCGAATCTTACTTTCATGGTCCTTACGCGCAATGTAAGCAGTGACAGTAGATTCGTTCGGCAGTCTGCTTCAGATGCCGGTTCTCTAAATTTTCTCAACAGCGTTTCTCGAAAAGAACTTCGCCTACCCTCCAAGGACTCCCACTTAAGCTGCCAAATTATCTCCGTAACACATACGTGTTATTCGAACCTACCGGTAACGAATCTAGCAGCCCGCCTCTGAATTGCTTCGATGTCTTCCTTTAATACGACCTGGTGCGGATCCCAAATACTAGAGCAGTACCCAAAAATAGGTCCCACCAGCGTCATATATGCGGTTTCCTTATAGGTGAACCACCCTTTCCTAAAATCCTTCCAGTAAACAGCAGTCGATCACTCGCCTTTCCTACCATAGTTCTCACATGCTTGTTCCGTTTCATATCGCTTTGCAACGTTACGCCCAGATGCTTAAACGAATTGACTGTGTCAAGCAGGACACTAGTAATACTATAATCGAACATTACAGATGTGTTCTTCCTTCTCATCCGCATTCATTTTGTGGTGTCCTTAGGTTAGTTAGGTTTAAGTAGTTCTAAGTTCTAGAGGGCTGATGACTTCAGAAGGTAAGTCCCATAGTGCTCAGAGCCATTTTTTTCGCATTCATTTACATTTTTCCACATTGAGAGCTAGCTGCAATTCATCACACCAACTAGAAATCGTCCTGTATCTTCCTACAGCCGCTCAACTTCGACACATTACCGTATACCACAACATCATCAGGAGCCCGCATCTCGTGGTCGTGCGGTAGCGTTCTTGCTTCCCACGCCCGGGTTCCCGGGTTCGACTCCCGGCGGGGTCAGGGATTTTCTCTGCCTCGTGATGGCTGGGTGTTGTGTGATGTCCTTAGGTTAGTTAGGTTTAAGTAGTTCTAAGTTCTAGGGGACTGATGACCATAGATGTTAAGTCCCATAGTGCTCAGAGCCATTTTAACCATCAGGAAACAATGGCAGATTGCTACCCATCCTGTCCGCGAAATCGATTACGTATAAAGAGAACAACAGCATATTACACTTCCCCGGGACACTCTTGACGATATCCTTGTCTCTGATGAACATTCGCCGTCGAGGACAACATATTGGGTTCTCTTACTTAAGAAGCCTTCGAGTTACTCACATATCTGTGAACTTATTAAATATGCTCGATCCTCGTTAACCGTCTGCAAAGAGACACCGTGTCAAATGCTTTCAGGAAATCTAGAAATATGGAATTTTCCAGTTGCCAGTTCGCAGTATATTATGTGAGCAATGGGGAAGTTCAGTTTCGCACGAGCAATGTTTTCTGAAACCATGCTAATTCGTGGACATAAGCTTCTCAGTCTCAAGAAAGTTTATTTTATTCGAACTGAGAATATGTTGAAGGATTCTGCAGCAAACTGAAGTTAGGGATATTAGTCTGTAATTTTACAGGTCCGTTCTTTTGGCGTTCTTATATACTGGAGGCATGGAGAGCTGCATCAAACCAGTCTCAGGACTGAAGACCACAACAACAACAACAATATACTGGAGTCACCGGCACTTTTTTCCAGGCGCTTGAGACTTTTTGCTGGGCGAAAGATTCACGATAAATGCAAGATAGATAAGGAGCCAGTGCAATAGAGCACTCCTTGTAAAACCGAATTTGGATTCCATGGCCGGGCGGGGTGGCCGAGCGGTTGTAGGCGCTACAGTCTGGAAACGCGCGACCGCTACGGTCGCAGGTTGGAATCCTGCCTCGGGCATGGATGTGTGTGATGTCCTTAGGTTAGTTAGGTTTAAGTAGTTCTAAGTTCTAGGGGACTGATGAACTCAGAAGTTAAGTCCCATAGTGCTCAGAGCCATTTTTTTTGGGATTCCCATCGGACCTGGTGATTTGTTTGCTTTCAAATATTTCAGCTGTTTCCCTACGCGAGGGACGATTATTACTACGTCGTCCAGACGGGAGTCCGTCCGATGGGTAAAAGACGGTACGTTTGGACGATTCTCCTGTGTGAACAATTCCTTGAACGTGAAATTTAGAACTTCGTCTTTCTTTTTGTTATGTTCATCTGCCGCAGCAGACGGGTAAACAAGGGACTGAATGGAAGCCTTCCACCCGCTTAGCGATTTTACATATGACCAGAGTTTTCTCTAGTTCTCTGCCATATATTTTACTAAGGTGTGACGGTGGTAGTTGTTGCCTGCTTCGAGTACAGATTTTTTCACAGACGCACGAATCTCTACTAGCTTTCGATTGTCGTCATTTGTTAATTCTCTTTTGAACCGAGGGTGCAAAAGCCTCTGATTCCTCAGCATCTTTAGAATTTCATTATTAAACCATGGCGGGCCTTTTACATCCTTTATCCACTTACTAGGCACATAACTCCCCAATCCACGATTTACAGTTTGCTTAAACTTTGTCCATAATTCCTCTACGTTCATCTTACTGGATCTAAGTGATGTCAATTCACTGTCTAAATTAGATGCCAACAACTGCTTATCTGCTCTTTCTAGCGGAAACACTCTCCTAGCGTTCTTGAGCGATTTATTAAGTTTCGTAACTGCAGTTGCTATAATGTCATCATGATCGCTAACTCCCGTTTCTATAGTAACATTCGCGATAAGACCCGGCCTAATTGTTGCTATAAAGTATAAGATATCTAAACTGCGTGTGGGCTGCCGAGCTATCTGCATCAAGACAGTTTTCAGAAAACATGTTCAAAAGTATTTCGGATGACGTGCTGTCTGTACCCCCTCAGAAGATTACATAGACATCCGAATCTATGCTTGCTAGGTTAAAATCACCTCCACCTAGTGCTGCATGAACTGAGATTTCCGCGCTACTGCCGGTAGACTTTCTTTGAATGAGTCTAGAGCTGTCACACCAGAATCGGATGGTCAGTAAAAACATCCGACAATTAACTTGGTTCCACCAAGACCTGTTATACGTGACTAAATAACTTTGTTGTCGCACTCCACTTTGACCTCAACAGAGACAATATTTTTACCAGCTACAATGAACACTCCCCTTCTTATGGCCTCTAATCTGTCTTTCCGATATATGTTCCAGGACTCGCTGAATGTTTGAAAGCTTTGTACTTTGTTTCAATCAGCTCTCGCTCACAGGAATAATTTGAGCGCGAGAAGTTTCCTAGAGGACAATAAATTCGGGAACTTTGTTACGTTTACTTTGGCAGTTTACTGACAAAATTTTGACTTTGAACGCCGTCTGATTTCCCTTGCTGAGTACCGACTGTCGAGTGTTCATGACAGGGCCTCAAATTACCCTCCAGCATAAAAAACCCTGATGTGAACTCCACAAGTACTCTTCTGCCCGAGTAGCTGCTTCCTTTACGTAGGCACCCAAGTGTGTTCTACAGCCAAGACTGTCACAGAGTCGACGAAGCCTTTAGTTGAGACCCTCCACTCGTCTCCAGACCAAAGGATCTCAGTTAACTCTGGGAAAAATGCAGCGAATGGGGAGTTCTGCTTGCATGCCGCTTGCGAGGCCAGCAGTATTCATCACCTCCGCCAACTACCAGTATGAACTGAGAATGGCCTCGCCGGCCGAAGTGGCCGTGCGGTTAAAGGCGCTGCAGTCTGGAACCGCAAGACCGCTACGGTCGCAGGTTCGAATCCTGCCTCGGGCATGGATGTTTGTGATGTCCTTAGGTTAGTTAGGTTTAACTAGTTCTAAGTTCTAGGGGACTAATGACCTCAGCAGTTGAGTCCCATAGTGCTCAGAGCCATTTGAACCATTTTTTTTTTTTTTTTTTTTTTTTTTTTTGAGAATGGCTTCAGAATGAGTTTGCGAGGGCAGGCCGCCAGTCGCCACATTGCCCCTCCGCCTCGACCGATGCAAACAAGTTACCACGCGGCATTCACCCTGCTGTGAGGACGGATCCACCGCGTCCGGTACACTAGGAAGTGACTCGGAAGCAGAGCCCGTGGTCAAAACAAGCGTCACCTGAGGTGTCCCATGCGACGCGCCAGTATTTCCGCCGCCGCTACAACCCAAGGCAGCAGCCTGAAGGTGACTGACCGCAGCCAAAAGGGCATTCAGCTGTTCGCGGACTGCGGCCAGCTCCTCCTAGATATACACACATCGTAATAATCCTAGCAAGACTAACTGAAGAAGTAAACTATGAAATCAAACAGTATCCTAGATATGCAACTTGTTATCCTCCTGATAGGTCACCAATGGACGCTGATGTGTTAATGAGCTATGTTATGTTATGTTATGTTTACCTGGGACCTAGAAACGACGGAGAGGCTCCGTTTCTGTCGCAGCCACAGTGGTCCGCAACCCCACGACGACTACCGCAGTCCACTTCACCCCTCCGCCGCCCCACACCGAACCCAGGGTTGTCCGCAGCTCGTGCTCGTGCGGTAGCGTTCTCGCTTCCCACGCCCGGGTTCCCGGGTTCGATTCCCGGGGGGTCAGGCATTTTCTCTGCCTCGTGATGACTGGGTGTTGTGTGCTGTCCTTAGGTTAGTTAGGTTTAAGTAGGTCTAAGTTCTAGGGGACTGATGACCATAGATGTTAAGTCCCATAGTGCTCAGAGCCATTTGAACCATTTTTTGAACCCAGGGTTATGGTGCGGTTCGGCCCCCGGTGGACCCCCCAAGGAACGTCTCACACCAGACGAGTGTAACCCGTATGTTTGCGTGGTAGAGTAATGGTGTTGTACGCGTTCGTGAAGAACCTGTTTGCAATGAACTATGTAATTGGCTGTTCGTTGAGCAATTATTGCGCTACAGACTGAATGAATCCACCCTTACAAAAACGCGAGACTGAACCTCTTAAACAGGAGAAACACAAACGAAATTTAATAAATATACTACGAGGAAAACACAGGGAAAGACAAACACTTAACTTGCCGCTCTGTATGTGTATACCAGCCGAGAGCTGTGGCTTGGAATAGTGGGTTGTGGCGATGTTATATTGTTACTATTTCATGAAGTTCGACAGGTGTTACGCTGATGAAGTCGTCTTCGAAAGCTATTTCCAATTCCACAGAGAAATAGTTCAGCAGCTACGAGCTCTAAAAATCAATTGCGTACATCAGAAAATCCGCCACGTTGTCCTCTGTACCTTAGCGACAACAGCAGCTCAATGTATTTTTTCGTTTTGGATGTATTTGGGGTGGCCTGTATTATCTGCTTCGCCCTGGGTAATCAAACGCGTCAATCTCCAGCCCATAAACCCAACTGCATTTTTTCGAGATGAATCGACTTACAAATTGGGTAGCGAATAACGATCGGACTGTTAAGGCAGTAGGTAGTGAGAGATCGAGCGTGATTGGGAAATGAAGGAAATAATTGGTGTTTTATAATGTTGAGAGAATAGGTGATACCCTGCTAAAGACTGTACTGTGAGAGGTCGGGAATACAGACGACTGGGACAGAAAAAGTTACATAATTGAAGCGAGCGTGCCAACAGAAGCAGGTATATGCGGCATCTGGCCATACAAGACACCGGTGTTTTAAGTATGATAAATAATGCCCATATCTGTCACACTTCTCGTTTCGTGGCTGGCCGCATCAAAGTGGTCAGAAGACTCATCAATCAAAAAAACAAACTTATTTGTTGTTATTAAAATTTCGACAATTTGTCATTTTTAAACATACATATCGAATGTTGTGGCACAAATTAGCAATATTGCAAGTGAACATAATCTGCCGAATCCTATGGCTGGAGAAACAGGTATCGCAGAGGAATCGAATCCATCATTTATATTGCTTCGTTTAGCCGTTGCATTACTGATTGATCAGTTGGAAGGCCGAAAACATTTGCTTGTAATTGACAAATCGCCGAAAACACAATTGCTGCTTCTAAATACTAGTTTATTGACAGTCATAAGCGGTATCGATCATGTTCAGAAATTTCGGGCAGGAAGGGCTCCCCTGCTTCATCACGCAACACAACATTTTGAAACTCGATAAATCATCTCCGATGTCCACGCAACACACGCTGTGCGACGCTACCTCTGCCTGTGTCTGGGATTTTCAAACATCCCATGTGATCTGGCTTTTATATCGCCGTTTAAACTAAAACGTAGACACACTAACTGTTTACGGCTGTTCCTTGTCAATGGAGGTTGGCTGTATCCATTACTCTCAGTTCAATGAATACTACAACTACACCCCATTTCCTGAAAGGACACCAAAAATTAATGTTAGGTTGGTAGTAGAGCAAGCTTCTACTACTGCTAACACCACCACCACAACTACAACAGACTGTACCCGAGAGAAACTGTTTGTGATAAAAAAACTGAAGGTTTATTTAAACAATTCTCATAAACACTAAGTTGTAAGAGCCTGGGTATTAATTTGGCAAAGTCCAGCACCAATTAAGGTTAAGAAAAACAGAAGGTATTTAAGCATCTAGAATGACTCGCGAGCCCTCATATGGTGTCGACAATATCGTAAAAAATTTGGCGCCCTGAGCTCAGATGCTCAAAGTAAATTACTGTTTATTTATCGGAGAATAGACATATCAACTATTTGTTGTACCACAAAATAAGCCCCACCTGTGGATAAAACAAATAATTAAAAGTTCGAACTCATAAACCAGCCTCAAATAAATCTATATCGAGATCGTTCGTCAAGTCACAAATGAAAAAAGTCCAGAGTGTAGATAACACATGAAAAACTGAAACACACGACTAGAATTCACAAATGGTAATATTACTAGGTCTCGAACGATATTCGAAAAATCGCCAGTATCTGAGAAACCCCCAAATAAAATCAGAGTTTAGACTATGACTCAACAGGCCGCGCGGAGTGGCCGCGTGGTTTGAGGCGCCATTGAGCGGTCCCTCCCGCCGGAGGTTGGAGTCCTCCCTCGGGCATGGGTGTGTGTGTTGTTCTTAGCGTAAGTTAGTTTAAGTAGTGTGTAAGTCCAGGGATCGATGACCTCAGCAGTTTGGTCCTTTAGGAATTCACACATACATGTGACTCAACAGCAAAATTTTTGTAAGCGATGAGAGTACACGGGCCAATAGCTCTAAGTTCAAACGGAGACAAGTGAGAAGCTGTGGGTATGATGCTTTCTTCACACAGAGGGACGGAGAATACTTTTCGTCGTTGCAAGTGTGATCTCTGGCTGTCCCACGTCACAAGCTCCGACCGTTGTCTACCCTAGTAAACAGTAACTCTGGAGTTAGCGCCACAGTGAGCCAGAGTTTCTGCATCTGACTCTCTCTGTAAAAATTTATATGGTCGCAAAACAATCGCTGTCGCTTGTTACTGCAATATTTGACATGTTTTGTCGGCCGCTGTGGCCGAGCGGTTCTAGGCGCTTCAGTCCGGAACCGCGCTGCTGCTACGGTCGCAGGTTCGAATCCTGCTTCGGTCATTGATGTGTGTGATGCCCTTATGTTAGTTAGGTTTAGGTAGTTCTAAGTCTAGGGGACTGTTGACCTCAGATGTTAAGTTCAAAAATTGTTCAAATGGCTCTGAGCACTATGGGACTTAACAGCTGAGGTCATCAGTCCCCTAGAACTTAGAACTACTTAAACCTAACCAACCTAAGGACATCACACACATCCATGCCCGAGGCAGAATTCTAACCTGCGACCGTAGCGGTCGCGCGGTTCCAGACTGAAGCGCCTAGAACCGCTTGGCCACATCGGCCGGTTCAGATGTTAAGTCCCATAATGCTTGGAGCCATTTGTAGGAAGCAATGTCGATGTTCTAACTCAACGCAAAGGTGTTACATTGGGTTCACATCGGGACTCTGACAGGCTAGTCCATTTCAGGGATATTATTATCCACAAACTATTCCATCACTGATGCTGTTCCTATCTTCCTCTACTGCATGCAGTACACAATGATTTAAAATCTATTCATATCCTTCCGCATTTAGCCTTTCGTTAAGAGCAGTAGGGGGAGCAAACCGTAGCCATTAATCCTCCCCCCCCCCCCTTATCGCAACATAACCCCATACCTCCGTCCTTCACTGTTGGCACTAAACATGTAGCAGATAATATTCTCCAGGTTTTCACGAAACCCAAACCCTTCCATGGTATTTCCATAGATTACAGCGTGATTCATCTTCAAATCACTGGTTCCCAGTCTTCCAGAGTCCAGCTGCGTCCCTGTGTACATAGCCTCATGCTTGGCTTGACACTGGCTACTGAAATGTGTGGCTTATCGGGAGCTGCTATACCATTACACCACATTCTTTTTAACTCTCCACGTACAACCATTGTGCTAGCTGGAGTACTGGTGGAACTTTGGAACTCACGAGTGATTCCTTCTGCTGATTTCGTGTAGTTTCTTACAGCCATCCTCCACAATGTTCGACAGTCCTTATCCGCCAGTAAATGAGTGGTACTGCCTGGTCTTGGTTTAACTGTGCTTCTTTCTTTGCGGCTCCACTTCACAATCACATCGCCACAGTCGACTTGAGCGGGTTTAGAAGGGTTGGAATGTGTCTGATGGACTGGTTACCCAGGTGACATCCAGTGACTAGTCCACGTTGGAAATCACTGAGCTCTCCAGACTTAGTCATTCTGCTGTTACTGCATCACTACTGCTTTTGATCAGATAGCGTACTTCGCTGCAGCTGCAAATGTTAAATACATCATGAAAAAGGCAATAATAATGATTATTATTATTGTGAACACATACGGTCAATTATAACCTGGGATTCAGTCAAAACGAAAAGACCGACATCTTAGTTAACAAGTTGTTAATGTAGTTTTTAGTTAAATTTACTTAGTATGTGGCGGTATCACAGTAGTTACCGAATTAACTGGGAATGTTATTTCGCTGAAAATAACTGCCAAATATAATGATAGAATAACAGTTATTATAAACAATGAAATTAGATGAATAAATTGCACGGAAATGAAAGAAATGACTGCTGGGCATGAAATTCATGAAGCTGTATTGGCATGAAATGATATCAGTGGGAACCATCTGAATGTTCTCACTCTGCAAAATAATGAAAATGCCCCTTCCTCCAGTGCTGCTACCACGTTCCCTGTTGGAGGTCTTCCGGCAGTGGTGTTCGTGAAGCATAGGTGGAAACAACAGCGACAATGAAATTTTCATTCAAACCTAGAAACGTGCTCAGACAGGCCAAGCGTTAAGGTGTCTGCTCGCGATTAGCAGAATATTCTGGTTCGATTCCCAGTTTGGCACAAATTTTCAGTTTTCACTGTAGGTTAAAAGGATAAAAAATTATAGTCTGCTTCAATTCCCAGTTAGCAGACTTGAGTCCACACCAACAACATGTAAAACATCCTTTATACGGTGTAATGCGAATGCCAAGGACCTGCACGACTTGGATGATGGTAGGTCCCATGCACCAGGCATCTACGAACGTGCCGCAATGAAAGTAATTGAATTCGCGCAAATACCCTACCTGCATTCTATTATCACTCCATATGTCACTGCGGAGTATGGTGACAAGCCTGCCGTGTGATACACCGCGCTATTCCTTTCGAGGTGGCGAGAGAAGTGCTTTCGTTCCAACACGACAGTTATCTTGCACTCATGTGATCAAAAGGACGTACAATAGACACAAGAAATAAAAACATATGTATGTGAAACAGTTCTTAAATATTTGATATCTGTCAACATTTTAACTCCTATGATACTTTTCCTAGATTAGCGAGATACAGGACATGCTGCCACTGTGCGTTTAAACGTTCCTTTGTGCCATTGCGTGAGCATTCCGTTTAACGCATCTGACATTCAGGCTGATGCGTAATGACGGTGGTAGCAGGCGGTTGTCGAAGCCCCGGCAAACAGGCGGTATGTCGACACCTGCTTTGCTTCTGGCGGGACCACAAGCGAACCAGGTCATTCCGGTAATCGCGGTACGCCGCGGGGAGCCTTTGAAGCCACATTCCTGCTCTGTGCGGTCGTTATGCACCGCACTGGTGGCCGCTACTGTGGAGCCACGCGCCAGCATTCAAAGTCAATGATTGTGACCTCGACAGAATGGGTTTTTTCTCTGACGTGCGGAACACAGTTCAGTGGAATTCTGCCTACACCAAACCTGTACAGAGTCTAGCGTAACCGCCGAGCTGAGTATTTGGCAGCTACAGACTGCAGATTGATAACCATGTTTCATTGTGTACTACACAGGCGCTATTGAGAATCAGCAAAAGAATGTGCTCTGCCGAAACTAAGACAAATTAGAGAATGAGTAGTTCAATGAGTCAGCGAATAAAATCCGTGCATTGAGCTATGGTGTTAAAAAAAATTCTGCTTCTTGTGTTCTGTCCGCCTCCAGTAGCAGAGTGATAGCCGGCACGATAGCTCAGCGTGTTCGGTCAGAGGGTTAGCTGCCCTCTATAATAAAAAAAAAACTGAGTTAATCGATCAATAACGAACTTAAACGGATGTCTTACGACGTCCGCCCCAAACAGATGTAACGAACAAAAGCGAACAAAATGAGATTAAAAAAAAAAGTGGTCAGCGCGACATAATGTCAATCCTAAGGGCCCGGGTTCGATTCCCGGCTGGGTCGGAGATTGTCTCCGCTTAGGGACTGGGTGTTGTGTTGTCCTAATTATCATCATTTCATTCCCATCGACGCGCAAGTCACCGAAGTGGCGTGAAATCGAAAGACTTGCACCCGGAGAACGCTCTACCCGACGGGAGGCCCTAGTCACACGACATTTATTTATTTATCTCGTGTTCTCAGTCACCTAGCTTTTTGCTTGCCCGTTCTCCCCATTTGATTGGACAGAGTCTTGTTTCATTTCGGCTGACACTGGTAGCTATTACCAGTGCTTCCTTCTATGAACCTTTTTCATCCCTGATTCTTGTATTTCTTCCCTCTATCGTCCCCTGCTATCGATAAATGAAAATTCCTTTAGAAACGTAATTCTACCTATTGTGGAAAGTCTCACCGGGCGCTTTTGCCAATCCACAGCTCTGAGGGTAAATACGACGTGGACTTTAAGCATCTGCTGAGTGGTGACGTTAGATAACTATCTTAATACTTCTGTGCATCTCCCGACAGCTGACATAATGGTGCCACGATTCTTGTAGGCAAGTAGTTTACAGATCACATCTGCTCAAAGGCTATATTTTGTTGCCGTCGCCTGCGTAACCGATATGTCTGGACGGAAGTGAGTGTCTCTGCATCAAGCCCACAAGGCAGTGACAATGTACTGCAGCAGTGCCAGTCACGTTTGTTAAAGAAGTCAGTTCACTTGACCGCTATCACTTTCAAACACTTTTCGACCAATGTGAAGCAGTACAAGTGTTTTAATAAACACTTAGGTACTTGTTGGCCAGCATTTAGTATGAAAGTACGCAAGGGATATTCGAAAAGTAAGGTCCGATTGGTCGCGAAATGGAAACCACTATGAAAATATGTTATTTGTACCAGATAGCAAGACCTTCCAGCTACTTTTCTACATAATCGCCGCTCCGACTTAGACACATGCCGTAGTGTTGTACCTACTTTCCAATACCCTCTTCATAGAAGGCAGCCGCCGATGGTTTCCTTCAATTGTCTACGCTGGTCTACAGCTCTTTGTCTGTGTCGAAATGCTGTCTTCGTAGCCAGCGGTTTATGAGAGATGAATGTGTCCAGAGATGAAACTAAGGGGGGGGGGGGGGGGGGGGACAATTACGGGCTGTATTGCGGGTGATCGAACATTTACCATAAAAAACCCAGAGAACTGTCATGAAGGACAGAAATGACAGTTATGTTACGTGCGATGCATGACATCACGCGAAATCGCTCACCAAGCCCCCATACTTGGGAGGAGACACCATTTTCTAGGCATTTTACGTCCTCACTGTGCCCTCAGAACCGAAAAGAGTGACGTGACGCGATCGAGGGATGAACTAGAGACACAACCCTATATATATGAGCAAAGTTTGATCGGATTTTCGCTGTGGTTTCTATTTCGTGTCCAATCGAACCTTACTTTCCAAAAAGCCCTAGTATAATTTAATAAGTATCCACTATCACTATTTCTCAATTACATACTGTTTCAGGACGTAATGCAACAATGGTATTTAGTGTTACATATTACTGCGCGTTTTTCCGCGTTGTAGTGAAATACACCGCCCGGTAATAGTTTTATAGGATCAGTAGTTGTAAACAGTCATTACCGCTACAGCAAGACCCTAACAGGCTTGCAAGTAGTCCTGGAGCATATTGGGGAAACTCACCAACAAGTCGAGTAGATGGAAGGTTTCAGGTTTTCTTCCCATAGGCATTCAGACTCTAAAATCCATTACCTGCCGTGATTCTAAGGATTGTGCAGGCGTTTCAGTTAGGTGATGTAAATAATTAGCGTTGTGAGGAAACGCTGCAGGCAGCACAACTCACAGCAGTGAACCGTAATGGACCTCATGATCTTTCTCATAATGTTTAGCAGGTTTATCAAAAAAAAAGAAAAAAGGTTCAAATGGCTCTGAGCACTATGGGACTTAACAGCTGAGGTCATCAGTACCCTATAACTTAGAACTACTTAAACCTAACTAACCTAATAACATCACACACATCCATGCCCGACGCAGGATTCGAACCTGCGACCGTAGCGGTCTCGCGGTTCCAGACTGTAGCGCCTAGAACCGCACGGCCACTCCGGCCGGCCTTAGCAGGTTTATCAGAGTGAATAATACGAGGATGTGTTGAATAATAATGCCTCCGAAATTTGTATGAAAACTCTTAAAGCTTTTTATATAAAACAAATACTATTAACATCTTTGTTCTTCATGTCTACGTATTTATTTCCCAACATAGTGACCCTGGCGACGCACACTTTTCTACCAACGAGAAACCGGTTTATTGAAACTGTCACTGGTAAATATTTGACTTTGTTGGAGGAGGCACAGCCTCACCTCTGATTGCACCGTCCCACCACTATCGAAGTGAAGTCCTTGAATTTGTTCTTTAAGTTTTGGAAATAGATGAAAATCAGATGGTGCCAAGTCGAGACTGTATGGAGGACGATCGATAACAGTGAACCCAAAGCATCGGACTGTGCAGATGTCGCAGCGTTCGTGTGTGGTCTGGCATTGTCATGATGAAGGGGAAGGTGCTCCATGTGTGGATGAACTCTCCGAATTCGAAACTCGATTACAGCACGCTGTTTCTCGCGCACCGGCATAGTTACGTTACGAACCGCCATGTTACACGTTACAATTCGGAGCACTCTAGCGGCAGAGGAGTGCAAATTTGTAGATATAAAGAATAAAGATGTAGAATGTGGATAGTGCTTGTTTTATTTAAAAAGCTTTAAGAGTTTTCACATAAAAAATTCAGAGGTATTACTTCTTCGCAAGCCCTCGTGGAAGTTATCGAAATAAACAGTACTTCAGGATACATTGGCAGGTATCTAAGCGTTGTCTTTCTTCCGGATTATTTTAACGTATGCCTAGGCAATTTCATCTCGACTCCGGACACCTGCTCACTAACAATGGGACAGCGAAGTTGTTTGCTGAGATCGGAGAAGAAATCCCTGTAAATTAGAGAATTCATTACATCACATGGGAAGCCCGATACGTACCAAACGCATTACTTCATTACAAATTCGGCAGAAGAAGAACAAATATCAAATGGACCCTGATGCATAAGTTTTACTTATAAACATGAGCATTTTTAATGAATTAGCTACCTGCAATTTTTTTGATTTACCAACACATTGGTACTTTTCACAACCTGAGAATTCACCTAAAGGGACAGTACGAGATAAAATTATCTTACAGAGAGCAGCTAGAAAGTATTTTTTCCTTATATTCAGCAGGTGATTCACTACAGATATTATGATTAGACGCATTCATGGGTTTGGTCGGAATGAGGTTATTTACTGTTCAAGAGTCCTCGATTTTGATACGGCATTGACACCGATATTTTCTTTAAGCTGTACTAATGCTTATGACGCATATGTATCAGTAAAACAGAATTTAGTCCCACGGATTTATCGTGAACTCCCTTTCCACCATTCTGGAGACGGTATTAGTACTGTTATCAAAACCCAGCTGCTTGTTTCAATTTTGGTGTAATTTTTAAACAAACTGATCGCGAAGATTCACAAATTTATAAGGTCTCTCTCTATTCCTAGTACGGATGAACTTACTGCTAAGTTCAAAACCAGCATATTTTTTGAGGCAACAATTACTTACATTTTACTCTATATGAGAGTCTTGTTTTTTTTCTATTTTTTATTAATACCCCTTTGCTTGTATTGCTGCAATCGCTTACTGTTTGGTATGATTAGCGTGCTGGGAAACATTGCAGGTACGACAACTGTAGTACAGGGTGACTATAATTAAACTTTCAAACCGTTGTAGAAATAACACCAGTGGTCAGAATGACGTCAAATTGCAACTGAATATTATCGGATAAGGGGGAAAACGTATGGCAGAAGTAAAATAAACAGTTACAAAATGTAGCAATAGACGGTGCTGTAAGCATCATAATTTAATAGTAGTCGACTACAAATGACAAATGAATCGTACAACGATGCCTAAGGTGTACATTTGACGTTAAACAAACTGTACTACTCAGTGTGCGTGGGTGTACAGGTGTGATACCGTTAGTTATGTAAGCCCATCCACAACGGCAAGGTCATATCACATCGAATGGGAAAAGTCGGTTTTTAATTGCCCTGAGGCCAAAAACCGCATAAAAAGCATCATCAACATCGGTTTTTAATTACCCTGAGGCCAAAAACCGCACGAAAAGCATCACTCATATCGGTTTTTAATTGTCCTGAGGCCAAAAGCCGCATAAAAAGCAGCAATGACATCGGTTTTTAATTGTCCTGAGACCAAAAACCGCATAAAAAGCATCAATTGAAATCAGATCGGATTATTAATTTCCATGTGACTGGAGTAAAACATGTTAAATATGCTGTCCACCGTTTTCTGCAACAATTGGAAATAGAGAAACAGCATATTCCACAACTTATCGAAGTGTTTACGGGGTCACGTTCAGAATGTGTTGCGCAATGCCTGCCTTGTATGCACCAAAGTTTGCAATCGGAACACTGAACACAGCATCTTTCAGATAGCTCCACAGCCAGAAGTCACACGGATTAAAAGCACGTGATCTGGATGGCCAGGCTGTAGGGAAATGGCGGCTGATAATTCTAGCACTCCGAAATGGAGCTTCAGCAACTGCTTAACTGGATTGCAATGTGTGGAGGTAGGTGCGTCATCTTGCGTAAAAATGATTCCATCTACACATCCACGCTGTTGGGGAGTTGGAATGACGTGGTTGCGCAAAAGACACTCATAGCGCTTACCAATGACGGTACAGGTAACAGGACCGAAAGCACCTGTCTGTTCGAAAAAATATGGCCCTATGATAAATGATGCCGTAAACTCGCACTGCACGGTCATGAAGTGGTACTAGTTGATTTGCGTGTCGATTTTCCGTTGCCCATATTCGACAATTATGTGTATTGACATATTCTGTCAGATGAAACTGGGCTTTGTCTGTCCACGAAATTATGCACGGCCGATCGTTGTCCACTTCCATGCAAGCAAGAAATTCTAAAGCAAAGGTATCTCATGCTGGCAGGTCAACAGGAAGCAACTCGTGCACATAGGTAATTTTGAATGGATAACAGAGAAGGATGTTTCGTAGGATTTTAAGCACCGTGCTCACGGGTATGTCCAATGTTCGGGCAATTCTCCGTTCACTACATGTTTGCACACCACCACTCGTCTCCTGCATTGCTTTGGCCACTGCTTCCACTGACGTCGAATCAATTCGTTTTCTCCCTCTACCAGGTTGCACACCAAAAGAACCCGTCTTTTCGAATATCCGAATCATTTTCATCAGACCCACGGCAGTCATCGGACCAACGCCTTTTTTCAAACCCTTGAGTGTCCGGAACTTCTGCAGAGCGTCGTGTGCACAGTCATCATTCTTGTAATACAGCTTTACAAGCAGAGAGCTGCGTTGAGACAGTTATGGCGAACGCCACAGAAGCGAAAGAAGGAAAAACTGTGTATCCGGCGTGTATGTACCAATTTCAATGGATCGTGGGCATTGCAGATGTTTTCATTTACGTATTCTGACACATACAGCCCCATTTATTGATCAATTTTCACACTACTTTTTTATCTTCAGCCATACGTTTTCCCCCATCTCCGATAATATTCCGTTGCAATTTGACGTCATTATGACCAGTGGTGTTGTTTCTACAGCGTTTTGAAAGTTTAACTTTAATTATTATCTCTCTGTATGTGTTGAAAACACGTTTATTATTTAGGGAATATTGCAAATAAAAATGAATTTTTACTGGGGTCACGCCATGTCGAAAAATTTTTTTTGTCAATCGCCCTCACAATTTTAAAAGAACTTCCGTCTTCCCTCAGGAAGATAAACTACAATGACAGATTTATATCCAAAGTCCTCTAAGTCATGTACCACTTAACCTAAGTTTGCAAAGAAAGAGTACTTCATTTGATCCAAGGAATGTGATTAAGCATTCTCAGCTCTTAGGAGTTCTCTAAAACTGTTTCCGTGTACACTTGATAAGCCATTGGTAGTTATCGCTGTTTTTATACTGTAATGTACCGTCGCAATTCCTTTACTGATAGTACAGAACAACCACTAACATTCTCATCGGAAATATTCTCAGCGACACGTACTGCTCGAGAAGGATGTTGTTCCCTGTGTATCTTTTGGTTCAAGATTTTACCCCGTTAATCCCACAAATAAAGAACTGTTCTATTTCTCTTTGTCCAATAAAACGAATCAATCATTAAAACACTGCACATTGTAGTTGCGCGTATGTAATTTGTGTATAAGGATATGGTAGAATTTATGAGATCCATGTAACAGTGCCACAAAAATCTGTCAAATTACTTTTCCACAATTTGTGTTTTCCAGATGATATTTTCACATGAAATATCTATGGTTTAATAACCCCACATATAGTGGCTCTAGGTATCCCTATTGGAGTTTCGGATATTTCCAGGACTGATTAAATTAAACGTGCAGTGTGAAATTTTTTTCAGTTCTGAATCTGTAAGTTCCAACAAGAATACTGTACCACCACAATGATCACAGCCTGATGACTGATATATTATAATAAGGTGGGTAAAGAAAATGTAGTTGATTATAGGTTGGCAGACAACATGCGGCTCTGCAACTGAGGTTTATACGGCAGGAAGATCACTTTATGTAGTCCAATTTCCGTACAATCGCGTCTACGAGTTGAAATTGTTTGCCTTTGATCGACCAGAGACATTTAGTGACTTCTAGCTTATCTTTAATTGTTTTTATATTCATTTAAAACAACCTAGGACAAAACTCTACGTATTGAGTGAATGACACGGAGGTTAGCACAATGGATTCACATTCGGAAGAACGGCCTTTCAAATCCCCGCCAAGCCGTCCAGATTCACGTTCTCCATGTATTCTCTAAACTGCTCAAGGAAGATACTCAAACGTTTCATTTGAAAACACCCGGCTGATTTTCCGCGCCAAATAGGAAGTTGTGTCTGTCTCTAATGGCCTCGTTGTCGACTGGACGCTAGTCGTGCCTTCCTTCTCTTCTTACAACATTACACTTCACAAGTTCATTCTACAGTCATGTAAACTGTAGTGTTATACACCTAACACTTTACAGAACTGTCGGGAAAGGTATACCATTTGCATTAGGCCCTTACAGAGCAAGCAATTCTTTATTCGTGAAAACAGAATTTGTTTGTTTGTTGCAGTGCTCTCTCCCCATTAGCGCTACACACTCACGTTTGTGTCCGCGAGCATGAGCATTACATAATACCTTGTACGACGCTTTCTTCTTCTACAGAAGAAGCACATTGCAGATGGTGAACTTAGTGATGGAGGTATTTGCATCGCACTTGTTACTAGAAGAGTGATGACATCTCTCCTTTGCGTGGTGTACATCTGTAGCTAGCTCGAAAACTCACTGTTAAGCGGTAACTGAAAGGTCAATAGGTGATAACCCTGCCGGTATATACAGCATCTAACCGAAATCAGCTTCTTTGACCTCTACCGCTATTAACGACAGATCGCTATAACAGCATACTTTTGGGCCGTCTGTACTACAGAAATCATGTCCTACATACTATACAGTGAGATAATTCGACTGATAACTTCTAAGGACGTCGGCTGGATATATTTTGTTTTCTCAGTTTCCGAGGGACAGCGTGATTCGAAGTTACTGTTTGGTGAATCAGTCACTACATGAATCACAAAACTTCAATAAAAATGTTAAAATTAATTAGATAAGGGAACACAAGATTTACGATATTCTTGTGCATACAAATACGAGGGTAAGTCAAATGAAAACCTTAAATTTGTAATAACAAATCGAAATTTCGCGCCGTTATTCTGTAAGTTGGTAAGCGTGCTACAAACAGCGTTCAGAATGGCCTGTAGGTGGCAGCATAGTGCAGATGCGCACATACCGTCGCAGTATCAGTATAAAGACGGCCGCCCCACTTGCGACTTGCACCAGGGAATGACAACGTTCTGTTTTTCGGTTTTTGCGTAGTGAAGGTGTGAAACCTATTGAAATTCATCAACGAATGAAGGTTCAGTACGGTGATGCATGTTGTCACAGCAGCAAGTCTACTAATGGAGTAGGAAGTTCGCAAATGGTGTGACTTCAGTGGATGATACTCCTCGTCAGGCACAACAAGTTCTGACTCCACAGAACATTGCAGCAATTGAAGCTACAGTGAAGGAAAACCGCCGAGTGACACTGAATGACATTGCAGCATGTTTACAGATTAGTCATGGATCAGCACATCACATTGTGCATGAGGTGTTCCAGTTTCACAAAGTGTCTGCAAGATGGGTGCCACGACAGCTGACTCCTGAAATCAGAGAACGACGTGTTGATGCTTGTGAAGAATTTCTTCGGTGCTTTGAACGAGAAGATGATGGCTTCGTTGCAAGAATCGATACTGGGGACGAAACCTGGGTTCACTTCCACCAACCGGAAACGAAGAGAGCGAGCAAGGAATGGCGCCATTCCTCATCACCAAAACCAAAAATGTTTCAAACAGAACCATCAGCAGGGAAGGTTATGGCGACTCTCTTTTGGGACGAAAATGGCGTCATTTTGGAGCATTACATGCCTAGAGCGACCACTGTCACTAGTGCGTCATACACAGATCTCCTAAAAAATCATCTGCGGCCTGCAATCAAATCAAAGCGACGTGGATTGCTGTCAGCAGGTGTCGTTTTGCAACATGACAATGTAAGGCCCCACACTGCCCTTAGAACAGTTGCAACAATCACAGACCCGCATTTTGAGTGTCTTCCTCATCCACCATACTCACCAGACCTTTCCGCAAGTAATTTCCATATGTATGGACCACTCAAAGACGCAATGGGAGAAAAGAAGTTCCGTTCTGATGATGAGGCACGCTACGCAGTGCATGAGTGGTTGCGCGGACTACCAAAAGAATTTTTTTCTAAAGGAATTTATGTACTTTGTAAGCAGTGGAGGACTTGCATTGAGCGTGGGGGGGGGGGGGGGAGTGGGGATTATGTTGAAAAGTGATACAGCTTTGTACCACTTCTGCACAATAAATAATATTTAAAAAAATATTTAAGTTTTTCATTTGACTCACACTCGTAAGTAGTGCATTACACCGAAAGGCTCTAAACTACTGCGAGAAGCTTCAGTAGAAAACAGAACTAACATGCCACAGAGAAGCTTTATTTTAAATTAGGTTCAAAAATTTCCAGTTTATTATTCAAAATTTTTCTTTTTGGCTGATACGATAGCAGCCATGTGGCAAACCTGCCAAGAGGCATTGTGGTTAAATACCACGTCAGCGCGTGTCCAAGATGGGGCGAGAAGATCTAATGCATGAATGACACGCACTATAACATTTTGGCTCCAGGCGCTCATGATATGATGGGTCCACTTAGTCGCAACCACTTAAAGCATATTATAGTATGACTGACAACAGAGGGAAGGTGCCGACTGCCGAACAACTGAGAACACTTGAGGAAAGCACAAGCATTCTTGTTACAAACAAACAAGTCAGGAATGGAGCCAAACGCTTGAGAGATTCCTTGCAGTGTGCGATCCGCTAGAGCCAGCAACCATCCTTGGGAAGTGCCACACTGCGGAACACCGTAGAGAAATTCGAAAATTCGCAGGCTACACGCCACCCACTGCAAGATCGTTGATTTTGTCACCCTGTATGAAGCCTGGGAGGACGGCTGTGCAGTCCCCTCCCCCCCTCCTCCTCCTCCTCCTCCTCCCCCTCCTGCACCAGTGACAAAAACGATGCGAAAGAAATTTCAGCCCTATAGAGCACAGGGTGGAAGACCATTAACTAAGCAGCCAAGGTCTATGGAGAGAGAGGGAGGAGACAGTCAGTGAGGGATCCGACAATCAGTAAATGAAGATAATGATCGTCGATAAGTTAGAGGAGGGCTCAGAGATACCTGAGAAGAAACGAATTTCGTAATTTTCTTACACGATGCTTTTTAATTATGCCTTCTGGAGGCATGTCAGCTTATTGTAGACTCAGTTTTGAAGTTTTAATTCAGATCCCCGCATTCATTTCGTTGTCTGTCGTCACTCTGTGACAACATCATTTACCTTACAGTTGCATTTCTTTGTCTGACCTAAACTTCTAATCATTACGCTCAAACTCCCTCTGCAAAATAATCACTGCAGACAACAGACGCCGTGTGCAAGTACCTCAACACGGCGCTAGCTGCCAGACCGCGCTCTACCTGAAGGTATTAAAGCCAGCGGTCAGCCAGTGAAGAAGGAAGTAGTTGAGCTGGACAGGATCGCTGTCTCAGAGCCGGGGCACAGTACACGAAGGCTGCCGGCTGCCAATCAGGAGCCACCACACAACGAAAGGTGTGGAAAAGTCGTGCCAACAATTACGCATCAGCCACAGATACCTTCATGTAAAACTGACTGTGTCGAGTGGTGAGATGAAACGAACGGTTCATCCCTGCCCCCCATCCCTTCCACACACAAGCTACTTGCTCAATTACTTAGTCATGTCTATGCTCATTGAAATAAACTCTGAAATTAAATTTGTATTCTTGGTGTGAGAATGACAATTATGTAGTTCCATGTATTTATTCAATTCCAATTTACTACATTTCAGTACGCAGCGTGGGATAACTTCGTTTACAATTAATCAAATCAAATTCAGTTGACTATATACTGACAGCCTATGTGCTGTGACCTCATTTTCAATAATCAAAACAATTTCAATTCATTACGTTTTGGTACACAACATGGGGAGATTTACATATCGGTATCCTCAATGAGTCAATTTCATTTCACTCATAAAGGTACCTGAGGCATCGGGTCCAAATCCTGAGTAGAAGATACAAGTGTAATGTAAGGTTCGCCTGTTACGTAAGTGAAAGCAAAGTGTCAAGATTCTTCAGTGCAATGAGCACAGTGACTGCAGCAAATGTTCCAGTACAGAGGAAAGCAATTGGATACCTCCAGTTTCTTTTTCGATCATTTTTATCCCGGTTAGATCAAGTAATTCCGTTATTGACTGATGGTGTCTCTGTTTTGTTTGTAAATAAAACTGTTCGCCATACTATAATGTTTTTAAAAACTGTATCCAATCATACCACAGTGATAAAATAATTTTGTATATAGTGCTGAGGTAGACCACTGTCAAATTTTGGCACATGAACTGTGCCAAAATACTCCACAGCTACAATATTTCGACTGCATAGTTAATTTTATAATTCATATACATACTTACGTCTTGTACACGATTTCATTTTGCATTTACTTTGTAGATTTACTGCGTTTATGATTTCTGGGAAATAATTCTTTTTTCGTAATACATGCTAAGCTAAGAATTTGATTTTCTATAATGTTATGTACTGTACATACGTAGACTACCCTTCACCATGCAAAAAAAAAAACAAAAAAAAAACGACTGGTATTATACTCTGGGTGTATGCATTGGTTCTAACACAGCCAATTGCCTATACAACGTTCAGTCTGCCTTGCTCAACGTCCATCTTGGTGGCTTTCTCTTGGGCACTGCACTGTCTGGTAGAGATGTCTATATCGGGAAGTCATGACTGCTATGTAGACACTCTATCACTTTCTGATGTGTCAGCCAGGTTCACGCAGATTTCGTAAAGCAAGTCTTTTTAACGAGAGAGAATACGTCTTCTCTGACATGACATTTAATGCAACGTAATAGTTAATTGCTGTAGAAAGACATTTTGTTGTTAAATAGGAATAAACGGTACTGAAAAGAAATCCTCTTTTCAAGAAGTGAAATAACAATATTATTACTATGGAGGGCAAAGACCTGAACGAAAACAGTCACTTCTCTTGGAAGAAGAAATAAACATAAATACTGTCTATGGGTGAAGGCCTTGTGACTAACAAACTCTGAAAGAAAAGTCAGTGGCTAATAAATACATAATGCACTACGCTCGATAAAGTTCAAGTCTCAATGAGAAAGTCTAAAGCTGAAGTTTGTACTCTTAGACTCAGTACGAGTTAAAATTCCGACAGGGCACTCCAGTTTCAAATTTCCACTCACGTGAAACACAGTCGTCAAGTTCAGGGTGGAAACCAAGAAAAGAAATCTTAAAAGTGCACTAACCGATCACTGACACGAAACAAAGAGTCATTGTGGAGGCGCCAATGTGAGTTCCTGAATAATGGAATGTGATCACATATGGCGCTTGACCCAGAAAACACTCTCGGACGCTCGGCGTGGTTCAAGCGCCAGCATAAATACAGACCGGGCACCAAGATACCATAGGCAGTACGTTCAGTCATGTGGCCCATGGAGGACAAATAGGTTCGTGCCGCCAGTGAACACAATTGGCGCCTGGGGGATGCCGTCTGATGGCCAGGTGGATCACCGCCAAGCAGCATGTGTATGTGGGAAGCTGAATCCTAGTATCGCTTCCCTCGGATGTGTTGTTGGCTGCCGGCTGGGTAGGCGCTAGGCCTACTTAAAGCACACTCCCCCCTCCCACCCAATCCAAAAGGAAGGAGAGGTGGAATCGCATCTCAACGACTGTGGAGAGTACTGGGTCCCCTCAGGTCAGGTGTGGAGCAGCAAAGAATCCCTGTCCCCTTTGCCCCCCGCCCTCCACCCACCAATCTGTGGTCAGTTTGAGGTAGAAGCAGAGAAGTACAGTGGCCTCATCTGTGCAGCTGATGTGGGTGGAGTGGAGCGGCCGGCATTACTGGCAGTGGTTGAGGAGTGCGCAGGCTGGAGCCAGTGTGTAAGGAGGCCATACAACGTAACCAACACACTGGACATCGAGGGTAGAAATCTGTATCAGAAAACTTCGAGAAGGAGATGGAAGATTAGTGTGTGGTAGCTCTACGGATGGGAATTCATTATGCAAAAGTACTCGGGATGAGAATTTGTTGAGCGAAGACTCTTAGGATGAAAATTTGTTGTGTGGTAGGATGGAAACTGTTGTTGCCTGGCAAGACAGCCAAGCCAATATGAGGAAGCCGAAAGGCACGCGTTTAAGCTCACACAGGCTAGCGTGAGGTCTGGAACGGGTCAGAGAAATGAGACTAGCAAAAATAGTACGTAGCTGCTGGAATACTTAACTTTAATCCATAATTGGTGAACATCGCTCTTGACGGTACATGTTTTACAGCATCAATAGTAACTGGTAATGGCGCCATGCTAGGTCGTAGCAAATGACGTAGCAGAAGGCTATGCTAACTATCGTCTCGGCAAATGAGAGCGTAATTTGTCAGTGAACCATCGCTAGCAAAGTCGGCTCTACAACTGGGGCGAGTGCTAAGAAGTCTCTCTAGACCTGCCGTGTGGCGGCGCTCGGTCTGCAATCACTGATAGTGGCGACACGCGAGTCCGACATATACGAACGGACCGCGGCCGATTTAAAGGCTACCACCTAGCAAGTGTGGTGTCTGGCGGTGATATCACATTCCTCCCCCGGAAATCGGCGGACGGTTGTGACATAAGGCTTCCGCCCACCGTGGAGAGGACCCCATGTTGGCGTATGCGACGAGGTGGGGAGCCTAACAACAGGCGAGGCTGTGCCACCCGCACCCTGCCATTTGGCCCGAGGGGAGCTAGGAAACGCCCGAAAACCTGCTTCAGGGTGCACGCCAACATGCGGTGTATGCGCCCGTACAGAGACAGGAGGGGCCGAAGGGTCGATCTCCATCGGGCCGGGGCACCCGACGGGCGAAGACGACAAATGGTCCGGAGCGGGCAAGAGTTCCACGAGGAGGACAACTGGTCACGGGAAGCGATCGGCGGCATGTGACCCAGGGAGGCGCCCGGCGGTTGCAGCGACGCGTCCACTGCGGGGGTCGCCGGCGGGAGAACAGGCGGCGGCGGCGCGTCGCCATGGGGCAAAATGGAAGGCAGCGTCGGTAACACCTGGGGCTGAGGCGAGCCAGTAGATGGGTCCCCAGGGCGCTGACCGGACGGCACCGTCGCTGAAAGCAGACGGGGAGCGGCAGATCCCTTGCGACGACTGAGGCGCAGCTGATTGAGATGCTGACGCACCTCACCAGAGGCCCCCAAAAACAGATACATAGCGCGGCCGAGGCAGCGAAGAATGCGCCCTTCGAGCCAACGCCGTGAACTTCGATAGTTGCGATAATAGACAACGTCGCCTGGGGCTAAAGCAGGTGTCTGCCGCTGCACAGAAACCTGATGCGGTAGATGTAGCAAAGACATCAAGGTTCGATGAGGGCGACCATGTCGCAACTCAGCCGGCGAGCGACCATCTCGGGGCTGAGAGCGATACGAGGACAAAAAGAGCAATAACGCGTCCTCCCGAGAATGCGACTCTTTCAGCTTCAACATCTGTGACTTGAAAGTCCTGACCAAACGTTCAACGGCACCGTTTGGCTGTGGCGAAAACGGCGCGGACGTCAGATGTTGAATACCATTAGCCTTGCAGAATGACTGAAATTCTGCGGACATGAATTGTGGGCCATTGTCGGAAACAATAGTCTGTGGAAGACCTTCAATGCAAAAGATAGCGGATAACGCTTGGATGGTGGCAGATGACGTCGTGGAAGACATCCAGACAACAAAAGGGAAATTACTGAATGAATCTACCACAACCAACCATCGAGCATTGCAGAATGGACCAGCAAAATCGATGTGTAAGCGTTGCCAAGGGGAAGTGGCTTTTGGCCATGCAAAGAATTTCCGCGGTGGTGCGGATTGTTGTTCGGCACACGCCGTGCAAGAAGAGCATATATTCGTAATCGCGGCATCGATTCCGAACCAAGTACAGTGCTGACGAGCAAGTTGTTTCGTTTGCACTATACCCCAATGTCCTAGGTGGAGAAGCCGTAAGACAGAGGACTGTAACGAACGTGGGACCACGACCCTGGACTGATCATTATCAAAACGCAACAGCAAAACACTACGTCGTACAAAAAGTCCCCTTGTGAGCAAAAAATCGGCGAACCAACGGATCCTCGATCCGTGACTTTGACAAGGGCCACTGCGTAGCAACAAAACGCAGAACGGTAGCAAGGACAGGGTCGGCAGCTGTGGCTGTAGCTACACGACGAAAATCAATCGGAAACGATTCGACCACGTCATCGGTTTCGGAATCTATGAACATACAAGCAAGTTCGGAGGAATCAAATGCTCTATCCTCAGCAATAGGCAAACAGGCGTTTCCGTGCTTAGCAGTGGACCGATACAAGATATCGTAGCGGTACTGCGAGAGGAAAATAGACCAGCGAATGAATTTCTGCGTTGTATGTGGAGGTACAGGCTTGTTCGGATGAAAAAGTGATGTCAAAGGTTTGTGGTCTGTGATGATGGTAAGGTGACGACCATACAAGAAATCATGAAACTTTGTAACACCAAAGACGAGAGCCAATGCTTCTTTCTCGATCTGTGAATAATTTCTTTGCACAGACGAGAGCAATTTGGACGCAAAGGCAATAGGGCGATCGTGCGAACCATCTTTGTGCGCAAGCACAGCACTGATCCCGAAATCCGATGCATCCACCATCAACAAAAGGGGCTTCCGGGGATCGAATGGCGTAAGGCAAGTATTGGAAAGCAACGCCGGTTTCTACTGGCGAAAGGCGCGTTCGCATTTCGTCGTCCAGACGAACGGAACACCTTTACGGCGTAAGCGATGAAGCGGAGCTGAAATGGAAGAGGCGTGGCGCACATATTTATGGTAGTAATTGATTTTTCCCAGCACACTCTGTAGCTGCTTCAAATTCTGCGGCGAAGGCAAGTCTTGTATGGCACAGAGGTGCTCTGGACTGGGATGTATGCCTTGGGCATTGAGTACATGTCCCAGATAGGGTAAGTCACGAGCAAAAAACACACATTTGTCCTTCCGCAAGCGAAGACCATTTTGTCGCAAGACCTGAAATAATGTTCTGAGATTGGCTATATGTTCTTCTTCCGTCTTTCCGTGGATCACAATATCGTCCAGATAGTTTGCTGCAGTAGGGACCGACGCACAAACAGTTTGTAGATTTTGCTGAAACAATGCAGGGGCGGATGCACACCCGAATGGCAGTCGTTTGAATCGGTACAAACCAAGATGCGTGTTAACCACCAAAACGCACTGGGATTCTTCGTCCACTGGTATTTGCAAGTACGCATCTGCTAGGTCCAATTTCGAAAAATATTTACCCGGGCACAGTTTGTCAAAAAGATCTTCCGGGCGGGGTAAAGGAAAAGTTGCAGTCACTAGTTAGGGATTCACTGTTGCCTTGAAGTCCACACAAAGTCTCAATTTTCCCGAAGGTTTTTGCAAAATTACTAAGGGTGATGCCCAGAGAGAAGCCTGCACACGTTCAATTACACCTTGTGATTCTAAATCGTATAATGTTCTTGTGACCTCAGCACGCAATGCGTGGGGAACATTGCGCGCTCTGAAAAATTTCGGTTGCGTGTTGACTTTCAGTTCCAAATGTGCTTTATAGTTCTTAGCGCAACTGAGGCCCAGTGCAAAAATGTCTGCAAATTTTTCACATAGACGAGAAACACTGGCTGAAGGCACAGTCTGGTTCACTGATAGGACCTGATTTACTATAGACAAGTTAAACAACTGAAATAAATCGAAACCAAACAAGTTCACTGCAGCAGAAGAACGAAGGACGTAAAATGACACAAGTTTGTTTGTCACCTGTATGTTGCAAGAAGGCTGCACTGTCCTAACGCAGGGAGCCCGTGACCTGAATATGTAGTTAGCGTAACATTTACGGCACGCAACAGAGGTGTGCCCCAGCTGTTTGTACGTGTCGTGATTGATCAATGAAACTGCAGCTCCAGTATCGAGCTGGAATGGTGTCACTTTGCCGTTAATGTCCAAGTCCACAAAAAGTTTTGTACTGCTGACGACAAGAGCGACTGTCTCGTGCATAGTGAAGTGACACTGGCACAAAATCACTTGCGACTTGACGGGATTTCCTGCGATGTCGACGCACACTATTTGTGAGACGAACACAGTCACTGTTCGAGAGAGTGGCACTGGGCGGAGTGGAATAAACTACATGAATTTCCATGGGCGAAGGTTCATGAGCCAGAGTATCCTTGGTTTGATTCCGATTCCGGCGCGAAGCAAAGGACCTGGAATGGTTGTGAGTGTCTGATTCGAGCTTTTTCTGGCAAACACTCTGAACATGGCCTTTTTTATTACAGAAAAAGCAAATAGCCTGGCGTGACGGGCAGTTCTCACACGAATGTTTAGCAGCGCACCGCGGGCATGATTTGAGCACTGCAATTGCTGCCGGCGCGGCACACGTGGCGAAGAGCCTGCGGCAGCAGCGCGGCCGGGCGCGAGGGCTGTTTACTGTTCCGCGCAGCTCGCACGGGTGGCGAAGTTTCAAATGATTCCTGAGCAAAGTCAAGTGTGTCCTGCCGATCCAGTATGTTCATCACTTGTGGAAGGGAGGGATTGACTAGTTTCAAAATCTGTTCCTTTATACGAACATCAGAAACGTTCTGTGCAATTGCATCACGCACCATAGTATCTGTATAAGGGAGTCCACATTGACACTCAAAAGCACAATCCCTAGTAAGGCCTTGCAAGGTTGCAACCCAATCCCTATTGGTCTGACCTGCCGTACGTTTCGTATGAAAGAACGTATACCGTTTGGCAACTAAATTGACTGATTCGTTGAAATATGCGTCTAATGCAGACAAAATTTCTTCGTAGGACAGAGTTGCTACGTCGCGTTGGGGAAACAATTTGACTATCACACGGTACGTGGACACTCCGACACACGATAATAAGAAAGGCTGCCGCTCGTTACCTTGAATTCTGTAGGCGGCGAGATGGAATCCAAATTGGCGTGACCACTCCGTCCAGCTTTCCAGTGCTGCATCAAAACGATGAAAAGTTGGTGCAACTGCGTGTTGTGGCTGCGTGAGCGGTGAAGCGGCGGCTGCCGCATCGTTTTGCAGTGCACGTTGACCCTGGACGAGCTGTCCAAGGGCATCCAGTAAGGCCTGCGTCTGCTGATTCTGTAAGCGATAAAATTCGGACATTACATTTGGAGATTGTGGCGAAGCCATTACGCAAGTAAATCAGGGCAGTATAGGTACGAACGCGAATTGGCCTCGTCGCCAAACTTTTGTGGCCTGGCAAGACAGCCAAGCCACTATGAGGAAGCCGAAAGGCACGCGTTTAAGCTCACGCAGGCTAGCGTGAGGTCTGGAACGGGTCAGAGAAATGAGACTAGCAAAAATAGTACGTAGCTGCTGGAATACTTAACTTTAATCCATAATTGGTGAACATCGCTCTTGACGGTACATGTTTTACAGCATCAATAGTAACTGGTAATGGCGCCTTGCTAGGTCGTAGCAAATGACGTAGCAGAAGGCTATGCTAACTATCGTCTAGGCAAATGAGAGCGTAATTTGTCAGTGAACCATCGCTAGCAAAGTCGGCTCTACAACTGGGGCGAGTGCTAAGAAGTCTCTCTAGACCTGCCGTGTGGCGGCGCTCGGTCTGCAATCACTGATAGTGGCGACACGCGGGACCGACATATACGAACGGACCGCGGCCGATTTAAAGGCTACCACCTAGCAAGTGTGGTGTCTGGCGGTGACACCACAGAAACTACGCAGTCACTTGGGATGTGGTTCCATTTGCGGACGCACTTGGGATAAAACTGTTTTTTTGTGGATACATTGGGGAGAGAAATGCGTTATGTGCAAGCACATCGAAGGGAAACATGTCGTGAGTAAGCACTTGGGAGGGAAATATTTAGGATATTTAGCGCATATACACACATCAAAAAAAGTTTTGCATCACCTCGGCTCCGAGAGTTCCAAAACCTGAATAGAAAATTGGAATAGAGCGCAACATAAACATCATTTCCGCCCATTTTTACTGCTCATGAAAAACACACATTGCATTTTGTACCACCAAATAGCGAGACCTTCAGAGGTGGTGGTCTAGATTGCTCTACACATCGGTACGTCTAATACCCAGTAGCACATCCTCTTGCCTGTATTCGTCGTGGTATACTATCCACAAGTTCATCAAGCCACTGTTGGTCCTGATTATCCCCCTCGTCAACGGCGATTCGGAGTAGATTCCTCAGCCGGCCAGAGTGACCGAGTGGTTCTAGGCGCTACAGTCTGGAACCGAGCGACCGCTGCGGTCGCAGGTTCGAATCCTGCCTCGGGCATGGATGTGTGTGACGTCCTTAGGTTAGTTAGGTTTAAGTAGTTATAAGTTCTAGGGGACTGATGACCTCAGATGTTAAGTCCCATAGTGCACAGAGTCATTTGAACCATTTTTTAGATCCCTCAAAGTGGTTGGTGGGTCGCATCATCCACAAAGAGTCCTTTTCAATCCATCCCAGGCATATTCGATAGGGTTCATGCCTGGAGAACATGCTGCCCACTCTAGTCGCGCGATGTCGTTATCATGAAGGAAGTCATTCGCAAGAATTGCATGATGGGAGTGCGAATTGTCGTCCATGAAGACAACTATCTCGCCAATATGCTGCCGATATGGGTGCACTATCAGTCGGAGGATGGCATTCACGTATCGTACAGCCGTTACGGCGCCTTCCATGACCACCAGCGGCGTCCGTCGGCCCCACGTAATGCCACCCCACAACAGCAGGGAGCCTCTACCTTGCTGCATACGCTGGACAGTGTGTGTGAGGCGTTCAGCCTGACCGGGTTGCCTCCAAACACGTCTCTGACGGTTGTCTGGTTGAAGGCATATGCGACGCTCGTCGGTGAAGAGAACGTGATGCCAATCCTTACCGGTCCATTCAGCATGTGGTCGGGCCTATCTGTACCACGCTTCATGGTGTCGTGGTTTCAAAGATGGACTTCGTCATGGACGTCGGGAGTGAAGTTGCGCATCATGCAGCCTATTGTGCACATTTTGAGTCGTAACACGACGTCCTGTGGCTGCACGAAAAGCATTATGCAACATGGTGGCGTTGCTGTCAGGTTCCTCCGAGCCAGAATCTGTAGGTAGCGATCATCCAATACAGTAGTAGGCCTTGGGCGGCCTGATATAAGCATGTCATTGACAGTTTCTGTCTCTTTGTATCTCCTTCATGTCAGAAGAACATCGCTTTGGTTCACTCCGAGACGCCTTGACACTTCCTCTGTTGAGAGCCCTTCCTGGCACAAAGTAGCAACGCGGACGCGATCATCCCGCGGTACTGACCATCTAGGCATGGTTGAACGACAGACAACACGAGCTGCGTACCTCCTTCCTCGTGGAATGACTGGAACTATTCGGCTGTCAGATCACATAAATCAAACAGTGGGAAAAGCAGACATCAGATTGAGATTCGTAGGAAGAATCGTAATCAAGAATAGCTCATTCACAAAGGAAGTGCTTTATAAGGCGCTGGTTCGAACGGTTCTTGATTATTGTTCGTCAACATGGGATAACTACTAGGTAGAACTGATACAAGTGAAAGAGGAGAGCCAAAGAAGAGCGGCGCGTATCGTCACGAGATCGCTTAGCGGGCCTGAGAGTGTTACCGACATGCTCAACAAACTCATTGCCAGACAATTACAGCAGCTTCACGGATAGGTTTACTATTGAAATTTTGAGAGAGATCTTTCCGGAAAGAGTCGGGCTACATATTTCCTCCCACATACACTTCGCGTAATGACGGCGACGATAAATTTCGAGAAATTACAGCTAATACAGAGGTTTACCTACAATCTTTATTCCTACACGCTATTCGCGAGAGGAGCAAGGAAGGGAGGATGAGTTAGAACTACCATAAGTACATGCCACCACACACCATTAGGTGTCTTGGGGAGTATGAGGTAGATGTAAATGAGTTATAATTGTTATGTCACGGAGGAATTGTGTAGAAGTGAACTCATATAATTTTCTCCGTCCTATAAATGTTCAAACGTGTGTGAAATCTTATGGCACTTGACTGCTAGGGTCATCAGTCCCTAAGCTTACACACTACTTAACCTAAGTTAATCTAAGGACAAACACACACACCCATGCCCGAGGGTGGACTCGAACCTCCGTCGGGACCAGCCGCACAGTCCATGACTGCAGTCTCCGTCCTATACATCCAACTGCACCCTTGAGTTTTTACTACTTTAATAAAATTTGTAAACTGCATCCGACACTCTACCCTCTCATCAAAAAACACCTGTTAACGAATGATACGCAAACGTATACGATATTCACATACCAATACGATGAATGTCTTTTCCCAAAAAGCTGTAGAACTGGTCTACAGTAGTTCTGTTTCACTCGTATATTGGTTGCACTGATACGTGACTATTAACTGATACTAACTACAACAGCGCAAAAAACTGTGCTAGGTTACAGAGTGGACGGTGCTGGTTTGCCATCCTGGATTTTACATTTTTCAAAATTTTCCTTATTTTTCGCATATTTTCCATACGTGTCATAGCTTGTCAGGTATACTGCATTCTTGCGCAGTGAAGCGACACATACTATAAAGTCTCAATCTATCTACAGTGTTTATGACAACTGTCAACACTGACAGGAGGACCCCCTCCTCTGTAAACTATACTTCACAAAAGCAGTTTCAGCTAGCGTCGTCCAGACATCCTGCTATGATTGGAATAAATTAAGCACAGCAATAAGATCAGAATGACATGGGAACGTTGAGCTGCCGCTAGTGGATCGCAGCAAAATAAACATGTCCCTCAGGCTTGGTTCCATCGATAACTTAGGGGGGATCCAAGCCCAGTAAGTTGACAGCCAAAGTTATTTCTGCATAGTTTACAGGTCTATCAAAACCAATGATAGTTAAATATAATCAGTACAAGGTAAAAGAAAGAAAAACCATGGCAACGAACCTAAAGAATGATTGTCGGTGAACCTACGTGTTATCTCTAATATCCCCGATTGTTTTGTTGCGAGATGTACGAGAGTAAGTGAGATAGTGAATTGTTGCAGCTGTACAAAAAATTTGCTTCTGGCTACGGTCCATGTTTGGGATGTATAGAACATATACAATAATTTACGGGTGCTTTTAGTACTTTCTCAAGCGAATCAAGCCTTTATTGATTTTTCTCACAGTTTAATTGAATCGTCCTTCATGTCACGTAGTTTACTGTATGTCTGTTAGTCATATTTTGTAAGTACAGTGATGCTGTGTGGGGTATCCCCTGAAGCCATTAGCAAGTGTTCCATTAAAAAACTACAGTATTTTATGGCCTATAAACTTCCTCCTGATTTTGAAATGGAATTTGCTTGCTAAGAATATCAAGTACTCCAGCAGAGCAATGTAACTGGATGTATAACTTAGATTTCCACATGTCTTACATTCAAATATCTAAAAAAACTAGAGATGGAAAGAGTGTAGCTTGCAGCCGCTTTTTCATCTCGAAGGAGTGTACTTCTCACAGCCAACTTTCGTGTGCTCATATTATTGCACAATGACAGCATCACTACATATTCGTTTTATACTGGAAAGGAGCTACTCCTTGACCATTTCCACTTTGTGGCAACGCTGTATTTGTTGCAGTGTGATGATTGTCAATTATTAAAACCATAAGATGCAGACAGAGTGATGGCGACAGAGGGCTTATGCCATGGCTTCTTAATAAACTATGAAATCACGTATTAGTAATGCAGGGACGCATTTCTCTTAACAATAGTTTATTTGTCGCACTGTGGGAGGTGCTCATTCTCATATTTAAAGAGCGGGTACTTATGGAAAAATAGGTTGCAATTGTAAATAGCTATGACAGGTGGAGTGCTTACAGAAAATGCCCAATATTTTGCTGCTAATAGCGTGAAATTAAGATACAAACTTGATGGTGGCGATTTTGGACCTTCATTGTCGTAATATTAGATACCATTTTTAAGTAGTATAACACTTTGTGACACAGTTCACCTAGGGGACTAATATTTTCTGCCATTTTTGCAGCAAATGCCTTAACATCATAATATTATGGTAATTCAGCTAAACACTGTAAATTGAAAGCGTGTATCTTGTAAATTATGGTAATATTTGCCGTCATTTTTTAAGTAGGATAACTCTGCTGCTGGCGCTCCATGATCCTTCTTGTCCCTGCTGTGTACAGAGCAGGAATGATGAAGTCCATGCGTTTGATCTAGAAATAAAAGGAGGAGAAGAGGGAGGGGGAACTTGATTCCTATTGCTCCAGAAACATAGGGGGGATTCGAGGGGAATGGGGGTGACCTTGAATGTACCACATACAACAATTACTTCAGGTGTATGGGAAGTTTGGGAATCCCTGTGGGGAAGGGGATTGGGGTGACCTGGAAGGTGGCTTGTGCAACTGTCACATGTGTAACATGATAGGCCAGAAGCCTTGTCCTATCACTGAACTTGCGATATGATCGTTATCCGTCTTTGAATCTGAAATGTCCCGTTACCATAAGTTTGCCCACTATCGACCGTCTCATTTCAAAAATCATCAACGCTGTTAGCATGTAGCACATCTTACAGTCGAGGTCCTTTCTCATGCAGGTTTGTAATGTTCTCACGATCTGACCGATAAGCCAAAGCCTCAAATCCTCTGGTACAAAATTCTACCATCGTGCTGCACGGTGATGTGGCCACTAAAGTACGCACATTAGCTGTTGCTACGAATGACTGGTGGCGCTCAACGACTCATAACTCTGGAAATCTGGGTTCGACAAACCGCAGCGTAATCAATGAAAAATGAAGTCCATAAGCTGCTCGTTATTTGAATGACCCAGGAGGAATGGTTTGCTAATTGGCTGTCACTATAACGGCGCGAGTAAAGCCAAAGGCCTTTGACATAAGCATAGTAATTTCCACAACCCACTAGTGCAGCATTAAGCCACATGTGCCGAAGCATGACTGTCCGGTCAGTGATCAACAAAGTAATCGACGACACTTCGACTTTGTTACGGCAAACAACGTATGTGTCACCTGCTGACACCACTCAACAACAATCCCGCACTGACTCGTATAAATATTAGTCGTAGGGAAAGGCTAGGGACGAAATCAGCGAGTCATCGAGTCAGCATCTTCTGTAGTCCGGCCTTACGCCATGAGACCACCACCGCACAACTGCCGTCGTGACAGGACCGCCTGCTGGTGTTACAGCTGCAGGGACGTTGGATAAAAGGTGAAGTCAGGCCGTCCCAGCCGCGCGACCCACTCGGTGCCTGCCGACCCCTGATGTCCCCAGCCAGGCGATGAGACCAGGATTTGCACCCCTGATGATGAAACTTATCTTATAATCAGTGTGTTAATTTTTCATTTTGTTCTGGTAAATTCTTAAGATGAACCAATTACTGAGTAAAGAAAAATGTTTCATAAAACGTGTAATATATTAAAAACCAATCAGTTCTTATTAAATGTAGTGCATAAGCATTGTAAGGGAGATGTTGAAAAAGACATTCTTTGTGAAACTTTCATTTTTCTTGAAACTAAATATTGTATAAAAGACGACTTCCTCTTCTCGTCTGTCACCTCCACTGCTACAGACGACATGATAGGAGGTATGTTTCTACGGCTCTCTGTGTATTGTACTATTTATTGAATAATTGACTTTAATCAAATGTGACTACAAGCCATTTGTACAATCCTATAGCTGATCACGTTAATTTATAGTGTGAGATTTTCTATATTTCAGATATATATGTCAGGATACTGCACTCATTGTTTGAGAGCAGAACAACTGAATGCTATATCGCCTCGTGTCATTCAAATAATTACTTTCATACAGAGTCCAAGCTGCATATTTTTTTTCAATTCTGAACAAATTGTATGTACATGTATCAGAAATATTTCCTTGTTACATGTAACATGCTGAACAGGACACCTGACGAGAGAAAAGTACAAAGACGAATCTGAGGAGAAAGAGAACCTTAAAGGGAGTCATAATATGCATGTATTGGACATCCAAATTATTGTCAAGCATTACAAAACTAAATTGCAGCCATCGCCGCAAGCAACAAAAATACCAGATACGGGCTTCCTTGATTAATTACTTGCTTATTAATTTCAATAAACGTGAGATTTATTGTAGGCGGATCATATCCTATCAAAATTTTCGACTTGCAATTTAAAGAATCTGTAACTGAGTTAAGTGTTGCATGTTCAAAGCTCGTGGCATTAAGATGACCGCTTATGGACAGAGAGTAGCTAAATGTCGGCGCTACGGCGCTACTTCTCTCTCTCTTTATCTCTCTCTTATTTTTATTTTTTTTTTTATGTGGCGCGCTTCTGCTGGAAAGTTCTGTAAGAAATCCAATTACTGATAATTGCTTTGCTCACACGCATGCACGCTCCAGTAAAGTTAATGACATTTTTTTTTAAATTTCTAATTTTGTTATGACGAAAATTGACAAAATGAATAACATAGAGCACGTTGTGAAAATAAAGGCTAAGAGAATGTCGAAAATGGTAACATAGTGCGGCCTAGCGTCAACATTACAGACGCGATCGCCATTGTGATTGAGGAACAATACACCCATCCCCATCAGAAGCAGTTCAACATTCTGCAATAGCAGATGCTCTTGTAAGTTATGCCAGTATTAGACACAATAATGGGGCTAATATTGATCGAACTCACGTGACATCAGTAACAAACTAAATGAACATGGCAAAAGACAGTGCGATCAAATTAAATTAACACTTGATCATGGATCAAAAGATCAAGCAGATCAGATAAAAATAACGCTTGATCAGATAGAAAAAGAACAGTCAGATCAGATTAATGAAAATGACTGGAATACGTTCCGAAACTGGAGGGTTAAGGGACTCTTACAAAGGTATACCGGCAAAAATAGAACGATTATATGAAAAATCAGGCTCATTAAAGACGGCACAGTCAGTTTCGAAACTTCTGTGTAGCAACTTACCAAACAGTTTCAAAATATGGTCATGGAACAGGAAGTCAGAATCAAGGACCGTTTTGACGGGTAGTGTCAAGAACTCAAAAATGAAGTTCCGTCTTGGCTGCGGACACAGGAAGCCCACATTAATGAATCGCTTAGTAGCTGGACAGGCTGTGTGCCAAGAAGTGTTATGTGAATTCAGCGCATCGAAAGATGTTGTAAAGAGTTATCTAATACAAATTAAAGAAGAATTAAAACACGAAATACACAATGGCGCGAGAAGTAAATGCCCGGGCCAGTCACATGCGGCCATAATTAGCCATGACCAACGGGACCGTGCATGAGTGATCACCGCTAAGAACATTCGCCGGAGGCGTTTTCGGTAATTCGCATCTGTATGACAGACAATACAGAGAAACAGCGAGACTGGTCAGTCCATGTACGAACACTTCATTCAAACAAGTAGGCAGAGGACCGCCTTTTTCAGCTATTGTGTTAGAAGAAAGCCTTCTGAAAAACTGCGAGGTTTCTGCCGGAGGAGAAATCTCCACACCCAGTCGTTTTCATGAGAGGATTCAGATGTGTATTGCTTCAATCCTGGAACGACCAACAAAAATCAGTAACAACATACATGTTACGGCCAAAGCCCGAAGACCCACCAGATCGCTAACTGGCCGGGCATTTCGCACTTTGGCTGAGAGGGTTGACCAAAGTCCTGTTACTTGAAAGAATCGGCGTATATTCGACTTTGGCCAGCCATTTCACGAATTGGCCTGACACTGCTGGCCAAAACGCGATGTGATTGCACTTACGTCGGGAAATCCCTGGCTAAATCGCACCGCGTACTGTGATGAGGCAACAATGTGCGGTAGGCAGCACTTCTCTTACTTTCAGTGTTAACTGTGCCGTGCACGTGGTAGCTGATACTTTTCCGAGAAGGTCCTGCCTCTGCGCCTTGTTTTTCTCCTTGGTAGATTGGATTAATTGTGAGTACTGCTACGTTTTCTGGAATTTTTATTTGTGGTATTTGTGCATTTTTCAGATATGGTTAGGAAACGTCGGTTAATTAAGTGAGCTGCTTTTTTGTTTGTCTGTTTTTTTATTTATTTGCTCCCACTTCTTCCATTTGTGAAGTTTCGTGAAATGTGATATACCGACCCCCGCTCCACCCCCCTCCACTCGTGTTCTACCATGGCCCTTTTAAATAAACAACATATTTACTAAACGTACTTAAAGCTTGTCTTTCATGTATTACTTTTTTTCTGTGAAAGTGGACCAGTAAATGATAACTACATTATTGTGAAGTTCATTTTAACGAGTTTAATTAAATTATTTGTTTTGACAGCTGCCAAATGGCTGTCTATGATCACAGTCTTTTTTTTTAAATAATTTCTTCAAATAAGTTAATACAAATTAGGTGGCGATACTACCTCCCCCAATTCCTCACTCACTCTATTTGCATTCGTGTGCTTCCTCTACGGTAATCGGTATAAAACACTCTAGTAAAAAAATTAGAATATACACGTAAAGTGAAAAGCTTTTTATTCGTTTAAAAACTGATTTAAAACTTTAAATAAATAATGTTTTCATTGGCAGGCTGCATTAAACACCTTTTTAACACTTGAAAACACCTTGCTTTAAACGCAACAACCCTAAGTAAGCCCTAGTATTCATGTTTGTAACCGTCGGACAGACCGACAAAAAGGTTCTTGGAAGTAGTAGGCCTAACCGTTTTAACAGATCACTGATGTAGACTAACGTCACTGAACCTTACTATTCATATGAAAGACAAAATTGTTTGTATCGTCTTCCGAGCCTTATCGTTACGTACCTTCTCAATTTCTAATGTTGGTTGATCACTAAGAGAATTCTTGTCAGTGAACTTGAGCTTAGCTTCCTTTCACAAAAGATTACCCTCTCTCTGTGACATTTGTTTCGACTTGTCACCAGGCCAACTAACACACACATTATAAAAGTTTTGGTACAAATTCATTTTAAACACAATAACACACATTTGTGAGTCGCAGATTTTCGTGACTTACATGTGCGAAATCGGCCGCTCTGGGAGGGAACTTCCCAAATGTAATCTGCCACTTGTGCGGCACGCCTTTCAGATCGGGGAATCCTGGGCATACGCACGTATAATGCATTCAGTTCAAATTACAGTCTCCATAAAGGCTGGTATGTACTTCAATATTGTCTGTGCTCGTGATTAATTTTATAAACAAAATGTTGTCTTTTATAATAATTGGGTTCTTCTGAATTAAAAAGTTAAGTGAGATTTTAATTGCCCTCCACCTTTAAATGAGATTTGGTGGGGTTTTGCCGGACTAATTTCCTCCATTTTGAGCTCACGTAATTAATGGACGTGCGCTAAATCAGTACTCGATCATACCGGTACTAATTATTTTGTAGTAGGACCTAGGCTCATCACATGTAATACATTCGATTTCAATTTTTCGTACCATTCTTCCGTAGGCTGACCCATGGCTACTTCACATGGGAACGACATTCACGATGAAGGTGGGATACATGCAAATGCAGAAACGACATTTGGATGAAAACCAGGTTCCTGGACACGGTGCTGAAAGGAAAAAGCAAATAATAGCGGAATAATCACAAGAGATAGATACTGTTCTTTTATAGAGGATGTTAAACAAGCCAAAGCAAAGCAGAGAAAAGAGTGTGTTGACTTTCGTCGACTAGGAAAATATGAAGTTATCGAAGTTGACGGAAAATAACTTATTACACAACAGCCTTATTTTGTATTAAGTCCATACATAGGAGCTGTTCGAAATATTGCTCGGTATTCACTTGAAAATAGGAAATGGAGGTCTCAAACGGATGGAGAAGAAACTGCAGTTTAAGCACAAAAACGGCACCAAAGAGATCATTACTTTGTATCCTCGCTTATGCAAGACTTCTCAGATTTAACTGTCTAATCCAAAGAAAGGTTTAGTATCCAAACCTCTAATATTTAAATAATTTAATTCAAAATGCCGGATAGATCTGATAGACATGCAAAGTAGCCCTGACGGGGAGTGAAAGTATATACTCAGTTACCAAGATCACTTAACCAAGTTTATATTACTGCGACCCCTGAAAAGCAAAAAAGCAGAAGAAGTTTCTTACCATTTGTTTAACATCTTTATCACTACAGGTACCCCAAGTGTGCTGCAGTCAGATAATGGTAGAGAGTTTTCAAACCGATCTATAAATGAGCTAAATAACATGTGGCCTGAACTGAAACTGGTACAAAGAAACCCCAGACAGAGTCAAAACCAAGGTCCATCGAACGGGCCAACCAGGATGTACAAAATATAATAATGACATGGATGCAGAAAAATAGCTCAGAACATTGGGCTGCGAGTCTTCGATTCATGCTATTCATGAAAAACCATTCTTTCCATCAAGAAATTCAGCAGTCGCCATACGAGGCAATGTTTGACTATAGAGCAAAAGTGGGGCTGAGCACTTCAAATCTGCCTAAAGAAATTATTGATAACGCAGTGACAGAGGAAGTCCTTGAGAAAGTCGAACAAGAAATGGAAGATGCTATAAATGTAGGGACTACTCCCAACGATGAAACTGCCGTCGTGGATGGTAATAATGGTAGAGAGTCGAGACTAGTTACGTGACAATAACGAAGTGAAAATATTCTGTATGGTTTGTGAACAAGACTGTAGTGGAGCTCGTTGTTGTATATCCTGCGGCAAAGATGTGGATGCAATTTGTGGAAGAACTAATAAAGCGGAGGAAGGATACGGAGGGAAAATTATTTGCAAACTATGTTATAATAAACAAGAAAGCTGGAAGAAAAGGGAAGAAGATCACGATAATTTGCAAGCATAAGGTGCAAAGATGCTTAAAAATTCAGATGCAAAATTTCCACCTGCAAAACTTGAAAACAATGTTCGCATCCGTATACCAGATGTTGACAGAGATAGCGGACATGCCAGAAGCATTTTTGCAGCTGTAATGAACGTCAGAGGCACTTTCTACATGCTGGGAACAGAACGAGGTGATCTCAAGTAACTATATTCCAGAAACGAGTTCTCTATTCTGCACGAGAAACTGCTTACTCTGGAATCCGTGGACAAACCATGTCGTCTTTACAGTCACTGACCAGTGGCAAAAGATACAATCGATGCAACTGCTCTACTAAATGCGCCACAAACCGATGCAAATGTAGAAATAAGAAAATATTGTCTAATTTCAATTGTCATACAAGCATAACTTGTTGTAATAAGTGAATATCGGTTGTGTTAAAACAAAGGTTTGTAAAGTGGAAGGATTGCATAAAGTTTATATTTTTATAAGTGAGATTGATAAAATAAATAGATTGTCTACAGCATGAAATTATACGTTTCTATTCACTCTTTATTTATCTTCCGATTCTGGCCGATCTGCCTGCGCCGCTTCGCAAACTGGCTAGCCAGAACTAAAGAAAATATTGGACATTGTGCGATCAGTTTCAAGCGATGTTGGCCGTCCCCTGACTCATGCAATTTGAAATTGTTCAATCATATCCGCTTTGCTTCTTTCTTCGGCGTTTGGCCGATAGCTCCTAGCCACTTCACGAATTGACCGGACGAATCCCGAAACCAGGAAAAGGTCGGACATTGGCTGGCCAATTTAAAGCGACATTGGCCACTTTGCGATGTGGCCGGAGGCCGGCCAGTTATTTCGGGCTTTGGCCGTAACACACACACACACACACACACACACACACACACATATATATATATATATATATATACGAGGAGATGCCGCTCTATGGGCTATAGAAACAGCAGAAATACGTCAAACGTATGAAAAGTTCGAGAAAGTCTTGTTGGAAATGTTTATGGAAATATGTTGAACTCTATTTGAATATGACGAGATATTGGATGAACTCATGTCACACTATGACGTAATAAAATTACTAAAATCGAAATTACCTGCACATTTCAAAGAGAAATTAATGCGTGCACAGAAGGCGGTTTATGTTGATTCTCGATTAGCTAGACCTCATACATGGGGATTTAAAGAGCAGTTCTGGCAAGTGATATATGAGCAGCGACACATGAAACTAGAACGAAAGTATAGTGAAGGGGTGCCTTGCCTCGTGTGATCTCGAACAGTTAAGAGGTGAAGTGCGGAGGAAATCCAATGGCAGATTCTGCAGCGGATGAAATCTTCAAGTAAAGTAAAGTAAAGCACTTCCCAGATAGGAGCTAAGTTACAACGCAGCGCGGCGGCAAGTGCTATCATGTTTTCCTAAATATGAGACTGTACAACATTTACTAAGGTCTTGCCGTGGTGGGTCGAACACAGGGTAAAAACGGGGAAACCTGTTGTTTCTTTTGTTCATGCATTATGGAGTCCACCAAGGCAGGACAGTGCCAGTCAATTGTCTCTTTCAAAATGTAAGCTCGTGAACAGTGCAGTTATGAACTAACAGGAAACTGAGATGAAAACCTACCATACGATGACACTTTAAGAAAAGCTTGTGTTGGTGACACTAATGAATGAAAAAAATACGTAACGCCTAGCGATAAAAGAAAACTGTTGATGTGTAAATAAATATGAAAAAAAACTAATCATACTGATGTGAACTGAGACCCCAGTATCGAATACGGACCGAATAAATAAAAGCACACACTCTCAAAACAACCATTGTAAACTATTGTGCAAAAATGGCGATGTATTGACACTATTTTTTTGTGTACGGTAAGACAAACTGCGTACCGTAGAGAGCTGATACTGCTGTACAACTGTTGAAAGTAACCAACCCCAATAAGAGGTCGTCCTGGAAGTATAGATCAACCGAGCGATCCTGTCGACGGCAGGACGCGACTCGGAGGTGCTGGGAAATGCGACCGTCCTACAGCCGTCTCGCCCGAGGCATACGACACAGCACGTGACGCTACAGGTCTTACGACTGCAAGCAGCTATCTTCGGCGGAGAGCGAGTAATTATTTCAGACGAGTTTAGTAATTCTTGACTGAGTGCTTAAATTCATGCAGATTCTTGACAGCACACGGTAGTATTGTGATCTTTAGTGGATACCTTTTCAATAACGTATTGATTTCTCGACGGCTCTCCACGGAGCCAAGCGTTCGCGAAGTGTGGCGGACAAGCCGACTAGCGTGTCGTCATAAGTTCGTTGCAGGGCCTGTATATCTCATTGGCCCCAGTCTCGCCTTGCTGATGTCACTGCAATCTTCAACCAATGGCGCTCATCACACAGCAAACAATTTGAACTTTTCATCGACAGACCACTATAATAAACAATGGTTCTGCAAAACAATAACTATGTGAACTAAATCTGAAAACAAGATTCCATAGTATAGTCAGACTGAAACACAAACTTGTAATAGACTTCGATTGCGAAAATTTCAAAGAAAACAGTACGAGAACTATTGTATTTATTAAAAATTGCAGACATGAACGCTGAAGCATGACAATGTGTGAAAATATACTGAAAAAACTTATATAAAATGTTTTGTATGATATTTCATGAACTGAATGCTAAAATCTTTTCTTATTCTTAACAAGTTGATAAGTTATTGTTTATTATTTGTAATTTTTATGTAATTGCGTTAATTATTCAAAATCCTTGTAATCAGAAATTATTCAGAACGAGGGAATCTGAAGGTTCAGATCGGGGTTTTATAGTCCATTTTGCCTGTCACACACCCGAATAACCGAACAAAACAAAATATTTGTTTGAATGACACCTAGAACAATTCCAGCCCTCCTGAGCGAGCCAATAAACGCTCGTACTTATTACACCTTAAGTCATTTCTGTTAATATGTATAACAAGGTGCAGCTGGAATAAAAAATTTGTAAGTGAATAAAAAAGCTATACCCCATCGCTATTAATTAACTTCAGCTGAATTCTGGAAGTAAGGTGCTTGTGAACCATAACTTTCAGAATTCTGGAGGGCAATGAAGTGTAGCTTATAGTAAGTGTGTTAATTTTACACTTTTCTGTTTGTAAATTCATAAGCTGAACCTATGAGAAGAAAAATATTACATAAAACATGAAACATATTAAAAGCCATTATGAAATGTAGCGCATAGGCATCGCAGGTGAGAAGCTAAAAAGACATCTGTGACTCTTTCATATTTTTGGGATAAAATGTTGTGTAGAAGAGGACTTCCTCTCTCGTCGTCGCTTTTACAAACGACATGAGGTGTGTTTCCAAGTCTGTCTGTACTACTTATTGAATAATTACTATTATTTATTGAGTAATAAATTCAATTTTATTCAAATGGTGTCTGCATGTCATTTGCAGGCTCCTGTAGTTGATTACATTAATTTGTTGTGTGAGCTTCTCGATGTTTCAGATGTATGAGTCACGGCTGTGCACTTATTGTCTGAGAGCAGAACGGCCAAATGCTATATCACATCGTGCCGTTTAAATATTACTGTCATACAAAGTCGAACCTGCATATCTTTTATTTTTATGTCCAATCTAATCCTTGTTAAAAGATCTTCGTCCAATCTGATACTTGTCAAAACATTTTCTACGTGGAAGTCAATACAATATTTTCGCGGTCAAGGAATACTTTCGAACAAAGAAGATGTAAAATAAAAAAATAAGAATAAAACAATAAACAAACGCATCTGGTGCGCTACATCGTCAAAATCCCTAGCTGGTTGGAGGGCCCTCAAACGCTCTCAGCTGGCGAGGGATCCAGCTACATTTCTGGCCAAGGTAGTTTTTGGCAAACACGGAATCAAGCAGTAGAAACTCTTGCCGTGTACAGGCTGGCATTCTTTCTTTATTTCTCTCTTTCTTTATCGTCGCCTTGTCCCACGTCACGTAGGGTCGGCGTTGCTCTTCTGGATCCTTCTCATCCATAGTACTCTATCCATTGCCTCTTCCTTCTTCCATCCTTTCTCCCTTAGGTCCCCGGATGTCTTATCCTTCCATCTCATCTTCGGTCATCCTCTCCTTCTCGCTCCTTCAATCTTTATATCTTCAACTCTGTTTCCGATACACTCTTCCCCTTTTCTCGGTAAGCGTCCGTACCACCTTAGTCTGCTCTCTTGTATCTTTTTCCCCACGGGTCCCAATTTCACAGCTCGACTAACAAATTCATTTCTAATCCTGTCCTTCCTTGTTACCCCACACACCCACCTTAGCATCCTCATTTCCGCCACTTCCATCTTCCTTTCCTGGGCTACTGTGATTAGCCATGTCTCTGCCCCATATATCATAGCAGGCTTTACCACCGACTTGTACAATTTCCCTTTAAACCCAGTGCTCACCTTCTTGTCACACATCACTCCACTCAACTTCCTCCAGTTGTTCCAACCGCCATTTATTCTGTGTTGTATCTCGCTTTCCAGTCGTCCGTCCCTCTGTATGTACGACCCCTGGTATTTAAATATGTAGACCGATTTCAGCTCATCATCCTGGATCTTGCAAGACCTCATCTGCACATCCTTCAGTGATAAATATTCTGACTTTGTCCTGCTAATTTTCATCCCTCTTTCTTCTAGAGCCTTCCTCCAATCCTCCAGCTTTTCCTCAAGTCTGTCGATGCTCTGCTCACAAAGAACCACATCATCCGCCAACATCATATTCCACGGCGCTTCCTTCTTCACATCTTTCACCAGCACATCCCTAATCAGGTCAAAGAGGTAGGGACTAAGCGCAGACCCTTGATGTAACCCTATTTTTACTGGAAACTCCTTTGTCATGCCCACACTACTGCTCACCTGTGTCATTGCTCCTCTGTACATTTCCTTCACTACCTTCACATACGTCTCTGGCACGCACTGCTCTCTCATGCTTCTCCATATTTCGTCCCTTGGGACTCTGTCATATGCTTTCTCCAAATCAGTGAAAGCCATATGTAGATCGGCTTGTAGCTCCCCGTGTCTCTCCACTATCCACCTCAAAGCATGTATTGCATCAGTCGTTCCTCTTCCAGGCATGAACCCAAACTGTTCTTCACACATCACAGTCTCCTTGCGTAATCTTGCTTCAATAACTCTTTCACGAATTTTCATTGTGTGTGCCATCAGTTTAATACCTCTATAGTTACTGCAGTCCTGCACATCGCCTTTCCCCCTAAATATTGTCTTGCTGAAATGTAAGCCCAGGACGGCTTGCTATGAAGGACCACAAAACGGGGCGTAGAATATCAAAAATGGCTCTGAGCACTATGCGACTTAACTTCTGAGGTCATCAGTCGCCTAGAACTTAGAACTAATTAAACCTAACTAACCTAAGGACATCACACACATCCATGCCCGAGGCAGGATTCGAACCTGCGACCGGAACGGTCACGCGGTTCCAGACTGAAGCGCCTTTAACCGCACGGCCACACCGGCCGGCTCGTAGAATATCGTCGACGTACCTGTACACTGTAAGGGTGCCGCGGATGACAACCAAAGGGGTTCTGCTAAGAAAAGAGATTGCATCCCAGACCATCACACTTTGTTGTCGGGACGTATGGCGGACGACAGTCAGGGTAGCGTTCCACCGCTGTCCAGAGCATGGCCAGATACGTCTTCGCTGGTCATCGTGGTTCAGTTCAAACCAGGCCTCATCACTGAAGACAATTCTACTCCAGTTAACGAGTTTCTAGGCCGAAGACGTCTCTAGAGTCGCCCCGGACAGCGGTGGGATACCAACCAGTCACCCGCCATACGGCCCGACAAGCGGGAGTGACGGTAAGCGGTGCCACTTCCTCTCCATAGCAGGACCTCTATGTTGTCGTCCACGGCGAGAGGTCCGTCAGCGATGTTATACGTCCCATTTTATTGCCCTTCATATCAAGCCATCCTGTGGTTACAGTTCAGGAAGATGATGTCCACCCTCACACGGCGAGAGTTTCTACTGTTTGTCATCGTGCTTACCATATCCTGCTTTGGCCAGCAAGATCGCCGGATCTCACCACAATTAAGAACGTTTCGAACGTTATGGGCACAGCCCTCCAATACCTCGTGATTTTGACGATCTGACGTGCCAGTTGGACACGTGTTTGCACGATGTACTTCAGAAGGACATCAGTAACCCTATCAGTGATTGCCAAGCCGAATAACTGCTTGCATAGGTGGACCAACGTGTTATTAACTTGCTCAATTTATGAAGCTCTTTCTTTTGAATAAATCATCCAGTTTTTCGGAAACTGTAATCATTTATCCGTTTGGATAATTCTTTCGTAGTGCGTCGTTTATTTGTTTTACAGTGTACATCAAAAGCAGAAGGCAAATGCGATCGCATCTGTATGGTAAAGATGGAACCTGACGAGGTTATTCACGATGATTTACTTTTACTTGATGTATGGTAGACTTGTAACTGCATCGTGCCATCGCATTTATGATGCACCTTTCCCGATGAAAAAAAATTAGTAAATGCATTGCGTACGTTTTTGTACCACATAAACACTTTTTTCTCAAATTTTACTCTGCCGGCAAGGAATCGTTAGTTGCAATGTCTACGCTCCCGCCACTTGCCGTGGTTGAGCAGGCTGCTTTCTCCCCTGGTTAGCAGCAGAGCAGGCCCAAACCGCCGTGTCAGCATCTAAAACAATCACCCTGTAATATAATGATAATGTCTCTCCAATTTATTTAAACATTTGAAAGCATGTGTCTTTTCCATGTTGCTCTGTTTATGATCTGACGTCATGCAGATGCTGGGAATGCTTACAATGCTAGGTCTGCAGTCGACCCTACAGTATACTCGTACATTAGCTCCGTGGACTGTGTGATTGACACCCATCACCCTGCACCTGCCTGACGTGGGCTCATGTCTGTTATCGGAGACTTCTGAAAAAAAAGAAAAAAAGAAGCTTCTACAGTCTTCGAGCAGCCCATGACTTGTCCTACCCACCTACCTCCTCCAAAAATCATCTGTACCCTTACATCACGGATGATGTGAGCAGTACTCTCCTACACAATCACCCTGTAATATAATGATAATGACTCTCCAATTTATTTGAACATTTCAAGGGATGTCTCTTTTCCATTATGCTTTGTTTATAATCTGAAGTCATGCAGATGTTTTTATGGTCTAGTAAATGAAATTATGCATGTTAGGTTTGTCGACTAAAACCATCGATTAATAAAAGAAAGGCTGACAGTTTTACCCAATATAATTCTACAAAAGTACTTTCTCCTACATATCGCCTAGACTGTCTGAAACTGTTTTGACCAAGAATAATCATTCCTGAACTTTGCGCAACTTAGTAGAAATCATTAAATTTCATCAAATAACGAAATCTAAAAAATATGTCACATAGGTGTTGAAACATGTATGAGTATTTTTAAAAAATTACAAGAATTAAAAACACAGAAAATGTCAACAGCAGCGTTCAGTATTAGCAAGAATATTTAAATATCTTGCGGCGAAGGTTTAAAGATTACTGGGAAGCTGGTAAAATATTTAGGAAAAAGACTGCAAGCTATAATGAGTATATTCGTGGACTTTTACCTTTATCTGTTATAAATTTTTTCAAGAGGCTTTAATGAAATTTTTGATACAATAAATAGAAACTTTTTGGAAATAAGGTAGTTAGTGTAAGATCAGAAATGGAATGAATGTTACGAGAAACAATGAGTTGATGAATCAGCAGAGAAACTGAGGTTGATAGAGAAGATTTTTTTCTTTTTTAAGTTGATGAGTGCCAGTGGCACTCAGTAGGGTGAGTGGTGGTGGTAAGGGTCTGGTGGGGTCTAGTGGATACACTGACGAGCGAGAAACAATATTTCATTTGCTTCAGATACATATTACATTTTTATCAATGTGCGAAAGACACGCGCGACTCCAGTGACCCAGGCCGGCGAAGGCTTACAGGTGGCGGCTTCCGCCCAGGTGAGAAGGCCAACGTCAGCGCCCCACGATGCTGGCGTCAGGCACAACTTTAGCTAATGGCCTGACAGTAGGCCGTAACCTTGATGTCAGCGGCGTTCCATTTTGTGCTATGACGGCGGCCTGCAGTGGCGGACGCCCGCACATAACCGGCTCGGGCCCGGCTATGACTGCTGCCAAAACGTGTGGAGACTGCAGCGCACAGGACATGACCCACTGCCCCTTGGCAAGAGTCCGACAGAAATTGCCATAGACAGATGGTCAGCGGTGCTGGGGAGACAAGTTCTGCAAGGAGACTCAGCACAGGAGGGGGTCTGGTTATCCAAACCAGATGAGTGATTCAACCCTCCACTGAACACAAAGAAACCGATCTAGCTATTCTACAGCCCGCCTCCTTACATGAGTGGTCAGCGTGGCATACTGCCATGCACCGACCTGGGTTCGATTCCCGGCCGGTTCGAAGATTACATCCGCTCGGTGACTGAATGTTGTGTTCCCCTCACCGTCATTTCATCCTCATCGACATGCAAGTCGACCAATGTGGCTTCAACTGAAAATATTTTGGATTCGGTTTATATCCCGATTGTTCCATTTGTTTTGTACTTGGAAACATGTAACGCAACTTGTATGTGTCATTCTAATCACAGTAAAATAGTGAGGTAGTTGTTGAAGGTGTTGAAAAGACAGGTGGCTGACGCTCTAGCAGAGAGCACAACAGAGGCAGCATTACTGTTTCCAAGTACATACAGGACTGCAGCAGAAAATTATATAGGCTCAGTGGAAGTGTTCCATCAACGAGAACTTTTGGTGATACCCCTCTATTGCAGCTGGCACAACACGTCACAGATGAGTCTTTTGTGATTCATTGTGTCAAGGCTGCCCATCTCGACATGCACATTTAGTCCCGTCCTAGATTGGCTCTACTTGAAGGGAGATGGTTATGATTCTGTCACAGAAGAAGACTTCCCTAGGCGACAATAAATCAAAAGCTTGTCTGCCATCTCTCGTAGTCATCGCCACGCGACAGTGGATTCAAATCAAAATCTAAAATCTCGACAACGCTGAACTATGGACACCATAGATTCTGACGTTGGAACCGAGGTTTTCGTCAACAGCCCTAAAAACGACATGATTGCTATAATATGGTAACAGTTTAGCGACACACGCGGCGGAGACATCGCCATCGTTACGGTCCCAGCCCAGGGAACTACACTAGTGGCCATTAAAATTGCTACAACACGAAGATGACATGCTACAGAGGCGAAATTTACAGAAAGAAGATGCTGTGATATGCAAATGATTAGCTTTTCAGAGCATTCACACAAGGTTGGCACCGGTGACGACACCTACAACGTGCTGACATGAGGAAAGTTTCCAACCGCTTTCTCATACACAAACAGCAGTTGACCGGCGTTGCCTGGTGAAACGTTGTTGTGATGCCTCGTGTAAGGCGGAGAAATGCGTACCATCACGTTTCCGACTTTGACAAAGGTTGGATTGTAGCCTACCGCGATTGCGGTTTATCATATCGCGACATTGCTGCTCGCGTTGGGCGAGATGCAATGACTGTTAGCAGAATATGGAATCGGTGGGTTCAGGAGGGAAATACGGAACGCCGTGCTGAATCCCAACGGCCTCGTATCACTAGCAGTCGAGATGACAGGCATCATATCTGCATGACTGTAACGAATCGTGCACCCACGTCTCGATCCCTGAGTCAACAGCTGGGGACGTTTGCAAGACAACAACCATCTGCACCAACAGTTCGACGACGTTTGCTGCGGCATGGACTATCAGCTCGGAGACCATGGCTGCGGTTACCCTTGACGCTGCATCACAGACAGGAGCGCCTGCGATGGTGTACTCAACGACGAACCTGGGTGCACGAATGGCAAAACGTCATTTTTACGGATGAATCCAGGTTCTGTTTACAGCATCATGATGGTCTCATCCGTGTGTGGCGACATCGCGGTGAACGCACATTGGAAGCGTGTATTCGTCATCGCCATACTGGCGTATCACGCGGCGTGATGGTATTGGCTGCCATTGGTTATACGTCTCGGTCACCAATTGTTCGCATTGACGGCGCTTTGAACAGTTGTCGTTACATTTTAGATGTGTTACGACCCGTGGCTCTACCCTTCATTCGATCCCTGCGAACTCCTACATTTCAGCAGGATAAAGCACGACCGTATGTTGCAGGTCCTGTACTTGCCTTTCTGGATACATAAAATGTTCGACTGCTGCACTGGCCAGCACATTCTCCAGGTCTCTCACCAATTGAAAACGTCTGGTCAATGGTGGCCGAGCAACTGGCTCGTCACAATACGTCCGTCATTAGTCTTGATGAACTGTGGTCGCGTGTTGAAGCTGCATGGGCAGTTGTGCCTGCACACACCATCCGAGCTCTGTTTGACTCAATGCCCCGGCGTATCAAGGTCGTTATTATGGCCAGAAGTGGTTGTTCTGGGTACTGATTTTTCAGGATTGAGTGAAAATGTAATCACAAGTCAGTTCTAGTATAATATATTTGTCCAATGAATACCCGTTTATCATCTGCATTTCTTCTTGGTGTAGCAATTTTAATGGCCAGTAGTGTATAACAGAGGACAGCGAACAGCAACGAAGCCTCTGGCCGATAGCGTATGCTGTGTTCTTTCAAAGCACAACCAGCATAAAGTCGGAATGACTTGTATCTATACGTTGACTACAGGGGAACGGGATCTAGTGTTTAAGAGGGACACTGGAGATTCAAATATCGCTTTGCAGTCCAAGGGGACACAAAGTCCTTGGGGGATTAGACTCTCGGAAAATTGCTGCTGTTCTACAACGACGATACTAAATATGGATTTTGAATTTCGCATTGTGGTCTCTGTGTCACTTTTCTTGCTATTTTGTGCTTTTTATACTAGCCAGTGCAACCAACTTTTGCCCACTTTGCTGAACCTTACATTCACTACCTGTTCGCTCAAATATTTGATTGTCTTACTATGCATCTCTATTATATACTTCCCTAATATTGTGCTTACAAATTACACTCAATATGGGACGTGGATTGAGAAAATTAGTTATCTACTTTGATTTAACAAGAGCCTGACGCTGTAATTTTGCGTATGGTAGAGCATTATGGCATCAGGGCTAAAGGCCATCAGCGGTTCTTTTAGTAAGTGAAAATCGGAGTCAGTAGTTTATCCATCGGAGTGAACAAGCAAGAAAAATTTTATTCAGCCTTGCATGTTGTAAATTTGCATGTCACAGAGACACACAAATAACCACTATAGGTCGCTAAAAAGCCTTAACATTATGAAATGGCACAAATGTCGTTGTGAAAGACTTGGAATCTAATGTTATGGATCATGCAAACGGTGTAATGTATAACACGAGTCTACAGCTTACAGAGGACAAATTACTATTTAACTGCAATTTAAAAATGACTGCATTTTCTTTGACAGAACTCTTGTAAAAGTGATATTTTCTGTCGCTATACGATCTTGAAAGCAGGAGCAGAAATACCGAACATTTTAAATTTTTAGAACTGGGAACAGCGAAAACGTTGCGTCAGGCTACAGCTTTCAGCTGATATACCAATATAACTACAGAGCCGCAAGTTAAGTATTTATCTTTTTCTCTGTTTTCCTCGTTGTATATTTATTAAATTTCGTTCGTGTTTTTCCGTTTGAGAGGTTTAATTTTGCTGTTTTATAAGTGAAAATTCATTCAGTCTGTAGCGCAGTAGTTGCTCACTCAATAGCTAGCTCCAAAGCTCGTGAACGCATCAGAGCCCAGTGGTGACTCATCAGGAGGGTAGTTCGCTTCTTCAGTTAGTCTTGCTACGATGGCTAGGATGTGTGCATGCCATGTGCGGACGCAGGAGGAGCTGGCCGCAGTTCGTTAACAGCTGAATTAAAAAAAAGGTTCAAATGGCTCTGAGCATTATGGAACTTAACTGCTGTGGTCATCAGAACTTAGAACTACTTAAACCTAACTAACCTAAGGACCTCACGGATGTCCGTGCCTGAGGCAGGATTCGAACCTGCGACCGTAGCGGTCGCGCGGTTCCAGACTGTAGCGTCTAGAACCGCGCGGCCACTCCGGCCGGCCAGCTGAATTCGCTTTTGGCTAAGGTCAGTCACCTTCAGGCTGTTGTCACGGGGTGTAACGGTGGTGGAGAATCTGGCGCGTCGCATGGGACACCTAAGTTGTCTCTTGTTTTGCCCATGGGCTCTGCTTCTGAGGCATCTCCTAGTGCACCCGACGCGGTGGATCTTCCCTCACAGCAGGATGAGAGTCGGGTAGTAACGCGTTCGCGTCGGCTGAGGCGGAGGGCCGATATGAAGACTGGCCGCTTGGCCTCGCTCATTCACCCTGTGAGAGGACAGGTGGCCGTTCCTTCAGCGAGGTCCGAGTGGGCACACGGGGGGAGGGGCTTACACGTTATTGGGAGCTTCAGTTGGTTGGTTGGTTATGGAGCCCCCTAGGCAGATAGCGTTCAGCTGTGGAAAGAAAGCCAATGTGCACTCGGTATGTCTGCCGGGGGATCTCATCCTAGATGTGGAGGCGGCCTTGCCTGTGGCTATCAAGTGTGCAGGGTGCAGTCGTCAGCGAGTTGTCGCTCATGTCGGCACCAACGACGCCTGTCGTAGGTTGTGAGGCCATCCTCAGTCCGAACACGCGGCTGGCGGAGGTGGTTCAGACCGCTGGCCTCGCACGCAGTGGGCGAGCAAAGATCGCAGTTTGCAGCGTTGTTCCCACATCGGGGTCTCTTGGTTTGGAGTGGAGGGTCTCAACCAAAGGCTTCGTCGACTCTATAACTGTCTTGGTTGCAGATTTCTAGATCTACTTCATCGTGTGGGGATTTGTAGGACTCCCCTTAATAGGTCAGGGGTACACTACGCACGGGAAACAGCTACTCAAGTAACAGAGTGCTTGTGGGGCGCACATGTCAATTTCTTAAATTAGGTAGTCGTTTGAGGTGCTCTTATGAACACTCGCCAGTCGATATGAAGCACAGGAAGCCCTCGACGTTTGGAATAAAGACTCTTCGACTGTCATAATTTTATCAATAAACGGTTGACGTATTCGTAACAAAGTTCCCAAATATACTGCTCTCCACGTAAGTTCTCGCGCGAAAGTTATTCTTGCGACCGAGAACTGGTCTTATGTAAAATCGCTAAGCGATTCACCTTCCACACCACAGTTCTCACATGCTCGTTCCATCTCGTATGGCTTTGCAACGTTACCGCTCCGATACTTGACATTCAACAGACTCCCGTATAGACGACATAGTAATAAATATCCATGGTGTAGAGAAACAAATGAAAGATTTGAAGGCAAATAAATCACTAGGTCCGGATGGAAAGACAGTTCGATTTTACGGAGAGTACTCTACGGGATTGGTCCTTACCTAGCTTGCACTTATCTCGAATCTCTCACCGAGCACGAAGTCCCAAGCGACTGGAAAAAAGAGCTAGTGACTCCAGTATATAAGAAGGGTAAAAGAACGGACGCGCAAAATTACAGATCAATACCCGTAACTTCTGTTTGCTGCAGAATTCTTTAATATATTCTCAGTTCCAATGTAATAAACTTTCTTGAAACTGAGAAGCTTATGTTCTTCAATCAGCATGGTTTTAGAAAGCATCGTTCGTGCGTTACTCGGCTTGCTTCTTTCTAACATGATATACTGCGAACTATGGATGAGGGGCAACAGGAGAATTTCTATTTCTAGATTTCCGGAAAGAATTTGACCCATTGCAGGCTGTTACCGAAGGTACGAGCATATGGAATAAGTTCACAGGTACATAAGCGGCTCGAAGACTTCTTAAATAATAGAACGCAGTACGTTGTCCTGAACAGCGAGTGTTCATCAGAGAAAAGGATGTCGTCAGGGATGCCCCAGGGAAGTCTGATAGGACGGCTGTTGTTCTCTATATACATAAATGATTTCACGGACAGGGTCGGCAGCAATCTGCGGTTGATTGCCGATGATGCCGTGAAGAACGGTAAGGTGTTGAAGTTGGAGGCTGTGAGAAGATGACTTAGACAAAATTTCCAGTTGGTGTAACGAATGGCAGCTAGCCCTAACTGTGGAAAAATGTGAGTTAATGGGGATGAGTAGATAGTTGGGTTGGGTTGGGTTGTTTGGGGGAGGAGACGAGACAGCGAAGTCATCGGTCTCATCGGATTAGGGAAGGATTGGGAAGGAAGCCGGCCGTGCCCTTTCAAAGGAACCATCCCGGCATTTGCCTGGAGCGATTTAGGGAAATCACGGAAAACCTAAATCAGTACGGCCGGACGCGGGATGCCCTTTAAGTATCGGGGCGGTAACGTTGCAAAGCCATATGAGATGGAACGAGAATGTGAGAACTGTGGTGTGGAAGGCGAATGGTCGACTTGGGTTTATCGGGAGAATTTTAGGAAACAGTGGTTCACCTGTAAAGGAGATCATATACAAGACGCTGGTGCGACCTATTCTTGACTACTGCTCGAGTGTTTGGGATCAGTACCAGGTCGGATTAAAGGAAACAATTTAGAGGCAGGCTGCTAGAGTTATTACCGGTAGGTTCGAACAACACGTAAGTTTTACGGACATGCTTTGGGAAGTCAACAGGGAATCCCTGGAGGAAAGGCGACGTTCTTTTCGAGAAACGCTCTTGCGAAAATTTGGAGAACCGGCAACTGGAGCTGACTACGGAACGATTCTACTGCCGCCAACATACACTGTGTGTAAGGGCCACGAAGGTGAGATACGATGAATTAGCGCTCGTACGGAGGGATGTAGACAGTCGTTTTTCCCTCGCTGTATTCGGAAATGACTACTAGTGGTACAGGATTCCCTCCACCATGCACCGTACGGTGGCTTGCGGAATATCTGTGTAGATGTAGATGTAGATGTAGAATTAGAAGGGTCAAATTCGGGGTCTTGCATAGAAGTTTAGCGCTGCTAACTTCACTATAACAAGCGAAAAATTGTTTGCTTTATTGATGTCCTCTATAATTTCTCGTGGTATCGTGTTTCGTAACATATCTGCGCATTCAAAAAAGATAATCATAGCTTACAGGAGAGCCATCAGAATTAATTGTGTGAGTTTGCAATCCACATACAAGCAGTCTTTGAAGTGCGTTACAATTTTATCTCCCCTCTGGCTGCACTTCTCATTACTAACTCCACGTACAGTTCATGACGGGCCAATTAGTACCGACCACCCGCCGTGCCACATTTCTTCAATGACGTCGTTCGAATCTAGTATGGAGAGAACGGGGTCAGCAAGTCGCTGTCCGTGCTATTGTTAGCTTTTCAGACTTTGGAGCATCACGTGGCTAAGTGGACCCCATTGCAGTATACAATATTCTACTTCTAGAAGGGGAGCAAATTCTTTCGCATAATCTCTATAAAATCCAAAAATTTCAACCCCTCTAGACGTCTGAGCTATGTTGAGCGATTTTATTTGGTTTTTTATCCCGCGATTACTTATCTCAGTATCTTCCGGGTATGTTAGTTTAGTAGAAGATCTAAGATTTCGCTCTTACGAATCGGTTGTCTAACTCGCTTCAAGAAGCAGTTTTCAGAAAAGACGTTTAGAACTAGTTCACCCGAATCGATGTCGATGTCCCAAATGACTGTTTTAATCTCGTCACTCTCTCGTTCCATAGCTGGAAGATTGGAATTTCTCCCCTATTGCGTTAGAATGACCAGAAAATTTACCTGCGATATTCTCGAGGGCTCACGGAAGCCTTTTGTCACTACCGTTTTTCAGGTAGATGGTCTAGAAAAGCATTCCATTGGGTGTTTGATTTGTCTTTGACACTTAACTTCACCCATATGGAACTGAGTGACCAAAGGTCACGGTGAAAGAGACATATTTGAGAATGTGCCGTGTATGCCATTAGAGGCGGCTATGTCTCCAATATACACTCCTGGAAATGGAAAAAAGAACACATTGACACCGGTGTGTCAGACCCACCATACTTGCTCCGTACACTGCGAGAGGGCTGTACAAGCAATGATCACACGCACAGCACAGCGGACACACCAGGAACCGCGGTGTTGGCCGTCGAATGGCGCTAGCTGCGCAGCATTTGTGCACCGCCGCCGTCAGTGTCAGCCAGTTTGCCGTGGCATACGGAGCTCCATCGCAGTCTTTAACACTGGTAGCATGCCGCGACAGCGTGGACGTGAACCGTATGTGCAGTTGACGGACTTTGAGCGAGGGCGTATAGTGGGCATGCGGGAGGCCGGGTGGACGTACCGCCGAATTGCTCAACACGTGGGGCGTGAGGTCTCCACAGTACATCGATGTTGTCGCCAGTGGTCGGCGGAAGGTGCACGTGCCCGTCGACCTGGGACCGGACCGCAGCAACGCACGGATGCACGCCAAGACCGTAGGATCCTACGCAGTGCCGTAGGGGACCGCACCGCCACTTCCCAGCAAATTAGGGACACTGTTGCTCCTGGGGTATCGGCGAGGACCATTCGCAACCGTCTCCATGAAGCTGGGCTACGGTCCCGCACACCGTTAGGCCGTCTTCCGCTCACGCCCCAACATCGTGCAGCCCGCCTCCAGTGGTGTCGCTCCAGGCGTGAATGGAGGGACTAATGGAGACGTGTCGTCTTCAGCGATGAGAGTCGCTTCTGCCTTGGTGCCAATGATGGTCGTATGCGTGTTTGGCGCCGTGCAGGTGAGCGCCACAATCAGGACTGCATACGACCGAGGCACACAGGGCCAACACCCGGCATCATGGTGTGGGGAGCGATCTCCTACACTGGCCGTACACCACTGGTGATCGTCGAGGGGACACTGAATAGTGCACGGTACATCCAAACCGTCATCGAACCCATCGTTCTACAATTCCTAGACCGGCAAGGGAACTTGCTGTTCCAACAGGACAATGCACGTCCGCATGTATCCCGTGCCACCCAACGTGCTCTAGAAGGTGTAAGTCAACTACCCTGGCCAGCAAGATCTCCGGATCTGTCCCCCATTGAGCAAGTTTGGGACTGGATGAAGCGTCGTCTCACGCGGTCTGCACGTCCAGCACGAACGCTGGTCCAACTGAGGCGCCAGGTGGAAATGGTATGGCAAGCCGTTCCACAGGACTACATCCAGCATCTCTACGATCGTCTCCATGGGAGAATAGCAGCCTGCATTGCTGCGAAAGGTGGATATACACTGTACTAGTGCCGACATTGTGCATGCTCTGTTGCCTGTGTCTATGTGCCTGTGGTTCTGTCAGTGTGATCATGTGATGTATCTGACCCCAGGAATGTGTCAATAAAGTTTCCCCTTCCTGGGACAATGAATTCACGGTGTTCTTATTTCAATTTCCAGGAGTGTAGATACAAGATCTGACGAGTCTGTTACAGACAGTGACCGTGGAATGATATAACTGGTGCTAGACTCATACCTACATCTACATCTGCAACTACACATACATAAAAACTCGACACAGCACCGTACTGTGCGTTGCAGAGGGTACACCGTACCACTATCGGTCATTTCCTTTCCTCTTACACTCCAAGGCAGGGCGAGGAAAAAGCGAGTATCTATATGCCTCCGTATGGGCCAAAATTTCTATTATCTTCGTGGTCCTTATGCGAAATGTACTTTTTTGACAGCAGAATCGTTCTGCAGTCAGCTTAAAATCCCGGTTCTCCAAATTTTCTCAATAGTATTCCTCGAAAAGAACGTTGCCTCTCTTCCACGGATTTCCAGCTGTGTTCCCGAAGCGTCTCCATAACGCTTGCGTGTTGTTCGCACCTACCAGTAGCAAATCTAGCAGCCAGCCTCTGAATTACTTCGATGTCTTCCTTCAACACGACCTGGTGCGGATACTAAAATCTCGAGTAGTACTCAAGAAGGGTTGACACTAGGGTTGTGTGTTATCCTTTACATATGAACCACACTTTCCTACGACTCTCCCAATAAACCGAAGTCGTTCATTCGCCTTCTCCACTATAATCCTTACATACTCGTTCCATTTCATTTCGCTTACCAAGGTTACACCTCGATATTTAATAGGCGTTACGCTGTCAAATAACACACTACCAATGTTGTATTGGAACATTATGGGTTTGTTTTTCCAACTCATCTGCATTAAAGTATATGTTTCTTCATGTAGAACTAGCTGCCATTCATCACACTGTCCAGAAATTTTGCGTAAGTGATCTTGTATCCTCCTACAGTCACTCAACGATGACACCTTTCCGTGCACCACAGCATCATTAGCAAAAAACCGCAGATTTTTGCTTACCATGTCCGCCAGATCATTTATGTACACAGCAAAGAGCAGCGGTCCTATCGCACGTCCCTGAGGCACTCCTGACGATACCTTTTTCTCTGATGAACACTCGCTGTCGAGGACAACGTACTCGGTTCTGTTACTTAAAAAGTCTTCGAGCCACTCACATATCTAGGGAACTATTCCGTATGCTCGTACCTTCGATAACAGTCTGCAGTGAGGTGCGGTATCATATGCTTTTCGGTTATCTAGGAATATGGAATCTACCTGTTGCCCATCATCCATAGTTTGCAGTGTATCATGTGACCAAAGGGCAAGCTGTAATTAACAGGTCCGTTCTTTTCCCTTTCTTAAAAACAGGAGTCACCTGCGCTATGTCGGAGATTACACAAGAATTTGACTTTCCGAATTTAGTTTTCAGTACTCAGAGACAATGTTTAAACATGCGTGAACAGCAACATAGGACGATCACAAGTGTTTGACCAAAGGATGTCATGTTGCCTTCGCAGAGCCTTAAGGGGCGATCGACGGTCTGCTGTGATTCAGATCGCTACTGATGTCAAGGCAGGTTGTCAGGAACTCATTGCCACCAGCACTTTATGGAAACAAATGCTTCTTATAAGCTTCAGCAGCCGAAGATCGACATAAAATTCAGTGCCTCAGCTGTTTCTCGTGAATTTTGGTCAGTTATTTGGCGAAGCTGTCATTTGGACTCAGGTGATTCATATGAAAAGGTATCCGACGTGATTATGGTCGCATGACCGCAATTAACAGACTTTGAATTCAAAATGGTTGTTGGAGCAAGATTCATGGGACTATCCATATCGGAAATCGTTAAAGGGTTCAATATCTCGAGGTCCACAGTATCAAGGACGTACTGAAAATGACAGATTTCAGCCATTACCTCTCACCAAGGACAACGCAGTAACCGACAGCCTCGCTTGCGTAGAGTTGTCAGTGATAATAGAAGAACAATAATGAGTGAAATTACCGCAGAAATCGATGTGGGACGTACGACTAACGTAACCGTTAGGACAGTGTGGCGAAATTTGACGTCAATGGGCTATAGCAGCGCGCCACCGACACGAGTGCGTTTGCTGACAGCACGACATCGCCTGCAGCGTTTCTTCTGGGCTCGTGCCATATCGGTTGGACCATAGGGGACTGGAAAACCGTGATCTGGTCAGATACGTCCCGATTGCAGTTAAGGGGAACTGATGGTGGGGTTCGACTGTGACGCAGACCCCACGAAATGATGGACACAAGTTATTAACAAGGCACTGTGCATGTTGGTGGTGACTCCGTAATGGTGTGAGATGTGTTTACGTGGATCATTGACTGGAAATGGTTACGTTCGGCCACCTGGAGACCATCTGCAGCCTTTCATGGACTTCATCTTCCCCATCAATGATGGAATTTTTATGGAAGACAATGCGCCAAGTCACTGGGTCACAGTTATTCGTGATTCGTTTGAAGAACATTCTAGACAATTCTAGCTAACGATTTGGCCACCCAGATCACTCGACATGAACTCCATCGAACATTCATGGAACATAATTGAGAGGTCAGTTCGTGCACAAAACCCTGTACCGGCAACAGTTTTGCAGCTATGGACGGCTATACAGGCAGCATGGTTAAGTATTTGTGCAAATAACTTTCAACGACTTGTTGAGTCCATGCCACGTCGAGTTGCTGCACTACGCCGGACAAAAGGAGATCCGACACAATGTTAGGAGATATCCCATGACTATTGCCACCTCAGTGTACAATAAATTAAATCTGTTTTCAATTTATTACTAACTTTCCCGTACAGTATTTTACGGCGAGTGAAATACCATACAATCTTACAACTGTTTACATAACATGTAGAAATTTGAAGCCTACTAGTACTGTATTGTATTGTATGTTAACCGGGGACCTAGAAAATACGGAGAGGCTCCGTCCCCGCCGCAGCCACAGTGGTCCACAACCCCACGACGACTACCGCAGTCCACTTCACCCCTCCGCCGCCCCACACCGAACCCAGGGTTATTGTGCGGTTCGGCCCCCGGTGGACTCCCTAAGGGAACGTCTCACACCGGACGAGTGTAACCCCTATGTTTGCGTGGTAGAGTAATGGTGGTGTACGCGTACGTGGATAACTTGTTTGCGCAGCAATCGCCGACATAGTGTAGTGAGGCGGAATAAGGGGAACCAGTCCGCATTCGCAGATGGAAAACTGCCTAAAAACCATCCACAGACTGACCAGCTCACCGAACCTCGACACAAGTCCGTCGGGCGGATTGGTGCCAGGGACCAGGCTCTCCTTCTCACCCCGGAAAGCCGTGCGTGAGACCGCTCGGCTAACCGAGCGGGCCTAAGGCCTACTTCGTCGCTCTTACACCAGCTTTTACCTTGAAACAGAAAAAGCGCTTTTACGATAGAAAGTGTGATACTGGCAAATCAGCTGAGTTTCTTTAATGTCTAAGTAATTTTACCTGTCTAGAAAATGAAAATCGATTTTAGTTTCCAATAGCTGCTATTTAAAAAGTATTTAACTTGTAATTGATTTTTCATAATACCTCTAATTAATTTGTTTCAGTTACTGATTACCAGTATGTAGTAAAGTAAAAATGTATTAAATAAAGTACTGATAAAATTTTCTGGGTAGCAACGCTTTTGAATCTCTGTCGAATATTCGTTCTGGGGTACACGACCGGTTTGTACCTTATACTGCCTTTCCACATTTGGAAACTTCATAATGTCCCGGAGAAATTTTTGTAATTTCAGAAAAAAACTGTCGCACATAAAAAATGCTGTCATTTAAGAATGCAACAAGAAAATATATTAAACTTCTATTACAGAGTTAGAGGCGAGATTACGAAAAGTGTACCAAGAAGAAATACTCTCCCTTACGTCATGAACTACGCGTTTCAGACGTCATATATAAAAAAACTAAACTAAACTCCTACCGAACAGACCATGAAGGCCCAAAGGATACCGACCGGCCGCCATGTCATTCTCAGCACACAAGCGTCGCTGGATACGGATATGGAGGGGCATTTGGTCAGCACACCGGTCTCCCACCGTATGTCAGTTTCCGTGACCGGAGCCGCTACTTCTCAAACAAGTAGCTCCTCAGTTTGCCTCACAAGGGCTGATTGCACCCCGCTTGCCAACAGCGCTCGGCAGACCGGATGGTCACCCATCCAAGTGGTAGCCCAGTCCGACAGATCTTAACTTCGGTGATCTGACGGGAAACTGATGTTACCGCTGCCGCAAGGCCGTTGGCACATCATATCTAGAAAGGGGTAAGAAATATGAGTTTATGGTATATTTGGCTGTCACCTCAGATGGATCAGAAATTTCGGCATTTGCCACAGACAGCAATAACAAAAGGCTCAAAGAAAGGGGTCTAAGCACTATGGGACTTAACACCTGAGGTCATCAGTCCCCTAAACTTTGAACTACTTAAACCTAATTAATCTAAGGACATCACACACAGCCTTGCCCGCGGCAGGATTCGAACCAGCGACCGTAGCAGCAGCGCGGTTCCGGGCTGAATAGCCTAGAACCGCTCGGTCACAGCGGCCGGCGCACAAAGAAAGAAGGACAGATCTGTAAAGGAAACAGCGTACTTAGGAACACATGATAATTGTTCGCCGGTGTTTCAGTCTAGTGATCGATTTTAGAATCAAGTGAAGGAAAGCCCACTAGAGACTGCCGTAAGCAGATTTCGGCATTTTCTACTGTTTTTCTTGTTGTGAGACATGAGGTTGTGTTATACGAGTTCTAACATTTAACAGCTGCATCTGTACTACTGTACAAAGACAAGTTGTTGTTTAACGTTGCTACCAAAAACCGAGAAAACTTCTTCACTAATTTACTTCAAATTTGTACAAGATACTCTGTGGAAAAGAGAGCTCAACTCCAAGAAGGAGTTATGCAACAAATGGTTCAAATGGCTCTGAGCACTATGGGACTCAGCTGCTGAGGTTATTAGTCCCCTAGAACTTAGAACTAGTTAAACCTAACTAACCTAAGGACATCACAAACATCCATGCCCGAGGCAGGATTCGAACCTGCGACCGTAGCGGTCTTGCGGTTCCAGACTGCAGCGCCTTTAACCGCACGGCCACTTCGGCCGGCAGTTATGCAACACAAACGAAAATTGATATGCATGTTTCTGCATCTGAAAGATGATATCTATTTAACTTTCACGCCAGTCGCATAAGAGTGGCGCTAGTAGTGCCACAATGAGGAAGCAAATCAGGTTTGGTTTAAATACACGCTGTAATGGTCATGAGCGTTAGTTACCTTTGAGATTTGACGTGGTAAGTTGATATAAGTCAAGAACGCCTTTAAGGCAACCAAGAAGCCATTATTATCGCCTCACTGAGTCTGATCCAGATCGTGTGATAGGGCTACAAGAAGCTGGATATTCCTTTTGCAATACTGTTGAAAGACTTCGCAGGGAAGTTGCCATTGTACGTGACTGCTGGCAGCGGTGGTCACGAGAATATACGGCCACGTGGCATTACGGGAAGGGAAGACCATCGCGTTCGGTGAATGACTGTGGCGCATCGTACAGAATCGGTAGCAGCAATCGGAGCAGCAGTCGGCACCACAGTGACACAACGAACTGTTACAAGTCGGTTACTTCAAGGACAGCTTTGAGGCAGACGCCCTGTAGCGTACATTCTACTAATTCCGAACCATCGCCATTTGGGACTTGAGTAGTGTCAAGCAAGAGCTCACTAGAGGGAAGGGTGGAGGTCTATTGTGTTTTCTGATGAAAGCTAGTTCTGCCGCGGTGTGAGTGATGGTCGTGTGTTTGTCAAAAGGAGGCAGTTTGAGGGCCTGCAACCAACCTGGCTGTGTCCTGGACACACTTGATCTACACCTGGAGCTATGGTCTTGGGTATGGCAGCAGGAGAACTCTCCTGGTTATTCCACGCACCTTGACTGCAAATTTGTGCGTCAATCTGGTGATTCGACCTGTCGTGCATTCATTCATGAACAGCATTCAGGAGGTGTTCTCCGAAAGGGTAACGCACATGCTGGCATTCATCATTCTGGCAGTTACACCGGTTGTTAATGTATCAACATTTCACATTTGCATTGGCTTATCTCGCGCTTACGCCAAACTGTGATCTTGCAGTGTTAATGACATAAATATGTTATCTAGACAGATTTATTTCCGAAATTTCATTACTCTACACTTCAGAGTTTTGTACGATATTCTAGTACACGTTCAGACACATAGGTTACACATTTTTTTAAATATATTTGGTATATAGGTATATATATATACTAAATGAATGGGAAAGTTTAACAAAAATTTCTAAAATTTCTTAACGAAATTACTTCAGATTTTTTAACGATACTCTAATAAACGTTTGGACAGACATGTACTACATCAGTTACATAAAAATTCTACATCTTTTATACTATATAAAAGTAATTCGTTGTTTAACGTTGTTACCAATAAACTGGAATAGATACTGTCTGATTTATTTCAAATTTTTAAGACGATACCCTAATAAATGTTCAGATGAACATCGGTTACACAGTTTTTAATACATATGGCATATAAATCTTTATTACTATATAAAGAAAAGTCGTTGTTTTAAGTTATTACCAAAAATGTCTATAAGTTCTTGATCGATTTACTTCAAATTTTTACACGATGCTCTAAGAAGTCATTCGGACAGACGTAGGGTACGTATTTTTATTATGTATAATATGTAAATGTATACACAATACATTCGCAGGAAACGTTGTTACAAAACATCCCGAATATATCGTCACTAATGTACTTCACATTTTCACAGACTGCTGTAATAAACATTCTGACGGACACAGGCTATATATTTCTTAAATGCAGGTGACATATAAATCCTAGCTAAATCTAGCTTGATGTATAACAAGACATTGATGAAAGTTGTTGCCAAAAATCTCGAAAAGTTTTTGACCAATTTACTTCAAATTTTTGCACGGTACTCTAATAAACGTTAGGATGGACATAGGGTTCATATTTTTTAAATATATATACGGTACATAAACATGTATGTAATACATAAAGTAGAAGATTTGTTTGCAGTAATCGCGAAAAAATATTCTCCAATTTGTTTTCTATTTTCACACGATACTCCAATGAACATTCGGACGGACATAGGATACATTTTTTAATTATATATATATATATGTCATGAAGGGGAAACGTTGTTAGTAAAAATCTCGGAGAGTACTTGACAAGTTTATTTCAAATTTCTACAAGATGTTCCAATATAGATTCGGACAGGCGTGCTGTATATTTTTTAAATATACGTTATATATAAATGTACATTAAATATATACGGTGGAAACGTTATTAGCAAAAATCTCGAAAAGTTCTTCACCATTTTACTTCAAATTGTTACATGATACTTCGACGTAGGCTACATATTTTTTAAACAACTACGTAAAGACTTTCTGTTGAAGCCAACTGTGAGGAAGGAAATACTGTGCTGTGAAAATATGCGGTTTCGCTTTCTTTCTCGCTGTCAGTTTTAACTTAGGTATCATGGCATTTAAACTATTTGACAGATTGTTTCTTCCGCATATTTTCTTTCTCCTTGTATATAATTTTAAACAAAAATTGTACACGCAACAGTGTGCTGTTTTGTTTCTTCGTAGCAGTCAGTTTTAAGAGGAAAGAGGAATGTTGAATTAATGGCTTATCGACTTATGTGTAGATCACTAGTATGGCATCTGAATCATCAGAAATTTTGCAATCATACCAGCTCACAGATGAAAAGTATGAGAAATACTATCACTGAAGCTAATATCCTCACAGACATGCAGGTGGTGAGGTCTCTCCTTTAACCGTTACATTAATGATTCCAACCAATTTAGCCACTCATTTTAAGTGACTTGATTTCCCAATTGAGGTATCGTTTACAGTAAACCTAAACAAGGTCCAAGGTCAGAGACAGAGGGGAAGAGGAGATGGACAGAGACGGGTAGGGGGAGAAAATGGACAGAGAGAGAGAGAGAGAGAGAGAGAGAGAGAGAGAGAGAGAGAGAGAGAAAGGAGGCGATGGACAGAAAGAGAGGTAAGGGGGACATAATGAGGTAGAAGGGGGGAGGAGATGGGCAGTGAGAGGAGAGGTGGGAGGCGAAGGAGATGGAAAAAGAGATGAGGGTAGAGGAGGAGATGGACAAAGAGAGGGGGGAGAAGGAGATTATTACGCATATACCACTTCCATACATAATTTTCAGTTATGAAGCATTGCATAGTCCGTTAGAAATATCTAAATTGTACGTTAGGTGAGGTTAGGCTAGGTTGGAAGATATTGTTTATTTTCCGTTACAGTGTTTTATGGTGAGTAAAATTCCACACGTTTTTAAAATCAGTCGGACCCTTAAGCCATATGTTGTCGGTCGTACATCATCTTCTACCTTGAAACAGAAGGTCTGCCTCCACTGAACATGTAATATTTGCAAATGACCTCGGTGTCTTTAATGTCTTAAGGGGGGTAGGACGTCAAACGGGACGACTTGGAGCAGGAGAGACGCCACAGGAAGTTTTAATTTCCACTTTCTATACTTTTAAAAATAAATTCATAAAACTTTGCCAGAATGACCAGAAAGGATTCAGGATTTACACTTGTAGTGGTGGAAGTTCAAAAATATAAGAAAATAATTTATTTTTTTACATTTGTATTTCACCTTTTTTTCACTTACCATTGTCTGCATTTGTTGCTAGTACACTTTTCTTCATAAGTAAGGGAGATTCTTCGATGAATTTTGCACAGCATACAAACCATACGTACAGGTGTATGAAACTCTAGAATTTTCCAAATCTATTAAAAACTGTGGTAAAATTGAGATAATTAACTATAAAATTTGAGTTTTTTCTAAACATAAAGTTTAAAATGTAATAGCACATTCATTTTTTCATAAATTAAATAATTTCTAGAGTTTCGTAGACCTGTAAGTATGGTTTGTATGCTGTACAAAATTCATCGAAGAATCTCTCTTACTTATGAAGAAACGTGTACCTATGGCAACAAACGCAGCCAATAGAAGTGAAAAAATGATGAACTTTCACATGTAAAAAACCTTATTTTTTTTATTTTTTTGAACTTCCACTGCTATGATTGTGAATCCTTAATCCTTCCTGGTCATGCTGCAAAGTTTTATGAATTTATTCGTAAAAGTATAGACAGTGGAAATTAAAATGTCCTGTGGTGTCTCTCCTGCTCCAAGACGGCCCGTTTGACGTCCTACCCCCTTAACAGTTTTAAATTTTGAAAATGGAAATTTGTATTAGCTTTTAATAGCTTCTATTTAAAAATGTATTTAACGTGTAACTGATTTTGATAATACCTCCCCTTAACTTGTTGACGTTATTGTCTCTTGGAACATTTTTTAACGTTTGGAAAAATCTTTACATTTTCGAGTAATTTTTGTAGTTTCAGAAAAATACTGCAACAAACAAAAAGTGAATACTGTTATTTAAAAATTGAGTAAGAGTATATATTAAACTCATATTAAAGAACTGGCTAGGGAGGACAATCTGAAATGTGTACCGAAGTTCTTTTCCCTACCATCTTACTCTGGTTCATTATGTATTCATAATAGTAGTAATTCTGAAAAAAAAAACAGTTTTTTGTTTTATCTGAGCTTGGGAGGTAAAGATAATACTCTTACTTCAACGAAGAATGTCGGTGAAAGAAAAATTGATTCTGTCTCGTGCAGTTTTCATTACTCGTATTCGAATACGCAGTGGATGGTCCGGTAGGAGGAATGCGACCGCTTCGGTGGGCAGGGGCCGTCCTTAAAATGAGAAGTGTGTGGAGCGCCTGGGTGCGAGGTCGAGGAACTCGGCGCGCGCTGGACAGAGACGTTATTGGTAGGCGTCAGGCGGCAGACGGAGACGCGCGAGCTGTGACGTCAGGCCGTGCGGCCGGCGCGCCGTATCGACGCGAAGCGCCGCGCTGCGCTGCCAGCAGCGCACCTATCGATTGTACTTTTGCGCGAGTTGTGGCCAGCATCCGACCCGCTGCCTTCTTGCGAGGACGAGCGCTTACGCTCGCGATAGGGCAAGTAGTTCGGTGTGACTGTTTACGTATCGACTTCATTTTAGCCGTTGCTATGTGATAAAAAGCCCCAAAAACGAAACACCGCTGCTCCCGGCTACAACTTCTTTATTTACCGTCATTTTAAAGCATTCCATCCTAGAAACTCTTGCCATGCTTCCCATAGGCTAATATCACCAGCCGTGGGAAACTTCTAGTACCCTGGTCTTCTCAACCCAATAAACTTACCATTGGCGCCTGTTCCTATTGCCCAGCACTCTCATAAGGTCATCGACACTATACTCTCCCAATGCATCCAGCCACACTTAAACTGACACCTATCTTTTCATATAAACCAAGTTGGCTTTTGTCTCAACTTTTTTCTGACTAGGACTATCTTACCCATATCTTATTCCATCAACTCCACAACTGTAAAAATGTTATAAAAGTGTCTGATCTTGTATGACATTCAGATCTTTTCAACCTAGAGACCTATGCAACGTCAATAAATAGCTTCCGTCACTGCCACTATCATTATTGTTGTTATTGTCATTGTTATTATTATTACTGTTATTGTTAGTGACAGAAGCAGCAGTAGTACTGCAGAGGTATTGCCAATATTAACTTTTTAGTTCATAGTTAGTATTATTCAGTCACATGATCAGTGCAGGTAGTCATGTAATTTTAATACTATTTTCCATTTTGAAATGTTAAATCGTAAGTAACTACAATGTAATCATATACTGTACGTGTGAAATCTTGGTACAATGTAAGAGAGAGCCAGATGAACTTAATCGGATCAGGTTAAATAAATAAAATAAATTTGTCCATGTTTTTTGTCCACCTGCTCATCCTAGTCGGCCGAAATGACCGAGCGGTTCTAGGCGCTATAGTCTGTAACCGAGCGACAGCTACGTTGGTTGGTTGGTTATGGAGCCCCCTAGGCAGATAGCGTTCAGCTGTGGAAAGAAAGCCAATGTGCACTCGGTATGTCTGCCGGGGGATCTCATCCTAGATGTGGAGGCGGCCTTGCCTGTGGCTATCAAGTGTGTAGGGTGCAGTCGTCAGCGAGTTGTCGCTCATGTCGGCACCAACGACGCCTGTAGTAGGTTGTGAGGCCATCCTCAGTCCGAACACGCGGCTGGCGGAGGTGGTTCAGACCGCTGGCCTCGCACGCAGTGGGCGGGGTCTTTTGGTTTGGAGTGGAGGGTCTCAACCAAAGGCTTCGTCGACTCTATAACTGTCTTGGTTGCAGATTTCTAGATCTACTTCATCGTGTGGGGATTTGTAGGACTCCCCTTAATAGGTCAGGGGTACACTACGCACGGGAAACAGCTACTCAAGTAACAGAGTGCTTGTGGGGTGCACATGTCAATTTCTTAAATTAGGCAGTCGTTTGAGGTGCTCTTATGAACACTCGCCAGTCGATATGAAGCAAAGGAAGCCCTCGACGTTTGGAATAAAGACTCTTCGACTGTCACAATTTTATCAATAAACGGTTGACGTATTCGTAATAAAGTTCCCAAATATACTGCTCTCCACGAAAGTTCTCGCGCGAAAGTTATTCTTGCGACCGAGAACTGGTCTTACGTAAAATCGCTAAGCGATTCGCCTTCCACACCACAGTTCTCACATGCTCGTTCCACCTCATATGGTTCGAATCCTGCCTTGGGCATGGATTTGTGTGATGTCCTTAGGTTAGTTATGTTTCAGTAGTTCTAAGTTCTAGGCGACTGGTGACCTCAGATGTTAAGTCCCATAGTGCTCAAAGGCATTTGAATTTTTTTTTCTTTTTTTTGCTCATCATAGGCAACCATACACAGCACCAGTTTCTCTATCTTCTACCCCACGCCCCTATTCCACAAAGGTGTATCCTCTCTCCAGACCTGTTCATCCTCTACTCTGATGATCTGCCTAAACTCCCTCTGTCTGCCACCTCGAGCACGCCAATGGCAGTGTCTTGCTACCCGTAGCATCCTCCTTACCAATTCTTCTTATCCAGGAACCCCAATAATCTCTTCAAATCTATTTCACTCATATTACCTCCTGGTGCAACCAGTGGCCCAGCAAGATCCATCCTTTTAAGACCAGGCAATAATTAGAGAGTATATCTCTCATACCCACTGCCCCATGACTTATGGCTCAACATTAACAACCACCACATCCAGTTAGCTAATATTGTAGAATACTACAGACTAAACCTTGATCGTAAGCTAATTTGAAATCCCACCCACTAATACTGCAATAGAAGCCCACAATACACTAAAACTATAAAACAGTTAACCGGCCACAACAGGGGTTGCGGGTTTCCCATCTACAAACCTTGATGTGACACTTCTATGCCAATAGAGCCTGAATTTCCGCTGCATCAAGTTTCTGTCGCTCCTTTAACTCAATTCATCGAAAGCAATGCATTTTGTCTCACTTTTTGCGTCCGCCTTTCCTCCTCCTCTCAATTCCTGTATTAGCTTGTTAATTTCCCTTTCAGATTCCATACATTGAAAACCTTTGTACTACCTGAAACTCACCAAAATTTGAGAGCAGCCACGAAACTGTTTCATCCCTGGTTATCAGCTTTCGTACCTTGCCATGCTAATACCACTACATTTCTCCAATCTTAAATCTACACGTTCTCCAAGTCTTATCCCAACGAAATATTTACCACCTCCCACTATCTGACTACGAAATCTGCACAAATATCTAACTGTACCTCCAGATTTAACGGGAAATTCCTTTTCGCCCCGTGCAAGGATACTTTTCTCCCTGTTCCTTTTCTTCCCTTCCCCACAGCTTGAAGTTCCTGTTCCCCATCATTTCTATCCTACATCTTTTTCCAACTCATTCTTCTACAAGACACCTCATGACGTACTGCTCATTTCATTCTCACACTCAAAAAAGAGCACTACTCTTCCAGCACTTGAATCTGACAGTCGCAGATCGTACACCACGACTACCACTATGAATGTCAAAAACTAGGAGGGCGTACAGAAAAGGAATACCTGGGAACTACGAGATCAGGAGCTAAAGATTGGAAAAAATATTTGATTTCTTATTGTATAACTGACTTGTACCTTACAGCAACACCTTAAGCTCACGTAACGGTTCTAATTGACGACCGCCTGTCTCAGAGTATGCGTTACCTCGGCGAATGCAATTTTGCCCCAGTCGGGCAAATATCCCTGTTGGTTGTTACACAATGAGACTGGCCTCTACCATTTAGTTCGTCTTGTTTCTACTGGGGCTTCATACAACAGCATCTTCAGATAACCTCATAGAATTCAAACGGATAGGAGTGAGTCCATGCTCTGGTGGTGAAACGGAATGTCTCCTACTAACCCATCGCTTACGGTTTGTATAGTTTAGTGTTCATGGACGTTAGTGTTGAAGTGGGCTGGTCATCGAGTTTAAAACACATCCGCTCGTGAACAGTTGGTGGTATAGTCTCCAACAGTTGCGGCAGTACATCATGAATAGACACCAGGTAACTTGCACAATTCTACATAGGTGAGAGGTAACGAGGTCCTATTAGCTGATGTATAATTTCAGCCAGTAGTTGGTACATAATCATGGTTTGAAGTCTGAGATGGACATGGCACTTGGTTTTATATCACTTGAGGCATGGGATACAGCAGCAGTTCCAACTACATGTCGGTGATCATATACCAGCATCGGAGTCGCGCTGGTTTGCATACAAGCTGCAGAAACGCGCTTAACGGAAACTCAGGGAGCTCATCAATCATTTGGTGGATACAGATTTGGCGAACCCGATCTTTCTAAAGCTCAGGTAACTGCCTGTAGTCCTGTGTGACCGTAAGCTTTTGCCATGCTTTAGCGACCAATTAGTGGCACAGCAATGGGATTCTGTGTGTTACATGGAGCGATGATCATGACTTAACCACCTAGATCTAATGGATCGTAATAAACTATATAAAAAATCGTCAATCTCAAGGTGCGCTTCGCACTGATGAGACGAAATGCTGTTGAGGCAGGACATTCATTAGTGGGCAACGTCTGGAGAATCTGCCAGATCTGAGTTTTATAAGACATACCCAGGCCAGAAGGGACTTTGTCAGAATACGCGCTTATATCCCCAGCTGCTTGTGGGACCCCCATGAAGCCTGAATCTCTACCTTCTACTCCCAGCAGTTCGGCTGGTCCGTTGGGCAGTATTAACACCCAAACCCCAAAGTGATCTCATGTGGCTAATCCACCTGAGACGTCTGTGAATGACACAGAAAGCAGTAATAGTAATGGGCCACATCCCGTGGTTAATAATGTATTTATACACTCCTGGAAATTGAAATAAGAACACCGTGAATTCATTGTCCCAGGAAGGGGAAACTTTATTGACACATTCCTGGGGTCAGATACATCACATGATCACACTGACAGAACCACAGGCACATAGACACAGGCAACAGAGCATGCACAATGTCGGCACTAGTACAGTGTATATCCACCTTTCGCAGCAATGCAGGCTGCTATTCTCCCATGGAGACGATCGTAGAGACGCTGGATGTAGTCCTGTGGAACGGCTTGCCATGCCATTTCCACCTGGCGCCTCAGTTGGACCAGCGTTCGTGCTGGACATGCAGACCGCGTGAGACGACGCTTCATCCAGTCCCAAACATGCTCAATGGGGGACAGATCCGGAGATCTTGCTAGCCAGGGTAGTTGACTTACACCTTCTAGAGCACGTTGGGTGGCACGGAATACATGCGGACGTGCATTGTCCTGTTGGAACAGCAAGTTCCCTTGCCGGTCTAGGAATGGTAGAACGATGGGTTCGATGACGGTTTGGATGTACCGTGCACTGTTCAGTGTCCCCTCGACGATCACCAGTGGTGTACGGCCAGTGTAGGAGATCGCTCCCCACACCATGATGCTGGGTGTTGACCCTGTGTGCCTCGGTCGTATGCAGTCCTGATTGTGGCGCTCACCTGCACGGCGCCAAACACGCATACGACCATCATTGGCACCAAGGCAGAAGCAACTCTCATCGCTGAAGACGACACGTCTCCATTCGTCCCTCCATTCACGCCTGTCGCGACACCACTGGAGGCGGGCTGCACGATGTTGGGGCGTGAGCGGAAGACGGCCTAACGGTGTGCGGGACTGTAGCCCAGCTTCATGGAGACGGTTGCGAATGGTCCTCGCCGATACCCCAGGAGCAACAGTGTCCCTAAATTGCTGGGAAGTGGCGGTGCGGTCCCCTACGGCACTGCATAGGATCCTCCGGTCTTGGCGTGCATCCGTGCATCGCTGCGGTCCGGTCCCAGGTCGACGGGCACGTGCACCTTCCGCCGACCACTGGCGACAACATCGATGTACTGTGGAGACCTCACGCCCCACGTGTTGAGCAATTCGGCGGTACGTCCACCCGGCCTCCCGCATGCCCACTATACGCCCTCGCTCAAAGTCCGTCAACTGCACATACGGTTCACGTCCACGCTGTCGCGGCATGCTACCAGTGTTAAAGACTGCGATGGAGCTCCGTATGCCACGGCAAACTGGCTGACACTGACGGCGGCGGTGCACAAATGCTGCGCAGCTAGCGCCATTCGACGGCCAACACCGCGGTTCCTGGTGTGTCCGCTGTGCCGTGCGTGTGATCATTGCTTGTACAGCCCTCTCGCAGTGTCCGGAGCAAGTATGGTGGGTCTGACACACCGGTGTCAATGTGTTCTTTTTTCCATTTCCAGGAGTGTAGTTGTTAAAGGAGCAGAAGATTCGTTTCTAGAATGTCTATATCAGTAATGTTCTAGGGGGACTTGCAGGGCACCTTACATTTATCAGGAGGTTGCCCAATGATACACTCCTCATTGAGACACGGAAAGTTATCCAAGTAAGCAAGTTGTGTAGTGTCAAACTACTTGGAGAATATGCTACGAAAAGTGACTTGCACATTGGGCTAAACTGTTGTGAAGGAGCTATGCCGACCTCGGATATTAACGATATAGATACCAAAGAACTCCAACAACAGTGGGAGAGCGAATTTGTCACTCAAGTTCAGAATTTCATTACAAGATTTGATGTGAGCTCTAGAAGTCAGTATATTTTATCCTGTCAAACAACCTATTGAGCTACCCTAAGTATACTGCGGCCGGCTTTGTCCGCCTTAAAGTTAGGCTCTATCGTGAGATGTAGGTTGAACTGTTTAGCATATCACTTAAGATGCTAATCGATCCCTAGTGACCTACAGGGAACGGAAGCTCCCCATAAGATCACGCAAATTTAAGAGAAACAACATCGCACATATGGATGTCTTATTAAATGAAAGTTACTAGAGGAGAGCCAAATCAAGTATAAAAATGCAGGTACCGCAACTCACAGGACTAGATTAACGAAGCAACTCATCTAACAACGAAAGAGAGCAATTTGGTTTATTGCCATAAGACATCAAATAAAATACCTTGCGAGTTATGACTAATAACAAGCTAATTTAAAAAGTTCATACACCTTCAGATTTTGTCACGAGTAACCAATAATGGTGCGGCATCGGAAGGAAGGCAGAGAATCTTACCCACTAGATGGCAAATTTCCGACCATGTCCTGTCGAAACCCTTGCACATAGACGTGCTCGGGAAAATAAAAATGCACCTTATATCAAAATAATTACTATGAAACAATGACAGACTCTCTTAATCGGATTTAAATGAACGTTCTTGCGTGGGACAGCTGCGACCAGTGACGGGGTTGGTTGATTTGGGGGAGGGGACCAAACAGCTTGGTCGTCAGTTCCATCGGATTATAGAAGAATGGGGAAGAAAGTCAGTAGTGCCCTTTCAAAGGCAGCATTATGGCATTTGCCTGAAGCGATTTAGGGAGATCACGGAAAACCTAAATCACGATAGCCGGACGCGGGTTTGAACCATCGTCCTCATGAATGCGAGTCCAGTGTGCTAACCACTGCACCACCTCGATCGGTTCAGTGACGGGTCCCATTGTCTCAAGCTCTAAGTTCTTCATCTCGGGTTGCTTAAGACCTACTCCTGTGGACAAACTCCATTGCCTCGCTGGCATAGCTCCTCCTGAAATCAGACGTGAGGTAGCTGCGAGTTATGAGAAAACTAAGGCCACAACGAAGGACGCCCATCCACTATATGGTCTTCAGCCCGCACATCCTAGGCTGAAATCAAGAAAGAGCTTCTCGACAACTACTGAGGCTCTCAGCGAAGAATCAACATACGGCAAGGATCTCGCAATGACGGGAAAATGTCGGCATTTGGGAGAATGGATGGCTTCAAAGGAAGAACTTCCCCCTAGACATTCGGAGAAGTGCTCAGTATGGAGGTCTCTCAATAGATTACGATCAAACACAACGAGATGCAAGACCAATCTGCGAACTTGGGGTTTCTCTGTGGTGTTGAGCACACTAACAGTCATTTCCTTCGGTGTTCCTCACCTAACCACCTGCACCATGCAGGACCTTGTGAGAGGTACATCAAATGCACTTGAAGTGTCCAATTTTTGGTCTTCTTTTATGTAAAATTATGTACTTTTGACACGATAAATAAATGAGTTCTTCATCTGGCTTTCGGATTTTATCTCGCCAAAAAGTATTATTTCTAATGTCTCGCATAATGCAGTACAATGGAATACAGGCTGCATGCACTAACTGTGCAAAAAATAGACACAGTGACTTCCCTATTACATATCTGCTCAGGTGTGGCTTTCAGCACCGAATAAGTTAACGACACTCCAGGCTTTCTGAGTGAACTTTCCTGTCACAAACCATATTAAGAAAGCTCCCTAGAGTGCCGAAAATGAGAAGTCTTTCTCACTGTAATAAAATGAGAGAAGAATAAGTAGAAGTTAGTAGGGCAATCATTCGTAGTAGTGAATACTGTCAGAAGTTTTTTCGCAGTGTTGAGGAATCGATTGTACTGACCACTGGGATGTGCATATTACATTATAAAAAGGTTTCTTCACAGTTTGGATATAAGATGCCGAGTAAGACTATGAATCTAATCTGATGCACTGTTCTAAGCGTCAATGCTTTGATTCCACCGCCATGGTTTGCAATGGTCAGGCTACATGTGAAAGATGCGGCTCCCCTGCTCATGGATCTAGTGTTAAACATACTTCCCCATGCATGTGCATCGATTGCTCCCAAGCCCATCCAGTTTGGAGTAAAGAATGTCCCGTCTTCACAGAAGAGGAGAAAATCCAGAAATAAAAAATTACTCGTCACATTTCATACTCTGACGGGAAGAAGGCGTTTAAAGGCACACAGCCACGCACGTTTGTGAAGTCGTTTACCTCAGAATTGAAGCAATCCATATAGAAGACCAATGTTGACACCCAGATTTTGACAGCTGAGCAGGGTACATCAAACTGCATATGTAATTGTAGCTGCAAACCTGGACCGATAGTCCAATAATGAAGCTTTCCTGCCACTGAAATAACGGTAGTTGCAGAAACTAACGTCGGGAATAATAGCAGACACCCATGGCAGACAGCAGAAGGTGAATGTTTCTGTTTAAACGACTTTACCAGTGTCTCCGAAATCCAGGATGAGGATGAAAACAACATGCCAGAAAGATTGGATTCAAGCCCATCAGACCATGCGACCTAGGTTCTGTCTGATGAATCCGACGAAGGCCATATCATCAATGGTATGGGCATCGACCGGCGAGTCCCTCAAGTAACGCCACTTAATGCTACAATCTCCCCACCATGCAGGAACGATAAGAGGAAAGACAAAGGAAAACCTCACAGTTAAGATGGCTTCCTTACTTCAGTGGAACTTCAATGGATTCAGAACACATGCGAAGAAACTACGTCTACTATCTCGGGATAGACCAATGTCTCTGTGGCTTCGGGAGGCTTATTGTAAATTACCTGACAACCTAGTCCTACGGGCTACATCCTCCATAAAACGGACGCCCTTAGTAGAGAGAACTACAGGAAGAGTGTCAATTTTTGTGAGCAACACCTACCACTCCTCGCTTCTTTCCATTAAAACCAGGCTACAAGCAGCTGTTGTATCAGTGCATGTGTCATATGTTCCCTGTGCCTGTCCCTACATGAGGTGCTAGATGAAGAGGCACTCCGTGACTGCCTTATTCAGCTCCCCCGTCTCTTCCTCTCTATGATGATTTTAATGCACACAACGTGCTTTAGGATACTGCAGCCACCTGCCACAAGGGCAGAACAATTGGCAGCCTTCTCATGTCCTCGTGTGTGTATTTGTAGAAATGGAGCAGAGCAGACATCTCAGTACTACAACAGGCTCGCTCGCTGCTATCCACCTGTCGGTATACTCTTGAGCGCTCGCACGCACCGTTTAGTATGAAGCGGTCGATGACTTCCGCTCAGCTGATCGCTTACAGATATGGATTCTTATGCCAGACAGTGGTACCCGAAAGAAAGCAGCCACTATCGGTTCTCGGTAGGGGACATTGGGTACTTTAAAGCCAACCTGCGGTTTATGTATACCGTGACGGTATCCAGGAATGGGTGACAATATTAGCCAAATGACCTACCACGCCGCTGAAGCATTCATTCGGAAGTCTACAGGCCAGCTGAAAAGGTAGTCTGTCCCTTGGTGGACAAGTTCAGCACGAATAAGTATTCTTATTGATGTTCCTACTATTCCTGCTCACGCTCCAAATAAGAAGTATAAAGTACCAATATCCTTATGGTTTGTTGAGAATAATCATTTTTGCGGTAAGATGGCTGAATTTAAGGTGGTAGACTGTAAATCTACTTATGAGATGTTTCTCTCTTACCATGCTTTAGGCCTTATATTCAATTATGATTCTAGACTGCAATTCTAGAGGTGTAAAATTTTTTAAGGCCTAAAAGATTATTCTTTTAATTATAACTTTGAAGGTTATTAGTTTGGTTAAGTTAAGTCCTTAGTATAATGAGATTAAGATTGATGTTGAGATTAATCCTATTGTTGAAATTATTACTGTTATAGGAAGAATAATTCTTGATTTTTGAGACTTTATTTTTTTAGATCACGAATTTTCTGTGTATGACATAATTACGGCTGAGAATCTAATACATATATAATAATAAAGTGTAATTGTAGTTAATACAACCATAATTGTTATAATAGTTGTTATGTTATTTTCTATCAATGATTGTATTACAATTCATTTTGGTAGAAATCCAAGGAATGGCGGTAAACCACTTAAGGATAAAAGAGATAAAAATATTATGAATTTAATTTCAGTTTTTATATTTCTGGCTGAATAAATTTGGTTTATAAAAAATAGACTTATTTGCTTAAATAATAAGACCATAATTAATCTTAATAGTGAGTAAATAATAAAGTATAGTTCTCAAATGTTTTCTCTAACTGTTAGGGATCTAATTATTCACCCTAAATGTCTAATTGAGGAATATGCTAGAAGTTGTCGTAGAGATGTTTGATTTAAACCACCTATTGCCTCAATAATAATTCTTAGAATAATAATTGTTCAAATGAAAGTTCTTAGTTGAATACAATAAGATAATACCATTATTGGGGCAATTTTTTGCCATGTTATCAGTGTTAAACAGTTATTTCATCTTGAAGCTCCTATTACTTCTGGAAATCAGAAATGAAAGGGTGCAGCCCCGATCTTTAATAATAATCTAGATCTAATTATTATTGATGGAATAAATTCTGTTTCTCATCCTATTGGATACTTTATTTGAATCAGCAAAATTGAAAATAATAGTATTGTCGATGCTATTGCTTGGACAATAAAATATTTAATTGATGATTCATTTATTATTATATTTTTATTTCTTGTTAGGAGCGGAATAAACGAAAGTAAGTTGATCTCAAGTCCTATTCAAACTCCAAATCAGGAGTTTGATGAAATGGACAGGATCGTTCCTATCATTAATGTTGATAGGAAGAGAAGTTTTGTAGAGTTGTTGGTCATTAAAAAGGAGAGGATTGATACCTCTATAAATGGGGTATGAACCCATTAGCTTGTTTAGCTTACCTTTTTACATTAATGTGTATGATGCAAATTAGTTTTTGATACTAAAGGAGGTAGTTTAATTCTGTCTTATGTAATTTTTAATGAAGGTAATTTTATTTACTTGATTTACCCTATCAAGGTAACCCTTTAATCAGGCACTTCATTTATATTTAATATATAAATTAAAATTTTTTTTAAAAAATTTGTTTATGTATTATTTTGGTTATTTCTAATTAATTTATCTTGGTTAGGATAATCTGAATATATATTATATATAATAAATAATTTATATTAATATATTACATTTAATTAAATTTAAATACCTATAAAGTTATTTTATAATAATTAAATGATTATTTTAATACATTTATTTACCTAGGATTATAGCTACTTATGTTTTTAGCTTAAAATAGGTTATTATATTATAAATTATATAATAATATGTAAATTAATATTAAATGTTATTATAATTGGATATAATAAATATAATTAATATTATTAAATATAAAATTTTATATTAATATAAATAATTATATTAATTATAATAATATAATTTAATATATTATCTATAAATAGATTATTTAACTAATTAATATTTAAGTTAACTTTATATAAAGTTAATTTTATATTGATACCATATCACATTAACTTAGATAATTGTATAAAATATATTATATTATTTAATCTTTCTTTATTATTAGTGAAAAGAAAGATTAAATAAGAAAGAATATAATACATTTATTGGTATACATGTTCCATATTGATCTTTATTTATATATAATAGAGAAGTTGTTGTGGTCATTCGAGGGTGCGTTTCTTTTTTTTTTTTGGTCATTTTTTGTGTTTTTTTTCTTTTTTTTTCTTTAAATATTTGAATCTTTTATTTTTCTTATTTTTATAAATTTTTAAATTTCTTATTTTGTTTCCAAAAGTTTTATTCTTGCTTATTTATTCACTTTTCTTTGTATTATATGTAAGTTTTGTTAAACTAAATGTTCTGTTTTGCAGTAATTTGATTTAATTATCAAGTGATTTTGGATTTAGCAATTGATTTAGTATCGGCATAATTCGTGCCAGCAGCCGCGGTTATACGATTGATACAAGTGAATATTATTGGTTAAAACAGTTGTTTATATTTTTAGGGTTAAAATATAAATTTGTAAGGTGAAATGTTAAAATTTATTTATAGCTCTTTTTATGAATCTGTGAAATTTGAATAATAAACTAGGATTAGATACCCTATTATTTTAAATGTTAATTATAGTTACCAGGGTACTATTAGTTAAGTTCTTTAAACACAAAGAATTTGGCGGTATTTTATTCCATTCAGAGGAACCTACCCCGTGATAGATAATACACGATTTTCTCTACTTAATTTATTTGTTTGTATATCTCCGTTATCAGAGAATCTTTTTAGAGTTATAATTCTCAAGATTTATAATTATAAAATATTTCAGGTCAAGGTGCAGCTTATAATTAAGAGGAGGTGGGTTACAATAGATTTTTGTTTATAACGGATTTGATGGTGAAATACTATTAATGAACGTGGATTTGATAGTAATTTAATTTATTTAATTTAACTGATATTGGCTCTGAGGTGTGCACACATCGCCCGTCGCTCTCATTATTGATTATTCTATTTTATTATTTTAATTTAGCTTCAATTTAGATGAGATAAGTTGTAACATAGTAGATGTACTGGAAAGTGTATCTAGGAAGAATTTCAAGATATAACTTATTAGTAAAGTGTTTCACTTACACTGAAAATTTTTCTGTGCAAATCAGGATATCTTGATTATTTATTTTATTATATTTATTTTTTGTTTATTTAATTAATTAATAAAAATAATTTTGTCGAATTTTGTCTTAGTATATTTTGTAGAATTGATTTTTTAGATTATAGTTTATTGGTAATGTAATTGTTTTATGAAATATTATTTTAAATTTTTAAAAGTAGATTTTATTTATTGTACCTTTTGTATCAGGGTTTATCAAAATTTTAGTATTTACTTTACTTGTCTCGATTTGGGTTGATTTATAAATAATTTATAGTTAATGTATCATAATTATTATTAAATTATTTATAGAAATGAGATGTTAATCGTTTCCCAAGATATCTAGTTTCTTAAGAAAAAATTTAATTTTTTGAAGTTAATTGCTTTTATTTAATTTTTTAGGTATAAATATTAACTTATTTATTCTTTAAGGGATAAGCTTTGAAGTTAATAACCTATAATTTGTTTTATAAAATATAATAGTAAGCTTTAAACCAGCTATCTCTAAGATTACGTTTTAGTTCATTATTTTTATTTTTGATTTTATAATTATTTTAGGTTTTTTATTAAGATTATAGATTTAATTTTAAAATTTTTGTAATAATGATAGAATAAGTATATTTATTTGTATATAATTTTTACCTTGTGAATTTATTATAAGGAACTAGGCAAAATTGATTTCCACCTGTTTATCAAAAACATGTCCTCTTGAAAATACTTTGAGGTCTGGCCTGCTCACTGAGCAGATTTTTAAAGAGCCGCAGTATTTTGACCGTGCAAAGGTAGCATAATCATTAGTCTCTTAATTAGTGGCTGGAATGAATGGCTTGACGAGAAATCAACTGTGTCTTAATAAATTTTTGAATTTAACTTTTGAGTCAAAAGGCTTAAATTTTTCTTTAGGACGAAAAGACCCTATAGAGCTTAACATTTTATTTTTATATAGTTTTTTGTTTGTCTTTCTATATTTAATGATGATGTTTTGTTGGGGTGACATGAAGAATAAATAAACTCTTCATTATTATATCATTTATTTATGTTTGTTGTTTTGATCCATAATTTATGATCATAAGATTAAGTTACCTTAGGGATAACAGCGTAATTGTTTTTGAGAGCTCATATCGACAAAGCAGATTGCGACCTCGATGTTGGATTAAGAAAAATTTTGGGTGCAGTAGCCCAGTAATTAGGTCTGTTCGACCTTTAAATTCTTACATGATCTGAGTTCAGACCGGCGTGAGCCAGGTCGGTTTCTATCCTAAGATTATTAATTCATATTAGTATGAAAGGACCATATGGATGAAATATTTTTTATTTTATTGATTAATACTAATTAAATTACTATTTTGACAGATTAATGTGTTGAATTTAGAATTCATTTATGTAGATTTTTTTCTACAAATAGTATTGATACTTTATGATTTATTTATGTTTATTTTGAATTTTCTTTTATTAGTTATTTGTGTTTTAATTAGTGTTGCTTTTTTAACTTTATTAGAGCGTGAGGTTTTAGGTTACATTCAAATTCGAAAGGGTCCAAAGAAAGTAGGTTTTGTTGGAATTCCTCAACCCTTTAGTGATGCTATCAAGTTAATTTGTAAGCAGCAGCCAATTCCTATTATATCTAGTTATTTACTTTATTACTTTTCTCCTGTTTTTAATTTATCAATTTCCTTGGCTGTTAGAGTGATTTTCCCTTACTTAACTTATATATGTTCTTTTTCTTATGGATTTTTGTTTTTTTTATGCTGTACTAGATTAGGTGTTTATACTGTTATAATTGCTGGTTGCTCTTCTAATTCAAATTATTCTTTACTAGGTTCTCTTCGTTCTGTTGCTCAAACAATTTCATACGAAGTTAGTTTGGCTTTAATTTCACTATCTTTAATTGTTTTAATTGGTAGTTTTAACATGTTTGATTTTATAAATTATCAGCTTTATTGTTGATTTATTATTATTTCTTTTCCTTTAGCTTTAGCTTGTTTTGCTTCTTGTTTAGCTGAGACTAACTGTACTCCTTTTGACTTTGCCGAAGGTGAATCTGAGTTAGTTTCAGGTTTTAATATTGAATATGGTGCAGGCGGTTTTACTTTAATTTTTTTAGCTGAGTATACTAGAATTGTTTTTATAAGAATATTATTAGCTTTAAATTTTTTAGGTGGTGACTTTTATTCTTTTATATTTTTTATTAAGCTTGCTGTTATGTCCTTTGGTTTTATTTGAGTTCGTGGTACATTACCACGTTTTCGTTATGATAAGTTAATGTACTTAGCTTGAAAAAGTTTTTTGCCATTATCTTTAAATTTTTTTATGTTCTTTGTTGGTTTAAAGATTTTATTTATTTCATTTATTTAGTGAAATTTTTTAAGAAAAGTTAATAGAAGAGTTAAACTTCTAGTTTTATGTTTTCAAAACATATGCTTTTCCTAAGCTAATTAACTTATTATTCCTTAATTAGCTTATCTCATGCGTTTGCAACATGTACATTAATTAAGAAGTATGTAAAGTAGATAATTGTTAAGATTTGTCCTGTTATAATGTAAGGTTCTTCAACAGGTCGTTTTCCAATTCATGTTAATAAGCATACAACAACTACTATAATTCAGAATAAAATCGGATTGATAGGATAGAATTGAATACCTCGGAATGGTGTTTTATTATAAAATGGTAAAATTATTAAGATTCTAATTGATAAGAATAATGCAATAACACCTCCTAGTTTATTAGGGATTGATCGTAGAATTGCGTATGCAAATAAGAAATATCATTCTGGTTGAATATAGATGGGGGTTACTAATGGGTTGGCAGGTACAAAATTATCTGGATCTCCTAGGAGGTAAGGATTAATCAAGCACAGTATAATTAATAATGATGTTATTAATACAAATGTAATAGAGTCCTTGAAAGTAAAGTATGGGTGAAATGGGATTTTTTCAATATCTCCATTTAGCCCTAAGGGGTTATTAGACCCTGTTTGGTGGAGGAAGAATAAATGAATTGCTGCTATGGCAGCAATAATAATTGGTAGTACAAAATGGAATGTAAAGAATCGATTTAATGTTGCGTTATCAACAGCAAACCCTCCTCATACTCATTGAACTAAATCTGTTCCTAAATATGGGATTGCTGATAATAAATTAGTAATTACTGTCGCACCTCAGAATGATATTTGACCTCAAGGTAAAACGTATCCTATAAATGCAGTTGCTATAACTAAGAATAGGATTACTGTACCAATTATTCAGGTGTGTATGTATATATAAGATCCATAGTAAATTCCTCGTCCGACATGTAAATAAATACAAATAAAAAATATAGAAGCTCCATTTGCATGTAAGGTTCGAATAATTCAGCCATTATTTACGTCTCGGCAGATGTGAACTACACTACTAAATGCTATTTCAATATTTGATGTATAATGTATAGCTAAAAATAGTCCAGTTACAATTTGAATTACCAAACATAACCCTTATATTCTTGGTGCAGTAAACTTCATTACAACAGCAATTAATATACGATCAGAAAGTATAACTCTAGATCAAACACCTTTATTTGTCTGATCTGTAGCTATTACAGCCCTTCTCGTCCTTTTATCGCTTCCAGTATTAGCAGGGGCTATTACTATACTATTAACAGATCGAAATTTAAATACATCATTCTTTGACCCTGCAGGAGGAGGTGACCCAATTCTATATCAACACCTATTCTGATTCTTTGGGCACCCAGAAGTTTACATTTTAATTCTGCCAGGATTTGGAATTATTTCGCACATTGTATGTCAAGAAAGAGGAAAAATTGAATCATTTGGAACATTAGGTATAATTTATGCTATATTATCAATTGGACTAATAGGATTTATTGTATGAGCATATCATGTATTCACAGTAGGAATAGATGTTGACACACGAGCATACTTTACATCAGCAACAATAATTATTGCTGTACCTACAGGAATTAAGGTATTCAGATGATTAGCTACACTATATGGAACTAAATTCAAATTCAATCCACCGTTATTATGAGCTTTAGGATTTATTTTTCTATTCACAATTGGTGGATTAACAGGATTAGTATTAGCAAATTCATCACTTGACATCGTATTACATGATACATATTATGTAGTAGCCCACTTCCATTATGTGTTATCCATAGGAGCAGTATTCGCAATCATAGGAGGTGTTATTCAATGATACCCATTATTTACAGGATTAACTATAAATAATACATGATTAAAAATCCAATTTACAATTATATTTATTGGAGTAAACTTAACATTCTTCCCTCAACACTTCCTAGGACTAGCAGGAATACCACGACGATATTCAGACTATCCAGATGCATATACATCATGAAATGTAGTATCAAGAATCGAGTCCACAATTTCTATTGTAGGAATCATTATATTCATTGTAATTATATGAGAAAGAATGGTTACAAACCGGGCAATCATATTTAGAGCTAATATAAGAAGATCAACAGAATGACTACAAAATAATTCGCCTGCAGAGCACAGTTACTCAGAACTACCATTAATTTCTAGATTCTAATATGGCAGATTAGTGCAGTAGATTTAAGCTCTACAAATAAAGGTTTGACCTTTTATTAGAAAAATTCATTAGTGGCAACATGATCAAATTTATCCCTTCAAGATGGAGCTTCACCATTAATGGAGCAACTATCATTCTTCCATGATCATACTATGGTCGTATTATTATTAATTACAGTAATTGTAGGCTATGCCCTAAGTTACATATTATTCATTGCCTATACAAACCGAAACATACTTCACGGACATTTAATTGAAACAATCTGAACAGCACTACCAGCAATTACACTAATTTTTATTGCACTCCCATCATTACGACTACTATATTTACTTGATGATTCAGTAGACGCAATAATCACAATTAAAACAATTGGACGACAATGATACTGAAGATATGAATATTCAGACTTTATAGATGTAGAATTTGACACTTATATAACACCAGAACAAGACCTAGAAAACGACGGATTTCGACTTCTAGATGTAGATAACCGATCAATTCTACCAATAAATACAGAAGTATGAGTATTAACAAGAGCATCAGACGTTCTACACTCATGAGCAGTACCTGCATTAGGGGTTAAAATTGACGCAACGCCAGGTCGACTAAACCAAGGAACATTTACAATAAACCGGCCTGGACTGTTCTTTGGACAATGCTCAGAAATTTGTGGAGCAAACCACAGATTCATACCAATTGTAATTGAAAGAACTTCAGTAAACTTATTTATCAAGTGATTATCTAAGATAATCTAAGGAGTTAGTTAAAATATATAACATTAGAGTGTCAATCTAAAATAACTAAATAATTAGTACACCTTGAAATACATCAGTTGACTGAAAGTAAGTAATGGTCTCTTAAACCAAAAAATAGTAAATTAACGACTACTTCTGATGGGGAAATTCAATCCAAATCCCTCAAATATCCCCTCTCATATGATTCTCCCTATTTATTATATTTTCGACTACATTAATGTTATTTAATCAAATAAACGTTTTCTCATTTAAACCAAACCTTATTAAAAGAGCAGAAAAAAGAACAATTGATATAAAGAACTTGAATTGAAAATGATAACAAACTTATTTTCAACATTTGATCCATCAACTAATATCTTCAATTTATCATTAAATTGAACTAGGACATTATTAGGATTATTATTTATCCCATCATTGTTTTGACTTACACCATCACGGATTAATATTGTTTGAAATAAACTAAACTTAACCTTACACAATGAATTTAAAATGGAACAACATTCATCTTCATTTCAATCTTTATTATAATACTATTTAATAATTTCATAGGATTATTCCCTTACATCTTTACTAGAACAAGACATTTAGCATTAACATTTGCAATTGCTCTACCTATATGATTAAGATTTATGTTATTTGGATGAATTAATCATACCAATCACATATTTACACACCTTGTTCCCCAAGGAACACCACCTGCATTAATATCATTTATAGTATTAATTGAAACAATTAGAAATGTCATTCGACCAGGTACGCTAGCAGTACGACTAGCAGCAAATATAATTGCAGGACACTTACTATTAACATTACTAGGAAATACAGGACCATCTATAGCAATAAACTTAATTTCACTATTAATTATTGGACAAATACTTCTGTTAATTCTAGAATCAGCAGTAGCAACAATTCAAGCCTATGTTTTCTCAATTTTAAGAACTTTATATTCTAGAGAAGTATACTAAACTTATGTTAACAACTCACTCAAACCACCCATTCCACTTAGTAGATTACAGACCTTGACCATTAACAGGAGCAATTGGAGCAATAGTTCTAGTATCAGGATTAGCAAAATGATTTCACCTATTTAACATTAACTTGTTTATAATCGGATTTGGAATTACCCTACTAACTATAATCCAATGATGACGAGATGTAGTACGAGAAGGAACATACCAAGGACTACATACGGGATTTGTATCAATTGGATTACGATGAGGAATAATTTTATTTATTGCATCAGAAGTACTATTCTTTGTTTCATTTTTCTGAGCATTTTTTAGAAGAAGACTAGCACCTACTATTGAACTAGGGATATTATGACCCCAATAGGAATTCAACCTTTCAATCCTATACAAAGTCCATTACTTAATACAGCTATTCTTTTAGCATCAGGAGTAACAGTAACATGAGCACATCATAGTCTAATAGAATCTAATCATACTCAAGCATTACAAGGACTATTCTTCACAGTACTACTAGGACTATACTTCACTATACTTCAAGCATACGAATATTGAGAAGCACCCTTCACCATTGCAGACGCAGTTTATGGATCAACATTCTTTGTTGCAACAGGATTCCATGGTCTACATGTAATTATCGGAACAATTTTCTTATCAACATGTCTACTTCGACATTCAATAAACCAATTCTCACCAAGACACCACTTTGGATTTGAAGCAGCAGCATGATACTGACACTTTGTAGACGTAGTATGATTATTCTTATACATTTCTATTTATTGATGAGGTAGATAATTGTTTTTCTAGTATAAATAGTACATTTGACTTCCAATCAAAAAGCTTGATATAAATCAAGAAAAACAATCCTAATTTTATCTACAAGAATTTTTATTAGATTTATTATTCCAATAATTGTTATAATCCTTGCAACAACATTATCAAAAAACTTAATTAATGACCGAGAAAAAAGATCACCGTTTGAGTGTGGATTTGACACAAAAAGATCAGCACGAATACCATTCTCACTTCGATTCTTCTTAATTGCAGTAATTTTCTTAATTTTTGATGTAGAAATCGCACTAATCCTTCCAATTGTAATTATTTTTAAAACTTCAGACATTATAATCTGAACTGTATCAACAATATTTTTTATTATAGTATTATTAGGTGGACTATACCATGAATGAAATCAAGGAGCCTTACAATGAGCAGAATAAAGGGTTGTAGTTAACTGTAACATTTGGGTTGCATTCAAAAAGTATTGATATAATCAATCAACCTTAAATAGAATAGGAAGCGAAGTATTGCAGTCAGTTTCGACCTGGAAGGTTGGTAAATAAAATACACTTATTCTTATTAATTGAAGCCAAAAAGAGGGGTATTACTGTTAATAATATAATTGAACTATAAAGTTCCAATTAAGGAAATGTAAAGCCAATATGAAAGCTGCTAACTTTTTATATTAGCGGTTAAACTCCGTTAACATTTCTAAAATTTATATAGTTTAAATAAAACATTACATTTTCACTGTAAAAATAATATATGTATATTTATAAATACCTAAAAGTAAAAATACTTCCTTAACATCTTCAGTGTCACGCTCTAATTATAAGCTATTTAAGTAAACGAAAAATAATACCACCAAAATAAATATTCACAAAATAAAAGTTAAAAGATAAATCTTAAAATTAGAATCATATCAACCTTGTATATAACTAATTAAATAAATAAATAGTCTATACAAACCTTGACCACCAAATAATTCACCTCAACCGTAATCAAATGACTTTCATGAATAATAACCCAATTTTAAAGGAACATATCTAATGAACTTAGTCGAAATAAAAGGTATAAACCACATAGAGCCAGCAAATCTAACAAAAGAATTAGAAATAAGATAACCCAAATAAGCACCCAAAACAACTACAGTAATAGTTAAAAACTTCAAATAATAAGGCAAGGCAATCACATGAGGAACAGGAAAAATTAACCAAGACAAAGGACTACCACCAAAAACAGCAACAAACAATAAACCAATTATACCAAAAGAAATATAATAACCCTTATCGTCAAAAGAAAATCTAGAATAAAAAATATTATCACCAGATATTGAATAACAAAAAAGACGAAAAGAATAAGAAGCAGTTAAACCAGTAGAAAAGGAATAAAGAAAAAAAATCAAACAATTAATTCATCTTAAACAAACCATCTCAAGAATTAAATCCTTTGAATAAAAACCTGCTAAAAATGGTATACCACACAAAGACAAACTAGAAACATTAAAACAAACTGAAGTTAAAGGCATAAAATTAACAATTGAACCTATAAAACGAATATCCTGAGAATCCTTTAAATTATGAATTATCGAACCTGCACACATAAACAATAAAGCCTTAAATAAAGCATGAGCTAATAAATGAAAAAAATGCAAGTTTTGGATAACCCATAGCCAAAATTCTTATTATTAAACCAAGTTGTCTTAAAGTAGAAAGAGCAATAATTTTCTTCAAATTAAATTCAAAATTTGCTCCCAAACCAGCTATAAACATAGTTATACAACCAATTAGAAGTAAGAATCAACCACAATTATAAGTATTTAATATTGGTCTAAAACGAATTAATAAATAAACACCAGCAGTAACAAGAGTAGAACAATGAACCAAAGCAGAAACAGGAGTAGGGGCAGCCATAGCAGCAGGAAGTCAAGAAGAAAAGGGAATTTGAGCTCTTTTAGTTATAGCTGCTAAAACAATTAATATAGTAATAAGCTTTATTTCAAAAGAATTAGAAATAAAATCATAATAATAAATATAATTTCAACCACCAAAATTCAATATTCAAGCAATAGAAATTAAAATAGCATCATCACCAATACGATTAGAAAGTGCAGTTAACATACCCGCACTATAAGATTTCACATTTTGATAATAAATAACTAAACAATAAGAAACTAAACCTAAACCATCCCATCCCAATAAAATTCTAATCAAATTAGGACTGATAATTAAAAAACCTATAGAAAGAATAAATATTAAAACAATGATAATAAAACGATTTATATTTTTTTCTCCTGATATATAATCCTCTCTATAATAAATAACCAAAGAAGAAATATACATAACAAAAGACAAAAATAAGAGACATTCAATCCAAAATTAAAGTCATAACAACCATAGAACGATTTAAATTAAAAAGCTCTCATTCAACAAAAACTCTATAATTAATTATTAAATAATAAATACCCAAAATAAAAATTATAGTTCTAGAAAAAAATAAAGAAAAAAACCTCAAAGAACAAATAGAAAACAAATTCACGGCCTAAGATGAAAAAAATTCATATCATTGATTCCACAAAACAACATTTTTAATTAAAATACTTAAGCAACCTAAACAAAAAAATACTCTCCCTTTAAACAAAGAATATTTAAAGGCAATCAATGTAAAAGTAAAAGATGATATTCACGAAATTAACCAAGAGAACAAGTATAAACACCAGAATAATAATTACCATGCTGAGAATAAGAATAAATATATAAAGTATAAACAGCTCTAAAAAATGACAAAAAAATTAAAGCAAAAAATCTAAAAGAAGATCAAGACATAATTCTATTTAATAATCTAAGTTCACCTACCAAATTTAAAGAAGGAGGAGCAGCTATATTAGAAGATCTCAACAGGAATCATCATAAAGCCATTCTTGGTATCAAATTAATTATACCCTTGTTAATTAATAATCTTCGTCTACCTAAATGCTCATAAATAATATTAGATAAACAAAATAAACCAGAAGAACACAAACCATAACCAACCATTAAAGAAAGAGAACCTATACAACCTCATCAATTCATAGTTATCAATCCTCCAATAACCATTCTTATATGAGCAACAGAAGAATACGCAATTAAAGACTTTAAATCAACCTGACGAAAACAAATAAATCTAACAATAACCCCACCAGATAAACCTAAAGAGAATCAAAAATAATTAAACCTTAAACCCAAATAAGAAATAACCTTCATAACACGAAAAATACCATAACCACCTAACTTTAATAAAACACCAGCAAGAATCATTCTACCTGAAATAGGGGCCTCAACATGGGCCTTAGGAAGCCACAAATGAACCACAAATATCGGCATCTTAACTAAAAAAGCAAGAATTATAAACACATAAAATATAAAATAATAAGAACCAAAATCAACCAATAAAGAAAAATATAAAGTATTAGAAAAATCATAAACCCTAAATAACACTAATAATAAAGGCAATATAGCAACCAAAGTATAAAAAATTAAATAAACACCAGCCTGAAACCTTTCAGGTTGATAGCCTCAACCCAAACTCAAAAGTAAAAAAGGAACCAATCTAGCCTCAAGAAAAATATAAAAAGAAAGAAGACTCAATCTAGCAAACGAACAATAAAGCATAATCATTAAAATTAAGACTATAAAGACAAAAAAATTAGAATGATAAGAACTTAAATAAACTGAACCTCTAGCAGTAATTATTAAGGAACAAATTCAAAAAATAAGCAGAATCAAACTAAAAGAAAAGTAATCAATACCAAAATAATATCTAATCACATTCAAATCTGCATATGAATAAACACAAATCATAAAAACAAAACTAGACAGAAACATTAAAGAATAAACCAACCATCAACAAGTATTAACCAAACAAAGAGGGATCAAAAAAATAGTTATAAATAAATACTTTAACATAAAGATAAACCAAAAGAATTAAAAAAATCATTCCCATGAGAACGAATTATTGAAACTAAAATAGAAAGACCTAAAGCACCTTCACAAACAGAAAAAAACCAAAAAAATAACATGAAAAAAATAATCATAATCAAACTCAATAAGAAAAACAATAACCAATATAAATAAAGAAAGAACAATATATTCTAATCTCAAAAGAACCATTAATAAATGCTTACGTTTAGAAGAAAAAACATAAACACCAGCAAAATAAATCAATAAAGAAGTAAAGACAGAGAATATAAACATTAGTTTTAATAGTTTAAAAAAAACGCCGGTCTTGTAAACCGGAAATAAGTCCAGCCCCCACTTTTAAAACTTCAGAGGTGAAAAGCTTTCCATAATCGGTCCCCAAAACCGATATTTTTAATAAACTAACCCCTGAAATGATCAAAATAATAATTATATCGCTATCAAACGTAATAAATATTAATTTTATTATATTAAGACTCCCAATATCAATAGTGCTTTTCATTATCCTACAAACTTTTCTAGTTGGACTAATAACAGGAACAATAATGGAAAGATATTGGTTATCATATATTTTATTTTTAACGTTTCTTGGTGGTATATTAGTTCTATTTATTTATATTACGAGAATTGCATCACACGAAATATCTCAACCTAAATCAATTACGATAATTATTACCTTAACAATTTGAATATTTATCATACCAACATTAATTATTTTAGATATAACAATATTTATAGACTTTTTCAAAAATACTGAAACTATAAATATTGATAATTCAATCAATTATCAAGAAATAACAATATCTTTAGAAAAACTATATAATAGACCAACATTTATTATTACAATAATAATAATAATTTATTTATTTTTAGCACTATTAGCAGTTGTTAAAATCACCAACATTAACCAGGGACCTATTCGTAAAATAAGATAATTTACTAATGAATAAACCCTTACGATTGAGACATCCTTTAATTAAAATCATTAATAACTCTTTGGTTGATTTACCTGCACCAACAAATATTTCATTTTGATGGAATTTTGGGTCCCTACTAGGGTTATGTTTGGTAATTCAAATTGTAACTGGACTATTTTTAGCTATACATTATACATCAAATATTGAAATAGCATTTAGTAGTGTAGTTCACATCTGCCGAGACGTAAATAATGGCTGAATTATTCGAACCTTACATGCAAATGGAGCTTCTATATTTTTTATTTGTATTTATTTACATGTCGGACGAGGAATTTACTATGGATCTTATATATACATACACACCTGAATAATTGGTACAGTAATCCTATTCTTAGTTATAGCAACTGCATTTATAGGATACGTTTTACCTTGAGGTCAAATATCATTCTGAGGTGCGACAGTAATTACTAATTTATTATCAGCAATCCCATATTTAGGAACAGATTTAGTTCAATGAGTATGAGGAGGGTTTGCTGTTGATAACGCAACATTAAATCGATTCTTTACATTCCATTTTGTACTACCAATTATTATTGCTGCCATAGCAGCAATTCATTTATTCTTCCTCCACCAAACAGGGTCTAATAACCCCTTAGGGCTAAATGGAGATATTGAAAAAATCCCATTTCATCCATACTTTACTTTCAAGGACTCTATTACATTTGTATTAATAACATCATTATTAATTATACTGTGCTTGATTAATCCTTACCTCCTAGGAGATCCAGATAATTTTGTACCTGCCAACCCATTAGTAACCCCCGTCCATATTCAACCAGAATGATATTTCTTATTTGCATACGCAATTCTACGATCAATCCCTAATAAACTAGGAGGTGTTATTGCATTATTCTTATCAATTAGAATCTTAATAATTTTACCATTTTATAATAAAACACCATTCCGAGGTATTCAATTCTATCCTATCAATCCGATTTTATTCTGAATTATAGTAGTTGTTGTATGCTTATTAACATGAATTGGAAAACGACCTGTTGAAGAACCTTACATTATAACAGGACAAATCTTAACAATTATCTACTTTACATACTTCTTAATTAATGTACATGTTGCAAACGCATGAGATAAGCTAATTAAGGAATAATAAGTTAATTAGCTTAGGAAAAGCATATGTTTTGAAAACATAAAACTAGAAGTTTAACTCTTCTATTAACTTTTCTTAAAAAATTTCACTAAATAAATGAAATAAACAAAATCTTTAAACCAACAAAGAAAATAAAAAAATTTAAAGATAATGTCAAAAAACTTTTTCAAGCTAAGTGCATTAACTTATCATAACGAAAACGTGGTAATGTACCACGAACTCAAATAAAACCAAAGGACATAACAGCAAGCTTAATAAAAAATATAAAAGAATAAAAGTCACCACCTAAAAAATTTAAAGCTAATAATATTCTTATAAAAACAATTCTAGTATACTCAGCTAAAAAAATTAAAGTAAAACCGCCTGCACCATATTCAATATTAAAACCTGAAACTAACTCAGATTCACCTTCGGCAAAGTCAAAAGGAGTACAGTTAGTCTCAGCTAAACAAGAAGCAAAACAAGCTAAGGCTAAAGGAAAAGAAATAATAATAAATCAACAATAAAGCTGATAATTTATAAAATCAAACATGTTAAAACTACCAATTAAAACAATTAAAGATAATGAAATTAAAGCCAAACTAACTTCGTATGAAATTGTTTGAGCAACAGAACGAAGAGAACCTAGTAAAGAATAATTTGAATTAGAAGAGCAACCAGCAATTATAACAGTATAAACACCTAATCTAGTACAGCATAAAAAAAACAAAAATCCATAAGAAAAAGAACATATATAAGTTAAGTAAGGGAAAATCACTCTAACAGCCAAGGAAATTGATAAATTAAAAACAGGAGAAAAGTAATAAAGTAAATAACTAGATATAATAGGAATTGGCTGCTGCTTACAAATTAACTTGATAGCATCACTAAAGGGTTGAGGAATTCCAACAAAACCTACTTTCTTTGGACCCTTTCGAATTTGAATGTAACCTAAAACCTCATGCTCTAATAAAGTTAAAAAAGCAACACTAATTAAAACACAAATAACTAATAAAAGAAAATTCAAAATAAACATAAATAAATCATAAAGTATCAATACTATTTGTAGAAAAAAATCTACATAAATGAATTCTAAATTCAACACATTAATCTGTCAAAATAGTAATTTAATTAGTATTAATCAATAAAATAAAAAATATTTCAACCATATGGTCCTTTCATACTAATATGAATTAATAATCTTAGGATAGAAACCGACCTGGCTCACGCCGGTCTGAACTCAGATCATGTAAGAATTTAAAGGTCGAACAGACCTAATTACTGGGCTACTGCACCCAAAATTTTTCTTAATCCAACATCGAGGTCGCAATCTGCTTTGTCGATATGAGCTCTCAAAAACAATTACGCTGTTATCCCTAAGGTAACTTAATCTTATGATCATAAATTATGGATCAAAACAACAAACATAAATAAATGATATAATAATGAAGAGTTTATTTATTCTTCATGTCACCCCAACAAAACATCATCATTAAATATAGAAAGACAAACAAAAAACTATATAAAAATAAAATGTTAAGCTCTATAGGGTCTTTTCGTCCTAAAGAAAAATTTAAGCCTTTTGACTCAAAAGTTAAATTCAAAAATTTATTAAGACACAGTTGATTTCTCGTCAAGCCATTCATTCCAGCCACTAATTAAGAGACTAATGATTATGCTACCTTTGCACGGTCAAAATACCGCAGCTCTTTAAAAATCTGCTCAGTGAGCAGGCCAGACCTCAAAGTATTTTCAAGAGGACATGTTTTTGATAAACAGGTGGAAATCAATTTTGCCTAGTTCCTTATAATAAATTCACAAGGTAAAAATTATATACAAATAAATATACTTATTCTATCACTATTACAAAAATTTTAAAATTAAATTTATAATCTTAATAAAAAACCTAAAATAATTATAAAATCAAAAATAAAAATAATGAACTAAAACGTAATCTTAGAGATAGCTGGTTTAAAGCTTACTATTATATTTTATAAAACTAATTATAGGTTATTAACTTCAAAGCTTATCCCTTAAAGAATAAATAAGTTAATATTTATACCTAAAAAATTAAATAAAAGCAATTAACTTCAAAAAATTAAATTTTTTCTTAAGAAACTAGATATCTTGGGAAACGATTAACATCTCATTTCTATAAATAATTTAATAATAATTATGATACATTAACTATAAATTATTTATAAATCAACCCAAATCGAGACAAGTAAAGTAAATACTAAAATTTTGATAAACCCTGATACAAAAGGTACAATAAATAAAATCTACTTTTAAAAATTTAAAATAATATTTCATAAAACAATTACATTACCAATAAACTATAATCTAAAAAATCAATTCTACAAAATATACTAAGACAAAATTCGACAAAATTATTTTTATTAAATAATTAAATAAACAAAAAATAAATATAATAAAATAAATAATCAAGATATCCTGATTTGCACAGAAAAATTTTCAGTGTAAATGAAACACTTTACTAATAAGTTATATCTTGAAACTCTTCCTAGATACACTTTCCAGTACATCTACTATGTTACGACTTATCTCATCTAAATTGAAGCTAAATTAAAATAATAAAATAGAATAATCAATAATGAGAGCGACGGGCGATGTGTGCACACCTCAGAGCCAATATCAGTTAAATTAAATAAATTAAGTTACTATCAAATCCACGTTCATTAATAGTATTTCACCATCAAATCCGTTATAAACAAAAATCTATTGTAACCCACCTCCTCTTAATTATAAGCTGCACCTTGACCTGAAATATTTTATAATTATAAATCTTGAGAATTATAACTGTAAAAAGATTCTCTGATAACGGAGATATACAAACAAATAAATTAAGTAGAGTAAATCGTGTATTATCAATCAATGTGAGAAATATAAGGGAAACAAAATGGCAATCCATGGAGTGGCACCACACCACCTCTCCTCCGAAGAAAAGGTTCGAAGCTGCATCCTCGGCCAGTAAAATCATAATTGCGAGGACTATGGACAGCTTTTCTGCCTCAGTTACCGCCGCTACAGAGTCGTCGGTTCTACGTAGGTTCAAATACCGGCCAACTGCAGAAAACCTCGAGAACTTTCTCGTAGGGCGAGTGAAATGTCGCCGAATTATTAGAGACAACAAAAAGAGATAGTTGCAACAGTTCCTGAACGTCACAAACTCTTGCACTAAAAGTACAGTCGTCTGGGAGACCGTCAGGAGGATGTCTGGGAGAGGAGGGAGATGTCCAGTGGCTGTTGTAATGAGGAAAGGACGTCTCTAGACCAACACGACATTGCGAGGACTATGGACAGCTTTTCTGCCTCAGTTACCGCCGCTACCAGTCAGTATCCGCATTTCCGCCGCTACAGTGTGGCTGCAGTTTTGGTACTGGATTCAAACTCAACACGTCGATCTTAATGGAACAAAATCGACAGATGTAAAGGTAATTTTCGGAGTATCGGAAGGAAGTGTGTTAGGATCGTTACTGTTTACAATGCACGAAGGGTGTGCATTAAGTAATGCAACATATTTTTCTCGGCCAGTTTCGGTTGAAAAATGCGGAATTCGTTGTGGGACATCATGGAATATTTAGGCTCCAGCCCCTATAATTTCATGAAATTCTGATAGGTGGCGGAGCTATATTTAGTCCGAAAAATGGTGTCTGCAACGGAGAAGCTTTCCAAGCACAGAACTGTCAATGAGTTTCTTTTGGCGGAAAAACAGAACATCGCAGATATTCACAGGCGCTTGCAGAATATCTACGGAGACTTGGCAGTGAACGAAAGCACGATGTCGCAAAATTTGTCCGATCTTTCGCGTACCGACCGTCCGCACACAGTGATGACTCTTGCAGTGTCGGAACTTGCGAACACTCTCATTCGAAGCGAGTGACGGATCACAAACACAACGCCGCTTATCTGGACGTCTCTGCTCGTGGAGTCAATCGTCCACCAGTTGGGGTGTGTGGCCGCTGAGTTCCTCGCTGCCTAACAGAAGGCCATAAAGAGCAACGAAGGACCATCTGTACGGAATTGCTTGCTTGGGCGTTAAGAGACTCATCGTGGCAATATTATTTCGAACATCGTCACAGGCAATGAAATATACCTTCACCACTTGGAACCGGAAACAAAATGGCAATCCATGGAGTGGCACCACACCACCTCTCCTCCGAAGAAAAGGTTCGAAGCTGCATCCTCAGCCAGTAAAATCATAACGGCGATCTTCTGGGACCCTGAATGGGCTGTTCTGTTTGGTGTCCTCCCTCACGTGGCAACGATCAACTCTGAAGTGTATTATGGTGCTACCCTCAGAAAATTGAAGAAACGAATTCAGCGTTTTAGTCGGCACAAAAATGCAAACGAACTTCCCCCTCTCGATGACAACGCAAGGCCTCACACAAGTCTGCGCGTACGAAAGGGGCTGGCAAAATTTCGTTTGACTGTTGTTCCTCATTCATCCGACTGCCTGGAGTCCGCATTTTTGACTTCCATCTGTTTGGCTCAATGGAGAACTCGTCCCGCGGGAAGCAGTACGTGGTTGACGGGGAAGTTGTTCAAATAACTTACGGGTTTGCTGCCGGGTGACGTCGTCTGACACCGCCGATATTTCGACAGGAGCACACCCTGCCATTCTCAAGGCACAAATGCCTTGAGAATGGCAGGGTGTGCTCCTGTTGAAATATCGGCGGTGTCCGACGACGTCACCCGGCAGCAAACCCGTAAGTTATTTGAACATTCGATTCGCCGAGAAAAGTTAAGATGGGGAAGTTATTAACGCAGCCAGACGTTGTCTCAAACGTCGACCAGTAGAGTGCTACAATGCAGGCATATAGGCCCTCCCAATAAGATGGCGTAAGGCCGTGGCACCGAACGGAGCTTATGTTGAATAATAGGGATTTTTAGCAAAGAGAGTGGGAAACAAAATGGTGTACTCGAATCTTGAATAAAACCAGCATGTCTTCAGAAAAAAATTGTGTTGCAATACTTATCGTACTGCTCTAGTAAGTAACTGATCTAGTAGAAAGCTTCGGAAGCTCTGTAAGAATGTTTGCAGATGATGCTGTTGTCTATAAGAAATAGCAGCTTCAAAAGACAGTATCGATCTGCAGAGGATTGATGAATGGTGCAGGCTCTAGTAGTTGACTCTGCTGTAAAACTACACTGTTGATGACAAATTGCTGGAATATTTATCTATTGTAAAGCGTCTAGGAGTATACATCCAGAGCGACTTTAAGTGGAATGACCACATAGAACAAATACTAGGAAAAGCTAACGCCAGACTGAGATACGTAGGAAGAATCTTGAGGAAATATAACTCATCCATGAAGGAAATGATTTACAAGGCACTTGTTCGACAGAATCTTGAGTACTGTTCGTCAATCTGTGATCCATACTAGGTAGAACTGATAAAATACATACAGAATATCGAACAAAGAGCGGCGCACTTCGTCACGGGATCGTTTAGTCGGCCCGGAGGAATCACAGAAGTGCTCAAAAAACTCCAGTGGCAGACGCTTCAAGAGAGACATTTTGCATAATGGAGCAATTTACTACCGAAATTTCGAGAGAGCACTTTTAGGGTAGAGTCGGACACCATATGACTTCTTCCCACACACATCTCCCGAAATAACCGCGACGAGAAAATTCAAGAAATTAGAGCTAATACAGAGACTTACCGACAATCATTTTCTTCCCTCCACCCCCCCCCCCCCCTTACTATGCCATTCGCGAGTGGAACAGGGAAAGGATGATCAGTTAGTGGAACCAGAAGTGCCCTCCGCCATACAGCGTTAGGTGGCTTGCGGAGTAGAATGTAGATGTGAATGTGGATGGTGAGAGGGGGAGTTGGGACTTCGGTTACACGTCTGATGCAGCATACAACTGCTCCTTCTCCATACAGGAGCTGGATTCTACGTTATGTGCAGCTCGTGGTCACCTGGTCACGACAGGATCCATTATGCACTCCTGGAAATGGAAAAAAGAACACATTGACACCGGTGTGTCAGACCCACCATACTTGCTCCGGACACTGCGAGAGGGCTGTACAAGCAATGATCACACGCACGGCACAGCGGACACACCAGGAACCGCGGTGTTGGCCGTCGAATGGCGCTAGCTGCGCAGCATTTGTGCACCGCCGCCGTCAGTGTCAGCCAGTTTGCCGTGGCATACGGAGCTCCATCGCAGTCTTTAACACTGGTAGCATGCCGCGACAGCGTGGACGTGAACCGTATGTGCAGTTGACGGACTTTGAGCGAGGGCGTATAGTGGGCATGCGGGAGGCCGGGTGGACGTACCGCCGAATTGCTCAACACGTGGGGCGTGAGGTCTCCACAGTACATCGATGTTGTCGCCAGTGGTCGGCGAAAGGTTCACGTGCCCGTCGACCTGGGACCGGACCGCAGCGACGCACGGATGCACGCCAAGACCGTAGGATCCTACGCAGTGCCGTAGGGGACCGCACCGCCACTTCCCAGTAAATTAGGGACACTGTTGCTCCTGGGGTATCGGCGAGGACCATTCGCAACCGTCTCCATGAAGCTGGGCTACGGTCCCGCACACCGTTAGGCAGTCTTCCGCTCACGCTCCAACATCGTGCAGCCCGCCTCCAGTGGTGTCGCGACAGGCGTGAATGGAGGGACGAATGGAGACGTGTCGTCTTCAGCGATGAGAGTCGCTTCTGCCTTGGTGCCAATGATGGTCGTATGCGTGTTTGGCGCCGTGCAAGTGAGCGCCACAATCAGGACTGCATACGACCGAGGCACACAGGGCCAACACCCGGCATCATGGTGTGGGGAGCGATCTCCTACACTGGCCGTACACCACTGGTGATCGTCGAGGGGACACTGAATAGTGCACGGTACATCCAACCGTCATCGAACCCATCGTTCTACCATTCCTAGACCGGCAAGGGAACTTGCTGTTCCAACAGGACAATGCACGTCCGCATGTATCCCGTGCCACCTAACGTGCTCTAGAATGTGTAAGTCAACTACCCTGGCCAGCAAGATCTCCGGATCTGTCCCCCATTGAGCATGTTTGGGACTGGATGAAGCGTCGTCTCACGCGGTCTGCACGTCCAGCACGAACGCTGGTCCAACTGAGGCGCCAGGTGGAAATGGCATGGCAAGCCGTTCCACAGGACTACATCCAGCATCTCTACGATCGTCTCCATGGGAGAATAGCAGCCTGCATTGCTGCGAAAGGTAGATATACAGTGTACTAGTGCCGACATTGTGCATGCTCTGTTGCCTGTGTCTATGTGCCTGTGGTTCTGTCAGTGTGATCATGTGATGTATCTGACCCCAGGAATGTGTCAATAAAGTTTCCCCTTCCTGGGACAACGAATTCACGGTGTTCTTATTTCAATTTCCAGGAGTGTAGTATCCTACGGCACCTCACAGGGCGAAGCTAAGGAATCCTCCTCGCTCTTTTTAACCTCATGTTGGCGTCAGCACAAATTCCAGACTCGTGGTGGGAGGTAATTTTAATTCCACATTTAAAACCTAGGAATTACCGCACATACCCGAGTAGCTGTCGTGTGTTGTCCTTACTAAGTGTGTGGTAAACACACACCGTCGCTTCTGGGTCCTAGAAACTAGGCGGCTCCTTAGTCATTTTCAGTGTGGGTTCGTGAGATATCGCCCCATCTTTGATAACCAAGCCCTCCTGGAAGCGGCTGTACAGCTTCACCTAATGAGTATATTCTTTGACATGGATAAGGCCTACTATACTTGAAGGGATATTATCCTCGCGCAGCTCCATGAATGGACTTCTCGAGGATGTCGTCCAGTGTTTATTTGGTCCTCCCTCTCATTACATTATTTAGATATCGAGTCGGCGACGTCTTCTCTAGTCGCTTTGAACAGCAGAATAGTGTCCTTGAAGGTAATGTTTGAAGTGTGACTCTCTTTACCATAGCTATTAGTAGTAGTTTCACGTGGGTGTTAAATGTCCTGTCAAGTGTTCTTTGTTTGTTGACGACTTGTCTGTCATTTGTTCCTTCTCGATCCTTGCAACAACTTGGCAGTTGCAACTGACTATTCGGCTGTTGGAGGACTTGAAGAAGAAGAAGAGTTTTGATTTCTCCACCGAGAAGTGTGTGTACGTCTTTTAATTTTTTTTTACCGTTCACGTTCTGTTTTAAAGTTCCCTACGTTACGTATGACATCCAGTGATGCCTGTAGGCTGAGGATGACACGGCGGCCGGTCGGTATTTTTGGGCCTTCATGACCTGTTAGCCTGGAGTTTAGTTTAGTTTTAGCGTTGCGTATGAGGGACACTGTTCTTAATCTCATATACGCGGTGAAGTCCCTGAGCCTTAGACTTGGCTCGAAATTTAAATAGGTGCCACGCCTTGGGGACCTAAAAGAAGATCCCTAAAAGCACTCTACATTTTAACACGTATTAGCTACAATTCACGGGAATCAGACCGAACTTGCTTGTTCCAGTTTTACAGGGCTTTCGTGTAGTCTCGGATTGCTTCTGGGTGCATGGTGTATGGGTCAGTACGACCCCCTTATTTAAAAATGTTGGACTCGTGCAACATGAAGGAATTCGGCTGGTAATTGGAACCTTTAGAACCAGCCCTATTCCAAGTCTTCGCACTGAGGTGATGGCTTCTCATGAGCGATAGACCAATAAAACACTCTCCATACCATACAAACCCGCATACCTTACCGTTGTTTGGCCACCAACGGAAAGGATTTTTGATAAGCGACGAGTGACGAGTCGCTATGGGATTCGCACGAACGACTGACAGTTAGAGTTATACACCAATGCTGGGCAGATCTGCACCTTGGCTCCTACAGAGAACCAAAATTATTTTAGACTTGATACATTATAAGAAATGTTGCGTTTCAAGTTTTGCATTACAGTCTCTCCTCTTACTTACTTCTTAAATTGACATCACAGCTTTAAACTTTAAAGTTATGTACACTGATGGCACGAAACGAGTGGACTCCCTTGGCTCTTCAGTAGTGTTCCCCAATCGTGTCTTGAGCATTCGCCTTCTACATGAATGCACCAAATTTTACGCAGAGCTCCGTGGGATCCTGAAGGCACTGAAGAAGATTAGGCGTCCTGAGGGCAAACAGTTTATCATCTGCTAGGATTCCCTTAGTGCTCTACAATCATTGCAGCATCGTTTACGTAGAGATCCTGCGATCCTGAAGGTACTGGAAAGAGTGAGACATCCTCAGGGTAAACATTTTATCATCGGCTCCGATTCCCTTAGTGGCCTACAATCATTGCAGAACATGTACACAGCAGAGATGCTGGTCAAGCTAATACATGACCAGCTTTACTTCTTTCAACGGTAGGGGATGCAGGTACCACTGTGCTGGGTACTGGGGCACGTGGGCATTAGCCGAAATGAACAAGCTGACAAAACTGCCCACTTTCGCCTGCAGGGAACGTGACGTGACACAATGAGCCATTCTTCTGCAGCCTGTCATGTCATATGGCCAGAGATCCATGCACTTATGGGAGGGAGGAGTGGCTGACACTGAGGGACGATAAGCTAAAGCTGGTGAAGCCAACTATCTGGCTGTGGCGTGCCTCATACCAGTAACTCAGGCACGCGTGGCTTCCTGCTCTGGCTGGAGTGTCTCCTAGTCTTTGAAGCTTGGGTGTGCGGATCACTGTACGTCACATTTCTACTGAGTGAATTTTATATTGTGATGAGAAGGAGAAACGAAGTAGGTGGCACTTGCCTGTTATTTCAACTGATGACGTGACGAGTGTGATGAAGGTTTAAAGGTTTTATGAACTGTCTGGGTCCAACCTAAACTTTTAGTTTTAGATTGTATTATACATGAAGTCTTCACGGGTTGTCAGCCGAGTAGCATCGTCGCCTCTTAACAACGTTTCGATGGAATGCGTCTCCATCATCTTCGCCTGAAGATGATGTAGACGCATTCCATCGAAACGTTGTTACGAGACGACGATGCTACTCGGCTGACAACCCGTGAAGACTTCATATATGAAATTCGCCGAGAAAGCCTGCACTCGCAGAGCGTAGTATGTTGCAGAGTGGGTAACTCGTCCCATATTTTTCATCAATTGGATATCCACCGCTATCTGCTGTATTCTTTTCCTTCTTTCCCTTGCGTCTTTCCTCTTTACTGTCATTTTAAATCGGACAACAGACGTAGTTTTTGTCGTTCTCTGTGTGCGTTTGTGAGCACGCGCTTAGGGAGTTGTTTCTGTTTTTCATTATAGTTCATGTTTTAAACGCTTCACGCCCTCGAACCACACTCACCTCATAACATTTTAGTATGGGCACTAAGGACCTTGCTATCGTGTGCTTAGACCAAAATATCGTTAACACAAACTGCATAAAGTTTGTTACTCCAATACTACACGGGATAAAGCACTGACAGAAGGGAACTCTTATATCAAAATCATTTGGCTACATTGCTGCCCCACTACTATTTTCCATTCACTAACTTGTGAATTTTACGGGGAAACTGACGGTTGCTCATTGATGAATTTTCGAACACGAAGTCACCAACTTTTGCTCAGCTAACAATATTTGTCTTCGTCGAGAGATATGACCAGTTATCTGTTGCCTGAACGACCCACTTTCTCGAAAATTGGTACCAAAATCGGTAAATTTCTTTCAGCTCCAGTAATGCCTTTTACAGATTTTTGGGCTCTATATCCTGTTGCACCATGCATAAAATGCATCTCTGTAACGAATAATACTCAATTCATGAATCAGAAATGATTCTTTGCCGACCATTGGTTTCTTACCACAAAATTATCTGTAAAGGATGCTGTAGTACCTGTATAATTTTGGCACTTTGAGACGTTGCTGGCCGGTGTGGTCGTGCGGTTCTAGGCGCTTCAGTCTGGAACCGCGTGACCCCTACGGTCGCAGGTTCGAATCCTGCCTCAGGCATGGGTGTGTGTGATGTCCTTAGGTTAGTTAGGTTTAAGTAGTTCTAAGTTCTAGGGGACTGATGACCACAGATGTTAAGTCCCATAGTGCTCAGAGCCATTTGAACTTTGAGACGTTCTTTCTATGAAATACAAGTCGGTAAGCCTTTGCCTGACTAACATAAGTGCGTCTCTGGACCAGCACCAACAGGACCAATAGATTTTCTCATAAAAATTCTGTGAACGAGTATCTAAAGAATCGTCTGGAAATATACCAGTAGTATTGCTCAGTATGCGTAGACAGTAATTTCGTACTCTAAGATCAGTAAAATTCGGTGACACACGAAGGCACACAGAAAGCAATTCTTCTCTCGCACCATCCTTCAATATGGCAGGAAAGGGGCAATCTTGCTTCTGTACTGAGCACTTTGCGGTATTTATGGCTCGATAGATTGAGTGCTTCAGATCTGGATTCAATTGGAGCACTGTTTTATCTTTTGTAGAACTGAGAGGTAATTTTTAGCTACAGACAAGGATAAGCACGTAAATGCTTGGCTCTGAGGATCAATCAGTTTATGTTTGTGTGTAATAACTGACAATGTAGAGATCTGTAACAACGTAGTATGATACCACTCGGACACGAGAGGACAACAGGCTGCAACTATCAGAGAAATGTGTGGGCTGAAACTTGAATTAGAAAATAAGGTGAAAAGCTAATGCTCACACGAAGTCTCAAAAACATATTCTCTCTCTTGGCATTTTCGCGACCGTAACAGGGAAGGAGGAAAGTGACAGTGGTACACAAACTACCCTGTGTCACACACCATATGACAGCTTGAGGAGTATAAATGTAGATGTAACCGGAAACAAAAGACATGTTCGTTTAAGAATTTTGTCCCAGGTACGTTGCAGGGTCTATGTTCTACATGTAGAAAATGTTTAAGGACATCGACCTCAAATTTTAACGGATAACACCTTCCTAATTATCAGAGAGAAACAAATAAGAGTCGTTATAACATTCCAGTAAGTAATTAAACCAGTTTATAATTAACCTTTGACTGCTATCACATTGGTGTGCAAAACTTAAAGACAAAAGCAACTAAAGGCCGCGTGGCATTAGCCGAGCGGTCTAGGGCGCTTCAGTCATGGACTGTGCGGCTGGTCCAGGCGGAGGTTTGAGTCCTCCCTCGGGTATGGACGTGTGTGTTTGACCTTAGGATAATTTAGGGCCCGCATCTCGTGGTCGTGCGGTAGCGTTCTCGCTTCCCACGCCCGGGTTCCCGGGTTCGATTCCCGGCGGGGTCAGGGATTTTCTCTGCCTCGTGATGGCTGGGTGTTGTGTGCTGTCCTTAGGTTAGTTAGATTTAATTAGTTCTAAGTTCTAGGGGACTGATGACCACAGATGTTAAGTCCCATAGTGCTCAGAGCCATTTGAACCATTTGATAATTTAGGTTAAGCAGTGTGTAAGATTAGGGACTGATGACGTTAGCAACTAAGTCCCATAAGATTTCACACATAAGATTTCACACACACACTAAAGCAACTTTCGTACGATGTGTCACTGCGAATGGAAATAGTTCGATGAAACTTGTAACATACATTGCCATAACTGCTACACTATAGTACAGGTGAGAACTGAAATAAATACGGAATGAGACGAACAGACATGACACTTTTGTTCAAAGACAATAATAACACTAAAGTCACCGCCATTTATGATGTTCCCCTGGATATTAAAGAAGGCGGGACGTGCTTCTTAATAGGATGTCTGATCACCACGGACGGCAAAGCAAGCTCGTCAGCGTGCTCCCAAGCTGGTCACCGGGTTAATAAGGAGTTCTTGTGGGGGGACCTACCATCCCACCACCAGCGAGGTTACCAACTGCTGGATGGTGTCGACGCATGCGGACTTGTTTCACTACGTCTCTCCACCGTATCCCAAACGAGCTGGAAGTGATTTAAGTTGGGAAACGAGAATCCTCTCCGTCCATATACGCTGTTCGATGAGGTCGCACATTGTCATCCATAAAAATAAAGTCAGGGCCAAAAGCAACCCTGAAAAGACGCACATTTGGAATGTGGAAGGAGTAAAGTGTAATAATGCTGTTAATTTGCCACTGTGCCATGTTCAAAGATTTGGAGGGCAGCACGCTAATCCAACACTATGTTTTCCCACTCCATAGCACCTGGACTACCAAAACTACCATGTTCGACAATGATTCTGAGTGGATTACGTGTTCCCTCCAACGGTGTGCAAGTGTCTTCCGTAATCAATATTCAGACTGAATCAACTATCATCCGAGAAGCGCACGCGATCCCCACTCCTCGTTGATGCAGTATTTATGCTCTTGACACAATCGCAAACGGTGGTGTCGATTTATGGGTGTCAACGGAACACAAAGTACTGGTCGTTGGGCAAAGATACCAGCCCCATTCAGTCACAGGGCCACTGTGGAGCATGAGAATGCGTGCCTTGCAGTCCTTTTAAATGTGCTTGCAATTGCACCCGCTGTTTGGCGTGGGTCCCTGTTTGCCTGTTGCACAGTGTAGCGGGCATCTGCTGCTGTACTTGACCGTGGCCGACCACCTCCTCTCCGTCGGATAGCATTGCCTGTGGTTCGGCACGCTCCCCATGCTCCTGAAACAATGCTGTGAGTAATACCAAACTCCTGGGCTACACTCATCACACTTTGCCTTTCATCCATTTCTCCGATTATTCTTCCCCATGTGTAGTCATCCAGTTGTTGTCTATGGGCCAAGTTGTAATGAAGAACACCGCCACAGTGCACGATAACTGCTAGCCAATTGATACATATTGTCTTTTCCCGTTCCTTCAACTGCCCCGTGTTGTGGAACCGGCCCCGTTTGGCACTATAGTCGCGGTGCCCTCATGCCATGTGACCAAAGGCTTTCTGAGAACGACTGGCAGACCTCTGGCAACGTGCTCACCACCGTCATTCATTTACACCAAGTTGTTAATATGTTATGTTATTTTATGAATCTCGTCTTAACGTTTTGCAGAACAGTGTGTAATTAAATAGTAGAAATGTCATTATATTGTTTTAGTTGACATTGTGTTATGTTAAAATTAGTCAAAGTTGACATCACGCTACGGGAAATGGATGAGATCTCTAATCGTTACCACAGTTAAATGAAATTACCTGCACAACCAAGTGCAATTGGATAGAGAGAGAAATTCCATACAATGAGGTGACAAAAGTCATGGGATACCTCCGAATATCGTGTCGGACTTCCTTTTTCCCTGTGTAGTAGGCCTACCCCAACTCAACAAGTCGTTGGAAGTCTCCTGCAGTAATATTGGGCATGCTGCGCCTATACCCATCCATAACAGCGGAAGTGTTCTCGGTTCAGGATGTTGTGCACAAACTGACCTCATGATTATGTCCTATGTGTGTTCGATGGGATTCATGTCCGGCGATCTGGTTGGCCAAACTATTCGTCCGAATTATTCAGAATGTACTGTTGTTTGGGAACATGAAGTCCATGAATGGCTACAAACGGTCCCCAGGTAGCCGAATATAACCATTTCCAGTCGTTGATCGGTTTAGTTGGACCAGAGAACGCAGTAAACACAGACCACATCATTATGGAGCATTTAGCAATTATTCAGAATGTACTGTTGTTTGGGAACATGAAGACCATGAATGGCTACAAACGGTCCCCAGGTAGCCGAATATAACCATTTCCAGTCGTTGATCGGTTTAGTTGGACCAGAGAACGCAGTAAACACAGACCACATCATTATGGAGCATTTAGCAATTATTCAGAATGTACTGTTGTTTGGGAACATGAAGACCATGAATGGCTACAAACGGTCCCCAGGTAGCCGAATATAACCATTTCCAGTCGTTGATCGGTTTAGTTGGACCAGAGAACGCAGTAAACACAGACCATATCATTATGGAGCCACCACCATATTGCACAGTCCCTTGTTGATAATTTGGTGCCATGGCCTCCTGGAGTCTGTGCCACACTCGAACACTATCATCAGCTCTGACCAACAGAAATCGGGACTCATCCGACCAGGTCGCGGTTTTCAGTTCGGCTATGGTCCAACCAATATGGCCACGAGCCCAGGAGAGCCGCTGCAGGTGAGGTCGTGCTGTTACCAAAGGCACTCGCGTCGGTCGTTACTGCCATAGCTCATCAATGCCAAATTTTACCGCGCTGTCCTATCGCGTCTGTTCCATGCGTCTAGCTCGAACTACCATTTCGCGTTCAAAGTCTGTTAATTCCCGTCGTGGAGCCATAATCTTTTGACATGAATCACCAGAGTACAAGTGACAGCTCCGCCAAAGCACTGCCCTTTTATACCTTGGGTTTGGTTGTTTGGGGGAAGAGACTAAAAAGTGAGGTCATCGGTCTTATCGGATTCGGGAAGGACGGGGAAGGAAGTCGGCCGTGCCCTTTCAAAGGGACCATCCCGGCATTTGTCTGGAGCGACTTAGGGAACTCTTTTATACCTTGTATACATGATATTACCACCATATGTATATGTGCATATCGTATCCCATGACTTTCGTTACGTCAGTGTGTTGCCACAGTGAATATAACTGTTCGTCGTATGATATGAATGGGAGCAAGTACCCCACATGTCAAAAAAATTTCCATGAAGGATAAGCAAAAACTAGAAACAAATTTAATTCTTTCGATGCTCTACATAAACTCTCCCCACTTGACTAAAATGCACAGAACGTCCATATTACTATGCGTAACTATAAAAAAAATGCTTCTTTACGATGTTCTTCAACTCGCTTGTCACGTTGGGTAGAATATCGGTTACGTCGTCAAAGTGCTGACCCTTCGCTTGAATTTCTACACAATTTAGTTTTGAAGTAGGTTCATACTGATCATCTCAAATCTCGTCACCCATGATGATTCTTTCCAGAAAAGAGTTGTCTGCGTTTAGCAATTCAGTGAAGTCGCAGCAGGAGACCACGCAACGCTGTTGTTCTTCGTCAGTCAAGTCCTACAGGACAAACTTGGTACACACTTTTCTTTTCTTCAAAACATTCTGGAGAACTTCTTGAACACTAGATTTAGAGATGTTTCTCCACTGATATTTGTGACTCAATAACGTTGACACACTGCACATACATGTTCACTACTTAACATTACCATCTCAAAGTGACTCATCATTGTTGTGTACGTAGTTTCCCGTAGTCAGCGCATACACAACTTTCCCAATAGAGCGCGCCCCGCTAAGCACAACAGCGCAGGCGCAGCGCTCGTCCGTCTCCGCACTACGAGATGGCGCTGTCTTAGAGACGGACCAAATTCTGCTTCCACCGATCCGCGTATGAATATGTAACGCAGCCAATGAGATTTCTGCTAACGTAGAACCTTTCCTCCTCGCGGATCACACTCGCGCAGTGATACCTGAACGCTCGAGGTATTATAACGAGTGTACAGACCTTCGATTAGTCAGTCTGCCTTAGTCTGCATTTGTCTGTACCAGTCTATAGTCAAGTTTCAGTCTACACCTAATAAGATTATCATATTCCTGTACATAGCCATGGAGATAAATGTATAGACACTTTGTCAAGTATCAGAGATATGTGAGAATAAGATTAACGTACCAAAACCAAAGGAACTTCAGATTGTCAATTGTAAATAGCATCCAGAACCAAGTTAAATTATTTTTATGCTTGTTATTATTTTAATAAATGTGTGTGAAAATTAATCAAGTTCTGTTTAAAGTTGGTCACCGTCAATCTGCTGCTCTAAGCATGCAAGTGGCATTTCTATCATCTGACCTAACGGCAGAAGATAAACACGCCACCATAAGACCATGAGCCATATTGCTGACACTCGCCTACTTCGTTAGAGCGACAAGTCAAATAATCTGATGGTGTGTGTACCGAAGGTCTTACAGTATGCATAGCACACACACACACACACACACACACACACACACACATATATATATATATATATATATATATATATATATATATATATATATATATATATATAATTTACGGTTGGTTACCTTAATTACTGCGAAGACGTCAGTTACATGTTAGGAACAAAATCAGTTACGGAACTTTTTGGAGGGACAGTGTAAGGAAAAAAGACAATTATTTACTAACTAGTCACCTAATATTTACAATGACATAAATACATCTACATATAAATGTTTAATCTTCACTGTATACTGTTATTTTAGCTATAGGGACTAGTTTACCTTAGCATATAAGAGTCTTTGGATGGATGTAAACAAATGATTGTGGAAGTGTTAAGCTGTGATGTACTTGTTACTGTGTGCCAAGCATCGAAATTATCAAAAAATGTAAGTAAATGCACTAACAAAATGCCTTATCATGCTTACCACATAATATACATACTATAACATACCCGTCTTCCTGAGAGGGTCTTTTTCGTTACAAAACATCCCTAGCAAACACAGCAAAGGAAGCTAACCTCACTTAATATTAATTATAATGCAAAAATAGCTGCAAATGCACTTTATCTTGGCAGCATGCTGCTGTAACGTGTTGTGCTAATAAAATATTAGTAACAAGTGACTGTTGCAGTATATACTACTTAACAAAAATCTTACAGTACAGTCGCAGCCCTCAGACAACATCGATATAACTTGGATAAATTTAAGTATGATCAATATTAAAGTCACATTTTACTCCACAGAGTATTATCATGATTAGTGCCATAACTGCTTTACGGCAGGTAGGAAGCGCGCCCTGGATGCCGTTTTCGTGGGGTGCAGTTTTTGTGACAGGCGGATAAAATGAGGAGGGGTGAAACAAGATAGAGAGCAGAATAGAAACGGGGAGAAGAAGAACTAGAAGGAAAAGAAAGAAAAAGATTGGCACTAAAACAAGATTGAGGGCAAATAAGTACGAATGGGAGCTGTGGCTTGACTGCTTTATTAAGCATCGTAACCATAGTTGCTATAATGACATCATGATCGCTAATACCCGTTTCTCTACAGATACTGTCGATAAGACCTAGTCGGTTTGTAGCTACAAGGTCTAAGATATTTCGATGGTTTGTGGGCTGCCGAACTAGCCGCTCAAGACAGATTTCAGAAAATGTGTTCAAACGTATTTTCTATGACTGACTGTCTGTACTCCACACAATGAATCCATAGGCATCCGAGTCTATACTTGCTACGTTAAAATCGCCTCCAACTAGTATTGCATGAACTGGCTATTTACGCGCTGTTGACTGTAGACTTTCTTCGAATGACTGTAGAATTGTCACAGTAGAATCGGGTGACCGGTTAAAACATTCAACAATTAACTTGGTTTTACCTACACCTGTTATAAATGACCAAATAACTTCGCTGTCGCACTCCACGTTGAGCTCAATAGAAAACTGGAAATTTGTGCTCAGTTCCTATGGGTCATCGGTCCCTAGGCTTACACACTTCTTAATCTGGCTTTAACTAACTTACGCTAACGACACACCCATACCTGACGGAGGACTCACACTCCTCGTCCTATCACCTCTAATCTGTCTTTCCGATATATGTTCCACGACTCGCTAAATATCTCAGAGCTTTCCACCACGGGCTTCAGCCAGCCCTCGGCCTCAAGAATAATTTGAGTGTGACAGCTTTCCAGGAGGGCAGTAGATTCTGGAACCTTGTGACGAATACTTCGACAGTTTACTAATAAAATTTTTATATTCCAAATGTTTTTACTCTGAACGCGGTCTGGGTTCCCTTGCTACGTATCGACTGGCGAGTGTTCGTCAGAGAACCTCAAACCATTATCTACAGTAAAAACCCTCTTGTCGACTCCAAAAGTATTCTGCTACCCGAGTAGCTGCTTCCTTTGTGTAGTGCACCCCTGACCTATCAAAGTGAGTCCTACAAATCACCACCCTATAATGCATGTCTAGAAATATGCAGCTAAGACCCTCACACAGTCGACGAAGTCTTTGGTCGAGACCCTGCACTCGGTTCCAAAACAAAGGACCCCGATCAAATCTGGCAACAAAGCTGCAAATTGTGAGCTCTGCTTCCACCCCGCGTGCGAGGCGAGCAGTTTTCACTACTTCCGCTAGCCGCCTGTATGAACTGAGGATGACCTCATAACCCATGCGACAGACGTCGTAGGTGCCGAGACGAGCCGCAACTTACAGACAACAGCATCCTACATGATCGATAGCGGCAAGCAGGGCCACCTCCACATCTCGGATGAGGCCCCACGGCAGAAAAACCGAGTGCACATTGGTTCTCTTTTCAGCCCTGAGCGCTATCTGTCTAAGGCGATTCATAACACTCCTAACTTTGGAGCTCCCGATAGCTCTTGAGGAGATTTGGATGGGAATGTGTTGACATCAGTTCCATAATATCTACACTCCTGGAAATGGAAAAAAGAACACATTGACACCGGTGTGTCAGACCCACCATACTTGCTCCGTACACTGCGAGAGGGCTGTACAAGCAATGATCACACGCACAGCGGACACACCAGGAACCGCGGTGTTGGCAGTCGAATGGCGCTAGCTGCGCAGCATTTGTGCACCGCCGCCGTCAGTGTCAGCCAGTTTGCCGTGGCATACGGAGCTCCATCGCAGTCTTTAACACTGGTAGCATGCCGCGACAGCGTGCACGTGAACCGTATGTGCAGTTGACGGACTTTGAGCGAGGGCGTATAGTGGGCATGCGGGAGGCCGGGTGGACGTACCGCCGAATTGCTCAACACGTGGGGCGTGAGGTCTCCACAGTACATCGATGTTGTCGCCAGTGGTCGGCGGAAGGTGCACGTGCCCGTCGACCTGGGACCGGACCGCAGCGACGCACGGATGCACGCCAAGACCGTAGGATCCTACACAGTGCCGTAGGGGACCGCACCGCCACTTCCCAGCAAATTAGGGACACTGTTGCTCCTGGGGTATCGGCGAGGACCATTCGCAACCGTCTCCATGAAGCTGGGCTACGGTCCCGCACACCGTTAGGCCGTCTTCCGCTCACGCCCCAACATCGTGCAGCCCGCCTCCAGTGGTGTCGCGACAGGCGTGAATGGAGGAACGAATGGAGACGTGTCGTCTTCAGCGATGAGAGTCGCTTCTGCCTTGGGGCCAATGATGGTCGTATGCGTGTTTGGCGCCGTGCAGGTGAGCGCCACAATCAGGACTGCATACGACCGAGGCACACAGGGCCAACACCCGGCATCATGGTGTGGGGAGCGATCTCCTACACTGGCCGTACACCACTGGTGATCGTCGAGGGGACACTGAATAGTGCACGGTACATCCAAACCGTCATCGAACCCATCGTTCTACCATTCCTAGACCGGCAAGGGAACTTGTTGTTCCAACAGGACAATGCACGTCCGCATGTATCCCGTGCCACCCAACGTGCTCTAGAAGGTGTAAGTCAACTACCCTGGCCAGTAAGATCTCCGGATCTGTCCCCCATTGAGCATGTTTGGGACTGGATGAAGCGTCGTCTCACGCGGTCTGCACGTTCAGCACGAACGCTGGTCCAACTGAGGCGCCAGGTAGAAATGGCATGGCAAGCCGTTCCACAGGACTACATCCAGCATCTCTACGATCGTCTCCATGGGAGAATAGCAGCCTGCATTGCTGCGAAAGGTGGATATACACTGTACTAGTGCCGACATTGTGCATGCTCTGTTGCCTGTGTCTATGTGCCTGTGGTTCTGTCAGTGTGATCATGTGATGTATCTGACCCCAGGAATGTGTCAATAAAGTTTCCCCTTCCTGGGACAATGAATTCACGGTGTTCTTATTTCAATTTCCAGGAGTGTGTTATTCAGTGGCACAGATATGACTGCTCTTCATTTCGGCAGCTAGAAGGAGCCACTTACGTTTGCTATGTGAACCATCATAACGATCGTGTGAAGAGTATATTTTGTGTTTCTTTGTTCTATTTTTTACAGTTTTGCATCGATCGGCAGTGTAACAATAGAAAATTAATAACGTTATTGTTGCAAGCAACGTGATTTTTCAATGTTTGTTGTTCCATATTTGAAACTGTATCACACAAAAATGAAGTTACTGATATGTGGAACTTTTACTTCAGTCTCAAATCATGTTGGTCTCAGTAAAGAACTAAACACGCTAAGCAGTGGAGAGGAGTAAACAAAGAATGAGGCGTAGTTGATTGGAGGAGGGGGAGAGGAAGTAGCGTTATGTCTTTGGCGTCAGTTTCCATAGTTCCGCTAATGGCCACGATGCAATGCTTTCTTTCAAGCACATTTATGGGTACAGAAATCAGTCTTTGATAGCGTTTTGTGACAAAGATATTGTCTTTTTTCCAAGGATTCTCATTTAAGTTCCATGAGCTTTTCTGTTACATTTTTGCGAACGAGGTACATCACAGCTTCCAGCATTATCCACTGGATCATTTGTTTGGTACGGCTGCTTTGCGGGTGAGAAGGCCATCCCGCAGGAGGACATCCAACAACTCTTTCTGTCAATGCCAAGCTGAATAAATGCTTGAATGAGGGCCACAGATGGACCAACGCGTCACTGAACTGCTCAGATTATGAAGCTTTTTCTCCTGAATAAATCATGCATTATTTTTTTGTGAAATTGTAATCATTTGTTTGCATATACATGTGCTCACATCTAGCGATTTCCGTCCCATTAAGATAATTACTTCGTGGTGTGCCTTTTTTGTGTCGTAGAGTCTATACCGATGAAAAGAAATTATGCTACTCTGTGCTAACATCGACAAATTTTTTATGTGCTAGAAATGACATTCGTCTGTATTATCAACCTGCAACGTTAATCTAGTTACATGTCTCTCTTGATGGTATTTTATGTTATATAGCGGTACATTTTGGTCTTCTTTATCTTCTCTCTTGTCGTCCACAGTCATCCGTTCATAATTTGACTATTGGATGTTGTAGACGTTTACAGAGAGGTCTTCATCCTGTTTTTCTAATGTCTGCACATACTTCATCTCTTTGGGGAAAGGTATGTTGACAAAGTTTAATTTATTTGCGTGTAGAATATACACTGCTGGAAAAAAAATTAGTTCACCCTTGCAGAGGCTTCCAGTTCACTCAAGATTTATTATTGCAGCAGTGCATATGGGATACATGAAATTATTACATTTACATATCTAACACAAGCAGTTCAGAGGTACCCATGCTGAAATATCCATTTTAGTGCGTGGTGTAGCCATCACGGGCGCCAATGCAGGCGCTCACTCTGGCATCCAGTCGATCGTACAGCTGGCGAATACTGTTCAGGGACACGTTATGCCACGCCTGCCTGACCTCTTCCGGTAGTTCTGTAAGAGTTGTTGGGTGACGAGTTGCACGAATGACTTCTCACACCATTACATCACACTCGTACCCAATTGGAAACAAATCCGGAGATGTGCTGGCAAGTAAGTTGCTGCACGTTTTGCAAAGCACGTTAGATTTTCATGGGCTAGAGGTGTGCGTGCCCATAGTCCCACTGTTAATAACCGGCACACAACAGTTCGTGTTGACGCGCCTGGCCTCACAAACCATCTTCTCTGTGTTGCGGTAGCTGTTCAAATGGCTCTGAGCACTATGGGACTTAACATCTGAGGTCGTCAGTCCCCTAGAACTTAGAACTACTTAAACCTAACTAACCTAATGACATCACACACATCCAAGCCCCAGGCAGGATTCGGACCTGTGACCGTAGCGGTCGCGCGGTTCCAGACTGAAGAGCCTAGAACCGCTTGGCCACACCGGCCGGCGGTAGCTGTTCAATCTACCACTGCTGCCCTTACAATACGACGCTTCTGACGGGTGTCTGCGCTGCGTCGACGTCCAGTACCTCGTCTACGGGTGTGAGAAAATTCGTGTGAACACTTATACCAGCATTGTTGCGCAACTGGCGCAACACGTCGAACTTGTGTAGCACTTCTCCAAAAGGACCATCCGGCCACTCAGAAGGCCATAATTTTACCCCTTCCAAACCCGCTCAGTCGCCTGTAGGAAGCAGGAGAGCGTCTCCGTGGCACTGTTGCTTGCTTGCTACACACGCTTGCACCACACTGAGCCCTCTGACTTTATTTTGTTTATGTTTTTGTCGTGTGTATGTGTATGTGTGTGTGTGTGTGTGTGTGTGTGTGTGTTTTGCTTGAGGTCTTATCACCTGTGATGGTTTGTGCTTCTGTAGTGTACGGCACAGGTAAAAGGTTTGCACATTTCATTTATTGCTCCAGTCAGCCAGATTTTGGGCACTCACTTGGCTCCATGAACCAGCTGTTGTTTTATTTTGTCTTTTCGCGTGGAGGGATTTATAGGATTGATAATGTCACTGCGTCTTAATGCCCTGGTTTATGGAGGGTCGAACACTATTGATTGCTGTATGGTGTGGCAGGTGGCAGTTGACGCTAAATAACGCAAAATGTGTGAGGTGATCCACATGAGTTCCAAAAGAAATCCGTTGGAATTCGATTACTCGATAAATAGTACAATTCTCAAGGCTGTCAATTCAACTAAGTGCCTGGGTTTTAATTACGAACAACTTCAGTTGGAAAGACCACATAGATAATAATGTGGGGAAGGCGAGCCAAAGATTGCGTTTCATTGGCAGGACACTTAGGAGATGCAACAACTCTGCTAAAGAGACAGCTTACACTACACTCGTTCGTCCTGTGTCAGAATATTGCTGCGCGATGTGGGATCCTTACCTGGTGGGGTTGACGGAGGACATCGAAAGGGTGCAAAAAAGGGCAGCTCGTTTTGTATTATCACGTAATAGGGGAGTGTGGCAGATACGATACGCGAGTTGGGATGGAAGTCATTAAAGCAAAGACGTTTTTCGTCGCGGCAAGATCTATTTACGAAATTTCAGTCACCAACTTTCTCTTCCGAATGCGAAAATATTTTGTTGAGGCCAACCTACATACGTAGGAATGATCATCAAAATAAAATAAGAGAAATCAGAGCTCGAACAGAAAAGTTTAGGTGTTCGTTTTTCCCGCGCGCTGTTCGGGAGTGGAATGGGAGAGAGATAGTATGATTGTGGTTCGATGAACCCTCTGCCAAGCACTTAAATGTGAATTGCAGATTAATCATGTAGATGTAGATGGGAACTTTGTACATGTGTCTTGGTGCGGATTCAACTGCCTCCATTGTACCTTTCACATTGTTTTTAAGGTGTTTCTCGCCGACTTAGCGTTGGGGATCTCGGTTTCTCACCAACCATCTGTGACCCAACGTAAACACCACTTTTGGAGGACATGTAGATTCTAGTAGTTTGTTTCGCAAGTTGTTCCCCGCGATGTTGATCCGTACAATAAAATTGGTTTCACCGTGGAATGGTAAAGTTGCAGTTTTATGACTGGATTCCTGTTATCTGCTGGAATGGGACTGTTGCGCCCATTATACTCAGTCTGGTTGTCTTCTTCTCTCAAATGTGTATTGTGTTCTGCAGCTTCTTGTCGAAGTGGACTCTTAGGTGTGTGTAGGTATGTGACCGTGTTACAACATGGAACTGGCTGATCGGAGTACCGGAGTCTGTCATTAATTATACGTCTCCTCTTTGTAAAGATGACAGCCTTCGTCTTGTCCTGGTTCACTTGTATTTTGTTGTCGTGTTCCCCCTGCTCCGTGACATCTAGTTGGCATTGCATTCGTGCTGAAAGTGGGTAGGGCTTTTTTCATGTAACTAAGAAAGCCGTGTCGTCTGTAAGTAAGCTGACTGATACCCGTGGTACAGTGGGGATGTCATTAATATGTATGTTAAAAACTATTGGCGACATAACTGAGCCTTGGGGAACTCCCGTGGCAACAGATCGATTTTTTTAGCTTTGGTTCTCGATATCTTCGAGAAATTTATCGATTATCTTCACGTAGCAGTCCAGAAGTTGCGTGATGTGTCGTTACTTGATTATCAGATTGTGACGCCAAAGTTTATCATGGGTTTCCTCTAAGTCCAGGAAAACTTAGATAGACGAGGTCTTCTTATTGAAAGTGTCCTGTAAAATTTCGGTTATTCGCAATAACTACAATTTTGTTGCCAACTTTTTCTGAAACCCAAACTGTTCGGGAGCCACGGGGGGTAGCCGCGCGGTCTGGGGCGTCTTGTCACGGTCCGTGCGGCTCGCCGCGTCGGAGGTTTGAGTCCTCCCTCGGGCATGTGTGCGTGTGTTGTCCACAGCGTAAGTTAGTTTAAGTTAGATTACGTAGTGTGTAGGCTTAGGGAACGATGACCTCAGCAGTTTGGTCCCACAAGACTTTACCATGAATTTCCAAATTTCCAAAACGTATAACGTCGTCACTGATAAGGACATCCTGTATCCGCCTTAAGATCGCTCTCTCGAGTATCTATCCCAGTGTCGGAAGTAAGCTTATCGGTCGGTAGTTCTCGGGCTGGGAGAGATGTTTTCCTGGTTTGGGTGTGAGTGCCACACTGGCCACCTTGCACTACTCAGGAAACTAATTCAACATCAAGCAACTTTTGATAATCCTTGTAAGTAGTATTATCGATTCCACTGTAATTTCTTTATACCTATGCTGCTGATGCAGTCTTTGCTGAGTGAGCCGTACTTCATAGATTTGATAATTTACTTGATTTCCGCCAGTGTAGTCAGCAGAGGGTGGTCTTGAGATGGAGTCTTTCGGATTGTATCCCATTCGTTCATGATTTCGGCTTCAGTGCGGCGTGAGGGGTTGTCGTCGGGCAGGGTTTGAAGCGTTAACATCTGCTCCTGGTAAGAGTCAGTTTAGAGCTCTGTTTGGGCGAGCGAATCGAAAATGAGCTCGTCTGGTTCTCGAATCGCCGTTTTAGGAAGTCGCTTCTGTCCGTTGGTGTTTGCTATTTGCCATTCATCTTTCGTTCGTAGCAGAAATTCTATCATCCTGGCCTCCCAAGATTGCTGCTGCCACTGCTTGACTCTTTTCCGGGTTACGAAACCGAACCCATCGTTTTCGACTTCTGTTTCGTTGTATCTTCAATTCCTGAAGTAGCGGTGGGAAGTTAGTGCCTGGGAAGAAGTTCTGCTTGGCTGCTCATCGTTTTGCCTTTTTAATTTTCTTTGTCATAGTTTGGATTGTGATATCAAGAACTTCTTTGGCGGAAGTGTCCTGTGTCGGACGGGTGGTTAAAGTAGGCCTGGTATGGCAGCCAGTCAACGACATTTGTGCTATGTAGGGTTAGTTGTACAGGGTGAAAAGTATATAAACCGACAAACTCTGGGAGGTAGTAGGGGCCATCAAAACAAATATTTTCCCCTAATGTAAATTTTTCCTATGAGGAGTATTTAAACCGGTAGAGGAAGATTTCTCTAGCGGCAAATTAACTAAACCAACAAACACATTTCCATTTTTATGACCAAGAGACAACACATTAATACAACTCAATTTCAATTACAGTAGATTTTCAAAAATGCCTCCATTGACACGTAAACAATGGTTACACCGTCGAATCATGTTCTGTCTGACTCGGGCAAAAACCCCAGGAGTATCCTGAATTGTTCCTGCTGCTGCTACTATCCGGGCAACCAGACCCTCTTCTGATGCAACAGGAGTTGCGTAAACAAGGTTGCGCATCTCTCCCCACACAAAAAAAGTCCAGAGGAGGCATATCTGAGGATCTAGCAGGCCACGGCCCAGGACCACCTCTGCCAATCCACGTTTCTGGGAACCGTCGGTCCAGGAATCGACGCACACGACGACTGAAATGTGCCGGCGCCCCGTCATGTTGGAACAACATGCGTTGTCTTGTAGGGAGCGGGACGTCTTCCATCAATTCTGGCAATGCTCTGGCGAGAAAACTGTGATAGTGCCTGCCACTTAATGGCCTAGGTAGCAGATACCGCCCAATTAAACAGTCCCCAACAACACCGACCCACACATTAACGAAGAATCGCACTTGATGAGCGCTAGTAACTGTGGCATGTGGGTTATCCTCACTGCAAACATGCGAATTGTCCATGTTGAAGACTCCATCACGCCCGAACGTTGCTTCATCGGTAAACAACACAGAGGATGGAAATGTAGGATGCATTTCACACTATTCCAGGTACCACTGCGAGTACTGTGCTCTGTGTTCCAGGTTGTGGACACGCTGTAAGTGAAATGGACATAACAATTCCTCTCGAAGGACTGTTCTTACATTCGTCTGATTCGTCCCCATGTTACGTGTAGTTGCAAGAGTGCTGATTGAAGGTTCCCGCTCCACATGCTGTAAGACAGCTTCCTCAAATTGCAGCGTTCTTACCGTGCGACGGCATCCCTGTCCAGGTAATCTGCTAAATGACCCGGTCTCACGCATACGTTGGTACACAGCAGCAAAGGTCGTATGATGCGGGATATGGCGATTAGGATATTGTTGATAAACCAGCTGTGCAGCTCGTCTGTTGTGGTGCACTACGTAGAACGCACCAACCATATCAGTGTACTCACTCCAGGTGTATCGCTCCAATAGTAAACAGAGACAATGCACTACTACACTGGTGGACAGCAGTTGCCTACACCTGAAGAGCGTAATATGCCCTCTAACAACTGAAGCTCGTAATACGGCCGCTAACAACTGAAGAGCGTAATACGGCCGCCACCGATTTAAATAATCCTCATAGGAAAAAATGACATTAGGGAAAAATATTTGTTTTGATGTCCCCTACAACCTCCCAGAGTTTGTCGGTTTAAATACTTTTCACCATGTATAGTCACCGTTTCTAGAAATATAAGAACTGGCTTGTGATCAGACGATAAGCCGACGACTAGCGTCAGTTGCACGTTACAATTTATGTTTTTAATTACCCCAATATCCAGTACATCGGGGTGTGAAGCACGGCGTCCTCGTTGGTTCTCTGGGTCCTTGAACTGTTACGTTGAGGTTCGCTTCGAGGCGAAATACGCTGAAGCGCTAAAGAAACTGGCACAGGCATACGTATTCAAATACAGGGATATATAAACAGGCAGAATACTGCGCTGCGGTCGGCAACGCCTATTTTAGGTGAGTTCGAACGTGGTGTTATAGTCGACGCACAAGCAATGGGACACTTCATCTCCGAGGTAGCGATGAAGTGGGAATTTTCCTCTGCGACCATTTGACCATTTCAGGAGTGTACCGTAAATATTAGGAATCTGGCAAAACATCAAATGTCCGACATCGCTGCTGTGGGAAAGAGATCTTGCAACAACGGGTCCAACGACGACTGAAGAGAATCGTGCAGCGTGACCGAAGTGCAACCCTTCCGGAAATTACTGCAGATTTCAGTGCTGGGACATCAGCAAGTGTCAGCGTTCGAACCATTCAGGGAAACATCACCGATATGTGCTTTCGGAGCCGAAGGTCTACTCGTGTATCCTTGATGACTGCACGACATAAAGCTTTACGTCTCGCCTGGGCCCGCCAGTACCGACATTGGACTGTTGATGACTGGAAACATGTTGCCTGGTCGGACGAGTCTCGTTTCAAATGTTATCGAGCGAATGGACGTGAACGGGTGTGGACACAAGCCCATGAATCCACGCACCCTGCATGTGAGTAGGGGACTGTTCAAGCTGGTAGAGGCTCTGCACTGGTGTGGGAAATGTGCAGTTGGAGTGATGTGGGACCCCTGATACGTCTAGATACGTCTCTGACAGGAGACGTGTACCTAAGCATCCTTTCTGATCACCTGCATCCATTCATGTCCATAGTCCATCCCGACGGACTTGGAAAATTCCAGCAGGACAATACGACACCCTACACGTCCAGAATCGCTACAGAAAGGCTCCAGGAACACTTTTCTGAGTTTAAACACTTCCGATGGACACCAAAGTCCCCAGGAATGAAAATTATTGAACATACTGCTACGTGCTGTTCAGAGGAGATCTCCACCTCTTCGTACTCTACGGATTTATGGACAGCCCTGCGGGATTCATGGTGGCAGTTCCCTCCAGCACTACTTCAGACATTAGTCGAGCCCATGCCACGTCGTGTTGCGGCACTTCTGCTTGCTCGCGGGGACCCTACGCGATATTAGGCAGGTGTAACAGTTTCTGTCGCTCTTCAGTTTAGCATCTGTCCTTTTGGGTTGGTTTTTCGCTTGTTCTATGCAATGGTTTTGCTATTTAAGTTCCCTCTTAGGAGTACTATGTCATAACTGTTGAAGACTATACGCATGCCATCTGGGATGTGGTTCTTCTTTGGACTCAGATACGCAGCAATGCAGGTAGCGTTTCCTGTTGCTGTTTAGACTGTGACTTCCGTGGATTTAAGTGTTTGCAGAGGTGGGGGCTGTTCGTGATGGTGGCGTATGTCTGTCTTGACTAGGACGGCGGTCGCTTCACATCGTTGTCCTTGTCGGTTTGTCCTGTAAACATGCATGTTTCTTATACGCAGCTCGGTTGTTTCTCGGAGATGAGTTTCCGAAAGGAGGGTGACGTTTATCCGGTAGCCCTCAGAACAGTCTCAACTAGATAGAGGCTACTTGTCGGTTTCTGCTGCAGCGTGGTAAGTAGTTTCGCCATGTCCGCCAATGCTGGCACGCTACACTGTGGCAGAAATGTCGGCGTCCCATACGTAGATGGGACTGGTTGTCTTGTGTAGACGGCGTTGGCATATGATTATGGTTGTCTTGGCTGTGTGGGTTGTCGTAGTGTCCTGAGTAGCGCTGTTTGCGCTGTTGTGATCTCTTGTACTGCTGGTGTGGGTTGTTGTTGGGTGGCTTGGACTACTGGCACTGTTGAATTTTAAATAATAATAAATAACGGTGTGTGGGTCGTTTGGTTGTTGTCCTCTGCTTGTATTTTCGAAGTAATTCCTGGAACTTTTGGCATCCTCTGAATGTTGCTGAGTTCTCAGCAGCTTGCACATTTTGGTTTTTCTATATTGGGGTGAGTACATTCCGCTGACCTATGATTCCTCCCATGACGGACGCATCTCGCTGGCATACTGCGATAGTTGGCAGTGTGTTCGAACTGCTGGCAATGTCGGCATTGGACTGGACCGTCCTTAGTATTGAGTATCTTGTGTGTTTTTGGTAGATGGCCTTAAAGCTGCCGTCTAGTTGCTCTTTGAGTACTTCATTGACTCCTGCGTAATGTTTGGTGCAGTAAATGGTGACCGGTGCGACCTTCCAGATCATGCTACGGTCACAGTCTTGTTGGTCTTCTTGATTCGACTGTTTGTTTCTCTTCGACCTCGTTGTTTGAAGGTGTTTTCTCTTGCGGCGCTACTGACAGGTAGCAGTTTGTCGTCTACAGTTCTTTCCGGCCGCTTTTCCGCGGGTTTTCAGGTTCACCAGGGGTGTTGTCGCTGTGTCTTCGTTTGTAGTTCACAGTCGTGAAACCTTCCTCATCATGATTCGAGCAATCTTGTTTCATGTTGGCTTAGTCGTCGGTGTTGTGGCGTTGTCGTTCCTCTTCTGACTCTTCTGCTGGTAGGTTGTTGGAAGCTACTGCTGGATTACCGGTGTCTTATCTTGCTTGTTGGATGACGTTTTATATTCCCTCGCAGATTTTTTTCTGTTTCTCTTGGTGGGTGGTGAAGCTGATGTCATCGCACTACTTAGATAGATGTGTGACAATATTCTGGTTTCGTATGGCGCTTGCTGATGTCCTATACCTGGAGTCTAACGTTTCCCTGTTCGTCTGTTCTTGCCTCACATAAACCATGTCTGAAGCCTCGGTCGTCAACGTTGCTGGTCCTAATGTCTTTGCAAGCGCACTACAGTTTGTACACCGAGGTATCGCGCTCTCCACTGTTGCTTCTGCCTTCTGACTGTGAGCATTCCCTCTTAAAAGGTAGACACAGATGGCGCTCTGCTTGCCATGCCACTGCGCTATCTGTTAGCGAACGACGCTGAAACCATTATCAGTATATGATGTACTATTCCCCAGGTGGCATCTGCCGTCATGAGATCCAAATCGACGCAGTTTTTCCAGGTGTTCTAAATTTTTTTCTGACTGTGTATTTAGACATACATCCTGCTTCCTGATTTGAAGAACACAATCTGACTGGAATTTACCACTTAAAGCAGGATTTATCCTCTGACTTACGATTTGTTACTGGATGTTTGTTAGGCTGTTTCGTTTATATTCCTGCATAACATCACTTACTTTCATTAATTTTAACTGGCAGTGGAATTATTTCTTTCAATACTGAGTTGGAATCGCGCAATTTTAAAATTTTAAATTCAGTGTATTAATGCGATATTAGTAAATGAGTGTTTGTAAAATGATTCTTTCACATAGTGTTCATTAAAAAAATGACGGTCATTCCACTTGGGACCACAGGCCGGCCGGAGTGGCCGTGCGGTTCTAGGCGCTACAGTCTGGAGCCGAGCGACCGCTCCGGTCGCAGGTTCGAATCCTACCTCGGGCATGGATGTGTGTGATGTCCTTAGGTTAGTTAGGTTTAATTAGTTCTAAGTTCTAGGCGACTGATGACCTCAGAAGTTAAGTCGCATAGTGCTCAGAACCATTTGAACACACTTGGGACCTGTGGGAGGTACATTAGCTTATTTGTTTCAGTTGTAAATATTTGTCATATATTATTGTTTTTCTGACATGTTCTACATCCTGAAGGACCTCCTCACTACAGATCAATTGGAATGAAAGTAAATCTAATCTAAATCTAATCTAATAGAAGGACGCTCTTTGTATTGAGGTAATCTATTTTTCTTCGCTTGATTTGGACAGGAAAGGTAGCAGTTATCGAATAACTGACTTTAAGATGTTGGTTAGTGTGACGAACTTTTTTCTGGAAAACGAAAACAGGCATGCAAGAAACAACTCGGCCCTTTAAATCCAAGCCTATTTTCTATTACACCTGTACGTATTCGACTTCCAAATGCAAACTCAACAGCAACTCATTCGAAATCATCTAATTTAATGCGTTTTGCTGCCAATTCACTCAGTGAAATAATGTTAACAGGTTAGTCGACAAAGTTCAACCTACCAAGGTGGTCCTCTACTATAGATTCTCCGCCCCTACTGCTGCTGCTGCTGCTGCTTCTTGTAGATTTTCAAGCTGCTCAATGGAGGAGGCGCATACCAGATTGCAGATTCTTTGCCGCTATTCGCAGATTCTCCACTTCTACTTCTTTCTGTAACATTGTAACAGTGAGTGAGAAGAGAACGTGTATGATTTGCATTCATAGATATGGGACGTGTATAACAAAAGATAAACTGCATAAGCAGAAGCATTTCAGGAAGAACAAGAAGACACAGTTCTTTTATAAACGTGTCGAATTTGTGACTCTCCTCTCTCAGGCCAGCTGCTCGTAATGTTGACTGTTGGGTCGACACTTCTCAAGTCAAGACTTGGGGAAAATTGTATTCCCAATGTAATATATTATAATAATGAGACACGTGTAGGAATATTGCATGTAACCGTATTTATAAGATCAAACCAGTTTTAAACCTTCAATATTTATTTCTATTGTCACACGAAGTCCAACATCCACAACGTATTCTATCGGTCGAAGCTTACTCAGAGACCGTATTGTAAAAAGAAAAATCGTCTAGACCGAGAATCCTCTCGGTAGGTGAGGGTGAACGAACTGCATTCGAATTCACATTAACTTGTGATCTGCAGAAATTTCAAATCGCTAGCAGTACAGAAAGCACTCAGAAGAGCTCAACTGTACGTTCTACTAATTATGTTAGTCATCGTTCAGAACAAGATCAGTGTTCAAAGACAGGTAGTAAACATTGTATTAAACTGCCAAATATCCACGTCAGTCTCAAGACGAGTAATGTATAATTTATTTTAATAAATTGGTGTAAATTATAGCTTTGTTGTGTTGGCTTCAGTGTTGCTGTAGTTTGCCTAAACTTATTTGGCCGTGTGATGAGGATGTGCAATCGTTGTGTGCAAGCAAGTCGCCTCAATGACGGCAACTGTTGTCGGTGGTAGGAAGTACTGTTCTTGCTACGTTTATATGTTGACCATAAGAGTATTTGGTGAAAGAACAAATAAAGTATTGTAAAATTCATAGTGTTTTTAAACACTGATATACAAAGCAGTTACATCAATACCTCCCACGGGTTCGGTCAGCAACTGTGATGGACAATGCCAGGATTCACTCTCTAAACGTCAACAAAGCATACAAAGAAATTCGATTATCACTTGCTTATCGAACAACTTGTCAAAACGAGAATGAAGCTGCTGCTGCTTATCAATGCCGATACTCTGTAAAGTGTTCCTATGAAATAGACGATATCGCCAACCAACATGGACGCCATAGTGCAGCCGTGGATTGTCATTAGAATTTCATCGAGCTGGTATGGGCGCAAGTAAAATCATACATTGCAGAGAAATGCAGTATGTGTGAAATATTTATTACGAAATTTTATGTTTTATTTATGTAGAGACAACCAGTGTTCCTGAAGAGCGCTCATGTGAGTGCTGTTTAAAATAATTTTATGTTTCATAACACCGATCATTTGTAATGTCATTAACTGAGCAAGTAATAGTCTATATTCTCCCAACTGGATATCAAGGTTTATTTTATTAAGCACAAGTAGATCGTCAACAAATAGCTTTAGTTTAACTGTTTAAAGTTCACTGCCATGAGAGCAGGTTGAACAATTTATTGTTTAACTTTGACACACACTATAGTGTTATTGCACACTATCAGTGGATCTTTTATTAGTTAGTTCTACACTTGTTCTGTACGTAAGTGTCTGCCTCGCTTATTACAAGAGTACTTTACTGGAATTCGTGTTCAGCAATTCTTGTTCAGCAAGGCTCCTATTAAAGGCTTATCTGACTGCAATAGTCTTTGGTCGTCTATTAATGTCTTAGTTTTCACAATCTAAAATCATTTCTGTGTGTTCTTCTTGTTGCTATATACGATGATTCTGTCGTGGGGCAGGCAACTGCACTATGTACAAAATCAATAGTATATTGCTCAATAGGTGTCAGTATTTCCATTGGAAAGAAAAAAACTCTTAGCAATAACAGTATCACTACACGCGAGTGCGTATGCTTTCCAAGCAGCAGTCCGTCAAATGCTGAAATGACACCATGCAGAGAGTGAAATAGCGGCACTGCAAAGTATTCTCTTTCCCTAACTCACTCCCCCCCCCCCCCCCCCCCATCCATCACTCTCTCTCTCTCTCTGTCTCTGTCAGCATAGAACGCTTCGCTCAGCCGCCTTTCTACTTGCACAATAGGGCTGCAAAAGAAACAAATAAACGTAGCCGCAGTCACAGACCAGAGACGACGCATATAGCTGTACTGGTTTGTCTGATAAACAGTAATTTAGCTTCTCACGTATTTCAGCGAGGAAGTGAATTTTGTATTTTCCTGTGTAGACTTGCGTTTACTAATTTACTCTGGTTTTTTTTTTTTAATTTTAGTTCATATCTGTGTGAGGGGCTGCCGACAGAAGAGCCACAGCAAGTGGCTCCGTTCAAATCTCGTGCTAGTACACAGTGTATAGTTTAGATCAGGGCTGTAGAGTTAGCGTATTTATTTCCTGCAGTAGCTTTTGTGTAGGCAGTGTTTCCAGTAAATCCATTTTCAGAAGGGAAATTTATTTCTGGCTTAAGAGCTAGCGGATATTTCGATCTTAGGCTGTAGTGAGAACTTGGCAGAGCAGATTTTACTGTTTGTTTATTCTCCTCGTTTATATTTTGCGTTCATTCCAACCTCAGTGCGCCGCAGTTGGGTAATTTTCTCTTTTGCAGGGGTCTGTTTGTACACTACTTGCCATTAAAATTGCTACACCACGAAGATGACGTGCTACAGACGCGAAATTTAACCGCCAGGAAGAAGATGCTGTGATATGCAAATGATTAGCTTTTCAGAGCATTCACACAAGGTTGGCGCTGGTGGCGACACCTACAACGTGCTGATATGAAGAAAGTTTCCAACCGATTTCTCATACACAAAAAGTAGTTGACCGGCGTTGCCTGGTGAAACGTTCTTGTGATGCCTCGTTTCCGACTTTGATAAAGGTCGGATTGTAGCCTATCGCGATTGCAGTTTATCGTATCGCGACACTGCTGCTCGCGTTGGTCGAGATCCAATGACTGTTAGCAGAATATGGAGTCGCTGGATTAAGGAGGGTAATACGGAACGCCGTGCTGGATCCCAACGGCCTCGTATCACTAGCAGTCGAGATGAGAGGCATCTTATCCGCATGGCTGTAACGGATCGTGCATCCACGTCTCGATCCCTGAGTCCACAAATGGGGACGTTTGCAAGACAACAACCATCTGCACGAACAGTTCGACGACGTTTGCAGCAGCATGGACTATCAGCTCAGAGACCATGGCTGAGGTTACCCTTGACGCTGCCTCACGGACAGGAGCACCTGCGATGGTGTACTCAACGACGAACCTGGGTGTACGAATGCAAAACGTCATTTTTTCGGATGAATCCAGGTTCTGTTTATGTTTACAGCATCATGATGGTCGCATCCGTGTTTGGCGACATCGCGGTGAACTCACACTGGAAGCGTGTATTCGTCATCGCCATACTGGCGTATCACCCGGCGTGGTGGTATGGGGTGCCATTGGTTACATGTCTCGGTCACCTCTTGTTCGCATTGACGTCACTTTGAACAGTTGCCGTTACATTTCAGATGTGTTACGACCCGTGGCTCTACCCTTCATTCGATCCCTGAGAAACCCTACATTTCAGCAGGACAATGCACGACCGCATGTTGCCGGTCCTGTACGGGCCTTTCTGGATACAGAAAATGTTCGACTGCTGCCCTAGCCAGCACATTCTCCAGATCTATCAGCAATTGAAAACGTCTGGTCAATGGTGGCCGAGCAACTGGCTCGTCACAATACGCCAGTCACTACTCTTGATGAAGCGTGGTATCGTGTTGAAGTGCATGGGCAGCTGTACCTGTACACGCCATCCAAGCTCTGTTTGACTCAATGCCCAGGCGTATCAAGGCCGTTACTAAGGCGAGAGGTGGTTGTTGTGGGTAATGATTTCTCAGGATCTATGCACTCAAATTGCGTGAAAATGTAATCACATGTCAGTTCTAGTATAATATATTTGTCCAATGAATACCCGTTTATCATCTGCATTTCTTCTTGGTGTAGCAGTTTTAATTGCCAGTAGTGTATTTCCTCAGTTACTCCTCACTGCATTGTTTGTACGAGAGTGATACAAAAAGTAACAGCAAACTATTTTTTGCTAAGCATGTATTTCACTTACAGATACAAACAAGATGTAGTTTTTCAATATAATTACCCTCCTTTACACTACATCTCTCAGACCGTTGCTCCAACTTTTATATTCCACTCGAATAAAAGGTTTTTAGTTGTGCCCGCAACCAAGAATGTACCGTTTCTTTCACTTCATCATCTCTATCAAAGCATCGTTCTCTGAGAGCGTCCTTAATGGGTCCAAACACATGGCAATCGGATCAGGGCTGTATGGGTATTTCAGTACTACCTGGAATCTCAGTCTCGGAATGACGGCAAGAGTTGCAGTGGGGGTGTGGGAGCGCGCTTTGTCGCGAAGGATAAGAGATATTTAGAATTTATTCATTTTTTTTACTCTGCGTTGTGGAGAGGGACTGTGCTTGTTGTGAGCAGACTCAGGGAGAATTTGTTGCTGTCCGTAAGCAGCTGGAGGCTGCATTGGCCAACGTTGACATGCATCTGGCTACTGCTCAAAGCTGCTGCGACATCAGGGCACAGGTTACGAGAACTACAGCATCAAGGGTGTCTCTGGAATCCCTTGTTTACCTCGTTCTCACTGTGTCTTCTGATACACAACATCTGATCACTTGATCTTCGCTTGATCTCTATCAAAGCATCGTTCTCTGAGAGCGTCCTTAATGGGTCCAAACACATGGCAATCGGATCAGGGCTGTATGGGTATTTCAGTACTACCTGGAATCTCAGTCTCGGAATGACGGCAAGAGTTGCAGTGGGGGTGTGGGAGCGCGCTTTGTCGCGAAGGATAAGAGATATTTAGAATTTATTCATTTTTTTTACTCTGCGTTGTGGAGAGGGACTGTGCTTGTTGTGAGCAGACTCAGGGAGAATTTGTTGCTGTCCGTAAGCAGCTGGAGGCTGCATTGGCCAACGTTGACATGCATCTGGCTACTGCTCAAAGCTGCTGCGACATCAGGGCACAGGTTACGAGAACTACAGCATCAAGGGTGTCTCTGGAATCCCTTGTTTACCTCGTTCTCACTGTGTCTTCTGATACACAACATCTGATCACTTGATCTTCGCTTGAGGGTGAGTAACAGACAGTGGTGGGTTTGAGTGTCACTGGGCGGAAGGCGAAATAGGGGACGAGCCGCAGCGCTGAGGGTAACGAAGTGGAGGAATAATAAAGCAATCAACCAGTTACGAACTGCGTGAGCGGAGGGAAAAATGCGAGTAACGAAACGGTTCAGGTAGGAACAAAACGCTACTAAGAGTCTCATGGCACATTCGTTATACAGTAACGAATATATGCGAAATTCGGAAACTCTACTGCACACCACTCTTGTACCACGTTTTCCACTGCACATGCAATTCGGTCATGGCTTTATCCGGTCCGTATTAAAGTTCTGCGTAAGACCATGCTGAGGCAGCCTGCACTGGCCCTGTGATTGATTCAACTGTGCTTATTTGTGAACACTGGTGGTTTTTGAAATCGTGTGTGTTCATCATTACGTGATATTTTGAAAAATACTGGGAGTCATTTTCTACAAGGTGGCTAAATTGAACTTTCTGTTCTTGAGGGGGTCCCATGAAAAATAAATTATGGTAGGTCAACGAAACTTTGCAGAAACATTTGTAAGTACATGCGAAATAGAAATAACGAATAAAGTATTGAAAGAAACACATTTTAATTTCCACGTGAGATGATTATAATCTGGTGATTTTAGTGGATACGCAGTTTGGTACGCTCGACCAATGATTCGGTGTTTCATGCGTTCCTGAGTAAACGAGTGACCTCAAAAGCAATGTGAGGCGGAGCTCCATCGTGAATGTAATCCGTTAAGTCCAAAGCACATCTCTACTGTAAAGTAGGGTTCACATATTGGCGAAGCAGATCACAGTAACGTGTGCTGGTCACACTGCATGTCGCTGGTCCTCGAGGTCCGTGTTCCTCAAACAAAATTGGACCAATCATGAACCGTGACGTGAAGCGACACTACACACTGACGTGTTCACTTCGCAGGGGAACTTCACGAACTTTTGTTGGCGGTGACGATCCCCACATACGACAATTGTGGATGTTCACTGCCCCAATGAGTATAAAGTGTGCTTCATCACTCGACAAAATGTTTCGAGACCACATGTCGTCGTCAACTTCAACACTTTTAAGGAAAGCCGCGCAGTCTAAGGCGTCTTGTCACGCTCTGCGGGGCTCCCCCCGTCGGAGGTTCGAGTCCTCCCTTGGGCATGGGTGTGTGTGTTGCCCATAGCGTAAGTTAATTTAAGTTAGATTACGTAGTGTGTAAGCTTAGGGACCGATGACCTCAGCAGTTTGGTCCCATAAGTTCTTACCACAAATTTAAAATTTTACCTCGTAAGGAACGTAAGAGCAAAGTGTACTCGAATGGCTGCGTTGCGTGGTAAAAGTTGGTGAGTAATATGAAGTTTGTACGGTTGACATTTCACAATGGTTAGCAGCATTTTTCTAACGGTGAACCATGGAATGTTCAGCTGTCGTGACACAGGTCGTGCACTGGCTGAACATTACACGTTGCGTCCAGCATTGTCAGCCAAGGCAGCAATAACTTCTTCCATCGGCCTCTTCCAGGAGAAAACCGAATCATAGGGTGATCGTTCCAAACTGTGTAACCATCAAGATCACCGGATTTTTGCCCACTCATGTTGAAATTAAAATGTGTTTCTTTCAATGGTTTTAGTCGTTACTTCTTTTCCGCATGTTCTTACAAATATTTCTACGAAATTTCCTTGTCCTACGATGACTCACTTTTTACGGGGGGCCTTCATAAGTAGCGAAAATTTAATTATAGCCAGCCTGTATATTCGATGTGCCGTTTCTGCAGATATACTACAAGTAGAGTCGGTAAACGATCCACTTTGTTCTGCATTCTTAATAATGATAAGTCAGAATAAAGCCCTTTTGCAGGCTGTGTGATGATAATTAATGAGAATATTGCATGTGAACGACCTATGATACGAGCATTGTGGCTGACCATCGCGACTAAAAACTATCTATGCTATCTGTACCATATGCACTATAAATAACATGCAGACCTGATACATCAGAAAACGACCTTATTATGACTAGTTTTTGGTAGCAGATTTACATTTCGCATACTACATTCTTATAAAATTTCAGCGAAAAAAATTAACCTACTATATCAGACCCTAACACTACTAGCTTTGCAGCGTGCTTAATTTCAGTACTTTTCTACTGTATGAAAAGAAATCTTAAGATATATGTAGGGTGTACGAACGACTAGTTTTTAGGAAATGTTAATGAATATTGTTAGCAAAATGGTACAGTGACCTTCAGAGATGACACCAAAACACTACAGCCTGCTTCACTTACTATACAGTAAAATCTTACTACAGTAAAGGAGAGGTACCGTTTTTTTTTTTTTTCGATGCACTCTCGGACGCGGGCAGCTGGCAAGTATGCACGTTTCTGATGGAAGGTATTGTTAAATATTAAGCCAGGTTGAGATTTTATAAGTTAGATTATGTTCAAGTCTGTTGGTATGAGGGACTGATTTCATTTTACTTGTTTTTAGTTTTGCAAGTGAAGTTTAATTCTTTCATCTTAAACTTAGGATCATGAATTCAAGTTGTTCCATGACGCAGTAAACAGTCACAAGGTCGCTGTGAAACTGGTGGTTAATTTGCACTAGTTCCCTTTCGCAATTCTCAGAAGCACCTAGGTGGCAATAATGCCAATTCTGTTTGCTCTAAATTCAATGCAGAGAGAATGTTATGATGTTTCTTTTGCCTTGGTGTTGGAGGCCACGCGGTCTGGCCATTCCAGCTTTGACCGCAATCTACCTAGCTGGAAGTATCTTAGACACATGAGTCAACCCAGCTCCAATACCCCTGAGATCAAATGAAGAATCTGTGGCTCTTGTTAATTCCTATCTCTCTGGAATTCCCAAGTGAGTGTATGAACGTGGGTCATTCTCTCAAACATATGAGGAGGGTAATGTGCTGAATTCCCGCGATAAATTAACGTGATCTATTCCTCCTTTGTGTGTAGGTAATGGTCTAAAGTAGAATAACTTTGTCTGTGTCTTTGCCTGTGTCCAATCCGTTACCAAATTCTGTAATAACGTCCTGTATTCTGAGCATAGCCAGCTTGTCATTTTAAGGTTACTATGTTTTCTTTCCCTTAGACAGTTTTAGTAATTATCGCGAATGTTATCAAAGATAATACACAGTGAATGGAAGCTAACAGTTTGTCACTGCATGGTCATGCCCCATCTTAGCGTATCCGTAGCGTCTATCTGGTGCTAGTGTGTGTGTGCTTGTGTGTGTGTGTGTGTGTGTGTGTGTGTGTGTGTGTTCTCTTTTGTTCTCTTTTGGTTAGATCAGTTAGTAAATATAGGGCCTAGATGTGTTGCTTTGATAAATCGGGATCCTGTATGACCCTTGAACATACAGTGAATGACTTACCTCCCACGACGCGATATACAGCTAATGTAACCTTACCCACGAAGGGTCAATACATAGCCAGTGGTCCAAGAAAAAAATAATTGGTTGCTTGACCACATCTGAAAAATTTTATATTTGCTGGGTGAATTCCCCAATGTTTAGTAGTCACAAAAATATTTAAAAGAAATATTGTTTATTATTTTGAAATGACGGCCATATTTGTTTCAGGCCACATACGTTGTTTCGTATTTTCAACCATCTAAATTTTTAACAATTATTCAGTAGTGGATTGTCTTAAGCTTTTCAGATAAAATGCATTTAGTTCAACACAATCTGGGCTACAAATTAGCATCATTATCACTTAGCTGAATGTATTCTTTAATACATTTTTAATAGTTCAAAGTTATCAGCTACAAATTTTAAAAAGTCAAATTTTGAACAGTAGTTTTCAAAAGAAAGATTAATTTCTCAGTTTTAATATTTTTTCTGCTATTACACTGTATGCTATAGTTACTTTTTATAGAGTATCAATGGTGAGCAGTTTACACTTAAAAAACACACTATTTAAAAATTTTTTTTTGTTTTTCCATTTTGTGGCTTGCAATACCTTTGTTGGGGTACCAGATAAAAAGAGTTTGATCGTTTTGTAAACGCAAATAGAGAGCAGCACTCTACGGCGTATTAACATACCACCCGCCCTGATAATACACTGATGAGCCAAAACAAAGCGAGCACCAGTTTAATGGGCACTGGCTCACCTTTGGAGCGCAGTACGATAGCGATTCTACGTAGCATACATTCGATAAATGTTTGATTGTCTTCCCGAGATATGTGCACATGATGTCCACGCACAGGTCACGCAATTCCCGTAAATTACCGGCCGATGGTTTGTGGGCGCGCAGCCGATACAAGATTGTGTTCCAAATGCGTTCCATTCGCTTCAGATGAGATAAATTTGGTGGCCAAGACATTAACGTGCTGGAAATGAAAGCCCCAAAATAGCTGCAATTAAGTATTATATTTAATATTTTACACTACAGCCCTGGTTCGGCTTGGTTGTCATTATCAAGTAACCTTCAAACATGACATTGGTAAGCTTATCTATACGTAGATCGTGGCTGTTTTATGTCAACATTTGCATTGGTACTTAGGTCTAGTTGGAAGTGACGACCATATTCCATAAATAGTAATTTTTTTTCAAGTCTTGGTAAGTATAATACTTTTTGTAGTTACAAAACGTAAAAGGATACATATTTGACAAATATTTTGACAGTTTAATATATTGAAAATTCCTAACTACGATGTCTACAAATAATATACAGTTTACCAGAAATGATGTTACATTTCGTTGGTTTTATTTTCCGTTCAATTTTATCTATGGTCTGCGCATATGACTTTCCCTTTTCGTTCTCATTATGTCAATAAGGTTTTCCAGATGGTATTTGTGTTTAAAGTCTTTGTATTCATTTTGAATGTCGTGTAGATGTATTCTTGTATGAATACGTATTTCCATTTCTCCGAGAACATTCGTAGAAAGTCCTTTCGGGATTCCGTGTAATTTTTCTCAACTTTGTGGGGTTGAGTTTTCAGATCTAAATCGATGCTTGACGGATTACACTCACTCTTTTCAGTGTGCTCTTTAAATCTGGTCATAAAGTTTTGGCCGGTCTGACCAATGTAGAAATTGTTACAGTGGTCACAGGTGATTCGGTATATTCCAGAAGTGGCATATTCAGAGTTTTTTACTGTGCTTGAACGTATTTTCGTCATGAGATTGTTATTTTTTACGGAAGGCAGTTGCGTGTGTGGAATTGAATAGTCCATTTATCTTCTTTGATAGTCATCCTAGGAAAATTGTAGGTATGGAGGCTGTTCTGTGTTTTTTAAGGTTTCTCTAGTAAGATGCAAAGCAATATGAATTGTGATGAGTTTCGGTTTTGTGAGTTTTTCATATAATTTTGTTGTTATATCTAGACAAAAATCATTTTTGCAGGCTATGTAACACAGTGTTTCCACTTATTTAGGTATAGCAGTTTGTTCTAGATTTAAACTGATTATTCTATTAATCATTGAGCGGAAGAAGGTATGCTTTTGCTATTTTGGATGGCAAGACTCAACATTTATTACATTACCTGTGGTGGTAGGTTTTTTGAGTATGCCAAATGTGTGCCGGTTGTGTTTTCTAATTTTGGGGTCTAGGCAGTTTATTGACTCATCTACTTCCAGTTCCATAGTAAATTCGATATTCGGATGGAGGTCGTTAAATGCAAAGGGATATTATTGACGTCTGTATTGTTTCCATCAATCAGTATTAAATTGTCATCTAGATATCTATAACATTAGATGATTTTATTAAGTATTGGCCGCTGTGTAATGAAAAATTTGTCTTCTAATATGTTAAGAAATGTATCTGCAGTTGTGCCAGAGACACAGTTTTCCATAAATACTCCAACTGATTAAATGTAAGTTTTTCCATTGAATGCAAAATAATTTTGGAATGAAGTAATTTTAAGGAGATCTATGATTTAGTAAATTCCTGTGGTAGGTGTTATCCTATGTTGTAAAATATTTTCTTTTATGATTTCTATTGTTTCCTGTACTGAAATCTTTTTAATGTCAAAAGAGATAAATTTTCCATTAAGTGGAAATTGTATGTCTTTTATTGCCTTTGCAAAAGTATTTGCGAATTTTTTGTGGCGTATTTCTTGTTGTATGTATACAGTCTATTAATAATTTGTTCAATTTTTTATTTATCAAGTATGTAGGGCTATTGATACACTTTAAAACCGGATGGATCATAGTCAGTATTTTATTCTTTGTTTGAGCAAGTAACGTTGGCCTGCGTCAGTTCATAATAATACATGATTACTTTTCAAATTCCGTTAGTATTGTATTGCGATTTGTAATATTTTTCTTTATTTGCGCTGCATATACGTTTGTTGGATTATACGGTATTTCTGTAATGTAGTTAGTTTCGAAAGATATCATAACTTTATTTACCTAGTCACTGCGCTTTATTATAACGGTACAATTTTCTTTTCCGGTTTTACTGCAATTGAATCGTTTGCTTGTAATGTTTTATTTATGCTTTGAGGGCAATGTGTTTTGCCCTTTGTTTTTTATTTATTTTCACTTTATTGAACACTTTTTCCGCAATATTTGCTAGATTAACTGTTAGTTCATTTTGCTTTCTAATTGACAGTCTTGGCATGTCAGCTGCCCATTTTTGTGGCTATTACACGTCTCATGGAACTGTTGTGTAATTTAGGTGCTAAATTATGTTTCAGGCTCTTGGTAAGTAGATTAGATTCATCACCTGTGAAGTTAATGTTTGTGAGATTCTTTTATCCTTGTATGTAATTGGAATGGTGACTAATAAATCCTCCGTCGGTTTTTTGTGTAGTGTTGGATTTGTATTAACTTATTAAACTTAGCGTTATGGGCACCTCTAATTTGTTTACTAGAATGCCGCACGTATCTATCTAGCCATACTGTTACTCAAACGAAGGTATGCTACATAAAGTTATTGGTTCAAAATTTCTTTGTGGTGTAATTTCTTCTTTATTTCTTGCTTCATCGGCATTGTTATTTCACAGTTATTGAGTTGTAGCACTTGGTTGAAGTTATTTTAATATGAACATATGATGGAATGGCTTTGTATTTTAGTCAGGTTTTGCTGTGTCTAATTGCTTCAACCATCTTCAGTAGCTTAATTTTAAAGGTAGAAATCGCAGAATGTTCCCCGTTATTTCATATGACACTATTGTCAACATTTTATGTTCTGTTGGGTTCGCAGCACACTATACGGAATTGTAATACATAATGAAAATGAAAGCTCCAAAGCTATCTGCAATAAAGTATTATATTTAATAATTTACAGTACAGGCCTCTTTCGACTTAGTTACCATAATCAAGCCGGCCGGAGTGGCCACGCAGTTCTAGGCGCTACAGTCTGGAACCCCGAGACTACTGCGGTCGCAGGTTCGAATCCTACCTCGGGCATGGATGTGCATGACGTCCTTAGGTTAGTTAGGTTTAAGTAGTTCTAAGTTCTAGGGGACTGATGACCTCAGAAGTTAAGTCCCATAGTGCTCAGAGCAATTTGAACCATTTTAACCATAATCAAGTGACACGTGAAAATAACAGTGGTAAGATTATCTATACGTAAATCGCTGCTGTTTTATGTTTAAATGTGCATTACTACTTAGTTTTAGTTGAAAGTGACGACCATATTCCATCTACAGTATATTTTTTGTGTTAAGTCGCGGTACATATAATATTTTTGTATTTACAATACGTACAAAATACGTTTTTGGCGGATATTTTTACAGTTCGAGATTCTGACAGTTCTTTAATATGATGCTGTATGTTTAAAAAGTACATACTGCCTACTAGATTGGTTGGCTGGTTTATTCAGGAAAGGAGTCAAACAGCAAGGTCATCGGGCCCGTCGGGTTAGGGAAGGATGGGGAAGGAAGTCGGCAATGTTTTCGTGATAGTATTTATATTTAACATCTTTGTGTTCGTTTAGCATTTCGTGTCTATATTTTCTTGTATGAACATATATTTCCAGTTCACGGACGCATAATGATATAACAGTTGTTGGTTTGTTCAAATTAAGCCTAAAGAAAACAACTGAACAGCGAGAAAGTGTAGCCACTTTCTTAAACATAATCACTCCTTGGTGGGATATTGGAAATACTAAAACATAGTTTAATGAGCAGAGGCTATTGAATGTTTTCCAGGAACCTGTAACCCTTAATTCAGAATATGTTCATAATTTTGTGAAACTTTTCTCTCTTGGTTATCTTCCTGGTAATATTTCGCTGATGGAACAACATTACCCAGTGAATTACACCGCTCACATAAACGTATTACATGTGCCTTAATTGGCTTTAGCAGTAATGCACTGTACAATTACAAAGTACCTATTTATTTGCAGAAAACAATAAATACTGACGGTTTAGACGACGAGTTTGGCAAATACAGCCCACAAAATGGGCCAAATTGCCGTACTGCTTTGAGTTAGGTATTTGAAACACAATAAAGATTAAGTGCACAGAGTATATTCTCTCTTGTAGTTCAGTCTAAAACATTTGGGAATGTTGTTATTAGTATTTCTGAATTTGATGCTACTTGTTATAAAAATCAAACGTTAAAAAAAAGCGCTGCTTCCGAACATTCATATTAGCAGATGATATTTTTATGTTGCTGAAATAGAGGTAAACGCATCGCTACTTGGAGATTTTAGATCAAAATATTTTTCCCACTAACTGCTGAAGAAAATTAATTCGTGATATTGTAATATATTTTTCATTACTCTAGAGACAAAACAGAAAGATGATTTAATAGTGATAAAACGATAGGGGAGGATGATTGCCAAGCAGAGAAACCTTTTGTATAAAATTCCATTATTTAAAGAACAAAAAGATAATGTCCTTAGTGACTTAAACTCAGATCACCTTCAGTATAGTGCTAGTAAGTGCTGTAGGTAGTTGTTACTTTATTCCGGAGAAAATATGAAATAAGTATTTTGGTAATCTTCATGTCGCATTGTTTTCATCTTCAGTGAAATAAATTCATTGACAGATATAAACTCAAACCATTATAAGTTGAGAACTGTTTTAATCTAAATTCGTATCTGTACTATACATATTGTTGCACAAAATTACGTGCGAGATATTTTCTCTGTGCAGATATTACTTTCATAATTGGAATAAATTACGAAATCACTTACGCTGTGTAATTTCTTTGTATAGATCATAAAATACAGTTCAATGTAGATACCTTCTTGGATCTGAAGATGAAAAATATTTCCCTGACGTCGAAATCTTCCTAAGTGTTCCCATCTATTGGTATATGAGAGCACGTAATGGAACCAGGAACATTCTCGAACTGGATCGGTTTGGTGGTCCAGGTGCTATGGTGTGAGGAGGGTATACTCACCGGTCAACGCTATTGCAACACTGTACTGCTTTCCCATGTTCGTCTTTTCTGGAGTGCATTCGTCTCTGATTTCGTTTTTATGGATGACGATGCGAGACGGCATCTAACAGAGCAGGTTCAAGAGCTCTTGGAACGAGAGGATATTCGGCGAATGGAATGGCCTGTCAGTTCACACGACTTAAATCCCATCGAACACGTGTTGTAATCCTTGATGAAATGTATTGCAGCATGTCCACGTGCACTAACGACCATGCAGCTGTTGTGAACCGCGCTAGTGGAGAAATAGAACGCCCTACCAAAAGAAATCCTTACCATCTTTGTGGCTAGCATAGGAGCACGTTCCAGAGCATGCATTAACATCCACGGTGATCACACACCCAATGAACCATATCCCGCCTTTTCTGATGTCCAGGGGAGTATCATAGATCGCGGCGACTTTTGTGTAATTATTGTATTTGGATAAAATTATCATTTCCGTTCGTCTTATTGCTAACTACCTTCTGTTAACTTCTGTAGCAGTTATTTCTATGAGTGGTTCAAGTTTTATCGAGCTACGTTACTTGTCAATGACACATCATGCGAAATTTACTTTGCACACCAGCGTATGTATAGACAAAAACGCTTGAATGTTCCCTGTAATAACACATTTTAATTATTTTATTTCCTTTTTGAACATATTCGTATTATGTAGTGACCATTGCTTCTACGTAAGAAATTATTTATGTTAATATAACTGTGCTTAAGTAAGTACTGCCTATAAAATAATTCGATCATGGAGTTACTTGTATGCTTCTGACAATATACGTATTGTTGTTCAGGAAAGAAATATGGTGCAGATGATGTCTTACGGGAATTGTATGAATTAGCTTTTTTGAATTATTTTAGAAATTGATTTCTCACGTGTAGATTGCTATAAAAGTTTATGTCACTTGTTCCTAGTTGGTGTGATTATTTGCAATGCGTTAGCCAGTTTTGATCGCTACCCTTGATTGGACTCCCTGTCAATGGACTTTTTAAGATTCCAGCCGCAAAAGATGGGTATGAAACTCCTAACAGAAGGATAAACTTCGGATCATAATTATATACTTTCACCAGCAAACATACATCAGTACTTTCAGGGAGGTCAAATGGTTCAAATGGGTCTGAACACTATGGGACTTAACTTCTGAGGTCATCAGTCCCCTAGAACTTAAAACTAATTAAACCTAACTACCCTAAGGACATCACAAACATCCATGCTCGAGGCAGGATTCGAACCTGCACCCGTAACGGTCGCGCGGTTCCAGACTGTAGTGCCTAGAACTGCTCGGCCATTCTGGCCGGCACAGTGAGGACAGCCCACGCCTGCTAAATCACGGTAAACGTTAGACATAAGAAACGTTGCAAAAAGATTTTCAAGACAAAGACTCTAACTTAAGCACTAGGAGAAAGAAAAACCCATAGCTACAGAGAATACACTGTGGTGACAAAAGTGGTGGGACAATACAGATGGCGGTAGTATCGCACAAGCAAGGTATAAAAGGACGGTGCATAGGCAGAGACGTCATTTGTACTCAGGTAATTTATGTGAAAGGGGGTCAGGCATTTTATGTCTGCACTATGTTTATTAACAGACCTTGAACGCGGAATGGTAGTTGGAGCAGGACGTGTTGTAGGGAAGCAGCCTACTCACGCCGTATAAAATTCACATCAGTGTTTCCATTGTGTGCCAGCCAGTCCGCTGTAACTAGCTCTGACGTCATAAATGTTGCGCAATACTTTAAAAATCAAGTAAATAACCTGAAACGTTTCTAACATGTCAGGAGTAATACTAAATCAATATGTGTTGAATATCAGTTCAATAACTTTAACCATTTTCGAAATTTGGATGTTTTTCTGTAAAAATCATTGGCGCAACAGAAAAGAGCTAGAAACTTAAAAATTTATATTTAGATTCCTTTTTCATAATAATTTAGTATAAACAGTATTCTGGATCTCGCAAATTAAAATTTTAGTTGAAATTCATGATTTTCTGGTTTTTGTCTTAAAAATTAAGGAAGCAAGATAGATTAAGTAGGCGAATAAATAAAGCTAGGATGTTTAAATTTAAGTAGAAGGGAGATCCGCTATAATCGTAAAGATATGAGAAGTTTCAACTGAATAACTGTAAAACTATAGTGATAGCGTATCTCCAAAGGGCAAGTTCAGAGCTCGTCTACTGCGTGTAGTGTAATTAAATTAATTCTCTCGCCCAAACTATTTGACTTAGCCACGTCAGACTTTTATTATGATTACTTACCTGTGTGCTGATTGCACATTTAAATTGAGAGCTTCATCGGCAATCAGCAAAGGAAGCAATGATTTATTCAATAACTTAAAGTGGTGCATTACTAGACCAGCGGCTAGTCGGGAGAGCTGATTTGATCAGGCGTTACCTCAACCGTCCACACTGCGGCTTTATATACACTCCTGGAAATTGAAATAAGAACACCGTGAATTCATTGTCCCAGGAAGGGGCAACTTTATTGACACATTCCTGGGGTCAGATACATCACATGATCACACTGACAGAACCACAGGCACATAGACACAGGCAACAGAGCATGCACAATGTCGGCACTAGTACAGTGTATATCCACCTTTCGCAGCAATGCAGGCTGCTATTCTCCCATGGAGACGATCGTAGAGATGCTGGATGTAGTCCTGTGGAACGGCTTGCCATGCCATTTCTACCTGGCGCCTCAGTTGGACCAGCGTTCGCGCTGGACGTGCAGACCGCGTGAGACGACGCTTCATCCAGTCCCAAACATGCTCAATGGGGGACAGATCCGGAGATCTTGCTGGCCAGGATAGTTGACTTACACCTTCTAGAGCACGTTGGGTGGCACGGGATACATGCGGACGTGCATTGTCCTGTTGGAACAGCAAGTTCCCTTGCCGGTCTAGGAATGGTAGAACGATGGGTTCGATGACGGTTTGGATGTACCGTGCACTATTCAGTGTCCCCTCGACGATCACCAGTGGTGTACGGCCAGTGTAGGAGATCGCTCCCCACACCATGATGCCGGATGTTGGCCCTGTGTGCCTCGGTCGTATGCAGTCCTGATTGTGGCGCTCACCTGCACGGCGCCAAATACGCATACGACCATCATTGGCACCAAGGCAGAAGCGACTCTCATCGCTGAAGACGACACGTCTCCATTCGTCCCTCCATTCACGCCTGTCGCGACACCACTGGAGGCGGGCTGCACGATGTTGGGGCGTGAGCGGAAGACGGCCTAACGGTGTGCGGGACCGTAGCCCAGCTTCAGGGAGACGGTTGCGAATGGTCCTCGCCGATACCCCAGGAGAAACAGTGTCCCTAATTTGCTGGGAAGTGGCGGTGCGGTCCCCTACGGCACTGCGTAGGATCCTACGGTCTTGGCGTGCATCCGTGCGTCGCTGCGGTCCGGTCCCGGGTCGACGGGCACGTGCACCTTCCGCCGACCACTGGCGACAACATCGATGTACTGTGGAGACCTCACGCCCCACGTGTTGAGCAATTCGGCGGTACGTCTACCCGGCCTCCCGCATGCCCACTATACGCCCTCGCTCAAAGTCCGTCAACTGCACATACGGTTCACGTCCACGCTGTCGCGGCATGCTACCAGTGTTAAAGACTGCGATGGAGCTCCGTATGCCACGGCAAACTGGCTGACACTGACGGCGGCGGTGCACAAATGCTGCGCAGCTAGCGCCATTCGACGGCCAACACCGCGGTTCCTGGTGTGTCCGCTGTGCCGTGCGTGTGATCATTGCTTGTACAGCCCTCTCGCAGTGTCCGGAGCAAGTATGGTGGGTCTGACACACCGGTGTCAATGTGTTCTTTTTTCCATTTCCAGGAGTGTATAAGAACGCTGCGCGAGAGAGTAAGGCCCCAGTTCTCTCCAGACGCTGATTAGCGCACCATCTGTGCCGGGAGTCGCGTCGCATCGGTATTATTGCTATAAACAGCCTCGGATGCCGTAATAAGTTACTCGGGATACGTGTAACCATGAAATCGTTTTCGAGTGAAGTGTTAATTCTGGGATGATTTTAATGATCTATCTTCAGTTTGCGTATGTCGTATTTTCACGTGCCGCCGCGGGACAGACATTCTACCATTATTTAGCGTGGCGTTTGATGAACATTATCATCAAATTATGGCGAGCATTCACTTAAACCTTTAATTTGAACAGTTATAGTTGCATCAGCGCATTAGACTCTGAACTGCTCTGATAGTTGGATTGTGTGGATTCTTTTTTGGTCTGTGACTTTCAGAATATAGTGAACATTTCAGAGAGAATCGTTTTTGATTATGAATCCCAGACAATCTCCTAATTCCTCAGAGCTATAAGTTGTAGCTATAAGTGTATTTCTCAGATGAAGTGGGCACTAGGAATTCTAATTACAGGCTTCACGTTTTGCTAATCACTTTCTGGTTGCCGATATTGTAGTTAGAGAGCCAGTGTTGAGAATGGCAAACAACAGCATTAAATAAATAATAGAAACATTTATAATAACAATTATTCCACCCGCCGCCCCACATATGTTGCTAATCGGCCGGGAAATGCATCTTTTCTACATTACATTCTACTTTTCCTAACAATTAATTCCACCCACCGCCCCACAGTGTGGGATATTCTTTTTCGGAAATCGTTAGGGAATTCAGTATTCAGAGATGCAAAGTGTCAAAGGTGTTCTGATAATATCAAATTTTCAGGCATTACTTCTCTCTATGGACAACGCAGTGGCCGCCGGCCTTCACTTAAAGACAGAGTGCAGTGGCGTTGGCGTAGAGTTGTCAGTGCTAACAGACAAGCAACACTGAGTGAAATAACCGCAGAAATCAACGATGAACGTATCCGTTTGGACAGTGTCGCCAAATCTGGCGTTAATAGGCCATGGTAACAGAAGACTGACGCGAATGCATTTGCTAACAGCAGGACATCACCTGCAGCGCCACTCCTGGGCTCATGACTGTATCGGTTGGACCCTAGACGACTGGAAAACCGTGACCTGATCACATGAAACCCGATTTCAATTGGTAAGAGCTGGTGGTAGGGTTCGAGAATGGCGCAGACCCCATGAACCCATGGACCCAAGGCACTGCGCATGCATGTGGTGATTCCCTAATGGTGTGGGCTGTGTGTACATGGAATTGGCTGGGTCCTCTAGTCCAACTTAACCGATGATTGATCGGAAACGGAGACCAACTCCAGGCATTCGTGGATTTCATGTTCTCAAACAACGACGGAATTTTTATGGATGACAGTTCGCCATGTCAGTGAGCCACAATTGTTGGCAACTGGTATGAAGAACATTCTGGACAGTTTGAACAAATGATCTGGCTACCCATATCGCTCGACATGAAACGCATAGAACATTTGCGGAGCGTAATGAGTGGGTCGGTTCGTGCATAAAATCACGCACCGGCAACGCAATTATGAACGACTATAGAGGCAGAGTGGCTTAACATTTCTTCAGGGGGTTTCCGTTGACTTGTTGAGTCCATTCCACGTCGTGATGCTGCATTACGCGGGGAAAAAAGAGGTCCGACACGATATTATAACTTTTATGACGTCAGTACACTATATTGAATAAGAAACACCTATACTGGGACATAACTCCAAAATACGTGAACATGAATCAACAGCTACGTATGAAAGTCTACGAAAGATCTTGAATGGATAACGGAAAGTGTAGCAAAGAAGAAATGAAATAGCGCTATAAAATCTGTCGTGATATAAGTGTGCATTTAGACGACGTACATCAAAAAGTTATCATAGCAGATATTTGTCTTTGACTGAACCACCCGCAAATGGTCGAGTGATATTATCAATAAAATTACTTCCATGATATGAAAAACTGACGCATTTATCAAATCAAAACTTACGTCATCGTTGAATGACATATATCAGTTCGATATTTAGATAATTGACTCTCAAGTACTGTAATATCAGCTACGAAATGAAGTCCGCCCCCGGTAGCTGAGTGGTCAACGCGACAGAATGTCAACCCCAAGGGCCCGTGTTCGATTCCCGGGTCGGTCGGAGATTTTCTTCTCTAAGGGACTGGGTATTGTGTTGTCCTAATGACCATGATTTCATCACCATCGACACGCAAGTCGCCGAAGTGGCGTCAAATCGCAAGACTTGCACCCGGCGAACGGTCTACCCGACGGAAGGCAATATTCACACGACATTTACATTTACATTACGAGTTCAAAGGTTTTATTAAGAACATTAAATAAAGAACATGGTGAAATAACTGTCCTAAATACATTGTCAAAAGTGCCTCTATATGCCACTTTCGGTGTTAACAGGAATGCTTTTTATGTTTTGGGGCACTTTGCTCTTTTATGCAATATTAAAGTATGCGATATAAATGAAGTCACAATTCAAGATGGCGACCACTTAAACTTGGAAAGTTCAAATGGTAGTGCAGGTTGCCAATGATGTCATCAATAGATTTTAATATATGACATCATCGTGATGGTAGGAAATTTAAAATAATGGCAAGATGGTGCTGGAAGGAAATTATAAAATAGCAAGGAGGCAAGATGGGGATTAAAAAAAAAATTGTTCAAATGGCTCTGAGCACTATGCGACTTAACTTCTGAGGTCATCAGTCGCCTAGAACTTAGAACTAATTAAACCTATCTAACCGAAGGACATCACACACATCCATGCCCGAGGCAGGATTCTAACCTGCGACCGTAGCGGTCACGCGGTTCCAGACTGAAGCGCCTTTAACCACACGGCCACACCGGCCGGCGCGGTTTAAAAAATGCAGGTTGTACACACATCTTTTTGCAAACTGTGACGTGTCCAGAAATTTCCATAGTATTTCCCACAGAGCTATTTATAATAGAAAAGTCCAGGATGGTGGAGCTAGCCCAGCTGTACTTTGTAATACCTCCACTTCCCATCCTCTCTCCACTTCTCCAATGAGCACCTAGCACTTTACAGTCCATTAAAATTGTGTAGCCTATCACAGTGAAGCTATTTTGGTGTTCAAATGCATCCAGACAACCTGAATGTTTCTTGCAACTATATTCAAAACTACTCATTCAAAAATATGAAAACCCTATGATGGCCAGATTATCGGAGTTGGGGGGGGGGGGGCGGAAGGGTGGTCCTTAGCGAGCCTATAGACTCGGTCCTCCAGGTGGATGGATGGATCTTCACTGTGACTAAAATCTCAATGAAATAAATTTCTTCGTTTGTTACGTCCGCCATACTGATAAAGTAGCATAAAAAGTTTCAAAAAAGAAGATTGAATTCAGTGCATGAAAATTGTGAACCATATTTTCTCGTTGAATAGAAGTGTTCTGCTGTCTCATGTAATTATAGAATACCCAGTCCCTATCCAGTAGAAAAATTAGATCACTGCATAGAAGCAGAACAGATTACGTTCCTTTTATGTCAAAAATTTCTGTCTGTGTATAAACCCCATATGAGTGGTGTCGCGTAAGATTTTTTGATCACGATAACAGTCAGTTTACCTCAAACACATCTGTGCACTGCGAGATACACTCCCCTCTCCCCCCGTCCTTCTGTTGCTCGCTGCTTTTATCGATTGTCTGCTACTATAGAGAGGAACTGTCAGTTCATGCGTGATTATTGTTTAGAGAGCTGTAACGTACAGTGGCTGCGGTTGGTAAGTGGCGTGACATTGGTTATTCTAATCAGTAATTCATATCTGAGTTTCATTTCTGGTATTCGGGTCTCGGAATAGAATCCCATCATGTGAGAAAGTTTGTTAGTGGTGCCAGGAAAAGAAATGCCCAGAAAGAAGCAGCTTAATATGCGAAGAAATTGCCAAAAATGACTTCGTATTTTACGAAGAAAGGCTGCTCCACTGATATCGATAGCGAAAGTTGTACTGAGCCACGACCTCCTGCACCTACTTCTTCTACAGAATATTTGACAGGTTCCGGTGAATCTGAAATTGTTGTGGAGCTATGGTGTGTAAAAGAGGCGTAGCTGAATGCGAGTGTTAACCCAGGCGATCGTAAAACCGAAACAGGTGATAGTAATACAGTGAATTAGTGAAGTCATCAATGTAATGAAAAGAAAACGTAAAAGAAATAATTCGTGGAACTGTGTTTAACGAAAAGTTTAGACTATTCTAAGAAGAAATTAGATGGCATTAGTAAATCTGAAAGCGTCCAAAAATTACAAAAAAGGTACGCATCCAAAACTTAAATTCGGAAAACTCATATAGGTAGAGGAAAAGGAAAGAAAATAGCTGTTGGTTTTCGAATCTACAGGAAAGGTACTTTGTATTTTCTGTAAATTATTCAGTGAAATTATGGAGTTAGGCAATATGTGTACTCCATTTTCAACCTCTAGGCTCTCTGATGGAAGAATGGAGAAGAAAAAGTGACTTCTCATGAAAACAGCGCTTATCATTGCAAAAAATCAGTGACAATCTAACATTCTGCGTGGTGTCTGTTTGTTCTAAGTCGTGTCTCCTTACCACTTTCGCGCAACGACGCTCTGAGCGTGTTTTTTAGGGAATTGACTAGTTTCACCCTGGGACCTGTTGCTGGTAAGGAGACGCCAGACCACACATGACATGTAGAGCTCAGAAGAGTTCAGTGAGACTAGCGATGATATAACCAAATACTTAATGATTTCAGCGTCAGCTCCACTGCACTCCCTGTACAAGAATCTTAATACTAACTAAATTTAGTGGAAGGGGTTCAAGGCTTTCCTCTTTTTAGTTAGCTGGTAAAATAACGTCGAAAAAGCAGTTAAGTTTACCATTGGAAATTTTATTCTACTCACACAACATTGTTTATAAATTGCACTATTGATAAAAGGAAATGTTTTAATACAGGATGATAAAAACCAACTGCGTTCAACAAAAATGTGAACGAATATTCCCTGAGTGGGTTTCCAAGATCTACAATGGATCGAAGGATGACCTATGCCATATCACATCTATAATCTAGGTTTAAATTAAGTTTCACAAAAGAGAAAACTATCAAAATGGTCTACAGTGACCCTCAATTATCTTTAATTACCTATCTAACTTGTCGTAAGTTACAGTGACTGATGTGGCTTCTCAATAATTATATAACAGAAAAATCATCGCATTTCAGATTTTAACTTACGTAGCAAATGTGAATACCATGAGCTTTAATTGACGATCGACACTAGTATTACGCAAAATGGGGGTGTAACAGATGAGACTTCTGCATTTCTGAGTGAAGCTTTATGCGCTGTTATGCGGCATCACGTGCGTTCATTACCTTGTCGTTGGTTAGGCAGCTTCAGGGGGGCAGCGGGCGGCGCAGCTCCACCTTCGCCGTCTCGGAAGCAACTCCTTTCTAACTTCTCCTTACTACAATTTACCGAAGTTGGCTTAAAAAAAAAACTAACTGGCTGTGTTTTCATCTGACCAATCAGGGTCTCAATGTTAACCTTAAGCTCCGCCTACAAAAATTCTGTCTATCCAATGAGAAACGTTATACTTTTCGTGGTGGGGCAATGTTTTTAACGTTTGCAACGTAACGGAAACGCGAAAAAGTCTCACGCTAAAACTTGCAGCTGGTGTGGCCCTTTTAGTGTTATCGTAAGATCTATACTGTTCTTCTGGAGGGCTCTAGCTTTTAACATGGGCTGCGGGGTGGTCCTGGCAGTTAGCTGGCAACGTGGGTGTCCGTCCCTTATCGTAGGGCCTTCTAGCTTAACACGGTTCTGCTCTCGGCTTCTGTTCTCGTTTCTCCCCTCAGAACTACGTCTGTCTCACGGTGGGAAGGTATGACATGCCTTTAGGCATTCTTGCGTTAGTCTGTGGTATTCCATTTGCTCACTCGTTACTCGTATTACTTTGGTTAATTTAATGTCACGATTTATTCGGAGCTATGTGACATACTACTGGATTTGCTTATCATGTCAGGTTTTCATGGAAGGTGTTGGTTTTGCCTGACATCTTACAACATGGTTTCTGCGATCGAAGAACGAAAAACGTGTCGACAGTGAACTGCAGCATATGACTAAAGCGGAGAAAAATTATTAGCAAAAAGTGCTGCGGCACGGAGTAGAAGTGGTTAAACATTTGGCAACATGAGGACTTCCTTTTCGTTATCATAACAAAATTTTTGGTTCCTTAAATGATAGTAACTACATAGGTTCCCTTGATCTAGCTACTCATTTTAACCCATGTTTGAAACAACACATCCAAGAGCATGGGTCTAAAGATCGCGGAAATCCTGCATATTTGCCAAAGAGAATTTGTTGAGACTTAATTCGTCGACCTTATGGGAAACAGGGTATTGAGTAAAATAGTTGGAGAAATTCGAACAGAAAATGGTACAGGCTAGTCGGTTCAAAGTTAGACACGGCACATGAAGACCAACTAGCTGTTGTAAGAAAATATCGGTTCGAGTGAAGACTCCACGAAAGATATTTGTGTATTGTTTCCATACACAGTCATAGGGGAAAGTCTTGAGACAGTTATCCTAGATCTCTTTGGCGAATAGAGTATTAGGACAGAAGATTGTCGTTTGCGATCATATGACAGTGCCAGTTACACGAGTGAGAAATAATCATGTGTAAGTGCAAAGATAAAGGAATTGAATTAATTAGTACACTCCTGGAAATGGAAAAAAGAACACATTGACACCGGTGTGTCAGACCCACCATACTTGCTCCGGACACTGCGAGAGGGCTGTACAAGCAATGATCACACGCACGGCACAGCGGACACACCAGGAACCGCGGTGTTGGCCGTCGAATGGCGCTAGCTGCGCAGCATTTGTGCACCGCCGCCGTCAGTGTCAGCCAGTTTGCCGTGGCATACGGAGCTCCATCGCAGTCTTTAACACTGGTAGCATGCCGCGACAGCGTGGACGTGAACCGTATGTGCAGTTGACGGACTTTGAGCGAGGGCGTATAGTGGGCATGCGGGAGGTCGGGTGGACGTACCGCCGAATTGCTCAACACGTGGGGCGTGAGATCTCCACCGTACATCGATGTTGTCGCCAGTGGTCGGCGGAAGGTGCACGTGCCCGTCGACCTGGGACCGGACCGCAGCGACGCACGGATGCACGCCAAGACCGTAGGATCCTACGCAGTGCCGTAGGGGACCGCATCGCCACTTCCCAGCAAATTAGGGACACAGTTGCTCCTGGGGTATCGGCGAGGACCATTCGCAACCGTCTCCATGAAGCTGGGCTACGGCCCCCCACACACCGTTAGGCCGTCTTCCGCTCACGCCCCAACATCGTGCAGCCCGCCTCCAGTGGTGTCGCGACAGGCGTGAATGGAGGGACGAATGGAGACGTGTCGTCTTCAGCGATGAGAGTCGCTTCTGCCTTGGTGCCAATGATGGTCGTATGCGTGTTTGGCGCCGTGCAGGTGAGCGCCACAATCAGGACTGCATACGACCGAGGCACACAGGGCCAACACCCGGCATCATGGTGTGTGGAGCGATCTCCTACACTGGCCGTACACCACTGGTGATCGTCGAGGGGACACTGAATAGTGCACGGTACATCCAAACCGTCATCGAACCCATCGTTCTACCATTCCTAGACCGGCAAGGGAACTTGCTGTTCCAACAGGACAATGCACGTCCGCATGTATCCCGTGCCACCCAACGTGCTCTAGAAGGTGTAAGTCAACTACCCAGGCCAGCAAGATCTCCGGATCTGTCCCCCATTGAGCGTGTTTGGGACTGGATGAAGCGTCGTCTCACGCGGTCTGCACGTCCAGCACGAACGCTGGTCCAACTGAGGCGCCAGGTGGAAATGGCATGGCAAGCCGTTCCACAGGACTACATCAAGCATCTCTACGATCGTCTCCATGGGAGAATAGCAACCTGCATTGCTGCGAAAGGTGGATATACACTGTACTAATGCCGACATTGTGCATGCTCTGTTGCCTGTGTCTATGTGCCTGTGGTTCTGTCAGTGTGATCATGTGATGTATCTGACCACAGGAATGTGTCAATAAAGTTTCCCCTTCCTGGGACAATGAATTCACGGTGTTCTTATTTCAATTTCCAGGAGTGTATTTTACGTGCCATGTGTCGCGGACTCGTTAAGCCTCGTTGCCCAAAGCAATGCAAATGAATACTTAGAACCATCTAAATTATTTTTCAAGTTTTGCAACGACTACATGATTTCTTTGTAGCTTCTACTTGTCGTTGGCACATTCCTGTGAAGAACACTGGGAATTTTAAGACATTGTCCTATACTAGATGGTTTTGTCGTGAGGAAGCAATACCAGGTGTTCGACAGAATCTCGAGGCCGTATACTTGTCAATTGAAGAAATTGTGAGGAACAAAGGAGAAAAGGCGAAGACAAGGAATGATGTTGAATCGCTTTATAAAAAGCTAAAGAAACTGGAGACGGCTGTGTTGGAGGTTTCCTCGGATGACATGTTGTCTCGAGTGGACAAAATTAACAGTTGATTGCGAAAGCTTAAAATGGACTTAATCATAGGGTGTCAAGCGTTGCAATCATTGATTCCTTTATTCAGACGCTTTAGAGAAAATTTTTACGAATATGAAAACCAAGCTACAAGCTTAAATAATCATGTGTATCAAGAATTCAGTGTCGAAAGGAAAGGCAAAATAAGAAGATTTCCTGTTAGAGAAAAATTTGTAGAATTGAGCGGACGTGATAAAATTCGTGTGGCACTTGTTAAAGCTGCAGAACTAGAAAAAGAAGACAAGTACTGCGAAGTAGTCGATTTTTCTGACGTCTGACAAACAATATACTGAAGTAAGAAGCCAAAAAACTCTTAACGGAAACTTCAAAACTTTATGGAAAATATTGAGTCGATCTAGATGAAGGAAGTTTCCGTTCTGAAATTCTTCATTTCTGTGAATATTTGTTGTGTTTTATCAAAGAAAAGGCAGCTAACGTTTCACCAGTCAAATCATATGAATTAATATAAGAAAATGATCTTGGCAATGTTTTTCCATATGTAGTTATTTCTCACCGGATTTTCTTCTCAATACCAATCTCGAATTGCGAAGCTATTAAGGATTCTCTAAAGTAGGCAATCTCACGAACAAATCAAGTGCTACAATGCAAGAAGAACGCATTCCCGTCCTCGCCTTGTTGTCAAGTAAACATAAGGTGACGAGTTTTATAGATTTCCAAGATGTGGTAGAGGACTGCGCTAGGGAGAAAGCTAGGAAAAGAAATTTTTGAGGTACTCATTTTATATTTATTACATTTATATAATAGAGTAACTTTTTGTGTGTTTTTATGCATTTGGAAATTCCATTAGACACAGTATCATCTAATGCCTGCCGTGATTGATGTCGGAGAACTGCGTATGTTCCTTTACCTTTCCTAATGCATTTTTACAGAAATGTACAAGGCCTGTGTGAAGTCAGCAGGTGCCATATGGATTTTCTACCCCAGAACCACGACTTGGGTTAACATGGCGCTGATCTTTACACAGATAAAAGTTGTTTACAGACCATGAACATGAAACAGCCAATCACCGGTTAGTCATCTTGGCTGTGCAAAAAACTGTGTGGATGCTCTGAATTTTTTGCGCCATGGTCAAGAGTATTTATCCAAAAAAGTATGTAAGTTTTTCTCATCAAAAAGGGATATACAGACATTAAAATGAAACAGCCAATTACAGTTTAGTCGTCTTCAATGTGCACAAATGAATCTGATTGATATGAACTGTTTGGCACCATATTCAAATGTATTTATATAAAAAATTACATCATGCAGCATTTCAGTATGTACAGAGTTAGATTTCTGCACCTGACTGGTGTAAGCCATAATGGAGCCTCAAATTAATTATATATCACATTTAAATTGTTCAACGATGCTTCTCAAGTATCATAAGGCAGGCACGCAGCCGTCGGCAAGGCTGAAGTCACTGACTGAGCATTTTGCTTGTTCCGCCGACTCTCGTATTGCTGACATCCTGTATATTTGAATCTCGGCTTGGCGTAATATGACACACACGGCGCATTAAAAATCACCCATGAGCCCTACAGATGATCTAACTTACAGTTTAAATTGAAGTTGTTGGTGAGAATTGGCAAAGTAAACAATGTTATTCCTACACTTAAATTCGCCAAAATCGATGTCGAAAATTGATATCAAGTTAAGTTAAACGTAAGAGCGACATAGAGCTATGGTATTAGCTTCATCTTAGAATTCAACCTGTTAGTTAAGTCCGGATGTCACACTATGGAAAATACATGAAATTTCGATGGAACAGCATACTGAACAGTAGTAATTCACATTTGTATAGGTAAGAATCAATAGTTGCTATGCTTTCAGTGTCATACAAACATTATAGAGAGTCCATACCTTTATCAAGCGGCACAAAACGTTTGCGAACTTCGGCTGATAATGCCAAACATTACAGTGTACTATCAATACACATTCATATAGGTAAGGAACGAGTGCAGTTGCATCCGCCAAAATTTATATCTGAAATATGATTGTCGACTCTCAAATTAAGTGCCCCATGTCCTTACCAAATCGCAATTATCTGTATAATTCTTATGTGACAGTACAAATCACATGTAACGTGCTAAGCAGATACTTAACAGTTCCTCATAAACCCAAACGAGGGTGATGTACTATTTGTCAAAAATATGCAATCACACATTCACCCACACACTTGCCTGTTTAATTTAAATGGTCTGTAAAGTACTAGCCACTGACTGGATGAGAGGCGATAGGGTGTGTCGTGGAAGTGTCACGCAGCACAACTGGGCTAACTCTCACAACTTGTATTTGTGATTCGTCACTCCACACAACGTTTTTCCACTGTTCAGTCGTCCAATGTTTACACTCCTTACACCAAGCGAGGCGTCGTTTGGCAATTACAAGCGTGATGTGTGGCTTGTGAACACCCGCTCGGCTATGAACTCCAAGTTTTCTTACCTCCCACCTAACTGTCATAATACTTGCAGTGGATCCTGACGCAAGTTTGCAATTCCTGTGTGATGGTCTGGATAGATGTCTGCCTATTACACGTTCCGACCCTCTTCAACTGTCGGCGGTCTCTGTCAGTCAGCATACGAGGTCGGTCTGTACGCTTTTGTGCTGTACGTGTCCCTACACGTTTCCACTTCACTATCACGTCGGAAACAGTAGACCTAGAGATGTTTAGGAGTGTGGAAATCTCGCGTACAGACGTATGACTCAAGTGAGACCCAATCAGCTGACCACGTTCGAAGTCCGTGAGTTCCGTGGCCGGCCGCGGTGGTCTCGCGGTTCTAGGCGCTTAGTCCGGAACCGTGCGACTGCTACGGTCGCAGGTTCGAATCCTGCCTCGGGCATGGATGTCTGTGATGTCCTTAGGTTAGTTAGGTTTAAGTAGTTCTAGGGGACTGATGACCTAAGATGTTAAGTCCCATAGTGCTCAGAACCATTCCGTGAGTTCCGCGGAGCGCCCCATTCTGCTCTCTCACGATGTCTAATGAATACCGAGGTCGCTGATATGTAGTACCTGGCAGTAGGTGGGAGTACAATGCACCTAATATAAAAAACGTATGTTTTTGGAAGTGTCCGGATACTTCTGATCAGATAATGTGTACATAATACACACACACACACACACACACACACGCACACGCACGCACGCACAAACTGGTACACCTGCCTAATATCGTGTTGGGCCCGCGCTTGTACGCAAAAATGCCGCAGCACGACGTGGCTTGGACTCGAATAATATCTGAAGTAATGCTGGAGGGAACTGACACCGTGAATCCTGCGGGGGCTGTCCATAAATCCATAACAGTATGATGGGGTGGGGATCTCCTCTGAATAGCACGTTGCAAGGCATCCCAGATATGCTCAATGATCATCATGTCTGGGAAGTTTGGTAGCAGCGGAAGAGTTTAAATTCGGAAGAATGTTCCTGGAGCCACTCTGTAGGAATTCTGGGCGTGTGGAGTGTCGCATTGTCCTGCTGGAATTGTCCAAGGCTGTCGGAATGCACAATGGACATGAATGGATGCTCATAATCGCGTAATCAAACAGGATACTTACGTACGTGTCACTTATCAGAGTCGAATCTAGACGTATCAGGAATCTCATATCACTCCAACTGCACACCACCCACATCATTACAGTCCCCTGCTGAGATGCAGGTTTCATAGATTCATGGGGTTGTCTGCACACCCGTACACGTCCATCCTCTCGATACAATCTGAAGCGAGACTCATTCGATCTGGCAACATGTTTCCAGTCATTAACCTGTCAGCCTGCAAGACCCTGACAATAACATAGGGTGGGATTATTGATAGTTGGGAGCTTCAACGTAACGGCGTTATGGGGCCCCTTAGGGACATGGATGCCAAGAGGGGAAAGAAAACCAATGTGCACTCCGTGTGCATACCGGGTGGGGTCATTCCAGATGTGGAACGGGTCCTCTCAGATGCCATGAAAAGCATAGGGAGCAGCCAACTGCAGGTGGTTGCTCACGTCGGTACCAATGATGTGCGTCACTTTGGATCAGAAGAGATTCTCTCTGGTTTCGAGCATCTTACAGAAGTGGTAAACGCTGCCAGTCTTGCTTGCAAGATGAAAGCAGACCTGACCATTTGCAGCATAGTCGACAGGAACGATTGCGAACCTCTGGTACAGAGTTGAGTGGAGGGTCTGAATCAGAGGCTCAGACGATTCTGCGACCGTGTAGGCTGCAGATTCCTCGACTTGCACCAGAGGGTAGTTTGGTTTCGGGTTCCGCTGAATAGGTCAGATGTCCACTATACGCAGGAGGTGGCTACGCGGGTAGCAGCTGCTGTGTGGCGTGGACTGTGCGGTTTTTTAGGTTAGAGTGTCTCGGGAAAACACAAGAATTGCTTCAGTCAGAAAGGGTGCAGTCCGAACACAAGAAGAACGTAGCTACAGGAACCATAGGTACAACAGTTGTAAATTGTCGTAGCTGTGTTGGGAAAGTACCAGAGCTCCAAGCGCTAATAGAAAGCACTGATGCTCAAATCGTTATAGGCACTAAAAGCTGGCTAAAGCCGGATATAAGCTCAGCCGAAATTTTTGCGAAGAACCTAACGGTGTTCCGAAAGAACAGACTGAATACGATTGGCGGTGGCTTGTTTCTAGCTGTTAGAAGTAGATTATATTGTCGCGAAAGTGAAGTAGATACTTCCTGTGAATTAGTATCGGCAGAGGTCATTGCTGGCAACTGGAATAAAATAACAATTGGATCCTTTTACCGACTTCCCAATGCAGATGATACAGTTGCTGAAAGGTTCAAGGAATACTTGAGTTTGATTTCATACGATTATAGTTAGTGGTGACTTTAATTTACCCTCGATATGTTGTCGAAAATACATGTTTAATTCCAGAGGTACGCATAAAACATCATCCGAAATTGTGCTAAAAGCATTCTCCGAAAATTATTTCGAGCAGTTAGTTCATGAGCCCACGTGAATAGCAAACGGTTGAGAAAACACACTTGACCTGTTAGCAACAAATAATCCTGAGTTAATAAAGAGCATCAAAACCGAGACAGGGATTAGTGAACACAGGAGATTGAATACTGTAGCCCCCAAATCCTCCAAAAATAAACGAAAAATACACATATTCAAAAAAGCAGATAAAAATTCACTTGACGCCTTTCTGAGAGACAATCTCCACTCCTTCCAAATTAATGATATAAGTATAGACCAGATGTGGCTTGAATTCAGAGAAATAGTATCGGCTGCCATTGAGAGATTTATACCAAATAAATTAACAAACGACGTAGCTGATCCTCTGTGGCACACAAAACGGGTCAGAACACTGTTGCACAAACAACGAAACAAACATGCCAAATTTAAAGAGACACAAAATCCGCAAGATTGGCGATCTTTTACAGAAGCTCGAAATTTAGCGCGGACTTTAATGTGGGTTGCTTATAACAGTTTCCACAACGAAACTTTCTCTCGAAACCTGGAAGAAAATCCAAAGAGATTTTGGTCGTACGTAAGTATGTTAGCGGCAAGAAACAATCAATGCCTTCTCTGCGCGATATCAATGGAGATACTATCGAAGACAGTGCTGACGAAGTAGAGTTACTAAACACAGCCTTGCGAAATGCCTTCACAAAAGAAGACGAAGTAAATATTCCAGAATTCGATTCGAGAACATCTGCCAACATGAATAACGCGGAAGTAAATATCCTCGGAGTAGTGAAGAAACTTAAATCACTTAATAAAAGCAAGTCTTCTGGTCCAGACTGTATACCAATTAGGTTCCTTTCGGTGTATGCTGGAGCATTAGCTCCATACTTAACAAACATATATAACCGTTCGCTCGGCGAAAGATCCGTACCCGAAGACTGGAAAATTGCACAGGTCACACCAATATTCAAGAAAGGCAGTAGGAGTAATTCACTTAACTACAGGCCCATATCATTAACGTGGATATGCAGCAGGATTTTGGAACAGATATTGTGTTCGAACATTATGAATTACCTCGAAGAAGACGGTCTATTGACACACAGTCAACTTGGATTTAGAAAACAACGCTCTTGTGAAACACAATTAGCTTTTTATTTGCATGAAGTGTTGAGTGCTGTTGACAAGTGATTTCATATCGATTCCGTATTTCTGGATTTCCGGAAGGGTTTTGACACTGTACCCCACAAGCGGCTTGTAGTGAAATTGCGTGCCTATAGAATAATGTCTCAGTTACGTGACTAGATTTGTGATTTCCTGTCAGAGAGGTCCCAGTTCGTATAACTGACGGAAAGTCATATAATAAAACAGAAGGCCGGCCGGAGTGGCCGAGCGGTTCTAGGCGCTACAGTCTGGAACCGCGCGACCGCTGCGGTCGCAGGTTCGAATCCTGCCTCGGGCATGGATGTGTGTGATGTCCTTAGGTTAGTTTGGTTTAAGTAGTTCTAAGTTCTCGGGGACTGCCGACCACAGATGTTAAGTCCCATAGTGCTCAGAGCCATTTGAATCATTTTTTTAGTAAAACACAAGTGATTTCTGGCGTTCCCCAAGGCAGTGTTATAGGTCCTTTGTTGTTCCTTATCTATATGAACGGTTTGGAAGACAATCTGAGCAGCCGTCTTAGGTTGTTTGCAGATGACGCTGTCGTTTATCGACTAATAAAGTCATCAGAAGATCAAAACAAATTGCAAAATGATTTAGAAAATATAACTGAATGATGCTAAAACTGGCTGTTGATCCTAAATAACGAAAAGTGTGAGGTCATCCACATTAGTGCTAAAAGGACTTCGTTAACTTCGGTTACACGATAAATCAGTCAAATTCAACTCAATGCCTAGGAATTACAATTACGAACAACTTAAATAGGAAGGAACACAAAGAAAATGTTGCCGGGAAGGCTAACCAAAGACTGCGTTTTATTGGTAGGACACTTTGAAAATGTAACAGATCTGCTAGGGAGACTGTCGGAGTACATCGAAAACGTTCAAAGAAGGGCACCACGTTTTGTATTATCGCGAAATATGGGAGAGAGTGTCACTAAAATAATACAGGATTTGGGGTGGACATCATTAAAAGAAAGGCGTTTTTTCATTGCGACTGAATCTTTTCACGAAATTCCAATAACAAACTTTGCCCTTCGATTGCGAAAATATTTTGCTAACACCGACCTACATAGGAAGAAACGATCACCACGATAAAATAGGGGAAATCAGATGCTCATACGGAAAGGTATAGCTGTTCGTTCTTTCCGTGCGCTATACGGGAGTGGAACAATAGAGAATTGTGAAGGGGTTCGATGAACCCTCTGCCAGGCACTTAAAAGTTATATGCAGAGTATCCATGTAGATGTAGATAGATCAACAGTCCAATGTCGGTGTCGACGGGCTCATGCGAGGCGTAAAGCTTTGTGTCGTGTAGTAATCAAGGGTAGGCTACACGAGTGGATCTTTGGCCCCGAAAGCCCATATCGATGATGTTTCGTTGAATGTTTTGCACGCTGAATATTATTGATGACCCAGCATTGAAATCTGCAGCAATTTGCGGAAATGTTGCACTTCTGTAACGTTGAACGATTCTCTTTGGTCGTCGTTGGTCCCGTTCTTGCAGGATCTTTTTCCGGCCTCAGCGATGTCGGAGATTTGATGTTTTACCTGATTCCTGATATTCCCGGAACACTCGTGGGGAAAAATTCCCACTTCATCGCTATGAAACTCACTTAAATCTTGATAACGTGCCATTGTAGCAGCAACAACCGATCTCACAACTGCGCCAGACACTTGTTGTCTTACATGGGCGTTGCCCAACGCAGCGCTGTATTCTGCCTGTTTACATATCTCTGTATTTGAATACGCATGCATATACCAGTTCCTTTGTCGCTTATACTGCAATTGGCTGTAAAATGTTTCTTGCTAGCGCCATATTGCATTGTTTAAACTTATGGCTTCACCATCCTGCATTATTTATAAAATTCCCATCATCTTGACGAGATCGTGTATTTTAGGTTACTGGTGTCGCCACTGCCCCTGACGTGTCGGCAACCTGCGGTATCACTGGCATGTGGTCGCTGTTTTGGATTGTGACATCAGTGGTATCGCATATTCTGTATCGCATTTAAGTGCAAAGTGCTCCAGAATATACACAGCATTCCTACCCTTCCTACTAGTATTGACACGTATCTTTTATTGACTCATGATTTGAAAATTGTTATTACTAGAAGTGACTTAGGACCGAAGCATAGAGACTCATTTGCATTAGCCAACTGATGTGGGACGATTTGGCACTCCTTACTTTTAGAAAAATATAGGAAGAATACTTATTGATGGCTTGGGAACTATTAATGCTGTTTCTATACAGCTATGTAGTAACAACAAGTAAAAATGAATTAATTTTAACAAAATACCATAGGAAATTATTTTCAACTGAAATAACTACCTATAGCTCGAATGAGAAGACTGTGCATTGCACTCTTACATCGTTTCTATTTGTGGGTTCATATGGACTTATTGGCAAACTGTAAGCAGCTTAGCTTTGTAGTATGATTTCTTTATCCAAAGTAGAAGGTCATTTTTGAGGAAAGTTCTTATAAAATACTCAAATGTTAATCAGTATGCGGTGCCATGACTCTACTGCATAGACTAACAGTCTCTTGCGACAATTTCTGCCTGTAGGCACACAATTTATCTTGCAGTATCCCATGATACTGCCCCATTCAAAGTCATTAGTCCTGTAATAGCCAATGACAGTGCACGATTAAAGGTCATATTTGGACCATATCACTTTGAATCCAGCCATTCTATTAATGAGCCATGTCTCATCGTCAACAGGCTATCGTGACAGCGTTATAACTATTGTTGAGCGACAGCGTTTGGTGTTCATGAACACAGTACACGGCGATGGATAAGACGATATCGACATTCTGGAGAGTCCGTAAGACGAATTCATATGATGTGTAACAACACCAGCAGAGGACTTCATATAACAGAAAAATTAATTTTTAAATGGTATTCTTTTGAAGAGCATTTCTGCAAGTTGTGTGTGGGTGGACATTTCTGAAGACAGGACTACACAGCAAAAGTGCAGGATTATGAACGTGTCTCCGCATCACAGTAAAATTACTTTCTAATTGCGGTTGTTTTGAAAAACATTACTGCTTTTTTCAGGTGGATTCATACTTTAGAAGGCCGGATTACAAAGCCAACATAGAACCTTCAAAGACAGGCTGCACGAGGAACATTTTAATGGAATGAGAAATCCGCAATGGAGATAATAAGCTTTATTAACGGAAATTGTCGTTACTCTCATAACGGTATGAACAGGAGTGGCTACTTAAAGGGCAGTATCAAACTTTAGATGGCCGGATTACAAAACTAACATAAAACCATCAAAGACAGGTTCCACGAGGAACATTTTAATGGAATGCGTAATCCACAATGGAGATAATAAGCTTTATTAATGGAAACTGTCGTTACTCTTATAACGGTATGAACACGAGTGGCTAATTAAAGGGCAGTATCGGTCAAGTAAAAGCTTCAGAGACAAGAAAAATTAGCAGCTACTCATACACACAGTGAATCACCGAGACTTACACCGAAAATGTTGTGGAATGGAAAATGCTATTGATGTGCGGCTTTCACAGTATGGATTGATTGTCAGGGGCCCGTACTGTTAGCCAATCAACAGATTGTAATAACACTTAGAATGTGAAGTTTTCATGCAAACATACACTTTTTTAAACGGAACAATGGATACTGACATTAACAGACGAAAAATAGGGTAAGTTAGGATCTCAGTGGTGATTGTTGCATGGTTCTAGTGCGAGTCGTTTATGAGATATCGTATTTTGAAAAATTCCCACACTGACACTTGTACAACGCATGTATTAAGACACACTAAAGAACAACACAACACAAGTGTAAGTCTGCAGGCTTTCGTGGCCGTTGTCACTGAAGTTAAAATCTTCTGTGTGATTTTTAACTTCAACAATACAAGTTCATACTGGTTGTGTGGATTCTGACCAGCAACGAGACAACTGATCATCATACTTTTTGTTCAAATGGCTACCGGCAGCGGCAATAAATGCTTCCATTCTGGTATGGAACGACTGCTGCACACGTGCTAGCATTTCAGCGAAGATGTCAGAGCGGGCTGCAGTAATATATCATTGAATATCGTCGGGTGTAGTTGGTATGTTCTTCTTGACCGTCTTTCAGCTTTCCTGGCAGAAAAAAGTCTACAGGTGTCAAATCCGGGGAACGGAGCGGCCAAGGTACAGGTCCTCTGCGTCCAGCCCAACTACACTCCCGGAAATTGAAATAAGAACACCGTGAATTCATTGTCCCAGGAAGGGGAAACTTTATTGACACATTCCTGAGGTCAGATACATCACATGATCACACTGACAGAACCACAGGCACATAGGCACAGGCAACAGAGCATGCACAATGTCGGCACTAGTACAGTGTATATCCACCTTTCGCAGCAATGCAGGCTGCTATTCTCCCATGGAGACGATCGTAGAGATGCTGGATGTAGTCCTGTGGAACGGCTTGCCATGCCATTTCCACCTGGCGCCTCAGTTGGACCAGCGTTCGTGCTGGACGTGCAGACCGCGTGAGACGACGCTTCATCCAGTCCCAAACATGCTCAATGGGGGACAGATCCGGAGATCTTGCTGGCCAGGGTAGTTGACTTACACCTTCTAGAGCACGTTGGGTGGCACGGGATACATGCGGACGTGCATTGTCCTGTTGGAACAGCAAGTTCCCTTGCCGGTCTAGGAATGGTAGAACGATGGGTTCGATGACGGTTTGGATGTACCGTGCACTATTCAGTGTCCCCTCGACGATCACCAGTGGTGTACGGCCAGTGTAGGAGATCGCTCCCCACACCATGATGCCGGGTGTTGGCCCTGTGTGCCTTGGTCGTATGCAGTCCTGATTGTGGCGCTCACCTGCACGGCGCCAAACACGCATACGACCATCATTGGCACCAAGGCAGAAGCGACTCTCATCGCTGAAGACGACACGTCTCCATTCGTCCCTCCATTCACGCCTGTCGCGACACCACTGGAGGCGGGCTGCACGATGTTGGGGCGTGAGCGGAAGACGGCCTAACGGTGTGCGGGACCGTAGCCCAGCTTCATGGAGACGGTTGCGAATGGTCCTCGCCGATACCCCAGGAGCAACAGTGTCCCTAATTTGCTGGGAAGTGGCGGTGCGGTCCCCTACGGCACTGCGTAGGATCCTACGGTCTTGGCGTGCATCCGTGCGTTGCTGCGGTCCGGTCCCAGGTCGACGGGCACGTGCACCTTCCGCCGACCACTGGCGACAACATCGATGTACTGTGGAGACCTCACGCCCCACGTGTTGAGCAATTCGGCGGTACGTCCACCCGGCCTCCCGCATGCCCACTATACGCCCTCGCTCAAAGTCCGTCAACTGCACATACGGTTCACGTCCACGCTGTCGCGGCATGCTACCAGTGTTAAAGACTGCGATGGAGCTCCGTATGCCACGGCAAACTGGCTGACACTGACGGCGGCGGTGCACAAATGCTGCGCAGCTAGCGCCATTCGACGGCCAACACCGCGGTTCCTGGTGTGTCCGCTGTGCCGTGCGTGTGATCATTGCTTGTACAGCCCTCTCGCAGTGTCCGGAGCAAGTATGGTGGGTCTGACACACCGGTGTCAATGTGTTCTTTTTTCTATTTCCAGGAGTGTATTTGGAAACAACGTGGAGACATGCTGTCATGATGGTACCACACGTTCCTCCTAGTCCGTAGATGAACGTCTTCTAGTATCCGTGGAAGATGGTCTGTTAGGAGGCTGCGATGCTTGTGCGCGTTCTGTGTTCCGTCTGTGAAAAACGGGCCTATGAGCTGATGGTTCTCTACACCTCACCACACGTTTACCTTTCTCCTGACGAAGCCAACGAAGATTGTCAACAGACCAGTAGTGCATGTTTCGGAGGTTTACCTAGCCATAATTGGTAAATATGGTGTGGTGTCACCGCCAGACACCACACTTGCCAGGTGGTAGCCTTTAAATCGGCCGCGGTCCGTTAGTATACGTCGGACCCGCGTGTCGCCACTATCAGTGATTGCAGACCGAGCGCCGCCACACGATTGTTAGCATAGCCTTCAGCTACGTCATTTGCTACGACCTAGCAAGGCGCCATTACCAGTTACTATCATGTACCGTCAAGAGCGACGTTCACCATTAATGGATTAAAGTTAAGTATTCCACCAGCTACGTCCATTTTTTCTAAATTCTAATTTCCTTGTCCTGTTCCAGACCTCACGCCAGCCTGCGTGAGCTAAAACGCGTGCCTTTCGGCTTCCTCTAGTAACACGGTGTTGGCTCTCCTGCCAACCACAACATGTGGCTTTATTAATAAACTTTACAGACTGAAGAGGTTGATAAATAATTTCCAAGTTGATTGACGCATGTTGGAATGTCTTACCGTATACATTGTACAAGAACGGACTGCATTCTTCCTACTCTCTCCATACACCATGAGCATGTAGGCTTTTCTGCATTAGTAAATCCCGTCGCCCACTCATGATCTCCGGCTGGGACTGTCACACACTAACTGACTGGCAAGTTGCAGTGCACTCAAGCATACTGTAAGCAAACATAACAACAACGTACCTAGGCATTATGCAGCAAACAAGTGTCGGTGTGGAAACTTTTCAAATTGCCATATCTCGTAAACGATTAGCATTAAACTCCTGCAACAAACGCCACTGTCATTCTAATTTACCATATTTTTAATTTGTTAATATCAATAGGCATTGTTACATTTTAAAAAGTGTATGTTTGCACAAAAAGTACACTTTCCAAGTATTATTACAATCTGTTAACTGGCTAACACTACAAGCTCCTGACTACCAACCCATTCTGTGAAGATCGTCCATCAATAGGATTTTCCATTTCCAGCATATCTGATATTCAAGTGTCCACCTGCTTAGCTGAGTGGTTTATCCCAGCACGGTAGCTCAGCGTGCTCGGTGCCCTCTGTAATAAAAAACTGAGTGAACGGATAAACGATGAACTTGAACGGGTGCCCTGGAACGTCCGCCCCCGAACAAATGCAACGAACAAAATCGGATTTTAAAAAATTTAGGAAAAATGTGGTTCCGTGTTTGCCTCTCATGCAGCGGGCCCGTGTCCGATTCCCGGCCGGGTTGGAGATTTTCTTCGCTCGAGGACTGGGTGTTGTGTTGTCCTCATCATCATTTCATCCTCATCACCGGCAAGCGAGTCGCCAAATATGGCGTCGATTGAAATAAGACTCGCATTCCGCGACCGAACTTCCCCGGATGGGGCCTCCCGGCTGGCAATGGCATTCAATTTTTTTTCTGTGCAAGTTCTGGGGACCCACACTATATGCCTCTGGCTGTACTACGCTATTCGGTGTCAATAGAAGGGCAATCATCCATTTATGACATAGCTTGTTGGTCCATTCCGCAAGAATCGGAGCCTGTTGTCCTCAGACGTCTGGAGTGTCATGGAACCGTGGTGTTAGAAGTATGTTTACATTCTCGAGAGTCTCATGACGCACACTGTACGAGAAATACATCATAAGCGGCGGGCAGCGAGGCACAAACTGGTCGCCTCGGAGTTCTCAGACCCTATCAGCTAGCTCTGTCATTCGAGCGGGACCGAGCGGGGTAGCGCAGAGGTTAGCACACTGGACTCTCACTCGGGAGGATGACGGTTTAAACCGACATCCACCAATCCTGATTTAGGTTTTCCGCGATTTCCCTAAATCGCTCAAGGCTGGACGGTCCCTTCGAATGGACATGGCCGCTTTAGTTCTTCATTCTTTCCTAATCCAGTCTTGTGCTCAGTCTCTGGTGACCCTGATGTCGACGGGACGTTAAACACAAATCTCCTCCTCCTATCGAGAGGACATTTGCAACTGCCAGGATTTTTAACAGAAATGTGGCTCAGAACCGGACGTGGAAGGCTATCATCGTCGTTTCTAATTGCAGCGGATGGCAGTTAATTAAGAGACTGAAGAAAGTATAAAGGGGATACAGCCCAAATATGACCAGATGAATATTATATAATAAGCTGTATTCCTCTAGAATCTACCAAATATAGCCGATAGCCGCCTTCACCGACCTGAGAAACGACTGACATAAACAGATAGTAATCAATGAATGCAAGGATGAACATACATAATCACAAAAATGATTTAAATGCTACCAGAAGTTGAAAGTACGAGTACAAAAAATAAGGCAAATTCATGTGAGAATCCTAACATATTATAAAGAGTACTGCACAGCGATCGCGGTGACAAAAAGAAGTGTTTGTGATGAGGTTCACCACATGGTGGAGAAGTGTGTATCCTCACTGAAATAGGACACATAGTCATGCTCGCCGATTGCAAACGGTGGTGCCTATAAGCGATCGACATTCCTACCGTCTGATCAAGGTAATGAGCAGGCAAACATTACTCTGATCCAAGGAGGCAAGTGCAGAGAGTATATTGTGTCCGAATCGGAATCGTCTGCCTCCAATCGCTGGTATGAAAGTACCTGGCAAAATAAAACTTGGGAGGGGGGAGGGGGAAGGGGAAGGGATTGAGGGATGGGGAGGGGGGAGGGGCGAAGGTGGATTCCCTTTGAAGTTTTATGCCTTACGAACGTCCGCACACTGGTGTGCTTCAAGCCTCAAAGGTATGTGTAGTAACAGTTGCAACACTGAGGTAGTGGTCAAGGAATATGGATTGGGGCTTGAAGAAATGAAGCTGTCATTTGCCCACAAAGATTTCCCCTCTTGCTATGACTCCAACAGATCCTCCGTTAAGTCAGGAATCAGTCTGTCTTCTCCAAACTTTTTATTCAGGGGTAAACTTGCGTTTAATATTTTGGGAACCTAGAAATAAAATTGATAACGTGATAGCAAGTACACCAGGAAGTTAGCTGTTAAAATGGGCCTGGAATATGTATTGATCTCTAATGATCTGTGGTTTCTGATGTGTCGCTAGTAGAGATGGTTAATAAAACAGTCAGATATAAACGAAAGGTTAACACATTAATAAGTTGATGTACATCATGTACACTTAAAAACTGAGATATACATAATTTTGTGCAGCTGTAGGCTCTTCTTAGGTGCTGAGTTATAAACACTGAAGAGCCAAAGACCTGGTACACCTGCCTACTATTCTGAAGGGCCCCTCGAGCACGCAGAAGCGCCGTAACACGATGTGACATGGATTCGACTAATGTTTGAAGTAGTGCTGGAGGGATTTCACACCTCGAATCCAGCACGGCTGTCCATAAATCAATGAGAGTACGAGGGGGTGGAGAGCTGAACAGCATGTTGTAAGGCATCCCAGATAGGCTCAATAACGTTCATGTCTGGGGAGTATGGTGGACAGTAGAAGTGTTTAAACTCAGAAGAGTGTTCCTGGAGCCACTATGTAGCAATTCTGGACGTGTGAAGCTTCGCATTGTACTGCTGGAATTGCCCACGTCCGTCGGAATGCACAATGGACATGAATGGATGTAGGTTATTAGACAAGATGCTTACGTACGTGTCACCTGTCAGAGTCGTATGTAGACGTATCAGGGGTCCCATATCACTCCAACTGCACACGCCTCACACCATTACAGAGCTTCCACCAGCTTGAACAGTCCCCTGCTGACATTCAGGGACCATGGATTCGCGAGGTTTTCTCCATTCCCGTACACGTCCTTTCGCTCTATGCAATATCAAACGAGACTCGTCCGACCAGGCAAGATATTTCCAGTCATCAACAGTCCAATGTTGGTGTTGACGGGCCCAGGCGAGGCGTAAAGCTTTGTGTTGTGCAATCATAAAGGGTACACGAGTAGGCCTTCGGCTCCGAAAGCCCATATCGATGATGTTTCGTTGAGTGTTTCGTACGCTGACACTTGTTGATGGTACAGCGTTGAAATCTGCAGCAATTTGCGTCAGGGTTGCACTTCTGTCACGTTGAACGATTCTCTTCAGTCGTTGTTGGTCCCATTGTTGCAGGCTCTTTTTCCGGCCGCAGCGATGTCGGAAATTTCATGTTTTACTGGATTCCTTATATTCACGGTACACTCGTTAAATGGTCGTACGGAAAATCCCCACTTCATCGCTACCTTGGAGATGCAGTGTACTATCGCTCGTGCGCTATGTAACACCACGTTCAAACTCACTTAAATCTTGATAACCTGCCATTGCAGCAGCAGTAACTGAGCTAAAAACTGTACCAGACACTGGTTGGCTTATAAAGGTGTTGATGACCACAGCGCCGTATTCTGCCTGTTTATGTATCTCTGTATTTGAATACGCATGCCTATACCAGTTTCTATGGAACTTCAGACTATAATGAGTGTAATGTTCTTGACAGTAAAAGACCTTGAATGCTGATGCAGAGTGATCGTTTCGGAATATTAGTAATTTTTAGTAGCGTCAGGATATACCGATGTATTGTCCTCACTGCAGTCTTCTGCACCAGTTTTTGTAATCTATAGCTGAACTGTATCGGAGGAGAAGCTTAGAATTGCTGCTGCTTAAAAGACACGCCTGCCAATGAGAATCGCATGCAGTGAAGTCTTTACAATGCCGCTACACCGATGGAGTGTATGCGTGGCGCTCTCCATCGGAGACTACGAGTGATGGAAGGGCGAACTCGCCAGGCGTTGCCCTGGCGGGGGATATCAGAGTTTCTCGTGTAACTGTGAATGGCACGCAGTGCATGGGGTGCAGTTGAAAAAGATGCAGTGAGTACCACCATATTCCTCCTCCTTCACCCGCCCCAAAATTGGGCACAGTCATCACGTAGTGGGGGTGCGGGTGCTAACAAGGGGGAGATTTTTCGAATGATGCAGATGATCGAGTTCGACGAGGCGTGATGGAAGATGGTGCCAACCAACACGCATTCCGACATTCGTCTTATGAACCACTGGGAACATCTGCGGAGAAACCGGAGGCAGGACCCCCATCCAACGGCACAGATGGGAGCAACATTGGTGCTGCTGAGGTCGCAGGAGAATGTAAAGCTGGTGCAGGCTCGATGCTTGTGACTGCCATGCAGCAAACAGCGGTGGGTACGCCAGCTGCGGCAACGACTGCTGAGGCAGCAGCCGCTGTGTAGGCGGGTGGGAGTCAGAACTATGGCAGAGTTGTCGGAAGACGCATGCCCCCAAACTGGGTTACAGGCAGTGTGTCTGAAATTGAAAATCTAGGGCACTATTATCATAGAAACTTCGTTGAACTTCGTTGCGAAGTTAGTTTCGGAAACAGACTGGCGAGGGTGCATGAGATGCATCATCGTGCGGTGGCGACGACTATATAAGAGCTCTACTGGCGAAGTGTCGAGTGTAGGCATAGTGCCATAGGTGTTCAAAAATGACAACAAAGCATTTTGCCTCGAGTATGAAGCACGAAGTTTGGGCACCTGACCGGTGAAAGTGCAAAAGAAATGTTCAGCTTCATCGTTCAATTGAGGAGAGAACGCTGCCGTTTGTACATGATGAATTTCATTTGGTGAGAAAAATTGTTGAAATTCCGAGAAAGAAAATTCTGTATCATCGTCGAAAACAACTTTCTGTGACAAACCTAAGCAAAAGTCAGAAGCGAGTGCTTTGATAATAGTAGCACTAGTAGTCGAATGTTCTAGGCTGACAAATGGATACGCGCTGCATTTACCGATGAAAATGAACCATTTTGAGTTCTAGGAAGGACCAGAAAAATCCGTATGAACATATTGCCAAGAACAGTGAAGTGTATGTCAACTGAAAAATTCTTGGCGTGGTGCTGCATGATTATCCTCGTATGCGCGGCAGCTGGTGGTCATGTCTTCTTTATGTTTATCTAGCCCGAGACATGTACAACACTGGCGCTCTAGCTTCTTACTTCAAACGGTTCCCCAAGGTCTTCTGTGCAACAATTTCAGCACATAGTTGTTGAAAACATGTGAGAATCAAGACTCGCGTTTGTTCTTTAGGTGAATGAAACAAAATTACACCATTCAGGAGACTAAGGCTGCTGCATCTGAGATTGATCTCGTATTATTTAATACTTGAGAAACTGTAGTGACTGATCGTGTTTAGGAGCCAGTGCAATCTGCGAAGAATCACTGAGAAAAGTTTACAGTGCTTGCGAATCAGAAAGACCAATTTGAAAACAAGAAACTTCTTATCCGGTGAAATCTGAATCGTTTCCGATAGCTAGGCGAGACAGTGTGTGTGCGTTTGCACGCTGTGACAAAGGGCGATAAAGAATTTCATACTGATCATTAGAAAGAAGAAGATTCCAACGTTGCAGCTTCTGTGCTGTACAATCAGGTACATCTTTTGCCGGATGAAAAAGAGCAGTCAGCGGCTTATGATCATTCTCAAGAAAAAAATTTTCTACCATAAAGATATTGATGAAATTTTGTAACAATTTATGGCTAATGCTTCCTTTTCCAGCTGATTCTAGTTGACTTTGGTCTTGTTCAACGTTCTAGATGCGAACGCTATGGGGCATTCCTTGTTGCCAGACCTGTGAGGTAAAACTCCCCCTATTCCATGTGATGAAGCATCAACTGCAAGAACTACTGGTTTTTGCGCATATAAATCCTTAACATATGGGAGAATAAGCAATGCTTATTTCAGTTTCTGGAAAGATTGTTTGGATTGCGCAGTCTACTTTAAAGGAAACTTTTTCCGCTGGAGACCATGAAAAGGAGTGGCTATTTGCGCTGCGTTCCGAATGAATTTGATATAGAATGTCAATTTTCCAATAACTGCTTGGAGATCTAGTGCATTGACAGTAAAATATAATCTCTGTATGATCTCTAAATGCTTCATAGCAGGACGAGAGCCATGGACGTCAATGTCATGTCCCAAATATTCAATGTCAGTATTGAAAAATGAACTTTTCTGTAAATTACACTTGATGACTGCGTATGTTAGAACTTGACATAGAGCTTCCAAATTTTGGGGATGCTCTTGCGGTGTCGGTCCATATACAATGATGCTATTTAAATAATTCGAACAGGGCGGAACATTCAACGTCACGTGTCCAAGAAAGCGTAGAAATAAGGCAGGACAGAGGTGCACCCCCAAAGAAAGGCGCTGATATTGATACAAATCGATGTGCATGTTAACCACCATATATCTTTTTGTTCCATCTGCTATGCAATCCATAGGTTCGTTAATATGTGGAAGCGGGAAGGAATCAATCGCTGTTTCAGTGGTCACTGAAGCTTTAACGTTGACACACAGTCCAATCTTCCCGTTTGCTTTTCTTGCCATCACTAGGGGAGTTACCATTAACTTGCAGAAAAGGATTTCAAAACTCCGCTTTGTTCTAATCTGTTGAGTTCAGAAGCAACTTCGTCGCAAAAGTCACGGAGTACAAGACGAGGCCAAAAAAACTTAGGTCTGGCATTGTCGTGGAGCCTAATACGTGCGTGAAAAATCTTCGCAGGTCCCAGTGTGCCATCGAAGATATGTCTATGTTTACCACACAACTGACTACTGCTAGGTTGGGAAAGTTGCATAACAACAACATGCACATTGGCCCGAATACATAATCCAAATAAATTGAAAACAACCACGCCAAAAATATTGGGACTAGAACGTGACCGAATGGCACTGATGTAGTCGTATTTCTATAGTTTGCTTGCAAAGCGTACGTTCCAACAACAAAGATAGTTTCACCATTATGGGTCGTGTAGGTGTGACATTTGTAGTTGAGGGTGTCTCAACTGCTCATAAGTCTTTGATTACTAATTTGAACAGTTCTCGGGTTCCGACCGGGTAGCGTCGTAATTTCTCCACAATATTTCGGCAGACGTACACGCTGCCATCTTCAGGTTCCGAAATATTGTGGAGAAATTACGACGCTACCCGGTCGGACACCTGAGAACTGTTCAAATTGGAAATACTCCGGGAAAACTTCAGATGTTTGGTTCCTCATTGTGACTAGCACCTGTATCTAACTGAAAAGGGACGGATATTGCAAACCTGCAGAGAGACTAACAGTTTACACTTTCAAACTTCCTGGCAGATTAAAACTGTGTGCCCGACCGAGACTCGAACTCGGGACCTTTGCCTTTCGCGGGCAAGTGCTCTACCATCTGAGCTACCGAAGCACGACTCACGCCCGGTACTCACAGCTTTACTTCTGCCAGTACCTCGTCTCCTACCTTCTAGCCCGAGACATGGACAACACTGGCGCTCTAGCTTCTTACTTCAAACGGTTCCCCAAGGTCTTCTGTGCAACAATTTCAGCACATAGTTGTTGAAAACATGTGAGAATCAAGACTCGCGTTTGTTCTTTAGGTGAATGAAACAAAATTACACCATTCAGGAGACTAAGGCTGCTGCATCTGAGATTGATCTCGTATTATTTAATACTTGAGAACTGTAGTGACTGATCGTGTTTAGGAGCCAGTGCAATCTGCGAAGAATCACTGAGAAAAGTTTACACTTTGTCCTCAGGATGTGATATCTGTTCTAACTTGCAGAAGACTGTCTCTCAATTGTGATTGACGAAGCGTTTAGCTGTACATAAATTAGAGGAGAGCTCTAAATATTAGTAACGTCTAATAGTGCCAGGCTACACAGATGTATTTCACTGACCGCACTCTTCTGCACTAATGTTGATAAATCTACAAATGCAGTGAACCTGTGAACTGCGGCTGCTTAAAAACACATGCTGACCAATCAGTCACACGCGGTGAGGTCATGACAATTTCGCGTCCTCTGGTGGCGTGTACGCGTAGCACCTTTCATCGGAGGCAGCAAGCTGTGGAAGAGCGAGCTCGCTCATCAGAACGCTGGCGGGAGATTTAAAAGTGCCGACTCTCGCGTAGCTGTGAGCAACGCGCAGCGCACTGGGTACGGTCGACGAAGATGCCGTCGATACTTGAGTTTATTTCTTTGTTAATAGCCTGTCGTGAAGACACATGTTCGTGTCTCAACGTGTGACGGGCCTAGCCGGGGCTGAACAACATGGCAGTGACGATGCAGGAGTGGTTTGCAGAACACAATGAGGTTCCTCTTCTCGAATCGTCCTCTTTTGGACCAGACGTCGTCCGACTGGAAAGATATGCGCAAAGATAATATGCACCATGCGAGAAAACTGGCCCGAATCCACGCCAAGAACCCGTGAAACCCCATGGAATGTTACTCCAGCTGCATTACCCAAAACATATACTCCGTTGCTCACATAATATACACTGCCGGGAAAAAACAGCACTCCTGGAAGATGTCGAGTTTGACCCGACCACGGCATATGCCAACTAGGGGCATGTACTGATAATAGCTTCTATGTCGCGTAGTGGCACAGCTACTAGAGCGCAATCTGTGTCTACCCTTTAATAGGAAATAATCACAGCCAGAAGGCTCCGTGCGGTGCAAACGTGTGAAACAAATAGGAAACCATGCCACAGAGACGAAGTCGTGCTTTTTACAGTCAACTGAGAGAGTTTGAAAGTCGTCGAATAGTGGCTTCCGAATGGTTGGATGGCCCTGTCGGAGAACTGCCACGGAAGTTGGATGCGCTGCGTCAGTTGTGCAACGATACTGGTGTCAGTGGTCACAGGACCATTCTCTCACATCTTGACGAGGCTCTCGACGAATACGTAGCATAGATACCCGCCAGGATCGTCGTATTATAAGGGCAGCAGTATCAGATTGTACAGCTACCATAGCACAGATAAGAGGGCTTGTGAGCCCAGACGTGTCAACACCAACTTTAGCGAACCTGTTATTAGCAGAGGGACTATGGGCACGCACACCACTAGAAAGTCTTCCACTCACGCCACAGCATCGACATCCACGGTTAGTCTGGTGCCGTTAGAGTATCACTTGGAAAATGGAATGGCGATGAAAGCAGTTTCTGCCTGCATGCAAGTGATGTTTGTTTGCATGTACAACGTATACCTAGTGAGTGCTGTCTCGTAGAGTTTATTAGTCCAAGACACATTAGCCTCTCCGCTGGCCTTGTGGTCTGAGATGCGATAAGCTATAACTCTCTTTCATTTATTTATTTATTTATTGTTCCGTGGGACCAAATTAAGGATAAGTCTCCATGGTCATGGAACGAGTCAATACATGAAATTATAACACGATATTAGAAACAGATAAAATGAAATATAAAAAAACATATTCAGGTGACAAGTCGTAAGTTTAAATGAAGAAAATCAACAATGTAACACTGGAATTTGCTTAATTCTTTAGCTCTTCCAGGAGCTCCTCGACAGAATAGAAGGAGTGAGCCATGAGGAAACTCTTCAGTTTAGACTTAAAAGAGTTTGGGCTACTGCTAAGATTTTTGAGTTCTTGTGGTAGCTTATTGAACATGGATGCAGCAGAATACTGCACTCCTTTCTGCACAAGAGTCAAGGAAGTGCATTCCACATGCAGATTTGATTTCTGCCTAGTATTAACTGAGTGAAAGCTGCTAACTCTTGAGAATAGGCTAATATTGCTAACAACAAACGACATTAAAGAAAATATATACTGTGAGGGCAATGTCAGAATTCCCAAATTTTTGAATAGGGGTCGACAAGACGTTCTCGAACTTACACCACATATAGCTCGATCAGCCCGTTTTTGAGCCAAAAATACCCTTTTTGAATCAGAAGAATTACCCCAAAAAATAATACCATACGACATAAGCGTATGAAAATATGCGAAGTAGACTACTTTTCGTGTTGAAATGTCACTTATTTCAGATACAGTTCTAATGGTAAATAAAGCAGCATTTAGCTTCTGAACAAGATCCTGGACATGGGCTTTCCACAACAGCTTACTATCTATCCGAACGCCTAGGAACTTGAACTGTTCCGTCTCGCTTATAATATGCCTATTCTGTCTGATCAAAATATCGGTTCTTGTTGAATTGTGATTTAGAAACTGTAAAAACTGAGTCTTACTGTGATTTAGCATCAAATTATTTTCCACAAGCCACGAACCTATTTCATGAACTACATTATTTGCTACTGTTTCAATACTACACACAAGATCCTTCACTATCAAGCTGGTGTCATCAGCAAACAGAAATATTTTTGAATCACCTGTAATACTAGAAGGCATATCATTTATATAAATAAGAAACAGCAGTGGCCCCAGCACTGACCCTTGGGGAACGCCCCACTTAACAGTGCCCCATTGGGACTGAACATCACTACCACTTTCAATATTGCGGAGAATTACCCTCTGCTTTCTGTTCTTAAAGTAAGAGGCGAACCAATTGTAAGCTACTCCCCTTACTCCATAATGGTCCAACTTCTGCAGTAATATTTTGTGGTCAACACAGTCAAAAGCCTTCGTTAAATCGAAGAAAACTCCTAGCGTTCGCAACCTTTTATTTAATCCGTCCAAAACCTCACAGAGAAAAGAGAATATAGCATTTTCAGTTGTTAAACCATTTCTAAAACCAAACTGAACATTTGACAGCAAGTTATGTGAATTTAAATGCTCCAGTAACCTTGTATATACAACCTTCTCGATAACTTTAGCAAACACCGATGGCATAGAAATAGGTCTAAAATTGTCAACATTATCAATGTCTCCCTTTTTATAAAGTGGCTTCACTACCGAGTACTTTAATCGGTCAGGAAACCGACCACTCCTAAAGGAAAAGTTACAGATATGGCTGAGAACTGGGCTAACATCCATAGAACAATACTTCAGTATTCTGCTAGATACCCCGTCATATCCATGAGAGTTCTTGGTCTTTAGTGATTTAATTATTAATTCAATCTCCCTCTTGTCAGTATCATGGAGTAGCGTTTCAGGTAACAGTCTCGGAACACTTTTTTCTAACAGCGCTATATGATTCCATGTTGGGACTAGGTTTCTATTTAGTTCACCTGCTATATTCAGAAAGTGATTATTAAATACTGTACATACATGCGACTTATCAGTAACACAGACATTCCCACTAATCACTGATTCTATATCCTCGACCTGTCTCTGCAGACCAGCAACTTCCTTTACGACTGACCATATGGTTTTAATTTTATCCTGAGACTTAGCTATTCTATCTGCATACCACATACTTTTTGCCTTCCTAATAACATTTTTAAGCAGCTTACAATACTGTTTGTAATGGGCTGCTGCATTTAGATTTTGACGGTCTCTAACGTTTTGATATAATTGCCACTTTGTTCTTCAAGATATTTTTATCCCTCTAGTCAGCCACCCGGGCTGCTTGTTTGTGCTAGTACCCTGTTTTAAACGTTCTAACGGAAAGCAACTTTCAAAGAGCATTAGAAAAGTCTTGAGAAAAGCCTTATATTTATCGTCTACTGTATCAGCGCTATAAACATCTTGCCACTCTTGTTCCTTTATAAGGTTTACAAAGGTCTCTACAGCAACTGGATCAGCTTTCCTGAACAGCTGATGACTATACTTAACACGTGTTGCAGCACAAAAATCTTTTAAAGTTAAAATTTGTGCATCATGATCTGAAAGGCCATTCACCTTTTTGCTAACAGAATGCCCTTCCGGTAATGAGGAATGAACAAAAATGTTGTCTATGGTTGTTCTACTGTTCCCTTGCACTCTCGTTGGAAAGAACACGGTTTGCATAAGATTATATGAATTAAAGAGGTCTACCAGCATCCTCTTCCTTGCACAATCACTTATACAATTAATATTGAAGTCAGCACATATAACTAACTTTTTGTATTTCCTATAAACTGAACCAAGAATCTCCTCTAGCTTTAGCAAAAATGTTGTGAAATCGGAGTCTGGGGATCTATAAATAACAACAGTTAGAAGTTTAGCTCCGTTAAATTTAACCACAGCTGCACAACATTCAAACACCTTTTCAGTGCAGTACTTTGAAACATCAATTGACTCAAATGGGATGCCGTTTTTCACATACATGGCTACTCCCCCACACCGCAAAGAGCTCCTCGAAAAGCTGCCAGCCAACCTGTATCCTGGTAAAGGAAGCCTCTGAATTGTCTCCTTATTTAAGAAGTGTTCAGATATACCAATAATTTCAGAGTCAACATCTATAAGCAGTTCACTAACTTTATCTCTAATACCTTGTATATTTTGATGAAATATACTAATTCCCTCATTACTCGGATACCTAAGCTTTGTCAAAAGTGATTCCCTTGTTAGAGAGACTTCCCTTAAGCAGGAATACCTATCAGCTGACTTCAATCTAAAAAAGGTGCAGCTCTAACACCCACTACTGCAGGAATTTTCCCATGAGTGATCCCACCAACCCCACCTATGCTGTCACCTATAAGCTTTGCCAACCTCCCATTCCCATACCTGTTGAGGTGCAGGCCATGTCTAGTGAAACCCGCCCTGCTGATAGACTCCACCGACACCACTGAAATGTGACCCATGCTTTCTGTCATCAACGCACCCCCAAGTCTCATGTTATTACGCCTGACGGCTGTATTAAGATGAGGCCGATCGTGACGCTGAAACAGTTCCACGAAATGCACATTCGTGTTGCCAGTCTGAGTGGCTATCTTTTCCAGGTCACCATCTATGTTATACTCCCCATACCTACCAATCCTATTACCAGCCCCACCCACAATCACTACCTGATCCTCTTTAGTAAAATCCCTACATAAACCCCCTATGTTAACAGTCACCTGAACCAACCCTGCATTAGGCTTCACAATGCTGGTGACCTGGTACTCACTCCCCAGCACTTCCTGCAACTGCTGGCCTACACCTCTGCCATGAGAACTACCTAACAGCAGAACCTTCTTCTTCCTCTTCGACTTTGGAGCTGTTCTAGGCACAGTAACTACTGAGGTCGGCTGCATACTTCCTACATCTACAGCTACTAGACATTCCTCTCCACTAGACTCTGACAGTTGGTCATATCTATTGTAAACACCAATAGTAAAACTATCAGAAAATCTTCTTCTCCTAGCAGATCTCTTGCCAACAGCCAGCTCCCATTCCCCAACCCCCTTCTCCCTCCTCATCCTATCTAGATCCTCCTGTGCGTTTTTCAACTGCACCTGATGGGCACAGATCTTACGGTCCTGCTCCTCTATCAACTTACTCTTGCTACATAACCTGCAGTTCCAGGAGAGGATCTCACCAGAATGCCCACTGGCTTCCCCACTGCATTCCTCCCAGTGAAAATACTTCGAACAAGTCTCACACCGCAATCCACTACTCACGAACCTATGGCAAAGCCCACGCTTCTCACTCTTGGTAAAATTTTACTTTTTCTAAGTTCCGCTATTGCAATAAGAAGATGTTAAAAACCTGACTAAAATAATCACAAACTTACTCTACAAGGGAAGTAACTACTATTATTAACAGTATTAATAAACAACAAATGTGAATATAACAAAAGGCTAATACAGAAAGAGAATCAAACGTCTAATGACACAGTAACGAAGCTGAAAACGGTTCCCAAAAGGTTCTTCTTAAATTATTTCACCAGAAAACACCAAGAACACCGGTTGAAGACTACTAAAGTTCCTAAATAAACCACTATACACAAACAATTAATTAGTACTTAGCTTTCGATGCGCCGCTACAGCTGCAACTGGTCAGCGCGGAATGTAAACACAGGCAAGAGGTTAAGTTGCTCGATACGAAACACTCACAAGTATCAGGTCACAACACAAGAAAGGCAGAGGTGAATGAAGAAACCACTAATACGTCACTTATATAGTAAATATTATCACAAAAACCGTTAAAATATGTATCTGAAACCTAAAAATATATGAAAACTTAGAGAGCGATCTCACACGCAGTCACTCGCTTATGACGTCACACCAAAGATTACCTTGATTAATGTTTCCGGAGGGGACCCAAACCAGCGCTAGATACGTGCAGAATGTTGTTAGATTCGTTCTTTTGCCACTATTGCAACTTGAATGTGATACCTTGTTCCAACAGGATAGTGATCGCCCACATACTGCCCTGAAAATCCAACGTGCTGTGCAAGACGTGCAGCAATTTCCTTGGCCAGCACTATCAGCAGACTTATCTTCAATCGGTTATGTGTGGAATATGATGGTACGAGAAGTGACTCGTCAGACTCGTCAATCAACTACTCATAGAACTACGAAAAAAGATCGAGCAGGCGTGGTATTTTAGGAGAGTGCGCGGTTATGCCGAGCGCCAGAAAAGTGCAATCCGTCAATTACACTCCAATTACAAATTTTAGTTTCTTGTATGAGCAGCACTGTGCACTCTCTAATGTTATTGGTCCCTACGTAACATGTAGTTACAATTTCACTCCATCCATGTTCATGTGCTATCGAGTGTGCTTTTTCCGATCTGTACCTCACTGTTACAATTTGATTTTGATGGATACTCCAAAAATGAATCTATGTATGAATTAATAAACATACTGGCAGATGTCCTCTATCAACTGGAAGTAAACCCAACCGATTTAAATGATATAATATTCCAACTAAAGCAATTTTAGAGGATAATTATTTCAATTTTTAGAAAATTCTTTTTAGGGAGTCAGATGACCTAGATCTGGTTTCTAATGCACTCCTGTACTTACTTACTTATGCAGAAGTCACCGGCACTGTGGATCACAAGTAGCTTCAACGATCAGTCGCCACTGCATTCTGTCCGTTAATATTCCCTCACAGTTGACCACATTCAAAGATTCTACCTCTTTCTTTACGTTGTCTTCCAATCTGTTTCTTGGCCTATACAGGGGAATTTTATTGTAGTGTGGTCAAAGAATGCTTGCTTAGGAAATCGGGTCTATGGGATACGGATTACGCGACCTGCTCATTTTCGTCGTCTGCTCTTTTCGTATTGTAAAACATTGGGCTTGTTCATGATCTCATGAATTACGTTATTCTGTCTTGCCCTTCAAGTATCTCCACCTCTTTCCGTATCCCAGATTCTTCTCATCGCCTTTCTTTCAAATATAAAAGGCCTTTGCACCTCCATTTTAGTTTGTGTCCAGCTGTAATAGACGATAATAGGGCGTATAATATCATCGCAGATCTCTATTTCCGCAAAATGTGATACGGCTTTAGACTTGAACGTATCTCTGAGAGCATGTAGACATCTGTAGCCATCAGAAGTTCTTGCATTTACATTTACAGGTACTGTATTTGATTATAACAATTGTTGTGTTTTTATTATTAATCAGTGTTCCTGTTTTACATGATGCTGTGTCGGACCTTTAGTACTCTCCCCAACATTTTGTTCGTTCTCGCTCACTGACTCTACAAGTATGTCGTAGCTATAAGCAAATATCTGCAACTTCTCATCTACCGTATGTGCAGGGTTATTACAAATGATTGAAGCGATTTCACAGCTCTACAATAACTTTATTATTTGATATATTTTCACAATGCTTTGCACACACATACAAAAACTCAAAAAGTTTTTTAGGGATTCACAAATGTTCGATATGTGCCCCTTTAGTGATTCGGAAGACATCAAGCCGATAATCAAGTTCCTCCCACACTCGGCGCAGCATGTCCACATCAATGAGTTCGAAAGCATCATTGATGCGAGCTCGCAGTTCTGGCACGTTTCTTGGTAGAGGAGGTTTAAACACTGAATCTTTCACATAACCCCACAGAAAGAAATCGCATGGGGTTAAGTCGGGAGAGCGTGGAGGCCATGACATGAATTGCTGATCATGATCTCCACCGCGACCGATCCATCGGTTTTACAATCTCCTGTTTAAGAAATGCCGAACATCATGATGGAAGTGCGGTGCAGCACCATCCTATTAAAAGATGAAGTCGGCGCTGTCAGTCTCCAGTTGTGGCATGAGCCAATTTTCCAGCATGTCCACATACACGTGTCCTGTAACTTTTCTTTTCGCAGAAGAAAAAGGGGTCGTAAACTTTAAACCGTGAGATTGCACAAAACACGTTAACTTTTGGTGAATTGCGAATTTGCTGCACGAATGCGTGAGGATTCTCTACCGCCCAGATTCGCACATTGTGTCTGTTCACTTCACCATTAAGAAAAAATGTTGCTTCATCACTGAAAACAAGTTTCGCACTGAACGCATCCTCTTCCATGAGCTGTTGCAACCGCGCCGAAAATTCAAAGCGTTTGAATTTGTCATCGTGTGTCAGGGCTTGTAACAACTGTAAACGGTAAGGCGTCTGCTTTAGGCTTTTCCGTAAGATTTTCCAAACCGTCGGCTGTGGTACGTTTAGCTCCCTGTTTGCTTCATTCGCCGACTTCCGCGGGCTACGCGTGAAACTTGCCCGCACGCGTTCAACCGTTTCTTCGCTCACTGCAGGCCGACCCGTTGATTTCCCTTTACAGAGGCATCCAGAAGCTTTAAACTGCGCATACCATCGCCGAATGGAGTTGGCAGTTGGTGGATCTTTGTTGAACGTCGTCCTGAAGTGTCGTTGCACTGTTATGACTGACTGATGTGAGTGCATTTCAAGCACGACATACCCTTTCTCGGCTCCTGTCGCCATTTTGTCTCACTGCGCTCTCGAGCGCTCTGGCGGCAGAAACCTGAAGTGCGGCTTCAGCCGAACAAAACTTTATGAGTTTTTCTACGTATCTGTAGTGCGTCGTGACCATATGTCAATGAATGGAGCTACAGTGAATTTATGAAATCGCTTCAATCATTTGTAATAGCCCTGTAGTTTGTTACACTCTTAACTTTGCTCTCTCTTATGAATTTCTCCAGGATACACATGACAGTGTATCTCCCTGGGTTAAACCATTTCTCATGGGAAAACGCTGTGAGTATTCTCTTTCAGTTTGTACTATGGCTCTTGATTCACACACACACACACACACACACACACACACAAACACACACACACACAAAGGTGAAATACGTCATGAGTATCTCCTATATAGTTGCCATAGTGGAGTACCTCGATGTGGCATGGACTCAACAAGTCGTTCCAAGTCCCCTGCAGAAACATTGAGCCATACCGACTCTATACCTGTCCATAATTGCGAATGTGTTGCCGGTGCAGGACTCTGTGCACGAAATGACATCTCCATTATGTCCCATAAATGTTCGGTGGGTTTCATGTCGGGCAGTAGGAGTGCCCAATTCGTTCGCTCGTACTGTCCAGGATATTCTTCAAACCAATCACGAACAATTGTGGCTTGGTGACATGCCACATTGTCATCGGTAAAAATTACAAAAAAATGGTTCAAATGGCTCTGAGCACTATGGGACTTAACATCTGAGGTCATCAGTCCCCTAGAACTTAGAACCACTTAAACCTAACTAACCTAAGGGCATCACACACAGCCACGCACGAGGCAGGATTCGAACCTGCGACTGTAGCGGTCACGTGATTCCGGACTGAAGCGCCTAGAACCGCTCGGCCACTCCGGCCGGCTAAAAATTACATCGCTGTGTTTGAGCATGAAGTCCATGAATGGCAGCAAATGGTCTTCAAGTAGCCGAACATAACTATTGCCAGTCAATGATCGGTTCATACCACACCACACTATTCTGGAGCCACTACCAGCCTTCACAGTGCCTTGTTACCCACTTGGGTCCACGGCTTCGTTGGGTCTGCACCCCTGCACCCCTACCATTAGCTCTTACCAACTTAACTCAGGCCTCACCGCTGGCCGGTGTGGCCGAGCGGTTCTAGGCGCTACAGTCTGGAATCGAGCAACCGCTCCGGTCGCAGGTTCGAATCCTGCCCCGGGCATGGATGTGTGTGATGTCGCCGGCCGCGGTGGTCTCGCGGTTCTAGGCGCGCAGTCCGGAACCGTGCGATTGCTACGGTCGCAGGTTCGAATCCTGCCTCGGGCATGGACGTGTGTGATGTCCTTAGGTTAGTTAGGTTTAAGTAGTTCTAAGTTCTAGGGGACTGATGACCACAGCAGTTGAGTCTTATAGTGCTCAGAGCCATTTGAACCATTTTTTTTTTGTGTGATGTCCTTAGGTTAGTTAGGTTTAAGTAGTTTTAAGTTCTAGGGGACTGATGACCTCCGATGTTAAGTCCCATAGTGCTCAGATCCATTTGAACCATTTTTCAGGTCTCACCTGACCAGGCTACGGTTTCCCAGTCATCTAGTGTCAAGAGCCCAGGAGAAGCGATGCAGGCGATGTTGTGCTGTTAGCAAAGATACTTGCGACGGTCGTTTGCTGACTGAGCCCATTAATGACAAATTTCACTGCACTGTCCTAACGGATTCGTTATTCGTACGTCCCACATTATTTCTACGGTTATGTCACGGAGAGTTGCTTGTTTGTGAAGGCTGTCATCCATTGCGTTGCCCGTGATGAGAGGTAATGCCTGTAATTTGGTATTCTCGGTACACTCCTGACACTGAGGACTTCGGAATATTGAATTCCCTAACGATTTCTAAAATGGCATGTACCATACGTCTGATTCCAACAACTATTCCGCGTTCAAAGTCTACTAATTCCCGTCGTGCCGCCATAATCACTTCGGAAACCTTTCCACACTAATCCACTGAGTTCAAATGACAGATGCGCCTACGCACTGCCCTTTTATACCTTGTGTACGCAACACTATCACCGTCTGTATATGTGCTATCCCGTGGCTTTTGTCACCTCAGTACTCTAACAATTTCACTGAGTTTACTGGGATTTGGAACTCCTTCAGGGTTTTAAAGAGGCTATCTCGGTGAATATTGTATTAATCTCTTTGAAAATCTATAAATAGTACTTGCAGTTTTCTATCTCTTTCTCGTAACTGAACGGTTTGGACGGAATTCAGTTTCATATTCTCCGATAATATTTTCTGCAAATGGTTTTAGCTGTTCTAAAGTAACAGTAGAAAGTACCTTGGCACCACGTGAAATAAAACAGTTCTTGTTGATTACTTAATTCGTGAGAGTAACATTATCATATTTTTGTGGATGTGGAAAGTCTTTCGGCACATTTTTTGGCCTTTTATTTTGACGTTAGTACACACAGATTTTCATTTACCGTACTCAGGAAGACTGTAGCAATAGGCATAAAAATCGTTGAAAGCTGCTAGCACATACTGTCTGACAAGTTTGCTGCTTTCCACTCTGTGGAACATCATCTCACACACTAAGGTAACGGAAGTCATGGGATAGCGATATGCACACATACAGACGGGCATCGCTTACACAAGGTATAAAGGGCAGTGCGTTAGCGGAGTTGTCGTTTCTTCTTGGGTGACACATGTGAAAAAGTTTCCAACGTGATTATGGCCGCGTGACGTGAACTAACAGGCTTAGAACTCGGAATTGTAGTTGGAGCTAGACGGATGGAACACTCCAGTTCGGAAATCATTAGGGAATTCAATATTCCGAGGTCCGCAGTGTCAAGAGTTTACCAAGAACACCAAATTTCAGGCACTGCCTCTCATTACGGACAACGCAGTGGGCGATGGCCTTCAATTAACCACCGAGAAGCAGCGTCGTTTGTGTACAGTTGTCAGTGCTAAACAACAAGCAACACAGTGTGAAATAACCTCCGAAATTAGTTTGTGATGTACAACTATCGCATCCGTTAGAACAGTGCAGTGAATTTTACGTTAATGGGCTGAGGCAGGAGACGACTGACACAAGTGCCTGTGCTTACAGCACGACATCGTGTGAGGGCCTATCTTGGGCTCGTGACCATGTCGGTTGGACACTTGACGACTGGAAAACCGTGGCCTGGTCAGATGAGTCCCCATTTCAAAAGAGTTGTTGGTATGGTTCGAGAGGGGCGCTGATCACACGAAGCCATGGGCCCAAGTTGTCAACAAGTCACTGTGCAAAAAGGTGGCGGCTTCATAGTGGTGTGGGCTGTGTGTACGTGGAATGGATTCGATCCTCTGGTCTTCATGAACCGATCATTTACTGGAAATTGTTATGATCGTTTACTTAGAGACGATTTGCAGCCGCTTGCTATGGAAATTTTATGTACGACTATAACCACGTCACCTGCTACAATTGTTCGCGATTTGTATGAAGAACGTTCTGGGCAATTCGAGCAAATCATTTGACAACCCATGGAACATTCATGGGACACAATCAAGATGTCATTTCGTGCACAAAATCCTGCACCGGAACATTTTCGCATTTATGGACGGCTCAATATTTCTGCTGGGTGCTTCCAACGTCTTGAATCCATGCCACGTCAAGTTGCTGCACTTCGCTGGGCAAAAAGAGGTTCGACAGGGTGTTAATAGATATCTTGTGATTTTTTTCACCTCAGTGTCTCTCTCCCATTATTTGAACCATACTTTCAAATTGAGTTTCACGTTATATTGTCTACAGTGATGGCCACAACACTGATCTGATTGACAGTTTTCACTACATAAGAAAGGTAAACGATGAAGTGCCTAACAAGGACCACTCAGAATTGGCGATAACAAATAGTGTGGGATGTATTTCAGGGATTACTGCCAAAATTTTGATTTTCCTCCTAGCAACATATTGAGCAATGGCCACGATGGTAAAATCAAGTAAATTCACGCTTATATGGTGACGTTCCATCAGTGGCTTTCCCCATATGCTCGTAACCACACATATAGAATGTACGGCGGCTTGGAATTTGCAGTGTAAGTGTACATGTGGGAAACTGCAACGAGGGGTTCATAATACTGTACTATCAAAATACTTTTGAACGGTAAAGACAACATCAAGCGTTCGGAAATAATTGGGATGTATACGATCGCCTGTAAGCGCTGTGTAGATCTGTACCTAGATCGGTGTTTAGTGTTGAGACACGTAAGTTTGTAGCAGACGAGTGAAGCTGATGATTCAGGAAAGCTGACTGTTAATTATAATGATTAATAATGGCATGAACCATGGACCTTGCCGTTGGTGGGGAGGCTTGCGTGCCTCAGCGATACAGATAGCCGTACCGTAGGTGCAACCACAACGGAGGGGTATCTGTTGAGAGGCCAGACAAACGTGTGGTTCCTGAAGAGGGGCAGCAACCTTTTCAGTAGTTGCAGGGGCAACAGTCTGGATGATTGACTGATCTGGCCTTGTAACACTAACCAAAACGGCCCTCCTGTTCTGGTACTGCGAACGGCTGAAAGCAAGGGGAAACTACAACCGTAATTTTTCCCGAGGGCATGCAGCTTTACTGTATGATTAAATGATGATGGCGTCCTCTTGGGTAAAATATTCCGGAGGTAAAATAGTACTCCATTCGGATCTCCGGGCGGGGACTACTCAAGAGGACGTCGTTATCAGAAGAAAGAATACTGGCGTTCTACGGATCGGAGCGTGGAATGTCAGATCCCTTAATCGGGCAGGTAGGTTTGAAAATTTAAAAAGGGAAATGGGTAGGTTAAAGTTAGATATAGTGGGAATTTGTGAAGTTCGATGGCAGGAGGAACAAGACTTTTGGTCAGGTGAATACAGGGTTATAAATACATAATCAAATAGGGGTAATGCAGGAGTAGGTTTAATAATGAATAAAAAAATAGGAGTACGTGTAAGCTACTACAAACAGTATAGTGAACGCATTATTGTGGCCAAGATAGACACGAAGCACACGCCTAGTACAGTAGTACAAGTTTATATGCCAACTAGCTCTGCAGATGACGAAGAAATTGATGAAATGTATGATGAGATAAAAGAAATTATTCAGGTAGTGAAGGGAGACGAAAATTTAATAGTCATGGGTGACTGGAATTCGAGAGTCGGAAAAGGGAGAGAAGGAAACATAGTAGGTGAATATGGATTGGGGCTAAGAAATGAAAGAGGAAGCCGCCTGGTAGAATTTTGCGCAGAACATAACTTAATCATAGCTAACACTTGGTTCAAGAATCATGAAAGAAGGTTGTATACATGGAAGAACCCTGGAGATACTAAAAGGTATCAGATAGATTATATAATGGTAAGACAGAGATTTAGGAACCAGTTTTTAAATTGTAAAACATTTCCAGGAGCAGATGTGGACTCTGACCGCAATCTATTGGTTATGAACTCTAGATTAAAACTGAAGAAACTGCAAAAAGGTGGGAATTTAAGGAGATGGGACCTGGATAAACTGAAAGAACCAGAGGTTGTACAGAGTTTCAGGGAGAGCATAATGGAACAATTGACAGGAATGGGGGAAAGAAATACAGTAGAAGAAGAATGGGTAACTTTGAGGGATGAAATAGTGAAGGCAGGAGAAGATCAAATAGGTAAAAAGAAGAGGGCTAGTAGAAATCCTTGGGTCACAGAAGAAATATTGAATTTAATTGATGAAAGGAGTAAATATAAAAATGCAGTAAATGAAGCAGGCAAAAAGGAATACAAACGTCTCAAAAATGCGATCGACAGGAAGTGCAAAATGGCTAAGCAGGGATGGCTAGAGGACATATGTAAGGATGTAGAGGCTTATCTCACTAGGGGTAAGATAGATACTGCCTACAGGAAAATTAAGGAGACCTTTGGAGAAAGGAGAACCACTTGCATGAATATCATGAGCTCAGATGGAAATCTAGTTCTAAGCAAAGAAGGAAAAGCAGAAAGGTGGAAGGAGTATATAGAGGGTCTATACAAGGGCGATGTACTTGAAGACAATATTATGGAAATGGAAGAGGATGTAGATGAAGATGAAATGGGAGATATGATACTGCGTGAAGAGTTTGACAGAGCACTGAAAGACCTGAGTCGAAACAAGGCCCCCGGAGTAGACAACATTCCATTAGAACTACTGACAGCCTTGGGAGAGCCAGTCCTGACAAAACTCTACCATCTGGTGAGCAAGATGTATGAGACAGGTGAAATACCCTCAGACTTCAAGAAGAATATAATAATTCCAATCCCAAAGAAAGCAGGTGTTGACAGATGTGATAATTACCGAACTATCAGTTTAATAATTCACAGCTGCAAAATACTAACGCGAATTCTTTACAGACGAATGGAAAAACTGATGGAAGCCGACCTTGGGGAAGATCAGTTTGGATTCCGTAGAAATGTTGGAACACGTGAGGCAATACTGACCCTACGACTTATCTTAGAAGAAAGATTAAGGAAAGGCAAACCTACGTTTCTAGCATTTGTAGACTTGGAGAAAGTTTTTGACAATGTTGATTGGAATACTCTCTTTCAAATTCTGAAGGTGGCAGGTGTAAACTACAGGGAGCGAAAGGCTATTTACAATTTGTACCGAAAGCAGATGGCAGTTATAAGAGTCGAGGGGTATGAAATGGAAGCAGTCGTTGGGAAGGGAGTGAGACAGGGTTGTAGCCTATCCTCGATGTTATTCGATCTGTATATTGAGCAAGCAATAAAGGAAACAAAAGAAAAGTTCGGAGTAGGTATTAAAATCCATGGAGAAGAAATAAAAACTTTGAGGTTCGCCGATGACATTGTAATTCTGTCAGAGACAGCAAGGGACTGGGAAGAGCAGCAATGGCAATGGCAAGGAAAGCGTTTCTGAAGAAGAAAAAATTTGTTAACGTCGAGTATAGATTTAAATGTCAGGAAATCGTTTCTGAAAGTATTTGTATGGAGTGTAGCCATCTATGGAAGTGAAATATGGACGATAAATAGTTTAGACAAGAAGAGAATAGAAGCTTTCGAAATGTGGTGCTACAGAAGAATGCTGAAGATTAGATGCGTAGATCACATAACTAATGAGGAAGTATTGAATAGAATTGGGGAGAAGAGGAACTTGTGGCACAACTTGACTAGAAGAAGGGATCGGTTGGTAGAACATGTTATTAGACATCGAGGGATCACCAATTTAGTATTGGAGGGCAGTGTGGAGGGTAAAAATCGTAGAGGGAGACCAAGAGATGAATACACTAAGCAGATTCAGAAGGATGTAGGCTGCAGTAGGTACTGGGAGATGAAGAAGCTTGCACAGGATAGAGTAGCATGGAGAACTACATTAAACCAGTCTCAGGACTGAAAACCCAACAACAACACCAATGGCAAATCACGCCTACCACATTGGAATAAAGTTCTCCATACAGCTAGGAAAGATGAAAAGTTGAATTTTTGTTACTCATATAAAATTTTAAATGAAGAACCTGGTTTACTAGCAAACTGTTTAAAAGACTTTCTAAACTGTGAATCACCGAAAATTGTATTTGGTCTGGAAAAATCAAATTCCAGACTAGGAAAATTCATCAGTAAAAGAGATAGTGAAAATAATATGCGACCCAAGAAATAACAAAGCAGCGAGGGAAGATGGCACGAAATGAGTGATCATAGACATAAGATATTTCACAAATAATGTTCTCGGAATCCTTCCTGGCACCTACAGATATCGGATAAAAGTCCCTGACGATTCACAATGCGCTCTAATCCATCCTTCTGCATAATAAAAGAGATAACATAGCCGCACATTACTGGTAAGTTGGCAATTTCTTACCTTTTCTAATGTTATTCAACAGAGAAGAAAATCTGGCAAACCATCTACACCGAAGCGCCAAAGAATCTGGTATAGGCATGCGCATTCAAATACCGAAAAAAATGGTTCAGATGGCTCTGAGAACTATGGGACTTCTTAACATCGGAGGTCATCAGTCCCATAGAACTTAGAACTACTTAATCCTAACTAACCTAAGGACATCACACAAATCGATGCACGCAGAAGGATTCGAACCAGCGACCGTAGAGGGCGCGCTGTTCCAGACTAAAGCGCCTAGAACTACTCGGCCACCACGGCCGACAAGAAATTAATTGCACAACTTGGTTAAAAGAAGGGATTGGGTGATTGGAGGCACCCTGACACGTCAAGGAACAGTTAATTTGGTAATGGAGGGTGTAAAGCCACAAAAATGTTTCCTGCCTCACGACATTTTACCAACCAGCATAATAGGTGAGAACACGCAAATTAATTACGGTGTAATAAGGATTTATTATGTCAAAATGTTCAGTGCCATTTGAACCATTTGATTAATTTCTGCCGCGCGGGATTAGCCGAGCGGTCTAGGGCGCTGCAGTCATGGACTGTACGGCTGGTCCCGGCGGAGGTTCGAGTCCTCCCTCGGGCATGGGTGTGTGTGTTTGTCCTTAGGATAATTTAGGTTAAGTATTGTGTAAGCTTAGGGACTGATGACCTTAGCAGTTAAGTCCCATAAGATTTCACACACATTTGAACATTTTTTTTGATTAATTTCTTTTTCGTTAGTTCGATTTTGTACCTCCTCATTATCACTCTATCCTTCTAATATCAACATTCCTCCACATCATCATATTTCAAAAGCTTCTATACTATTCTTGTCTGAATTGCCGTATTATTGCCATACAAGGCTACACTATAGAGAAATACCGTCAGAAAAGACTTTCTAACATTTAAATTTGTATTAGATATTAACAAATTTCTCTTTTTCAGAAATTATTTCCCTGCTACAGCCACTCTGCATTTTATATCGTCTCTACTTCGGCCACCACCAGTTACTTTGTTGCTCTACTTTCCTCTTTTCATTTCTGTTGTAACACCCTCGTGCAGCATAAACTGCGCTGTAGTCTGTGTAAGTTTATGCCACCTCTTTCCTCCATTAGCACTGCGAGCGTAGTTTATAATTGATTTGAAGCTACTGTTATACAGTTTTTGTATTTATAAATTCCCTTCGCGGAACTAAGCGTAATGATAGGTCATTGTATAACATCGTTATTTCGTATCTGTACATAAAAATATTTTTCATTTCTCGGTCAGTGTTCTTACTATACCTGGAAATCATATTCTACTTCAGTCGCAGCATGCTGTGGTTTCTCATGTTGCCCATAGAGTCAGTCGTTGCCCGTTCTCAATCATAACGACGCACTCGGACAGGCTGTGTTAAGTAACAACCCTGCTTATTATGCTGGGCTGCAGGAGGAATTTGTCCTGATGAAGTTTGCGCAAGCATTAAATGATAATATTTTATTGCAAGGGCACCGGATGAGGCACCGCCACACTAGCATTGGAAGTGTGGGAATTTTTAAATCAAAGGGTTACTGAAAGATGGATCGTTGCTCTGGACCAAATGATTCAGCCTTACAATACTAGCCTCCAAGGTCACCGGACATGGCTGTATGTGATTATTTCTTTTATAAAAGACTTTGCTGATATACCTCCGTTACCAACAACACATAACAGCAGCTGTGTAAGCTGTAACTCAATACACGCTCGCTGCAGTGTGTGAACAGTTTGAACACAGCATTGATATATGCCGTGCATCTCAAGGAGGGCACGTTGAACATCTATGTAAAGGTATGAAAAAAAAAGTTTCGAGTTTCTCGTTCATCAAAAAACAAAATTTGTTGTATATGTTTATTAGTTTCAGAAATATAGATGTGCTAAATCCGATGATTCTTTTTGATACACACTATGTACTCACTCCCCTCTATAAGCCTTAGAAGTTTGTAAAGGGAATTTGCGAACACCGTGTAAATTTGACGCCCATCTTCCTCCATCATTGAGACTTTTCCCTCCCTTAAAAAATTATAAAAAGCAGTATTGCATATTTTATATCAATAATACAACAACATTAATTCGTCAAAAGTTTGTTTCGTACCGTTTGAAAACTGTAGTTACAAACGAGGTGAAAACGGAAAACTAGCAAATTGGCAAAGTATCAGAATCATGGAAAAATCAAGAAACATGAACAATGTTAATTAAAAGGATAATAATAATAATAATAATAATAATGCATTGATTGCAACGCACAGGCTACGCATTGTCGGTTTGTTACATCTTATCTACGCCACTAGCACATTTTCTCTAAAGCTTTATAGATTTTCCTAATGGTATTAAAACCTGCTTTCAGGGACTGTATCGTTATACAACATGACCTACCGTGCAGCCTTCAGCCTGGAAAATAAACACTATCGCCAGTCGTGTTTGAACCGATGAAGTTGTGAACGAGACGCCAGTTCACCAGCTGCACTGTACTAGAACAGCAATATATACAGGGAAAGGTGTGTCATTTTTTTAGTGTTGAATTATTCAGAGTGTCGTAGTGGCGCATCAGCAGACGCGCCGGCTGCTGTTAGGGGACTTTTAACCGAAGTGTGGAGCCGCATGAGTTATGTTTTTATAATGCTTGTCAGGACACAAAACCGCTATGAATGTAAACGTACAGACAACCCAGTTTGTTTGAACTGCCTGAGTTTCCAAGCATAATATAAAGTTTCCTAACACCTGACCAAAGTTTGATTCCCTAATTGACTGCTTATGTCACGTACAGGGTAGTGTCTGTCCTGGAGAAAAACCATCACGTCAGATGAATGTGTTCTCCATTAATGGATTCATAACCAAAGTGATAAAGAGTGCATTTCATATACGTTAATGGTTCTGATAATTCCCTGAAAGCACGAAGACAAAGTTTTGGAATATTTACTCTATGATGTCTCACATGGAAGACATTGACTTCCCTACCCCATATGAGGCAGGCAATCCTTTCAAACGCAAGACTGCAACCTAGTCTGCATCAACATATATCCCCTTCCTCCATCTCCACGCCGGCCGCTGTGGCCGAGCGGCTCTAGGCGCTTCAGTCCGGAACCGCGCTGCTGCTACGGTCGCAGGTTCGAATCCTGCCTCGGCCATGAAAGTGAGTGATGTCCTTAGGTTAGTCAGGTTTAAGTAGTTCTACGTCTAGGAGACTGATGACCTCAATGTTAAGTCCCGTAGTGCTTAGAGCCATTTCAACCATTTCATATTCCGTCACATCGGAAATAACTGACTCCCCTTACTGAACCAGGATTTCATCCTGACCCACCCACATCCACATAAGTATAGCCCTAGTCATGCTAACCTCTCCGTACATTACAGCCCAACTTTCATAACCAGCCTCAATTCACGCAGTTATACCTCACATGTCCTTCTCACACCCCACCTTAGGCTCTTCACCCCTATTCATCTCTACACATTATTGGGTTGAAGAACAGAAAAACAGTAACATCGATGCTGTAACTTCATCTTGCCCTCGCCCACTCCAACATCTCTCCCTCCCCTCCTGCCGCCCGCAATAACGAAAATAATTGACAGCCATCGCCCCCTCTTTTCCAGAGGTAGCAGAAATACGCTCATAAGCAATGTCACTTCACACATTTCTTCATCATTGGGTTGCTCAATAAGTAACTAACTTCACCATACATTTGTAATTATAACCAATAGCTGTAGATTGACGGCCAGACCACAGAAACCTTATGCTTCAATATGAGGAATGAAAATAAAAAGTACTTCCTACCATTGTTTGTGCCCATTGATTTTGAAAAAGCCTATGATCAATTATTGCATTCCAGCCTCCAGATATACACACTTCCAGTTTGCTATGCTCACCTTAATTAATCCTTCTCATCCAATCGTTCAGTCTTACAGTGTCTGTATGCAAACTCCTATAAGTGTGCATAATACGAGGTGTGTCCACCCTTTCCCTGTATGAAGGCTGAAACTCCTCTGGGGACACTTTCAGTGAGGCTTCTGAATGTCTGTCGATGAATGGTAGCCCATTCTTCCTCAAGAGCCGAAACCAAAGAAGGTTGTAATTACTTACTTGTTTATTTATTTACTTCATTATTCATTTATTCTTCACAGTTACATCTTATTATCTGAAAAGCTAAAATACGTCATACAATTCTAGGATAATTATAAATTTAAGAACCTTCAACATTGCAGCGCGTCAGCAATCGTTGGTTAATATATTAAAAAACTAGAAACCTGCCTCGATTGCGAAAAAAAGCACCTAGTGTTAACCTAGGTTTCGGCGTAGATAACTAAACCTTCTTCAGAACAATAAAACGCACAAGTGCCTAAGATGACCTTTGTCAATGATTAAAAGAACACCATAGCTATACATTTATAAAAGAAAAAAAGGAAAACACAAACAGTACATATGTACAAAGTCGAAACCACTACTTAACTTAATGGTGTACGCACCACCTCACACCGGCCTATGTTCGATGGGCCATGACCCGCCATAAACTGCAGCTACAAATGGTCGCTCACTTACAAGCCCGACCCGCTACCTATGCACATGCGCAAGACAAGGGACGTTACTTGAATGCGCATGTGCATACGAATACGAGAAAGTTCATACATGGGTTGGGACTAAATAGCCCATATATTCCCAACCGTGGATCAACGTATATCAAAACATGGAATGGACAGAATAAGTGACGAGCTAAATAGGAGACGAAGCCTAAAAATAGCCGCACACGGTTGCTTATGCTTGGAAAGAAACATATATGAAGCTACCTATGACAACAGGAGGAACTTTTAAAAACTATTCCTAAAACCAATAGTTAGCCTGGGGGGTGGGGGGGGGGCTGAGGGGACGTAATCTAAAGACGTCGTGGTAATAAAGATATTGGGATAAAACGTGAGGTGTTCAACGGGCTAAAATCACCTTCATCGTAAAAGGAAAATGAGGTGCATAAGCATTATTTCGGCTTGTTTCCGACATAAATACCGGACCATTCTGCTACTTACAGTACGCTGCGTCGATCACATGGTCTGCCATACACTAGGTTATCCTTTACACTAGGGTTCCTGGCTATTAGTGCTTCAGTTCTTGTTTTGCCTCTTAAGATTTGGTTCCCTTAACCCTATCACTTCCCTTACACATTTCCACAGGGCCCCTTTACCTGTTCCTTAACTCAAAACACCATGGAACTTATGAATGGAGCTTGAATGGCGTGTACAGGTACAGCTGCCCATGCAGCTTCAACACGATACCACAGTTCAGCAAGAGTAGTGACTGCCGTATTGTGACGAGCCAGTTGCTAGGCCACCATTGACGAGACGTTTTCAATTGGTGAGAGATCTGGAGAATGTGCTGGCCAGGGCAGCAGTCGAACATTTGCAGTATCCAGAAAGGCCCGTACAGGACCTGCAACATGCGGTCGTGCATTATCCTGCTGAAATGTAGGGTTTCGCAGGGATCGAATGAAGGGTAGAGCCACGGGTCGTAACACATCTGAAATGTAACGTCCAGTGTTCAAAGTGCCGTCAATGTGAACAAGAGGTGACCGAGACGTGTAACCAATGGCACCCCATACCCTCACGCCGGGTAATACGCCAGTATGGCGATGACGAATACACGCTTCCAATGTGCGTTCATCGCGATGTCGCCAAACAGGGATGCGACCATCATGATGCTGTAAACATAACCTGGATTCATCCGAAAAATGACATTTTGCCTTTCGTGCACCCAGGTTCGTCGTTGAGTCCACCATCGCAGGTGCTCCTGTCTGTGATGCAGCGTCACGGGTAACCGCAGCCATGGTCTCCGAGCTGATAGTCCATGCTGCTGCAAACGTCGTCGAACTGTTCGTGCAGATGGTAGTTGTCTTGCAAACGTCCCCATCTGTTGACTCAGGGATCGAGACGTGGCTGCACGATCCGTTACAGCCATGCGTATAAGATGCCTTTCATCTCGACTGCTAGTGATACGAGGCCGTTGGGATCTTGCACGGAGTTCCGTATTACCCTCCTGAACCCACCGATTCCATATTCTGCTAACAGTCATTGGATCTCGACCAACGAGAGCAGCAATGTCGCGATACGATAAACCGAAATCGCGATAGGCTACAATCCGATCTTTATGAAAGTCAGAAACGTGATGGTACGCATTTCTCCTCCTTACACGAGGCATCACAACAACGTTTCACCACGCAACGCCGGCCAACTGCTGTTTGTGTATGAGAAATCGGTTAGAATCTTTCCTCATGTCAGCACGTTATAGGTGTCGCCACCGGCGCTAATCTTGTGTGAATGCTCTGAAAAGCTAACCATTTCAATATCACAGTATCTTCTTCCTGCCGGTTAAATTTCGCGTCTGTAGCACGTCATCTTCGTGGTGTAGTAATTTGGATGGCCAGTAGTGTACACACATCAAAAAATGTTTTGCATCACCTCGGTTCCGAGAGTTCCGGAACCTGTACAGAAAGTTGAAATAGAGCATAACCATCATTTCCGCCTTTTTTATTGCTCATGAAACCCACACATTGCATGTTGTACCACCATGCAGCGAGACCTTCAGTGGTGGTCGTCCAGATTGCTGTACACACCGGTGCCTCTAATACCTAGTATCACGTACTCTTGCATTCATGCACGCCTGTATTCGTCGCAGCATACTATCCACGAGTTCATCAAGGAACTGTTGGTCCAGATTATTCCACTTCTCAACGGAGATTCGCCATAGATCCCTCAGAGTGGGTGGTGGGTCACGTCGTCCACAAACAGCCCTTTCCAATCTATCCCAGGCATGTTAGATAGGGTTCATGTCTCGAGAATTTGCTGCCTCCTCTAGTCGAGCGATGTCGTTATCCTGAAGGAAGTCATTTACAAGATGTGCACGATGGGGGCGCGAATTATCGTCATGAAGACGAATGCCTCGCCAATATGCTGGCGATATTGTTGCACTATCGATCAGAGAATGGCATTTAAGTATCGTACAGCCATTGTGGCTCCTTCCATGACCACCAGCAGCGCACGTCTGTCCCACATAATGCCACCCCAAAACAGCAGGGAACCTCCACCTTGGTGCACTCGCTGGACAGTGTGTGTAAGGCGTTCAGCCTGGCCAGGTTGCCTCCAAACGCGTCTCCGACGATTGTCTGGTTGATGGCATATGCGACACTGATCGGTGAATAGAACATGATGCTAATCCTGAGCGGTCCATTCGGCATGTTGCTGGGCCCATCTGTACCGCGCTGCATGGTGTCGTGGTTGCAAAGATGGACCTCGCCATGGACGTCGAGAGAAAAGTTGCGCTCCATGCAGCCTATTGCGCACAGTTTGAGTCATAACACGACGTCCTGTGGCTGCACTATAAGCATTATTCAACACTGTGGCGTTGCTGTCAGGGTTCCTCCGAGCCATAATCCGTAGGTAGCGGCCATCCACTGCAATAGTAGCCCTTGGGCAGCCTGAGCGAGGCATGTAATCGACAGTTCCTGTCTCCCTGTATCTCCACCATGTCCGAACAACATCGCTTTGGTTCACTCCGAGACGCCTGGACACTCCCCTTGTTGAGAGCCCTTCCTGGAACAAAGTAAGCCGGCCGCTGTGGTCGAGCGGCTCTAGGCCCTTCAGTCTGGAATCGCACGACCGCTACGGTCGCAGGTTCGAATCCTGCCTCGGGCATGGGTGTGTGTGATGTCCTTAGGTTAGTTAGGTTTAAGTTGTTCTAAGTTCTAGGGGACTGATGACTTCAGATGTTAAGTCCCATAGTTCTCAGAGCCATTTGAACCATTTTGAACAAAGTTACAATGCGGACGCGATCGAACCGCGGTATTGACGGTCTAGGCATGGTTGAACTACAGACAACACGAGCCGTGTACCTCCTTCTTGGTGGAATGACTGGAACTGATCGGCTGTCGGACCCCTCCGCCCCCCCCCCCCCCCCCGCCGCCGTCCCCCTCTCCCCCGTCTAATAGGCACTGTTCATGCATGGTTGTTTACATCTTTTGGAGGGTTTAGTGACATCTCTAAACAGTCAAAGTGACTGTGTCTGTGTTACAATATCCACAGTCAACGTCTATCTTTAGGGGATCTGGGAACCCATGTGATGCAAAACTTTTTTTGATGTGTGTATTACACTTACGCGGGCGCACACGCACGCACACACACACACACGCACACACAGAGAGAGAGAGAGAGAGAGAGAAAGATAAAAAAAATGTTCAATTGTGTGCGAAATCGTATGGGACTGAACTGCTAAGGTCATCAGTCGCTAAGCTTACACACTACTTAACCTAAATTATCCTAAGGACAAACACACACACCCATGCCCGAGGGAGGAGTCGAACCTCCGCCGGGACCAGCCGCACAGAGAGAAAGATAAAAATAAAGAAAATTCAAATACGGCTCCAGACTCATTCAGGAACAAATGAACGCCGACGGGATTAGGACATACAACATCGTGTACGCCACGTTTTTAGAAGTAAAAAGACCTTTCTTAAACCAAAATTGTACAATATACGGTTGACATGTGGGTGTAGTGCTCTCAGAACGCGGAAGAAGAAGGATTTGTCACAACAAAGCGCGTGGAACCGCGTGACCGCTACGGCAGGTTCGAATTCTGCCTCGGGCATGGTGTGTGTGATGTCCTTAGGTTAGTTAGGTTTAAGTAGTCCGATGACCACAGCAGTTAAGTCCCATAGCGCTCAGAGCCTTTTTTTCCCACCATAATCACGTCTTGAAAATCAAGGGAGATGTTGACTCGCTGATAAAATTCATGTTTGCATCGTTTGGTTTGCAGATGACAAGCAATCAGTGCAGGACACCATACAGATGGTCCTGCGAAACCGTATAATGTACAATCAAGGGAAGAACAGAAACGAACAAAAAATGTCTTCAGGCCTCATTTTGTTAGATGAGTTACAACCTAAAATAAGTTCACTTTTAATAGTTTTTTAATACACGAAACCCACTGATGTTGGCACTGAGGTGCCGAAACATGTTTGGGTAACAATAGAAAACAGTGTTTTCTATAGAAGGTGGCATCTATATCCAATAAGTATAGTCTTCGAGGCCACTAGGTGCCAACAGGAAGAACCAACACGACCCTTCGTATAGCGACGCGCCATGTGATTAGCTTATTGACGTAGCGCTCAGTGTGATTCGTCTCGTTAGTTCACAGCTGTTTGTTTAGAAAGGTGAGTCGCCTGGCGTGTCGCGAGGTACCTAGTCGACAAGCGAGGCGCGTCTGGTGTGGTCGCAGCCTCATTCTGTTGATGGGAAGACAAGTCTTGACGCTATGCCGCGTTTAACACTGTATGGTTGCAGCGTAGAACACATCGTTGCGCGCCAGCTCTGACAGACTGAGACCATTCAAGTGGGAAAATCACTGACGTCACCTTTTCTATTTAGTTACTATTTACTATGAGTATGGATAGTATAAGAGTATTCCAAATGCAGAGAAGTATTTATATTTTCTTAGAAGACGTCGGCAATCGTCACAGGACCAGCATAGCGTAATTTTCGGAGTAATATCTTCTCTTCTGTGTGTTCCATAGGTAATTAGAAATACTGAAATACCATGTTGCATTCGGGTCGGTGATGTACTGGACACAATATCCAGTTACAGTTTCGTATGGCGAATTTATATGCTGTTAAGTGTACAATTGTCTTGTTGAACTTTTTAATTATTCTTCATAATACACAGGATAACATAATTTAAGCGCCAGGCTGTGATACAGTGCATGACATTCCACCGCCAACGCTTAGCGTGTCGAAACCAAGACAGAAGCTAAGCGTAGGTCGAAAATGCTCTAAAATGATAACGTTAGGACTGCATGAGCCCAAATCGGTACTGATGAACACACCCAGATTGTCTTACTCAGCAACACTAAATCAAATAGAGTCCACAGTCAAAGCCCAGATTGCGATGGTGTAAGTTGGTTGTGGTATTAAGAATTCGAAATGCTGTAGCTATATTGTGCTAGTGTGTGACGATTCCGCAATCTGCAGAATCCAGTGAACCGAGATCTGCTTTGTAATGCTGCAGCACAACTGTTCCCAAACTACACTTCCACTTGAGTGCGCTGTCACACAACGGGTACTGCATGCACCACGCGCAGCAGCAGTAACTAATAAAACGGCAAGGTCACTACCAGGTTCTAGGCAATATAATTAAGATAAGACTGGCTTCTATTACGATAACTATGGACTACTTCCAACACAGAATTGATTTGCTGTTAGGAATCACAAGTTAAAGCTTACGTAAATTTTTTACGATAAAACTTCCAAGCCACCAACTGATTCTGGAGAGGGAAGCAATGGAGCCAGGTAGCTGCATCACTATACTCGAATCTCTCCACCAGCTAACGACCGATGATGGAGAACTTGTGTATTGGTCGCTCATGAGGACTCAGGAAGAAGTGAAGTTTATGAGGACTATTGTCTCCAAACTCTCTCGCACAATGGGTGTTTGTGTCTTCGAATCATTCATCATGCTACATTAGGTTTTAATACCATTTCATGGTAGCTGTTACTTGGAAAATTATTGAATCTCTCCAGATAACATGGCGAGAGCCAGACGCTCTTTGCCTATAAGCCTTGAATGTTTCAGTAATTCTCCGTAGTAAACAGGAAATAAGTTATGGGGTAAAGCTGGTTCTGCTATGCTTTTGATATAAAATTGATATGCTAATTAATTGTGTTGATCAATTAAACAGCGCCTCCCCACCCCCTTAACCTATTGATATGCTAATTCATTTATGACCCCTGGGGATAATCAGTCCTGCTGAAAAAGCACCCCACCCCTCCCCCTCCTCCTCTCCCCACCCCTCTGGGAAAAGGGACACTTCTTTGGTAACTTCGTCCCCAGTTCTGAACCTTTATACCTTCCTGGGAAATCCCCCAGTCCTCCCCTACCGCCTCTCACTTCCTCCCTCCCCTCTACCACTGAGAAATTGGAGGGAAAAGCCTCTGTCTGTGTTGGAGAGGAAAGATCTCATCACACGAAATTCAAATCAATGCTAATAATGTATTGTTCAATCCAGCTTTCATATTCCTTATTTAATCAGTTTGCAGGAGACAGGACTCCCTCCACTTTGGGTAAAGCTCACGTCTGCACTCCCCATCCCCATGATGTAATAACTGTAAGTGCCAAGGAATGGAAGGAAGCATGATTTATTAAATGCCACTTTTGGTCGCCAGCGTGTGTGTCTGCTCCAAGCGCACGCATCTTCATGCTGCAGAGGTCAGGCCGCATCTTCTAGGTGCAGACAGCTCTGAGTAAGAAACACTGTTACTGCTCTGTATCGGGACTGCTTGCAGCAGACAATGACTGTGTCACTGCCACGTGCTGGCCATAGCCCATGCAACACAAGCGATTGTGAAGGCAGCCCAATGGATAATGAGTAGTCGTTCACAATACAGTTGGCCAGAAGGCACTGCGGGCGCTGCCGTCAAGACTACATGGCCAGCCTGCATTTTAATCTCCTTGAGGAATTCGTGATACTGTATGTCGGCCTACTTTGTTCTTACAGCCTTGATCAATGCATCAGATGACAACATACCTTTGGTAAATGATACCCGGGGAAGTCATATTTGTGTCTGGCCTCAGAACATGTGCACTATATTAAGTGGTTATTTCCTGTTGGACAAAGCAGAGGATGGCGGTGTCCTTTGATATTTGATACCTGGGAAATTCCCACCAAACCACCTCCCCTCTCTCTCAAGTGATTACTTCCTGTTGTTAAAACACCTGTGCCCCAAACTCGTACACTAAAGTGTTCTCCTTGAACATTGTGTTCCTATTGCCTAATGCTGAATCAGTGAAGGTATATGCAAGTAAATGCCACCCCCACCCCCAGTCGACTTCATTCTGCTCTGGTCTCTGATTACGTCCAGTTGTCCTCCTTAGTGCACTGAATTTTCGATAGTGACGTACCATGAAGCGGTTAGCAGCAGCAGACAGCAGCAGCGCCAGTGGAAAACGCCCTAGGCAGGGAGAATTACTGCGTAAATACACTCCTGGAAATTGAAATAAGAACACCGTGAATTCATTGTCCCAGAAAGGGGAAACTTTATTGACACATTCCTGGGGTCAGATACATCACATGATCACACTGACAGAACCACAGGCACATAGACACAGGCAACAGAGCATGCACAATGTCGGCACTAGTACAGTGTATATCCACCTTTCGCAGCAATGCAGGCTGCTATTCTCCCATGGAGACGATCGTAGAGATGCTGGATGTAGTCCTGTGGAAGGGCTTGCCATGCCATTTCCACCTGGCGCCTCAGTTGGACCAGCGTTCGTGCTGGACGTGCAGACCGCGTGAGACGACGCTTCATCCAGTCCCAAACATGCTCAATGGGGGACAGATCCGGAGATCTTGCTGGCCAGGGTAGTTGACGTACACCTTCTAGAGCACGTTGGGTGGCACGGGATACATGCGGACGTGCATTGTCCTGTTGGAACAGCAAGTTCCCTTTCCGGTCTAGGAATGGTAGAACGATGGGTTCGATGACGGTTTGGATGTACCGTGCACTATTCAGTGTCCCCTCGACGATCACCAGTGGTGTACGGCCAGTGTAGGAGATCGCTCCCCACACCATGATGCCGGGTGTTGGCCCTGTGTGCCTCGGTCGTATGCAGTCCTGATTGTGGCGCTCACCTGCACGGCGCCAAACACGCATACGACCATCATTGGCACCAAGGCAGAAGCGACTCTCATCGCTGAAGACGACACGTCTCCATTCGTCCCTCCATTCACGCCTGTCGCGACACCACTGGAGGCGGGCTGCACGATGTTGGGGCGTGAGCGGAAGACGGCCTAACTGTGTGCGGGACCGTAGCGCAGCTTCATGGAGACGGTTGCGAATGGTCCTTGCCGATACCCCAGGAGCAACAGTGTCCCTAATTTGCTGGGAAGTGGCGGTGCGGTCCCCTACGGCACTGCGTAGGATCCTACGGTCTTGGCGTGCATCCGTGCGTCGCTGCGGTCCGGTCCCAGGTCGACGGGCACGTGCACCTTCCGCCGACCACTGGCGACAACATCGATGTACTGTGGAGACCTCACGCCCCACGTGTTGAGCAATTCGGCGGTACGTCCACCCGGCCTCCCGCATGCCCACTATACGCCCTCGCTCAAAGTCCGTCAACTGCACATACGGTTCACGTCCACGCTGTCGCGGCATGCTACCAGTGTTAAAGACTGCGATGGAGCTCCGTATGCCACGGCAAACTGGCTGACACTGACGGCGGCGGTGCACAAATGCTGCGCAGCTAGCGCCATTCGACGGCCAACACCGCGGTTCCTGGTGTGTCCGCTGTGCCGTGCGTGTGATCATTGCTTGTACAGCCCTCTCGCAGTGTCCGGAGCAAGTATGGTGGGTCTGACACACCGGTGTCAATGTGTTCTTTTTTCCATTTCCAGGAGTGTACATATAAACATATACTCAAATCGATCACTGCAAGATTTTCTTTTTTAACAGTTTAGTCACTAAGAATTTAATAGTATTGAATACATACCTTCTTCTTACTGTTTCAGCAAATATCTACCAAATCGTGGATCAGCTGGATGCTGAGAGGTAGCAGCAGCAACAGCAGCAGCAGCAGCAACAGCAACAGCATCATCGTAAGTGTATATATTTTTCTTATTTGTAGTACTGTGTAGTACTGCAAAGATATATTCATTAAAAATATATCTTTCTTTCTAAAATTTCATTATAGTGTTGTCTGAAACATATTTGTTGCTGTAGATGATTTCGAGGAAGAGGAGCAGGGAGGGGTAGGGGCTGTATTGCCTTCGTCATCACAGCTATCATGTAAGTGAATATTTTTTTTTAAAGATATCAGTTTGGTGTGTGTATACGTTTTCATTTTGTTAAATCAATATGTTTCAGGTGATTTCGGCCTGCTGGATCTACGGACCCATGGTACGTCGCGAAAGAATAGGGACATGCTGAAATGAGTGGATGAGATGGAGAGAGAGCTGTGTCGCCATGAGACATGCCAGAGGTGGTTCCCAGTGACCTGAGGGATATGTCATAGAGCCAGAGCAATATAGGTAATTTCCACACATGGTTATGCTGCTTCCATATAATCAGTGTTGTAAGACGTCACGGTCTCCTGCCCTTCATTGCTTACATGTTCCGCCCTCACAATCATATTCCGCACATTAAGACGCTTCATTCGAACCCAAACTCGATAAGACAAAGTCAATGTTTTATGAATTCATGTAAACAATATGCAGTTGACAAGTGAGCGCACCGTGGTTGAAATACTCGAGGCTGGTGTGCACACATACATTCCAGACACGACGGTCACAGAGGCTTTTAGTTAGGGAGAGAGGCCGCACAACGGGACGCCAGGCCCTTCAGAGGACGACCCAGTCCACGTCGGCCGGTGACCGCCGGTAACGGACAGCGTGGGCCCGAGTGAAAAGGGGGAACGACCCCGTGTTCGGCTTAAAAGCAAATTCCGCTACATTGTGTGGGAGCGGCCAGCCTACGCATTCTTTACACATAGCACGCAGTTTCAGAGATTTTCACAGGGAGACAGCTAACGCCAAACGCCAAAGCTAACATGCTGCTATGATCTGATGGAGACAGACCTCATTATGTTGGGATCAGGGACATGTCCCACCTCCTCTTATCCCAAATGAGTAAACATAAGTGTTAAAGGTATATTTGCTTAACGTGTCTCAATTCCTCTTCTTCAGACAAGTTATTAGCAAAACATCTTGTAGACTGCGCTTCCAAACACCTGGTAAGGGGAGAGTGGGGGTGTTGATAAGCTTTGCCCGCATCTCGTGGTCGTGCGGTAGCGTTCTCGCTTCCCACGCCCGGGTTTCCGGGTTCGATTCCCGGCGGGGTCAGGGATTTTCTCTGCCTCGTGATATCTGGGTGTTGTGTGCTGTCCTTAGGTTAGTTAGGTTTAAGTAGTTCTAAGTTCTAGGGGACTGATGACCATAGCTGTTAAGTCCCATAGTGCTCAGAGCCATTTTTTTGATAAGCTTTACAGCGACAACAGTCCATTGATCAAATAGAAAGAAATGAAGATTTGTAAATGTAGGAGGTTAATTGCCATATTTGTGAGCTGCCGTTAGACAGAAAAGGGACAACTCCCCATAGGGACCACTGTCATCTTACAATGAAGTTCTGTGACGCCGCCCATAACACATGCATCTTGAAGTATCAAGTTCCACACCACATTCCCGTTTTATTTCGTGATATAAGAGGTATGACACCCACATTCTTGTTGAGCGGTTGGCTGATTTTGGTATGGAGAAGGATCAGAACCGTGTCCCAGCTGAGGCTGTTGAGAAATATACTTCACTCTGCAAACGAATGACGCCAAGAATTACACTCTGCTTCCGTGACTCCCTGGGTTTTATGCAGGCGCTACGACAGAAACGTGTTGAAACTCTGTGTCAGAAGGATATGCAAATCACCCAAGCACATTCCCCAATGAGGAAAAGTTTCATTTGTGTGTAGGAAGGCGGTTTTTCCGTACGAGTATCTGTATAGTATGGCAAAAGTCAACAAAACTCGGCTACCTGACATAACTGCGTTCTACAGAAACCTTACAGGCGATATCATACTGGATGCCGAGTATTAGCACGCTGTGAATGGTAGGCCGAAATTCAACATCTCCACTTTAAGAAAGTATGCAAAGCTTTACATGCACACAGACATGTGCTTGCTCATGGACATTTTCGAGAAATTCCGATGTCTGTGCATGACCTCATAGTCTTTGGATCCCGCATTTTACTACACAGTACATGAGTTTTCACCCATAATCACACTATTCACTTGTTGAGAGAGAGGGGGTTGGCAGACACTAATTGAGTGAGAGAGAGAGAAAATGAGACTACATGTAAATGTTGCAGAAGAGTATGACTCTTTTATCATTGTGTAAGTAATCGTGTCTCTGTGTGTGAATGTGTGTGTGTGTGTGTGTGTGTGTGTATAGGTGTATGTGTGTGTGTGGTGTAAATATCTGCACATTATCTCCATCGACAAGAACTGTACTTGTAAAATATTTGCGCACCATGTACATTGACAAAAAGAAATTATATGTCAGAAATATGTACACTCACCTAGCATGTGATCTAAATGGTATGATTTTTAAGTTTTATCTGCCGCTAGCTATCCAGGGCTGATTAGTTTTTAATTGAAAATGTGTATGTATACATCGATTGCAGTCCATCAAAACTGTTGTTGATTAACAAACATGTAAGTGCTACCATTGGGACTGTGGAATTTAGTTGTAGTGTAAGAATAATCTAAATCATTCGATTTAGCATCTATTTATATATCTGCAAACTGTAAATATTTCAGCTAATGATATCTTTTCGTTATTGAGTAAAAATGTATCCCTGCATTGAATATTACAACCAAATTGTACCTCAAAAACCAAATTGTACCTCAAAACTCAAATTGCTTGTGTGAGAATAGCATAAACGAAGAATTTCGTTACCATACATTTTTGGTGTTGTTATTTACAAAAAACGTATCCCAATCAGATATATTAAGGATATGGATGACACAACTGGGATTGGGTTTTGAAAATGAAAGTGAAGTTAAACATGAAAGATAACCAAGTATGTTGGATGGAATTACACCTACTGTGCAGCACAAATTGGCTTCTGGGAGCAGGAGTCACATGTCTGCTTCCAAAGACCTGTCTAAAATTACATCACCATTAGTTGAAGAAAACCACAGATGCAATATCTGAGAAAAGCTGTATTCCATCAAGAAGGGAGAACGGTGAAAAGAAATCATACACAGACTGTGAGGTAAAAATTCATTTGTTTTTCATCCAACTTAAAAGTAATTTTACATTTTCATAAGCAGACGCAACATTACTTTCACACATTCTCTTCTTGCGTCGATGGAGAGCAGGACACCTGTAGAATTCCGGTCTTGAGTGGCAGAAAACTTGAAGATTCTACACATTCATGTGATCTTCTTTCCTTTGATGTAGACAATGGTATCCATGTGGTCAAATAATCGAAGTGACCTCACTGTATCTTTATAGGGTACACCAGGATCATCCCAGTGAATACCATGGTAGAAATGTGTTAACCACTTTGCACTCCTCCATGTTTTAGCACACTTCACATTGTTGAAAAACCTCGGTGGTACAGTGTTTGTTGAGAATGCCTCTATTATACTGGCATCGTCTGTGTATTTTATGACTGCAACATCTTTAAATATGAACTGGCTATGCTCATCATCATAGAAACCCCGAGCTTCTGCACTGATGTTCATACCTTGAGATGCCACTGTGAAATGCTCTGGGTATGGCTCAGGACTGTTCACTTATACACCTCATTGTACAACATTGGTGAGCAGGCAACAGTTCATCATACATTCATGTAGATCTAGAGAATACACTGTAGTGTGTTCCGGGAAATTTGCCGAAGGTTTAAATTTAATTAGAACATCTACAGGTCCAGATTTAATTAACTCGTTCCGTTCTGAGCAGTCGGTTACCATTATTGGCGCCAACTGCTTGAATTCCCATGGACTGAGTAGATATCCACCCTCTTCACAGTATGAAGCATGTCATATACTAGATTGTATACGTTTTCATTGCTCTGCAGGTGTAAATTATCATACGCATCGAACTGAGAGTTCAGGTAGACTCTGACATTAGTTAACCTGCAGTTGTCAAATTTGGTGGAATCATCTATTCGTCTGTAACGCAAGTACGATACACCTGGGCGTCTCTAGTTGAGAAGAGGCTTTAAAAGCCCACGTTTGACTGCTTGGATTCGCTAGCACTAGCTACTCGAAAACCTCCCATGAACGAAAGATGACAGTAGAGATACAACGACATTCACAACTTTTGAAAGCTTCAAACGTTGCTCATTCGATACATTGATGTGTGGCCTTCTCCATATTATGGTATTGATCGTGATCTCGTTCTCCTGTTGAGCTCCTTGAATGTATGAGCTGTTACCCGATGTTCTCTGTAGCAGAATAAGGTCCAGATAAGCATTCAGAACATTTAGCTGCATGTCTTCAAAGTATCCCATAAGTAGTTGTAGAGGTATACATGCAGTAAATCTCTTGTACTCTTCCGCTATTCTATCCACTGTCTCTCCTATGAACGATTCAGCATTTTCCAAATCACTCAAATCCAAAGGAGAAGCATAGAGACACATTTTAACACTTGATGCTATGCCTACATTGTGTGCATGATCAATCTCGACCCCATTAAGTTCGTATCATATCTCATGAAACAGGAATGCTAAAGCATTATGTGTAAGGTTCGATGCCACTGTAGCAATACCATCCCTTTTTGTGTGTGATCCATCAAGATATATGAAAATCTTGCATGGGGGGGGGGGGGGGGGGTGGTTAAAGCGTCTTGGTGTTGGGTGGTAATCGTAATTTCATTGTTCTTGTTAAACGCAGTTGATGCACAAGGTTTGTGCGAGACGTATTTTTGATGTATAACACACTTGTGATATTCCAATACGCTAGTTATATCGAACGATGTCATTGGAAAGTTTCAGACCTACTGATTTAAGAACCTTGTTTGCATGTATCATCGCCTTGCTGTTCTGTTGTGAAGTGCGACGCTGCGCACTGTGCACCTTACGCCCATCCTATCTTCGTTGACAATATGAGGGCGCTAGGGAGCCCTGACTGGTTGAAGGTCGCTGCCACTGCTTCCTGTATCCCAGCAAGGCGGGGTCTTCATTCTCGCCTGGAGGTTGTAGTGGCTCCACTGCAGGTTCTGGCCTGATGAAGGTCGCCCCCGCTTTCTTTCTGGACTGGATTCTGCACGTTAGCGGTCACCGGTGGTTCTGCTTTAGATGTAGCAGTACAGTGATTCCTTCACCACGAACGTCAGTGAGTTAGTTATCATGGTCCATAATACGTAGCTCCAGATAGTCCAATGTCTGGACAGTTGCTGGAAGTGATATAGCGTTGGTAGGGGTCTAAACGATCTTATACCCTGTTCCACCTGATGGGAGGAATCCGGAAATTATATGAATCAGTCTGTTGTTGAGACAAGAGATTGTTGCAATATTATACTCAGCATGGGTTTTGCTGACAGGAAGTGTATCCACTAAGTGGTCGGATCTCTAAAATTTATTGTCGTTCTTCAAAACCTGTTCTTCTGTCAAACACTGTAGCCGTCCAATTGAACCTTTCTGGTTAAAGTCAGCCGTTGCATTCGGTGTCTTCATTTCAGACTGAACCCCTTAATGCCAAGCATCACTAAGTCGCATCATGCCAAAGCAGCACTAATAAATGAAAGGTTAATTGTTTTTAGAGTCAGTGACGATAGGTGCAGATTCCACAAGAAAGCTACCAACTGTTCTGACATGTGCTCCATCTCCTGAGTGTATCGGGTACTTCTAGAGCGGCTTGGTGTTCACGCCTTTGTTTACGCCACATATACGGGATGTTATCGGCATTTTTTGTACCATTACAAGTAGATACAGAGGAAAGTTCAGTTCTGAAAATTATTTGCTTGTTCCACAAAATCTCTGACGTGACTCAAATCTCATTTTGATGTGATAAACTAGTTGCATGCGCAAGTGGATTCGAAAATACTCTGCTGCAAAAACGCATGATCAGTCGTTTGTGTACTTACGTAGGAGCATATAAGTGGTGAAATCAAGTGAAGTGAAGACAAATGTCCGCAGCTCGTGGTCGTGCGGTAGCGTTCTCGCTTCCCACGCCCGGGTTCCCGGGTTCGATTCCCGGCGGGGTCAGGGATTTTCTCTGCCTCGTGATGACTGGGTGTTGCGTGATGTCCTTAGGTTAGTTAGGTTTAAGTAGTTCTAAGTTCTAGGGGACTGATGACCATAGATGTTAAGTCCCATAGTGCACAGAGCCATTTGAACCATTTTTTTGAAGACAAATATTTTCATTGATTTGTATCAGCAGAGTGCTTCAGCGACCAATTGTGGTTGCTATTTACGTGTACACGGTGAATCAGGAGGAAAGAGCCATGCTTTGAGGTGTTCTGAACAAAAAAACTTCAGATGTACATATGCCGGATTCTGAATGATTTCCCAGATAGAACACATTTAATGTAAATTGTTATTAATATTCTGTATAATTCAAACATCGTCATTGTTTATAGTGTACCACGGTAGTGTAGAGGATGCTGAGACTAATAATTTGACACAGAACATTTGCGGTCTATCAGCTACCTGAAATGGGCCTACAATAACTACCTAAGCTACAGCGCATGCGCATCGTGCTATGTTTTCAGTATTCTCTCCCTCTCTTCGTGCAAACTATTAGTCCTAGAGAAAAAAAGAGTAAGAGGTTTTTTGTAGAAAATGTAATGTAGTTTAATTTTGTACTGTGACACGTTTTCGCTGTGTTTAGAGTTATTCGTGAAAAACGTTCAGAAGTGATATTAAATGTGTTCTATCCCGGAAGACATTTGGAATGGGGCATATGCCCGTATGAAGTTTCTTGATAAGTATCACTAGTACATCATCCGTCAAAGCATTTACCTTTCCTCCTCGCTCAGCCTCTATATACTCCATTAAAAGTTACCAATAATTCATATCAGCATCAGACCTGAACATTGCCTTGACAGATTATATTTCATTTTTAATGCGACATGAAAAGTCTAATGTACTGGTAATACTCTGAAGCTTTTATTTTACTAGCGACGGATCCCTTAGGTTTTATGTTCCGCAATATGCAAATGGAAATTTAAAAGCCCGTGTACCATCGGCCGAGGGGAACTGTAGTAGTTTCAAACTTCCCAGTAGGAGACATAGAGAATAAATAAACAGAATTCAAATCCAGAATAATAGAGCCACTCTGAGAGCAGGGAAAAGACATTGCAACTAAAAAGAGAAATAGGCCCTCAGCCAGTATAGAGGCAGGAGTACACGAGGGTCCAACAAAACTGGTTCCAGACAAGTTTACCCGAACTTATGAAGTAGGTCATTGGCTTCAGGTTACATATACAAGGCAGAGTTATAAAAGACCGAATTTTAGAGAACAGACAATATTCACGCATACGAACTGTAACGTTCATCTATGTTTATACAGCTGTTTCTGGGAATTTCACGAATTATTCTATATCGTTCCGAATCATGTAAATCCTGTCAGTATATTGACAAAATTTTAAATGAAAGTCTTATTCTATATAAAGTCTTGTGAAAATTTCTCAGTTTTTGCTAATATGTGACATACCAAGTTATCCCTGACTGGTAAAACCTGTCTTGGGTTTAACCTTATGCAATCTATAAAACATCGTTACTGCTAACAAAGTATGATTTTTGAGTTTTTCTTTCAAGTAGAGATTTATTTGGGTACTAACTGGTCAAGTGTACCGATGTTTGCGCGTAGTACAGTCCCTTTGGCAGACAGTTTGAAAGCGTCGTTTCAATAGTCAATATAGGATGCATCAGGTTCTATTTCCACAATTTCTTTTCTTCCAGGTGAAATTTATTGTTAACCTCTATGATATTCGGAACGCTTTTGTATGTATCCTGCCCAATCACCGCAATACTCAACTCCACATTGCTTAAATCAAGCGGTGGGAAGTAATTCGCAAGTAATACTGAAGATCGTTCTTTAAAAGTCGGAATATACGACAGTGCATCTGCACCTCAACTGATGAGTGGATACTTAATGCACCTCGTTATACAGCCTTCTTCGTAAACATTAGAAGGAAAGTGATGTACAGATGCCCACACAAGTAAGTATTAAAGTCTTGGTGACCATAAAAATTGCAGAACAGACGTATTTTGTCGGTGAAGTAGCATTGTAACCCTTCTGATGGCTGCAGGTCTCCAAATTAGTCCAAATAGTTGAGGGTATTTGTATTTTTCTTAACATACGCCACCCAGTGTATTACGGTCCCCCAGCAACATTTAAATTCACAATTCCACATTCTCCAGATTTCCACATAGTCTTCTGTAATGTATTCCGCATAAACTCACCATGGAGTCCTGGAATACTGAATTTTTCTCTAACAAACTTGAGCAGATCTGTATTTGTAAGCAGTCTATTCTGTAGGATAGCTAACGGGCTTTTTATTTTTTTGATTCGAAGATACCTATTTCATTCTTGCATGATTTCAGGTATAGTTCTTTTACGCCGGTTGCTACTTCCATAATGCGGTTTTGTCTTCCTGCTTCCTCTACCTGCTTCTGGGGGTTCTGTGCCTTGTTGACTGTTCTGGCAATTGCCGCTACACCGCTAGCCAGTGAACAAATCCCTGAGAGACCTACGAGGGCAGGAATGAGGAAGGGGATAGTTCCACCTAATGTCTTGGGAATCGGCTGAACGCAGGGTGCTTTAACCGGTCCTTTATACTTCAGGGCGCTTTTTGTTGAATATATTGCTGCCAGGACACAGTTTTTTAAACTCCCCCGCCATGGCTTCTTCTTTTTTCATCGTTGCCTTCTTCTTCTTTAATGCACAACGAGCAACGTTCATTACTTGCTTGAAATTCACACCCAAGCATAACTTAATTTCACCACGCATGGTTTTATAACTACAAATGCTGCAATGCGCTGTCCTACACCAACATCCTTTCTCGTACATATTGCTTTGGCTTTATCGGATAAAATTTGATCTGCAACGTTAAATTCTGGAATATCTTTATATTTTGCTTATGTAATGTCGTGTTCCAAACATTCCTCGTCATGCACATTAATCACCTTATCACCACGTGCAAAACGTTTTTGAAGCTTTCTATCAGGTGCGATATCATCAGCGTCAATCCAGCTGTTTTGTGTTGCATGAAAACCAAGCCATTCAACTAGTCCTCTATTCCCTCGAAGTCCTATGACATTCTCTATGAGAAACACATGTGGTTCTGAGCTCGGTGTAAAAGCATCCTGATATATCAGTGCCATTGCTATCCTTTACGACTTAAGTTCTGGAATTTGTTCTCTGCACTTCGGAAACTGTGATTATCTCACTGGACCAGTTTGGGAGGTATCACTTCTCAAATGTTGTCTTGTGTTTTGAGATAAATACTAAATTATCATATTAAATTTCTATTTACATGGATCCAACATTTTAATACGATAGTGTACTGGATCCATTGGTCCTTTATCACGAAAATCGATTGGTCTCATTTTTATTGTGCTGTGTTCGGCGCGACTAAGCAATTATTTCTGGCAGGACATCTGTCCATTTGTATGAACCGTGAAGAATATAATGCAGCCACATTTGAACTTTTATTGTTCTGCTCAGACGTTCCACGATTCTCGCCTTCAGATGGGCGAAAGTTGAGCGGTGTTGAATTTCATACTGCTGCATCACGTTCTTGAAACACGTATTGTAAAACTCTTCCCTCTGATCAGCTTGGAGGCTGTACAGACATCGATTTGTCCCTGTTTCCAACAAACGCTGAAACACCTCCGAGTCATCTCTCCCTGTTTTTGTTTTAACAGGTAATGCCCAGGCAAATTTCGGGTATGTATCAATAATCTTAAAATATATTTGACTCTTTTATTCGCATGTGAATATTCCCCTTAATCTACAAGATCAGTCTACCATAAGTAATCCCAACCTTTTAATCGTGACATGCCTATGAGGGTATGTTTTCTGTGCTGGTTTGTACAGTCCTCTAACTACTGTCTTCATACGTATCCGATTACACCTCTCTCTCTCTAAGCTCAGAGATGATTGAAATAACCTCATTCGAATGAGCAGTATTACCAGCAAAAACTGATGCCATGAGCAATCGCATTCAATCTGTTGGCTCATTGGGATAACAGACTGCAGCGATTTGTACTGACTCTTTTAATCAGGATATCAATGCCATCACTAACACGATGCTAAACATCTAATAGAGGTTCTATAATGGTTTAGCATTTCGCACTGGGCTGGTTTTCCACTTTTCTACATACACCAGTACATTGCAGTATTTCGCCAAAGATCTCCAGATCTTTGGGTGAGTAGTTTACAGTTTTTGTGAGATTTATGAAAATGAGGTTAAGTAAGTTTTGTGAAATTCCCTACCATCAATTTGTACTGTTGTTTCCTTTGAAGTTATAGAGTGCATGACCAACATGAATTGTTTTTCACCACTGACACAGAATGTTTTGTCTATCCTAACCTCGATGAGACGGTTAATGAAACTAGCAATGTCATCGTCATTATGTAATTTCTCTGAGAGCACATTCAGATATTCAGTAACTGGTTAATGGTTTATCTCAGTGTCTACTCTTGATCCAAAAGTCCTAACCTTAGCAGTGGTTGCTTCTTCCAAACAGTCTTCCGTGTCATGATGACCTTATGCATAGTCGACATCTTGTTATACACTAAATGGATTCCTACACACAGTGCACCTTACATACATTCCGTACAGTTCCATCAACCTTCACAGTCAAGTTGCGTATATTCGTTTCAGTTCCATCAACATTTACGGCTATGTCACCTAGTTTCTTCTACATCTACATGATTACTCTGCAATTCACATTTTAGTTCTTGTCAGAGGGATCATCGAACTACAATCTTACCATCTCTCTACCATTCCACTCCCGAACAGCGCGCGGGAAAAACGAACACCTAAACCTTTCTGTTCGAGCTCTGATATCTCTTATTTTAGTTTGATGATCATTCCTACCTATGTAGGTTGGGCTTAACAAAATATTTTCGCATTCGGAAGAGAAAGTTGGTGACTGAAATCTCGTAAATAGATCTCGCCGCGACGAAAAACGTCTTTGCTTTAATGACTTCCATCCCAACTCGCGTATCATATCTGCCACACTCTCTCCCCTATTACGTGATAATACAAAACGAGCTGCCCTTCTTTGCACCCTTTCGATGTCCTCCGTCAATCCCACCTGGAAAGGATCCCACACCGCGCAGCAATATTCTAACAGAGGACGAACGAGTGTAGTGTAAGCTTTTCTTTAGTGGACCTGTTGCATCTTCTAAGTGTCCTGCCAATGAAACGCAACCTTTGGCTCGCCTTCCCCACAATATTATCTATGTGTTCCTTCCAACTGAAGTTGTTCGTAATTAACACCCAGGCACTTAGTTGAATTGACAGCCTTGAGAACTGTACTATTTATCGAGTAATCGAATTCCAACGGATTTCTTTTGGAACTCATGTGGATCACCTCACAATTTTCGTTGTTTAGCGTCAACTGCCACCTGCCACACCATACAGCAGTCTTTTCTAAATCGCTTTGCAACTGATACTGGTCTTCGGATGACCTTACTAGACGGTAAATTACAGCATCATCTGCGAACAACCTAAGAGAACTGCTCCGATTGTCACCCAGGTCATTTATATAGACCAGGAACAGCAGAGGTCCCAGGACGCTTCCCTGGGGAACACCTGATATCTCTGCAGTTTTACTCGATGATTTGCCGTCTATTACTACGAACTGCGACCTTCCTGACAGGAAATTACGAATCCAGTCGCACAACTGAGACGATGCCCCATAGGCCCGCAGCTTGATTAGAAGTCGCTTGTGAGGAACGGTGTCAAATCTAGAAATCTAGAAATACGGAATCAACTTGAGATCCCCTGTCGATAGCGGCCATTACATCGTGCGAATAAAGAGCTAACTGCGTTGCACAAGAACGATGTTTTCTGAAACCGTGCTTATTACGTATCAATAGATCGTTCCCTTCGAGGTGATTCATAATGTTTGAATACAGTATATGCTCCAAAACCCTACTGCAAACCGACGTCAATGATATAAGTCTGTAGTTCGATGGATTACTCCTACTACCCTTCTTAAACACTGGTGCGACCTGCGCAATTTTCCAATCTGTAGGTGCAGATCTATCGGTGAGTGAGCGGTTGTATATAATTGCTAAGTAGGGAGCTATTGTATCAGCGTAATCTGAAAGGAACCTAATCGGTATACGATCTGGACCTGAAGGCTTGCCCGTATCAACTAATTTGAGTTGCTTCGCAACCCCTAAGGCATCTACTTCTAAGAAACTCATGCTAGCAGATGTTCGTGTTTCAAATTCTGGAATATTTCATTCGTCTTCCCTGGTGAAGGAATTTCGGAAAACTCCGTTCAATAACTCCGCTTTAGCGGCAGAGTCGTCGGTAACAGTACCGTCGGCACTGCGCAGCGAAGGTATTGACTGCGTCTTGCCGCTTGTGTACTTTACATACGACCAGAATTTCTTGGGATTTTCTACCAAATTTCGAGACAATGTTTCGTTGTGGAACTTTTCTCGAAATAATCTGTGTGTTCGTTTCTAGTTCCTTAACACTAACATCTAAACCCCTCATCAGTTTCAGAAGGGTCTGGACTTATGTTTTTAGGTCCTTAACTTAACGTTCGAGAGGCTGAAATTTTCCATCTATGTACTGACGCATTCCCTGTCTATGCATACCTATCATCTCGGGCTGAGTGCCTGACATATGTGCAAACTTGTCCATGGTGTGATGTAAACTAACGTTCTCATCACTTTCTTCATATCTTTATATAGAGAAATTCCTGGAAGTTCCGTTTATACCATCCATCATTCAGTTTTCTTTACTTACCAATAGAAAGAAACACGTAATGTGTGTGATTCCATAAATCTAACTTTTCAGCATCATTGAGTGACACGATGGTTCCTGCATCTGTCCAGTAAATGTGATTTAGATTCAAATAATTTTGTTTGAAAGCTATACTGAGATTTGCGTTGTCCCACACCAATTGTTCCGAGCATCTGGAATCTGGACTTAAATAAAATACATCAACACCCATATAATGACCAAAACATAAATATCGTTTCATCCTAGATTTTTACCGTAACATCGTCAAATACGAACACTGTGCTTGGCTCTACTTTTTCTGGTTGAGGGATTTGTCTGCATTTTGCAATATCTTTTGCAGCAGCTGGTACTTGAGCTGCAACAGTGTTTTTGAAAATACATACACATGTTCAAAGCGGACTCCATCCGAGTATGTTAGCTGTGACATAAAACATTTGCCTTACTGCAGTTGGGGGGCCCTACAATTAGCGCTCATGTATTGTTGTTCTTTTTCTTCTTCTTCTTCTTCTTCTTCTTCTGCTCTTCTTCTGCACTATCACAGGACAAGTAACTTACAACAAAATCCCAATGCAGCACCCACCCTGCCATGATACTGACTACATCAGGTTTTGGTGTGCGATATGCTATTATAGAAAATATATGTCATGAAATAAGCTACAGGATCTGAAAAGAGACCTCATACAGGATGTCAGTGCGGCCTATTCTTGAGTGTTGCTCGAGTGTTTGGGACCCATACCAGGCTGGATTAAAGGAAGATGTCGAAGCAACTCAGTGGTGGGATACTAGATCTGTAACTAGTGGCATCGAACATGAAAGTTTTACTGACATGTTTCGGGAACTCACTTGGGAATCCTTGAAGGGAAGGTAATGTTATTTATGAGGTACACCATTGAGAAAATTTAGAAAACCAGCATTTGTAGCTGACTGCGGAACGATTCTATTGACACAACATACAATATGCGTTAGGACTCCAAAAATGAGATACGAGAAATTAGTTCTCATCTGGAGACATATAGACAGTCGTTTTGTCGTTTAACCCTTGTTCTATTGGTGAGTTCCTCCACTACGTGCCATATATATATATATATATATATATATATATATATATATATATATATATATATATATATATATAATATTATTATGAGAGGTATGGCTAAAATAAAAAGATGGTTTTGCAGTAGTATACATATTTTTACTCAGGACGCACTACATAAAAAAACAACTGGTTATTTCTTTATCCTCACCTGCACAGAATTTAGCAAATAATACTTTCTTGTATGCACAGAATCCAGCATGTATTTCTCTTCCTTTAACTTCTTCTTCTGACACTGTACTGATGCAATGTTATAAATCGTTTGATTGACTATTTACACGCGGAGATAGTTCACAATATCTTTATGCGCAGTTTCAACACACGGCGGCCCAAGGTTCAGTCTTTCCAACACAAGGTATAGCACCATCCATAGGCTGAATATTGTTGTATTTATGGAGTGTTGCAGATAAATGGATCAACCTCCAGATCTCACCATGAGTGCCTCGCCGTTGTACAGTGATGTTACAGATAGCATCAAGCTAGCACAGCATATGCCGGAGGGGGGGTGGCGGAGGGGTGTGCAAGGGGACTGAAGAGATGGGAAATACATGGAGGTTACCTGCACAACACAGTTCATCCATTATAACTCCTTAAGTCGCAGTTCAACACTTCTCAATGCATTTTCAATGTCACACAACTCACCAGTCGCTGTCCCTTGATGTTTCTGTATCAATATATAAGCGCTTTGACCTGCTAGTTGTTAAATTATAAGTTGAAGTCAAAATTAGCAGAGTGCTGGGAGGAAACAACAGCTTCTCATCCACCACATCAGCACTTCCGCCTTTAAGCAAAGCCAGAATGCTCTGAGGTGGTGCATTTGTTGGAGACCAGTACTGACCTGCAGCCTGTGTCATAGGGCGCTCAACACAATTCTTCTGAGAGTCGAGGATTGATTGGGTGTCTTCATTAGACAAATCGACTAGTGGAATGGATAATAGCAGCTCGTTGTCCTGCTTCAACATTTCAACATGTGGGTCGGGTGCACTACAGGGTCCCACAGTGCTGCTGATGCTGACCCTGACAGGCTGGGTCCTGACAAGCCTGTGGTTGCTGCTGGTCCAGACACATTGGAGGTCACTGCCAATCTAGACATGCTAGAGGCCACTGAACAAAGAAGAAGAAGAGGAGGAGGAAGAAACAATAAGAGTCCCCAGACAAATACATGGAGCTGAACTACATATACTTACTTCTATGTTCCTTCTACGAGATGGTGGCAGATGAGGATCTCAGATGCTATTGACATCTCATGAACCTTTCACTGACTGAGACCGCAGGCTACCGCTTTCCCTTGTAGTCCTGACGTTATGATCACATAAATGGATGCCATGTTCCTGTGCTCCTATTAACGTTCATCAATTTTCAGGTGGGGGAGTGGGGAATTCTGCATTCCTATTGGTTGCCAAGGTAAGTTGTGGAAGGAAAACTGTTTCAAGCTCCCTCTTTGGCAGTTTGGTGAACTAGCTCAGTTGAAGCCCAAACGCTGAGATGAACACCTCAGGATCATTCTGTCTGGGATAGTTGAATAGAAAAAGTTGTCTCTTGCACTGTGGACTGACTGGCCATTTCAAGAAACATGAACAGCTCCAGCACAGGCAGTAGTCTCTATGAGTTGCAAAATGAATCACTATTATTTACAGAAAAGTATTCACCCCACACTCATCCATCATCCCCTCCTTCCATACCTCATGTAGGACGCTAGGGACACAGTCCTCGGTGGTAAGCTTACAGGTAATACAATTATTAAGCTTCAATCTCAATATCTCTTCAATTGAATGCATTGTGATAGTAAATTCTCAGGAGGAGACCACATACTAAGACACTGCAATAATATAGTTCTGAACTGAGCTAAAATATGCAACAAAATGAATACTATATCACAACATATTCAGCTTCTTTTTATCATTACCATACGAGTGCTCCACAGTGAGATCCTTCCTGTCTGACAGTTCAACACAGACTGAGTGATGTAGTGGTGGAAGCCAACTGAAATGCTGCTACCACCTGGTGGCGACACGTGTAACTAGAACCTCTCTTGTTGCTTGACTTCCATGGCTTGCAGATGTGCACACCCGGTGCATGTACGACAGACAAATGCATAGGCAACCCAATGCAGCAGCTAATATTTTGCACTTCACTCCATTACTTGGTGTTTACAATTATTACAACATGTCAGTTGGGGATGCAGACATGAGCCCTACCCAAGTGTGAGCCCTGAACCCTGCAAACAGATGAAATAAAGAATATATTAGTGACAGTGATTTGAATTTTGTGTTGTGAGGTCCTCCCTCTCCCACCAATTTCTAGTTGGTGGAGGGGAGGAATTGGGGGAGGGTAGGAGAGAGCTGAGGAATTTCGCAAGGGGGGAGAAAGAGGCCCAGAAGTGAGGATAGCGTGGCGAAAAAGTGCCCCTTTTCCGAGAGGAGTTTGGGAGAAGAAGGAGAAAGAGGGGGAGGGAGAGGGGTGGGACTTTCTCAGAAGAATGTATTATTCCCAGGGGTCATAAATGAATTAGCACAACAAAACTTTAAGGGGGAGGGAGAGGGATGGTTTAATTTACCAATTCAATTTGTTAGCAAATCAGTTTGATATCAGAAATGCACCAAAACTGGCTTTACATCAATATTGATATACACAATTTAAATTCCAGGCTGTGATATGTTGCCTTCCATTTAAGGCGGACTGCAGTACTCTTGGCGTGCAACGCAGGGTCGACCACAGGCTGTGGTAGCACAGGAGTCCTGGCTTCATCCCATCGGCGGAACTTCGTCCTGCTGCATACGTTCCACCTTTTTACAAAGGGTTATTATGTCTCTCCAAGTTCCCGCCATATCTCGCGAACCGCTTTCTATTGCCCTCTGTCCTCACGCCAGTTTTTACCGTTTCTATGGCACCTAGCTGTTCCCATATTTATATGTTCCATTGCTTTACTCACCCAGAAATAGGAGTTGACATTTGTATTCGAGAATCAGTATACCGAAAGCTTCAATGACGAGATACAAACTGTCAACCCTTTTAGCAGAGCGGGTGTTTATTTCCTATAGACGACGAACAGGCATCCCCATGTGACGTGTTCACCGCGCCATCTGGAGTCATGGCTACCAAAGACTATATGCAATACAAACTACATACCATACAAATAATATCGCCGTCACTCTGTGAGTCAGCCGGCATACTGCTGGAATGGCGAGATATTAGACCTTCTGTCAACATACTCTTGTACCGTATCTACATCCACTTTTCTAGTATTGGCACTGTACATTTCCACAAACTGGCGGTGGATTGTTATTAATGCGGGAATTTTTAGACGCCTAGACCTTATTGCACTACGACAACCATTCGTTATATGTGTTGTTAAAGTATCCAGCAAAATGCCAGTGTAACATTTACATTTTGTGTTTAGCATTCATTAAAATAAAATCGTTCCTTGAAAGAGCGGCGCCAGAATCTATTTCATAATAATATGAAGATTATGTTGAGAAAGGTCCAAGCAACGTGCATCAAAGCACGCATATGACTGAGTGCATCTGTGCAGTAAAGATAGCGTTTGAAAAAACTGCTGAACAGTCAAAATATTATTCACGAAAACAGTTTAATAAGGCAAGTGAAACTATAATGAGACAGAGAAGGTGAAGAAGAAGGAGATGAACATCTCCAGAGACTAGGTAGCAAGGTACTGGCGAATACGCTTAAAGTTCAAATACCCGTGATCTAGAGTGAACTGCTATTTTTTTAAGTCTCAACCTGCATGCAGAAGGAACAACATTCCAGTCATCTTCCCGCCTCTCTGACTGAGATTTTCCTTGATTTCTGTGACTCACTTCATGAATATGGAAAGATTGCTAATTAAACAATGTTGCAAATGATTCCCTCTACCATTATTTTCCAAATGACCTAATACTTAGTTTAAGGTTACTTCGACGAAGAGGATATTGTAATCTCATATAAACTTCCATGCAGACTATTATTATGCAGTGAAAGTGTTGGAGGATTAAAAAAACCATTTACTGACCTCGTAACAGTTCATCTGAACATGGTACCTGAATGAAAACTCATGGCTGAAGAGCCGGCTTCGCTACGTAATAGGCAATCCTCGGATAATGGCATCTTCCTTATAGGGGCGTCAGTGCTTTCAGTGTAACAGGAAATGAGCTGCGAGATGTATTTATCGACCGCGTCTCAGATGAGGCTTCAGCGCCAACGTTTCGCGCGATATAGACCGCTGTAGCGTTGTACTGCAGTGGTACAATTGTAGTATTACACAAGTATTAGTCTAACAAGACGCTAGCTAGGGCAGCCTTCTGATGAACACAGATCTTGTCCGTACGTTGGTCTCTCTATTACTTTGTTTGGTGTTATATATTTCACCTGCTCCACTCAGTTTGTGCCGCCACTAGTGGACTGCTATAGATTACAATTACGATACACTTATCATGAATATGTAACGTTAGTTAAAATAAGAACTAATGGCACTTGCTTGAAATAATTTATGGAAACCACGGAAAATGTAAATGTGAAGGGAACGACTGGGATTTCAATCATACCCCCCCCTCCCCCTCTAAATTGAATCCGGCAAGTTAAGTACTGCGTCACCTCTTTTGGTATCAGGGCACAGGATAAATTATAAAACGAGTTTAGCACTTTCACCTCGTTATTAGCACAGGGGTCATGAAACAACATAAACAAAGTTCAAGTGTGTGCGAGGACACAGACTTACTGGAACGATCGTGACTAGAACAGTAAAAGACTGGCTGAAGGGTCTCCCCGGGGGCAGCAGTTTGTTGTCTACATCTATATATTTATTCCACGAGCCTCTATACAATGTGCAGCAGATGGTACTTCACAGTGATATCAGCAATTTTGTATCTTACTCCCTATGCGCGATATACATTGATGGCAGCAGAACTATCACACGTTCTTCCCCAAACACCGCTTACCTACATATATCCAAGGTCTCGCGGGAAGTCTGTCAACTTTTTTCGCAAATATTCCCATGTAAGTGTCCTGAGCACTTGTGTTAAGCTTTCATATGAACTATGCCAACTTGTTACGATTCTAGTAGAGAATTTCTAAATTGGCTGGTTCCTGATCTCATGTCTATTTCATGAGGAGCAATGCTCTAGAATAATCCGCCCTAACGTCCTACATACAATTCCATTTACAACGCACTGCACTTTCCCAGAACCTTTGCAACAAGTCCTCCATTTCCAATGTCTAATAATGAGTATAAGCAAAGGGAAAGGAGTAATCCTCGGCCAGGTAGTGGAATACTATATTTTTAAAATGAAATTTCTTTGCAATATTGCATTTCCTCAGTTATTAAGAAAAGCAATGCAATATTCCTTCGGACATGCATGCATTTTCGAAGGAACAGGCACTGAGGCAACTACAGCCGTTATGAAATACATGAAAAGTTTTCACAGCTGCGAATATGGACAACCGTCAGCTGAATAAGTGAATGACAGCAATGAAAATGTGTGCCGGACGTAGACTCGAACACGTATTGCACGCTTTACGCGAGCGGTCGCCTTAACCGTTTGGCTATCCATGCAAGATTCACGGCCAGTCCCAAACTTCGATATGACATCGTATCTGAGTCAAAACCTGTATTCGTGAACATATTATGTAATTCCCGTACAGGGTATGACACTGTAATTAAAATTCGCTGCCCGGTATCGACACCGGAGTGGCCGTGCGGTTCTAGGCGCTACAGTCTGGAACCGCGTGACCGCTACGGTCGCAGGTTCGAATCCTGCCTCGGGCATGGATGTGTGTGATGTCCTTAGGTTAGTTAGGTTTAAGTAGTTCTAAGTTCTAGCGGACTGATGACCACAGCAGTTAAGTCCCACAGTGCTCAGAGCCATTTGAACCATTTTGTATCGACAGATAAGTGCAATATTGCAGTATCTGTGTTGTCAAGAAGGAAGGTGCAAAGTTCCTTCGGAAATGTGTGCATCGTTCTTTTTACCAACACAGGTACCGCAAATAATATTTATCCTCGGGTACCGCGAAGGACTTACAATTAAAGTAGCATTCGCTGCACGGGAATTACATAATGTGTGTACGAGTACATGATGTGAAGCAGGAACGACGGTACATGGAAGTTTGGGTCTGGCCGTTGGTTCTGCGGTTAAGGCGACAAGCTCGATTAAAGCGGGAAATCCGGGTTCGAGTCCCGGTCCGGCACAAATTTTCGTTGTCCCTTAAAAAGCTGATCGTTGTTCGAATTTGCAATTGCGAATACATTTCATGTATTTCACAGTGGCCGTAGTCACCACAGTCCCTGTTTCTCCGGACATGCATGCATGCATGCATATTCACAATACAGGCACTGTAGTACCGTATTTATCCTACGATACCGACCAGCGACTTTCAAATACAATGTCATCCACTGTATGAATAACACATAATGTGTGTACGAGTGTGTTGGGTTTGGCCGTGGGTTGTACACAGATAGCCACAAACGGTTAAGACAGACGGTTGTACAGACGATGGTTGTTCGCATTCGCAACTGCCAATTTACTTCATGCCATATTATTTTATGTTTCGGTGTAGTCCCTTTTAAGGTCAATGCAGTCAGTTCGACGTTTTTCCAGTGAACAGTTTCCTACCCTGATCGGCGATTCTGGAAGATCTGCAAAATACGACAGTGACACTGAAAGTGGTGAACAAGCCTTTCTTAAGTCTGCGATTCCAGCAGTCAGGGCCGGTACAAGGCCCAAGTGACACCAGCCTCGGTTTGGGGCGTCAACACTTGAAAGGGGCCCCACAGGTTCCACAACTGCTAGGTTTCTGTACCACAATTAGTGGTAGCCACGTGGAGTGCGAAGGTGAGTGGGCGCCCAATTGCAAGACTTATATACAATGGGTATAAATTAATAGTGCCAAAGTGACATGGATCTAGGCGTGCGAGGGGCAGAGAGGTGGAATGGTGGGCGCCAAGTGGATAGTCGCTGGTGTAGAAGTATGGTCTCAAACCGCCGTTATTGTCATTAACTTCAATTTCCTAGCCATAGGGAACTTTTTTGGAGCTGGCTAACATATTACGGAACATTTGACTATTGGTATGATGTGAATGGTTAAATTTAGCGTTGGAACCGGTCTGTGTGACCGGCCGGAGTGGCCGAGCGGTTCTAGGCACTACAGTCTGGACCCGCTCGACCGCTACGGTCGCAGGTTCGAATCCTGCCTCGGGCATGGATGTGTGTGGTGTCCTTAGGTTAGTTAGGTTTAAGTAGTTCTAAGTTATAGGGGACTGATGACCTTAGAAGTTAAGTCCCATAGTGCTCAGAGCCATTTGAACCTTTTATGTCCCTCTTAGACACACGTAGTGTTTTGCGTTATAACGGCAGGTTTGGTGGGAAACTTACACTGCCTGACAATAAAAGTAAAGCGTCCAGAAGGGGATAAAGACAGGAAATAAATGAGCACGTGATGTTATTGCGCTGATCACAAAATCAAGTGCAATTTACAAGTAACTCGGCAATATTAGCCCACTCATCAGTATGACGTTACAGGTTGTCTGGCCTCCATGCGTGCACTGATTCGGCCATAAAGCCGTTGTATTCTCTTCTGAGACAAGCTGACCTACAGCTGTTGTAACTGGACGTTGATATCCCAGTAGGCCTCTGAGAGGATCCAACACATTCTCTATCGGGGTCAGATCTGCGGATTTTGCTGGCCACTATGGTACCTCAACAACATGCTGGCAGTTCATGGCGACAAGTCCCATGTGTAATCGAGTATTGTAAGGGTAGATGTATATTATAAAGAAGTTCACAACGCACTTCCTACGAAATAGACAGATATAGAAATAAATGAACGCGGGATTGAAAAACGAACCAAATCGCTCGATAGAGAAGAGGCTACTGGTCCAAATGGAGTGACTCGATATTTAATATGCCTCTGTATTTAATACACCCCTCTTCTAGCATCAGTTCTTCGTGCATTACTTGAAGAACCGAGAGTGCCACGTGACTGGAAAAAACCGTAGCTTCTTCTTTTCTAAAAGAAAGATGTGACATGTGGAACACTGACTTCAGATTGTTGCCGAATTAGGGAACGTCTTCTGTGCTCACGTATGATGCGGTTTCTGGAGACCGAACAACTCCTATGAGAGGTCTGTGAAAGCACCGATTATGAGAGATACAACTTGCTATGTTCATTATTTAGACACGGAAGGCAGTAAATAACAAAGTTCAGGTAGATGCCACGTTTCATGAGTTACACAAGGTCTCCGGTACAGTATGCGACAGGACTGAAGACTTCGTTACAAACAGAGACCAGTAAGTTGTTCTTAACGGAGTCTGGCATACCTAGAGGTAGCATGATAGGGCCACTGATGTTCACGGTATGTGTAAATGACATGACGGACAAAGTTTTTAGGCAGATGAGGCTGATCGAAACCAGGAGGCACCGGGAGAGGCAGGTTACACCACACAGCTCTCTGCAGCGCCCGAGGAAGGTCCTAGGGACGAGGTAGTGATGGGGCGGACATGAACTGATGTTATTATTGTCTATGATGTATTTCAGTTAGTTATAGAGTATAAAGAAACAGACAGAAGGGAAACGGGCTTTAGTTAAAAGTTAGAGTTTACAGAATATGTAAATATTTACAGGAAAATATGTCGACAGGAATTTGCGAAGGGTGGCAGAGCGGTTCTAGGTGCTACAGTCTGGAACCGCGCGACCGCTACGGTCGCAGGTTCGAATCCTGCCTCGGGCATGGATGTGTTAAAAAAAATGGTTCAAATGGCTCTGAGCACTATGGGACTCAACTGCTGTGGTCATCAGTCCCCTAGAACTTAGAACTACTTAAACCTAACTAACCTAAGGACAGCACACACATCCATGCCCGAGGCAGGATTCGAACCTGTGACCGTAGCAGTCGCACGGTTCCGGACTGGGCGCCTAGAACCGCGAGACCACCGCGGCCGGCATGGATGTGTGTTATGTCCTTAGGTTAGTTAGGTTTAAGTAGTTCTAAGTTCTAGGGGACTGATGACCTCAGATGTTGAGTCCCATAGTGCTCAGAGCCATTTGAACCATTTTTGAATTTGCAAAGGCTAAGCTTCTTAGAAATGACAACATAATATGAATATCGATCCACAAATCAAACTGTAATAAGTGAAACACGGAAGATACATGAAGAGCAGGGAATTACTCCTACAAATGCTGATAATATCAATGTTGGCAAAAACGACCTGTCAAATTACGTAAATGATTACATAATAGATGCTTCCCAAGAATAAGGAATAGGCAGTATCGGTTGCAAAATGGATTTTTGTTTATTTAATTTGTGACGCGTTTCACTCCCACAGGAGAGTATTTAGACATCTGGGGGGAAAAACAAGTTTCCTCACTACACATTTATGGTTCAAATGGCTCTGAGCACTATGGGACTTACCTTCCGAGGCCATCAGTCCCCTAGAACTTGCAACTACTTAAACCTAACTAACCTAAGGACATCACACACATCCATGCCCGAGGAAGGATTCGAACCTGCGACCGTAGCGGTCGCGCGGTTCCAGACTGTAGTGCCTAGAACCACTCGGCCACTCCGGCCGGCTACACATTTATGATCCAGGAATCGGCTATAAGGCTACATTGTCAGTTAAATAAAGCAATTGGGTATCTACGGCCTGAGTTGTGAAAAGAGAATAAGCAAAGACAAAGTCACAGAGTAAAAACACTCGAGGACGACTGGCAAGTGTACAGAAAGTCCCGCAATCACCAAAAATAGCACGTCATCCATTAAAATTTACCGGACATATCCACCGGCTAAAAGCACTCCAGGGTTTCTAGCTAGGGTACAGAACTTCCCGAAATCACTAAAAATGGTACGTCGTCCAATAAAATATACAGGGCACATCCACCTAAGGAAATAATTAAGAATATGTTTCAACAATTAGTTTAAATTTCACAAATCAGGACAAACTAAGGGTTTGCACACCAGCATACAACATGAGATTAGTTGCACCTAATGAGCATGAGGTAGTAAAGACCTCAAATGCAAAATGTCAGATGACGTAGATGATGTACAAATGTCACTTACAATTCGTACTGTTTCACAAATTGCAAAGCCTTGGCTGAATTTATCATTCATTGGGGGTGTGTTCCCCTAAAGATTACAAATATCGAAAGTGATACCTTTATTCAAGGGTGGAAATTACCGACCCATTCCACTCCTCTCGGCTTCCTCTAAAGCAATTGAGAGATTAACGAAACTACGAATCGCCAAGTACTTAGACAACCACAGCTTACTGAATAATAATCAGCATGGCTTTCGAACAGTTACAGGCAGAGAAACAGTTGTAAATTATTACAACGAAGAAATGGATAGCAATCTAGATAAGAACAACATTGTTGTAGAAGTTAATTTAGACCCTTATAAAGCTTTCGACGCAGTTGGTCACCAACTTTTTTTAGTAAGTCGAATAAACAGGGCATAAAAGAAAACTAGTGCGTTCATCACATTTGCTGATATTGTTACAGGTTGTGGAGCTCACATCAGCTCATGCTCATCACAAAATCAGATTAGTATCTGATGCAAGGAAAGTCGAAAGAGATGTAACCCAGGGCAATGTGTTAGGCACCATTCTGTTCCTTACTTATATAAATCACTTACATATCTCAGACACTCCAGCCAAGATTACGTTGTTTGCAGATGATACTAGTGTAACAGTGAGGATGTTAAGGAATCTCTATCTACTACTACTGACAAAGTCTCAAGTCCTTGCATCCAACAGGCTGACCTTAAATGTGAAGAAAAAGAAATATATGAAGATTGGGAAGATGTATCAAAAGCAAGATCTCCCTCTGGTACTGGACGGAAATGAGTTAGAAAGGGTAATATGCACAAAACGTTTGCGAATGTATGGTGACAAAGATTTAAACTGGAAAGACCATGTTATTAATCTCTCCCAGCGACTGAGTACTGAGTGTTTTGCTACGAGAATAATTTCTAAAGTTTGCGTCTCAGATGGTGCTACAATGTCTGATTTTGGTTACTTCTAGTCCCTTGTAACTTATGAAATAGTTTTCTGGAGTAAAATTAATAGTCGATTAAATTAAATTTTTACGTTACAGCTATTTTGATATTGTCACATAGCTCGGCTGTGCCTCACTGCTAGCCCCTACTCAAAAAATTGGATTTACTTGCTGTACTCTCCTTGTACTTGCACAAATGTGTGATGATGACAAGAGGTAGACTTGGTGACCTGGTAACCAATTCCGATTCCCACAGTCATAATACTCGCAACTGTGATGATTTACATGTAGAACAAGTTAGAACATCCACACTCAGAGAAATGTAAGCCACCTTTGTACCATTCTTTATAGTGCACTGGCCACACACATAAAGAGGTTGGAGACGGGAGAGGCTTTTAGATCTGAGCTAAAATCATTTCTTGTTGAGAAATGTTTTTACACTGTAAATGAATATATCAGTGTATACCGTTTCTAGGCCCTCATTAATAGTTGAGTACTTTTGGTTCTGTTAACAAATTATCTACTGGGCCGTGTTTGTCTTTACAAAGAGCGTTTTTGCTCTTGGTTTTCTGTTTCTTCTGCTTCAGATGTGGTGTAGTATACCTCTGCTGAGAAGAGATCTGGTGCTAGCCTAAATGTGATGAACCAAATAAAATCGTATGTTTCCAGAGACCCTTCCAAGTCTGAAACATCTATGATTTATTTATACAGACTGAAGCGACGAATGAAAATTTGTGCCAAGCCCGGGATTCGTTCTCGGCTTTCCTTCTCGCGAGTCATATGCACCAACCACTACACCATCCGGCACAGTGGCTTTGCACAACTGCACGGACTATTCTAGCATGCCTCCCTCCTTAATCCAAATATCCAGTCACGCATCAGCCCACTTGGTACTCTCCTTAAACTCTATGTCTGAAGCTTGAAAAGGTATCTGAAACTGTATAGTTTCACTTAATTTAAGCTCTTCCCAAGTTTCAGGCAGAATCCTCCGTTTTCTTCGATGATGAGGTGCTATTCCAATACAGGTGGGGAGCCTCTGCAATGCTGGTCGAGCGTGGGAGAAGTACAAGGACGAGGTGTGGATAGGATTTAGGATTCAGGAGGGAGGTGTGCTAGAGTAGTCTGCCCCGTTGTGCAAAGCCACTGTGAAAGGGTGTCGTAGTGGTTAATACACTTGGCTAGGGAGCAGGAGACCCAGGTTCCAATCCTGGCCTTGGTACAAATTCCCATTCGTCACTTTAGTTTGCATAAATACATCTAATTGTGATGGTTATACTGTCAGCAGGTTTTTATATGCTCGTGCATTGTACTTTTTAGCATTCTGCGTAATGTCCTCACGCGTTTCATTATTAGAGGAACGCTTTAAATGAAAGTTTCATGAGTTACCTACATCACTGATTGCCTTATTTTCGTACTTCCATGCAAAGTTATGTAATTTGTCCATATGTTTTCGCTCTTTCTGTAGCATTTTTATGTTCAGTATTTCTTATTATCTATCTGCATTCTTGAGAACTGGGATTTAATCCCCGTCCGCCCATCCTGATTTGGGTGTTCTACAGTTTCCAGTTGTCGCTGACGTGAATGCAGGCAGAGTTCCTTTGATTAGGTCATGGTCGACTTTCTACCCTATCATCACCTTGTACAATCTTATGTTGTTAATATGTTATGTGCATGTTATTTCTGCAATGTTCCTGACATGTACGATACTACTGTACTGAATAATCTACGGAAGAATAAATAAATAAACAAAGATAAAGTAGTGGTAGATACAATTAGGTGTGGTAGTGGGTGCAATCTTCATTAACAATAGAAATAATTTTACGGGTGAGAAACAGTTGGTGGCCGATGAATAGGAAAAAAATTACCTTTGATAATAGTGATTTGTAAAAGTGGCCGTGGTAGTCTAGTGGATGGTGTACTAGTGTCCGACCCTGGAGGTACCGGGTTCAATCCCAGATGGTAACAGGGACTTTTCATGGTTCCAGTCTCTCCAGAACAACTCTATACCCACTCAGCCTGCTGTCAAAGTGCGTAATGGGGTCCTTTTCCGGGGAGTAAATGGCAACTGGGACCAGTGACCCGTCATCCTTCCCCTCCTAGTGGCACGGAGAACAGAAAGACTATATGCCCTCTACTGCAGTTCAGCCGATAGTTCAGTCATGCTTTGGCGCCATAGATAGTAATTTGTGTAAGAATGGGTAAAGCTTGTGTTTAAATTATAGGCTCAGGCTACAATGTAATAAAAAATGAAAAAGAAATAAATTGCAAAGACGGCGAAGATACGAACAGGAAACTTTTTATGAAGCGTGTAGAGACTTGCAAAAGATCAGATCCTGGTGCAAACATTTCAAATATTGACATTTGACTCTAAATGTTAAGAAATGTAATGCAATTCATGAAAATCGACGATCCTAATATCATTTGACTACCTGATCGGCGATCAGTCCTTAGAATCGGAATGAATCTTCGAAGGATTTAGGAGTTACGATGGAACGACCACATAAATATTGACGTTGGGCAGGGATATACCAGATTCAGATATACTAATGGCGTATAATTAAAGCTTGAAACAGGGCGCTTACAGGAAGCTCATTCGACAAATCCTTGAGCATTGTTTATCACCCTGTACCACTCATCATGCTGGGTTAATGGAAGTAATAGAAAATATTGAAAGACGAGCTGCATGATTTGTCAGGGGTGTATTTAGGCAGTATGAGAGTGTGAGAGGCTCAACAAGTGAGAGAGGTTAAAAGAAAGATTATGCGCAAGACGTAGAGCTCGTAGAGCCTTACTCACAAAATTCTGGGGGGCCTCCATTCCAGAACAAATCAAGAAATATGCTACTTCCTCCAACATACATCTCGCGTAATGACCACAAGCTAAAGTAAGAGAAATTCAGGCCATTTCAGAAAGGTGCCTACATTCTTTCTTCGCGCATATCATTAGTAAAAGGAGTAGGAAGGCACGAAAGTGAGACTAATACGCTGTGTACCCTGTGCTACGCACCATACAGAGACATTCGAAGTGGAGATGTAGTGTAAACACTGAGCATCTGTTCTGGCCACGCAGTGAACTCGTTACATACAGTGACGGAAAAAAATGCAACACCAAAAAATAATTAACGTAGAGTAATTAAATTTCGGGAATACATTTGTCTAGGTAACATATTTAAGTGATTAGCATTGCAAGATCACAGGTTAATATAAACACGAGACGAGCCATTGCACCTGTGAAATACTAGTACGTTAATAACCGAGGTAGCTGCCAGAATATTGAATGTAAGCATGCAAATGTGCATACATTGTGCTTTACAGATGCCGGATGTCAGTTTGTGGAATGGAATTTCGTGCCTGTTGCATTTGGTTGGTCAATAAAGCGTCGGTTAATGTTGTTTCTAGATGACGCTGGAGTTGCGTCCGGTGATTTCACATACGTGCTCGATTGGAGAAAGATCGAGCAACCCAAGACAACATGTCGGCACTCTCTAGACCATGTTGGGTTACAATAGCGGTACGTGGGCGAGCGCTATCCTGTTGGGAAACAGCCCCTGGAATCCTGTTCATGAATGGCAGCACGAAAGATGGAATCACCAGATCGACAAAAAAGTCCTAGTGGGTGGGATAACCAGGAGAGTACTCCTGCTGTCATACGAAATCACAACCCAGAACATAGATCCGGCTGTAGGTCCAATGAGTCTAGCAAGCATGTCCTTAACTGGCTTCCTTCTAAACAACGCACGGCTATCACTGGCACCGAGGCAGAACCAGCTTTCATCAGAAAACACAACAGACCTCCTCCCTGTTCTCTGTTGATACGAGGTCGCAAATGGCGATGGTTTGGGGTCAATGAGTTGCACACTATAGGGCGTCTGGCTCGGAGCTGTCCTTGAAATAACCGATTTGTACCATTTCGTTTTGTTATTGTGCTGCCAACTGCTCCTCAGATGGATGCTGCATATGCAGTACGATGGGTCAGAGGCACACGTCGAACACGATGATCCTCTCCCTCGGTACTGCCACGTGGCCCTCTGAAGTCGGATCGTCTTGTGACCGTGCATTCCCGTGACCACCGCTGCCAGTAGTCTTAATGAAATATCGCAGAAGGTACATTCAGTTGCTCGTAGCCCTAATACACGACCTCGTTGAAACTCAATGAAGCGCTGATAATTGCATCTATGTTGCTTTAAAGGCATTCTTGACTTACATCAACTCGCTAAGTCGAAGCTCAAAGATGACTGACTCTCACGACTTTTACATCCTGTATTTCCGGCAAACCTGATTTGCATCCTCATAGTTGCGCTACTAGTACCACTCTTATGCGAATGGTGCGAAATTTCAATAGACAACATTTAATAATTCTAAAATTTAAAGAACCTCTCTCACACCGGCCTGATTTAGCTTCACTGATCAGGATAGTAAAAACATGCGTATATTAAGGGAATTTTCATTGACAAAGCAGGCTTATCACATTCACACAGTTCAATACTGTTCTGTCCTGATTAAATTAAGCTTAACTGAAATTCCATAAGGCAGTGAAGCAATTTCGAAGTCTCGGTGCGACGAAAATTGTCAGTCGATCTCCTGGAAACATTTGTAATAATTATTATTTTTCGGTGATCACATGGGGAAGACCGGAGATCTGCTGGTAAGACCGTGTTAGCCTATTTATTTGAAGTAACTGGATATCTTGAGCATTCATTTCATAAGAGAAAACATAGATAGCAGAGAAGCTATTCCATATAGTAAATGGACGCTCCAAGGAATAATTGGGCTTGAAACTACTTTGCATTGATAATCGGTAAGATAAGAAGAGATATTTCGAGATATGTACTGAGTTATATAATTTCTAAAATTTCTGAAAATATCGTGGAGAGACCGCTGCAAGAGACATTACATCGCCCCTCGCAGCGAGCAAAGTTGATATGTATCCACTTTGCGAGCTAACTATTGGCTTAGCTAACTCGTTAGAATTTCTGGAACATATGTTCCTATAAATTTTCAGAAGTTAGTAAGAATTTTTTTTTTATTACAAGAATTGAAAGAGATTTGGTATCTTCGTTACCTAGATACCTAGTTGTTGCTTTCACGTGTACTGGGGCATACCCGCATCCCACGTACACAACCAGGGAAGATGGACTTATATAGTTGTTAATCAGGTCTGCCTATTCAGGAACTGGCCTTCACAGGGAAACCCCGGAAAACCTGGAGGCTTAGACCCCAACTAGGTATCACAGATGATAGGAAAGACAGAATAATTTAGAAATTTGAGAGATATTCTAGAATTCATAGGAAAGATAAAATTTTCCTCATAGCCAAAAAAAATCTTTACACATGCAAATTTTTTTACAATCTTCTGAAAAATTTTCTTCATCGATGTCTTGCTGAACTGCGGTGAAACTGATCGAACAGGAACATGGGACACGGCACAGAGGACAGGCGTCACATTGGCGTACCGCACAGGAGACGTAACGGATTTGAGAGACCAGAAGGAACCTCAGGAATAGGTACTCAGGATTGTGGCATGAAACAATCGAAATTCGTCTAAGGAATGGTCAACTATTAAAGATTCCTGGAAGAGAATGGTTAGTCGAAATTTTTCCAGATTCATTTTGAACTCAAATACGGACCTGATCCATCCAATCTTCCATCTGAGGAATGGTAAAATCCATTCGTCTTATACTTTCCACACCTAGGTGTCTTAATCGATACTGTAGTTGCACAATATCACAACTCCAGATCGGAAACAACTTCTTGAAAACATGGATAATTTCATCCATCTTCTTGAGTAAGCCGAAAGGTTCTAATCCTGATTTTTATTATTTATTTATTTAATTTTCGTTGGCTTTTCCAGGTGGAAGTAGATCTGAATCTTTCCTAATTTGGTTTCAAGTACGAATGTGGATAGCATGTCAGAATGTTAAAAACTTTATTATTGGAGACAATTTCCAAAAAAAAATTATCTCTTACTCATACATGATAAAAATGAAATTTTGGTGAAAGAGAACGTTTGATTAAGTCTTGCTGCATGACCTCTCCAGCTGAAATTAATTTTTCTCTTTTATACTCCAAATGCCGCATTTTCTCATGAACATATATGAATGCAATATAACAATAAACAAATCCAACTGGAAAATGACACATTATTATAAATTCAATGAAGAACTTTCTTATTAACTCTAATTTTATAAACACACACTAAGCTGGTTAATTAAATTCTCTTGAATAGAATTTAGCTCTCGCCAAAAAAAAAAAAAAAAAAAAAAAAAAAAAAAAAAAAAAAAAACCAGCGAGTCTTTATATCTGTGGACAGTAGCAATCGATTCTAATTTCGTAACGCGGTTCATTTGTTCTCCTGTGAACTGTCAGTTTACAAACACTAACTTCACACGCAAGCACCGTATTCGATCATATAGTTTCAGTAAACTTATTCTCACTGGAGATTAACACTCCCTGAATGTATATTATTTCACACGCACAAGCTTCTTTGGTGATCATCGTGTAGACAGATAAACCGTAAGTCTTCACAGCAGCAATAGCTACAGTTCCACTTACTTTTCTAAATATTCCTATACTATCACAGAAGCAATCGCTTACTGTTCATTGAACTATCACAGATGCTTGGCATGCTGTCATTTAACCTATCACAGTAGCTGAGGCATACTGTCCTTCGCACTTCATTTTTAACACCCAAATACTTTATACAGACTTTTCATTTAATTTGAAACACTTTTCTTAAAAGTACCTCTTTAGGTCTACATGGGGAAATAATCCTTTTATTCTTCCAGAATCCGGATATGCTAATAAATACGCACCAGGATTCGGTATATCAACTATTATATATGGACCTGTATAAATTAGATTCCATTTTCTGATGGTCTTCTTCAACCTTGATGACTTGATGTGTCTTCTTAAAAGAATTTTTTGTCCGATATTGAAAGTCTGAATCCGTTTGATGTTTCTGTCATGGATTTCCTTTCACTGTCTTGCTTTCTCCGTAATATTAATGAGAGCATTGCGAATTTTTTCTTCCCATGACATTTTGGTGTCCTCGAGTTTAGGCAAGTTATCTAACCAAAAGTTTCTTTCGTTATCCCTGAACATCAGTTCATTCGGGATAAAGTTTGTGGAACTATGAGGTAAATTATTATACATCTGCTCAAACTCGGTCAAATAGTTTATCCAGGTAGTTTGTTTATCATGACTGTACGTTCTCATGAATCTGTTTAGTTCTCGAAAAACCCGTTCAATTAAATTCCCTTGTGAATGATAGCAAGATGTAAATATCTGTTTTATTCCTAGTTGTGATACTAATTTTCTCCATAAATATCCAGTAAATATCTTCGCATTGTCGGAGATTATAGATTTTGGAATCCCTGCATGAGGAATGTAGTCATTTACAAACTTTACTGCGGCAGCTCTTGCAGTTGCTGATTTTATAGGATATAGTTTAACATATTTTGTAAACACATCACAGAATCCAATAATGTACTTAACACCACCTCTGGCTCTAGGAAGTGGTCCACAAATATCACATGATATAAGTGATCTTTGTGCTTCAGGTATTATTGAGTGAAGCGCAATTTTATTTCCCTTGTTGTCCGGCTTAGCCTTTTGACAGAGAATACATTTCTGGATGACTTTGTGCACTTTTCGCCTTATATTTGGGAAGTAACAATAATATCTAATCTTATTAGCACACTTAACAACACCAACATGACCCCAGGTCAAATGTGTGAACCAAATTAATCGTTCTTCATATTCTTCGGGTATGCAGACACACCACTTTGGATTCTCAGCCTTCCCAGATTTAAAAAATAAAATATTATTCACCAGCCGGTAGTATTCCAAATTGACCATAGGATTTTGTTGATTGAATTGTCGTATTATAGCATTCCATCGTCGATCCTTCTTCTGAAGCTGAGCCATTGTCTTACATAAATGAATATAATATAACTTGCAATTATTTTCTTGAAGAAGAAGCACTGGAAATTGTGCCTTATTATTTACATCCAGTTCAGGTGTTATTCCTTCTGGAGATCTTGACAACGCGTCAGCTATAATATTTTCTCTTCTGGCTACATGAATAATTTGAAGCTGATATTCTTGCAGCGCCAGCGTCCACCTTGACAAGCGAGGATGCAGCAACTTACAAGTTTGTAAAAAGGTTAGTGATTGGTGATCACAATAAACGGCTATCCTTGAGCCATATACATAATAATTAAACCTTTTCAAAGACCAAATAACTGCTAAAGCTTCCAATTTCGTAGTGGTATATGCTCTTTCACAGGTGGATAAAACTCTGCTAGCAAATGCAATTGGACAAAAGGTTTTTACACCATCGATGTACCTAATTTGAAATAAACAAGATCCTAATCCCACATCTGATGAATCAGTGGCTAAACAGAATCCGACATTCTTATCAGGGTGGTATAATAACGGAACATTTATCAGTTGATCCTTAATTTCACAAAAAGCCTTTTCACAATCAATAGACCATTGCCATGGTACATCTTTCCTCAGGAGCCGGTTTAGTGCTTCAGAGTTCATTGCTTGAGTTTTAATAAATCGACGAAAAAATGAAGCCAAGCCTATAAAGCCTTTCAGTTGTCTTCTGTTTCTTGGAGTTGGAAAATTTTTTATCGCACTAATCTTCGCTTCTGTTGGAAGAATGCCTTTTGCATTAATCATATGTCCTAAGAATTTAATTCTCTGTAGAGAAAATTGGGATTTTTTTAGATTTGCAGTTATACCAGTTTGTTTGAACACAGCAAAAATCCTCCTAATGAGTTGTACATGTTCCTTCCAAGATTTAGAGGCAATTAATAGATCGTCCACAAAAATCGTTATTCGACTACGTAGTTCTGGTCCTAGGGCATAGTCCAACGCAGAAATAAAAACTCCAGAGCTGATATTTAGACCAAACGGAACGACCTTGAACTGATAGCTTCTCCTTCCATATATAAAAGCAGTATATTTTCTTGAGTCCTTGTCTAACTGGACTTGCCAGAACGAACTTCTCAAATCAATACTGGTTAAATAGGATACATCTTGAAATTTCTGTATTAACTCATCGATGTTCTCCGGATGTGTGCGCACAGGTACTATAATTTTGTTAATTTCCCTTGCAACTAATACCAATCGAACTTTTCCTCCTGGCTTTGGTACAACAAGCAACGGAGAACAATATGGGCTGTTCGACGGTTCAATAAGATTCCAGTTTAACATTTTCTGTATCTCTTCCTGAACTGGTTGTTTTAATCGCCAGGGAATGGGATAGTATGTGCGGCAAAATGTCTTATGCGGCTTAATCTGTAATGTACAAACATATCCTCTAATAATTCCGGGCCTTTCATCGAAAACTGACTCATATTCTGTTAATATATTGAATAATTGTTCCCTCTGACTATCCGTCAGGCAATCTGACTCAGCAATCTTCTGTTCGACTGTTTGTCTGAAATCCTCTTCTTGAATTGACTTGATCGGTAGTCGGCACATGTTATTATTTTCAGCACAAATCAACTGCACAGCAGCACCACGGAAATACCGCTCATACACTGCCTCCTTTCTCAGTAAGATCAGTGTAACAAATTGATCTTCGATTTTAAAATGCACCTTTCCTTCCACCAAGTCCAACTTGCAATTGCAGGCTTGCAAAGTTCCAATGCCAAGAATACAATCTACTAACAACTTTTCCACTACAAGGAATGTGCATTGTTTAGCTACATTTCCCAATTTTATCTCTATAAGCGTTTGTATCTTGACGTTCCTGGATTTTGCTCCCACTGCACCTATAACTCGGCAATTTTGTACTGGTAGGACAGGGATTTTCTTAATTTTACTAATTCTGCGAAACAAAGTTCCGGATACTACGTCTGTAGATGAAGCTGTGTCCAATACAACATTGGTTAAAATTCCTCCCACTTCTGTGATGATCTCAGACACAGGAACCCTTTTATCTTCGACTACACAGGCCTCTAAGTCTCTTGTCAATTCATCTGTCATTAATTCGCCTTCATTTTATCTCAACTTTGCCACGGAATTAATTTCGTTTAAAACAGGTTTGCCCCTTTTGTATTCCCCGGCCGACTTTACGGAGCATAAAGCGGCCCTCTTCAGTTTAAATGTCGATTATTATTTCCTCTTGAATCATCTACTACTTCTTTTATGACTGGTTGTTGTTGATGACTGGTTGTGTTATTTGCTTCAAATCGAGTGTCAGAATTTCTGTACGCATTACTATTATTTGAAAACTGCTGGTTCTGATAATCTCTTGCATTTCCAAACATTGGGTTGTATCTGCGACCTGTTCGATTGTCTCTGAATCTGCCCCTCGCAGCACTGTTATTGAAATTTCCATTTCCGTTGCAATTGTTTCCGTTGAATCTCTGACTATTCCTAGTATAATAATTATTAAATCCGTTTCCATTCCGGTTTGCATTTGGCGCCTCAATCGCTCTCCTCTCCATAACCGGTTGTCTTGGCCGATGTTCATCTTCCTCGATCATATCTATAGTGTCAAGCGTAGTCATGAAAGAGTCAAGGTCATGCTCATTAATATACAGCATTCTATTTCTGATGCTGGCCGGAAGTCGAGATTTTAATATACCAATCACTTCTTGTAGAGGCACAGGCTTATCCCAATACCGCGATTTGTTTATATATTTCTCAAAGTATTTCTTTAAAGACCCACGTGAAAAAGAAAAAGGTTCCGGGTATAATACCTCCTGCCTTAAACGTTCTTGTACTCCTTCAGACCAGTATTTGCATAAAAATGCTCGTTCAAAATCTTCATATGTGTCCCAAGTTGATGTCATATCAGATGCCCATATAGCTCCTGACCCCTGAATATAACCGGTCACGAAACTAACCTTTTGCCACTCACTCCAAATTTTTGGAAATACTCCCCTAAAACGTCTTATAAACACTTCGGGATGAACATTTTTCTTGTCTGGGATGTAGATCTGGAATTGACGTTGTTTCAGCATTTTCTCCCCAGTATTGCTTTTACAATTACAGGCATTATGACTACCCTCATAGTGTTGTGATTGATGTTGATTGCAAAAACGAACGTGTGCATTGATGTCCCTGTCTGTACTTGATCGGGTAAATAATGTAGCTTCATTGATAGATCTTGTCATGGGTTCATTTCCTTGCGTGGAACACAAATCTTCTCGAGATAGATTTAAAGATCTCTCAATGTTTTCTTTCCATTGTTTAAGTTCTTCGCCTAGTTGTTCTTTGGCTTCTCGAAAACCTTTATTAAATAAATTTTCTTCAGAACCCTCGGTCATAGATTGTATAGCTGCTCTGACCGTATGTTCAATATTGTCTGAAGAAATGCTTTTCCTTTCTAAACTTAACTGCGAGAATTTTCCCGCGAGAATGTTTACCTTATGATCAACCTCGTCTTGTCTCTCCTTTATGTTATTTATGGATTTATCCAAATTTTGGATGTCCTTCGGGATCTTGTCTTGTGATTGTCTCAAATCCTGCATATCTGCTGACATCTCGTTTACTTGTTGCTTTAACTCATCTTGAACTTCAACGAATACCGGAATTACCGCGATAGAACATTGCATCTGTTCTTGTGCTTGAACTATCTGTGGGATTGACTCGACCTGCTCTTTAATAGTATCAAGCTTAGTAGCAACATACTCAATTAGCTCTAGGCGTAACTTCTTCGCATTTTCATTACACTGCTGAGTGACTTGCTCAATTTCAGCAGCTAATTTTGATTCTGTCTTTTCATTCTGAATTTTCAGTTCTTCCGCAGTTTTATTTAATTTATCATCAAGTTTCTGAAAACTCTCTACTACTTTATTATTTAATTCCGCTTGATTAGCTTCTAGTTGTTCTTGGACTTTCACTTGATTGGCTGCTAATTGTTCATTTATTTCCCTTTTAGTCTCTATTTGCGCTTCAGTTAATTCCCTTTTTGTCTCTATTTGCGCTTTAGTTAAGTCTGTTACATTTTTGGCTAACAGTGTTAACTGCTGCATGATTACAGTCAATGGGTTTATTTCGTCCTGCTCAGATGACATCGAAACACTTAAGCTTTGTTGTGGGGCCTGACTAATGCTGCCGCTAGGCACTACTTCAGTTAAGCTAGCGTCTAATGTTTCACTAACCTCAGAAACAGCTGAGGGCTGTTGTGATTCGCTCTGCTGTTGCATTGCCATTTTATAAGCCGCTCTAGTAAGAACCATTAATACACAGAACAACAAACATATAAAGTCACTCGCATCTCAGTTAATAATGTCACTGACCTAAGCTTTGCATAATACTCACTTCTATCAAACACTTCCTATCTAAAGTTCAACCCGATAGACATTTAAATAGTTATTATAAATTTCTATCTACAAAAATTTAATTGTATATTGTCCGGCCTGAACGACTTTCTCGTAGGTTGTGGCGAAATTGTGACTTCTGGAACAAGCGTCGTCTTCTTTGCTCTCGTGCACATGCAACATAAAATTCACACAATGTTTAAGCAATGCTCAAAAATGAGTCCTGTCACAGTGAAGCCAAATTTAATATTTCTAAAATTTAAAGAACCTCTCTCACACCGGCCTGATTTAGCTTCACTGATCAGGATAGTAAAAACATGCGTATATTAAGGGAATTTTCATTGACAAAGCAGGCTTATCACATTCACACAGTTCAATACTGTTCTGTCCTGATTAAATTAAGCTTAACTGAAATTCCTTAAGGCAGTGAAGCAATTTCGAAGTCTCGGTGCGACGAAAATTGTCAGTCGATATCCTGGAAACATTTGTAATAATTATTATTTTTCGGTGATCACATGGAGAAGACCGGAGATCTGCTGGTAAGACCGTGTTAGCCTATTTATTTGAAGTAACTGGATATCTTGAGCATTCAAAACGGCCGGTTCGTCCAGTGTAAATCAGACGTTCGCCACTGATCCCGTGCAACACAGCGTAGTAAGCAGACACTGTCAATAATAATAATCCGTTAAATAATACGCGAACACACTTACTTTAGTTTAGTTCATGTATTAAACTCCTTCCCATACAGAATCTCATCAAGATGGCGACTCGCTCAACAATACGTACACATATTTTTTTCTTTCACGACTAATCGGCAAGAAGTTCCTATTCTTTTCATAAGAGAAAACATAGATGTCAGAGAAGCTATTCCATATAGTAAATGGACGCTCCAAGGAATAATTGGGCTTGAAACTACTTTGCATTGATAATCGGTAAGATAAGAAGAGATATTTCGAGATATGTACTGAGTTATATAATTTCTAAAATTTCTGAAAATATCGTGGAGAGACCGCTGCAAGAGACATTACAAACATATTTCAGATGGAGTAACACACCTACCAACGTTCGTTTATGTCGCACAACTCCTTCTTGGTGCTGCGATTTTTTCCGTGAGTGTAATGTCACTTGCCACTTTGCCACTTTATCGCTTCTCTCATCCAGAAACGCATATATTCCAAAATTATTGTGAAGGATCTCAACATTTTGATTCTTTCCTTTACAGGCTCCTCTACATACTATTTTTACTATCTGATTCTCAGACCATTATTTCATGGATGTAATGCCAAGAGTTAACTTCTGCTTGTCAGGAAACATCTGTATGTGTCGCCGAGCCTGTAACAGAATGGATGGCAGTAGTCCGATTAAGGCATGCATAGTGTCCTGCATCTGCTAGACCGTAGTAGTTTTGGTGGTGGACTACTTAAACACACGGTCTGTCTTAACACCAGTAGGACTAATGACTCGTCTCCCCCATTCATATCACCATCAGAGCCTGGTAGGCTTGTGAAGGCACCTGCCCGCATAGTGCTATGCGCCTAAAGACACGGATGAGTGATGAATCAACATAAAAAAAACTCGAAGTCCACGAGTGTACTGCCGGTTCATAATGTCCAACAAGCACAATATGTCGGCGATCAGACATGTCGCCATCGTCAGGTGCGCTGACGAACTGAGCTCCTGAGGGCGGGCGGCCGTCTTAAATCCCCTCTCCCTGCGAGGCGTTCTCTCCGCGGTCCGCCCCTGACGCCGTGCGTCGGTGATCGCTGATACGCTGGCGTCTGCGTCTGTGGTGGCGTCGGTGTAATTGCCTCGTCCGTCCTGGTCGCCCGTTCGTTTCCTTTGCTGAGCGTCTTTTTAATTAGACCCAATGCTGGTTCCCATTCCGTTCTGAGGTTATAGCCGCAATCTCGGTTGATTAGTCCGTACCTGGTACGAATTTCGATAGCCTCTCTAACGACGCTGTCCCAATATTTAGATATCTCTGCCAAGACCCTGGTATGTTGGTAGTTCACTTCGTGATTTTAGGACAAACAGTGTCTGCGACCGCCGACTTGTTGGGGTACCCAAGTCGAGTGTGCCTCTGATGTTCTTGGCAACGATCTTCGATGGTGCGCACTGTCTGCCTAATATAACTCTTCGCACACTGATACGGAATCTGGTATATGCCGGCTTTCCGCAAACCGAGATTGTCTTTGAAACTCCCAATAACGCTCGCGTTTTATTGGGTGGGCAAAAGACGATTCCTACTCGGTGTTTCCTCAATATACGTCTTATTTTCCCGATAGTGCGCCAGTATACGGTGTATGGGCAGTGGCTGTCTCTTACCCCGTGACTTCTTCCGTCTCCACACGCTGTACTGTTGAGGGGGGTTGGAGAGCGCGTCTGATCTGCCATTCCAAGTAACCGTTTTTCCAGAATACAGTTTTGAAGTGTTTTCAGCACTCCATACCTACACTCCTGGAAATTGAAATAAGAACACCGTGAATTCATTGTCCCAGGAAGGGGAAACTTTATTGACACATTCCTGGGGTCAGATACATCACATGATCACACTGACAGAACCACAGGCACATAGACACAGGCAACAGAGCATGCACAATGTCGGCACTAGTACAGTGTATATCCACCTTTCGCAGCAATGCAGGCTGCTATTCTCCCATGGAGACGATCGTAGAGATGCTGGATGTAGTCCTGTGGAAGGGCTTGCCATGCCATTTCCACCTGGCGCCTCAGTTGGACCAGCGTTCGTGCTGGACGTGCAGACCGCGTGAGACGACGCTTCATCCAGTCCCAAACATGCTCAATGGGGGACAGATCCGGAGATCTTACTGGCCAGGGTAGTTGACTTACACCTTCTAGAGCACGTTGGGTGGCACGGGATACATGCGGACGTGCATTGTCCTGTTGGAACAGCAAGTTCCCTTGCCGGTCTAGGAATGGTAGAACGATGGGTTCGATGACGGTTTGGATGTACTGTGCACTATTCAGTGTCCCCTCGACGATCACCAGTGGTGTACGGCCAGTGTAGGAGATCGCTCCCCACACCATGATGCCGGGTGTTGGCCCTGTGTGCCTCGGTCGTATGCAGTCCTGATTGTGGCGCTCACCTGCACGGCGCCAAACACGCATACGACCATCATTGGCACCAAGGCAGAAGCGACTCTCATCGCTGAAGACGACACGTCTCCATTCGTCCCTCCATTAACGCCTGTCGCGACACCACTGGAGGCGGGCTGCACGATGTTGGGGCGTGAGCGGAAGACGGCCTAACGGTGTGCGGGATCGTAGCCCAGTTTCATGGAGACGGTTGCGAATGGTCCTCGCCGATACCCCAGGAGCAACAGTGTCCCTAATTTGCTGGGAAGTGGCGGTGCGGTCCCCTACGGCACTGCGTAGGATCCTACGGTCTTGGCGTGCATCCGTGCGTCGCTGCGGTCCTGTCTCAGGTCGACGGGAACGTGCACCTTCCGCCGACCACTGGCGACAACATCGATGTACTGTGGAGACCTCACGCCCCACGTGTTGAGCAATTCGGCGGTACGTCCACCCGGCCTCCCGCATGCCCACTATACGCCCTCGCTCAAAGTCCGTCAACTGCACATACGGTTCACGTCCACGCTGTCGCGGCATGCTACCAGTGTTAAAGACTGCGATGGAGCTCCGTATGCCACGGCAAACTGGCTGACACTGACGGCGGCGGTGCACAAATGCTGCGCAGCTAGCGCCATTCGACGGCCAACACCGCGGTTCCTGGTGTGTCCGCTGTGCCGTGCGTGTGATCATTGCTTGTACAGCCCTCTCGCAGTGTCCGGAGCAAGTATGGTGGGTCTGACACAGCGGTGTCAATGTGTTCTTTTTTCCATTTCCAGGAGTGTATATACCGAATACTGGCCCACTACCGGGGAAAATAGGACGCCCCGAATCAGAGTCCATAGTCTTACTACAGCACCACTTCGCGAAATAAGCTTCTGGAGTTTTGCGAGGTGCGTCCAAAGTCTAAGGTCTCTTATTTCATTTTTCACAAAACAGTCACATTGCAACGGCCTTGTCGCAGTGGACACACCGGTTCTCGTGACATCACCGAAGTTAAGCGCTGTCGGGCGTGGTCGGCTCTTGGATGGGTGACCATCCAGGCCGTCATGCGCTGTTACCATTTTTCGGGGTACACTCAGCCTCGTGATGCCAATTTAGGAGCTACTCCACCGAATAGTAGGGGCTTCGGTCAAGAATACCATCTTACGACCGGGAGTGCGGTGCGCTGACCCCACGCCCCTCCTATCCGCATCCTCCTCCGAGGATGACACGGCGGTCGGATAATCCCGGTAGGCCACTCGTGGCCTGAAGACGAACTGAGTACAAAACAGTCACATAAATAATTTTAAACTTCCATCATTTCTCAACGTGTCCTGCCTGCAGCCGTACACACTTTTCACAACGGTGAATTGATTCCATGACTGCTGCGAACGCCTCTATAGGAAGACTCGCTTGATCACTGGAATATCATGGATGCAATAACGGCAAAACCAGGAAACGTGCGCTCCTACAATGAAGAACATCTTTCATTGCTGTAAAAAGCCAAAAATCACTAGAAGACAGGTCAGGCGCATAAGAGCGTGAGAAATCACTTAAGAGTAATTTTTTTTGAAGAAACGGCTGCATCCCGTTTGCCCGATGCAGTGGTGCATTATCTTGTTAAAAGAGTACATGAGAAGAATTTGTTGGTCATTCCTCATGTATGGCTGGAAAGAGCATGTTCTTCACTAGATAGAAGTTGTCCACACCAGCCACATAGCGTCATTTTAAAGGCGCTGGGTTAGGATGTCGCTATCATTGTCCCAAAGTGGGGCCACCATCATTTATTTAGTACATATTATTACCTGAAATGCTTTAGTGTTGGTGAGACAATTTATTTCCACTAATCTGACTGGTGTTTTGTTTCTGGAGTGAAAAGTGGAAGCCCTGTCTCATCCACTGTCATAGTTGTTGCAAGGAAATTCCCATTGATGCTGCCATCTCGTGTCAACATTACCTGGCAAAATGCCACTCGCGCAGCCTTGAGGTCGTCCGTCAGCATACATGGCATTCTTCTGGAGGTCTTTTTCGCTTTTTTAAGTCATCGCGCAGGATTCTTTGAAAAGATACCACGGAATTGCAAGTTACAAAGGCGATATCTTACTCACTCAATTGGCGATACTCTAAGACAGCTGTCTCCGCTCATGAGACCATATTGGTAGGCCGGCTCGTGTGAGGCCGAAATTAGTTGGGTTCATTACTGCATGACGGTCAGCTTTCTCTGAAGTAAAGCATTCATTGACGCACATTCTTCACATTCATGGCACCAATACAACACGACTTACTAAACTAGCAGCGAATTTTAATGGGTGTCACACCACGCAAGCGGAAAAACCGAATGATCAAAAGTTCTTATGCTAAAAACTTCACCATTTAGGGAGGCTACAGTGCCGCAGAATGAGCCGTGTCAGTTGAATGGCCGACCGCTTCCCATGGGCTCATACACATTTAATAAGAAAAAGATGTCACACAGCCGATAACTACTAATACGGGGGTCGCCCTAGCAAACACGAGACATGGGTATTGTACCTCAGAAAATGTAAATAACAGGGTGATTAAATATCTATGGCAGTTAATATTGCTTATTGAGATATGATTTAGCCTTCAGTGCCTCGAAAAGAGTGGTAGATTCGCAAAATGTACCTAATCTTAACAATACGCCTACGAACGCATGGTAATACAGTACTCACACACTCCTTTACGAACCTCCGGTTCCTCCCCACCCCAGGTGGTATCCGCTACCAACCCCATCCCTTCCAGCCGAGCCATGGAAATCACAAGTTTCAATTTTTGGAAACTAGTCGTGTAATGACCAGGCGGCCTGCCAATATGGTCTCATGAGCGGAGACAGCTGTCTTGGAGTATCGCCAATCATTTTTTTACCAAAATACTAATCTGAGATTCAAGTTTTAAAACAGAATTTGTTATGTATGAATGTATGATTTCACGGCGATATGAATTAATGAAATTTTCTCGGGCTTCCAGCCGCGTCAGGTGGTTAAAATCCCACGAACTCTCGACCGAACTCTCCTGTCATTGTCAAGTGGTAAGAATGACTGCTGTGTCGCCGTGGCCGCGTCGTTATATAGCCGCAATGCTGGCTGTGACATCACTAGTCTTCTCTTCCTCGCCATGTATGGTAATGTTTTCATCCCACGTCCGTCGCGCCAGTTTTAACCTCGCGATGGCGGTTTGCAGCTCAACAAAGCCTGGGACCCGGCCATCGCGAGGTTAAAACGGGTGCGGCGGACGCGGAATGAAAAAATTACCATACATGGCGAGGAAGAGAAGACTAGTGATGTCACAGCCAGCATTGCGGCTATATAACGACGCGGCCACGGCGACACAGCAGTCATTCTTACCACTTGACAATGACTGAGGAGAGCTCGGTTGAAAGCTCGTAGGCTTTTAACCACCTGACGCAGCTGGAAGCCCGAGAAAATTTTATTAAGAATTTCTTATAATAAAAACAATAAAGTCAAAAGATTTAACATAAACAAGTCATTACCGTGTCTGTCCTCATAGCAGTATCACTTTGCTTCCTAGTTCTGCTCGATATATATAGTTTTTGTGACTATGACGTCAAGTTTTCAACTGCTGCCAGCCGCTGCGTTCGAACAGTTGCGTTCTAGCTGTTTGGTGAACGTGTGTCCAGTATTAATTAATAAAGCATTTGGAGTCGGATGACGATGAAGGTATTCCTGGCCCAGAGTCACGTACAGTTCAGACTTCCCGAAGAGTTAGGATAGACGAAACACTAGCTGACATGAGACACGGAGCTAGATGCCTATTAAATGCATTAGATGTCGTTTGTTTTTGTCTTCCGAGCAACGTCTTAAGGGATGAGAAAGACCCACCGTGGTTTAATAGCCGTGTTAGAAAACTACTACATATACAAAGACAGCTTCATCAAAATTAAGAGAAGTCAAAATCTAGCTGATAAACAAACGATGAACGACACAAATATGAACGTAAGGGAGCAGTGAAAGAACCGTCAATAACTTTGAAAGTAAAATTTTGTCAACCGATCTACACTCAAGACATTTTGGGGCTGCACTTCGGAAAACGTATGTACCAATTTTAATATGAACTGGTAGCCTCCGTAAAGAAGTATGTTATGAGACCCCAACACACTAACTATAGTAAGGGAGCAATATGTTGGACACCAGCCACCCAAGTATTGAGCGTTAGAAGTTCGCACAATCCAGAATATTTCTTGTTGTTGTGACACTCTAATTGCCTATCGAAGTTGGGATGATTAATTGAATACTAACAGCAATTTTACTTCTGTTTAAATGCATTCTACAATATGAGACACAAGTTTTTAGCACACTGGGTTCACATTCACGAGGACGGCGGTTCAAACCCCCTTCCGGACATCCAGATTTAGGTTTCTCGAGATTTCCGTAAATCGCGTAAGACAAATGCCGGCATGGTTCCTTTGAAAGGGCAAGGCCGATATTCTTCCACATCCTTCCTTAATCCGAGCCTGTGTTCCATATCTAATGTAACGGGACGTTAAACACTAGCTTCCCTTTTTTTATTATAAGACACGATCACCAGTATTTAATAAATAATGTTTTGAATGTCATTTTTCTTCTACTCATTCCGTTGTACTATAACAGCCTTAATTTCATTTTGAAGTTCCTTGCTCGCTTCTGTCGGTATGCTCGGGCTAATCTCAGGAACTACCTATGGGATTCAGATCCAGTTTTGACTAATAAATCGATTAGTTCATGAGGAAACTCGTGTACATAATTTTATAAATATCTCACTGAAAATGGCTGAACTATTATAAGTTAAATTCCTTAGCTACTGTTAAACAATGTCATTTTCTTTTAACGGTACTGCTGCCGTAACTACAGACAACAGCGGAGCTTGTGCAGAAAATTCGAATATGGCCTGGTTGTCTACCGGTAAAGCGCGTGCTTGAAAACCGGAATCGCGGGATCGAATACCGGTCGGACTATGAGTTTTTCCCTGTCTTTTAACCTAGCATTCATCTCTCAATGATGTGGACATTCTCCAGAAGCAGAACATGTTTCGGATTTCATGCTAAACTGTGGGTGTTATTTACAATAGTAGAATCGAAATTGGCTTGGGGGTCAAGTGGTAAAGGAAACTAAAACGTCTTGGGATCGAAACCCTGTTGTACTACGAATTTTTTAATCTTTTGCTTTAAGCTTATCTCTCAGTGATGTGGAGGATCGTCAAAAACGAAACGTGCTTCGAATTTCATTAAGCAGTAGGTCACCTTTTGCCCGTTGGCTAACTGACTAAGAAGATTCTATTCGCCCAAATGCCGTCGTATTGGAACACTTACAGCAGGACACTGAGTCACACGAAAGAATCTTTAGATATATGGATATATTATCCTTCTACACGTGTTCAAATTTCAAGTCTTCGCCGCGTTTTCCTGTCTACATATGAAGGCTAAATTCAGGAACTACTGCAGCCATTCTTCAAAAAATGGTTCAAATGGCTCTGAGCACTATGGGACTGAACATCTGAGGTCATCAGTTCCCTAGAACGTAGAACTACTTAAACCTAACTAACCTAAGGACGTCACACACATCCATGCCCGAGGCAGGATTCGAACCTGCGACCGTAGCAGTCTCGCGGTTCCGCACTGAAACGCCTAGAACCGCACGGCCACCGCGGCCGGCGTAGCCATTCTGATAAGATTTTCACAAATAGATAACTTGATTCACGTGGGAGGTTCGTGTATATAATTTATTAACGTTTGCTGAAAGTTTGCTGAACTATCGTGAATTACAGTCCCCCTCCGTGGTTTTTTCTGTGTGTGTGTGTGTGTGTGTGTGTGTGTGTGTGTGAGTGGTTTCGGGTGTATGAAGACATCCTCCCTCCGCCCACCCCTCCCCCTCCAGGAACTACTGCAGATGTTTTGATACTCATGGCGCACTGGCACGACCGCCCAGTCGACAAATGAGCGGCCTTTGATGCAAGGCTTGCATTGTTAGTGGGTTGCAGTCGGGCAGTCCATTCACGCTTTTAGGCGCAGCAGTGCGCCTGTATGTGGTATGTGCTGCATAAATCGTGTAATTTACATGCCAGTGGTAATACTCAGTTACCTAGCGCTCCTATCTGATTTTTAATCATAATTGTACATAGTTGCCCTAAATAAATTTACCGCTACGTCAGAGAAGTCGTCCAGCCGTACATACCCAGTTCTACTCGCGCGAAGCCGGGACGGGTCGCTATTATTATCGTAGAATATTGGTTAGAACCTGGGGCCACATGAATGCTTGATTCCGGTTGCATGCGGCCAGCGGGCCGCAGTTTGACAATCGCTGCTGGAGTCACTGTAAAGTTGAAGGCTCTGCTGTCCTGTGCTAGAGGTTAAAGTCCTTCTCCTCTAAATCCAAGTTATTTAGAAATTGGTTCTGCTGACGACTTGTGCGACTTGTGATGAATTTTTTACTATTTAAAATATCAGTCTCGGACTCCCGCAAGGCCACGCCAGCCGTGAAAAATATGAATGATCGTTGTTTCCGGCTTTGGCATTCTGAATTCCACGTGATTAGCCTCAAAGTCCCGTCGACAACGAGGTCATTAGCGACGGAGGAGAAGTTCGGATTATGGAAGGACGGGGAAGAAAATCGGCCGCGTCCTTTCAAAGGGACCATCCCAGCATGTGACTGAAGTGATTTAGGGAAATCATGGAAAGCCCAATTCAGTATGGCCGGACGCGGGTTTGAACCGTCATCCCCCGAATGCGAGTCCAGTGTGCTAACCATTGCGCCACCTCACTCGGTAAATAAACATAATACATTAAACTAACTCACAATGTTTTCTTGAATAGGGTACATCTACTACAAGATTTATGAAATGGCGCAACTACGAATATGCGTATCAATGGTGATTTATAATTTCTTATGGTGTTACCAGCAGTATTTTTATAGCGTAGTACATCTGTGTATCTCGTGTTCCATCTTCGTCTTATTTACTCGTTTCAGCATACTGTGGATGTAAAATCCGTTTTATGTCAGAATCTGTACTTTGTTAAGATTATGTAACTTCGTACTAGAGTACGTCTTAAGCTAATGTATGCTCTGAATTGCCAAAACAAATTGTAATATAATATTTACAGTGCTGAAATGGCAGTATGGGCATGTCCCAAAAGCCAATAAATTAAAAAATAAATGGCAAAACGTACTCTTCGACGTCTTCACGTAATGAAGACGACAAAGTTGGTGTGAAAGGCATAAGGCAGTGCACACCGTACCGCACGTGGCGTTCTGTGCAACAAAAGATTACCCCACGAAGCTCGTCTTTAGCTATTGTTGGAGACTACGAAGGGGAACTTGATTTCGCTACAGTTGGGCTACGCCTCGTAAGCACCTTTACAACAAAACCTCCAAGAAGACCTTAAGGAAGTCTGCACGGTGCACAAAAGCGGCTTCTTTCCGCCATAGTTTGATCCTCAGTACAGCAGCTGGAAGGAAGAAACAAACGAATGAACAACGTGTTCCATAATCGAGCGCCTGGTATTACACTTTCTAAAGAGAGGACGTTAACTGCTATGACATTGTTTCACTGCGATCAGCCACAGTGCAGCAACTGGCTAAACGAGATGTTTTGTGGAATCATTGGAAGTCACTTCTAGAAATGTATGAGGATCCTGTAATGAATAAAACTCTGTACCCCACATTTCACTGAGGGGAGGAAATGTCCCTCTTGCTCCTCCCACCTCCCCCTTCCTTACAGCCACCTATGACGGAGAGGATATTTTGTATCGGCTCGAAAGGCTGCCAACTTTTAGCCACGCGTGCACCGTAAGCGAAGTTGACCAGAAAGTGTGGCTTAAATTACGACACGGAAGAAACAAGATTCAGTGAAAGCACATTGTAAAGACGCTAAAGTTCAAACAATCCTATATTATTTAGTTCTCACTGACACACATAAGACGAGATGTCGCCATATCTCTAGATCTCTGAGATTGTAGGCAGACGTAAACAAAAGGCGATATTTATCGATCACAACTTGGTTATACTGTAGATCTCTGAGATTGCTGGCAGTTTTAGACGAAAGACAGTCAACACGAGGGTTACAGATATGTGATAGTCATAACTTAGGACGGCAAATTGTAGTTACGTTGAAATTTAAAATACGTGCATTGTTTTAAATCTCCTGTGCCGACTTGTTCCGTTGAGTTAAAACAAAATTCCCTGGAAGGTGCCGGAACGCCATTCGGGTGCGTTCTGAACGAAGTTAAGCCCTGATCTGCCGTAGACTGCGACAAATCAGCTCTCTGCTGGATCTTCGGACCAATTCTCTAGATCGAGTGTTCTTTTAACGATATTTCGAAGTCCTCTCCCCCATGTCCCAAGTCAAAGTGCATTATCAACCGCCACAGAGTTCGTTCTCCTCCCTTAACGTCCGCACAAATCCAGTGCGTCAGTGAAAAAGGCTCCGTATAATGCTGGCCAGTGATATTATTGTTAATAAGACAACTATCTCCCCTCGCAGGAAAGATATTACAACATTAACCAAACGCTACACACCCATACTCACAGTTCTTACTTTATTCTGGGTTACTCTCCTATTCCTCAGGTAAATTTGTTACTTCAACCTATGTGCTCATCTCCACGTCCTCATTCTTGGAGATTGACCACCTGACGTCTCCTTCTCTGCTATCTTTAGGTTAGCCAATGAGGAGCCCTCCTTCAGATTTTTAGGCCGGAGGTTATTTATACAACGAAAAAGGCGCCGGGAAGTCGGCACATTGCATCATAAAGCGAAAAGAATCCCTGTCGACAATGCAAATCTGACGCTTCATATGTAACGCTGAGATCTTTAATTGACATTGGCTTACCGTCACCCAGCATTCTCGTAAGAGGACTCGATAGTGCAGTACAAGGTTCCTTTAAAGCGTGTTTAGGACAGATAGAACTGGATGCAAAAACTGAGACGCTCTATGAGTGCAGCTGTTTGTCAAACTACGTTATACGATATCTGTGAATGTAACTCTGACCCAGTATCGCACGGTGCGCATTATGGTGAAAACCGCAAGAACGCCGCTGACAGACATCAACATTGACAACTGCTGGGTCCCTGACCGCTACCAGCCCTAAGAGATCAGCTTGTTTCATCACCTCAGGTTTTCCTATGTAAGGCATGCCGCAACACATATGGGTGTTGGTCCAAACACCAAGTCTCTGTCCCGGGCCACTGTGCTCAGCCTGGCTCATCAAGTATCCAGCTAAACTACGCAGAAAATTATACACAAAACATCTACCAGGAAAGAGAAGGAATGTTTCACATGTGTCATTACTCATACCTCCAGGGAAAAATTTACACAGATGTAGTTGCAAGAAAAATTCGGAGTAGGAATTAAATTCCATGGAGAAGAAATAAAAACTTTGAGGTTCGCCGATGACATTGTAATTCTGTCAGAGACAGCAAAGGACTTGGAAGAGCAGTTGAACGGAATGGACAGTGTTTTGAAAGGAGGATATAAGATGAACATCAACAAAAGCAAAACGAGGATAATAGAATGTAGTCGAATTAAGTCGGGTGATGCTGAGGGAATTAGATTAGGAAATGAGACACTTAAAGCAGTAAAGGAGTTTTGCTATTTGGGGAGCAAAATAACTGATGATCGTCAAAGTAGAGAAGATATAAAATGTAGACTGGCAATGGCAAGGAAAGCGTTTCTGAAGAAGAGAAATTTGTTAACATCGAGTATAGATTTAAGTGTCAGGAAGTCGTTTCTGAAAGTATTTGTATGGAGTGTAGCCATGTATGGAAGTGAAACATGGACGATAAATAGTTTGGACAAGAAGAGAATAGAAGCTTTCGAAATGTGGTGCTACAGAAGAATGCTGAAGATTAGATGGGTAGATCACATAACTAATGATGAAGTATTGAATAGAATTGGGGAGAAGAGGAGTATGTGGCACAAGTTGACAAAAAGAAGGGACCGGTTAGTAGGACATGTTCTGAGGCATCAAGGGATCACAAATTTAGCATTGGAGCGCAGCGTGGCGGGTAAAGATCATAGAGGGAGACCAAGAGATGAATACACTAAGTAGATTCAGAAGGATGTGGGTTGCAGTAAGTACTGGGAGATGAAGAAGCTTGCACAGGATAGGGTAGCATGGAGAGCTGCATCAAACCAGTCTCAGGACTGAAGACCACAACAACAACAGTTGCACTCAGGCTCGTCATCAAGCAAATTTGTGTCATTGGGCTCTTCCACATTCGATGGAAATGGTTGGTCGGTACGACTTGAGAAATGGGTATTTGCCAAGGGAACATTTTGTTACCCACAACACTCAAATATTCTAAAATCCATCACATCCATTCATTCCAAACACTGGCGTAAGAGGGCCGAAAACTTTATTTCAGAGAATTCAGTGGAGATCAAAATGATCTTGACAAGACTCAGTTAAGTTCATAGTGTCTTTAGTCTACTTCCACCAGAAACCACCATCTAGCAATTCAGTACATTACCTTCACTCTTAAACTGACACAACACCATACCATGTATAGGAATTCAAGCTATTAACTTCGTGTCACAATACTCAGTTTTTTCTGCTAATGCTAATCTGTAATATATCTATTGAATGCATATACATTCAATCAACAAGTCTAGGTTTATAAAGAAATCATGCAGTACATAGTGTCTTTTCACTCAGTCGAGAAGTGTACCTTCAATTACTAGTTCATCATGAGATGCCTAACATTGTTCATATTAATGGTATTTTCACATGATTGTCCTCGATAGCTTACTTTCCACCTGTTGTGGCCACATGTAGTAAGCGTTGCTTCACGCAGTGGAGAATGGCAAAACAGAGGCATGCCAGCGATCAAGGCGTTGCTAAGTGAGCACGCACAGATAGCCTTGCTGGCAGCAGCAGTCTACCAACAGACTGACGTAAGGACGCACACAGACCGAGCGCCGAGCGAAGCCTGGAGAGTGCTGAGTAAGGGAAAGTGAGGCCAGCACGCTAAGTTACGCTGCAATATACTGTGGGAGTAATAACAAAAACGTCCTCCTGCCGGATATAAATAGTGGAGCGCAGGCAGCAACAGACAGACGCCCTTAGGAAGCAGTTCGGATCTGAGGACAGACGTGGTCCGTGTCCGAATGTTCAATCTTCGTAGGTGACGATTCCGGAAGTCTGTTCCAGCTCGCAGGAGTCATCCGTTCGCTGTCAGATGTCAACTTCAGCTCTGGAGGTCGGCCCGAGATCGGTTGGCACCATGGCTGACTAACTACAGCGAGAACTTCCAGCAGGACTGGCCGCAGCGCGGTCTCGGTCACAGGCGCCGCCGGGGACTGACGCCCGGACTTCACGGCAATCCGGCCCCACGGCGCATGGTCCGTCCATGACGGGACCTCGCCGACATCGCGACTGACGGCTTCTCAACTGCGGGTGCAGCAGGTGTCGGCAGCTGACCTCACGGCGACGAGTTCATCTGAACCACAGGGCATCCTGGCTTCAGCAGAGCACTGGTGGCCCGAGGCTCCCGAGTGCGGTCAGCGCCGCGTGTTGCGCGCATTGTCGGAGAATCTTCACAGCAGCAGCCAGGCGGAGGGATCCGCAGGGCTGGGCAGCGACGTCGAGGGAGAAATTGTAAAGAAAGTTCAATAAATAATTGTAAAACTCCACGCCATCTCAGCCTTTGGCGCAGCCACTGTGTCTGCTGCTAACAAATGGTGCAGAAGTCATAAGACAACTATCACCACTTATAGAAGCAGAATCATTTGCATAAAACTGTATTCTGAACACCTTCTTCCTAGTCCACGGAATGCGCTATGTTTGTCCATGATTACATGTGTAGATGAAAGATGCGTTTAGCTCATTATACAACAGGGGCAGCAAAAACGTCAATTTTCCTGATGTAGACCCATGCACACAACATAGTATCAGCAACAATGTTTTTCTGTGCATTTTCAGCATGTGTTTGATGCTGTTTACATCTTAGATGAGAGGTGAATAGGCGGGCCGTCAAAGACCCCAGCTGCCTTGTCCCGGTCTCCTACTGTATATAACATATAGCCTGCTGGCGTTGGCCCACTGTGGAACGCGGGTTGGGGCGCACGCCGTGCATCCTTGAGTGGCTGGCGGGGTAACCTCCATCACGTGCTGTGAGTTGGCCCAACACTGGACGGCTACTCATCTCCCCCAGTACAGGGAAAGTGAAGGGTTCAAATGGCTCGGAGCACCTTGGGACTTAACTTCTGAGGTCATCAGTCCCCTAGAACTTAGAACTACTTAAACCTTACTAACCTAAGGACATCACACACATCCATGCCCGAGGCAGGATTCGAACCTGCGACAGTAGCGGTCGCGCGCTTCCGGACTGTATCGCCTAGAGCCGCTCGGCCACCCCGACCCGTGAAAGCGAAGGGTCCGCTTCCACCAACAGCTGCTGGCACAGCGGATCTTCCAACCGATCCTCAGCAGTGGAACATATGTATGACAGCTTTTTCTTGTTTCTCGTCTCCGCATCCCGTCTTGTACTCCCTCAACCAGTGTGACAAAACTGGCGTTATCTACCATCTTTACTAAGACAGTTACATTTATGTAAGTAACGAAATATTAATTTTAGTATAGAACTTATTTAATTAGATTAAGAAAAGCATGACCCATTCACAAAAACGTTACTAATTAAGTTTCCAAGTCTAACGTTGTTCAGTCAACTTTTTTTTTTTGGTAACAATTGACTGTTGATCACTTATCCATTTGAGCAATAAAGCTACATTATCATCTGCTCACGCAGACCACAGACATTGTGGTGCTAATTAATCACACAGATTGCCTTAATAGCTCACATATTTGTAATTTATGATCATGGAAAGATGAGGCCGATTTGTAGGCAGGTAGAAGTTGCAACTTCTACTGTTAGTCCTTGCCATCATGATTCTCATAGAACCGTTCACTAGGTCAATTACCCTGAGATATCCATCGGTAAAGATGCAGGCATCTCACTAATATCAGATCTAGACTGCTATGTCCTTTATCGACCATTTCACCACTAAATAGTGCGCAAGGGTAAACTAATATGGGTCCCACAGTTCTACTAGTTTACCTTTCTAAATGCCATATGTAATCTACTCAATTCATCATTCTCCATTTTTAATATACATCTTCCATTATTACACTGATAATTTACTTGGTTGTTTCGATGCACACATTGAACTTCATCATGCCGGAAAACAAATAAATAATGTCAACATACCTCAGTATTGCATTACCTTGAAAGAAAAAGAAACATTTCATGTTACATTAGTTCTCAAACGTTTTATTCGTACCACCTTCTTAAGCTGATACCTAATTTTCAGGCCAGGAGATCGCCTTCGTTTCTCCATGTATGTTTCATATTGGAACACATTTTCATCAAGTTCCTCTCTCATTGCACCTAAAATATTTGGGTTTCAAACATCATCCCCTCTTTCCTTACTGCTGAAAGGTACTCCTTCCCCACTCAGATGCTGCTCTGACAACAATATCATCAGCCACCTGTCCAAATAGCACATAATTTCGCCACTGGGCCCATAGACCGCCTATCTCTATTTTAACATTAATATAACAACATAAATTTGCTCGACCACCAACTCAGTGCATTCCTTACAACTGGCTCCATTAATCTCTTCTACTCATTAAGCAATTCATATGGCCTCTAAAACATCAGCGACCCTGTTTATTCTATATGAATTTTGGCGGCTATTTGACTGCCTAACTCAAATATGAAAGCTTTCCATAGTGAAGCCGTTTCGTTACAACAATTTGCGTCATCCAAAACTGTACCTCCTATGTTTATAAGAATGCGTGGTGCCTGTTCTTTCGGACATGTCCTAAAGAAGACACCACTCGTTCATATAAACGATCTGCCTAGCTGAACAATGGATCCACCTACTTCAGTGCGGATGCACAAATACGTCCAAGCTCCTGTTGTAATCTCTAAGCAGCGAACATGGAGTCAATGGACAGGGACTGCGGATTGGTGGCGCTCTGTAGGAATGTGACTCGACCGTCAGGCGTGCCGAGATAGTCCGCGCAGTTGCAATAACGCTGTGTCCCAGTTAGCGCAGTGATTAACGTACATGCCTAATAAGTGGGAGATTGTTGGTGCGAATTCAGGCCCGGTACACATTTTCGCTCGTCGCCGCTGATTCCACATAATGGGCCACTGCAGCTGAGAGCAGTGATCCCCTTCAATGTAAATATCCTATACTTTTCGCATATTAAAGTTATTCAGTTAAGAAATGGAAAATGTCATTTTGAAATCATAACAGTGAAAGTCAATTTATTTTGTTTTAATGTCCCTTTCGCATGTAGCACACAACCCTAACAATCCCTAAGCTCATCCTGTCCCATGAAGGCCAGGATCTAGGGGGAGGTAAACCTGTGTATACACTCCTGGCTGCAATTTCAGGGGGCGCAAAATTCATATAGCTGAAGAAATAAACGTTGCTTCACAAAGCGCCTAGCATCCAGCTCACGTCGGTCTATCGATTATTCATACGATTTTGAAACGTATCCCTGTTGCTTTTTGAACATTTTTAACACATTCTAAGTTCATTTCTGAACGAATCATAAGTTGTGATTATTCAGTTTCTCCCGGCGTATTTCTTCCTCGAACAGTCCATAGGTGTATATTGACGCTCAGCAAAGGAAACGAACGGATGATTAGGGCGGACGAGGCAATTACACCGACGCCACCACAGACTCCGACGCCAGCGTCCCACCGACTGCTGACGCACGGGCGCGGACCGCGGAGAGAACGTCTCACGAAGGGAGGGGATTCAAGCGCACCTGACGATGGTGACATGTCTCATCGCCGAAATATTGTACCCGTTAAACACTATGGGCCGGCAGTACACCAGTGGACTGTTCGAGGAATCATAAGTTGATTTTTGAATGCGTGGGTAGTGTATGTGATGTCTCTACCAGGGGAATCCCGGTCGCATCTAGAAATAAAAAGCCTTCCCGCAGACAAAAGCGAACGGGGCTATACTAGCTGAGCCGAATAAACCCGAACGGATGAATGGCAATCGCTCTTTGTGTCTATGGATGAATGGGCGTGCGACTAATCAACGTTGTTATAATTACTAGCGAAATCCATACATTTAGACTACCAGAGTGTAAATAAACGACTAACAGGAATAACAGATAAGAAAGGTTACATATTAATCTTCTCGGTGTATCCAAAAAAACGATATTTTTACAGCAAATTTTTGGCAGATCGCTACACTCAGGAGGGCAAGTTGTATAGTCTGCGGTTTGCAGCCGTTTAAGTTCTATTCTCGGACTAGCGCGAAAAACGCGTTGTACGAACACGTAGTAACGCCTAACCGGAGAATAAACGCGGGATAACTAAACTGGTGATTATTGCAGTAGTAACGCCTAACCGGAGAATAAACGCGGGATAACTAAACTGGTGATTATTGCAGGGTTAGCGAAGTTAACCAGATAATAAGTTTGACAATGGCAGGAATAGTTACAGAACTAGTGATGACAAGATCGTTTGTTAGAACGGAGAAGAAATGGGGACATAACACGAATTACACTACTGGCCATTAAAATTGCTACACCGCGAAATTTAACCGACAGGAAGAAGATGCCGCGATATGCAAACGATTAGCTTTTCAGAGCATTCACACAAGGTTGGCGCCGGTGCCAACACCTACAACGTGCTGACATGAGGAAAGTTTCCAACCCATTTCTCAACCAACGTTGTTGTGATGCCTCGTGTATGGAGGAGAAATGCGTACCATCACGTTTCCGACTTTGATAAAGGTCGGATTGTAGCCTATCGTGATTGCGGTTTATCGTATCGCGACATTGCTGCTCGCGTTGGTCGAGATCCAGTGACTATTAGCAGAATATGGAGTCGGTGGGTTCAGGAGGGTAATACGGAACGCCGTGTTGGATCCAAACGGCCTCGTATCACTAGCAGCCGAGATGACAGGCATCTTATCCACATGGCTGTAGCGGGTCGTGCAGCCACGTCTCGATCCCTGAGTCAACAGATGGGGACCTTTGCAAGACAACAACCATATGCACGAACAGTTCGACGACGTTTGCAGCAGCATGGACTATCAGCTCAGAGACCACGGCTGCGGTTACCCCTGACGCTGCATCACAGACAAGAGCGCCTGCGATGGGGTACTCAACGACGAACCTAGGTGCACGAATGGCAAAACGTCGTTTATTCGGATGAATCCAGTTTCTGTTTACAGCATCATGATGGTCGCATCCGTGTTTGGCGACATCACGGTGAACGCACATTGGAAGCGTGTATTCGTCGTCGCCATACTGGCGTATCACTCGGCGTGATGGTATGGGGTGCCATTGATTACACGTCTCGGTCACCTCTTGTTCGCATTGACGGCACTTTCAACAGTGGACGTTCCATTTCAGATGTGTTACGACCCGTTGCTCAAATGGCTCTGAGCACTATGGGACTCAACTGCTGAGGTCATTAGTCCCCTAGGACTTAGAACTAGTTAAACCTAACTAACCTAAGGACATCACAAACATCCATGCCCGAGGCAGGATTCGAACCTGCGACCGTAGCGGTCTCGCGGTTCCAGACTGCAGCGCCTTTAACCGCACGGCCACTTCGGTCGGCTCCGACCCGTTGCTCTACCGTTCTTTCGATCCCCGCGAAACCCTACATTTCAGCAGGATAATGCACGACCGCATGTTGCAGGTCCTGTACATGCCTTTCTGGATATAGAAAATGTTCTGCTGCCCTGCCCTGGACATTCTCCAGATCTCTCACCAACTGAAAACGTCTGGTCAATTGTGGCCGAGCAACTGGCTCGTCACAATACGCCAGTCACTACTCTTGATGAACTGTGGTATCGTGTTGAAGCTGCATGGGCAGCTGTACCTGTACACGCCATCCAAGCTCTGTTTGACTCAATGCCCAGGCGTATCAAGGTCGTTATTACGGCCAGAGGTGGTTGTTCTGGGTAGTGATTTCTCAGAATCTATGCACCCAAATTGCGCGAAAATGTAATCACATGTCAGTTCTATTATAATATATTTGTCCAATGAATACCCGTTTATCATCTGCATTTATTCTTGGTGTAGCAATTCTAATGGCCAGTAGTGTATAACGAAGAATATAACGATTCCAAATTTATATAAATAATTCGTACTACTACCTTTCTATCTCATGCTTGTGAAACTGGAGCATATGAATGAGATGTACAACTATTTCCTAACATAAAACTATTTGCTTTTAGTAGGTCTAATAGGCATTTGATACTGATACTTCGTGAATCATATTCCGTCGTGTTATTTGTGTAAATGAGTTAGATAAAAACGACCATTTGTGCCAAAACAGTCTCGCTTATTTGGCGCGTGTTGCAATTGCTGCAATATAGAAAGGCCTATTTCGTTTTATCTAGCAGACAGTGACGAAACAGACGGAATCAGATCGAGAAACCAGTCTTTGTTACTATTCGTTTTAGCAGCTTTTTCAGTACTAGACAATGACGTCTTGATTTTTCATGTAGCAAAACGATTCACGAGCTTTGATGATGTAATAGATTCTTGAGGAGAAAGGAAAGCACTCCGTGTAAAGCTGTAGCAAGATAAGAGAGAAAAAAAATCTTGGGACCCAAGGATTGCAGAAATGTGGACTGTCTTGTTTGTCTCTTGTCTTTACTCGTTTTATGTTACCTATATTTAATTTTATGTCACACAAAAGAGAAAGTTATTATCTAATATGTAATAAACAGTGCAAATTTTCAGAAGAGTTCTTATTCTCCCGGTTACAAATAGTCTGACCCAGTACTAATTGTGAGTTCTTTTTCAACGGGGTAGGATGTCAAATCGGCCGACTGGAAACAGGAGAGGCACCACAGAACATTTTAATTTCCGTTGTCCTGAATATAGGTTTGATGGCTTCCATTACAAATACCACAGGGCGAAATAGTGACGTGCAATAGAAGAATGCCGTGTGAAGAGGCATGGTACTGCACTTCGGCACACTTAAGAAAAATGACATTTATTACTCTTCCTCGAACATATGTGTTTTATACATCAAACTACTCTCAGAAGGACCTATGCAACTAAATGAACATATTTTTGAAAAGTATTTTTTTTAACTTTTTACGTTCTATCTCAATCGCTCGTGGGCGGGTCACTATCAAATTTTTTGCCCCTGTTCGGAAATATCGTAGATCCGGGCTGGTTCTATATTGACAGTTGCGCTTGTTTCACATTCACACCGAAGTAAGCATTACCACATTAGCTTTCCACACTAATTAAACAGGTAATCATTGATTTTCGAGGCGTTTTCTTTTACGTTCTACCGTCAGTATGTTTCTCCGCGAAAATCACTGATTCACAAACATGACACAATTTCAGCCATAAACCGCATCACTAATTCCTCAAAATTTTCCGTGAAATAGATGAATTTCTCAGACACTTTTTTCATACAAACTGACGCAACACTTTCTTCTATTAACTTTATCCTGTAGCAAATTTTTTATATTAATCTATCCGCGACACAGCTCCATGCTATCGTTCCATGCTGAAGCCGAACAACGACGCTACTACCACACGAAGATGGCATGTGACCACTAGCGCTGGGCATTGTTGCGATGCAGTAGGGAGATTGCTCCCTCAGGGAAAAAGTAAGTGCAGTTTCGAAAGTACCAGAAGCCAGTGATAAGTAAGGAGTGCCACATCGACACATTACATCAAAGATAGCAGTAGCCTACTCCTTACATCCTCCCAGTAGAGTTTTTTCAAAAACTCCAGAAAAAAGTTTTTCGGAAAACCAAAAAAGGAAACAGATATTCCACAGAAATTTTTACCCAGCAACAAGATCCCTACAGAAAAAAATAATCAATGAAATACCCAGCGATGGCTCCCTCCTGAGTTATACTACTCAAACACAAAAGAAAAGTTTCATACACTTCACACTCTCTCATCCCTAGAGTGAAAATTTACAATTGTTTACTTTTAGGTTAATATATGTGCCAAGTGAGCAGTCAACACAAAAACAACTGAAAAAAATCATAACTGCACTTCACATCAATTAAGTGTCTGTGGCATAAACATATCCTAACCACTAATTTTGTTTCATTAAACAGCATGCTTTTCCTTTCCTTCTTCTCAACATCACTGTAAATACTTTTTGACTGTAATCATACGTGGCTTTTCATCTCCTTCCATTATATTACCATAAACTCAGCAATTAAAATACTTCGACTGTTCTTTGTATTCAAACATGGATCAGTCTATTCAAAAGGAATGTTGTTATATATATAACTGCTGGCCGGCACAAAGGAAAAAATCAGGGAGAGCAAAGTTTCACTGAACTAGAACCTAATAAGTTGTCAACTGGTAACCTAACGTGGTACAGGTTTTTAAAACTGCGCATCAAATCGCCAATATCTAAGTGGTGTTCACTTTAGGAAAAACGAAACAAAAATGTATACACCTATGGCAAACAGCATGACCTCGAGTTCAAGCATACGAATATTAACTATGGTAACATATAGAAATAGACAAAACTTTGTTTTTTATAAGGGAAATGTGAGACAGGCACACAATCTGGTAGTTTTTAACTACAGAAATACAAGTTTACGATCAGTCAGCGGAAACAAAACACTTGCCAACACATTCGTAACTGACGTATATCTTCCCGCACAACTCTTTTAGCAATGCACACACTGACAGGTGGGCCGGCCGAAGTGGCCGTGCGGTTAAAGGCGCTGCAGTCTGGAACCGCAAGACCGCTACGGTCGCAGGTTCGAATCCTGCCTCGGGCATGGATGTTTGTGATGTCCTTAGGTTAGTTAGGTTTAACTAGTTCTAGGTTCTAGGGGACTAATGACCTCAGCAGTTGACTCCCATAGTGCTCAGAGCCATTTGAACCATTTTGAACTGACGGGTGGTTGCAACAGCTGACTTTGACATTTCTGCTCCTGCTGAGGACAGCAGGCGGGCACGGAAGGTGTCAATAGCTGCGTAACACAAACTCGTGCGGGGCAAGAGCGAGTTCAGTGGAGCGTGGCTGCTGTGGACAACAGCGAAGCTTCAGGGGACAAGTGCACAACTCTATTGCGCCATTGACTCTCGGTAGATGCAGCAGGGGGCGGGGTGGTACTGAACACTGACGCCAGACTCCCGTCCGCAGTCAGCAAATGTGGCTCAGTGAATGAACGCAAACAAGAAACCAAAGCACGCACAGTGTGTAACACTGCTGCATTAAATTCCAAAAGTCCAAAGGAAAAACACGTTTTGCATTCTGCATAGTAAGTTTTTTCTTTTATTTAACTTATGCACCCTGACGTGTTTCGCCTTCGTTACAAGGCATCTTCAGTGAGTGTCCTGTAATATTATAGGACTTTTTCGATTGCACATACAGGATACCGTCTGCACATACACATTATTGAAGTTTTCCTATTAAAACGGAAACATACTTAAATCAGCGTCTACTTAATTATTTGTAAGCCCAACATCTTTCTCTCATGTGACAAACCCGTTGGAAGTTTGCAGTTTTCCTTGTTGTCACTGCTTTCGAAATACAGCACTGCAACTGCCAATTTCTGTATTGAGGGTGTCATTCGTTCTTATAAGTGTCGCCAACTTTTTCATGTTTTGCTTTCAATAGTTTTTTTTGTCACTCTGTGTGTGCTGATTTGAGTTATGGCTGTGAGTCTGGATAAAGTTTTTCTTACTTTATTTATTAATATCTTGAATACACAGTATTAATGTTCCACAATTATTGTGGAACATTAATACTGTGTATTCAAGTTACTAATATGTCTATATTCCTCCAGGAACCGACGGAATATTCCGTTAGTATTATTCTGTTTTATTATTTACTCATTTTCACATCTCTTTTATATTTTTTATTTTTATTTAATTTTTTCTAATTCTTATTATTATTTTCTTTTTTTTTGCATTTTTCATTTATATTCTTAGGAGAGAAATGAGATTTTTGATCATCTATGATATTACTGTCTATTATATAATCAATCAGCGTAAACAGTGAGTAATTAGTCGTATTCTTTTAGTAGTAGTCTCTTTTTAGCTTTAGTTTCGTATATGTGATAATTCTCTTGTGAAGTTAGGTGGTGACTTTCATTATTTATTCTGACTATTTTCGTGTCTTTCCCACTTGAAGTATGTTCATGATTATTTTCTCTTAAATATTACACAAAAGTTGTGTGACTTGTCCCATGTCTCCATGCTCTGATATGTTCTTTGTAGCAGGTGTCGAATGTTCTATTGATTTGTACTTCTCGTACATACCTTCCGTCACATGTTTTGGTAGTTGGTATATTCCTGATTTATGATAGATGACTCTGCTTTTGTTATTTTTGGAGTGAACTGTGTTTATGTCTTGTCTTTTGAAAATGGTTGTTTTCAAACGAGAAGGCGTAAACGAAGCATGGAATTATGGGCCAAGCCACTAAATTTCTGCGGAACATTTAACAGAAAACAATCACAAACTTGCTACAAGAGAGAAAGACATGAAAATATTTAGAAAAAAAATGGAAGACACCTTCTAATATTACATGAAAATTACCACATATACGAAACAAAGACTGAAAAGAACCTATATAACAAATGACGAAGTGATGATTGGCAACTACTCACTGTTCACACTGATTGATCATATGATAGACAGCAATCCCAATAGATGACCACAAATCTCATTTCTCTCCTAGGTATATAAACGAAAAATGCAAAAGAAAAAGAAAATAATGATAATAATAATAAATAGTAAAAAATAAAACAAAAAATTAAAGAATATTTGTGGAAATAAGGAAATAAATAGTAAAATAAAACACACACACACACACAGAACTTACATCAGCACACATATGGTCTCAGAAAAGAAGAATTGAAAGCAAAACCTGAGAAACTTGGCTGCACTTACAGAAACGAATGACAATCTAAACACAGAAAATGGCAGTTACCGTACTACATCTCGAAAACAGTGGCAGAAAAGAAAATTGCGCACTTCCGACCAGTTTGCAACATGAGAGAAATATGTTTGGCTTACAACTAATGAATTAGGCGCTGATTGTTAAGTATGGTTCCGTTTTGTTATAAAAACTTCAATGACCTGTTTTAAATCTATAACCTGTACGTGCGAATGATAACCTGTAACTGAAAACGAAAATTCGTGTAATATTTCAGGACACTCACTCAAGATGCCTTGCAACGAAGAAAAACGCGTCTGGATGTACAAGTTAAAAACAAAAAAAACTTTATGTGAAGCATTCAAAAGGCGTTTTTCTTTTGAACTACTGCAATTTACATACAACTGCTGCGAAAATTGCCTCCAGAAGAAACTTCTACATTCGGTTGTAAGCGTTGCAATTATAGAACGCCAAAAGACAGAAAATTTCACTGTTTACTATAACGGCAATCTGCATTAGTGCTAGCCTAACACATATAGCGTATTTTAATACAAAAAGTAAGAAATTACTTAACAAATCACAGTTCATAAGAATTTGACAGTTCTTTTATTCGTGAGTACCACTTAGTCTTCTTGAAGCTGTAAAACATGCACAAACGCAGCATTGTGCATATATTCTCCCTCTTCTTTGTTCTCCTCTTCCAATGCACTTTATTTATGTCCTCGTAGCGTTCAAACGGCGAAATGACAGTTTAGCTCTGCCTGTCTTGCTTAGCGCCATTCTGCATACATACGCCTGATTGTAGGTGCTAGTCCCATTTTCATTCCACTTCTTCTTGTGTTTCTGTCAATAAGTCGGTTTCTCTCCCTGTGATACTAGTATAAGCCAGCAGGTAATCTTAAAGAGATGTAGGAGATCCTTATTAGTTTTGTATTACACGTAACATCTTTTGGAATTAACGATCCGAATATTCTGTGTCTTCTGACCAACGCTTCGTACTGGAAGATTAAATGTGGTGCGGTTTCATCCCCGTCACCTCACCACGTAGGCTACACTTAGGCACTGTTCTGCTACACCCATCATGTACAGGGGTTTCCTAAAGTTCCCATGGCCAATTGTTAGTCCTAGTATGAGTTTAATTTGCCTCCTATCCAACCCCAGAAGCATAGAACATCTCCTGAAACATTGATTCCTCACCACTAGCATTTCATGTTTTTGTTATGGACCTTAGACCTATATTATAATTGCTACCTCCTGATTCAGATACATAATTTTGATTTCACCATCGATTCAGTAATGGCTAGGACAGGTTCCGACCCAACAAATGGAGTCATTGCACCTGTCCTGGCCACCTTATTAACTTGCTCATGGCCACTAATTCCTGAATGAGGAGGGACCCACAGCAGAAGGGCTTCAAGGTATTCTGCAACGGTCTTTGGTAGCGTTGCAGGGCCAGACAGAGATTTCATAGCTGCTTGGCTGTCTGAATGAATGTAGACGCTACGATGTTTGTAGCACTTTCGGAGATTCTCCTCCACGAGCAGTCGAAAGCAAATATATCCGCCTGGCATACCGTGGCCAGTTTTACTATAGATATTTCTCTTTCTAGTCTATAATCTACCCCGTATGCTCTGGTCCCAGCGCTTTCGTCTACTTTCGACTCATCAGTAAACGAGACTGTGTTTCCTGAACGGTAGCGTGATTCATTACTCCACTGCTCACTACTTCCAACTGTTACTCTGAAGGGTTTGTTGAAGCAGCTGGAAGTTATTGTATGTATAGCCAGTCGGCATTTCTGCTACCATTCCTGCATTTACCATATCACAGTACTGGTGCGGAATTCAGGATATCCTAAAAGTTTCAAGTTTCTTTCCCAATTTTTAACCTGTATGCCCCTTCCGCTGCATCTATTGTGAACTAAAGGTAAAATGGGGGTACATCCAGCATGGTCTCCATTCCAGCAGTGGGTGCGATGGTAATTCCACCCGTTATGGCTAAGCAGGCCAATCTCTGCACCTTGACAAGCTCATTAATAGCTGCTATATTAACTTGCATGGAACAGTGTTCCACCACCTCAACATTACCTGTGGTACACACACATAGGGAACAAAAAAATTCAAGGCCCATTTAGGCTTTGCACACAGTCGCATATAGGCAAACACTCACACAACACACACACACACACACACACACACACACACACACACACACATCTCATTCAAATACATTCAAATATCCATATAACCAAAAAAGAAAGTTCTCTGTGGTAAGAGAGAGAGATATTGTATGTATATGGCATTGCTTTTACAGTTGAAGTCCCTACTACCTTTTGGCCGGCCGCGGTGGCCGTGCGGTTCTAGGCGCTCCAGTCCGGAACCGCGCTGCTGCTACGGTCGCAGGTTCGAATCCTGCCTCGGGCATGGGCGTGTGTGATGTCCTTAGGTTGGTTAGGTTTAAGTAGTTCTAAGTTCTAGGGGACTGATGACCACAGCAGTTGAGTCCCATAGTGCTCAGAGCCATTTGAACCATTTGAACCCTACTACCTTTAATTGAGATTGAAGATTACAGATGTATGTTTGTTAAAATAATACTGCTTTTTGACAATTTAATGTAATTATCAGCATGACCCGTGCCCACGAAATACTAGTATCAAGGCGCCAGTAAATTCGTGCTTGGATCTGGCTAAAAAGTAAATTTTTCCCCTTATTTATCTTACTGAAATTTGAACTATTAGGATATTGTATTGGTATTTATTTTGAGAGGTTAAATTACTTGTCACTGTAAAAGTGGGTAATGAGCAGACGACGTGGTGGTGTCGGTCGAAGATGAGTCATAAAATGAAGCAGCGCTTTGCTAGCAAGACGGTTATGAGAGACTAAATTATTTATTAACTTCATTGCAGTAGTAAGCCTCTGAACTGCGTTAGGAAAATGTGCATAGTTTTCATACGTTACAGTTTTGCGGGAAACGGCCTCACAGTTATTTTTGCATAAAACAACAGCTTCCATATTCCACCTACACAAAGAACCTCGCGGCTTAACGGATCTCAACTCTGTTTTGTGCTCGAACGATCGAAATCCATGAATCGCATACGAAGCAGCTTCCACTAGAATCGAAGTTCGAGCGATCGCTACAGAACTAGGTTGGACACTGGACAGAATAACTCTTCCTTGTACAAATGCGAAGGAACGTTCATAGTAGCCTAAGGTTTTTCATTTCGTGAAGAACACGCCAAGATGCAGATGTTTGCCTTGGGTCTTCTATGGTGTAGTGCTCAGTTGGTAAGACGTGGGTCAGTATTACTGCACGATTGAATAGTTAGCTTTCTGCTTACAACGAGGGCAGGGATTATGAGTTCATTAACGTATAACAACTGAAGCAAGCATCATTCCGATGATTGTTTTGCACACCACAGTGCTTTACTAGGCATGGTCCTGTTGGTGGCAGTATGCTATTGCCTTTGAACTGACTTGCCTCAGCCAGCTATAGGAGGACTTGCGGTTCAATGTGGATTCCGAACAAGGTGAAATTCGGCTCTTTTCACATCAACATACATTGTCAGAGGTGAAAGAAGCGATAACTGATACGTAAAAGTCCTAAGACTGCCTGGTGGTCGAACTTCAGACTTTGATGGCACTTAACTCACAAGCCACCAACCTACACAGCACAACATATACTGAGACAACAAAAGTCATTGCATAGCTAAAAATATATCGGACCTCTTTTTGCCCGGCGTAGTGCAGCAACTAGACGTGCCAAGGACTCAACAAGTCGTTGGAAGTCCCCTGCAGAAATAATGAGCCAAGCTGAATATACAGCTGCCCATAATTGCGAAAGTGCTGCCGGTGCAGGATTTTGAGTATGAACAGACCTCTCGATTATGTCCCATAAATGTTCGATAAGTTTTACGTCAGGCGATCTGGGTGGCCAAATCATCCGTTAGAAGTGTCCAGAATGTTCTTCAAACCAATTGCGAACAACTCTGGCCCTGTGAAATGGCACATTGTCACCTATAAAAATTCCATCGTTGTTTGGGAATATGAAGTCCATGAATGGCAGCAAATGGTTTCCAAGTAACCGAACATAACCACTTCCACTCAATGCTCGGTTCTGTAGGGCCAGGCCACCCAGTCCATTCCATGTGAATACAGCCCACACCATCATGGATCCAGCGTCAGCTTGCACAGTGCCTTGTTGAAAACTTGGGTTCATGCCTTCGTGGGGTAGAGCCACCCTAGAACGCTACTATCAGCTCTTACCAACTGAAATCGGGACTCATTTGACCATGCCACGGTTTTTCAGACGCCTGTGGTCACGAGCCCAGGAAAGGCCCTTGAGGTGATGTCGTGCTTTTAACAATGGCACTCGCGTCGGTCTTGTGTTGCCATAGGCTATTAACCCTATATTTAGGCGCACTGTTCTAACGGATATGATCGTCCTACGTCCCACACTGATTTCTGCGGTTATGTCATGTATTGGTGCTTGTCTATTAGCACTGAAAACTCTACTCAAATGTCGCTGCTCTCGTCGTGCGGCCATAATGACGTCGGAATCCATTTTGCATGAATCACCTGTGTACAACTAACAGCTCCGCCAACGCACTGTCCTTGTGTACCTAGTGTACGTGATATCGCCGCCATCTGTATATGTGCATATCTCTATCTCATAACTTTTGTCATCTTTGGCTAATTAAGCTAATTTTTGGTGGGTGTGCTGTAAGCTTGAGTGATGGAATCGACTGACTACACAGGCCGACGGAATAAACCCTCACTTAGAATCATGCCTTTGTGGTGTACTCCTTCCAAAAGCTTCATGAACTAGTTGAGACCGACAGCTGATCCACAAGTCGTGGTCTGTTGGTTAGCGTCGCTGTCTCTAGATCGCGATGCCCGGGTTCGATTCCTGTCTGGGTCGGTGGTTTTCCATGCTCGCGGACGGAGTGTTTATGTTTCCCTAATTATTTTAACCCATATTCATCTATGTGCAAGTCGTCAAAGTGACGTTAAACAGAAGTGCTTACACCAGGTGGCCGAATAACCACAGACGGTGTCTCGCGGCCAAGACTGCAGTACGATTACTTAACGCATTGACATTAAATGCAGACCCATTCTGGTGTCGTCCCTTTAGAGTTACCCGGGTACTGAAGTGTTTGATTTTCTTGGAACTCGTTTCTGGTTCGGTTCGTTGCCTTACAGAGTGCTAAAGAAGGTGTCAGATGTACGAAGTTATAAGTGAGGCGGAGCATCTAGAACTGCAACCAGTAACCCACGTAAAATATTCGTAACGACGAAATATATGCAAGGAATACTTCGGAAACTTGAAAGTGAAATATTTCAACTTGCCTGCTACCTGCTCACCAGCTGCGGCTTCGCTAAACTGCAACTTACACGAAAACTGAAAAAAAAAGCCTTTCGTGTAGTACACACGAGGGCGTGCTAAAAAGTAATGCTCCATCTTCTTATGTGAAAAACCGTAAGGCTTTAAAACAAAGCAAACCTTATTGACGTGCTATATCTTTATTCATCACGACAACATAGTTGTAGCCCTCTGCCGTTAGAGACCTCCGAAATGTGGCGTGTAACATGGGAATGTGTGACGTACCTATGTCGGCGCTTGAGAAACACGGTGCTGTAATCGAGTTTCGAATTCGAAGAGTTCGTCCACACATGGAAAATCCTGTCCTTTAGCATGATACTGCCAGTCCACCCAAGCGCTGCGACATTTGCAACAATCCAATTAGGTTCACTGCCATCGATCATCATCCATACAGTTCCGGCTTGACCACATCCGGTTTTCATCTGTTTTCAAATCTTAAACAAAATCTTCGAGGACTTCACTATGATAGTGATGAAGCGGTAGAAGCAGAGGTGAGATTGTAAATCCGTCAACAAAGTCAAACACTCTACAGTGACGGTATCAACAAATTGGTCTCTAGTTGGGAGAAATGTGTTCGTCGCAGGGGTGAGTATGTTGAGAAATGACTGTGTAGACCCACTGACTTGACAAAAGTCATGGGATAGCGATATGCACATGAACAGATGGAGGCAGTACCGCGTACATAAGGTATAAGGGCAGTAATTTGGTGGAGCTGTCATTTCTACTGACGTGACTCATGTGGTAAGGTTTACGACGTGATTTTGGGCGCGCGACACGAAATAACGCACTCTGAACGCGGAATGGCAATTGGAGCTAGACGCATGGGTCATTCCATTTCGGAAGTCATTAGGGAATTCAATATTCTGAGATTCACAGCGTAAAGAGTGTACCGAGAACATTCCGAAAGATTCGAGTGGATGATTTGGCCACCCAGATCGTCCGACATGAATCCCACAGAACATTTATGGGACGTTAACGAGAGGTCAATTCGTGCACAAAATCCTACAACGGCAACATTTCTGGAGTTATGAACGGCTACAGAGGCAGCATGGCTCTGAGCTGTGGTAAAAATTGCTGTTTTGATGAGCGCGCCGCAGCGCGTAGTGTGAAGCAGTCGCCCTCCGTTTCTGGCGGTGGCGCCGCTGTGGCAATGGCAGCTTTAATGTCTCCCTCTGGTGGGAAAGGGGGAAGTTTGCCTGTTCACGTGCATTTAAGGGGCCCTATGAGCTCGCCAGTCGGTCAGTCTGGGTCAGCCTCTCGTCCCCAGCTTGCTAGTCTGTCTCTCGTCCGCATTTGTTTGGCAGTTAGTGTCTGTCTGTCGTTCGGATCAACCTTTAAAGCCGGCAAAATGAGTCTTTCCACTCCGCCAGTAAGAGAACTCAGCGAGTGGTCACCCTGTCGGGGCTTAGTTCCTGCATCTGAGTCTCCGCGTTAGACCACCAGTCTACTCGAGTTTGCTCAGGCAATGGGCATTGGAGGTTGGATCGATCGGTTGGTCGGTCGCGCACTGAGACACAAGATGACTTGTCCGCCTTGAGCGTCGTCGCATGTGAGGTCGCCACGTGAGTCTAGTGGGCCGCAGCGTATAGCGAGGCGTAGTGATTTCGCGGTCGACACGAGAGCAACAGCAGTCAACCCACGACACCAGTCTGGCTGGTGCGAGCTGCGACGCCGTGAGACGGGAGATCGGTGCGCTTTCCTGCGTCCGTTGAAGCGGCTGGCAGCGGAATGTTCGGGAGAGCGATTTGGGGATGCTGCGCCAGGTCTTCTCAAGAAATCGCAGTTTATTAGAAGTTAAGTGATTGGTGATATGTTGTTTGATTCATTCTTGTTAAATTCTACTTGTTTTCTTGGTGAGGTCACAAGCCGTTTTGCTTTGGGGTCGTCCCACCATTCTTCTCCGTTTGCCCACCCTTGTGGAGTAGGGGCGGGTTAGAGCAACCAGCGGTTCGGGTTGTTCGGTAATCTCCCTATCAATCTACCGTACGTTAGTAGCTGCCTCTGTCATGTTTGTCGGATTTGGTGTGTTAACAAATTTATTGCTTGGAGTGTAACGGCCTAACACTTGAAATATGTTTTGATGTTTGAAAACTTTGATATTATTGTCTGTGATCTTGAGAGCGGTATCTGTGTACTGTAGAGCATCTTAACTATTGTTTGGCCAACTTTGTAGAATTTTATATAAGATTGCATTTCATGGGCTTTTATTTAAATGATCATTTTAGTATATAAAGTTGCCACCCTTTCAGTGTAAGACTTTTCTTAGAAGTTAAAATCAAGTTGCACCTTTGGTGACAAGGTTAATATTTTAATTGTTAGTGTTTTGTACTATTTTCATCCCTCCTACGGTGGTGCATAGTTTGTGTGCTTGTGTAAATTGGTAAAACTCTTAGTTTAAAGTAATCTGGTGTGTTGCAGATTTGCACCAGTGTAGTCTTTCAGAGGCTGTTGTGAGCGGTCGTAACTACGGCCGTGTCAAAAGGGAGCGGCATGGTTCTCTGCCCGAAAGCTCATACAGTCAAAATTTGTTTCTTTAAGCCTCTGAATAAATTGTAACTTTGATATTTAGAGGGTGCTTTCTGATTATAATTTTAAATCTGTTTCTTTTAAAAAATGCATTTAGGCACTATTAAAGTGAATAACATTCCCATTTGTTAAAAGGAATTTGGTTATGATTTCATCAGTTGCTCCCTAGTAACTACTTCCATGCTTACATAGTGTGTCGCAACAGTTCAATGACTTTCGTGTCCGTCATCTATAGGCGATGTGCCTCTATGCCGTGTTCTGCGTATCTGCATAGCCGCTAGACGACTGGCCTTTTCTGTGGGCGGGCAATCACGCTCTCCTGCAAGAGGATGCGCGCTGGTGGTGGGGTGACACGGCGCCGCCCTAGTGCGGGCCTCGATTCCCGACATCTGTCCATTCTGTTAGCGGACGCCACCGCTTACAGAACGGAGCGCAATTGCGAAAATACGTCAGGAACGCTCCGTTCTGAAGGTAGTGACGCGCGCGCGCAGAATGAACAGATACCGGGAATCGAGGCCCGCACCAGGGCCACGCTGTGTTCTCCCACCACTCGCGTGGCAACTGCTTCCGGACGCGCATGATTCAGCGACCTTCAGAAGTGATCTTTGCGCCTCGATCGTTCGGCACAGATGCACTCTTCGTCCGAACTCTTGCGGGGAGCAGGATGAGGCTGCCAGCAGTGACTGTAACGTACAGGGGACGCTACGTCATTAGTGTGTGAAATGTTGGGAATTTGGATTGGACGTGAAGCGTACTCAGATAGTTTAAGCGATTACGGTGACCGCTCACTAAAGCGAAAAATTCTGGTTCGAGTCCCGATCTGGAAATTTTTTTTTATTAATCACCACTGTTTTATTTATATCCTCATTGCGACTGAGATAGGAATTTCATTTTCACCAAAATTTCTCTCTTTCAGTGGAAGTCCAAACTGCCACTTATCGTTATCGTCAACAATGCGCAAAGCGTAGTGTATATCAACATTACATTTCCTCATTAGTCTGCCATGTGCATGTCACAGATTGTAATCACATGCTGAAGAATTTTGTGCCATATGAGGATTCAAACCTAGATATTTGCGTTTTGTGGACGCCTTGAGGGGTTTGCAATTTTGGAGAAACAACGAACTGATGGAACTGTACCGTCTAGAAGGGGTCAAATCACGTGAAAGTGGAGATATAAGTTCGAATTCCAATCCAGCACCAATATTTTCAACGTTTCAAGTTCACATACAACAAGAAACATGTGTCCTGTGACCTAACTTGACAATCACTTTTTATTTTAGAGCAAGAACGGTTTCTGATGACAGAGTTTCTACTTAAATTAATAATCACTGAAATAAAATTACACAACGGCCGTCTGCATGAACTGGAAACCTTGTACGAAATGGCTCTTAGCACTATGGGACTTAACATCTGAGGTCATCAGTCCCCTAGACATAGAACTACTTAAACCTAAATAACCTAAGGACATCACACACATCCATGCCGGAGGCAGGATTCGAACCTGTCACCGTAGCAGCAGCGCAGTTCCGGACTGAAGCACCTACAACCGCTCGGCCACAGCGGCCGGCAAACCTTATACGATTCAAAAATTTCTACAGAAAGTGTTTCCATTCATCGATTCTGGTGCTGTGTGCAATCGTGGTCTGGTAGTAAACGTCACCCAGTGAAATTGCGAAGTCGTCAGTTCGAGGACAGTCACTCATTTATCTTCTAAATCACATTAAAATTAAAACTATCTCTGTTATAGAAGCTCACAGAGTTTCATCTGGTTTCAGAAAGTGCATGCCTGAGGCTACCACCCACCTGATACCGGCCGGCATGCGCCTGGTGTTGGTGACCCATCGCGTCTTGTGCCTATGATCTACACCGCATGTGAAGGCAGCGGACGAAGCTCGTCATTTGTGCCGTGTATGGAATGAGTGCCATTGAAGCATTCAGCTCAGAAAATGATTTTCTCGTAGTAGCGCTCTGACGTGGATAACTCGCTGTTCAGGAAGACAACGAGCTTTAATGAAGAACGTCTTTATGCTTACCGGTATGGTGTACTTCAGTGAACCATACAATTATCAGATTCAAATCAACAGAAGCCAGCTCTGCATTTTTACTTAAACGTCATCAGTCACTCAACAAACATTCCTATCTCATAACGTTACAGCTGATAGGATATCATGTCTTTATGACAGCCACATACACTCATATTAATAGTTGAGAACTACAGCTAATATCTCCTCAAGTAACGCACAGTGAGTGAACACAAGAGATAATACGAGGGCGTTCAATAAATAATGCAGCATTTTATTTCTTAAAGCAGGTTGGTTTTATTGAGGTTTCCAATACGCCATATTATTCCCCATTCTTTTGGCTACACAACTCTATTCTTCAACATAATCTCCGTTCAATGTGACGTCCTTACGCTACCGTACTAGCAGGGCCTGTGTGCCCTTATGATACTATTCTACTGGTCAACGTCGGAACCAACGTCTTCCTGCATCAGTAAACACATAATCCACGTGTTGCTTCCCGCGGTGTGAAACCTTCATTGTGCCAAACAGATGAAAGTCGGAAGGTGCGAGCTCTATGCTGTAGGCTGGATTAGGAACAATCGAATGAAGTTTTATAAGCTCATTTCGTGTGCACAAATGTGTATTAGGCCCTGCGTTGTCATGAACAAGGAATAATTCGTTTGCATTTTTGTGGTGACGAATATATCGAAGCAGTTTCATCAACACCATGAGTGTAGCACAGTACACTTCAAATTTGATCTTTGCACCTTGAGGGAGGACATAAACAGAACCCCCACTTCAGAGTCGAAAAAGACTATCGCCATGACTTTACCAGTAATGGTGTGTCTTTGAACTTGGTCTTCATAGGAGAGGTGGTGTGGCGCCACTCGATGGTTAGCCGTTTAGTTTCCAGTTACACTACTGGCCATTAAAATTGCTACACCAAGAAGAAATGCAGATGATAAACGGGTATTCATTGGACAAATATATTATACTAGAACTGACACATAATTACATTTTCACGCAATTTGGGTGCATAGATCCTGAGAAATCAGTATCCAGAACAACAACCTCTGGCCGTAATAACGGCCTTGATACGCCTGCGCATTGAGTCAAACAGAGCTTGGATGGCGTGTACAGGTACAGCTGCCCATGCAGCTTCAACACGATACCACAGTTTATCAAGAGTAGTAACTGGCGCATTGTGACGAGCCAGTTGCTCGGCCCCATTGACCAGACGTTTTGAATTAGGGAGAGATCTGGAGAATGTGCTGGCCAGGCCAGCAGTCGAACATTTCCTGCATCCAGAATGGCCCCTACAGGAACTGCAACATGCGGTCGTGCATTATCTTGTTGAAATGTAGGGTTTCGCAGGGATCGAACGAAGGGTAGAGCAACGGGTCGTAACACATCTGAAATGTAACGTCCACTGTTGAAAGTGCCGTCAATGCGAACAAGAGGTGACCGAGACGTGTAACCAATGTCACCCCATACCATAACGTCAAGTGATACGCCAGTATGGCGTTGACAAATGCACGGTTCCAATGTGCGTTCACCGCGATGTCGCCAAACACGGATGCGACTATCATGATGCTGTAAACAGAACCTGGATTCATCCGAATAAATGACGTTTTGCCATTCGTGCACCTAGGTTCGTCGTTGAGTACACCATCGCAGGCGCTCCTGTCTGTGATGCAGCGTCAGGGGTAACCGCAGCCATGGTCTCCGAGCTGATAGTCCATGCTGCTGCAAACGTCGTCGAACTGTTCGTGCAGATGGTTGTTGTCTTGCAAACGTCCTCATCTGTTGACTCAGGGATCGAAAAGTGGCTTCACGATCCGTTGCAACCATGCGGATAAGATGCCTGTCATCTCGACTGCTACTGATACGAGGCCGTTGGGATCCAGCAAGGCGTTCCGTATTACCCTCCTGAACCCACCGATTCCATATTCTGCTAACAGTCATTATATCTCGACCAACGCGAGCAACGATGTCACGATACGATAAACCGCAATCGCGATAGGCTACAATCCGACCCTTATCAAAGTCGGAAACGTGATGGTACGCATTTCTCCTCCTTACACGAGGCATCACAACAACGTTTCACCAGGCAACGCCGGTCAACTGCTGTTTGTGTATGAGAAATGGGTTGGAAACTTTCCTCATGTTAGCACGTTGTAGGTGTCGCAACCGGCGCCAACCTTGTGTGAATGCTCGGAAAAGCTAATCATTTGCATATCACAGCATCTTCTTCCAGTCGGTTAAATTTCGCGTCTGTAGCACGTCTTCTTCGTGGTGTAGCAATTTTAATGGCCAGTAGTGTAGAAGTAACGATCCCATGTTTCGTTCCCTCTGACGCTATTCGACAAAAATTGTCACGATCAGCTCCGAAATGTGCAAGCGACTTCGAACAGATAGTCCTTCGTTGTTCTTTATGGTTTTCTGTTAAGGCGGCGAGGAACCCAGAGAGCACACTCCTTTCGGTACTGCAACTGAGGGACGAGTGTGTCAGCACTACCAACAGAGATGACCGGCTGATCAACGAGGTGTCCCATTGCGAGCTGTCCATTACCTCGGATGAGAGTGTCCGCACGTTCCAGTATTGCGGGAGTCACAGATGTGTGCGGCCGACCGTCACGCGAGAGATCGGACAGATTTGCGTGACCTTGTTGCGATGTTGACAGACGCCTCGCGCAACGAGTCACCTTGATTTTGTTCATTTCCAGGTCTCCGTAGACATTCTGCAAATTCCTATGAATATCTGCAATGCTCTGCATTTCCACCACAAAAAGAAACTCGGTGACAGCTTTCTGCTTGAAACGCACCTCCATAACAGCCGTCACTTTGAGGGCTACGCCTAGCATCGTCACGTATTGGTACTTTATGAAACTATAGAGGCTGAAGTGGGAATATGCCACCATGTCCCACTAAAAATTCCACGTATTGTTAACCGAAGGTGGCCATTAAAAATGTATTGTATTACTTATTGAACCCTCTCGAATTTTTAAACTATTTATTGTCTAGTACGAACAGCTTCCCAGAAGTCAGTTCATCGCTTCAGGCATTTCTTGTCAGAATTGGAGATAGTTCCTACACTTTAATCTCAATTTAGTTCCTGAAGTTTCATACTAATGGCTCCATTATGCCATCACAATACTTGTATGAAAATTATTATCGAAGAGTATTTGGTGGAACACTCTACTAACGTAAATGCTACTCCCTTTTGAGTTGAACATTACTGGAGAAAGTGAATTTAAATTTAAGGTGAGTCTATCTGCTGACGACTTTCTGAATAAGTTCCGAACTGCTGTGTCGCATGCTTCATATGTTTATAAATTATTGCGGTAGCTGTAAATCAGCGCAGAACCAAGACTTGTATAAAGTACTTCACTGTCATCGGGAGTCACTCTTCTTACCTGCATGTTCTCCACATTATTAGTAAAATTGCATAGTGCTCATTCTGGCGAAAAACTCAGTGTCAGCAAGTCATTAAGCAAGAATCTGATACTGATAGAAATTCTTGATAGGAAACTGACTATTGGGCAGTCACATGGAGAGCTCTCTGCATTTTACTGTGTTTCGCATGGGGGCTACGATAAGAATCTGGTATCACACCTTGCTGCAACATCTTAAAATTACTGGCACTTCTGTAATCGTCGATTTCCTCGAATGACATAGAACTATCCTGCTATTCACTTCTTGTCATTCGGATGAAATATTCGGAACAGTTCTTACCTAAGATGTGACAATGAATCAAAAATTTTAATTTTTCTATTGCAAGAAAGTAATTACCGCATACGTTATAATTTCGCTTATATATCACCAGCTGAAACTCTCTCTCTCTGACGTAGCCGCTGCTGCAGCATTGACAGAGTATTCACTTCAGTGTCGTCTCGCAAAAAAAGTATCATGGCGCTCGTTTCCTGAAATTAATACAAGTAGAACCGTAAGTCCGAAATCATAAAAGAGCTGGTAAAATTCATGTCAGTTATTTCCATCCTTGTCTACGCAACCATAAATCACCACAACGAAATGCAGTAACAAAATCTTAAGAACATGTGGCTGTCGATTTTCTTCGGATGAAGAGGTGCACAACTTGGTACAATTAGTTATGTAGGCTACAGCAGATATTTCTCCATGAAAGTTGTGACCGTCTTGTCTCACGGCAGGAGAAGTGTATTAAAGGCTATGACGATTAGTTTTGAAATAATAAACAGTATACTTACTTTTTTCCGTGCACCTCGTTTTCATTTCACTGCCCCTTACATTAGGAGAGAATTGATGTAGACAGTGCTACCTTGAAAGAGTTACTAAGCCTTACCATTAATTTCCAAGGTGAAATAATATTACAGTTAACGTTACACGTTGAGTCAGATTTACCGACAAGTACTGTAGTACTTAGCGCAGCTGTATGTTCTAATAATTATTACATCTCGGCTATTCTCATATGAATGTTCTAATAGCCTAGGGGCGTAAGTAGTGTGAAACAACCAGCAACTAAACTATGAGAAAAATGTGCCAACTGCGAGGAGTGCATACAAATTCCTTTCCACACTCACGTTGAAAAAAAAAAAAAAAAAAAAAAAAGAAGAAGAACCTCTTTCTGTTACTTAGGTTTCTCTCTGTCTTAAGCTGTGTGAGGAAAGCTCATTCATCAGGCACTTTTCGCTTTTATTTGCGAAACATCACTTCCTGTTATAACGTAACAATCACGAGCAGATAATATTTTCTATTTTTTTGGTTCTCGTGGAATGAATGACTGTTTTGCTTAAGGATGATATATCTGAGATGTTAGTCTCAGCGTTTTGTATTCGTTGCTTCATATCATGAACACAACGGCCTCCCATTTCATGTTATCAGGAGCTGGGATCAAATTTGCACTATACTCATTCAATTGATCCATTTTATTCAGAGCGTTTTGAGTCTGAATTTTCGGTCACTACACAAGTTTTCCTAGGTGTTTTGATTTGAAACTTTATATAATTCGAAGTTTATGAAATTTCTTTCTGGAAGTTCGTGTTTTGTAATTAGTTTTGTGTAGACTTTTCATTTGTGTTATTAGCTGCTGCGGGTGGTGCCTACGAAAGCATTATTGAGGAAAATTGTTTTTAAGTGTACAATGTTAGACAAAATGTTACTTATTCATATTGTTAATAGAACCTGGTGATGCTCTGAAAAGCAAACTGCTTCCATTAAATGAGATTTTCAGTTTTCAGCGCGCTCAAGACAGGAAAATAGATATAGCTACGACAACCATTGAAAAGGCGGGCAGCCCTAATAATTTCCCTGCTTACCTATGATCTTCTGGTTGGCGTTGGTGCGTCTGAATAATATCATAACTACGCTTATGGCCCGAATCATAGTTACAGAAATGTAAATAAAACTCATTACCCTGTATATCAGGTATTTTAGCGCACGTCAACACCCTGGCATGTGGAGTCGCTGTGTCTCTGAAGTGCGAGCTTCGCAATAGTGAACCAGCTCAAAAAGCACTTCAGCGGTGGAAATGTAATCATCCTGCCGTTATTCTAATGGCGACGTGGCAACCTTGTAGAATATGATTGGTAACTCCGTGACCATCGATTTACTGAGTGATTCTCAGTTAAGGTAAACATTAGGTTATTAAATTTATCATTTGATTCTATGTATAATTTACAACTAACCTTGTATTTTACCTTGCAAATCGTCTGTGTTATCAATCACCAAGACAATGAGAGTGCACTGCAAGCAGTAATGACCCACAGACTATGTGGTAACTTGGCAATTTCGCGAAGCAGAGCACGCATTAGCTCTTAGTTTCAGTCTTGTGGAGACTTATAATGCCAGCTTTCTGCCTCCTTTCATACCGAGCTACAAGCTTTCAGACTGAAATCAGAAAGGAAATCTTACTTCTCCATTTTGAGCCTTACCGCAACTTTCATTTAGTAACCACTAGATCTAAAGGTGAAAAATTTTACACACTGGGACATGGCACCCTTGTTAAAACTTACTTTTTTTGTCATAACGCCATAATTTTTAGTTTTTTGTGAATACGCAATTCGATTCATTTATGTGTGGCACTGAACGACTTGTTAACTGGTTTGGATGGACATAAGCGAAATTTTTTAGTATATGTGGCTTATAAATACATACACTATATATAAAAAGGGAAACGTTGTAAGAAAATATTTCGAAAAGCACTTGACCTACTTACTCGAAATTTTTACAAAGGGATGAAGGCTCAGTATGTATTAAATAACAATGAACAGGTTTTATGTTAAAAGACACTGCGAGAAAGAAAATACTGTGCTGTGCTGTGAAAATGAGCGGTTTCGTTTCTCCCTTGAAGTCAGTTTTAACTACAACACCAGGGCGTTTTAAAACATCAGACTAATTGTTTCTCCCGCATATATTCTTTTCCCTTACATGTAATTTTAATAAAAAAATATATACACAAACATTGTGCTGTTTTGTTTCCTACCTCGCAGTCGGTTTTTACAGAAAACAAGAAAACTGTAATTATAGCTTACCGTTACAGGGCAGAATCGCTGTGAAAGATGTCTGAAAAGCCCACGCGTAGATTCGCGGGTGAGGGGTCAGGGGTTCTTGGTTTAGCGTGGACAAATGGCCATTAGTATAGCCATTCCAACGTCTCTCTTATTGTAACTATGGTATACAGTATATCACACAAAATTTAAATGACGAACCAATGCTTGCGCCCAGGTACATTGGGTGAATCGATTAATTCCTTTTACAAAATAATAATAATAATAATAAGGCTGAAGTAAATATTCAGCTAATGACATCATCTTTACGTGCACCGTTCGGGTTTTACATGAAAAAAAAGCCACCTTCTTTCGTATTTTAGCTGCAAAAACAGTGTCCCTTAAATAACTCTAGACGGGAGCCAGACGAACTGTTCAAATTTAGTCCACCGATGTATCAGACTTTGATCGAAGATACGTTTCAACCATTTCCAAAAAATCTTGTTTCGTTTGGATCTTACGTGCAAAAGACACGTTTCTCTGGGATGTTTTTGAAGCGCGCCACTTCTTTACTTTAAACTTATACGAATCGGTTAAAACTTTCCACGAAGGAAGATAAATGGATAAAGTCAAAACGAATTTGTTTTCTCCAATAATCGTTATGCGTTGTCGAAATACGAAGGTTTAAATTCAGGATAAGTGATGCACGTAAAATCCGTTCTAAAATGAACTGAATCCATCAACAGGAGGGATCTCTGACACCCTCTATACCAATGATAAAAATCGATTTATCCATTCATCTTAAGCGACTTCAATTCAAAATCAAGTATTCCTTGAAAATAACAATAAACTAGGCTTAAGATCAGAGAGAGGGAGAAGAGAAGATGGACAGAAAGGGTGGAGGAAATGTATATAGAGAGGGGGAAGGATGAGATGGCCAAAGTGAGATGGAAGGAAAAGGTGAACGGAGTTAGGGGGAAGGAACGGATAGAGAGAGGGGGAAGAACTACATAACGTAGTCACAGGTCCTCTAAAACCCGAAACCCTTTGGGGTACCGTCGTTTGAAAATACACAATTGTTACCAGTACAGATAACTAGAGAACACTGATTTTATGCCAGTTAGGCCTGGTCTAAATCAATGCCGCGATATGACAAATATTAGGAAACATGTTATTAGAGATGAGACAGTCCCTAACGCTTGTAATTAAATTTCATTACAATAAGTAACACTGTAGAAGTCTTATCACACTCATTAAATGACATGACGAGTTGCTGTCTGTGATCCGAATTTGAACCGTCTATTAACGAAACAAAGCTTGCGTGTCTGATCGAGACTCGACAGTTCATAAAAGACGTAAAACATCGACGTGTTCACCAGTATAGGTTCACAAGGCCAAATACCCGAACCTGGAAATAAATGACTTTACGTTCAGTACTGCATGAAGCTGACATTAGCCATGAGAAGTAGCCACGAATGGTGAAAGGTATGTAACAAAGTACAACATACATGTGTGAAACACCACGAAGTAAAGTTGTCGTGATGGTCGTGGAGTAGAATCAAGCACCTATAGGAACTGTTAAGTAAACACGATCAGATGTCAGATACTAAATATGTTCACTGATAACGTGATACTGGTACCTGAAACGACGATACAAATAATTGTTTCCTGGCAGGGATTCGACATCTTTCGCTATTATCTTATAGCCACGAATAGGCACGAAATATTTCTTGTCTCTTCACCAGTAGCGAGATGAGCATATGCTTGGCTAGAATTAACACAGTGAATAGTTCTGTCAAATATCAAATTCCCTTTCACAAGTAGTTCGGATCGTGCTGTTCGTAGAGACCTGCTGGATTTTGGCATCGTGAGGAAACAACGAAATGATGGGACAACATTATCTGGAAGGCCTCAAATCCAGAGAAAAATTAGAACTTGAGCTCGAATCCCAGAAATCTCAAGGTCGCTGAAATCACTAGTCTAAGAAATCTTACTAGAGACAGAGATTCTGCTAACAGCGACTTGTGCCTCTGACAACCAAAACTACTGCAACTCGATTCCAGTCAGTAGCGAATGGACATGTTTAATGTTGGTTTGGAACCACAGCACAGTCCTGTGTTCTTTACTTGGTGTTGCTGGACGTGAAGAGGGTATGTTTTTGACTGTTAAAAACTGGTACCCACAGCGGGAATAGAACCCACACCTTAGCCATTACAAGCTAATCTCAGTGAAACCAACAACCGGATTTCACATGTGTTACCATCATGTTTTTGCCATAATGGGCTACGAAGCACATAGTACGAGAAGTTTTGACTTCCACTTGAGTAGTAGTTATGGATAACCTAACCGTGGCCTAGTAGTCAACTTCAAGCAGTGCAAACACAAAGCCGTGTTATCAAACACATTCTTTTCTTCTCGTTTTTAACCGTATTACGTCTGACTGCTAAGAGCATAAGTCTGACAGTAGATCATAGACAGTTTCGTTCATTTTCTAACGAGCCAATTATAGAAAATCCTTGAGGAAACATGTATTTGAAAGGTCTCATGGGTGTCTGTCATGGTAAGACCAAATTGAGCACCATCAGTCATCGGCGGCTTGATACAGACCACCGTCCACCCAAGTGATTACGACGCATGGGTCATAGAGCCTATGATCTCCAGTCGGACTCTTCTGCGCTCGAATTAGCAAGTATAACAGTATGTAACGTTGCGTATGATATAATAATATGTTTCAGCATGCTCCGTGGCGATTCTGTATGGTTTGCTGGTGTAAGCGAATTTAATAAAGACTGCATTTTATTCACGTCTGTAAATTAGCATGTGCCATGAAAACTTGAATGTTTCTCATTTTCGAGGAAATGAGGTGCGTCGTTTATGAATTAGGAAACGAAGTGTAAAACAGAGTGAATTCTAACATTCTGTGACATTGTGTTCTGTTTGTGTTTAATAAAAGTGTGAAAGCAATTCAAAACGCCCGTGCCCTGTTGAAGTGTGTGCTATCGAGAAAGTAAAATTGTATCACAAGTTTGTATGCGTGGCCATCCTCCGCAGCAAGCACAGAAGTACTCGGTTTATAAATAAAACCCCCTTTTCCTGTTTTGCTGCCAGCAGCAAAAGTCGGTTTCATTTACAAAACAACTATTTCAAATTGAACCATTTGAAGTACTTTCGTTTTGAGATAAGTTAATTACCGCTATCAGCAAAACAAACAGGCATTGATGAAGGACGTTTCTACAGTTTACTACTATAACCAATGACAGTGTTTCCAATGACGTGAAAGTGAGACAACAAATTAACCATTGTGCCACTATTGCCTTCAGTAGCCGTATTGAGATTGAAAGAAATGAAGGAGGATTACAGTAAAACGTCTCTTCGTAAACGATGTTAGACGCGAAGCAGAATCTCGAAATGGGACCAATGGGGAAGGAACTCTTCTGTGACCTTTAAAAAGGATTGATCCTGGCATCTGCCATAATAGATTTAATAGGGTCACTGTAAGCCTTAATAAGTGCGGCCTAATGTCGATTTGAAGTACTGTATGATAACTTCATAAGGAGAAAACAGCGCGTAAAACATAACAAACATTATCTCAAACGATGGACTGTATAATCCATAAAATGTATTGTTATTGATATACACATGGTGGCACAAAGAAGGTGTTTTGTGTTACGGTTTGCTCCACAACAGCGTGTTCTCCGCAGTTGATATTTGCTGCCAACAAATTAAGTGGCTTGCAGTCACAGCGTAACAAATGCTACCTGGAAGACAGCACCTAAGGGCTACTGATCTGGCACCCACATGTGATTACCTTTTTTTTTGGCTATCGCGCTTTAAACACGGCTTAACTCAGAATCAGCAAGTCACTAAATGCTTGGGATTAAAAAACTGCCTCCAGTTCATCAGACGGTTTTTGATAACGAGGTGCAATGTACTGTGGAAAATTTATCTGATATTTGTCTTTTTTAGCTCAATGGCCTAACAGGAACTCTGTTTATAAGGGGCACTGAAATGAAACCCGGTCACTAGCGTAAAGTAACAGTAACGATTGTACTAACTCAAAAATGTAGCTATACGCAGTACACATATTCAAATATAGTCGTCAAAACTGTTGGCACATTTGTCACATTGCGACACTAGCCGATCGATTTCATCCTTGAAGAAGCTAGTAGGCTGCTGTCGGATCCAGGCCTGGAGCCAGTCTCATACTTCGTCGTCCATTGCGAATCGATGTCCACGAATAGCTTCTTTTAGAGGTCCAAACACATGAATGTCACACGGTGAAATGTCGGGACTGTACGGTGATTGATCCAGCGTTTCCCACCGAAACTGCTGCAATGTCGTCTTCACCGCATTGGCCGCGTGTAGGCGGGCATTGTGGTGCAGCAGGATAACGCCATTGGACAATATACCTCGGCGTTTCGACTTGATGGCTCATATAATGTTCTGTATAATGGCTTTATAACGCTGGGAATTGATAGTGGTTCCCCGTTCCAGGAACTCGACAAGCAGTGGGCCCTCATGGAAAAAGAGAGAGAGAGGAAGAGAGAGAGGGGGGGACATCATGACCTTACCAGAGCTGGTGTACACGGCCTTTGGAGGTGGTGAAGCCTCATGTTTCCACTGCTCGCTCCGACTCTTGCTTTCCGGTTCAAAATGGTGTGACACCATGTTTCTTTACCTGTGACAATACACGACAGAAAGCAATATTCCTCCTCATGATAACGTTGCAGTTGACTCAAAGATAGCGCAATTCGAGTATTGCGCTGTTCGGCGGTCAGTTGGTGGGGAACCCACTGCGCACAGATTATTCGAAAGTTCAAATGTTGATGCATTATGGTGTGGGCAGTGCCCACACTAACACCCAGTAACCGATGGATCTCGTCCACGGTGGTTCTGCGGTTGTCCAAGGCTAAGTAATTCACTTCCACCACCATTTCCGGTGTGATGACACGATGATCCTGTCCAGGACGAGCATCGTCTTCCAGTGACTTGCGTTTACGCCATTCCGCAACACTTGAACGACTCAGACTGTACTCATTGTACACAACCTTCATCCGTCAATATATGTCACGGGTTCCAACTCCCTCTGCAACCAGAAATCGAATCACTCCTCGTTATTCCTGCTTACTCTCCTGCATGTTCGGTAGTGGACGATAACTTGTGTGACCACGATCTCTTCGGCGTGAAACAACATCGGTGCTATGCAACAACAAACGGCGCGCACGCGTCAGTCTCTCTACCTATAGATGGCGCCTCCATACCCGCAGTTACGTGGTGCCCCATTACGTGGAAGGCAAGGGCAGTTTTTTTATTTTTTTTACTTTATTGGATTTCGATTCCCCCCCCCCCCTCCCCAGAAGAGGGGCGAGCTGGCAGCAGCACAATACGCCGTTCTGCAGCCTACAGAAAAGTTACAAAACAGAATTCGTAGATATAACAAAAAGCAGGCGATAAAAACGGCGACTGTTAAAAACTGAGGCGAAAATGTTGCGCAGAAAATATAAAAACAAAAGGTCGGTGATGCTGATTAAAACACATAGTAAGTAGACAGGTACAATTAAAAAACATGGCGACAGTCTGGTTTCTGTTCGCAACAGTTAGAAAGAGACCTAGTGACGGTATGTTGTCAGGTCGCAACACTGACAGGGGACACACAACACTGAACACTCACTTAAAACAGCACTATAGAGGCGACACAGCGGCAGATGGGGGCAGGGGGAGGACCTGGACAGATGAGGGGGAAAAAGGGGGGAGGAGAGGAAAAGAAAAATGGGGGAGCCAATGGAGGAAGAGGACATAGAAAGAGGGGGCAGGGCAGACTCTAGAAGGAGTGGGGAAGGCAGTGAAAACGACTCAAGGGAGAGAAGGGAGTTTGAGAGCGGGTAGGAGGGGAAAAAACAGGAAGGAGCGAGTGATACGACCTACGATGATTGCCCGGGTCTTGGAAGGATTGTTTTCAGGAGCCACTGGTTACACCATGTGGCAAAAAGGTCAAGGTGATTCTGGAGAAGGCGTTTGGACCGTTGAAGGGTAGGAGCGAGGGCAAAGAAAGCAGTGTCATCGGCATATACTGCAGGAGCTGTACTGGAATGGAGGGGAGGGTTGGGGCATATCTGCCATGTACAGGAGGTAGAAGAGAGGGGCACACCCACGGAGGGGTAGAAGGTGCGGGAATCGGCGTTATGGATGGCAACATAGGAGGGGTGGTGGGAGAGGAAGGAGGCAATCAAATGGACATAGTTGATAGGTAGGAAGTAGGTATGGAATTTAAGCAGGAGATGGGGAGTCATACAAGGTCGTAGGCCTTTATGAGGTCGAGGGAGACAAAAATGGTGGAGTGAAGGGAGTTAAGCTGGAGGGAGAGGAGATGAGTGGGGAGTAGGAGTTGGTCATCAGCAGAGAAGGAAGGTCGAAAGCCACATTGGGTGTTGGGAGGAGGTGGTGTCGGTGGAGGTGGTGATGGATGTGCCGGGTAAGGATGGATTCCAAGAGCTTGCTGACCACCGAGGTGAGACATACAGGGTGATAGAAAGAGGCATCCGATGGAGGCTTGTTGGTTTTGAAGAACATCAGGATACAGGAGGTTTTCCACAGGTTGGGGTAGAAGCCGATGGTAAGGATTACGTTGTAGAGTGTGGAAAGAACTGCAAGCAAGGAGGGAGGACAGTGTTGATATGGCTGTAAACGCGGTCGTGGTAGGGAGCGGCGTTGCATTTAGTGCGGAGTGTGAGGCTGATGTCCTGTGTAGTAATGGGAGTGTTAAGTTCAGATGGTGGTGTGTGGCCCAAGTACTGGAAGCTAGGTGCAAGGGGAGGAGCAGTGGTATCCGTGTGTTCGATGACGTCAGGGAAGAGAGAAAAGTCGAATTGGGGATCATCTGGAATGGAAAAGCCATCGGATAGGTGGGAGACAATGTGGTTGGCCTTACTGAAGTTGTCAGGAAAGGGACGGTCATTAAGGAAGAGAGGGTACTGCGAGGTAGGGTGGATCCCAGTAAGGCGGCGGAAAGCAGACCAATAGTTGGAAGAGTTTATTGGGAGTGTGACATTCAGTTGTGCGCATGTCTGTCGCCAGGCAGTAAGCATGCAGCGGATGTGTCGTTATGCTTGCTGGTGGCGGGTGAATATGTCCCGGCCACGAGTGCGGATTACAGATCGGTAGAGGCGACGGGATTCACGAAGGAGAAGGACGGCATGTGCGGACAGGGCTGGGCGATGTGGATGGATGGCATTGGTAGGGACGTCAGACAAGGTCTGGTGCTGATCAGGTTTCATTTGAATGAATCTCATATATGTACTACGCTATTTCAACTTGTGTCTTATCATAATATCGTACAATTAATTCCTATCTTAATTAAATGTGAAGTCTTTCCTCATACTCAAGTAGCTTTACCAGATTACTACGTAAATACGACAATGTGGGTGTGAGAGTAGCTGCTTGTAGCTCTGTCACAGAGGAGTAAAATGTTACTCTGGCGCCAGTTAGGAACTGAGAGCTACTATCTCTTACTCTTTACAGTGCGTCGACATTTTCATGGAGAAATCGAACAGTTGCAGCGTTCATTGCTTTCTCACTGCGCTTGTGATGGTTAATATAGGTAATTCGCAGTGTAGACAATGAGATTAGTTGTAGTTGCTGTGTGAAAGTAATCTCTCCTGTCTGTAAACATATATTTCATTCCAGAATGAGATTTTCACTCTGCAGTGGAGTGTGCGCTGATATGAAACTTCCTGGCGGATTAAAACTGTGTGTCGGACCGAGACTCGAACTCGGCACCTTTGCCTATCGCGGGCAAGTGCTCTACCAACTGAGCTACCCAAGCACGACTCACGCCCCGTCCTCACAGCTTTACTTCCGCCAGTACCTCGTCTCCTACCTTCCAAACTTGCCCGCGAAAGGCAAAGGTCCCTAGTTCGAGTCTCGGTCCGGCACACAGTTTTAATCTGCCAGGAAGTTTCATATCAGCGCACACTCCGCTGCAGAGTGAAAGTCTCATTCTGGAAACATCGCCCAGGCTGTGGCTAAGCCATGTCTCCGCATAATCCTTTCTTTAAGGAGTGCTAGTTCTGCAAGTTTCGCAGGAGAGCTTCTGTTAAGTTTGGAAGGTAGGAGACGCGGTACTGGCAGAAGTAAAGCTGTGAGGAGGGGGCGTGAGTCGTGCTTGGGTAGCTCAGTTGGTAGAGCACTTGCCTGCGAAAGGCAAAGGTCCCGAGTTCGAGTCTCGGTCCGGCACACAGTTTTAATCTGCCAGGAACTTTCATATCAGCGCACACTCCGCTGCAGAGTGAAAATCTCATTCTGGAAACATCCCCCAGGCTGTGGCTAATCCATGTCTCCGCAATATCCTTTCTTTCAGGAGTGCTAGTTCTGCAGGTTCGCAGGAGAGCTTCTGTAAAGTTTGGAGAGCTTCTGTGAAGTTGTGAGGAGGGGAAGATTCGTTTTGTAGCTCATTATAGATATTCATGAGTTTTGTGTCCATTAAATCCCAAAACTGACCTTAGAATTCAAAAATGGTTCAAATGGCTCTGAGCGCTATAGGACTTAACATCTGAGGTCACCAGTCCCCTAGAATTTAGAACTACTTAAACCTAACTAACCTAACGACGTCACACACATCCATGCCCGAGGCAGGTTCCATACTGAAGCGCCTAGAAGCGCTCGGTCACCGCGGCCGACCCTTAGAATTCAGTAGGGTATCCATCTATATCGACTACCTTATTCTGGGCGAAGTTTTGATAGTTTTTCGAATATGTTGGTGGCTAAAATTTCTTTACTGTTCTCCATTACTTCAGGACTTAATTACTCTTCTTCATTAGTGTTTGGTAATGTTTCCGCTTATAGGGTCGTGAAACATCAGATCACGCGCTCTTTGAAGGCTTCCGCCATCCGCAGTGGCCGAGAGGTTCTAGGCGCTTCAGTCCGGAACCGCGCAACTGCTACGGTCGCATGTTCGAATCCTGCCTTGAACATGCATGTGTGTGATGTCCTTAGGTTAGTTAGGTTTAGGTAGTTCTAAGTTCTAGGGGACTGATGACCACAGCAGTTTATGCCTTGAGCATGCATGTGTGTGATGTCCTTAGGTTAGTTAGGTTTAAGTAGTTCTAAGTTCTAGGGGACTGATGACCACAGCAGTTTAGTCCCACCATAGTGCTCAGAACCATTTGAACCATTTGAACCATCTTGAAGGCTTCCTGTGTTTCGTAATGTAGATAAACGTCTGATAACTGACCAGCTTTTTGTTCGGCCTTTTTGTCTTCTCTTATTATGCGAAAAACTGAAAAACGTCATAGTTATTGCGTGCTCGTATTCTACTCCCTCTTTGGCATTGTCTTAGTATTGATTTGCTTATTTTAACACAGTATTGATGTAGTTTATCTTATCTACTATATAAATCTCTAAGAAACGTAAAAATATTACTCTGAGGTAATTCTGTGCCACGAGCTCTCTCCTTAGTATAATTTAAATTTTTTAGTTTAATTTACAGCTTTGCATGTTCCATGCACGAGTGTGCACAGCTTCAACATAGTACGTGATTGCATAGACTTACGTTCCGCAAGTAAAGTGGCTTATTTTGCCGCTGGTTCCTAGAAAAATGCAATATTTAATTGCCAATTGCCACATGCTAGAGGAATAAGCTTAATGAAATGAGGAATACATAATGGTCCGAAAAACTGACAGACCACATGTCCTCATTTGTCACGTATTTCCTTACAGAATTGGAAACACTGATTTTCTCTCTTCTGTTCTCGGAGTTGCTTGACCTAAAGATAAAAATACTGTTACGGAGGAGCAGATAAGACCAGGTGTCACCCATGGCCAACCAATTTATTAAAGTTTTTAAATTCATCACAGCAACTAAAATTAAAATCTAGCCTCCGTTGAGGGCTACAAAATTAGAGTAACATCCATCCTCCTACCCATGAGCACTGTACGATAGAAACTTGCGAATAAGTGGATTATATCATCTCTGAAGAACTGGTTTCGACACATTATGTCATGTGCAGCTGAATTTCCTCTGCTGCTGTACCTCAACCATTTTCCACTACTGCTTTCATTATGTATTGTCTGCATCCCTCAAATACGATTGCACTACGGCAGGAATTTCCTGTGTTGCTTATTACCTCACAACCTCCTATTGGATTTAGTTTAGTTGCCATGGTCTCTTGCACTAATATTTCAATGTCCGCTGCAAAGTGACAATCTTGTAAAGTCTGTAGTCTGACGTGCGGTTACCTGTTGTTTATATACTTGTGTGCAAAACATAAGGACGAACTAACTTTCAAGCGACGTGTTACTACCAAGCAACACAGCTCGATGAAATTTCAATCACAGATCGAACGAACTGCTACAGTATAGCAAAGATGGTAACTGCAAGGAATTCAAAACGAGACTAACTAGAATCACGAATCACACTGTTATTCAAAGACAATAATTACACTGAAGTCACCGCGATTTAAAATGATCTGATCAACATTAAAAAGAGGCGGAGCATGGTTCTTAATAGGGCACGTGATTAACACAGAAGGTAAGGCATTGTTTGCAACATGCTTCCACGCTGGCCACAATGTTAGTGACGAGTTCTTGAGATGATTCACACCATTCCTACAGTGGCTTGTTTGACAAAAGCTGGATGATCATTGGTTCATGTGTAAGTGCAGCAAACCGTCTTCTCAATGTATCCCACGTGCTCGATGGGATTTAAGCTGTATGAACGAATAGGCCAGCCCATTTGCCTAATATCCTCTCATTCAAAGAGATCCTCCCGCTGCGCTCTTAGATGCGGTCATACATTATCACCATAAAAAAAGTCAGGTCCAAATGGAAAGGAGTAAGTGTCACAATAAGATTGATTGATGAATGTACTGTGTTCAAAGATTCGGAGGTCCGTAAGTCCAAGCAATATTATGACTCCTTAGGCCATAATAGGTGACGATGAGGTCCCATACTCCTTGACAGGAGCGTAGGAGACGATGCGGGAGACCCGTACCGCCGTTCTAGGCACGGTCCTAGCGGTGGTTTGCCGTTGCCTTCCTCCAATCGTAATGGGGATGAATGATGATGCTCAGGACGACACAACATCACCCAGTCATCTCGAGGCAGGTGAAAGTTCCTGACCCCGCCGGGAATCGAACCCGGGACCCCGTGCTCGGGAAGCGAGAACGCTACCATGAAACCACGAGCTGCGGACTTAGGCCATAATAGCTGCAAATCTTTGAACACGGTACATTCACCAGTCAACGCTATTGTGACAGTACTCTGCCATACTACTGCTTCGTTTCGCTTAATTTGTCCTTTTCTACTTAGGAATAGCTTTCATTTGACAGTGAGGCACTGGACTGAAACGATAAAGGTTGCGTGTAATAGCTGCTCGATAATCAGTGGTGCACTATATACTTTGTGACAAGATTGTATATGCCGGCTACTATACTTGAGATAATATATTGAAATGTGTTGAGTGTATGGGTAGCCATTTTTACTGACAGCTCATTCTAACTTATAAATGGCAGGGGATTGGCGACTGACGCTATACGTGGGGCACATGAACTGGAATAACTTATCATATCTACCTATACGCTCTCACATGATGTTAACATGTAATACGTACAAAATAAATTACATTTATATAAAAATTACACAGCAATTAAATACTCGTACATAATAATCCTGCATTACATGGAAGGCACAATGCACACTGTGGTGAAATGAGGTTTAAGTATTTGTGCGAGCAACACTTTGATTTACAAATGAAGGTTTTGTGTGGCTCATTTTGCAATATTTAACGTGAAAAGTACAAGTTAACTAAATGTGTCATTGAAACGCCACTTTGTGTAGTTAATATTTTACTTCATCATCTCACATGAAAAGGAACGGTTTTCACTGGAATTATTTCACCACATTACATCTACAGAATGATGATGAATTCAGCTTATTACCTTTCGAAGTCAGCTTCGTTGTCTTTTTCACAGCACGTCGTAAATCTGTCTCATAAAGCTAGTTTATAGTTGGTATAAAAACTCTGCCTTTTTCAAACACTGACTCTGGTACCAACTTCTAGTTTCATAAATATGAAATATGAAATGACGCTAACACATGGAGGATAGGATCGGGATTCACTCTCTACTTACAGAATGAAAAGAATAAAACGAAGTACATTAATTTATCCACTAAGCATTCAAATCGAACCACATTTTAGAGAGAACTTGGCTTTACAAAAATAATACTTATCTTCGCATGGCATCGTTCTGTACATGCATTCAATATTTGCACAATACTTGTCGTGTCAGCCAGAAGTAGTGGATGCTATGTAATTTCGACAACTGCAACAAGTTCGATATTTGGCTCCACTCAACAGATCATATTCCAGGTGTAGCCAACCAACAGCCCAAGCCAAGGTTCTATGTCAATTTTCATTATTGCATTATCTGGCTGTTAAACCACTGTAGAAATCTAGCTAACCCATTCCACGACGACGATGTACTACTGCGATATAATTGGCGACTCAACGGCAGCATTTTATGCACAGTTTCTCAGAGACTGAGTCCGCTTTTGCTCACTAACGAGACCACTTCAATACTTCAGAAGGTAGAGTTATCCAGAGGACTCATAAGCAAAACTCTCAGAAAAGTGGGGTAGTAACCCAACCTTTGTTTTTTTCGGTTTTCCCCTACACACAATATTATTTAAGTACCAAACATTTTTGTTATGAGTAAGTACTATTTGAAACATAATGGTCTATGTAGTTAAATATTTATAATATTTGTCAGTAGGTGGCAGCAACGTACAGCACCATGCTGTTCAACCTGTAATCTTCCATGAACTCTTACTGCTGACAATAGATTGTAAAAGCGTACATGAAGGTAATACTCATCTGGGTGTCTACATTAAGATAAATGTTCTCGTTACTCACGAATTTAACCAACGCGAAGAACTGAAAACTTATTATTAGAATCGTTCCAGCTCCTGCCCCATGTGAGTCTTTTCAGGTGTGCATTCCCCTTGACTTAATTTTTATGGATACCAATACACGACTGCATCTAACTTCGCAGGCGGAGAAGCTCTTGAAACGATAGGATGTTCATTGAATGGTCTGGCCTATTAAGAATGTTCCGCCTTTTTTGGCGTACAAGGAACCTTTACAAACTGAAATGACGTCAGTGTAATTATTGTCTTTGAAAAGAAGTGCCATTTCTGGTCCTCTCATTGCGTGTTTCTTTCGGTTACCTTCTGTAATACACTGTGGCAGATCTTTCTATGCATAGTTCACGTTCTAACGCTCTATATTACCTGTCAATGACTCATCACGTGAAAGTTAGTCTCGTCCCTAAATTTTGAACAGCAGTTGTGGCGGTTCCACCTGCTTTAATTTATTTCGTTGTTTGTTGATCGTTTGTTGTCGTCCGTGTCCACGTACTGCGCTGCTACATTGGCTGAAAAATGGGGTTTGTGGATTCCGACACTGACCACTTTAAATGATGTAGCCGACAGATGCACACGTACGTTTTTCAGTACCTTAATTTCACTATTCACAACCACCTAATAATACACATTCATATGGCCGGTGCACAATTGTTTAAACTTTCCATACGCCTCATTAATAGTTAGCAGGTGAAACTCCACATACTGCTACAATAGTTTCTTGTTGAACATCTATGAGCAGTAAAACCTAACCACAAAGTTCGCAGTTCTTGCAGAATAATCAGGTACGTATAAATCAGACACTGTCAGTATTTTACGCACGGCCTAATTGTTTAACACTTATTACACTGTTAAGTTGAAGCATTGTTGTTGTTCTAACCAGCACTGGTTACTCGTCTGAAACTAGGCCGTGGACTGACTGTCTCGTGACCAAAATTCGGTCCCTTATATATCCTTACAATAATTGGCGCTGAAACTACACATTGTTCGAAGTTTAATTTACAGAAATTACAATTACAACTAAACTAATTCGATTAACTTAATTCATCGAAAGTTCGTTCTTTTTAACAGTTTCTTCTACTACGAGGTTTACGCTGAATTATTTGTTTAAATCATGAAATTAATAAATATAGTTGTGAAAACAATACTTTTGACAAAACTCTTAATTACTCTGGAATTAATTTGCTAACATGTTTCCGACTAGAGACAAATATATCCTTAAAGATTGCTAACATTTCGTCTTCCAAATGCTTACAATTATTACCGAACTTATATCTGTTTATATGTCAACAATAGAATTTAAGTTACGAAACAATCACTGATTTCACCCCATAGCAAACTATACTAACTAGGAATAGTCAAAATAAATTAGAAAATCGATTACATACATAAAACTAAGCACAAAATTAGATCTGGTGTTACTCACTTTAAAACTGAGGGCCAATCTTTCTCTTTTATAGAAATGCAGATTACATTCATGTATGCTAATGGTAAATGGTTAAAAGTAACAAAACGAATTTAAAGGAGGACGATGGCAAAACAAGAGGGGAATTAAAATTATTCCAGCTTGCTTCGTCACACAGTGTATTAAGCGTCTCAATATTGTAGTCTTGCATGGTTGCGTAAAGGTTTTACTCTCCCCTGTCATCAACCCATCGGAAAGGTTTCTGCGGAGGTTGAATGCCATTCGCTTCCATACGCCCCTCAGCAGTGTTCTGTCGAGTCACGTCGTCCTGCTCTGCCTTTTGTGTAAAATCCTCCTCTGTGTCCACGATATCTAAGTCCCAAAATCCTTTCTTACCAACCTTTCTAGTTCTTTGTAGTTTTCTTCGAACTCACGAATCTGCTCTTCTGTTTGTTTCCTCATCAGGCTCTGATGTTCTTGCTCTTCATTACGTTTTGCCTTTATGTCTGTTTTCATTCTTGCACGCTGCGGATTTTGAGTGTCATCGGGTTTTGGGCTATTGCTATCGTTATGGTGTGTTTCCTATTTTCTCCATTCATACCCTGTACTACTGGGTACTGGCCACTGACTGGTGTCAGTCAGGTCTTAATTCGTAAGTATCTTGGTGCGAGAGTGTTAATGTAGCTACATCGCGCTGTCATTCACTATCACAAGGAAGTCTGGTCTGAGTTTGATACGGTGCTTTGTGTTGCGCGGACTCCTTCTCAAATTTATTCTCAGTTGCCCCCCGTTTTGCACCAATGTGTAATTCTTTGGGTGTCACATTTAAACCTGCACATTGTAAGTTTTCATTTTTCCTGTTTCTTTTCATTTGTAATCCCACAATCGATTTCGGTGTGTTGGTAAGCCATAGAGATCATAAACGGTGCGAGTACGAGACCAAAGTTGAGTGTCGCATGCGTTAGAAATCAAGCACCACTGTTACGTCACGGCTGGACCGGCTTCCTTAATTCCCGCTGTAGCTCTGCGAATATGACGAGACTGAGAACGGTGGCGCTGCAGTTGCTTCCTACTGACTCACTCGTTCCCTTGCTAAAGCTTCCAGGAGTGTGTCATCAGTGGAAAGTTTTGAGTAACATTGTTGAAAATCGGCGCCTTTTGCCAAAGCTCAGTACAGTTTACAAAGAGTCACCTCACTAATATGATAATACTGTTGTAATTACGGAGGTATTCTGAAAAAGTGTTTTGTTAAGCAAGTAACAGAAGAAATGACAGGTGAACAGCTTATGAAAAAGCTCTTCATCAGCATAAAAATAAACGTCTAATTTTGTTTGCTATGTTGTTTCCAAACCAACAAAAATTTCCCTTTTATCATCGATGACCCTTAAAAGACTGCATTATTCCATTGCAATAAAAAAAAACAAGATAAGAAAATTGTAATTTCTTGCATATTGCGCTAAATAGTGAAGTAACGCATATTAAACGGGTGTTATTTGTGAGCCAGTGACACTCTTGTGCTGTGTCATCCGACTACGTTAAAGAATCGAGTAAAATCAATTCATCTATGTGTACATCATGCTCCGCAAGCCACCTAATGGTTTGTGCCGGAGGGTACTTTTTGTACCACTAACTGTGTCTTCCAACCCTGCTCCACTTGCAAATAGCTTTTGGGAAGAATGCTTGTCGATAAGCCTCTATATTGGATTTAATTTCTCTTATTTTCTTCTCACGGTCATTACTCGAGACGTATGTATGGGGAAGTAATATGTTGTTTGACTCTTCCCGGAAAGCGTTCCCTCGAAATTTCAGTAGTAAAACTCTTCATGATGTCCAACGCCTCTATTCTAACATCTTGCCAATGGAGTTTGTTGAACATCTCCGTAAGGCTCTAGTGCCGACTAAACAATCCTGTGACGAAACGTACCGCTCTTCGTTGGAGCTTGTCTATCTCTCCTATCAGTTCTATCTGGTGGGGATCCCAGATGGATGACCAATACTCAAGAATGGATCGAACAAGCGTCTTATAATCTTCGTGGATGAGTTACATTTGCTTAAGATTCTTGCCATGAATCCGAGTCTGGCATTTGCTTTTTCCAATATCTGTTTTATATGATCACTCCACTTTCAGTCACTCTGGATAGTTAGTCCTAGATTTTTTATGGCAGATACTGTTAGAAAGGGGTCAAGGTTAATTTCAGTACGTGTTGTTAGTATGGGTTGCATACATCAAGGGCAGGTATGCACTCACGGCCAAACTTATTGTTCTCCTTTGATTGACAGAGCATTAACCTATTGTCCTGATAAAAGAATCCTTCCTTTTGATTGGCAGGTCCTTAACCTATTGTTCCCCAGCCCCCTCCCCTTCCCTCCCAACCCATCAGGAAACCTTTAATCCACCCCCTCTTCCTCACTGATACAGGTACACTTTCAGGTTCAATTTGATTGACAACTTAATTAAATGGATCAATTAATTAACCCCTCCACCTCTGGTAACCCCCCCCCCCCCCCAATCCTGGAAACTGGTGAGAAAAAGACTCTGTTGATAGGGCCATTTAGAAGGAATTCGATTGCAGTGTATGGAATACACTGCAATCGAACACTGCAAGACATGATCAATATACTGCCCACAGTTTTCTGCCACAAGTTGAAATCGAAAAACAGCATTATTCCACGGCAGATCGGAGTTTCTCGGAGGTCAATTCAGAATGCGTTGTACAGTGCGTGCCTTCAGTTCAGTTATGATAGTAATTGAGGAACTGAACAAATCATCTTTCAGATAATCCCACACCCAGAAGTTGCACGGATTAAGATCAATTGATTTGGATGGCCAGGCTGTAGGGAAATGACGGTTGATAATTCTAGCACTTCCGAAATGCTTCTGCAGCAGCCAATTCACTTGCTATGCACTGAGCGAAGGAGCGCCATAATAATTAATTCTACCCACACACCCATGCAGTTGAAGGGCTGAAATGACGTTGGTGCGCGGAAGACACTCATAACGTTTACCAATGACGGTACAGGTAACAGGGCCCGAAGGATGCATCTCCTCGAAAAAATACGACCCCAAGATAAACGATGTCGTCAACCGCATCACACAGGAACATATGCAGAATGAACTGGTAGCGGCTAATGTGCGTCAGGATTTTCTGTTGCTCGTATTCTGAAATTCTGCGTATTGACAATTCTTGGAGATGGAAATAGGCTTCGTCTGTCCAGAGAATGTTCCATGGACATTCATTACCCACTTCTGTGCGAGCAAGAAGTTCCCGAGCGAACGCTTGTCTTGCTGCAGGTCGGCAGGAAGCAACTCCTGAACATGGGTGATTTTTATATGGGTAGCGATACAAGCTGTTTCGTAGAATTTTATACTCTGTGCTCGCAGGCAAATCCAACGTTTGGGCAATTCCCCGTGAACTGCATATTAGCACACCACCGCTAGACCCCTCTTGAAATGCTGTGGCAACATCTTCGACAGACTTGAGGTCACTGGATTGCTCCCTCTGCCAGATTCCTCTTCAAAAGAAACTGTCCTTTCGAATTTTGTAACCACTTTCTCCAGACTCTTAGCATACATCGGACCAATGCCTCTTTTCACATTCTCGTGTGTCTGGAACTTCTGAATGGCTACTGGCGCACAGTCACCGTTCTTGTAAAAGAGCTTTACAAGCAGCATGTGGTCCTTCATGTAGACAGTCATTTTAGGCGCCTCGGACGCAAACTGAGAAATAGCCGTGTGCCACGAGTCTGTTGGTGACCGTATTGTGACTCGTACAGCGACATTTGTTGTTCAAATTTTCTTTTTTTTTCTATGACGTTTCCCCCGGCGTCACCAACATTCTGTTCAAATTGGACGTCATTCCGAGCAGTGGTTCTCTTTCCACAGCCTTTTGAAAATGAAGCTTTAATTATGGTCACCATATGTCGTACGAGAAATGGTTTTGAGGGGAGGGAGTGTGGTGAAAATTTTTACTGAAATTTGGATTGCGAATACTGACAGGTTGAGGAACGCTGTATTTATGCTCTCTGTTCGGAGGAAGTCTAAAAATTATTTTGAAATACACACACTTTCAGCAAGTTACCGAATCTGTGACGACATTACAAGAAAAGAAGACACAAGGATGAGTTGTGTTCTCTGAACAATGGTTAAACGTTAAAATAAATTTGCACTTGGAAAAATTACAAAATTGAATAATACGCTACAGAACTGGCTATTGGCCTTTAAGCGCAAGGTACCATTACTAAAGGAATATGCAGACTTAAGTGCTTGACTTACTAGTGGAACATATCGGTAGCCTCATTCCATTATTGTTGTACACATAATTCTATCTTGCGCAACCACAGAGATTGCTGTAAAATACCTGTACATAATTAGGTTTATTAAAAACGAACCCGTCATCATTTGACGATACTTACACTATTGTGACAACTCTTTGTCGTCTGTTATTGGGGCTTCAAGAAATTGCTGAGACACGACGGTACGTTGCTTGGGGGTTTTAGGACTAGGGGCCTTTAGATTGGATCATTACATTTAAATTGCTTTAATTCCTGAGTAGTATCGACATCAGTAACAATCCAACTCAAAAATATTTAACAAATCTTTGTTGCTGTCAACAAATAAAATGCCATCCAGAACATTAGGGTCCAGACGACTTATGTTCTTAGGTACACGTGCCAGGGAATGTATTGTCTTTTCATGTTTTTTCCACCACCAAAGAATATAAGTTTCCTCCTCTGCATCCTTTATCGTAGCAGCGATCGAGAGGTACAGCAGTAATTCTCGGTGTTTGTCCACATAGTCCAGACGTCTCTGGAATTTCAACAGATGCGGCAGTTTCGATGGGCCTGACGAACTTTTTACGTGAACCGCAAGTAACAAGAAACAACAGACCGTATTTTGTAACGACATTCTCACGCAATCATATATAAAGATTATACACTCCTGGAAATAGAAAAGAGAACACATTGACACCGGTGTGTCAGACCCACCATACTTGCTCCGGACACTGCGAGAGGGCTGGACAAGCAATGATCACACGCACGGCACAGCGGACACACCAGGAACCGCGGTGTTGGCCGCCGAATGGCGCTAGCTGCGCAGCATTTGTGCACCGCCGCCGTCAGTGTCAGCCAGTTTGCCGTGGCATACGGAGCTCCATCGCAGTCTTTAACACTGGTAGCATGCCGCGACAGCGTGGACGTGAACCGTATGTGCAGTTGACGGACTTTGAGCGAGGGCGTATAGTGGGCATGCGGGAGGCCGGGTGGACGTACCGCCGAATTGCTCAACACGTGGGGCGTGAGGTCTTCACAGTACATCGATGTTGTCGCCAGTGGTCGGCGGAAGGTGCACGTGCCCGTCGACCTGGGACCGGACCGCAGCGACGCACGGATGCACGCCAAGACCGTAGGATCCTACGCAGTGCCGTAGGGGACCGCACCGCCACTTCCCAGCAAATTAGGGACACTGTTGCTCCTGGGGTATCGGCGAGGACCATTCGCAACCGTCTCCATGAAGCTGGGCTACGGTCCCGCACACCGTTAGGCCGTCTTCCGCTCACGCCCCAACATCGTGCAGCCCGCCTCCAATGGTGTCGCGACAGGCGTGAATGGAGGGACGAATGGAGACGTTTCGTCTTCAGGGATGAGAGGTGCTTCTGCCTTGGCGCCAATGATGGTCGTATGCGTGTTTGGCACCGTGCAGGTGAGCGCCACAATCAGGACTGCATACGACCGAGGCACACAGGGCCAACACCCGGCATCATGGTGTGGGGAGCGATCTCCTACACTGGCCGTACACCACTGGTGATCGTCGAGGGGACACTGAATAGTGCACGGTACATCCAAACCGTCATCGAACCCATCGTTCTACCATTCCTAGACCGGCAAGGGAACTTGCTGTTCCAACAGGACAATGCACGTCCGCATGTATCCCGTGCCACCCAACGTGCTCTAGAAGGTGTAAGTCAACTACCCTGGCCAGCAAGATCTCCGGATGTGTCCCCCATTGAGCATGTTTGGGACTGGATGAAGCGTCGTCTCACGCGGTCTGCACGTCCAGAACGAACGCTGGTCCAACTGAGGCGCCAGGTGGAAATGGCATGGCAAGCCGTTCCACAGGACTACATACAGCATCTCTAAGATCGTCTCCATGGGAGAATAGCAGCCTGCATTGCTGCGAAAGGTGGATATACACTGTACTAGTGCCGACATTGTGCATGCTCTGTTGCCTGTGTCTATGTGCCTGTGGTTCTGTCAGTGTGATCATGTGATGTATCTGACCCCAGGAATGTGTCAATAAAGTTTCCCCTTCCTGGGACAATGAATTCACGGTGTTCTTATTGCAATTTCCAGGAGTGTAGAATTATAGGCGTATATGGTCACCTGAAATGTTTACACATATGATAGCACCAACCTCTTTGACGACATTGGCTCTGTTGTCAGTGTTCAGCAACAAAAGATCACGATATGGGGCAGTGGCGGATACAGAAGGGGTGCGTGCGGCGTCCCCCCCCCCCTCCCCCGTTTGCTGGGTCGCCGCATTGCCACCCGCGCCGCGCCCTGATATTGATTGACCTATTGACGATGTAAGTAACCAATTTTCAAAGACGAATAGGCGTATAGAACTCATCATTTAAGATTTAAGGAAGAGAACCACAACTGTAACTTTTTTGTATCATAAGATTCCATTGTCTTATATTGTGTATAATCAGTTTAAATAAAACTTTCTTAAACTTTGTTTATTACTTGATTATTTTTTGTTACGGTAGAAGTGAAGGCATCTTTAGCGCCCCCTCCTTGAGGTTTTTCTGTATCCGCCATTGTATGGGAGACACAAAAACGTAACGTTCTTATGGTACAAGTGCAGTTAAATCTTATCATTCTTTCTGTCCATGTAACTTCTGCATCTGTATTTAAGTATTGCCATGGCATCACTGTCTAATTCACTAGGATTCAAGTGATCATCCAGAGGTTTATACTGCCCTAGAAGTACCAGATGGATGGTTGGATGGTTGTCTCGTTGCAGACCGTTACAAATGCGTTTGAATCGCTTGAGGAACTTTATAAGCTCGTTTACATGTCCATGTATTATGAAGTCTACGCACCTCTTTTTGTGGGAGCGACTGTTTAACCTCGATTAGATTATTACTTGCTGAAACCAGCGTGTCTAACAAGGTGTTCCACCGGGCTTGGACCTCTTGTTTGAGTGATTTCGTGAGTTTCTATCAAACACCAACTCTTTTACCATAAATCAGTAGTGCTTTACACGAGTTTATTGTTTCTTCCACAAGAGTTAACTCTGACTGAGATACTAAAAGACTTCAAAGTATGCTTGAGTAAAGTGCTAAGACTGTGACCGGCGCAGGGAAGTCTAGTGATGTCTTTCAGAGCTACCAAAATATTTGAACCTTGACGTTGCCAAAGGTGCTGACTTCATTAGATCCTCAGAAATTTTCAACGATTGAAACGGAGAACGAGCTCGGATAAATGTTAACTGCTGTTTTTTTCCTCATCGGGAAACAGGGTGGTAACACTATTCTGTTTTGTCCGTATGCCACTTTTCAGTAATAATGGATACAGGTAAATGGGGGGGACAAGGTTCATTTCAGCGCATTTTGTTAGTGAGCCATGTCATTTTGCTTTTTGTGCGGTTTTTTGCCACAGGACAAATAAAAGCCGATGTCATTTTTTATACTGTTTTTGGCCCCAGGACAATTAAAAACCGATTTTTCCCTTCCGATGTGGTACGACCTTGCCATAGTAAATGAGCTTGCCTAACTAAGAGTGCCACAGATGTTGACTGCTGAACTTGTGGAGTCATGCACATTGAACAATTCGGATGCTGCACTATGCAGCTCCAATCTGTAGCGGACCACATTCACATTAAGACGCTTACAGAACATATCTTAGTAAAACATTCGTTACCTTGAAACTTCCTGGCAGATTAAGACTGTATGCCGGACCAAGACTCGAACACGGGACCTTTGCCTTCACGGGCAAGTGCTCTACCAACGGAGCTACCCTAGCACGACTCACGACCCCTCCTCACAGCTTCAGTTCTGGCATTACCTCATCTCCTACCTTCCAAGGAAAAGGTCCCGAGTTCGAGTCTCGGTCTGGCACACAGCTTTGATCTGCCAGGAAGTTTCATATCAGCGCACACTCCACTGCAGAGTGAAAATCTCACATTCGTTACATTTTTTGCTTCATGACGTTTTGCCCTCCGTCAATAATATAATGTTCAAATTTAACGTCATTCTGAGCAGTGGTTGTCTTTGTACAGCGTTTTGAAACTGTAACTTTCATTATAGATACGCTATATATATGTAATTTATTTTGAATACGTTGACGCTAAAGCTACAAACCCTAAAAGCTACCAAGAATAGGTATATTTACTGCTCTTTCGGAACACCGTCTGCTACATAGACAAAACCCGAATTCATGGGGCTCTGTAGCTCTGTCTTACACGTAGCGCGGGAAAACACTCCTGAAGGTCATTCAACTGCCGAAGAAATCTTTATTAACATCGTGGCTAGTGGTAAAGTCAAAAGACAGTTTAGTAAAAAGTCGTACATTGAATTTTGAGCAGGAGTGGTTGGGGGTGTTGGGGTTGGGGTTGTTGGGTTGTTTGGGGAAGGAGACCAGATAGCGAGGTCATCGGTCTCATCGGGTTAGGGAATGAGGGGGAAGGAAGTCGGCCGTGCCCTTTGAAAGGAACCATCTCGGCATTTGCCTGGAGTGATTGAGGGAAATCACGGAAAACCTAAATCAGGATGGCCGGACGCGGGATTGAACCGTCGTCCTCCCGAATGCGAGTCCAGTGTCTAACCACTGCGCCACCTCGCTCGATCAGCAGGGGTGGGTTGATAAGTTTTCTGCACTGAAAACAAGAGCATATCACATCTTGTACAATGTTCATCAACATGCCTTCACGAATCCGGATTCTCTGCGATGGCTATTTTGAAGACAAAATAGAGATCTCAGATTAACATATAAAAAGAACTCAGAGTATCTGTTTCTAATACTAAGCAATCCTTCCAGAAGCTTTGCTCTGCATGCCACGCTCAAGGGAATTACTAATAATTACAAAACTTGTTTTTAATTTTGGACTGAAAAGTTAATTATTAAATTCATAGTGCAGTAGTGACAGTCCTATTTATAAGTGCATTATGGTCTCCCAGCCAAATATACCATACGATCATTTCATATTTCCTAACAGTGTAAACGAGAATTTTAATTTTTTATTATGTCAGAATATTTTTGCTTTTCATTCCTTTCAGTAACATAGTCAACTTTTGTATTCTTTTTTTTTTCCTTTTCTATAATCTCGCCCCCCCCCCCCCCCAATCTCGTAGGAATTCAGTTCTACTATACATTTTAATAATAATAAAATCCTTCTGGATGAAATATTCCGCAGCCGGCCGCTGTGGCCGAGAGGTTCTAGGCGCTGCGGTCCGGAACACCGCTGCTGCTACGGTCCCAGGTTCGAATCCTGCCTCGGGTAAGGATGTGTGTGATGTCCTTAGGTTAGTTAGGTTTAAGTAGCTCTAAGTCTAGGGGATTGATGACCTCAGATGTTAGTCCCATAGTGCTTAGAGCCATTTGAAATATTCCGGAAGTAGAATAGTCTCCATTTGCGTCTCCAGGCAGGGACTGCTCAGGATAATACTGTCAATAGAAAAAAATAGTTTGTTATATGTCAGTATATAAAGTATCACATCGCTGTAACTGAGCATGTATGCCAGAGAATATGCAAAGAGGAATGGATGGGTTGAATTTAAATATAGAGGGTTCGAGAAAAGTGCTGTGTAACAAAGAATTGGATTTCTGCTCAGGTGGATTTCGGGTCATAGGGGTAATATGGCAATAGATCTAAAAAGGAATAAGAAAATAAGAAAGTGGATAACAACAGCATAGTGTTACATAACTACTCAACGAATTTGCGTCCGTTAGCTGAGACAAACGAGCAGAAGCCTGTCGCCACTTTCCTCTGCCAGATTCTCTGCCTCGTGATGACTGGGTGTTGTGTGATGTCCTTAGGTTAGTTAGGTTTAAGTAGTTCTAAGTTCTAGGGGACTGATGACCATAGATGTTAAGTCCCATAGTGCTCAGAGCCATTTGAACCATTTGAACCTCTGGCAGAAGGTGAAAAAGCGGCCGAGTTGACATGACTGAAGTCTCTTCCCTGGAACAAAAGCTCGTTTGTTTGCCACGTATCTAGCCCCGCTGCCGTCTGCTGCGACTGGATAATAGTCGACGCAGCATAACATGAGGTCCAGACCGTCACAGTGGTCACATGGTTTACGCCGTTCTTGCGTCTGGCACTGCACCGCTTCTTTAATCTACGCCATCAAAGTTAATGTCCTGTCTCAACAAAGCTGGGTTGAACGGCCGTATAAACTGCCTGCTCCAGCTATACAGTATCTATCACAGTCCACAGCCACCATTTAGAAGTACTCCACCCCAATCGCAGTGCTGATACGGCTCATCCAGTCCCATTTACTACTGGACGTTGCTTCTTCCAGCTGCTGGACTGCGGGCTGCGCCTGGTAGTGATGCTCCCTGGAGTTGAAATGGTGCCTTCCTGTTAAGGAAAACTGCTGGCTGACTCCAGCCGACTTCAGGGCACCTACCTGGGGGTCATTGGTTCAGTCGGTGCTTGGATTCCTTCTGTACTGAACCCATCACAGGCTGTGTTTGCTCTAAATGGCAGGACTCGTTCAGATCAGAGAATGCTGCTGCGATATGCCCGCCACCTGTCCGGGTCCGAAGCAATTCTCTGCACCTGCGGGCACGCTGACTTGGATCCTTCACCACTGTCCTCAGCTGGCGACCCTGTGCCGCGGTCACCACCTGCTGCCGCATGCTCAGCTAAGCAAACACTGCCGCCCAGTGCCGATGTCCTGATTGCAATGAGACGATAGCTTCGACTATTTTGTGAACTCTGATCCCTAAATTTGTTGTTATTCTCCCATTGCCTCTGTGACACTATGACGATTGACCACCTGTTTCTGCGTAACTGTCAAACATCCTACACCAACATCGCGGCTCATAGCTAGGTCAACAAATCTCGGCTTCATGCAGATCCTGTTGTAGTCAGTATCAGCTGACATAGAGCAACATTAATAAAGCGGTCTGAGTGAATAAACAATCTTTCCTACATTGTGAGTCCTTCAAATGTGATGGCAGGATTATTGGACTAGCGTAGGCATTTAAAGATGATGCTCGTTAGAATTATTGAGAGCATATATCTGAATCAGACCAAGGGGCATATGAAAGAAGACTGTGCTGGTCTGCATCTGGTTAGGTGCACTCAGAGTCATTTCTTAGACTATAGTGCTGCCTGTAAGGAGTCAGTCCCAGCGATACGTTTGACATGTAAGAGATATGCCCATTTTACTATAAAGTGTGACTAATGTGTCTGGTTGCTGGTTACGACTGACTTGTGTTCCAGGAGCATTAGAATGAAGTGTTTTATCAGTATGGGTTCGAAAAATGTAGGAACACGAGATTCTATACTGACAGTACTTTTTGTCTCAGAAGATAGATTTAAGAAAACAAACTCACATTCATAGCATTTGTACTTCTAGAGAAGCTTTCGTCAATTTTCGGTAGGAGACAACATTTTTAACAGAGATAAAATACAAGACGCAAAAGATTATTTACAGTTTGTACATAAAATAGAATGGGGTTCTTAGAATCGAAGGATACAAAAGGGAGACAGTTGCTAAGAAAATCCTGAGACAAACTTGTAGCCTACCTCCATTGTTATTCGATCAGTGTATAGAGCAAGCAGTAAAAGACTCCAAGGAGAAAAGAGGAAAACGAATTAAAGTTCAGATAAAGAAATAAAAACTTATGATGATTCTGTCAGAGACGGTAAAGGGCTTACAAGTTCAGTTAAATATAATGGATAATGTCTTTAAAACGAATAACACGACGAACATCAATAAAAGACGGATAATGTAACAGAGCCTCATTCAGTTAGGTGATGCTGAAATAATTAAATTAGGAAATGAGAATGTAAAAGTAGCAGCGTTTTGCTATTTGGGCAGAAAATCGCAGAAATAAAGTAAATGTAACATTTAAAATGGAAATAGCATGTAAAAATTTATCAAAAATAGACATTTTTGAACCCTGAATGTAGATTTTATATTTATGTAGAGAATAATTTCTGAATGATGGATATAGATTTTATATTTCTCTAGAGAATACTGTTATATAGAAGTGAAATATGGATGAGAAACATTACAGACAAGAAGAGAATAAAAGCATTTACATGAGGTATTACAGAAGAGTGCTGAAGGTACTTAATGAAAATATAGAACCTGAAATTGGGACTAAAAGTGTTTAATTGCAAAACTTGACTAAAGGAAAAGATTAATTGATACGACACATCCTGAGCCATCAAGGAATAATTAATACTTTAATGGAGGGAAATGCTGAAGAGAAGTATAAGTTAAAATATATTGAGGAAGACGAAGCAGGCACAAATGGTGTTCCATCATCTCTAGCGCGTTTATCTGGGACAGCAATATTACGTCTCACGATATTCCGCCTGATAACCGTAGAGCCATCGTCAAGGTGAAGGGTAGCTAAATTAAGACCACTTTGCTTTAGGTTGCTGTAATTACGCAGAGATGAAGCGGCGAGCAAAGGACAGACTAGTACGGAGAGGTGCATCAAACCAGTCTTTGAACTGAAGAGTACGACAGCATAACCTCAAAGTTATATGTATATCTTTCGTAACTCCTGCAGCAACGGACGAGGATATTAACACGCTGTCCGCAAGTAATTACACTGGAGATGACTCATGCTGACAGTGGTCTACGCTACGCTCACAGAAATTGCTGTATGCCGAAGCCAGCCACGTACACTCCCCTGTATTTAAGCACAGAAGCACAGCGCTAGCCACTGCCAAAAGGGATCTGTCCTAGCAGTATTCATGCAACAGCGCCTACTTTTTCGAGGAAATCGATGTTGGGGTTTCATGCGTATCAACTATGTCCGTAACATCAATCATGTTTCGACCAAGCGAGCGTAGTACAGTGAGTAATGATGCGTGTTACCACGCAGCCGGTATGGTTTCAAATCACGCCCGAGTACTTTTTTTTTCAATTTCATACTACAGTATGCCATTACGTAGTGTATGTCATGCAAAATTATTCGGAAATTATACCACCCTTATGCGCTCCACTTTCCCAACCCTGTGATTTTTTAAGTTTTACAGGTAGGTTAAAAGTTTGACGAAAAAAATCGAAATGCTCCCAACTTACTAAAGAACGATAGAGAAACCACTTTGAGGGAAGATCTATAAAAAACACATTATTTTACTCAGTATAAATTTACTGCACGATCTTTCATGGGAATGATCACATACGCGTCGTTCACATCGGAGTTGATCGAAGAAAGAGCAGTCTTTTAGAATTTAAAGAAACTGTGTTTTCCGGTACCACTTCTGAAAAATGCGTGTGTCTGTAAGGGACTGGCTGTCATTAAGTGTGCATACTGCTTTACTAGTTGGTGTTTCGGTTGCGTCTACGAGAAATATCACCCGAAAGTGGTGCAAGTGATGCAAGTGATAGCGACTAAGACGTTTCTGCCATCTATTATGTAACAAATGCAGTACTCTTTTGAAAAAAAGTTTGCTGTAATGATTGATGTGTTAATTAAATTACTACCACGGAAATGACTATTTTTAAATAATTCTGCGCGACATACACTATTCTATGATATTCTACACGATAAAACTGAAAATTAAAAAAAAAAAAAAACACTAGCCGGATTTCCTGCAATTTCCGGCGAAATTGGGCGAATGACTACCTAGAGCTCTAGTGCCGAGTGATACACCTCCAATACCACGTCTGTGAATGCTTATAGGTTCGTCGTGTGGTGCACTGTTTAGAGGAATGGGGACAATACAATGCATCAGAACTACAGGAAAAACTGAACGCGAAAAAACTGAAGTTCATTTCAACTGTTACGATACTTGTCCATTAAGTGGTGCGCTAAAAGGAAGCATGGGTGTTGACCAAGGGCATCATCAACGAAACGCTGGAGATGAAAGAGACTGGTAGAAAAACCTGGGGAAATGTAAGAAATTGTAGTTTTTTGATGATTGAAATTCGTGTGCCACGTGATTCGTGTCTTTGACATGCTATTGGTCGGTGTTTAAGAGTGTGAAAAGGTACCGGAAGTTCATTGTTCATATCATACACCTGAACTTGTGAATTTCTTATACTGTCCGCACTGACGAAATATATCAGTAACAAAGATTCATCTGTCTGTGATACGAGAAATAGCATAACTTCACAGGACAGATTGAAGGGAAGTTGCGAAATGGATACATTTTTCATATATTTTTGTGAATCAACATTCCACGATAAGTGGGCTATCGCAAAGATCTAAGTTTTTTCTGAATAGGAAATGTGCTAATAAACCAGATATCAACACAAAACATGTCGCTCAAGAATAAATTTGAGAGTTCTCATTGAAAGAAAGATTACCAACCACAGACAAATATGTGGGAACATAAAGTAAGTGACGCCATTTTTTAAAAAGTTAATAAACCAGTGCACACATGTAAAAAAACTAAATAAAATATATTTACATAACTTTTCTAATACTGGTCTATAACCAAACACTAAAGGAAGATGGGAAACACATTGACCGAAAGAAACCGCAGCACCAAAACATGATTGATCTTGAGTGTTGAAATTTCGGGAATACATGTTTCTAGGTAACATATTCAAGTGATCAACATTGCAAGATCACATGCTACTGTAAGCGCGATATACGCCATTGCTGATACATTAATATCCGGTATAACGGCCAGAATGATGAATCCAAGCATGCAAACGTACCTGCATTTTGTTGTAAAGGTACTGGGTGTCAGTTTGTGGGATGGCGTTTCATTCGTGTTGCACTTGGTGAGTCAATACAGGGATGATTAATGGTGGTTCTGGAAGACGCTGGAGTTGTCGTCCGCCAGTGTCCCGTATGTGCTAGTTTTGAGACATATCTGGTGATCGAGCAGGCCAAGGCAACATGTTGACACTCTGTAGAGCATGTTCGATTTCAACAGCGGATGTGGGCGAGCGTTATTCTGTTGGAAAACACCCCCCCCCCTCCAAATTCAAATGGCTTTGAGCACTATGGGACTTAATATCTGTGGTCATCAGTCCCCTAGAACTTAGAACTACTTAAACCTAACTAACCTAACGACATCACACACATCCATGCCCGAGGCAGGATTCGAACCTGCGACCGTAGCGGTCACGCGGTTCCAGACTCAAGCGCCTAGAACCTCACGGCCAAACCGGCCGCCCCCCCCCCCCCCGGAATTCTGTTCGTGAAGGCAGCACAGGAGGTCGAATCACAAAGTTAACATACAAATTTCCTTTCAGGGTGCGTGCGATAACCGCTAAAGTGCTCCTGCTGTCACACGGAATCGCGCTCCAAACAATAACTTCAGGTGTTAGTCCAGTGTGTCTACCAAGGAGACAGATTGTTTTCAGGCTCTCAACTGGCCTCCTGCCCAACACACGGCCTTCACTGACACCAAGGCAGAACCAGCTTTTATCAGAAAACACCACAGACCTCCACCCTGCCCTACAATGAACTCTCGCTTGACACCACTTAAGTCGCAAATACACTCCTGGAAATGGAAAAAAGAACACATTGACACCGGTGTGTCAGACCCACCATACTTGCTCCGGACACTGCGAGAGGGCTGTACAAGCAATGATCACACGCACGGCACAGCGGACACACCAGGAACCGCGGTGTTGGCCGTCGAATGGCGCTAGCTGCGCAGCATTTGTGCACCGCCGCCGTCAGTGTCAGCCAGTTGGCCGTGGCATACGGAGCTCCATCGCAGTCTTTAACACTGGTAGCATGCCGCGACAGCGTGAACGTGAACTGTATGTGCAGTTGACGGACTTTGAGCGAGGGCGTATAGTGGGCATGCGGGAGGCCGGGTGGACGTACCGCCGAATTGCTCAACACGTGGGGCGTGAGGTCTCCACAGTACATCGATGTTGTCGCCAGTGGTCGGCGGAAGGTGCACGTGCCCGTCGACCTGGGACCGGACCGCAGCGACGCACGGATGTACGCCAAGACCGTAGGATCCTACGCAGTGCCGTAGGGGACCGCACCGCCACTTCCCAGCAAATTAGGGACACTGTTGCTCCTGGGGTATCGGCGAGGACCATTCGCAACCGTCTCCATGAAGCTGGGCTACGGTCCCGCACACCGTTAGGCCGTCTTCCGCTCACGCCCCAACATCGTGCAGCCCGCCTCCAGTGGTGTCGCGACAGGCGTGAATGGAGGGACGAATGGAGACGTGTCGTCTTCAGGGATGAGAGTCGCTTCTGCCTTGGTGCCAATGATGGTCGTATGCTGTTTGGCGCCGTGCAGGTGAGCGCCACAATCAGGACTGCATACGACCGAGGCACACAGGGCCAACACCCGGCATCATGGTGTGGGGAGCGATCTCCTACACTGGCCGTACACCACTGGTGATCGTCAAGGGGACACTGAATAGTGCACGGTACATCCAAACCGTCATCGAACCCATCGTTCTACCATTCCTAGACCGGCAAGGGAACTTGCTGTTCCAACAGGACAATGCACGTCCGCATGTATCCCGTGCCACCCAACGTGCTCTAGAAGGTGTAAGTCAACTACCCTGGCCAGCAAGATCTCCGGATCTGTCCCCCATTGAGCATGTTTGGGACTGGATGAAGCGTCGTCTCACGCGGTCTGCACGTCCAGCACGAACGCTGGTCCAACTGAGGCGCCAGGTGGAAATGGCATGGCAAGCCGTTCCACAGGACTACATCCAGCATCTCTACGATCGTCTCCATGGGAGAATAGCAGCCTGCATTGCTGCGAAAGGTGGATATACACTGTACTAGTGCCGACATTGTGCATGCTCTGTTGCCTGTGTCTATGTGCCTGTGGTTCTGTCAGTGTGATCATGTGATGTATCTGACCCCAGGAATGTGTCAATAAAGTTTCCCCTTCCTGGGACAATGAATTCACGGTGTTCTTATTTCAATTTCCAGGAGTGTAGCGGTGGTTAGGAGTGACATCCTGTATAAATTCCACACATATTTTCGTCCTTGAAAATCAGACAATCTTTTTAGATCTTTTGTTTTAGCCCTTCTGTAATATGCTGTAATCAGCATTTTATAGCTACAGTGCTTGACGAAATAAATGAAGCATCCAAAAGGGAGAAGGAAACGAAATGAAAGTTTGCGGGGTACGTGATGGTATGTCAGTGATTACAGAATCGGGTCAAATTTCCAAAAAACTCGTCAGTGTGAGCCCACTTATCAGTAATATATTGTGCCCACTCTGGCCTGGATACAAGCACTAATTATATGAAGATCCTATCTGTTCTTTCGGACATGTCCGGAAGAACAGATACCATCTTCATATAGATAAGTCTTGCCGGCCAATGATCTTCTTCAGTGCGGATGCACTCACATTGTTCAAAATCGTACGGGAATCGGTAGACTGAGTACCGCGAGTAATGAGTATAGTGGGCAGGGGCACTACAAATGTAGTGTGCTGACAATAAGCTGGGAATGTGGGTCTTACGGGGAACGTGCCAGAGATAAGTCCCTGCAGTCGCACTATCCTCTGTATCCCCGACGGCTTAGTCGGATAGAGCGACTGCCATGCAAACAGGAGATCCCGGTTTCGAGGCCCAGTAGGAGCCACATCTTCAAAACTGTCCCCGCTGACGTTTATCAACATCTGTAAGCAGCTAATGGTCTGGATTTCATTGTAATTTCAAGCACTAATTACGTTGGGAAGGGTTTCATGAAGCCATTTGTCCTCTCGTGAGGCAAGGTGTTTCAACCGGTACTTGATATCCCGAATAGTGGCACTGGGACAGAGTTGACTTAACAGCTGATCTCATAAATGTTCTATCGGAGACACAGCTGGTGACGTTGCTGGACGCAAGAGTACACCTACGTCACGCTGACAGTCCATAGAGAGACGTGCCATGTGTGAACAAGACACCAGGATATCAGGAGTAACATCACAGTGCAGCTACAAAACATAGGAAGAACACGACATCTCCACAGGTCGCCGTCATATTCGCCAACGATGGTCATGCAAGATTGTGTGAACCGCGAATCATTGCTTAGCTCAATCCGACGCAAGTCATCAGCAGTGCAAGTTTCTCGGTCATGGCTCAAGACTAAATGCAGCCTATACATGGGACGGTAATTCCCCGCTCCCGTTGCTGCAAACACTGGTGCGAGATGAAGAAGAATGTTTCAAGGAGTCCAATACGTATTCTCGAATGGCCAGCGCACATATTAACAGGTTACTATATGCTTGGTGCACATTATGGCGATCATCCCCTCTAATGGTTATAAAGGGGAGGACCAGAACCTGCACTCTCGTTCTCATACAGCTCGTCATCGAGCCACTGTCGCTCCCGAATGCCCCACAGATCTGGATATTACACGAGTCGACAATCAGGCGAATAGCAGAACCACAATGAAGCCCCTTTCAAACTCAGTCAGGTGCTGGTAATGCTGTGACGCACTAGTACTCAGTTTCTCCGCGTCCTTCACAATGATCACTCAATATCTGGCACTTATCATGCTCCCCATATACAATATGGATTTTGATCCGGTTTTCACTAACCGAATCACTCATTCACGTGGAAGATTTTAGTATATAATCTATAAATATTTCTTTCATATTGTCTAAGTTACTATGAATTAAAGTAAAGTTGCGAAAAGATGCCACTGCCACCTAGCGACCCGCCATCATAACTCGAGAGAGAGCAGCAGTAATTTGAAGAAGCACAAAGCTTGAACAACTTTACAATTGGCGCGCTGACCTAATGGAAACAGCTGCTGAGGCCTGTAGTGATTCTCCTAGCATTCCTCCCGCGGTTGGGGTAAATTCTCCGGAACGACCCAAGGATGGGGAATTCGTTGAGCCTTCTGATGTTCCAATCATTCAGCTGCAGTAAATTGAGGCGCCCCTAAAATTACTTATTTCCTTGATGTCACCCATTCAGGTAACGTAACGACCAACTGTTGTTATTCCAGTGGAGGCGATTGGCGGCCAGCGAATCCTACCTGTCGACCCAGATGATGTAATGCCTCTCATGTGCGTCGATCTGAATTACAAGGATCCCATCCCGCAGAGTGGGCCTCTGCGGCTCCTTGTTTGCCTCCTACTTTGGTTAATGTTCAGCGACCACCTACGTACGCGAATGCCGATGGTGTATTGCCTTGCAGTAGTTGTAAAGAACGCTCCCAACCTGAGTCCATGATGGCTCGTAGAAAGAGGAAACATAAAGATTCCAGAGGTAGGGAGCTTGCCTCTGCCTCGTCAATCGATTAAGCAGTGGATCTTGACACACACTGATGTCGCAATTCAGTTGGTCAGCAGATCGAATTTCGCTTCTTGTTATTCAAGTACGGAGGTTTATATGTTTCTTTCTTTGAATGGTAATAGGGTGGAACGGGACCTGCGGCTCGCTTCTTTGCTTAAATTTATCTATGACTGCTGTAAGGATGTCGTATTCCTCGATTAATGTGGCTCCCGAATGTTCCACTTGGACAGCCTTGCTTTTTAGGCAGGATATTTCCTATTGAAGGGACTGAAGTTCTTGATAATAGTGGAAGAATATAATGTACTTTTTTATTCACCTTACCTTGAGTCTCCTTTTATGCACCGTCCAGTTCTGTAAGCAATTTGGACCGTACTCGATTTTATAATGAAGAGGGGGTTTATTTTTTACGGAAAAGTTCGCTGAACATTTTGATAGGTAGTCATTTTAACCGTGTATTGCTTCCTGTAAATTAGTCTCCCAGTTTTAATTTCTGTCGGGAATTACATGACTTAGTTCGTTGCTTGAAAGTGCAATATGTTTGTACCTGTAAATATTCGACTCTTGTTAGTTTTGCCTGTTGTGCTCCTACTTCTAGCAGTAGACTTGACACATTTATTTATGTGAGTGGTTGCGTGATAGGATTTTTTCTGTCGGTGTCATTCCCGCCAGCATCACAAACCACTGTACGGTGATTGTTATTTCAAAACACACGCGACAGGTTGTTTTTTCGAGCCGTTAATCATAGACGTACATCTGTTCATAACGCTGCGTTTTTAGATGCATTTCAGTGTGACGATGTCTACGATTTTATTGTCAGATCGACTTCTTGTAAGTCGCTATGGTTGGATGATCTGCCTAAGGAGTTTTATGTGACTTTATTGCCTTTGTTGGATACTACGTTTACATCGCATTTGAACGAATTGTTGAGAGGGGGGGGGTGTTCTCTACTTGTTTAAAGTTGGCAAAATTGTGTTAATTCTTAAAAGTTCTGGTCAGGCAGCAACTGATAAATTTCGCCCGATTACCATATTAAATTCTGATTATAAGACAGTGGTAAGGGCGATACTTAGCTGGCGGTCTGCGTCGCTTGGGAAAATTGTTGCTGACCATCAAAGTTGTAATAATGGTGGTACTATTCCGAACCCTGGTAACTGAGTATCGGCATGTGATGTCGGTGGCCTCTCTCACTTCTATTCCTGAATATGTGGAATGTTTGGATTTTGACAAGGCGTTTCAGGTACTGGAAGCCGTTGGGTTCACAACTGACACGCACAGGATCCAGTACAATTTAGTTGCGGATGTCCATAGCGGTCAATTGGCCAACTGATAGCACCGATTATCATCCGTAGGGATTTTCCTAGGGAAAGTCCACTTTCAATGTCTTTGTTTGTTCTATCACTTGAGTCCCTTCTTCGAAAAATCGTCGCTCAGTTACAAGGATGGACAGTCTTGGGCGAGACGTTCTCGGTGCGCACATACGCGAACGATGTGTTGGTGTTACTACGTTCTCCCGCTGAGATTCCATTGCTGACAGCTACCTTCGATATTTTTTGCCTTGTATCTGGTGCTTGCATCAACGAAGGCAAATGTCGAATGATGAATTTACGGGGTTTTGATAATGCTGTCATTTCGTGGGCGGCGGTGGTCGATAAACACGTAACTTTGGGAGTCATAATTGAACGTTCTCCACTCCAAATGATTACACTTCGTTGCCAGTCTGTTACGGAGGATATACAAAATGCAGTTGTGGAACATCAGATGCGTTCCCTTAACCCGCTTCAGAAAGTTCGGAACCTGGATATCTGCGTCTTGTGCAAAGCGTGTTAAATCGGTCAGAAGTTTCCCCTTCTCAAGATGATGGCTAGACAACTAAACCAGCTGTCTAGCCGTTTTCATGGAAGCATCACATTTTTCGATTGCGATATGAGATTGTTGCACGTGCGCGTTCTCTCGGAGGTTTGGGACTTCCCGATGTTCAAAGGAAAGCATCTCCGTTATTTTTTCGGTGCACCGTGCAGTTTATGCATTCACGTCTCGGTTGTTTTACTGCCCGCACTGCAGGGCAGTCTTGAGCCCCATACCGACATTGGTCGTATAAATTTCCAGTTAAAACATGTCAGTTAATTTTGTACTGCTGTCAGTTATCTGGGGGCTCACATTCTACATTGGCAGTATCTCACTACCATATTTTTGTTATTGCGCAGGAGAGGAATCGGCTGTACTGCACCTGTTAAACGGATATCGCATAACACTTCTTGGAAGACTGTGTGATTTCATATTAGCATTTCTGTTCTACCAATGACGGTGGCGGCCTCGTGGTATCAAGTGGTACAAAATCCATTATCCACCAATGACCGTCTATTTTGTATTGGACTAAGTGTCACGGATCAGTGCAGTCGCTGTCCCGCCATAGACACGCTACAACATAAATTTACCTGTTATGGTCACGATGCGAAATGCCACTGTGTCAAAAAACAATTAACGTTTCTAACTCGATCTGATGAGACTGCCTTTTAGGCTGATGTCCTATGCATCCAGACTCCTGCTTTCCGTGGGCAAAGTGACTTACAATTGCATACGTGTTGGACTACAGTGTTCACTACATTGTAGATGGGGGAGGGGGGGGAGGGAACCATTCTCCATCCACCAACAAGGCCACTGCGAATTGGAAGTGTTTGCGCCTGCCAAAGCATCACGACATATTCGCCAATATGTTGAACATTGTATTTTGTTGTGAAGATGTCAGATGAATTAACTGGTCCTCGTGGTATTCTCGACATGGTACCTTTCCATGTGTATTGTTAAACAGTTTATTTAATTTTTGTGGCCCTGTTTATCTTGTTTTCTTTAGTTAATAAAATATACACAAAAAATTGTTGCACACAACGACTGGAAATGAAAATATTTTATTTTTTAAGTGGTGGAAGCCATGTAGGATTAACTCTGATTTGGTTACATTCTATTTTGAGTAGCAGGCTGTAAGGTAAAAAGAATAAAAAAGTATTAACGTCGTACAACTGCTCGCGATAAGCGGGAAATGAGTGTCTGAGTCCCGAAAAAAAGTTAAGAAAAAAACGTGTTAGAGTGTTTCCCTGAAAAGTGAAACATTGTGGGCTCGAATTCCAGCTGGATCATTTTTTTTACTCCATCTTTTCATATCGTTTTCACCTCTCAAAAATATGGATTCCACGTTACACCATATGTCCCTTCTCTTTCCCCGATTGGATAACAGGTTAGGGATATTCAAGTCGCCTTAGTGACATCCCTTTAACTGTAATTGTTTCAGATTAACTGCATAGCGAAAAGACGTGAGAGTCCAAAATCTGTGGTTTTCAGCTGTTTATTCATAGAATTAAACGTAGCATGGGATGCAGCTTTACTTCGTTTATATAAAGAAAGTTTTATAGCAGTGCGGCAGCTGACTCATCTTTTAGCTTCCTGCTTTTCTTGAGTCAAACATACACACATCAAAAAAAGTTTTGCATCACCTCGGTTCCGAGAGTGCCGGAACCTGTACAGAAAATTGGAATAGAGATCAACATAAACATCATTTCCGCCCTTTTTATTGCTCATGAAAACCACACATTGCATGTTGTACCATCATACAGCGAGACTTTCAGAGGTGGTGGTTCAGACTGCTGTACACACCGATACCTCTAATACCCAGAAGCACGTCCTCTTGCACTGTGCATGCCTGTATTCGTCGTGGTATACTATCCACAATTTCATCAAGGAACTGTTGGTACAGACTGTCCCTCTCCTCAGCGGCGATTCGACGTAGATCCCTCAGACGGGTTGGCGGGACACGTCATCCATAAACAGCCCTTTTCTATCTATCGCAGGCATGTTCGATAAGGGTCATCTCAGGAGAACATGCTGGCCACTCTAGTCGAGCGACCGGGTTGCCTCCCAACACGTCTCCGATGACTGTATGGTTGAAGGAACATGCGACACACTCATCGGTGAAGAGAATGTGATGCCAGTCCTGAGCGGTCCATTCGGCATGTCGTTGGGCCAATCTGCATCGCGCTGCATGGTGTCGTGGTTGCAAAGATGGACCTCGCCATGGACGTCGGGAGTGAAGTTGCGCATCATGCAGCCTATTGTGCGCAGTTTGAGTCGTAACACGACGTCCTGTGGCTGCACGAAAAGCATTATTTAACATGGTGGCGTTGCTGTCAGGGTTCCTCCGATCCATAAACCGTAGGTAGTGGTCATCCACTGCAGTAGTAGCCCTTGGGCGGCCTGAGCGTTGCATGTCATCGACAGTTCGTGTCTCTCTGTATCTCCCCCTTGCCCGACAAAATCGCTTTGGTTCACTCCGGGACGCCTGGACACTCCCCTTGTTGAGAGCCCTTCCTGGCACAAAGTAACAATGCGGACGCAATCGAACTGCGGAATTGACCGTCTAGGCTTCGTTGAACTACAGACAACACGAGCCGTATACCTCCTTCTTGGTGGAATGACTAGAACTGATAGGCTGTCGGACCCCCTTCGTCTAATAGGTGCTGCTCATGCATGGTTGTTTACATCTTTGGGCGAGTTTAGTGACATCTCTGAACAGTAAAAGGGACTGTGTCTGTGATACAATATCCACATTCAACGTCTATCTTCAGGAGCTCTGGGAACCGGGCTGGTGCAAAACCTTTTTTTATGTGTGTAGATGCGATCACGAGTCTTTGTGTAGTGGAGTGAAACATATTATTTGTTGGGACACTTTCAGATTATACAGAAGTCTGGTAAACGAATCTCCACTGCCGAGATAAAGATATAGGCATTTTAAAGATCATTAAGACATGGGCACGATCTTCTAGAATGGGATTCAGAAATATTTTGCAGATGAGTGCACAAGAGCTTGAAATACTTCTAAGGCTGTTGAGGTAACAAGACGACAATTTCATCCGCCAGTTCCTGCTTCCCTCAAATTACCAATCCCATTTCGCACTCTTACGTCACTGCAAATTTTTCGAACGGGTAGTGAGTTTCTCAACTTTGAAGTATCGTAATAAATATGACCAGCACGAAAAGCTAACCATGTAATCATTAGGCTGTGTTGTGAGAAAATTTGAAACAATCAAATATTTTTAACCAATCGTATCCCTGTAATCGTTTGAGAACTATTGCACGGTGAAAAAACATGAGAATCCGAAAGTTGTGGTGTTTTATTTTTTATGCTGGAAGTACAACGTTTTCCGAATAAGTACTACAGCAACAGTACTTCTTTTACATTTAGTACATTCTTTCAACATCGCAGCAGACGAATCAACTTTAATCTTTCTGCTTGCCTTGAACGAAACCTAGATGTGGCGCGATTCTTTGCGTGGTATGGCGAAGAAGTCTGTCATAAAGAGTCCACGAAAAAAACATGTGACAAATCCTCTCTGGCTTCCGGCGGCTATCTGATTTGGTGAAGACTGCCAGTCTCGCTAGCGGGGTGAAAGCAGAGCTCACCATCTGCAGCATCGTCGACAGGACTGACTGCGGACCTTTGGTACAGAGCAGAGTGGAGGGTCTGAATCAGAGGCTGAGACGGTTCTGCGACCGTGTGACCTGCAGATTCCTCGACTTGCGCCATAGGGTGGTGGGGTTTCGGGTTCTGCTGGATAGGTCAGGAGTCCACTACACGCAGCAAACGGCTACATGGGTAGCAGGGGTTGTGTGGCGTGGACTGACCGGTTTTTTAGGTTAGTTGGCCTCGGGCAAGTACAGAAAGGGCTACAGCCTCAAAGGGTGCGGGGCAAAGTCAGGACATGCGGGGACGAAGCAGCAATCGGTATTGTAATTGTAAAGTGCCGAAGCTGCATTGGTAAAGTACCGGAACTTCAAGCGCTGATAGAAAGCACCGAAGCTGAAATCGTTATAGGTACAGAAAGCTGGCTGAAGCCAGAGGTAAATTCTGCCGAAATTTTTACAAAGGCACAGACGGTGTTTAGAAAGGATAGATTGCATGCAACCGGTGGTGGCGTGTTTGTCGCTGTTAGTAGTAGTTTATCCTGTAGTAAAGTAGAAGTGGATAGTTCCTGTGAATTATTATGGGTGGAGGTTACACTCAACAACCGAGCTAGGTTAATAATTGGCTCCTTTTACCGACCTCCCGACTCAGCAGCATTAGTGGCAGAACAACTGAGAGAAAATTTGGAATACATTTCACATAAATTTTCTCAGCATGTTATAGTCTTAGGTGGAGATTTCAATTGACAAGATATAGACTGGGACTCTCAGATGTTTAGGACGGGTGGTAGGGACAGAGCATTGAGTGACATTATACTGAGTGCACTGTCCGAAAATTACCTCGAGCAATTAAACGGAGAACCGACTCGTGGAGATAACATCATTGACCTGCTGATAACAAAGAGACCCGAACTTTTCGACTCTGTAAGTGCAGAACAGGGAATCAGTGATCATAAGGCCGTTGCAGCATCCCTGAATATGGAAGTTAATAGGAATATAAAAAAAGGGAGGAAGGTTTATCTGTTTAGCAAGAGTAATAGAAGGCAGATTTCGGACTACCTAACAGATCAAAACGAAAATTTCTCTTCCGACACTGACAATGTTGAGTGTTTACGGAAAAAGTTTAAGGGAATCGTAAAATGCGTTTTAGACAGGTACGTGCCGAGTAAAACTGTGAGGGACGGGAAGAACCCACCGTGGTTCAACAACAAAGTTAGGAAACTACTGCGAAAGCAAAGAGAGCTCCACTCCAAGTTTAAACGCAGCCAAAACCCCTCAGACAAACAGAAGTTAAACGATGTCAAAGTTAGCGTAAGGAGGGCTATGCGTGAAGCGTTCAGTGAATTCGAAAGTAAAATTCTATGTACCGACTTGACAGAAAATCCTAGGAAGTTCTGGTCTTACGTTAAATCAGTAAGTGGCTCGAAACAGCATATCCAGACACTCCGGGATGATGATGGCATTGAAACAGAGGATGACACGCGTAAAGCTGAAATACTAAACACCTTTTTCCAAAGCTGTTTCACAGAGGAAGACCGCACTGCAGTTCCTTCTCTAAATCCTCGCACGAACAAAAAATGGCTGACATCGAAATAAGTGTCCAAGGAATAGAAAAGCAACTGGAATCACTCAACAGAGGAAAGTCCACTGGACCTGTCGGGATACCAATTCGATTCTACACAGAGTACGCGAAAGAACTTGCCCCCCTTCTAACAGCCGTGTACCGCAAGTCTCTAGAGGAACGGAAGGTTCCAAATGATTGGAAAAGAGCCAGGTAGTCCCAGTCTTCAAGAAGGGTCGTCGAGCAGATGCGCAAAACTATAGACCTATATCTCTGACGTAGATCTGTTGTCGAATTTTAGAACATGTTTTTTGCTCCGCATGTTTTTGTTCCGCACTGTCGCGTGATAAACAAAGTAAGAGCCTACGGAATATCAGACCAGCTGTGTGGCTGGATTGAAGAGTTTTTAGCAAACAGAACACAGGATGTTGTTCTCAATGGAGAGACGTCTACAGACGTTAAAGTAACCTTTGGCGTGCCACAGGGGAGTGTTATGGGACCATTGCTTTTCACAATATATATAAATGACCTAGTAGATAGTGTCGGAAGTTCCACGCGGCTTTTCGCGGATGATGTAGTATACAGAGAAGTTGCCAGCATTAGAAAATTGTAGCGAAATGCAGGAAGATCTGCAGCGGATAGGCACTTGGTGCAGGGTGTGGCAACTGACCCTTAACACAGACAAATGTAATGTATTTCGAATACATAGAAAGAAGGATCCTTTATTGTATGATTATATGATAGCGGAACAAACACTGGTAGCAGTTACTTCTGTAAAATATCTGGAAGTATGCGTGCGGAACGATATGAAGTGGAATGATCATATACATTAATTGTTGGTAAGGCGGGCGCCAGGTTGAGATTCATTGGGAGAGTCCTTAGAAAATGTAGTCCATCAACAAAGGAGGTGGCTTACAAAACACTCGTTCGACCTATACTTGAGTATTGCTCGTCAGTGTGGGATCCGTACCAGATCGGTTTGACGGAGGAGATAGAGAAGATCCAAAGAAGAGCGGCGCGTTTCGTCACAGGGTTATTTGTTAAGCGTGATAGCGTTACGGAGATGTTGAGCAAACTCAAGTGGCAGACTCTTCAAAAGAGGCGCTCTGCATCGCGGTGTAGCTTGTTGTCCAGGTTTCGAGAGGGTGCGTTTCTGGGTGAGGTATCGAATATATTGCTTCCCCCTACTTATACCTCCCGAGGAGATCACGAATGTAAAATTAGAGAGATTCGAGCGCGCACGAAGGCTTTCAGACAGTCGTTTTTCCCGCGAACCATACGCGACTGGAACAGAAAAGGGAGGTAATGACAGTGGCACGTAAAGTGCCCTCCACCAAACACCGTTGGGTGGCTTGCGGAGTATAAATGTAGATGTAGATGTAGCTTGTTTAGTGTTGTTCATGATTACAAAACCCGTCCCGAAGAATTAGAAGCCAAAGACAAGACAATTTTTATGATTTATACATATATATGTGGGAGTTGTGAAAACCACTAAGAAATGTACGGAAGTTAAAAATATTGTGCAGTTTGGTAGAAAAAGGAGAAGTAACATCTGTTTGTAAGAAATGTGTAAACAAAAAGCTAGTACCAAACAAAACTTCAGTATTGAAAGACAGGGTTCTGAATTAATGATGGAGGAGGAACAAGTTAAGAAATGTATTACTATTATTATTATTATTAGTAGTAGTAGTAGTAGTAGTAGCAGTAGTAGTAGTACCAGTTTATTCATCCATGGTTCACACTTCGTAGCATAATGTTCATTCATTTTCCAGCACCGATCACTGCACACACTATGCACACTTTTCCTCTTAATCTAACACTACACACACTATTAGCTGACAACACGACCATGGCGACGATGTTTCATATCCATTTTGTGCACTGTAACTTCCAATTTCCTTGCCTGAAAATTTGTCAGAAACCGTCAGTGATTAGTGATTTGTTGCTCTGGAAAAGTTCTAATAATTTTTCACTACTCACATAACTTAAAGGTTTATGTCTTCCTTTTGGATCTGAAATCTGTTTCTCAATACTTTTCAGGCCACGCGAAATGACTATGTACAGACTTAGTGTGCACCAGAGGTAAAATTAAACCATCATATTGTCTATTAGTACAGCGCGCTATGTCTCCAGTGAGAACTGGACCGTCTAACTGGTGTACCATATATGTCAACATGTATCGAAAGACCATTTCACTCTTAGATCAAGTACGCATTATCACTTTACGATTTTCGGCAATAAAGGTTGGAGAAGCTGCCCGTCACAGCAACATTATTCGAACGTTCGGCCACTAACATGAGTCTCAATATATTGAAGATCTGCCACGTAGTGATCATCTGCAGTCAATAGATCAGCTGACGACCATCACTTACAAGTTATAGGTTGTGACTATCCTAAGGAGAATGCAACGTATCTGCATGCTGCCTCTCATCAGGTATGTGGGACGACTGTGTCGATTCAGATAGTACGATACAATGTTCACACAGTCAGTTTAGTTGCTAGACTCAACTTCCCAGCAATGTAGAATGTAAAGGAGGAGGACTAGGAAACAGTTGCAATGGAACTCGTAACAATAGCGTCGGATTCTCCTCATCGGCGAGTGCAGGATTTGTCTGACACCTAATGATCGTCGTGGTTGAATGCTGGGGCAGCTAGGTATCAATGCATGTATGAAGCACGTAGATCCACAGGTTCAACAGGAAAATGCGTCATTCACATTTTGCGTCATTATGACATACATATGTTGCTCGCCTCTCATAGCTATCGAGGATAATTTGAGAGTTGTTCAGCATTAAAGGAGGAACTTCTAACATATTGTCCGATCCCACAGTTATAATTTCGGTGACAGTTTTGTCTTTGTAAATAATAATACACAAACACACTGCAACTCCATCGTGGACACAGGTCTCTAGGAGTCAGGAATCAAATGAATGGACTGATCTGCGGAACCTGTTGACATGAACCCGACTGAGCACTCTTGGGGCCAAAAGTTCCAGTATGTCGTAGGAACCCTCCTGACAAACTGGGCTACCTCAGAAGGGCTGCTGTAGAAGAATGGAACAGCATGACAATGAGGATCCAAACATGTTACAATGCACAGGGAGAACAAATATCGCATTGACTGTTATCCAGCATCAGATATTTGTTTCATAGATGTGCACATACGAAAAGAATGCCTTTATTTCAGTTACTGTTTTGTTTCTGTCTCATACTAAATTTTTTTTGTTTCACAAGGCTTATTCTTTCATTCCTTATCTTCTTCCATCTAACGCACACACGTTCGCAGACACGCTGGTGGTGATAAACTTTTTTGAGGGTTACATCAAGAAGGAACAAGTAAAAAAGGATTCTTGCAAAATCATACTAGTAATTCTAGATACTAGAGATAGGTATAAATGGAAGGTAAGGTAGCCCAATAACCTGAATCATAAATCCATGGTTAACCCACATCTATAACTTTTGTTGATAAAGAAGTAGAGATTACAGGAAATGAGGATATGAAACATAATCACTAGTGCCACAAGCTGTGGTGATGCATGTAGTGTACCATGGTGAATAGCGTCGCTGGCGGGCATGCTGCGGGTCACTAGTTCAGACTCGTCAAGTCGCAACTATATGTTATTTAGTACTCATCATTTATGAAAAGTTCTTGAGGCATCTTGTCTTTGTAATGGTAGTGTATTCTATAGTACTCCTGATTTGTACGAATACCAGCATCTGGATTATTCCACGTTTGTATAAATAGCTGCACTCTCCGCCTAGGACTTAGGTTGTATTCTGGCTGCACGTTGGTGTAGACAATAAACGAGCTTTCAGTTCTAAGTGTTGTGTTTGATTGATGCCCCTACTTTCGCTGTGGCTCGAATTAGGCAAAGTAGAAACGTTCACCTACGTGGACAGGAACCAAAATACAAGCACTACATCGTTCCTAAGATATTTATATGCAAGCGACTGATGGATTCCAAAACAGTAATAAGTCAGCTGCACGTTAGACATTCTTCAGTGTTTTCTGAAGAAGCTGGTCAGTACTCGACGAAATGGCTGAAAGGATTCGGCAGAGTCGCCAGATGCAATAGGTGGGATGACATGATGTGTCTTGCAAATGTGTACCTGAACTTAGAAGGCACAGCCCAGCAGTGGTTCGAGAACAAAGAAGATAATTTTATATGATGGGATAAATTCCAGGTTGAAATGAAGAAAACTTTTCACGATATGAACTGCAAGTCCGATTAACGGCAAAACAATTGAAAAGAGGTCAAATATCATGGGGAAAGGACACACTCGTACATACAAAATGTTATGTCCCTACGCCAAATCGTGAATCCGAACATGAAAAAAGCTAAAAATATATCGCTCTCCATGAAACAAGTAACATACAGTAACTCATATACATAGTTCTTCTGGTAAAGGATGTCACAACGACCGAGGAATTCATCAATTGGTGCCAGTGAAACAAAGAAATGCCACAGAGAAGAGTCGCACGAAAGAAGTACGACCGATTGTTGAATGTAATTACTATAGCAGCTGTGGAAGACCACCATGAGCTTGCCTCTCTTATACCTTAGATAGTGAGAGGAGTGATACAGCAGTCCACGGCAGTTAGAAGTGTCGGACTGAGTATACAAAAGATAGAAGCCGTAAATGTCGATCCCACACGTCAGGAGGTAGAACAGAATGCCGAAGAAGTGTATCAGTCCTTAGCACTAATCGCCGCCGCTAGTCGAACGTGCCATGAAGGAAGGACTCGGCAATCTCGGACTTCCACCGCAACTGTCAAACGAAAACTCAACATTCGACCAACGCTGTTATAAGTAACTTCATCCCCAAGTACAAAGCCCCGCAGAAGAGCAGACATTTGGGGGACAGAGGACAACAAGAGGAAGATGAGGTTTAGACTACTAGTCGTCAATCATCACAACAATTCTGTTCACTCCAGTCAACTGAAGGTTATAGTCGACATGCTGCACGAACCTCGCTGCCGTAACCAGGACGAGGCTGCGCTCCAACGTGCCTTAGCCATTACCCATCGCCGAATACAGGTACCAGGCGGTCGCTAAGCCGCCAACTTCAGGAAAACTACGAGGGGCGAACATCTATGCAGATGAGGCCGCTGCAGATGCATATCCTCAGTGGAGGACAGTCACTAAGATGTCAGGAAATCTCACTGACGCCATAATCGACAGCCAGCCTCTACCTTCCTTTCCTGTGATCTCGGACGCTTTTCGTCATGAAGACAATGTTCTGTGACACAAAAGCGACTGTACTGAAAGTCGAAAATGGGAAATATGTGCAATCGACAGGAACATGAATTGCAGGAATATCTATCAATGATAGGCACAGTCCTTCGAATCAATGAGTAATGTAGTCATAATGTTATTCTCAGATAGAACTGCCTGTAGGCATCACAAGCAGTGACAGCCTGTTGGCAATGGAGCTCGAGATTGACGAAGGTATTCCAGCATCCAAACATAACAAAGACTGCTCTTGTCGTTTGTTTGCCACTGAAGACGTTGTTACCCCGCCATGTTCAATAAGACGAGCTCTAATCGTCAATCGAGAGTGATGTCCATTCTACGTCAAGTATGGGATGCTTTCAAATGCAGAAGGGGAAAAAGAAAGCAAACGGCCCATGATAAAACCGCGTATCAACACTAGGGATCATACACCATTTAGGCAGCGCTTATAAAGGATGTTGCCGGCTGAACTACGGATAGCCGGCCGCGATGGCTGAGCGGTTCTAGCCACTTCAGTCCGGAACCGCGTGACTGCTATGTTCGCAGGTTCGAATCCTGCCTCGGGCACGGGTGTGTGTGATGACCTTAGGTTAGTTAGGTTTAAATAGTTCTAAGTTCTATGGGACTGATGACCTCAGATTTTAAGTCCCATAGCGCTCAGAGCCTTTTGAACCATTTTGAACTACAGATAATCAGGGAGGAAGTCGAGAAGATAGTGCAGGATCACATTATTGAACCTACAGGGAATCCTTCAACGTCTCCTGTGGGCCTTGTGAAGAAGGACGGCACGTGGTGTTTCTGCCTCGACTGCTTACGCTTGAAGAAAATCGCGGAAAAAGGTGTCTAGCAAAAAAATGAATCAAATGGCTCTGAGCACTATGGGACTTAACATCTGAGGTCATCAGCCCCGTAGAATTTAGAACTACTTATACCAAACTAACCTAACGACATCACACACATCCATGCCCGAGGCAGGATTCAAACCTGCGACCGTAGCGGTCACGCGGTTCCAGACTGTAGCACCTAGAACCACTCGGCCAGGCCGGCCGGCAAAGATGTCTAGCCCCTGCATTGATGACACCCTAACTTCCTGAAAGGCGTAAAGTATTTCTCAATGATGAATATGCAGGTAGGCTACTGGCAGATCAAGGTTGACGAAACTAATTCCCTTCATAACTCCTGACGACCTAAATGAGTTCAAAGTAATGCTGTTTGAACGACGTAAATGTCGTAGCGGCCCCTTATCAGTTAGAGGGCCCACACAACAGACAAGCAAGGTGGGCTGCCGACCTCCTTTCAAGAGAACATAATCAAAACATCGCCTGTGAATATAAACATCAAAAGACTTCCCGCATAAACACGGCACTATTTCGTGGAAAGCCATGTGACAGAGGTCCCCCAATTAGAATTAATGTGACTAAGTGTAGTACTCCGCAGAATGGGTGTTACAAGCACGCCAGCAGAATGAGATCAGCAGTGTGTACGTACAGCTAGGACAGCTCCATCCAATAGCTACGCCGGCTGTAGCCCAGTAGACACTCGCCGTAGTCTTCTGTACAAATTTGTATCTTGTTGGGCGTAACGCCAGTTTGGAATTGTGTAACGTAGTATTTTGGTTGTTACTACTTCTTTTCATTGTGTTGCAACTTTTATCTGGCTTTTGCCACCAAAAGAATTATTGTGTTTCTTGTTGTTCTTCAGTTTGGAAAGTAGTGCACTCCAAGAAGGCGTTTTAGTTAAATAAAGTATGTTCAGACTAGATCGTTAGTTCTTTCCTGCCGACCGCAGGACTCAACAATAATCTTCCACCCACCTTAGAACTTATGATGGATTTTCGAAGACATTTGAAAAACACGTAAGCCACCTGTTACACATCTGAAGCGTGTCCAGACTGCAGGTCTCCTCCTGAATCCGAAAAAGTGTGTCTTCACCCACTAAGAAATAAACAGCTTATCCATAAAACTGCAACCAGTCAGTTTTTTGAATATTTATTGTTCCATTGTGTGATGTGGTGCCAAGTGGCCATCACAATAGAAACAGGCAGATGGATACTAACGAAGAAAAGACACCCATACCGTCGTAGTAAGTACAAAACTAAATTTGGGATCCATATCGACAGATGAACAATACTCATGGCGATGCATTATATCATGTTCCATCTTCTTGTCATAGAACCATAACCCAACATATGGCTGAAATAGGTATGTAACTTCTGGAAAATCATCTGAAGATGAGTCTGAAAAGTTTAGAAAACCGGTTCATGGACTAACAAACAACTATTTGAAAAAGTGACAGGGTTCAGTGTTATATATTTATAAACAAATAAAAATCTTGGGGTACCTAGAGAATGGCAATGAGTCCGTCCCGATTCAAAGGAAATAAGAGCAGTCACAGATTTTCAGACTCGTCAGCGCATTCGTGTTGTGAGAAGCTTCCTCGGAATGTGCACGCACTACCGGGTATTCATAAACAACTTCTGTAACAAGGCATACCCTCGCAAGAACAACTACTGGGGGACGCCAAATTTCCTGGAACGAAGGCCGGCCGAAGTGGCCGTGCGGTTAAAGGCGCTGCAGTCTGGAACCGCAAGACCGCTACGGTCGCAGGTTCGAATCCTGCCTCGGGCATGGATGTTTGTGATGTCCTTAGGTTAGTTAGGTTTAACTAGTTCTAAGTTCTAGGGGACTAATGACCTCAGCAGTTGAGTCCCATAGTGCTCAGAGCCATTTGAGCCAACCTGGAACGAGGCCTAAGAAACATCTTGTCCTTTCCTTATGGAGGCGCTATCATCAGCGCCAGTTCTAGCATTATGTAACGAGAATGACGAGACAAAACTTTACACTTTCTCAATCGGTTTTGGGATGCTAAGAAGAAGATAGCTTTGCGTTCAGAGCAGGGACGATTGGAGGATAGTGTCCCTAGAAACACAATGTATTTTTCGGTACTTCAGTTTAGTGACTGATTTTAGAGTCACACGAAGTCATGCGCACTAGAGACCACCATAAGCATTTTTCGGTATTTTCTATAGTTTTGTTGTTGTTTGCGTGAAGTTTTGTTTTGCACAGCATTTGTAAATGTGTCGTGTTCTACTCCTTTAAGTTATATATCATGCAAATCTTTAACATAATGCAGCGCTTCAGCAACCGTGAATGATTCAGACAGTAAGAAATTTAGCCTACAGTGGCAAGGTAAGATTTTTTAGTTTACCTAGGTTTCGATACCAATAAGGGTATCTTCTTCAGAACCTAGAAATTAACCCATACGGACATATATTAAACACTGAAATACATCATCCATCTAATGATTTCATAATAAGGAAAATCGTGATACTTACGAATATTACAGAGCGAGGTGGCGCAGTGGTTAGACACTGGACTCGCATTCGGGAGGACGACGGTTCAATCCCGCGTCCGGCCATCCTGATTTAGGTTTTCCGTGATTTCCCTAAATCGCTCCAGGCAAATGCCGGGATGGTTCCTTTGAAAGGGCACGGCCGACTTCCTTCTCCGTCCTTCCCTAGTCCGATGAGACCGATGACCTCGCTGTCTGGTCTCCTTCCCCAACCCTTACGAAAATTAAATTATTTTGAGGGCCAAAAGTTGGCCACGTCACAGAATAAAACTAATGCAGAATAAAGACGCATAATGATAAGATTATATCTGTCAACACTAAAAACAATAAGAAAAAGGTAGACGGAGCTACGCCAGGCCAGGAATAAGGGTCACACGTAAACAACAAGGAAAATAGGCGTCGCGAGCAGTTCCACGGCGAGGCTCGGCCAGCGGCCCAGTGCATGCGCGAGCGCTAGAGAAAATTTACATTCAAATATTGTAATAAGAGGGTAAAATCCCACTATAATAACTAATAAATTAGTATGGGAGACACAAGCATAAGAAGCATGAAATATCTTTAACATAAAACAGGCAAATTAAGAAACACCTTTGCAACTGGTGTCATTACCAATATAATACAAAATATATATGAAGACACAAAGAACAAACGCACTATAATAAAGGGGCAAAGCAGATAGGAAACAGCGGACCGTGGGTCAACTCCACTGGAGTAAAGGTTTAAATCCATCGAAATAATTTGTTTTTTAGTTGCAGCTGACCATTAAGTAAATTTTCTGTATCAATAATAAGATGTTTAAAAAATTGCAATTGTTCAAGGGTGTCTAACATACATCCTTTGACTTCATTATGCAAAAGATCTGCATCTTTTAGAGGCTTGGGACCATGGGCCATTTGAACAAGATGTTCAGAAAATGTAGATCCTCGTGTTCCATCACCGCTTCTAGTCGCAGATGGGCCGTGCGGTCTATGGCGTCTTATCACGGTCCGCGCGACTCCCCCCGTCGGAGGTTAATAAACGACCTACCTTGTAGGATACGTTACCTATAAAGGGAACTGATATGTATTTCGTTGACTGGAAAGAGTGGTAGTCTTCCTTCTTTTTTTTTGTTTTTTTGTTTTTTTTGTTTGTTAAACAACTGTCTCACTATGCTGGGATTATATCCATTATTCTGTGCGATGTTTTCGAGGACCTTTAATTCGTTCTGTAAATTGTCTGGCGAAAGCGGAAGGGAAAGGGCTCGATGGATACTCGAGTGAAAGAAGGCCATTTTATGGGCCTGAGGATGGGTGGAATCAGCTGGGATGAAGTTGTCGGAATAGGTTGCTTTTCGAATAATATTGAAATCTATTTTGTTGCCAATAACGGATAGAGTCAGATAGAGGTAGTCTACGGTCCTATCAGCTGTGTCATTTTCTTGCGTGAAGCTGATTTTTTCATGGAGGTTATTGAAAGTGGTAAATAACAGATCTAGGTCTTCATGGGAATCTTCAAACACAAACAGCAAGTCATCTATATAACTCTTTAGAAAATTATATTATTTGCCAGGTCCAGATAATTCCGAAAAAAACATCTGCTCCATTGTGTTTGTAAAAATCTGACATGATACCAGCTAACGGGCTGCCCATAGCTAGACCACAGGTTTGCGAATATAATTTATTATTAAAAGAGAAGTAATTGTATTTGAGGGTGGTGCGTAACAGACCCATTAGTTCATCAATCTCAGCGGCAGATAATTTTTTATGGTATGAAAAGTAGTTTTCCATGATGTCCATCGGCTACCCAACAGGTAAGTTAGTATACTAACTTGTAATATCAAATGGTACGGGATTTGTGAGGTCAGAACAAGCTAAAGTTTTGGTTTTGTTGGCCAGGTCTGCCGAATTTTTGACAGAATAACTTTTTTCAAACATAAAATTCTCTTTCAATTTACAGTGTAGGAAGCTAGCTAATTTGTGATATTCTCTATTGGTATTGTTAACGATCGGGCGGATAGGATGGGAACTTTTGTGAGCCTTAAACTGACTTCTCAAAATAGGTGGTTTATAAGGCATTTTTTATGAAACACGCCGATTAACTTTTCGTACTATTAAGACCCGATCTGATCTCATTTTGGAGCACGGGTGTGGGGTCCACTTATATTGGCACGATTCCATTTTCCTCAAAAAGCATTTCTGTTTTGCGGATGTACTCGCTTTTGTAGGCGATAATTAAGAAATTATCTTTGTCGGCCTTAGTCATCAGTGCTTCGTTGTTTTTAAGCTTAAGTACATCAACGTTTGATGTACAGTAGAAACAGGATTTTTAACAGAGTAATCTTTTTGGATCTTTTGGATTTTACAGGCATCATAAACTATTCCTGTTTGCGCATTTTTTTGCTATTTTAGGGGAATCAAGACCAACTTTGAGGTCGACAGTTAAATTTTCTACGCTTTGTGAAGTACATTTTGGTTGTACATTAAACTTGGAACCTTTACATAAAAGCTCGTTCTCAACTTTGGAGAAACAAATATTAGTCCTATTCACTACTCGTTCGCAAAATTGGGGTAGGGCGGCCGCCCCATTACATGTGTTATGAACGCCAGAAGCATCAACACAATTTCATAATTGGTAAGATTGTCTGCGGCGAGTAATGAGTGTGATGGGCAGCGGCAATACGAATGTATGGATCAAATGGCTCTGAGCACTTAACTTCTCAGGTCATCAGTCCCCTAGAACTTAGAACTACTTAAACCTAACTAACCTAAGGACATCACACACATCCAGGATTCGAACCTGCGACCGTAGCGGTCGTGCGGTTCCAGACTGAAGCGCCTAGAACCGCTCGGCCACAGTGGCCGGCCAGTCGCACTATCCTCTGTGCCCTCGGTGGCTCCGGTGGATGGAACGTCTGACATGTAAGCAGGAGATCTCGGGTTCGAGTCCCGATCGTGGTACACATTTTCAACTGTCCCCGTTGATGTATATCAACGCCTGTAGACAGCTTAGGGTATTGATCTAATTACCATTTCATTCAATGAGAGCTGCATGGTCACCGATAGTATCTGTTCTTTCGGACATGTCCGAAAGAACATAGACCATCTTCATATAGTTAAGGCTAACCGGCCATTGACCTTCTTTCCCTGTGCTGGATGCACACACAGTGCCCAAACTCTTACGGGACTCTGTAAGATTGTCTCCGCGAGTAATGAGCGTAATGGGCAGGGGCACTACTAATGTAGTGTGTGGACGTTAAGTTCGGAATGTGGGTCTAACGGGGGGCGTGCAAGGGATAAATCCCTGCAGTCGCACTATCCTCTGTGCCATCGGTGACTCAGATGGATAGAACGTCTGTCATGTAAGCAGGAAATCCTGGTTTCGAGTTCCGGTCGGGGCACACATTTTCAACTGTCCCCGTTGATGTATATCAACGCCTGTCGACAGCTTAGGGTCTTGATTTGACTATCACTTCAGCCTTGTTTCCTTGTTGCTTACGTGTGACCCTTATTCCTGGCCCAGTGTAGCTCCGTCTACGTTTCTCTCATTGTTTTAGGTATTGACAGACAATGATTGTTTGTTGTTGTTGTGGTCTTCAGTCCCGAGGCTAGTTTGATGCAGCTTTCCATGCTACCCTATCCAAGCTTCTTCATCTCCCAGTATTTACTGCAACCCACATCCTTCTGAATCTACTTAGTGTATTCATCTCTTGGTCTCCCTCTACGATTTTTACCCTCCACGCTGCCCTCCAATACTAAATTGGTCATCCCTTGATGCCTCAGAACATAGTAACTACTAACCGGTCCCTTCTTTTTGTCAAGTTGTGCCACATACTCCTCTTCTCCCCAATTCTATTCAATACTTCATCATTAGTTATATGATCTACCCATCTAATCCTCAGCATTCTTCTGTAGCACCACATTTCGAAAGCTTCTATTCTCTTCTTGTCCAAACTATTTATCGTCCGTGTTTCACTTCCATACATGGCTACACTCCATACAAATACTTTCAGAAACGACTTCCTGACACTTAAATCTATACTCGATGTTAACAAATTTCTCTTCTTCAGAAACGCTTTCCTTGCCATTGCCAGTCTACATTTTATATCTTCTCTACTTCGATCATCATCAGTTAATTTGCTCCCCAAATGGCAAAACTCCTTTACTACTTTAAGTGTCTCATTCCCTAATCTAATTCCCTCAGCATCACCCGACTTAATTCGACTACATTCCATTATCCTCGTTTTGCTTTTGTTGATGTTCATCTTATATCCTCCTTTCAAGACACTGTCCATTCCGTTCAACTGCTTTCCAAGTCCTTTGCTGTCTCTGATAGAACTACAATGTCACCGGGGAACCTCAAAGTTTTTATTTCTTCTCCATGGATTTTAATACCTACTCCGAATTTTTCTTTTGTTTCCTTTACTGCTTGCTCAATATACAGATTGAATAACATCGGGGAGAGGCTACAACTCTGTCTTACTCCCTTCCCAACCACTGCTTCCCTTTCATGCCCCTCGACTCTTCTAACTGCCATATGGTTTCTGTGCAAATTCGAAAGAGCCTTTCGCTCCTTGTATTTTACCCCTGCCACCCTTAGAATTTGAAAGAGAGTATCCCAGTGAACACTATCAAAAGCTTTCACTAAGTCTACAAAAGCTAGAAACGTAGGTTTGCCTTTCCTTAATTTTTCTTCTAAGATAAGTCGTAAGGTCAGTATTGCCTCACGTGTTCCAACATTTCTACGAAATCCAAACTGATCTTCCCCGAGGTCGACATCTACCAGTTTTTCCATTCGTCTGTAAAGAATTGGCGTTAGTATTTTGCAGCTGTGACTTATTAAACTGATAGTTCGGTAATTTTCACATCTGTCAACACCTGCTTTCTTTGGGATTGGAATTATTATATTCGTCTTGAAGTCTGAGGGTATTTCGCCTGTCTCATACATCTTGCTCACCAGATGGTAGAGTTTTGTCATGACAGGCTCTCCCAAGGCCGTCAGTAGTTCTAATGGAATGTTGTCTACTCCCGAGGCCTTGTTTCGACTCAGGTCTTTCAGTGCCCTGTCAAACTCTTCGCGCAGTATCGTATCTCCCATTTCATCTTCATCTACATCCTCTTCCATTTCCATAATATTGTCCTCAAGCACATCGCCCTTGTATAGACCCTCTATATACTCCTTCCACCTTTCTGCTTTCCCTTCTTTGCTTAGAACTGGGTTTCCATCTGAGCTCTTGATATTCATACACGTGGTTCTCTTTTCTCCAAAGGTCTCTTTAATTTTCCTGTAGGCAGTATCTATCTTACCCCTAGTGAGATAAGCCTCTACATCCTTACATTTGTCCTCTAGCCATCCCTGCTTAACCATTTTGCACTTCCTGTCGATCTCATTTTTGAGACGTCTGTATTCCTTTTTGCCTGCTTCATTTACTGCATTTTTATATTTCCCCCTTTCATCAATTAACTTCAATATTTCTTCTGTTACCCCATGATTTCTACTAGCCCTCGTCTTTTTACCTACTTGATCCTCTGCTGCCTTCACTACTTCATCACTCAGAGCTACCCATTCTTCTTCTACTGTACTTCTTTCCCCCATTCCTGTCAATTGTTCCCTTATGCTCTCCCTGAAACTCTGTACAACCTCTGGTTCTTTCAGTTTATCATGGTCCCATCTCCTTAAATTCCCACCTTTTTGCAGTTTCTTCAGTTTTAATCTACAGTTCATAACCAATAGATTGTGGTCAGAGTCCACATCTGCCCCCGGAAATGTCTTACAATTTAAAACCTGGTTCCTAAATCTCTGTCTTACCATTATATAATCTATCTGATACCTTCTAGTATCTCCAGGGTTCTTCCATGTATACAACATTCTTTCATGATTCTTGAACCAAGTGTTAGCTATGATTAAGTTATGCTCTGTGCAAAACTCTACCAGGCGGCTTCCTCTTTCATTTCTTAGCCCCAATCCATATTCACCTACTATGTTTCCTTCTCTTCCTTTTCCTACTCTCGAATTCCAGTCACCCATGACTATTAAGTTTTCGTCTCCCTTCACAACCTAAATAATTTCTTTTATCTCATCATACATTTCATCAATTTCTTCATCATCTGCAGAGCTAGTTGACACATAAACTTGTACTACTGTAGTAGGCGTGGGCTTTGTGTCTATCTTGGCCACAATAATGCGTTCACTATGCTGTTTGCAGTAGCTTACCCGCACTCCTATTTTTTTATTCATTATTAAACCTACTCCTGCATTACCCCTATTTGATTTTGTGTTTATAACCCTGTATTCACCTGACCAAAAGTCTTGTTCCTCCTGCCACCGAACTTCACTAATTCCCACTATATCTATTTTTAACCTATCCATTTCCCTTTTTAAATTTTCCAATCTACCTGCCCGGTTAAGGGATCTAACATTCCACGCTTCGATCCGTAGAATGCCAGTTTTCTTTTTCCTGATAACGACGTCCTCCTGAGTAGTTCCCGCCCGGAGATCCGAATGGGGGACTATTTTACCTCCGGAATATTTTACCCAAGAGGACGCCATGATCATTTATCCATACAGTAAAGCTGCATGCCCTCGGGAAAAATTACGGCCGTAGTTTCCCCTTGCTTTCAGCCGTTCGCAGTACCAGCACAGCAAGGCCGTTTTGGTTAATGTTGCAGGGCCAGGTCAGTCAATCATTCAGACTGTTGCCCCTGCAACTACTGAAAAGGCTGCTGCCCCTCTTCAGGAACCACACGTTTGTCTGGCCTCTCAACAGATACCCCTCCGTTGTGGTTGCACCTACGGTACGGCCATCTGTATCGCTGAGGCACGCAAGCCTCCCCACCAACGGCAGGGTCCATGGTTCGTGGGGAAAGATCTTATGACTATGCGTCTTTATTCTGTATTAGTTTTATTGTGTGACATGGCCAACGTTTGGCCCTAAAAATAATTTAATTTTTTAAGTATCACGATTTTTATTATTATAAAATCATTAGATTAATGATATATTTCAATGTTTAATATATATCCGTATGGGTTAATTTATAGGTTCTGAAGATGATACCATTATTGGCATTGAAACCTAGGTAAACTAAAAAAAATTTACCTTGCAACTGAAGGAAGAATTTCTTATTGTCTTATATATAATATTTTAAAGCTGTTTGGATTATTCTATTAATTCTTGAGGTACAGTATTTTATGGTGTGTAAATTGACATATATTTTGCACAGATTATGCAACATCTCGTACCTTGAACTACAAGAAAGTCTTTTACCATAGAACATGCGTCAGTTGCAACTGAAATGAGCTTCTCTAATTTCGTAACAATTTTACCCGTCTTGAAAATGGAAATTTGTGTTAGTTTCAAATAGCTTCTGTGTTGAAATTTAACTTGTAATTGGTTTTTGTTACTACTTATGCTTAACTTGAATTGACATAATTATTAGCGGTGTGTAGTACAGTAATAATGTAACAGGTGTATTGTTAAATACGGTATGGACAAGATTTTCTCGACTGTAACGCTTTTAAATATAAAACCGGCGTTTGTTCGTAGCTACATGACGATGTTGTACCTTGGAACATGTTTTCATATTTGGAAAATTCTTAATTTTTTGGAGTAACTTTCGCAATTTCAGAAAAATACTGCATCACATAGAAAGTGAACTACATCATTTAAAAATGGAACAAGAAGATATATTAGACTTCTATAGTAGGCTAGCTAAGAGCAAAAGTCTAAAACGTGTACTACAGTACCACACTCTCTCCTCGTCTCCAAGCCCGAAATGCACTACTCTTCAACCGAGAAACGGCGTCTTTCAACGGTTTGGGCCATCAACAAGTTCCGCAGGAAGGAAGGACATTAGAGACGTAGCAGAACTCGGATTGTGTCAAGGATGGGAAAGGAAATCGTCTGTGCCTTGTCAAAGGTACCGTCCGGCATTTGCCTGGAGAGATTGAGGAAAATCACGGAAAACCTAAATATAGATCGCCGGACGCGAGTCCAGTGTGCTAACCACTGCGCCATCTCTCTCGCTTACAAGTTCAGGTGGTATTTATTTGGCAAACCATTCACCACTGCAACGAGCCGTCACTGTGGCTGCAGGCTGACTAGCCTGAAGGATCCGTAGGGTCGGCTGGTGAGGTGGGACTCTGGGTGCTCAGAAGTACGCCGTCACAATGGTATACAACAACGGACGCAAATACAATGACGCAGACTACCTTTCATGGAATCCTTTGGCGGAACTTAACAGCGTGGACGAAATGTGAATCATCGCTGCGAAACTGCATTGCTGCTGAACAGTAGGACAGTCTAATACTGCTGAAAATCACAGAAGCTTTGGAGGAGGAGAAGCCCACCACAGGGCAATTCCAATTAATTTAAGGAGATATTTATAAGAGGAACTATGGCCTAATGGGGCGGAAATGGTTGCTCGTCATCACAGCTCATCTACGGCCATCTGTTCCGAAATACTTCCGCGACGCTCCAGTACCTGGACATCTGAGAGTTGTGACAACTGTAGAGGGGGTTAGAAGCAGGGATTATTTTTCAGTTCTTTATTGATCCGTCGGACTATATGTGTGCCTCCGTGAGGAATGCCAGCGTCGGAAGCACGTGAAGCAGTCACTTGTGGAGCATCTAAAACTGTAATCGATTTCTTGTACGTGTGTATGTGGGGAAAGGGGGGGAGGGAGGGAGGAGGAATGGCAAGGGGTCACCGAATTCTACTGCCGAAACTTCGGAAATTTCAAAATTCCTTTTAGATTACGTTCGAGGCACGGAGCACCGCGTGTGATACTCTAATGTTGAAAACTTTTCCAGCCGAAGGTAGTTTCAGAGGTAATTTCATATTGCTACATCACCACATCACCTACAAGATGACGACTGTCTACCATCAACTTAATAAGATATGCTCTCAAGATCTCTTAACGTCGACCAGAGAGATTAGTTCACAAAGCTGCCCGTCGTGACATTCGTTCACAGCGTTCTTTCTGCTGAACGATCGCGAGACCAGAACAACCATTGATACAATGCTCCCGTTTCAACTGGAGTGTACTCATAATGACTACGTAGAACAATCCATCAACAGAACTGGAAAATCAAGGCAGTCTATTGACATATGGATCCTAGATGCCAAGGAGCAGTATCGAAAGTGCTACAACGCCAAAAATCCACCAGTGAGGTGCCGACCGGGAGATTTAGTATGGATTTTTGCGCCCACGGTAGACCGTTGCCGAGGGTACGAACATACGGAAAAGGTTCGGTACGAACATACGGAATATGTTCCCAGGCATGCGAGTGTCCTGAATACCTCTTAAGTAATATTTACTCTGTACGCTGTCCTCGGCGGCGAGTGTTCATCAGAGAAAAGGGTATCGTCAGGAGCGTTCCAGGAAACTGTGATAAGATCGCTATTATTCTCTACATAAATTATCTGAAGAACAGGATGAGAAGTAGTTCTCGGCTGTTTGCTGATGATGCTGTGGTGTGCGGGAAGTTGTCGTCGTTGCGTGACTGTATAAAGATACACGGTGACTTAGACAAAATTTGTGATTGAAGTGTCAAATGGCAGCTAGCTCTAAACGTAGAAAACCATAAATTAATGGAGATACGTAGTGAAAACAGTTCCGTAATTTTCGAATACAGCATTAATGGTGTGTTACTTGACACAGTCAGATCTATTAAATATTTAGGCGTAACGTTGTAAAGCGACATGAAATCGAGCGAGCACTTAAGCTTAAGCAGATTCGCTGAACTCACAAGTATTACGCAGATGCTTCGGGACATCAAATTGAAGGAAGGCGACGCTCTTTTCGAGGAACGCTAGTGAGATAATTTAGACAACTGACATCTGAAGGTGTCTGTAGAACGAGTCTGCTGCTATCAGCGTACATTTGGCGGAAGGATCAAGAACACAAGATATAAGAAATTAGGGTTGGTACGGAGGGACATAGAGTCGCTTTTCCCTCACTCTCTTTGCGAAAGGTACGAGAGGGGAAAGGACTAGTAGTGGGACAATGCACCCTCAGCCACCCACCGTACGGTGGCTTGCTGAATATGTATGCAGATGTAGAAAGTAGGACCTTTGGAAAAGTTGCAAAAGTGTTATTTTGGGCCAGGTCGTATCCTTCATCGTTTGTCGGAAGTCACATATAAAGTCGAGGATTATGACCCTTCATCAAGAAGACAAAAACGCAGAGACGTCGTCTATGTCCTCCGCGTGAAGTCATAACGGTGTCCAGAGGTGCAGGTTGATAATTGGAGTTCAAGAAAACCGAAGACGCACTCGACAATTGCAAAGCTTCGACAAGAGAGGCTACTTTCGATGTTCACCGTAGTGAAGAGGACTTAACAACACGACCAGAACGCGAGGACCCACCAGCGCCGCTATACCGAATGTCTATATCCAGGGTGCTGAGCAGCTTACATTTTAATCTTCAAGAGGAGAGTAAATATAACCATATTGGCGGCCACCATGGCCGAGTGGTTCTAGGCACTTCAGTGTGGAAATGCGCGACCGCTACGGTCGCAGGTTGGAATCCTGCCTCGGGCATGGATGTGTGTGATGTCTTTAGGTTAGTTAGGTTAAAGTAGTTCTAAATCTAGGAGACTGATGACCCCAGATGTTAAGTCCCATAGTGCTCAGAGCCATTTGAACCATTTATAACCATATAAATATTTTTATGATATTGTGGTAATATTAAAAATTTTTGCTGCGAATAAAACTAAAACAAGCATTCTCAGTTTTAATAATAATTACAGGAATTAGTTAATATCCCATTAAAATTTAATGCAAGAATAGAAAATGACTTAACCATTCGCCACCGAATTGCTATAAAATAAACAACTGTGTTTCAAATTACATAAATTATTTTATATGCATAGATTATTAAGAGAAATCAAGTAATATGATGACATTGTAAAAATGAAATCTGAAAACCCTGTTTTGGGAAGCTTACCGTATGAATCCACATAATAAATGTGTTGCAGTGACAAAAAGAAATATTCATTTTCCTTCTGCACAAGTGAATTCGTTTTTCTTAGGTAATTCTTTTCATTTCATCAAAGTAGACGTTACATTGATAGAAAGTAGAAAAATTTCTTCTTTCCGGATAATGACAAAAAGTTTGGAAAGAGAAAATGTACTGTAGATGAGCAAATATTTTGTTTTAGTGGACAGATATACACTCCAGGAAATTGAAATAAGAACACCGTGAATTCATTGTCCCAGGAAGGGGAAACTTTATTGACACATTCCTGGGGTCAGATGCATCACATGATCACACTGACAGAACCACAGGCACATAGACACAGGCAACAGAGCATGCACAATGTCGGCACTAGTACAGTGTATATCCACCTTTCGCAGCAATGCAGGCTGCTATTCTCCCATGGAGACGATCGTAGAGATGCTGGATGTAGTCCTGTGGAACGGCTTGCCATGCCATTTCCACCTGGCGCCTCAGTTGGACCAGCGTTCGTGCTGGACGTGCAGACCGCGTGAGACGACGCTTCATCCAGTCCCAAACATGCTCAATGGGGGACAGATCCGGAGATCTTGCTGGCCAGGGCAGTTGACTTATACCTTCTAGAGCACGTTGGGTGGCACGGGATACATGCGGACGTGCATTGTCCTGTTGGAACAGCAAGTTCCCTTGCCGGTCTAGGAATGGTAGAACGATGGGTTCGATGACGGTTTGGATGTACCGTGCACTATTCAGTGTCCCCTCGACGATCACCAGTGGTGTACGGCCAGTGTAGGAGATCGCTCCCCACACCATGATGCCGGGTGTTGGCCCTGTGTGCCTCGGTCGTATGCAGTCCTGATTGTGGCGCTCACCTGCACGGCGCCAAACACGCATACGACCATCATTGGCACCAAGGCAGAAGCGACTCTCATCGCTGAAGACGACACGTCTCCATTCGTCCCTCCATTCACGCCTGTCGCGACACCACTGGAGGCGGGCTGCACGATGTTGGGGCGTGAGCGGAAGACGGCCTAACGGTGTGCGGGACCGTAGCCCAGCTTCATGGAGACGGTTGCGAATGGTCCTCGCCGATACCCCAGGAGCAACAGTGTCCCTAATTTTCTGGGAAGTGGCGGTGCGGCCCCCTACGGCACTGCGTAGGATCCTACGGTCTTGGCGTGCATCCGTGCGTCGCTGCGGTCCGGTCCCAGGTCGACGGGCACGTGCACCTTCCGACGACCACTGGCGACAACATCGATGTACTGTGGAGACCTCACGCCCCACGTGTTGAGCAATTCGGCGGTACGTCCACCCGGCCTCCCGCGTGCCCACTATACGCCCTCGCTCAAAGTCCGTCAACTGCACATACGGTTCACGTCCACGCTGTCGCGGCATGCTACCAGTGTTAAAGACTGCGATGGAGCTCCGTATGCCACGGCAAACTGGCTGACACTGACGGCGGCGGTGCACAAATGCTGCGCAGCTAGCGCCATTCGACGGCCAACGCCGCGGTTCCTGGTGTGTCCGCTGTGCCGTGCGTGTGATCATTGCTTGTACAGCCCACTCGCAGTGTCCGGAGCAAGTATGGTGGGTCTGACACACCGGTGTCAATGTGTTCTTTTTTCCATTTCCAGGAGTGTATTAAGGTATTTTGAAATTAACACTAAGCTCTTTAATGAGAATTATTTATTCATAACATATAAAGAAACGAAGACAGTCTAGGCGTGATACTGATTTATCATTGTCGTAGTCTTTTCTTTTAGTCCAGATATAAGTTTTAGTTTGATTTCACACAGCATAATGCGTAGGCGAAAGTGGAAGACTTTGGAAAATGTGTTAAATAAGTTGTCAACACTTTTCTTCTCTGAAATTTGTAGTTATTTTCTTAAAAATTATATTATGATGCAACCGTTAGTTTCAATTGCTTAGATGAAGATGGAACATTGTATTTACTGTTTTATTGTATTATGTGTGCGGTAGTAACAACTTTAGCAACGAATGGTCGCTGGAAAAAGTAGACTGAATGTTGTGAACTAAGATTTGTTGATCACATTAGTTTTGACAGCACACGATTGACATTTTTCTTGTTTGCTGTATGTACAACTGCATACCTAGCCTGCGATAACTCAAAAAGAAGTTTCATATTCTTATGAAGCGTACTTTAGCATTAAAATTTAAAAAAATATTTATTATTATCTGTGCAGACGTGACTTAAAAGGGAAACAAATTATAGCAAAAGTGGTTCAGTGCGGCTGCTGAAGCTGGAAAAGAAAACCGTTTTGACTGTAATCCAATAAGAAGAGCTCCCTTCAGCAGCTGCCTTGGACTTGACAGCTCGCATCGGCTTACGCTGTCAGAAATAGCATACGTCGACGAATGACGGGAGCTCTAGATCTAAAATCCTGTTGTTGCCATCGTAGCTTCACATGTGCACAGTTGTCTTACTGGCTGACGTTCCAGACCCTTCAGAAGGGTCTTTGGAGCATTTATTCTTCATAAAACAATCACTGAGATGTCCTAAAATCGGTAACAGAACATTATGAAACTACCTCAACGAGCACCTCAAAAATTTATACTCACGCACCACTACTGAATAGTATTCGTTTCATGTAACACAAATGAGGCGTAAAGTGATACACATACAAGAAGTAGTGGATCTATTCTCCATAAGGTGTGTAGTAGAGGATAGTATATGTTGTAATGTCATTTCCCCCGTTTACTTCTGGATGGTGCGCAAAAACGACCGATAGGAAGTCTGTGTATGAACTCAAACCTATCTAATTTTAACTTCACAGTCTTTTCGCGAAATATGTTCAGGAGGAAGTAATAAGTCGGTTCACTATTCTAGGGAATATGGTCACACAATTTCAAAATTAAACCACTGTGCTTTACATAAACCTCTCTTGTGGCGTTTCTCATTGGAGTTTGATGTTCTTCTCCGTAACCCTTTCGTGGATACTAAACATTCCCGGGACGCACTGCTCTTCGTTTGGATCTTCGGTCTCGGTCACAGGACAGTTTTGTAAGCTGCCTCCTTCGTGGGTGGACTACGCTTCCAGAAGACCACGTGACAGAGGGTTCTCGCAGTCGGAGCCAATTACAGTAAAATTCTTGAAGAAGGATTCTTCCAAAAATAGCATCGGTTGTTTTATTACATGACGATACAGTCATATATCAAGAAGAATTTGATTGAAATTCCTGAAGAGTCCTCCAAAAACTCTCAGTCTGTTATCTTCCTTTCAGGTGATTTCTTTATATGTGATCGTTCCATTTCTAATCGCTCCGTACGCATACACCCAAATATTTAAAGGATGCAGCTTTTCCCAGGACTTTCAGCAAATGTTCAAGCAAAACATTGATGGGTCTATCCACCTATTTATTCGAAATGCGTTACATCTGATAATACTGTGAGTCAACTACCAATCGCTGCACCAAACATCTATTCTCCGCATGTCTTAATCGATTTCGCTATAATTTTCTAGTATATAGGAAGGTGGAATAACGCTAAGAGACTTTTAGAGGGACCTTGATCTATAGACGAGAGGAAGGTCTGAACTAGAGGTTTCGCCGGGTCTGCGCCATCGTCTGTAGATACATCGACATACAGTGCGCAGTGGAGACTAGTAAAGTCATCCTGGATATGTCATATACGCACTGTACGCCGTAAACGGCCAGTCAGGTGTCACAGTACGTATGAAATATACACAGTCTTTTTAGATTAAACGAAACTCCGACTCCTTAATTACATAAAGCATAAGATAATCTAATTATGTCAACAGTCGAACAGCAAATGTGGGTAAGGTGAGTCTAAAAAAAGTGGGTTACTAAACTACCGGAGAATTTTCAGTAAGTTCCTAGAGCTCACCTGTCTCCTTGAAAGCAGTCGCATCCACATCACACTAGATGATTGAAACACGAAGTAGAGGGTAGGGAAATTTTCAACACAAAGTGTGGCGTAATTTGGGAAGATTGATTAGACTCTCCAGCCGGAGTAGAGTTTATAGCAACAAGCAGAAGCGTTAGATCCATAGTGAAGTTCAAAGTGAATATGTCTATGATATAACGTGGACAAGAGCAATCGGATCCCGTGGACATATATTAATAATAGGGTGTTTCTACCGACAGCCAGATTCAGAGTCATCGGTCATAGAGTCATTCAAGATTGCTAAAGCTCGAGGGCACGGAAATACCCAGAACTTAAGATAGCAGCAGGTGGTAATTTTCACGTGCTAAAAAGTCGATTCGGAAAGCTGCGCATACGTTATTGGCGGGACTGATAAAGTCTTGCGAAATAATACTGAATCCTTTGACCAACAACTTGCACCGAGACGATACAATACTTATGTATTTGTGTTGTAAATTCTCGCTACTTCATGTGTTAATGGGCGGAAGTGAAAATTTTGGCAGACAACTTCACTTCTTGCGAAATAATACTGAAACCTTTGACCAACAATTTGCACTACAAGTAAAGATATACTGATAGTGGCCCAACACCTTCTGTATAGTAGCTAGAAGCATCGTCGGTAGCCACATTTACAAGGAGTGGAACTCGGACAGCAGTATTAAACAGTAACTAATTATACAAGACTGATACCAGTATAGGCATCTTACAACAAATACCATTTATAATTTAAGTAGAAGACTCTACCTCGTAAACTGACATACGGCCAGGAGAGCGGTGTGCTGAACACATGCCCCTCTATATCCGCATCCAGTGATGTCTGTGGTTGAGGATAACATGGCGGTCGGTCGGTACCGTTGGGCTTTCACGGCCTGTTCGGATGGAGTTTAGTTTTCTTTTAGAAGACTCTACGTCACCTCTTACCATGAGACATAATATCCTAATACTTACTACACACGACGAAATTGTTACTGTGCGCAAATTCCATGGTCATTCGTCTAGAGTTTCTCAGTTCAAGCTCAAGATGAATTTACCTACTGCTTTACTAAATTCGTAGAAACAATCAATTACACGCGTGCAGCTAAATCGACAATGATCACAGACACCAGTTCTTGACCCCCTGATTCCCAAGTTAGGAGTAGATCCTAATAGTGAAGTCAAAGCTAGCACATCAATGTATACGTTACATTTATGACTTTGCACACGTAACGAATACCATTATAATAATCAGTAATTGAAACAAATTCTCTGAATAGAATGAACAAGGCAACTCGCACTGCATCGTTGCTCTCAACACAACGGAACCCTCACAGTAGGTACACACAATTATTCAACAAATGTAATGTCATACGATTCCTTTTTAATAAATAAACCTTATAAAATAACTACGATCAGAAAATGCATCTATGTGCGCTGTTGATCTATTTGTGTTAATGACGTCTGCATGATAATGACGTAGACTCAGCATATCTCTTAACTGATCACAACACTTGCAATCCTCTTCCATTTACGATGCATTATTGTTATCAGTTATCAGATAAATAACTTACTACTAAGTTACCTGGTTTATTAAAGAAGCCTAATTTTTACAAACTGGATTTGTCATCAAATTAATATCCAGATATATAAATGGTTACTGAGTCAGCGATTTAATCTACTCTCGCAACAGACTGTATGTTTTTTTCACGTAAAGAAATAAATGGGTTTGCTACACGTCTATATATTTTTACATCAAATAAATAATCCAGAATTATTCTCTTAACATCTCCTGTCTTTAAGGTAAACGAACTGCTTTTAGTTTCTAGACATGAGTCAGTAATTATTTTGTAATAACATTATCTCAGACCTGAGGTCAAAATACTAAATCTTTAAACTTTGATTGCTTCGGACATTTAAGGTTTAGCTTCAAATAACATCTCTATTTGGTAGTACCCAGTGGTGTCACCTTGAATGAACTTCATTATTTTCATTAAATTAATTCCCTTGCTTTCTCTAAGGAGAAAAGGTCTCTTACTATTCCTTCTCTTAAGAGAATAATTTCAATTTTTTTTAAAATTAAGAGTCAGAACTCCTTTTTTCAGTCTAACACACCTTTGGCTTATTTCACATTTGTACACAGAAAAAGTCGGTGACGGTGAACGAGTGACAGTAAATTACAACTCACAATAAGCGATTCGACATTTAAGTAATAACCTGCAGTCAAAAAACTTACGTGCTGCCACCCCATCATATCTTACCATTTACTCAACAGCAGCAAAATTAAACCTCTTCAGGTATCGGCTGTTTGCGACCCACTATCTTTTCCTATATTAAAAAGTCACTCGTCACAAAAAAGTAAGTAATGGTAAAACCTTGACATGCATAAGTAAATAGTTCCCACTAATTATTAATCGACTTATAAGGTGGGATCCTGGCAAGGAATGGGTGAAATTAACACTGTACGACCAATCTAGACAACTAATTATTAATCAGCTTTAAAGGTTAGGTCTTTTCAGTGAATGGGTGAAATTAACAGTGTACGACGAATCTGTTATCACGTTGCAAAAGCCGGCCGGGGCGGCTGAGCGGTTCTAGGCGCTTCAGTCCGGAGCCTTGCGACTGCTACGGTAGCAGATTCGAATCATGCCTCGGGCGTGGATGTGTGTGATGTCCTTAGGTTAGTTAGGCTTTAGTAGTTCTAAGTTCTAAGGGACTGATGACCGCAGATGTTAAGTCTCATAGCGTTCAGAGCCATTTGAACAATTTTTTTTTTTTAACGCTCCAAAATTAATTCTTGCCAGCGAAGTATCAGTCGCCGCTAGCTGAATTCCTGTTACTGAAATCGGAAAAAATCACGTTTTTACAGCAATAAAGCACTACGCTGTTTTCTCGGTGAGTGCATAATTCTGCAACCCTCCACGTCGAACACTCGATTCAGTCATAAAGCATCAAATTCCTACACCAAACAGTTATCACAACACCCAGCCATAAATGAGTATGTGGACTGGGCCATTGATACGAATTTAGAGAACCATTCGGATCAGCATGTGATTCCCGTTTAAACTCATGACTATTAACAAGAGATCGGTATCCGTACAGTGTGCATAATACAACTATCGTTTCCTATAAATATTTAGCCCACTACTCACTCTCAAATAGCCAGACCTTAAAATATTCACCACGTTAACCATTTATAAAGAATCCTCTAACGGCTGCAATATGCGACGGTACCTAACAGTTACTGCTGCTGGGTGCTCTTCCTAAAAAGCATCCCATACGAGCAAACCAGTTGCGTCTTTCCCTGTGGTTACTTGTCCTTTAGGTACCGGTACTCGTACTATGCACAGCTCTGTTTAAGAAGAATAGCTCGATGTAATCAGAGGCTCGAGCAGCGCGCGTCTCCTTTCATGTACCGCAGAAAATTCACTGCAAATAGTAACCTTTAGCTGTGATCGTGCAGTCAAATAGTCTTTGCGTTGACTAGAATTGAGAGTTAATAAAATACACAGAAATACAAAATAGAAGGTAAATGAATAATTTAATAACAAGGGCTCTATTTCAATATCTGTAATTGGGGTAGCCGACAGACAGTCATGTTGAATAATGTTTATTCAAGAAAGGATATCTCAAATAAATGGGAAATGGTTCTATGTCAGTCACTGAAATTAGAAACAGAAAATACCCTTATCAAATGCTACGTTAAGAACGTTAAGGGAGTGGTAGCAAAATCTCCAAACTAAATTGTAATCAAAGATACGTGAAAACTAAGACCATGTCGTGACCACAATACAATAAACATTCACTAGCTGTACAGAGTTCAGAGGTAAAAATGATGATTCACAAGTTAGCACACGCGAGACAACTAACAGTAACTCATACAGTTTGTATCCTCAGTTCCGTAATACAAGCAAAAAAAGTTAGTCCTACGCTGGAGCACATCATCCCTCTCGAAATATAAAGTCCCTTCAGAAGTCAGAGTATGGTACCGGCCATTCGCAGCCAAGAATCAGTACAAATCGTTACTACAGGCAGGCCTACTTCCTTTAAGCACAAACGTAAAAGTATCACGAATCGCTCCCTTGAGCTCTTCACTCGAAAAGTCCCAATCCCCACTTGTGTCTAGTGGCATTTCGCTACTCTCTGACTTTCCGTTGGCTGAATGTCGTCCCCAACAAAAACACACTGTTCTTAAGTTCTACACTCATGATTTGACTCATATGACTACTTCACAGACTAAACTAATACATTAAAACAATATTTAAGTAAAGAAATGATATAAATATTGTTATAAATATTCTGTCGCACTCAGCTCAGTCACAATAATTACAAATAGAGGAATGTTGATAAACAAATAAGATCCCGCGCAAGTGCGCTCACGTTAAATGACAACGAATTATCGTTAAACACTATTCAAACAGTTATTTATGCCTTCTTGACAGAAGAGCCTTTTGTTTCCCATGTTGAAATGTGGTTTCCATTAACACATGCGATTGACGACTTTTATAGCACTTATAATCAAAATTTAAATAAAGTCACTAAGAAAATAATAAAATGTTCATTAAATAACTACTCAAGTTTAGCTATATACGAGGGCAGTTCAATAAGTAATGCAACACATTTTTTTTCTCGGCCAATTTTGGTTGAAAAAACCGGAAATTTCTTGTGGAATATTTTCAAACATTCCCGCTTCGTCTCGTATAGTTTCATTGGCTTCCGACAGGTGGCAGCGCTGTACGGAGCTGTTAAAATGGCGTCTGTAACGGATGTGCGTTGCAAACAACGGGCAGTGATCGAGTTTCTTTTGGCGGAAAACCAGGGCATCTCAGATATTCATAGGCGCTTGCAGAATGTCTACGGTGATCTGGCAGTGGACAAATGCACGGTGAGTCGTTGGGCAAAGCGTGTGTCATCATCGCCGCAAGGTCAAGCAAGACTGTCTGATCTCCTGCAATGGCGGAGCGTGCGAACACACTCGTTCGAGATGATCGACGGATCACCATCAAACAACTCAGTGCTCAACTTGACATCTCTGTTGGTAGTGCTGTCACAATTGTTCACCAGTTGGGATATTCAAAGGTTTGTTCCCGCTGGGTCCCTCGTTGTCTAACTGAACACCATAAAGAGCAAAGGAGAACCATCTGTGCGGAATTGCTTGCTCGTCATGTGGCTAGTGTGACAATTTCTTGTCAAAGATTGTTACAGGCGATGAAACATGGGTTCATCACTTCGAACCTGAAACAAAACGGCAATCAATGGAGTGGCGCCACACCCACTCCCCTACCAAGAAAAAGTTTAAAGCCATACCCTCAGCCGGTAAAGTCATGGTTACAGTCTTCTGGGACGCTGAAGGGGTTATTCTGTTCGATGTCCTTCCCCATGGTCAAACGATCAACTCTGAAGTGTATTGTGCTACTCTTCAGAAATTGAAGAAACGACTTCAGCGTGTTCGTAGGCACAAAAATCTGAACGAACTTCTCCTTCTTCATGACAACGCAAGACCTCACACAAGTCTTCGCACCCGAGAGGAGCTCACAAAACTTCAGTGGACTGTTCTTCCTCATGCACCCTACAGCCCCGATCTCGCACCGTCAGATTTCCATATGTTTGGCCCAATGAAGGACGCAATCCGTGGGAGGCATTACGCGGATGATGAAGAAGTTATTGATGCAGTACGACGTTGGCTCCGACATCGACCAGTGAAATGGTACCGCGCAGGCATACAGGCCCTCATTTCAAGGTGGCGTAAGGCCATAGCATTGAATGGAGATTACGTTGAAAAATAGCGATGTGTAGCTAAAAGATTGGGGAATAACCTGGTGTATTTCAATTCTGAATAAAACAACCCCTGTTGCAGAAAAAAAAAGTGTTGCATTACTTATTGAACTGCCCTCGTATATGAGGTATTCATGCTGCGTTCATTTGCTGTGTAATTGTGGAGAGTACGATGTTCCGATAAACCTTTGCATAACAAAAAAGGCACGAAAGATGTCGTAAGTCAGTAAATAAAATAGATACAGATTAGTGGCTTTCTGGTTGATAGCTATCGTGCAATTCTATTATCTGAGATATCGTTTGTTGAAATCGCGTGAAGCGTTTAAAAGTTGATAATTCAGAAATTCATAGTGAAAATGTTTATTCGCTGTGAAATATTAACTTTGGTAGCTTTAAAGATATTGAAAATATTGTTGTGTCATTGGATGCACAACATTTTTACGAGATCGCAGATTATTCAGATTTTCTGTAATACTTGACTGAGCTATTACAGGTTCTTGAAGAGCTGTAAGAAGCCGTCTTTCAGCTTGTCTGTCACTCCGCCATTTTGGTGCATCTCCTGCACAAAGGCGATGCGATCATCAGTCGTCCAAATTCCCAGCTTTTCCATTTACTCATTTCCGGCGACGCGCTCCTGGTCTCTGCCACTGAGCTCGCCTGGGGTGGCGCGTGACATCCTCGTCCCGCCGACTCGCACCCAGACCAGCAAGCAAACTACGCTCTCTTCAGTACCAGACCTAGGTCGGTGAATAAATCACCCACATACTAGTAACGTTATACGTATCTATCCTTCGGCTATTTCAAGTCAGTGTTCATACCAAAAAAACATAATTCACTCCACACTATTCCACTCCATTTAAACACTAATATAGATAGTAATAGCTATTCACACGTACCTGTACTGAGAATACCTGGTTCAGTTATGCTCTTCTCCATTAATTTTTCTCTAAGAATAGTTCGACCGCGACTAATTTAATCACCTGTAAAACCACTTAGTAACCTCTTCCAAACAAACGTGGAACATACCATTGCTTTTAACGAATTGTTCAATTTTTTGCTGACCGACTCTTCCTCTCATGACTAGCTGCTGTGAAAGTAGTCTTTGCAGCTCGAACCACTCATGCTGCCTGGGTACGATAAACAGCATCCTTTCAACTCCCATTTGAATTTCAGTCACGAATCAGCATTGGTACACTATAAAATATGTTTCGAAACGATACATGTAAGCAACATATAATAACATCAAACACACATTCAATATACCTTATTTACAAGCCGGCCACTGCGACAATATGTTAAGACGGTGCAGACTGCCGTGACAACGCTTCAAATAATAGTATTTACTTTTGACTCATCACAAATGTCCTGTAACTAGCCTCACAACCCACACACTAAAAATTATTGTAGATCTTCTAGTTACGAACAGAACTGATATTTTAAAAAAGTGACCAGTGAGAGAGGGACTAATGATCTTGATGCTATTACAGGAACAATGATCACGAAAGACATAAAAGTCATCAAGAAAGCTAGCAAAGTACGTTGGTTTTCATGACCAATTTCAGCAGCAGCTGTTACATATCAGGTACTCAAAGCGCTGCTATTTCTGTCTCAAGGTTACTGCAGATTAAATTTTATTAACCTTAAAACGAAAAAACTAATAATAACTGAAACTAGGAGAGTATTTATGTTTCGTGGAACTGACAGAGTGTTACTATAAATTTATTTAAAAGGCAAACTGAGAACATTTATTTCAGATCTGACAAACGCAGAACAGCTCTGGTTATGTTGAAAAACTACAGTCTGAATAAGTACGTTCCAAGTGAACTAATACAAGACAGAAAAGACCCATCTTGATTTAAAGGTACCTTTCGTAGATCGTTGCGAAAGCAGGTGCTACAACGCTTTCGCTACAAAACAAATCGCAGGTACTCATAAAGAGAACTTTGTAGTAACTCTTGCATCTGTAGGAATTATCATGCGTGAAGGTTACCCCAACACTAAACGGTCATATGGTGGCAAAAGATTAACAGCAAATTTGGTGAAATTTTGGTGAATGTAAAGTCAATTAATGGATCGAATCCTTCCATTCAGTCTCTCTGGATCTGTCTGGCGTCGAAACTGAAAACAACGCACTGAAAGCAGAAAATCTAAATATCACTTTTCCTAATTTATTCACACCGACACACAGACCTGCAATAGAGAGATTTCGATGTTGGCTCCATCGATATTGAAAAACATAAGTGGTATTGAACACAAAATGAACAAGGCACCAGGCCTTGAGGAATTGCAGTGAGATACGCTGCGGAATTATCTCCTTCCCTATCTCATATTTATCGGGAATCGCTAGAGCCGCGGACAGTCCTGTGGGTCTCTGAAAAAAAAAATACTAATAGATTGACGCATAGAACTAAACACTAATGTCGCTGACAGCAGTCTGTTGCATGATAGTAGAGCTTATTTTAAACTCAAACATTATGATACTCGTGGACTAAAACATGTGTGTTGTAAGGAATGTACATGAACTGAGTAAAAATCACGTTTGTGAAACAGTGCTTGCGTTCTCATTCATAGCGTCTTCCAAGCATTAGATGCAAGCGAACAGTCCGCAGCTCGTGGTCGTGCAGTAGCGTTCTCGCTTACCACGCCCGGGTTCCCGGGTTCGATTCCCGGCGGGGTTAGGGATTTTCTCTGCCTCGTGATGACTGGGTGTTGTGTGATGGCCTTAGGTTAGTTAGGTTTAAGTAGTTCTAAGTTCGAGGGGACTGATGACCATAGATGTTAAGTCCCATAGTGCTCAGAGCCATTTGAACCACGCAAGCGAACACATTTATTCCGTCTTCCTTGATTTTCGAAAGGCCTTCGCCAATCTAGCATATTGTTTGATTAGTAGCCCAGGTCATAGTGGTATTTTCACAAATATGTATGTCAAGGAATATTTCACGAATAGAATCCAGTACGATGTACTGGATAGCGAATGTCCCACAGAAACTAAAGCAACGTCGGATGTGCGCCAAGGAAGCATAATGGCACCTGTAATGTTTTCAAATTACAAATGTGCGTGTGTGAATTCCTAAGGGACCAAACTGTTGAGGTCTTCGGTCCCTAGACTTACACACTACTTAAACTAACTGGAGCTAAGAGCAACACACACACCCATGCCCAAGGGAGGACTCGAACCTCCGGCAGGAGTGGCCGCGCAATCCGCGACATGGCGCCTCTAACCGCGCGGCCACTCCGTGCGGCTTCAAATTACACAAACGACATATCAGGCTGTGTCGGCAGAAATACAAGACTGATTGCTCTGGTCCAGAGGAATGCATCGTCCTCGCATGATCGTAAGGAGCTGCAGAAAGCCTTATACATAACATATTTTTGAACGATGAAATGTTTTGTGAAATGATATGCCTAAAAGAAAGAGATAAAGAGAAATGTTTTAAACGCCTTTGAATGACGCTTGACCAATATTTCAAGGCCATACAACAGCAGACTGCACGCTCTACGTAATCCATCACTCAAATACCCTCTAGCCCTTATTTAAAATTTTAGGATTCTACGTTAATCACCGAACTATAAATTCTTGAGCGGCACCTAACTTACTGCACAAGATTTCGAGAATAATTAAAAGTTGCGTCAAATGTTTCTGTAATCTGCATTCGTTCTTATTTTGGACAAATCATTTCATAAAAATTTAGATAGTTTTTTATAACTTCTTTTTTTCTCATGTTTTGTTCTGAAATCATGAAATATAAAATATTTAAATCTGTAATCATTAAGATTATTTGTATCAAGACAAAGAAGAGAAGTTTGAATTTATGCTGTGATTAGATATTTATTGAAAACATAGACGTCACACTGGTCATTTTGATACCCAATTTGTCCTCTTCGTTTGGTTATAAAAGTCAGACAAAAATTCATTGTGTAATATTTAGGCAGCTTTTGCGAAATACCGTTTTGGTGGATCTCCATAAGCCTGTGCCTGCTGTGTAGCAGGTCGGTCCCCGAAACTCAAATGCTTGATAAAAGTTACGCAGCGGATCCTTAATGGGAAAAGTGGATCCTAGTTTTCCAGGTACCGGTATTCCCAAAATTTAGTGTTAAATAACTTCATGAAATTGATTTACTAATTACAAAGCAAAAGCTTGGAAAGATATTTATTACAACCCTGAGTTTGCACTAATTTGTAAAGGGCATCAAAAAATGGTTCAAATGGCTCTGAGCACTATGGGACTCAACTGCTGTGGTCATCAGTCCCCTAGAACTTAGAACTACTTAAACCTAACTAACCTAAGGACATCACACACATCCATGCCCGAGGCAGGATTCGAACCTGCGACCGTAGCAGTCGCACGGTTCCGGACTGAGCGCCTAGAACCGCGAGACCACCGCGGCCGGCTAAAGGGCATCACAAATTTTGTATTGATGTACACAGTACAAACATAAAAAATGAGACATTAAACTAAGTTACAATGAGAAATGGTACAGGTGGCAAAGATAATTTAACAAGGAAATGGGATCCGCGCTAATCACCTTCTACCGTCCAACATAACTGCAAAATGAAATTAGTGATTGTATAGTCGTACTGAAAGGAGACTATGAGATTACATGCAAATTGCCTGCGTACCTCATAATAAATTGTCAGCTTGAACTTATTTATTTGCTTACTCCTTATTTTTCGTATCCAGATCAGGGCTTTAACACACTAAATCTGGCTAGAAACGACACGTACCAAATATATTCCAAAAATATGCACAACAGTAAAAATGATAATTGACACTAATAATAATACAGTCGTAAAGGGCGTTAAGAATGATATAGGTCAGTTTAGCTCATTTGGAGTCATGTTTAGTATTGTCAGAAGTGGAAGAGATAAAGTCAGAGGAGTAGATTAAAATAGCAGTAACAGTGGCCATTTGGAAAGAACAGAATTTGGATAAAGAACTCTACCGACATAGGGGAGGGAAAAGTTGTGGAGGAGGTGGAATTAATGTGAGTGAGCTGCAGACTAATATATGGGAGAGACGGCTATTGTGATAGAGGGACTATTAGCTGTCTTTTGAAGATTGAAAGGAACGTAATTTCTCTAATATTTAACGTTTGCCATCCAAGAGCCATCTCCTAGCAGAAACCTGCTATTCAAAAGAGTTCTTCCATGAGAAAGCTATTATTAGATTGAAATCTGCCATGAGAATGATACTAAAATAATCAGAGCACAGGTCTCCTGTGCTGGCTTTGCTCAGAGTCGCCATCAAAAAACCATTGCGCACCAATGAGCACAAAGTTCGTTTGCCACTAGACAACAGAGTAATTCTTTATATTATTAAATTCTCCCAATATGTACCCCTCATACCGTTATCAGAATTACGGGTAAGTGTAACGGTACTTGTCTTTAAGCGAGATAATCAGCCGCCAACAATCGCTTCGAGGTAAGGTGTATTTGATGTACAGCTGAATGCTAGCTGCCCCAGAGATCAGTGGGGACCGCTGCGGCTGCTACAGAGGAGCCTGGTGCATCAGTAAAGGAGTGGATGTGGGTTAGACCCAGGACGGAGAATTTTGGAGACGGACGGTCTATTAGGAGAACAGACAATGCTTCGAAAAATGGTGGAGTGTCAGACAATCTTACAAATGGCAAAGTTACAGCTCTCTCAACTTCGACAACAAGTCGCAGTTACATATTCATGCTAATCTACATCAGCAATCTCATACAAATGAGGCACAGCCAATGACACAACAGTATTTCTGTATCTTTAAAACTATAGTAGTTAATATTTCACAGTTAATAAATATTTACACAATGAATCTCCGAATTAACAACATCTATTTACTTCATGCGATTTCAACATACGATATCTCAGATGATGGTGTTGCACTACAGCTATCATCCCTGAAAGCTACGTATCTGTATCTATTTTATTTATTGATTTACGTCGTCTTTTACACCTTTTTTACTACGGGAATGCTTTTCAGGACACGAATGTCCACATTTACACAGCAAATGAACACAGCACCGATACCTGATATTTTGTCATGAAAAGTTTACTATTTGCCAATAACTTCATTTAACCGTTGACTGCAAGTGCTATTAAGAAACTGTGCTAATTTAGAAGTGATCAATAACATGTGTTAGCAGGCACCACTATTTAAAATAGAACCAAAAAACGATTCTGTCAAGAAGGCATAAACAATCGATTAAACGAAGTTTAAAATCAAGTCGTTGTCATTTAACGAGAGCGCACTTGCAGAAAAATACTAGCTTATTAATTTATTTGCAATTATTGTACATGGTATAGCGTGACAGAATGATTAAAACATTTCTTTTATTTAAATAGTGTTGTAATATGTTAGTTTAATACCGGAAAGTGGTCAAGATGAGTCAAATCATGTCTCTAGTATGTAAGATCAATGTAATTTCGGTGGGGATTCCCTTCAGCCAATCAAAAAGCAGACAGTAGCCGAACACTACAGGAGTCAAGTGGAGACTGGGGCTTTTTGAGTGAAGAGCCCAAGCGAGCGACTCTATGGTATACTTGGTGTCGAGTGCTGGAAGAAGGCAGAAAAAAAAATGGCTCTGAGCACTATGGGACTTAATATCTATGGTCATTAGTCTCCTAGAACTTAGAACTACTTAAACCTAACTAATCTAAGGACAGCACACAACACCCAGCCATCACGAGGCAGAGAAAATCCCTGACCCCGCCGGGAATCGAACCCGGGAACCCGGGCGTGTGAAGCGAGAACGCTATCGCACGACCACGAGATGCGGGCGAAGAAGGCAGACCTGACTATGGTAACATGAGTGTATCAGTCATATAGGAGGCAGATTCTGAGCGGTGAGCAGCCCCTGTGAGACTTTAATTTTTGTAAGGTGGCAGAATAAATAAACGTCAGATTCACACCTTACATGGGAGCTTTATACATCGCAACGGGAAGGTGAATATGACACCTAACTTAATTCGGCAGTAATGAGCAAATTTGCCTAGCAGTATGTAATGCAGAAAGGTATGACAATCGATGGTAATTAACACACCATTCCTATAATGCATGTTTGAGCAGAAGGTGAAACAAGCACCGAGAGGCGTTTTAGTTTGGAATTCAGAGGGACGAGGGCAGAGGCAAGGCTGCACTACAAGGGGTACCACGGAAACCACTTAAAGGGGTGTCCAAGGCGGAAAGTCAACGACCGACCAAGTGACTGAGACAGCGAGAGCGGGTATAACGACCCATCTGAGGGAGGGCAGGAAAGATAGCTTTTAGAAAACTGTGCTTCGGAATTAAAAAAATGGATACGAAACAAGACCAGTAACGCATTTTCGATCACATGTCCAGTGAGTGGTACACATGTGAGGGAGTCAATGTACGCATTTAGGCATCTGGAATGGGCACAAAACTTCTGATTGGCAGAAGCGCAAGGAAGGAGAAAAGAGCCAAAGTTTCGACGCAATTTAATGGTAGGAACCTTGTGATTGGTAGAGAGAGTTTCCACAAAATAAGGGGAACGCTCCTATTGGTAGAAAACATCCGTGATGTGAAGAACGAATAAATCCAGGCGGGGAGTCAGTTTGGCTATGAGTAAGACGAGACTGAAATTTTCGAGGACTCTTCTCTGAACTGGCGTCAAGTGCAGAATGGAGCGCATAATGCTCTATACGACGCAGAGGAGTAATTTGTGTGAAGACTGCGTTCACAGTGGCTGATATCCAGCTAGAAATTAGCTGTAGCATCGTTTAGCTCCAACTGTGGAGAAACGAACAAGCCAATTAGTTAATTGTTCTTGCGAGAACTGTGAGGGCATTATAATATGCATGCTACTCCAACCATGCGCGTGTATATCGCCACATTCTACGACTAGAGATGAGTACATGTTCTCTCGCATAATGAGAAATGTAGGGAAAGTTTCAGCTGGAAAATTCAGCAAAGGTGTAAGCAGTTTATAGGAATTTCAGTGGAAGAGAGCGGCTCAGGAGACGACAGCTCATCGTAGCTTAAGGTGCAGAGGCGTAAACTTATTGGTTCACTAGCTTGCGTCCACTATAAACTCGAGTGACCTTGGGTAATCTTTTGCTTTATTTGTCACACAACTAACCATCCACTGTAGACTTGATTGTCATCCTAAAAACAGTACCGAACTTTGAACCGGAATCGGGCGATTTTCGTAGTACCGACCAACATCATAACGTAATTGTGAGAACAATTTTGTAAAAAACCTTCTAGTTAAAATTTAATATTGTCGAGTTTAGGATAATTTAACCTTCTGAGATTTATTATTTAATAGTGTTGTGTTTTGGATTATTTCACTTTTTGTTGTTGACGAGATACGTTATACTGACAACTGTATTTTGTTGAGACATTGAAAACTGTGTAAAAGCGTGTATTTTTGTGCTAATATTGCGACATTAAAGACATAATTTCTACTTACACAGTTGTCTTCAATCCTAGAATAAGTAAACCAGAAATATTGTACCCTTACAAATGGGGACTCTGCCATGATGGCAATTGGTCTGCCTGGATGGCAATTAGTCAAAGCCGGTCGCGGTGGTCTCGCGGTTCTAGGCGCGCAGTCCGGAACCGCGCGACTGCTACGGTCGCAGGTTCGAATCCTGCCTCGGGCATGGATGTGTGTGATGTCCTTAGGTTAGTTAGGTTTAAGTAGTTCTAAGTTCTAGGGGACTTCTGACCACAGCTGTTAAGTCCCATAGTGCTCAGAGCCATTTGAACCATTTTTTGAATTAGTCAAATTTAGTCAGACAAACAAAAAATTTTCAATTTTGAAAAAAAAAGAATTTTTTCGTATTGTTTTGTCATGAGATTACTCTATGTATGTAAATGTTTAGAGGACAGAATACAGTCAATGTGAGATCCAATGTGTAGAAAAGTTGTATTAGCAAGTAGAAAAACATTTGTCATTGTGTAGAAGTAGCTTATGCATGACCTTGCTGGCGCGCGCGAAGTTACTCACGGCGTTGTTGGGGTGTGTTTGAAAATCCACAAACAGGGAACAGTGTTTCTAAGCATGTGTACATAACCTAAGAAACTTTATGATATTTTGGAAACATGTGAGATCATATAACTTGCTGGCGAGAGCGCAAGCTCGCACAATTCGAGAAAGACAGAGGTTAGCCAGACGATCAGAGATGGTGGAAGAACGGAGAGTATCGCAGATAGATCAAAATGAAAATCTTGACAAAACAGAGATTGATGTACAACGTAAAGCATCAAGTGTGAGTCACGGAAACGTAAAAATGGTGGCAGTTTCAAGATTGGTATCACAGTCGGGGAATTCACAAAAACGAACTAATGAGGGATATAGTGGGTCAGAAATAGAATCATAGGACGAGTAACTTCGGTCCGTTGAACGAAACATAGTAGTTTTGAACCAAACAGGACAGTTTCCATCAGAAAGAATGTGTGTAAGTGCGTTTGCACTATTCACAGAAGTCGGTGAAACGCCATGTGAAAGAAGCGAACGGCAAAATTTTCATCAAATGGTGACTGGTGAAGATGGGGAAGATTCAGACAGTGTGTTTGCAATATTGAAGCAACTCAGTATGGTCGTAAAGCAGACAAATACAGGGTTAGCAGACTTAAAAACAGAAACGGCGGATTTAAAGCACAAACGGCAAATTTAAAAACAGCAACAGATGTCGGGCTATCGGCCACGATTGCTGCCCTAAATAGTCTCGAATTTGAAACCTATGCTGGGTTCGAAAAAGTCCTCGAAGATCAGCAAAAATTACGAACGTAGGTTAATGAAGAGTTTACCGAAATACAGAGAGAGGCGAGAGACTCGTGCGAGCTTATAAAATCGTTAATGGCTGACCAGAAAAAGGTGCGTTCTGACGTTGACAGGTGCAGGATGCAGTGTCTAACGTTAATCAAGCAGTGGATAAGCCATCACGTAAGGCGCCTAGTAAGGCGCAACAGATCGTGGAAGAGTTCAATGGCAGAAAAAGTGTCACGCAAGCCGCATTGAAACGATTAGACATACACAATGAAAACATAGTCTCGAAAAATCAGAAACAGTATGAAGACCTTCGTACAGAATTTAAACAGTGTATCGAGAATCGTACAGAAAACAGTAGCGAGGTGACGGAATCAGTAGTATCATGCCAGCCGGTGTGGCCGAGCGGTTCTAGGCGCTACAGTCTGGAACCGCGCGACCGCTACGGTCGCAGGTTCGAATCCTGCCTCGGGCATGGATGTGTATGATGTCCTTAGGTTAATTAGGTTTAAGTAGTTCTAAGTTCTACGGGACTGATGACCTCAGCAGTTAAGTCCCATAGTGCTCAGAGCCATTTGAACCATTTTTTTTTCTGGTAGTATCATCCGACGGAGTGATGGACAGAAATCCAGAAATAAACAAGTCAGTTGTTCAATATTCCGTAGCAGTAGTGGAAACACAAAAACGTTCTGAAATTCCAGTCATATATCCACAAGAGGTTGCGTCCATAATTACGGAAGCGAAACAAAAGCAGATAGGAAATGGACAGTTAACACAGCTGAGCGGAACAGGTAGTGTACGGTCACAGCAGACAATGGAGCGAGAAACGGCAAATGCGCGCATTCCAGCAGAGCGGCAGCCGATTGTCCGAACGTACGCGCGTGACGCGAGAGAAGAGCAAGTTACGGCGACACATATACCAATTGCGCAACTTCCAAGTTACAGTACAACAGGCTACAGACTCCAAGACAATATGAATCTAATAGGAAGGCAAAACATGGCACCAGTAACGGGAAATGTAAACAAATCTTTCAGTCCGATACACGAGTAACGGTACGGTACAGATAATTGCACACCACTGCGTAGATACGATGCTAGATGGGACAAATATGACATACCAAGATCCAAATGTGGTAGAACGAGTACAAGAGAACATGACACACTCGAAGGGAACGAGTAATGCTGTGAAAACACGAACGCCGTATGGTGAAAGAGAAAAATTTGACAATTATCAACTTTTTGACATTCAGAAAATGCCAAAATTACAAGGAAAGCGGGAACGGCTTATATCCACGCACATTTATAAATCAATTTCAGATCGGTTTACCAGACCATTGGCCACTTAGCCATAAACTTGACTTCATTTGTGGGCATATCGACGACGCAATAGAGGAAACCGTGCAGGAGTAGCTTTAAACTGTCAGTCGTAAGGTTACAGCTGTTTGCATGGCTGCAGAGTTTTGCAGTAAGTTTTATTCCATTACGTCAAGCTGTATTAGAGGCTGGCAATGAAGTCTTCAGCCTCGACCGACGTGTAGTCAGCTGCTGGCGTCAAAATGCCATCTGTCGTGGTGTGCGGACCATGAGAACTGCTCTGTGTGGAGCGTACTAAAATCACTTATTCATCTCACCTAATAAACTAAATAACTATGATAAATATAATCTATGTTTTCACATTTGGTATAGGAACTTTTATAATTCAGAAGAACCGTGTGTAAAATTTTCATGTGGATAACTGTAATGGTTTTGAAAAAATAAAAAACTTATTAAAATACTTAAACGAACTTAGTGAAGTATATTCAGATAGGAATCACAACAGTTTAAGTTTCTTTGTCATTTGAAAATACTAACAGCACTCTCAGTGCGCACAAGTTATTTTTAAAGAATTTTAATTCTAAACTTTTAATACTATTGCTTTCGTAAGGAAAATTATAGTTTAAAAATTGACATTTTTTATTTTGTGTTAGGGTGGGAGTAGATGAGAGTGAATGTGAGTGTGTATGTGGGGACACACGTCAAATTTCAATTTTATGATATATTACACCATCCGTAACTAGCAAGTGTTACGTAACCAGGATGTCCTGAAAACGGTGAAAACCCCTAACTGGTGAATGACGTATGTCTAGGAGCGTTTGCTTTTTTAATAAGGCAGCCAGAAAGAGAGAAAAGTCTTTCCCTCGTAATTTAATGAGTTATATGTCCTGTGAGCGATGGCATCCAGTCAGTCGTGGACTCGCTGTCGGACGAGGAGGTCATGTTAAATGTGTCCAAAAAAATTATCTGTAAGATGAAGAAATAACGGTTAAATCACGCTCAGTTTATATTGCTGTGCTAGCAGATGCAATTACGGACATTTCAGTGAAGTTTGGAGAGGATTTGAAATGTTGGTTGCAGAATAAACCGCGTGTGAAACTATCGGCCTTTGTGAATATTCTGCGTGGCGTGTTCCGTATGCGAGTACAGAACATTTTGGCGATCATCTTCTTTCGAAGAATCCACTGAAGAGGACCGAATGTGAACTCTTTTTGTTACAGTTTATTGCCTGTGTGAATCTCGTAATATTTCGGGTTGGACTTAGCACATTTCTGGCTGTCTTACGTGTGATATAAGCTGCACGAACTAGTAGTAATTGTACTACCGATGTAAATGTGGTCTTGGTGAAACCATAAATGAAAGGGACCATAATAAAACATCAGTATCTACAAACAAACACTTTCAATGACGGCAGGCCGGAGTGACCGTGCGGTTCTAGGCGCTACAGTCTGGAGCCGAGCGACCGCTACGGTCGCAGGTTCGAATCCTGCCACGGGCATAGATGTGGGTGACGTCCTTAGGTTAGTTAGGTTTAATTAGTTCTAAGCTCTAGGTGACTGATGACCTCAGAAATTAAGTCGTATAGTGCTCAGAGCCATTTGAACCATTTTTTTTTCAATGGCGGGAGGAAGCACCCACTTTGCCCATTATTGATAGAGATTTACAGGTTTATCTTGTTACTTGAGTTACGCGGACTTTGTAATCGGACTTTTCTCATCGTCTGTATAGTTAGGATATTGGAGATGAGGTAGAATTGGAGAAAGTTAAAGCTGAAAATGATTCCATGAGTAGTAATTCCAGTTTTGAAGTATCAGAAGCAAATATGAGTAGCATTTTGACAGACAATGTACGCTAATTATGGGACGGATAGTGAGCACAATGTATCGGAACCTAGTACCCCGATAATGCCTGGCCGGCCGAAGTGGCCGTGCGGTTAAAGGCGCTGCAGCCTGGAACCACAAGACCGCTACGGTCGCAGGTTCGAATGTTGCCTCGGGCATGGATGTTTGTGATGTCCTTCGGTCAGTTAGGTTTAACTAGTTCTACGTTCTAGGGGACTAATGACCTCAGCAGTTGAGTCCCATAGTGCTCAGAGCCATTTGAACCATTTTGATAATGCCTGTATCTATTCCAAAAACAAAATAGGAAACAACGTCAGTTACTTGTGTTCCAAAGGAATGTTTCCGAAATGTTAATAAATATTTTGACACATGTAAAGGAAATGGGCTTAGAATTTAATGGTAGAATAAGTGCAATAGATTCCAAAATGACCAAAATGGGGTCAGACATAAAACTTCACTAAGCTCTGAAATAAATGAATTGCATTCCGAATTTGATCGGGAATTTAGTAACTTGTCAGTCGAGCTGGAATCTAAAATGGAGGACAAAATGTCTGAGTTAAAGGAATCTTTGCAAAATGATATGACTTTGTTCAGTAATAATGTTAAAAGTGACATTAATTAGGTCAGGCGTGTACGTAATACTGCTATTGTAACGGTGAAAAGTGAATTACATTCACGATTTGAGCAAGTTGCTGAGGATAGTGAACAAATAAAAGAGGAAATAAATCTAGAATTAAGTAAAGTAAATGAATAGTTTCACAAAGTAGTGAGACACTGAGGATACTCATGTGGAATTGGAAACACAAATTAAAGAAGGGAAAGATGTGTGTGCAAGATTTGGAGTGCAAGTGTCTAGTAAGATCACTAACGTTGAAACTAATATCCAGAAATTTAGTACTAGCGTGAATGGGCAACTGTTTAACCATGAAAGTAGATTAACAAAAGTTGAACAAAATAGTGGTAACAACAGTGTTTGTATTATGTGTAATGGTGTTGTGGAATCTTCAGGAATTGCCTATGTTATGCATCGCCAAATTTTGAAATTTGATCCAAATAAGAATGTTCACCTTAAGTTGTTTTGGAGTGATTTCGAAGACGTATTACCTAAAGTGTGGAACGACAAGCAAAAGATTGGGTTCATAACCTCTAATCTAATGGGAGAAGCTAGAATCTTGGAAACTTGGCCTCAAATAAATACAATAAATTTGCGGAATTTAAGCAAGCCTTTTTCGAAGAGTATGGGGGAAGAATGAAACAGATTGAGGTATTAAATAAATTTTGGTCAGGAGAAAAGTATGATCCAAAGAGAGAGGGTATTAAAAGATCCATACAGAAATGGGAAACTAGACTTAAATATAACTGCCAAGGTTAAAACAGATCAAATTATTATGGGGATCGAAAACAAGTTCCCGTTGTACTGGAGAAATAAGATCATTTCGGCACCTAGGGATGACATTGACCGGTTTATTCATGATCTTGAGAGAGTAGAAAACATATTAAAAGAAGAGGAAAATAACAGAAGAGTGTATAGGCCTCTTGTTAGGTCAAATGACAAAAGAGTCGAAGTCAATGTAAACAGAACAGGCATAAAAAGAGGTAATGGTTACCGGGATAGATACAGAGGGAGAGGAGGTACTGCTGGAAGCAGGTTCATTAACCAGGACCTGCGTCCCAGCTTCTATCAGCTGAGAGACGATGACATAACGGGTAGGAGCGGCCCGACAGGTGACACAAACATCAGAGGCAGTGACGTCACACAGGAGGAAAACTGTTAGCTGTCTGTAATGACGCTAGCTTTTGCAGACTGAAATCACGTAAGTTAAACCCGCTAGTGACGCCCTTTATTAAGAAGGCACCTACTAAACAACATGGGGCTAGCATACTAGAAAGTAGAAGGGTAGAGGAGAATGACACTACGAAACAACTGAGTTAATTAGAAAATGCAGTAGGTTTTTGTGAAAGGGAGAGCTCAAATAAAGAAAGCAGGAACCATACTAAGAAGGAACTAAACACAGGAAGTGAAGACTCAGATCAGGAGGTGGGGGTATTGCAGCACTGCGAAACCGACGTGAGACTACCTGTAAACTGCGGAAGTAACGCTAGGGGGATACAAGAGGAGGTTCTGAATAGACTGAATGAAGTAATTTCGGAGAACGAGGATGAAGGGACGGAAGAGGAAGAAGAAATGAATGAGTTAAATAATTCTGACAACACCTTGTACAGGGTTGCAGATACAAAGAGTAGTACGGAGGGTGAGAAGTTAGAAAGATGTTTTGATTTGTCTATAGTGGAATGGATAGCGAAAGCTGCCACTAATAATGAAGTGAAAGGGGTTCAAATGGTTCAAATGGCTCTGAGCACTATGGGACTTAACATCTGTGGTCATCAGTGCCCTAGAACTTAGAACTACTTAAACCTAACTAACCTAAGGACATCACACACGTCCATGCCCGAGGCAGGATTCGAACCTGCGACCGTAGCAGTCACGCGATTCCGGACTGAGAGCCTAGAACCGCTAGACCACTGCGACCAGCAGTGAAAGGGAGGCCATTTAAATTAAATGTGCTTTTCACAGAAGGGGTAGGTTTCGATAGGCGTGAAGTGGTGCAAAAATTTACTAGATGAACCTAAGCCTGTAATCAGAAAAGAATATATTGGACAACCTATAACTGAGGTGATAGTGTTTAAAGAAAAGGTTCCTTGTTTAATAGATACTGGTTCGGAAGTATGTGCAGCGTCTTAGAATTTTGTGAATGCTCTTCCTAAAAGTAGGCAGATTGTTATAATGCCTGTAAGTGGGCTGAAAATTGTGGTGGCCACTGGGAAAAGTAAGAAGGTGGTTAAACAGAAAATATTGCTACCAATCAAACATGGTAAGTGGAGTACAAATGGAATTAAACTTTTTGATTATTAATGGACTCTGTGTTGAGATGTTGGTAGGTGTCTGTGGTGTCACCGCCAGACACCACACGTGCTAGGTGGTAGCCTTTACATCGGCCGCGGTCCGTTAGTATACGTCGGACCCGCGTGTCGCCACTATCAGTGATTGCAGACCGAGCGCCCCCACACGACAGGTCTAGAGAGACTTCCTAGCACTCGCCCAGTTGTACAACCGACTTTGCTAGCGACGGTTCACTGACAAAATACGCTCTCATTTGCCGAGACGATAGTTAGCATAGCCTTCAGCTACGTCATTTGCTACGACCTAGCAAAGCGCCATTAGCAGTTACTATTGATACTGGATCATGTACCGTCAAGAGCAACGTTCACCATTAATGGATTAAAGTTAAGTATTACACCAGCTACGTCCGTTTTTTCTAAATTCTAATTTCCTTGTCCTGTTCCAGACCTCACGCCAGACTGCGTGAGCTAAAACGCGTGCTTTTCAGCTTCCTCTAGTAACACGGTGTTGGCACTCGTGCCAACCACAACATTGGCGACAAGGCAACACCACGTTCTTAACTATACTGCCCTGATTTACTTGTGTAATGGCTTCGCTACCATCTCCAGATGTACTGTCCGAATTTTATCGCTTACAGAATCAGCAAATGCAGGCCTTACTGGATGCCCTTGGACAGCTCGTCCAGGGTCAACGTGCAATGCAAAACGATGCGGCAGCCGCCGCTCCACTGCTAACGCAGCCACCACATGCAGTTGCACCAACTTTTCGTCCTTTTGATGCTGCACTGGAAAGCTGGACGGAGTGGTCACGCCAGTTTGGATTCCATCTCGCCGCCTACAGAATTCAAGGTAACGAGCGGCAGCCGTTTTTGTTGTCTTCTGTCGGCGTAGAAACGTACTGTGTGATAGTCAAATTATTTCCCTGACGCGATGTGGCAACTCTGTCCTACGACGGAATTTTGTCTGCATTAGATGCATATTTCAAACAATCAGTCAATGTAGTTGCCAAACGGTTTACCTTCTTTCATAAAAATCGTACAGCCGGTCAGACTAATTGGGAGTGGGTTGCAACCTTGCAAGGCCTTACTAGGGATTGTGCTTTTGAGTGTCAATGTGGACTCCCTTTGTCAGATACTATGGTACGTGATGCAGTTGCACAGAACGTTTCTGATGTTCGTATAAGGAAACAGATTTTGAAACTAGTCAATCCCTCCCTTCAACAAGTGATGGACATATTGGATTGGCGGGACACACTTGACTTTGTTCAGGAATCATTTGCAAATTCGCTACCCGTGTGCCAGGATAACCGGCCCGCCGGGCGAGCTGCATGGAACAGTAAACAGACCTCGCGCCCGGCCGCGCCACTGCCGCCAGGCTCTCAGCCACGTGTACCGCGCCGGAAACCAAATGCAGTGCTAAAATCATGCCTGCGGTGTGCTACTAGACATTCGTGAGATAATTGCCCGTCACACCAAGCTATTTGCTTTTACTGTAATAAAAAAGGACGTGTTCAAAGTGTTTGCCAGAAAAAGCTCAGATCGGAAACTCAAAATCATTCCAGGCCCTTTGCTTCGCGCCGGAATCGGAATCAAACCAAGGATACTCAGACTCGCGAAACTATGACCATGGAAATTCATATAGTCCACTCCACTCCGCCCAGTGCCACTCTCTCTAACAGTGATGGTGTTCGTCCCTCCAATAGTGTGCGTCGACATCGCCGGAACTCCCGTCAAGTCGCAAGTGATTTTTACCAGTGTCAGTTCACGTTGCACGAGACAGTCGCTCTTGTCGTCATTAGCGCAATAAACGTTTTGTGGACTTGGACATTAACGGCCAAGCGATACCATTCCAGCTCGATACCGGGACCGCAGTTTCACTGATCAATCAAGACACTCACAAACTGCTGGGCACACCTTCGTTGCATGCCGCACCTGTTAAGTTAACTAGCTATTCAGGTCAAGAGATCCCCGTGTTAGGACAGTACCGCCTTCTTGCAACATACAATGGACAAACAAAACTTGTGTCATTTTACGTCCTTCGTTCTTCTTCTGCAGTGAACTTGTTTGGTTTTGATTTATTTCAGTTGTTTAACTTGTCTATAGTAAATCAGGTCCTATCAGTGAACCAGACTGTGCCTTCCGACAGTGTTTGTCGTCTATGTGAGGAATTTGCAGACATTTTTGCACCAGACCTCGGGTGCACTAAGAACTATAAAGTACATTTGGAAGCGAATGCAAACACGCAACCGAAATTTTTCAGATTGCGCAATGTTCCCCAAGCATTGCGTGATGAGGTCGCAAAAATATTACTCGATTTGGAATCACAAGTTGTAATTGAACGTGTGCAGGCTTCTCTCTGGGCATCACCCTTAGTAATTTTGCCAAAACCTTTGGGAAAATTGAGTCTTTGTGTGGACTTCATGGCAACAGTGAGCCCACAATTAGTGATTGCAACTTTTCCTTTACCCCACGCGGAAGACCTTTTTGACAACCTGTGCCCTGGCACATATTTTTCGAAGTTGGACCAAGCAGATGCGTACTGGCAAATACCGGTGGACGAAGAATCCCAGGGCGTTTTGGTGGTTAACACGCATCTTGGTTTGTATCGATTCAAACGACTGCCATTCGGGTGTGCATCCGCCCCTGCATTGTTTCAGCAATATCTACAAACTGTTTGTGCGTCGGTCCCTACTGCAGCAAACCATCTGGACTTATTGTGATCTGCGGAAAGACGAAAGAAGAACATTTAGCCAATCTCAGAACATTATTTCAGGTCTTTCGACAACATGGTCTTCACTTGCGGAAGGACAAATGTGTGTTTTTTGCTCGTGACTTACCCTACCTGGGACATTTACTCAATGCCCAAGGCATGCATCCCAGTCCCGAGCACCTCTGTGCCATACAAGACTTGCCTTCGCCGCAGAATTTGAAGCAGCTACAGAGTGTGCTGGGAAAAATTAACTATTATCACAGATATGTGCCGCATGCTTCTTCCATTTCAGCTCCGCTTCATCGCTTACGCCGTAAAGGTGTTCCGTTCGTCTGGACGACGGAATGCGAACGCGCCTTTCGCCAGTTGAAATCGGCGTTGCTTTCCAGTACTTGCCTTACGCCATTCGATCCCCGGAAGCCCCTTTTGTTGATGGTGGATGCATCGGATTTCGGGATCGGTCCTGTGCTTGCACACAAAGATGGTTCGCACGATCGCCCTATTTCTTTGTGTCCAAATTGGTTTCGTCTGCGAAAAGAAATTATTCACAGATCGAGAAATAAGCATTGGCTCTCGTAATTGGTGTTACAAAGTTTCATGACTTCTTGTATGGTCGTCACTTTACCATAATCACAGACCACAAACTTTTGACATCGTTTTTTCCTCCGAACAAGCCTGTACCTCCACGTACAGCGCAGAAATTCATTCGCTGGTCTATTTTCCTCTTGCAGTACTGCTACGATATCTTGTATCGGTCCACTGCTACGCACGGTAACGCCAATGCGCTGTCCCGTTTGCCTGTTGCTGAGGATAGGGCATTCGATTCCTCCGAACTTGCTTGCATGTTCATTGACTCGGACAGCGATGACGTGGTCGAATCGCTTCCGATTGGTTTTCGTCGTGTAGCTACAGCCACAACTGCCGACCCTGTCCTTGCTACCGTTCTGCGTTTTGTTGCTACGCAATGGCCCTTGTCAATGTATAAGATTGGGGATCCGTTGGTTCGCTGATTTTTTGCTCACAAGGAGAGACTTTTTGTTCGACGTGGTGTTGTTTTGCTGTTGCGCGCCGATAATGATCAGTCCAGGGTCGTGGTTCCACGTTCGTTACAGTCCTCTGTCTTACAGCTTCTCCACCAAGGACATTGGGGTATAGTGAGAAGGAAACAACTTGCTTGTCAGCACTGTACTTGGTTCGGAATCGATGCCGCGATTACGAATATGTGCTCTTCTTGCATGTGCCGAACAAAAATCAGCACCACCGCGGAAATTCTTTGCATGGCCAAAAGCCACTTCCCCTTGGCAACGGTTACACATCGATTTCGCTGGTCCATTCTGGAATGCTCGATGGTTGGTTGTGGTTCAGTAACTTTCCTTTTGTTGTCCAGATGTCTTCCACGGCGTCATCTGCCACCATCCAAGCGTTATCTGCTATCTTTTGCATTGAAAGTCTTCCACAGACTATTGTTTCCGACAATCTCCCACAATTCATGTCCGCAGAATTTCAGTCATTCTGCAAGGCCAATGGTATTCAACATCTGACGTCCGCGCCGTTTTCGCCACAGCCAAACGGTGCCGCTGTACGATTGGTCAGGACTTTCAAGTCACAGATGTTGAAGCTGAAAGAGTCGCATTCTGGGAGGACGCGTTATTGCTCTTTTTGTCCTTGTATCGCTCTCAGCCCCGAAATGGTCGCTCGCCGGCTGAGTTGCTCCACGGACGTCCTCATCGAACCTTGATGTCTTTGCTACATCCTCCGCTTCAGGTTCCTGTGCAGCGGCAGACACCTGCTTTTGCCCCAGGCGGCGTTGTCTACTACCGCCACTATCGAGGTTCGCGGCGTTGGCTCGAAGGGCGCATTCTTCGCTGCCTCGGCCGCGCTATGTATCTGGTTTTGGGGGCCTCTGGTGAGGTGCGTCGGCATCTCAATCAGCTGCGCCTCTGTCGTCGCATGGGATCTGCCGCTCCCCGTCTGCTTTCAGCGACGGTGCCGTCCGGTCAGCGCCCTGGGGACTCATCTACTGGCTCGCCTCGGCCCCTGGTGTTACCGACGCTGCCTTCCATTTTGCCCCATGGCGACGCGCCGCCGCCGCCTGTTCTCCCGCCGGCGACGCCCGCAGTGGACGCGTCACTGCAGCCGCCAGGCGCCCCCTTGGGTCACGCGCCGCCGATCGCTTCCCGTGACCAGTTGTCCTCCGCCATGGAACTCTTGCCCGCTCCGGACCGTATGTCGTCCTCGCCCGTCCGGTGCCCCGGCCCGATGGAGGTCGACCCTTCAGCCCCTCCTGTCTCTCTACGGGCGCATACACCGCATGTTGGCGTGCACCCTGGAGTAGGTTTTCAGGCGTTTCCTAGCTCCCCTCGGACCGAATGGCAGGGTGCGGGTGGCACAGCCTCGCCTGTTGTTAGGCTCCCCACCTCGTCGCATACGTCAACATGGGGTCCTCCCAACGGCGGGCGGTGGCCTTATACCACAACCGTACGCCGATTTGTGGGGGAGGAATGTTCAAAATGGTTCAAATGGCTCTGAGCACTATGGGACTCAACTGCTGTGGTCATAAGTCCCCTAGAACTTAGAACTACTTAAACCTAACTAACCTAAGGACAGCACACAACACCCAGCCATCACGAGGCAGAGAAAATCCCTGACCCCGCCGGGAATCGAACCCGGGAACCCGGGCGTGGGAAGCGAGAACGCTACCGCACAACCACGAGATGCGGGCTGGGGAGGAATGTGGTGTCACCGCCAGACACCACACTTGCTAGGTGGTAGCCTTTAAATCGGCCGCGGTCCGTTAGTATACGTCGGACCCGCATGTCGCCACTATTAGTGATTGCACTTCCTAGCACTCGCCCAGTTGTACAACCGACTTTGCTAGCGATGGTTCACTGCCAAAATACGCTCTCATTTGCCGAGACGATAGTTAGCATAGCCTTCAGCTACGTCATTTGCTACGACCTAGTAAGGCGCTATTAGCAGTTACTATTGATACTGAATCATGTACCGTCAAGAGCGACGTTCACCATTAATGGATTAAAGTTAAGTATTCCACCAGCTACGTCCGTTTTTTCTAAATTCTAATTTCCTTGTCCTGTTCCAGACCTCATGCCAGCCTGCGTGAGCTAAAACGTGTGTCTTTCGGCTTCCTCTAGTAACACGGTGTTGGCTCTCCTGCCAACCACAACAGTGTCTACTTCGTGCATAAATATGAAGGATGGGTTAATTTTGGAACAAATGATGTGATTATTAGAGTAAACGAAAAATCTGTAGTTAGCCCCTTAGTAGGTAAAAGACAAAGGGTAAATGATGAACAAAGTGATATTCCAATAAGATACTGTAGGACCACTGAGGTAATCGGGGGCTATAATGAATACGGCGAAAGAAGGGAAGTGGATCATTCTGAGATAGAAAATGTCAGGATTAGGATCGACGAAAAATTGGAAGAATTAACAGAATTGACTGACATACAAAAAGATGATTTGAGAAAAATTTTGAGCAATCATTGTGAAGTGATTTCAGACCAACCGGGCCTAGTTCGTAATTATTAGTGCTATTTGACTGTAAAAGAAGACGCACATTTTTTTCGAAAGCCATTCGCTGTTCCGGAAGTACATAAAGAATCAGTGAGATTTATGATTCGATAAAAGGCACTGGAGAGGACAAGGAGACATGATGCGAGGGCAAGTCCAACCAGTTTTCAAATCGGTGACTTAGTGCTTCTGAAAAACAAAGAAAAATGCAAATAGCTTACGGCTGAGACGAGAAAGTTTACTGATGTATATGTGGGACCTTTTAGGATTACACCCAAACCTCATGCCAATGCTTAACAACTAGAGTATGTGAAGTCACACAAATTACTGGGCTTAAGAAATATTGTTGATTTAAGAAGGTATGTACTGAAGAATCAAATAATAGTAACTAAAAGCCTCAGCATTCTTTGCGCTGTCAGGTGGTTAACGAGCACCAGGCAACCCGAGTCGTTGGCGATACTATTTACTTTCTTTTCTCTTCATCATTCAGAACTATCGATATCGTCTTTCATTCTTCTCTGGTGAGGATGGGGGGAGTGCAGGAGGGGAGAATTGTCGGTTTTATGTTTGATTTTTGTAATTGTCGAGAAAAGAGCATGGTATAGAAGAACAAATAATGAAAGATACTGAAGAGACAAGTTTAAATAAATCTAGGGAATACTGAGTTACCTTGTGGGGAATATGAATAATCAAATATGGCTCTCTTAACAACCTTGCTCTTCATCTGTCAGAATTTTTGTTATTGTTTTTCCTTCTTCCTTATAATGCTATAGCTAGTAAATCTAATAAGAGGAATAAAATAACTAATGAGATGAAGGAGAATTGCCTATTAATGACAAAAAAGAACAGTTGAAAGCAATGTGGAGAAGTATGCTCACATGTGACTCTACCGTAGGGTTGTCGGAAGTTTATGAAAAAAATTAATATGTTCAGAGGCAAAAGAGGATTACCTGCCGGATGAGTAAAAATAAAATTTATATTTGATGACTTTTGAAAGACACAAAGAGGTGGACTTAAGTGTGTTTAATATTTTCAGTAATATATGTTTTTCTTGAAGACTGTGTACGCGATGAGTAGTACAACAGAAGTGGCATGAGTAATTTTTGAATATTTTCTACTAAGACTTTTGGCATGCTTTGCTGACAAATATGTATTTCTTATGTGCGTTAAATGTGAAGACTGTACTGAGCCACTGAAGCTGACTAGGATATTTTTCAAAGACGTTTCCTGAAAACTTTGTATGGAATAGGTATTCTTTGTGCATAGTAGTATGTACGACATGAGTAATTTTAGTGATGTTCTAAAATTGTTTTCTCTTTTTTGTATGACGTACATAGGAAGTGTGGAGGAACTGCGGGAGTGGACTGAATTATTTTCAGCACCCAATAATTTTGTATCTATTGGTATAATGTGTAATGACAATTTTCGGCGCCGCTGATGGTGGCAGAAGTAGTTTCTCAGTACATTTTCTGATAATGTAATTATTCTTTGAAAGAAGGTTAAAATTATTTTTTTGGAGCAGTAGATTTTGTAACAGCAACTTGCTTAATAATTAAAAACAGATTTTGAAAATGAGTTTTCAGTAGTAGTGGCAGTTTTGGGTGCACTATTGACGATTTTTAATAGCAGTTAATTCATTTTTTACTGATTTAATTAACATTAAAGAGATGTTGAGTTGAAAATGAATAGGAATTGGCCTGCGAAAGAAAAAAAGCTTTGAGTAAATGAATAATTTCTGAAGGACAGTAAAGTCTAAAAAAAAAAAATCCCTTTTTTTCTCATGGATGTCTTTGCTATTGAGTTGAGTTGACAACAGCAATTGTGGACTAAAGTATATATGTGTGTTAATAATAAGATGTAGAAATTAGGAATGGACATTGAGACGAACTGTATATTGCAGATACGCAAAAATGTAACAATCAGATATGGCTCTGGGAATGAACTCTAGGACGAAATAGGGCCGGACGCTACATCCCCAGTGACGAGCCATTATATGATTACAGGTGAAGTGTCAGTGATCTTTATATTTATTTGCTTCGTTAGTGCAAAAGCACCCAGTTACGTTAGGGAATGAATTCACTGTAGGGACGGACGACCTCCATATCGCCGGATAACTTTCGGTTTCTGTAAACAAAAAAAAAAAAAAATTATGTAAACTAAAGTGAATATTGTAATACATACATTTTGGAAGTTGATTTTGTTGAATCCTGTAAGAGCATTAGGTATGTTATTTCTTCTCAGCTGATGAAAAATAATTTTGTTTTTGTACAATTAATTTCCTGTACGTCATCAATCCCTAGCCATGAACAATTGATGTAAATAGATATCTCTTGTGATGATGTTTTACTATTTAAATGATTTTGATCAAATGAAAAATTTTGTTTTTCGAAAAAACAGTTTAATGAAAAGTGTCGGTATAGTTAGAAAAAAAACGTTACAGCAAAAAAAACTTAAGAAACATAAACGTTTCAAAGAAAATTTTTTGGTTCCTTAGGGGGTGTGTAACGTCGCAGCTGTTTGCACGGCTGCAGAGTTTTGTAGTAAGTTTTATTCCGTTAGGTCAAGCTGTATTGGAGGCTGGCAATGAAGTCTCCAGCCCCGGACGTTATGTAGTCGGCTGCTGGCGTCATAATGCTATCTGTCGTGGTGTGCGGACCATGAAAACTGCTCTGTGTGGAGCGTACTAAAATCACTTATTCATCTCACCTAAGAAACTAAACTATGATAAATATGATCTGTTTGTTTTCAAATTTTGTATAGGAACTTCTGTAATTTAGAAGAACAGTATGTAAAATTTTCATGCGGATAACTTTAATGGTTTTGAAGAAATAAAAAACCTATTAAAAATACTTAACCGAACTTATTGAAGTAAATTCAGATAGGAATCACAACGGTTTAAGTTTCTTCGTCATTTGAAAATACTAACAGCACTCTCAGTGCGCACAAGTTACTTTTAAAGAATTTTAATTCAAACTTTTAATAATTTTGCTTTCGTAAGGAAAATTATAGTTTAAAAGTTGTTATTTATATTTTGTGTTAGGGTGGCAGTAGATGAGAGCGAATGTGAGTGTGTATGTGGAGACACACGTCAAGTTTCAATTTTACTATGAATTACACCATCCGTAACTAGCAAGTGTTACGTAACCAGGATGTCCTGAAAACGGTGAATCCCCCAAACTGGTGGATGACGTATGTCTAGGAGCGTTTGCTTTTGTAATAAGGCAGCCAGAAAGATGGTAAGAGGATACTTAGTTCTAAAGTATATTTCAAGCATAGTTTTCTTTTGATTTTCGTTTGGTTTGGTTTTGTGGAACATTTTGTGAAATTTTGCAATATGAAATGACTTAGATGCATCTGCGAATGCTGATTGGAGTAAAGCGGTTTGCGCGCGAAATTGATTATTAAAGGTTAGTCTGACTGGATGATCATTTTGATCAACCAATGAGAGGAAAGTCTTCCCCGCGTAATTTAATGAGTTATATGCCCTGTGAGCGACGGCGCTGTCGGACGAGGAGGTCATGTTAAATGTGTCCGAAAAAGTTATCTGTAAGATGAAGAAATGACTGTTAAATCGCGCTCGGTTTGTATCGCCGTGCTAGCAGATGCAATTATGGGCATTTCGATGAAGTTTGGAGAGGTTTTGGAATCTTGGTTGCAGAATAAACAGCGTGTGAAACTATCGGCCTTTGTGAATAATCTGCATGGCGTGCTCCGTATGCATGTACAGAACATTTTGGCGAGTATCTTCTTTAGAAGAATCCACTGAAAAGGACCGGATGTGAACTCGTTTTGGAACAGTGTATTGCCTGTGTGAATCTCGTAATATCTCGGTTTTAGTGATGAGCACGAATTATTAACGGTGAATATAAACAGTAGTAAAAAAACTGATGATGACCAAATTGTAAAAGATTTAGCTTATTTATACGAAACAGAGAGATAAATAGTATTCCAAGAGGATAAACCACCACTGATAACATCAATAGTGATACCTAAGGTAAATGACATATATAGGACAGGAAAATCATTGGGTTTGCACCATGTATTGAAATTGCATTAAGGGTAGACAGAAGAAAAAAAGAGTAACTCCACACGAGACTTTAGTTGTATTAAATGTCCAGAAATCAAAGAGTATGAGAGATAACAAAATGCACACAGATAAAACTTTTAACTTGTACTTATCTCAATTAAATAAATAAAACTAATTTCCCAGGAAGGTAACAGGATATTATGAAGAGAAGACAGGAAAGTAACTACTAAAGTAACTCTTTTGCAAACAAAATGTGTTCTGAGGAAAGAGTAGAAAGCAAGGAGGAAAATAGAGATCAGCATGTGGATAGTTGGACAAATAGGAGTTGATTCTATCTTAAAGATGTAGCGTGAAGGAGAAGGAAGTTGATTTCTGTATATGAAAGGACGTGAAGAAGTAGGAAGGAAATAGATAATTAGGTGGGAAGGAGATAGGTATTTTTAATTTGTTATGTCGAGGACGGTGAACAAATAATTGAGGAGATATTTTGGGGGAATATGTGAAGCATATATGATTTGTGGAAAGTACCACAATCTGATATTGAACGAGATATATGTGGGAAATAAATATAAGAAGTCACTAGGAGGTAATAATTAGGAAAGGGAACTGAAGTACGCAGTCAAGCATGACATGTTATTTCGTCGAAGGAGGTAGACAGTGGGAAGAAAGACTAACCCAGAAAAGATTTCAATAAGGAAGAGCATGATGAGGGAAGAAAGGAATATAAAAGTTTACTATTGAGAAGAAAGGAGAAAGGGATAAGTAAAACAGAAAAAGAAATTTTAAGCTTTAAAAACAACGCAATAGAACCATATAGAAAATTTTTGAAAGCGAAAATATCAATGAAGCAGAGGTAAAGTGTATTTTTAATTTCTGTTACAGATAAGGACACAAAGAAGAGATTGCAGAGAAAAGGACGCTGGAGTCGGAGTCAAGGTGCGAAGTTCTCAAAATAACATAATATACTTGTAGTTAGAAAACTAAAAAATAAGTAAAATTTGAAAGTCTCTAGATTACTAACCGTCATCACTATCAATTTCACTCTTACTAAACATGGTGATGAACATGAGGAAACCATGATCTTTATTTTAAGAAAAGAAAATGGGGAGAGGATGGAAAAAAATGTATAGGGATAAGAAAAACTGTTTTGGGTAGAGTAATAATACTTTCTGTAAAGTCATGAAAAGAAGTGTAATGTTTGTAAAGTTTTAGCGTAATTTAAAGGAGAAACATTGTATTAGATATGAAGTCAGCAGACAAGGTGCGGCTTCATTGCGGCCAGATCGACGACAAGAGAGCGGTTAGGCGTGAGAGGAAGGGACACTGAGTGTGAGTGCCTGGTACGTCACCTTACGAGATGACGAAAGAAGAGGCCTTGGTGAAAGCAACGTTCCTAAATGATAACACCTCTGTGGAAAAGTCTGGAGAGTACAACGGCCTGGATACAATCAACATGTACCATGAAGTGAGCGTTACTCATATGTAAGCCACATACAAGCTTCATAAGAATGGTTTTGCGAAAGTGTTAGATATTGACGCTTCTATCGCTAACTGTTCAGAACAGCATATGGAGAGATGAGGGATGTCCACCGAACCGGAACTGAGGCGGACATAGTACAGCGAGGAAGGACGGGTGTTTAAATTCACCACAGGAAGAAGAAGAGACGCGTTTCTGTAACTCAATGTGCAGAATAGTGGAAACTGTCATCAGACCATACGAAATTCGACAACTGCGAAACAATCCCTGAACATAAGAACGGATTAAATGAGAAGTAGGTTAAACAGGTCCTCAGTCCTACTTCAGGGTCCAGAGATACAAGTGAGAAAACAGCAAGATGCACCAAGAACAGAAGATGCAACGCAGAAGCTTTGGAAGCAGGAAGAACCTGGAACAGAAGAGATCAAGAAAACTTTTCAAATCCTTTCCCATACAAGACCATTATTGCATTTAACTACCAACGAGAATCCAATTTAACTGTTCTAGCGATATAAACATCCGATATTCTTATGGCAAATTGCAACACCTTCAGATGTCATACCGAAAAATGGGAGATACCTCGTATGGAAACCTAGAGACCAAGTGACCAACGATGAACCGGAATAAAGACTCGACGAAAGATGAACAAAAGTTAATGCTACCAAAAAGGGATCTGCAATACGTCACCATGGGAATATGCAATATGAAACAAAGCAACCACGCACTCACGACACGCTCAGACCTTCAGCAACCTTTCTCTCTGTCGACCGTCGTTCCATACTGAACGGAAACCCGGCGAGACGCATGCCAAGCGTCCATGCTCAACAGAAACACGGCGAGGCACACGACCGACCGTCATTCCATGTTCGACAGACACGTCGAAACACACGAAGAAAAAGAAATGACAATTTTTAACAAAACATGTTAAAGATGTAGGAGAAAGGACTGACTGTGACAGACTACTATCCGAAAAAAGGTAAATTTTTTTTGTTTTTAAAAATATGTGAATCTGAAGATTTTGGGTATTAGCAATAGATCTTTATTAACGATGTTTTCTTCATCTTGACATGTCCATAATATTTTATTATATTGCATATTTTTTTAACATCTTTAAGTTGAGAAAACCAAACATTAACATTTTTGGAGGATTAATATTCTAGTATAACGTGTTCATTAAATATATGGGATAGATAAATATGAAGGAGTTTAGCTATTCCATGACATCAGTTTAAATTTTGTAAAGTAATTAGTATAATTAGAAATTTAATATGTTTGTAAAAGTAAAATTTGAAAATGCCTAAGGACTTCCCGATCCACAAGTTCGGTAATTTTGTCACCCTGTGTGAAGACTAGGAGACGCGGTTACACGCTGCCAGTGGTTCATTGGGCGAGACTGTAGACTGAGTACAATAATAGCGAAGATAATACGACAGTAAATTCTGTGTCCTGAAGGACAGAGTTTGGTACGACGAACAAAAATACTCATCATGGGTAGCTTCGTAAAGAGAGGAGGGCAGAAAGGCAGTAAGAGATGAGGCAGTCAGTATAATATCGGACGGAAAGTGAGTGATCAATCAATAAAAGGAGGACCCAGAATGCCTGAGAGGAAGTATTCACCAAGCTGCATCACACGAAACGTTGTTTGTCTTGTGGAGACATGTCAATCTATTGTTGATTCGGTTTTCGGACTTCGAGTCAGATCCCTATATTCATTCTAATGTCTATCTTTTTGTGACATACTCATTTTCAGTTCCATGTCGGATGGATGTCATTATGATCCGATGCTTCAATCTTTAAGCAAACTATGTATCTTTTGTCTGACATCAGCTTCTAAGTACATAAGTTACACCGTCTCCGCGAGATAATTATCCCGATAAGCGTCGTCGTGCCTAAAGACAATAACACCGCGTTGAGGGCCAGTCCGCGCTCGACCTGGAGGTGTATTGGTGCTGTAACACTAAGTTAAGCTGCCTCAGTGCCGCCGACCATTGCAGGAGGCTGGCTATTAACGAGCAGTTAAACAACATAAGACAAGGTCAACACGTCACGCTGACATCTAATCAGCTACACACACTAGAAAATAACGTCATAACGTCATCTTCGTCGAATGGTGAAACGAAGTGGTATACTCACTAGCCTTCCAGCAACCCCCCCCCCCCTCTCATTTCTATCTCACCAATTACTGAGTCGTGTCTATGCCCAGTAAAACCAGACCTGAGACTATATTTGTATTGTTAATTCGTGAATAATAGCAAACGTAGATACAAGAGGAAAGCACTGAATAAATCCAATGGTGACAAGTGTAAATTTGTGCCGAACCAGGACTCGCACACCGATTTACCGCTTATCGCCTTAACTACTTTGGCTATCAGAGTATTCTTCCCATCCTACCCAAATTCTCAAATGTAGCACACTACGAACGCTGTGTCCCATGGAAATTGTCCTCATTGCTCAGAGCCTCATCTGATTCCCACAAGAAGTCGAACGAGGAATGTATCCGCACTGAAGGTATCATTATTCGCCATCAAGGCGCATATTTGTTTATGTGTGGTGTTTGTTCCTTCGGACATAGTACCTAGGCCGATCCACTAGGAAACTATTTCCACCCATATATCTATGAATTTCAACCTTACATCTCAGAAACTTGCCTGAATGCTTCCCAGCTTGTAAATTTATCACTTATTGCTAGTGCATTTGTAGTCTCACTTGTTCAAATATTAGTTAATCTCTTAAGAGAGTACATTTTTCGCTTTGGATCGCTATACGTAGCGGACAACTAGTACCAGCCAGTCAGGCGACTCGCCACCGCTGACGAAAGCCATCGCTGTGAAGTGGTGTGTATGTGTCGTTCAGTTATATGGCATCATTACAGTAACATGGGTCTACATGGAGACGTGGTAGAATGATAGAAATGTGCTACTGTGTTTTGATGTCCCCATGACCATACATTGAATGTAGATGCCCGATTTGTCGGTGTATCAGCGCCGACTGACCAACATGCTTAGAAGGAATGATATACCACTTGCAGTTATGCAACATGGCGTAAGATCAATGATGGGAAAAAGGTTCTAATCGTTAGGGACCGGAGACGAGCATCACACCCTGTCGGTGACAAGGCTTCAAATCGGACAACAACAGCTGCTGGCAGTGAACACAGATCTGTCTCAACTGGTTTGCGAGCGAACATTGCGAAGGGAACTGCATTAAAATGACATTTGGAACCTATTCAAACGATGGAAGGCGTCGAGAACAACGAAGACCCAATGAAGCCTTTAACCAGTAGTGTGCAATAGATATAGTTCAAGCTGCAGGAGGTTCTGTGGAGTTTCGAGATTATTTTTCGTACCACGACTTGGACCCAGTCATTCAGTTTGGCGTAAACATTAACCACGATGTTTATTTCAACAATTCCCGGATGAGTCGGAGATTTTCTCCGCTCAGAGACTGGGTGTTGTGTTGTCCTACTCATCATCATTTCATCCCCATCGACGCGCAAGTCGCCGAAGTGGCGTCAAATCGAAAGACTTGCACCAGGCGAACGGTCTACCCGACGGGAGGCCCTCGTCACACGACATTTCATTGTTCATGGTGAGGTTCCTGTGGGCACTCCCGTCCTCCAAAACCACAACAGGAGTGTTCACAGGGCTGGTTTTACACACATCCAGGCATCCTGTCGCATCTCGACTTGATTTTAATCGCACTGCAAATTTTTGGGACTGTTTGGAATAGTGTGTGAAATGCAGCAAACAACATCCTCGTAAACTGATAGCTCTAAGGACTGTCTCCCTCTCCTAAGTGACAAGGGACCTCGCATACTCGTTATTATCGTTTTCGTCTAAATTTATGGCGTATTCGTTTCATTCACAGGGCTTGACCAGAAATGAAAGTGACAGGAGTAGGAGCTCCAGATCGAAGAGCGTTTAGAAACAAGTACGATATTTTGTGCGCGCCGGGTGAGACATGAACCACTTAAGAGATGGTAGTAATCAGCCAGAAGTTGGCGCAGCAGAAGGAGTAGAGAACGGTAATCCCAAGGTTGAAACTAGAGTTTCCATGGGGAAACCAATTTTATATTCTATTTTTACACTGCAAATACACTTAAAATATGAACAAAGTAATCCATTCGTATACAGCGCAAAATGCTATAACCCTTTCTGCAATATTATTGCCAACGGTCTAAGTACGCTTACAAGACAGCACTGACTCGTTTGGACCAAGGATTCAAAAACCGATGGATGAGTAAGCGCCACTATATAGGAATTTTGTTACTCCATAAAAATCTGGGGATCGTACCACGGCCTTATACAAAATAATTTTGACTAAACTGCTGAAGTTCTACGTGCAGGAAAACAAATTTCCCCTGTTAACTGATTCGTGGTAAGAACAAAATGTCCAGAATTGTAACACGAGCTATTTCGAGGTGGAGTACTCAGCTGGTGCAGTACTCAGCTGATTGCCTCAAAATGCGTTCCTCTAGTGGAACCCTGCGATGCCTGTTTTTGTGGTCATATAAATAATTTTAACAAAAAGGTTCAGAACTGCTTTTATTTCCTCGTGAGAGAAAAAGATTTCACATCCCGAAACTACTGCATAAAAATACGTTCCACTGTACACTTCTAGACCTACGACGCGGTCGGGTGGCCAATATACGCAATCGCATCACAGAATTCTACATCCGGTCGGATGAATGATCTGGCAACACTGTAGGATGTGGAAGTATAGAAGAAATGCTATCGCTCTTCACAAGTTGGTACATTGCTGTATCTGGGTACTATTTAATCGACAGGCCGGTAGTTCAGCGTGTTCCGTACCAGAGCTGCCTGCTTTCTCTAACAAAAAACTGATCGAAGTATTTAACTATGAACTTTGAGGGGTGTCATGCGGCGTCCGCCCAGACCACATCACGGGAACAATAACAAACAAAATTAAGAAAAAGAGGTATGAAGCGTCGCGCAATGCAGATGTAAAGTTCCGAGTTCGAGTCCACTGCATTACTTTTTTTCCTCTCTTTTTTTTTTTGGTTAGCACACCCTGGCCTCGCATTCGGGAGGACGACGGTTTAAACCCGCGTCTGGCCATCGTGATTCAGGTTGTCTCCGATTTCCCTTAATCGCATTGGGCAAATGCCAGAAGGAATCCTTTGAAAAGGCGAGGCCGTTTTCCTTCCCCATCCTTCAGTAATACGAGCTTGTGCTCCGTCTCTATTGACCTCATTGTTGACGGGGCATTAATCTCCTCCTCCCGCTTCTCCTCCTTCCTATTTTTTTAAATCGCATATCGGTTGATTGCTAAAGTTATCAGTATCATGGAATCTCAAAGATAATTTGCTTCACTTCATAACCCAACTGTAATAGCAAAAACTTCCAGAAACAATTACACAAAACAGCTCGTGGGCGCATCAGGAGCAGTTTACGCTCGAGAGCTCCCTTGTTCTACAGCGGCCATCAGCGACTGGCCACACGCAACTCGCCGCCCTTTCCGACCATGTGACCGCGGTGTGACACGGTGAGTGTATTTATCTATTATCGTTTTCTTATTTGAAGTTAGAGTTAAGTATTGGAGTCTGCATACTTGATGTTCAAGTGTTGTAAAATAGAGTTGTAAACGGGAAAAGATCTAACATCTGCAACATTCTTTGCTTTGGGTTCAATAGACGGCAGCGGAGGCAGCCCTAAACATTTGTATTGTGTGTCGTTCAAGTTCTTTTGTGAAAATTATGTCAGAAAGGTATTTTCTTGTTCCAAGAAAGATTGTTCAAGCGTGAATGATTTTCTACATTCAGTAAGACATTAACTTACATATGTGATGAATTACGACCATTTAAGCGTTGTGCTACATTTGCACTCGATAGACAAGGTCCAGAAGTAGGAGTACTGCATGCTATAATTTAAAGCAGCAAAAATCAAAGGGGTGACATACTGCATTTTTGCCTGAGCGTCGTTTGTTCTCTCGTTGAGCATCCCTCTGCAGTATTCTTACTGGTGACGAGCTATGATGCTTTGATGTTAACTTCTTAAGAAGAAATTAATGGCTGAGTCTAAAAAAAAACCCTAGCGAAGAGCAGTGAGAAAATAATATTTTGCATTTCGTGGCACAAAAAGGGCCGCTACGAGCTCCTCCCCAGGGGTGTGTTCTTCGTAGCTGGTATTTGATGCCAACAACTACAGACACTTTTCAGTAGCAGCGTAAGAAAAACTATCGACAAAACTCCATCACGTGTTGCTGCTCCACGGTAACGCACTGTGCTGATTTTACAAAGAAAACTATTCAGAAATTTGTTTGGGAAGTCATCCGTCATGCACTTATTCTTATGCCCTTAAACGTTCACCGATACCGCTTTTTAACGAAACACATAGAAAAAATTAGTTTTCAGACGAAAATGCACTTCGAACCATCTTTGACAACATCTTTAACTCAGATCCAGTAGGAGGAATAGCTAAAAGTAACTGAGCGTTGTCTGACTGTTGGAGATAATGTGAGAGAGTATGCTGTTGATTGATTTGTCCCCATGTTTACTGTTGTGTTCAACAGACTAATGGAAAACGCTATTAAAATACGCACAGTACTAATACAAATGAAATACAGCGTACCACAGTGAGCTTAAGACGAATATCTATTTTAATAAATAGAGTTGTAAATATAGATCATCCCCATACTGATGGTACAAACTTCCAGTGATGGGGAAGAGCAAATGTATCAATTAGCTGTAAGGGACCCTGGTTCGGTAAAGACCTGGACAAAATTTATAAGCGAAAATCGGCAAATAAGGGGACAACATTGAACTGATTCAACAAATGAACAAGCACGAATTAGTAAGGTATTATTCACTCGGAACTTCTAAACGGTGTATGCGTTCTTGCTGTCCTGGGTCACTCATGTGCAAAAATGTGGCATTTCATAACCAAAATACATAAGATTCCCATACCGATTTTCGATCTGGTTGCTTGTAGCTGTGTCACAAAACGGCTAAGTCTGGCCTTCAACGAGACTGGAACTACAAGCCAAACCAGCCTTCATTTTGCAGGCGACCACATCACCCAAGAGTTAGCGCAGAATTACGATACTTCCATCACCTTTATTGCCCCAGTGGTGGCTGGGACAGACAAATCCCAACGTAAAAGGCATCATTTTTCTCTCGTGGAACGATTTTCATGGCTACTAAACCATAAATTGACACCCAATCCTACATCTTATATGAAAATCACTCCCAAAATTCAGTGGGAATGAAAGAAACATATCAAGTTAACTTAGTCGGATAATTCTGTGCCACACAGGATGTAACTCGTCGGCCACAGAGTTGCCAAACGTATCCTGCGTTGTAACCAAGATTCATCTATACTACTAGCAGGATGCATACAAGAGGTGTTCCTGGAAGAGGCTGGAAAGTGACCACAGCTGGTGTCCAGTAGACGCAGCTGCCGAGGGCCGGAATGCCCAGAAGGTATGTGAAAAAACCTTATTTGCATCTCAGTAGCTAGGTTTAGGGACTAGAGCGTAGTTACTAATAATGCTCATATGTACGAACTGCAAACTAAATGTCATAAATCAATAACTGTCACAATTATTTGTGTTTGTCTTAAGACCACTGAAAACTAAAAACGTTTTTCAGCACACAAGATTCACATTTTTGGAGCATCTACAGAGGCTATACGGAAAGCATGAGTTGGCAGCTTATTTATTATAATTATTGACTCAGAAAATATATTTCTTGAGACTGCTGTCATTGACACTATCCGTAAAATAAAATTACGCTAATAAAGAGACAACAACAATGAACTGATTCCGAAACATGAACATGCACAGGGAGACTTCATAAGCTACGAAAAACGTTAGTTCCAAATGAAGAAAGGCTACTGCGCAGAAAACGATACACAAAGACAGAAAATGTTAGCTCAAAAATCTGTTGAAAATGTAACCAGTTAATGTATGCAGTCCAAGTCTGGTTGCAGCTTCTGCTAACAGGAAAGGAGAAGCAGTTGTTATCAGAACGTGGAACAAGAAACGCAAAACGTTGAGGGTAATGTCTAGAATAAGTCATCTCAAGTAAAACAGTTTTTAGTCTATAGATTATGAAAGAATGACGAGTATCATTTACTCGTTATGAGTAAAATACATCCGCTGGTGATGGCATTTTCAGTAAAAGCGAAAAGCTCCTCTGTTGAACAGCTTTTCAATGGGCAGTACGCTCAAAACGGAGAGAACACGATATAACTCAGAATCACCTAGCTGAGCATGGTGCTGTGATCATATGCACCGCCTGCGCAGTGTGTTAGCCCCTGACGTTACATATGAACGATGCCTCTGGGCTACTACAAAATTCATATGAGAATTATCGAGTTGTAATGCAATGGCACATAATTTGCAGAGACTATATACACGCTGTTGGTTCACACCGTAAACTCATTTCGGGTTATAACTGAAACGTTGGCAGAAGAGCCAACACCGTGTTGCTAGAGGAGGCCGAAATGCACGCTTTTAAGCTCACGCAGATTGGCGTGAGGTCTGGAACAAGGTAAAGTAATTATCCTATAAAGAAAAGAACGTAGTTCTTGGAATACTTAACTTTAATCCACAATTGGAGAACATCGCTCTTGTTTAGACATTATTACAATCTCAATATAAACTGGTAATGGCGCCTTGCTATGTCGTAGCAAATGACGCACCTGAAGGCTATGCTAACTATCGTCTCGGCAAATGAGAGCGTATGTGTCAGTGTAGCATCGCTAGCAAAGTCTGCTGTACAACTGGGGCGAGTGCTAGGAAGTCTCTCGAGACCTGCCGTGTGGCGGCGCTCGGTCTGCAATCACTGACAGTGGCGACACTCGGGTCCGACGTATACTAGCGGACCGCGGCCGATTTAAAGGCTACCACCTAGCAAGTGTGGTGTCTGGCGGTGACACCACAATAACCCAGGTTTAATTTCTGTCTTTGAAAGAATTGCAGTGTACTGATGAATAGTGTCAACACCCCTGCACCCTAAACACGACAAATACCCCTTATATGCCAGCTACTGACAGTAGAAGGCCCTATGTCTTTCACTGCAGATTTTCATCCTGTTGTGGAAGCGATAAGAAAGTGTTACGGTTTGCCACACTTTCTCCTACCCACATACCACACTCACTGTCGATGTCACATAACTTATGACAACGAACAGCGATGTGTACCGACAGGGTGATTCCATGATGATGTACAAACTTTCAGTGTTGATGGAGAAGAGTAAATGTATCTATTGGTGGTAAGGGACCCTGGTTCGGAAACGATCTAGTCAAAATTTATAAGCGAAAATCTTTCTGATACTTCTGGCAGTGGACGTTTTCTACTGCAAGCTCTTTGGTTTTCACTCTGAGAGGTGGTAGTATCGACCAAAACAAGATTAAGATGCCCAGCAGACACGTGGTCTAAGGCCAGCACTATGAGCACTTTTTCACCTTTGCTACTTTGAAACACATTTCTTCCCACCGAAGAAGGTGTCAATAGCCCTTAGCATTTCAGAACCCATATTTACAGAAGAATTTTTCTTGTTTGGGTCCACACTATTTCCTTGTTGTTGTTGAAAGTGTTATGATTCTCGTCGTCAATTGTTATGACAGGTGGCCAATGCTAAATAGAAACATATAGCAGGTCTGACAGTGAAATCGGTAAGGAGCTGGCTGCATAGTCTGTATCTGCAACGACTGAAATAATTAGTAGTCCTTGGTAATATATATATATATATATATATATATATATATATATATATATATATATATATATTTAGTACTTGTGTTACAGGCTTCTTCATATGCTGTATACATATAATTACAAACATAACTAGAGAAGAATTACTTATGCCATACTTGACTAAGTGCCTTGTTAGAGGTTGCTTCCTATCAACTGAAGGATATGCTACATTCCTAGTTGACGTCCCGAGCATAAGTGGACGAGAGCTCGCTAGATACTCGTCACAAGCCTCGGAGTGGCGCTAGCCATTCGGACCGAGAGGAGACAGGAGACGCCTAGAAACCTGCTCCAGGGTGCAGTTCATCATGAGGTGTCTGCGCTTCAACAACGGTGGGAGAAGCCGAAGGGTCGACCTTCATCGTGTCGGGGCACCCGACCGGCAACAATGACTGGAAACCAGGAAGTGCAGACTGTTCTACGTCACTGTGTCCCACCACAGTTGAAGGCTACTGGTCCATATGGTCAACAGGTCGCCACAGCGATGCTGCCACTGAGGGCGACTCCGGCACGAGACACAGCGTTCGCGCTGGCGAGTCGTCGCGTGGAATAGGCGAAGCTACAGGCGCTGGCACCCAGGGGCGAGAAGAGCATGGAAGAGGTCCTCGCGGGGGCAGCCCCGTCGGCGCCGACTCTGGAAACATAGAGCAAGCGTCAGAGACCCCACGACTAAAGAGGCGCATCTGAATCTGATGCCTACGCACCTCACCAGAAGTACCTGATATGACAAACAGCGCGACCAAGAAGAATGCGCCCTCTCAACCACCGGCGATTGCCGCGGAAATGAAGAAAATAGGCAATATCATCTGGCAAGAGTTTGTGGGTCTGCCGTGGCAAAGAAACGGAGGGTGCAACATATTCATCAGAGTTCGGCGAGGAGAACCATGCAACAAGCACCGTCGCGGGGGTGAGGTCGGTACGAAGATAAAAACAACAAAAGAGCGTACTCGCGTGAATGAGAGTCACGCAATTTAGACATTTGCGATTTAAACGTCCGATCGAATCATTCAGCGGCTCCGTTCGATTGAGGAGAGAACGGTGCTGAAGTTAAATGCAGAATGCCATTAGAGTCACAAAAGGTTTCGAACTCTGCAGACAAATTGAGGTCCATTGTCGATGACAATGACTTGTGGCAATCCTATCCAAAAGATAGAAGACAAGGCTTTGATGGTAGCAGACGATGTCGTTGACATGCGAACAAAAAATGGAAAACCGCTAAAAGAATCAACAAGAATTAACTATCGTGCGTCCCAAAAAGGACCAGCGAAATCTAAATGTAAGCGATTCTATGTCAAAGTTGCCTTAGGCCGCCGGACAGAGTGGCCGAGCGGCTCTAGGCGCTACAGTCTGGAACCGCGCGACCGCTACGGTCGCAGGTTCGAATCCTGCCTCACGTATGGATGTGTGTGATGTCCTTAGGTTAGTTAGATTTAAGTAGTTCTAGGGGACTGATGACCTCAGAAGTTAAATCCCATAGTGCTCAGAGTCATTTGAACCTTTTTTTTTTTTTTCTTGCCTTAGGCCAAGAGAAAAATTTCTGCGGTGATGCGGATTGGTTTTCGGCACACACAGAACAAGGACAAATCTTGGATATGTCAGCATCAATTCCAAACCAGGTACAGTGACGGCGAGCTAACTCTTGTGCGTGCTATACCCAAATGGCCTTGGTGAAGTCGTAGCACAGCTGACTGCAACAAACGTGGAACAATAACACGTGACTGAGTGTTATCCCTGCAGAACAAGAGGACACAACGTTGTAAAATAATAATAATAATAATAATGATAATAATAATAATAATAGCGACGAACCCACGGATCTTCAATCCGATTTTTAGAGAAAGGCCATTGCGCAGTGACATTACGCAAAACAACACTTAATACTGGGTCGTTAGCTGTTGCTGTGGCTATACGACGAAAGTCAACAGGAAAACTTTCTACATAATTTTGCACATCGATGAACATACAAGCCTGTTCGGAAGAGTCGAACAACGTGTCTTTAGCTATTGGTAATCAGGATAACGCGTCGGCGTTACCGTGCTGGGCAGTAGGCCGATACAAGATGTCGTAACGATACAGACACAAAAATAGTGACCAATGATTAAGTTTTTGAGCCGTACGCGGAGGCACGGGCTTTGACGGGTGAAACAAACACGTCAAAGGCTTATGGTCGGTGATAACTAAACTTGCGACCATGTAAGAAGTCGTTGAATTTTGTAACTCCAAAAATCAAAGGGAGAGCTTCCTTCTCGTTCTGCGAGTAGTTACGCTGCGCAGAGGAGAGTAGCTTCGATGCAAATGCCATCGGGCGATCGCGCAAACCAAATCTGTGAGCAAGAACAGCTCCGATCCCGAAATCAGAAGCGTCAACCATGAGGACAAGAGGTTTTGCAGGATCGAAGGGCGTAAGACATGTGCTAGATAACAATGCAGATTTAAGCTGCTTAAAGGCACGTTCGCATTCAGACGAGCAAATGAACGGAACGTTCGTTCGACACAGTCGATGTAATGGCGCTGCAAGAGATGTTGCGTTAGGCAAAAACTTGTGATAATGATTGAGCTTACCTAGAACTGATTGCAATTCTTTAACCGTCTTGGGTGCTGGTAGCTCTGATATTGCTCTTAAATGATCCGGACACCTTGAGAGTATCATGTCCCAAGTAGGATAACTGTTCTGGAAAAAATGTACACTTGTCCTTAAGTCCATTTTCACGGAGCACTTCAAACAACTGTCTCAAATTTTGCAAATGTCCTTGCTGTGTAGAATCAGAAACTATGGTGTCATGTAGGTAATTACACAGTGAAGGAATTGACGCACATTGAGTCAAAGTACTGCTGAAATAGTGCTGGTGCAGAGGCACATCCGAACGGAAGCCTTTTAAATTTGTAGAGACCTAAATGCGTATTCACGAAGAGAATCTTCTGGGATTCTTCATCTACAGGAATCTGAAGATAGGCATCTTGCAAATCTGAGTAAAATATTTGCCTGAACACAATTTGTCAAACATGTCATCTGGACGTGGCAAAGGAAATGTTTCAACAACAAGTTGAGGATTGACGGTGGCTTTAAGATCCACGCACAGTCGTAATTTGCCTGATGGTTTCGTTAAGATAACCGACGGTGATGCCCATAGTGATGTTGTCACCGGTTCAATCACCCCTTGATCCTCAAGTTCATGCAATGCTTTAGCAACTTCGTCTCGAAGCGCGTGAGGTACTGAGCAAGCGCGGAAAAATTTAGGCTGTGCATTGTCCTTTAATTCAATATGTGCCTGAAAATTGTTCGCGCAACCTAAACCTGGCGAAAAAATGTCAGCAAACTCTTGACATGGCTCAGAAACACTGTTTGTGGGAACACTTTTGGTGACGGCTAGTACGTCATCACGCACAGTTAAGGAGAATACATCAAATAAACCAAGACCAAAAATATTTACAGATGATGGTGAACACAGCACATGAAAAAAAACCACCTGAGTTTGTCCACCGTATGTGGCTGGAAAACTACACAGTCCTAATACGGAACATTTACGTTACACAATGGAGGTGAACCCTACAATTCGTAACTTGTACGAATCATTAGTGAAACAGACGCTCCAGTGTCCAACTGAAAAGGAATCGTATAATTCTGAATGCGCAAGTCGACAAAAAGTTTGTTCTGTCGTCGGCGAAAAATGTCATTCTGAGAAGCAATTTTCACTGACAAATGTTGACGGTCAGATTAGGCGTGGCGGAACTTCTTTCCTCGGCGTGCACTGGCATAACAAGCAAAATTGTCACAATCGGGTAAAGTCACAGGTACTGGAGACGAATTTACAACATTTACTTCCATTGCATGTATCTTGTTGTGATAGGAAGTCTAATTGAGGGAACCGTTCCGGCGGAAGCTACTTTGTCCTGAAACGTGATACATGTTTTTCAAAATTCTGTCTTTTTAAGCACACTGCCTGGCCATGTCCCGCTTTGTTGCAAAAATGACACGGCCTTGCGTGATGGGCTATTCTGGCTCGAGTACTTAGAATTACACTGCGGGCGGCATTTAACAGGTGTCTTGTTTCCTGGAAGTGAATTGGGCCAGCGTGCGCCGAGCCGGCACAGCGGCACGTATGTGCGATGTGCGCGCAGCTGCCTCACTAGCCTGACAGCGGGGGGCGATTCGAAAGAATTTGCAGCAAAGTCCGAAGTGTCCTATCTGTCCAAAATGTCCAACACTTGTTCTAAAGTGGGGTTGGATAATTTAAGAATTTGCTCTCTAATGCGTGTGTCTGACGCGTTTTGCGCAATAGCGTCCCATACCATGATGTCAGAATATGATATTCCGCAAGAACATGAAAATTCACAGTCGCGAGTGAGGCCTTGCAAAGTTGGTACCTACTCACAGTAATTCTGATGAGGTGCACGTTTTGTGTGGAAAAAATGCGTACCTTTTTGCCACAAGTTTATATTCTCCTTGTAATAATCGGCCAATGCTTTAACAAGTTTTTCGTAACTGTGCTGTTCTGGCGAGCTTCTCGGGAATAGTTTGAGTAGCATGCGCTACGAGGCCACACCAACACGAGATAAAAGCGCATGCAGCCTCGTTTTACCTTGAACGTTGTATGCAGCCTGATCGTGTGAAAACTGCGCCTGCCACTCCTGCCAGCTCTCTACACTGGCGTCGAAGGCGCGAAACGGCGGTGCCGTGTCCTGCTGTACGGTCGGCTCCTGTGCAGCAGGTATTTGTGGCATAGCTTGTTGTCCCTGGACGAGCTGTCCCAAGGCATGCAGTAGTGCTTTGGACTGCTGATTCTGCAATCTTAACAGTTCTGCCAGTATACGGCGGTGCCGTGACCTGCTGTACGGTCGGCTCCTGTGCAGCAGGTATTTGTGGCATAGCTTGTTGTCCCTGGACGAGCTGTCCGAAGGCATGCAGTAGTGCTTTGGACTGCTGATTCTGCAATCTTAACAGTTCTGCCAGTATACGGCGGTGCCGTGACCTGCTGTACGGTCGGCTCCTGTGCAGCAGGTATTTGTGGCATAGCTTGTTGTCCCTGGACGAGCTGTCCCAAGGCATGCAGTAGTGCTTTGGACTGCTGATTCTGCAATCTTAACAGTTCTGCCAGTATACGGCGGTGCCGTGACCTGCTGTACGGTCGGCTCCTGTGCAGCAGGTATTTGTGGCATAGCTTGTTGTCCCTGGACGAGCTGTCCCAAGGCATGCAGTAGTGCTTTGGACTGCTGATTCTGCAATCTTAACAGTTCTGCCAGTATACGGCGGTGCCGTGACCTGCTGTACGGTCGGCTCCTGTGCAGCAGGTATTTGTGGCATAGCTTGTTGTCCCTGGACGAGCTGTCCCAAGGCATGCAGTAGTGCTTTGGACTGCTGATTCTGCAATCTTAACAGTTCTGCCAGTATACGGCGGTGCCGTGACCTGCTGTACGGTCGGCTCCTGTGCAGCAGGTATTTGTGGCATAGCTTGTTGTCCCTGGACGAGCTGTCCCAAGGCATGCAGTAGTGCTTTGGACTGCTGATTCTGCAATCTTAACAGTTCTGCCAGTATACGGCGGTGCCGTGACCTGCTGTACGGTCGGCTCCTGTGCAGCAGGTATTTGTGGCATAGCTTGTTGTCCCTGGACGAGCTGTCCCAAGGCATGCAGTAGTGCTTTGGACTGCTGATTCTGCAATCTTAACAGTTCTGCCAGTATACGGCGGTGCCGTGACCTGCTGTACGGTCGGCTCCTGTGCTGCAGGTATTTGTGGCATAGCTTGTTGTCCCTGGACGAGCTGTCCCAAGGCATGCAGTAGTGCTTTGGACTGCTGATTCTGCAATCTTAACAGTTCTGCCAGTATACGGCGGTGCCATGACCTGCTGTACGGTCGGCTCCTGTGCAGCAGGTATTTGTGGCATAGCTTGTTGTCCCTGGACGAGCTGTCCCAAGGCATGCAGTAGTGCTTTGGACTGCTGATTCTGCAATCTTAACAGTTCTGCCAGTATACGGCGGTGCCGTGACCTGCTGTACGGTCGGCTCCTGTGCAGCAGGTATTTGTGGCATAGCTTGTTGTCCCTGGACGAGCTGTCCCAAGGCATGCAGTAGTGCTTTGGACTGCTGATTCTGCAATCTTAACAGTTCTGCCAGTATACGGCGGTGCCGTGACCTGCTGTACGGTCGGCTCCTGTGCAGCAGGTATTTGTGGCATAGCTTGTTGTCCCTGGACGAGCTGTCCCAAGGCATGCAGTAGTGCTTTGGACTGCTGATTCTGCAATCTTAACAGTTCTGCCAGTATACGGCGGTGCCGTGACCTGCTGTACGGTCGGCTCCTGTGCAGCAGGTATTTGTGGCATAGCTTGTTGTCCCTGGACGAGCTGTCCCAAGGCATGCAGTAGTGCTTTGGACTGCTGATTCTGCAATCTTAACAGTTCTGCCAGTATACGGCGGTGCCGTGACCTGCTGTACGGTCGGCTCCTGTGCAGCAGGTATTTGTGGCATAGCTTGTTGTCCCTGGACGAGCTGCCCCAAGGCATGCAGTAGTGCTTTGGACTGCTGATTCTGCAATCTTAACAGTTCTGCCAGTATAGTTTGTTCTTCCGGATTTGCCATCACAAATAAATCAAATAATCACAATCGGGAGTAGCAAATAATTTCGTGCACACGTTATTCATACAAATTGGAGAGGATGTGTGGCGCAGCCGAATACATAGTCTAGAAATATGGCAAACACAAATGAAATAAACGTCTTCTCCAATGCATCGATGAATCAGCGCTGGTGTCACTACTCAGCTTTTCTAAAAAAAAGTGGACCGTCATACTCGTCGCCATTTTGTTATGATTTTCGTCGTCAGTTATGACAGGTGGTCAATGCTAAATACAAACATATACTGAAGGTTTGGCAGTGAAGTCAGTAAGGAGCTGGCTGCATAGTCTGTATCTGCAACGACTGAAATAATTAGCAGTCTTTGGTAAAAAAAATATATATATATTGTACTTGTACTACAGGCTTCTTCATATGTTGTATACATATAATTACAAACAAATATGTAGAGAGAAATTACTTATGCCATACTTGACTAAGTGCCATGTTAGAGGTTGCTTCCTATCGGCTGAAGGCTATGCTTCATTCCTAGTTGATGTCCGGAGCAAGAGTGGACGAGAGCTCGCTAGATACTCGTCACAAGCTGGGGAGCAGCGCTAGCGGGTCTAGCGATATCTATTACGGACGTCGATATCTGCAACCCCTAACAAGTGTGGTATCGAACTTCGATACCACAGAAAGCAAAGAGCTTGCAGTAGAGCAGGTTCAGTGTGAGATTTACCAGAATGATTTTTGTTTATAACTCTCTACTCGGTCGTTTCCGGCCCAGGGTTCCTTTCTTCAAATTCATACAATTACCTTTCTTCATCCGCCTTGAAAATTTGTATCACCATCACGGAATCATGCGTAGACATAAATCTGCGTTCATTATCATAGGTTATGAGACATCCACGGTGGGTGTTCAGGATGGGGAGAGGGAGCGGGCGTGAGCAATTGTGTGGTGGACCGTAACAATTGCTTCTTGCCTCAACAACGGGGTGACAGTCCGCTGCCGGAGAAATTAAGTTGTTCGTAGAAAGATGCAAGCGTAGAGGATTTTGCTGTCATTAGTTGGCGTATAATCGGTCTGTGTTATTTGTGGGGTGCGGAAGCACTGGTGCTATTCATCCATTGTTGAACAATTCTTCCACAGGTAGAAATTAATTCCGGGCTATTATATGACGTAGTAGCAGTTTGGCTTTATGAATCAGCAGTGTGTGGACAGTCTCGGCAAATTCTACAACAATCTGCCCACCTATACTGTCGCAATAAAACGCGAAAATTTTCATCTGAATGTTATGGTAGTCTAGAGGCATCGGTCATATGAGAAACTCAGGGTCAAAATCAATAAAACTCGGCTCCGATGTTGCATAGAGCCTCAGCACAACGCTCAGTTTGGTGGATCAGCCGTCATTTTGGGTTCTGTTTGTCTTAAGCGTACTGTAAGCTGAAAACCTTTTCAACATAGGCGCTTTTTGCTTTTATTCACAAAGTGTAAGCAGTGGTAATATAGCAACCATTACAAGTAGATGATTTTTGCTGTTATTTCAGTATTCATGATCGGATGACGGTTCTGCTAAAGGCTGAGTTATTTTAGACACTACTGTCATCGTTCTGAGTAACCCGTTCAACGTTGTGGTGTACAACTTTATATTATCTATTGATTACGAAATCTCTTTGCGGATGTTCATGTTTTGGTACCAGTGCTGTGTTATTATATTTTCATTTGCTTTGCTCCGTTTTGGAGATAGAGCCAATGACTGCTTTGTTAAGGGAAATATTTTCAAAGTGTACAACGATCAAAAGACGTGTTGCTTACTCATAATGTTTACAGTATAACCACCAGAACACACCAAGAATGTGAATTCTGTCTGGTGAATGAGTTTTTCAGTATTCAGTGCACTTAAGATAGAAAAACATGAATATCTGTTACATTTATTGATTTATTGTATTTAAGTCGGCATACCTATGTGTTGTAAACAACTGTGGTATAGTCCCTATGAACCTGCTCAGGGCACACACTGGCTGTTATTCTTCCTGCTGGAAGTATAATTAAATTTTTTCAACTATGCAGAATAAGTTTGGCAACACTTTGACCGCTGAGTTACTTCTTGGATGACATAGAATTATTCTGCTAGGTTCACTTGATTTTTCATGTTATTACCAATGAATAATCTTCGTGATTTTCGCTTAAGGTGAGACATAAGTTTATCTATCTATGGGTTTGAGTCCAGGAGAGCCATTCCACGAGCAAACTGCAAATAATCTCGTCTTTAACGTTGCGATTTATCTGTCAAAAATGTTCATATGTGTGTTTCATCTTATGGGAAATAACTGCTAAGGTCATCAGTCACTAAGCTTACACAGGACTTAACCTAAATTATCCTAAGGACAAACACACACACCCATGCCCGAGGGAGGTCTCGAACCTACGCCGGGACCAGCCGCACAGTCCATGACTGCAGCACCCAAGACCGCTCGGCTTATCCCGCGCGGCATTTATCTGTCCTATCCACCACTGACTCAATAAAGAAGAGACTAATACTGCAACTCTTCGCTAGCTCTGGGATAACGTGGTTGCCCATCAAATGAAGGCTGCATTAGTTCGCGGTTCCAGTCTCGAGGAAGACGATATTTCATTGTGTTACATAGCTGCAAGCAGCCACATTGAAAATCAATAAGAAAATCATATGAAGTCGTCTCCATCAAGTATCGTCTCGCTACTTCAAGAATCTCATAGTGTAATGGCGAAAAACGTATGATACTGAACAACTGATAACGCCTCTTTCCGCTTCTGCTGATATAACATTTGATCTTTGTGTATGTATAATTTTATTTATGAGATTCCACATATCCACAGTAATTGAGTATGACACACGACAGCAAGTAAAAATAGACCGTTTCGAACCCCAGAGTAAACAATATCTTACAAAAAAAAAAAAAAAAAAAAAAAAACGAGCGTTTGGCGTCATTGGCCGGGAAGCCCCTTACGGGGCAGGCGGGGCCGCTTTGGTGCAGGTCTTATTACATTCGACGCCACATTGGACGACCTGCGCACCGGATGGGGATGAAATAATGATGAAGACAACACGACACCCAGTCCCTACTCGGAGAAAATCCCCGACCCAGCCGGGAATCGAACCCGGGCCTATTAGGACGGCTGTCCTTCCCGATGACGATTCAGCTATTATTTTTCCTAAATCTCATTTTGTTCGTTTTAGTTAGTTGCCTCTGCTCGGGACGGACGTCGTAAGACATCCTTTTCAGTTCGTCGTTGATCCATTAACTCGGTTTTTTTGTTACAGAGGGCAGCTAACCCTCTGGCCGGACACGCTGAGCTACCGTGCCGGCGTTATCGGAGTGGAAAATATCTTACTAATTCATTCTGATATAGGCATGCTCATATTACAGATACTTCATGTCATATTAAAATAGACTTTTGTTGTAACCTTATTGTGGTAAGTCATATTTCATTTGTGTTAGTGCAATGCATATTTTAACGGCATGTTCCATTAATTTATTGAAACCACAATCACTTATCAACAATACATTCTCTCACCTTATCTAAAGCAGTCTGACAATGCTCAAATAGTTTATTAATTCCACGCCTTTATAAACATAATGGTTCCGAGTTAAAGATGTCGTCAATCAGGTTGGAAGTTCATTTTTGTCCAGAAACGGATTTTCTTGATGGTTGTCAATAAGATATGGGAGAGGTAAACATTTGACAGCATAAGATCAGAATAATAAGTCCGAGAGGGATGACTTTCCAGACAACCTTCCGAATAGTTTTATTTTTGAAATCAACAGGGTGTGTTATTCTAAAGTCGGAACACACGATGCAGTTTTGTCTGTCGTTCTTCTTACACCGCGACCGAAAGGTGTCCCAATTGTTGGCAACAAATACCAGATGCGATGGACACAGCCCTAAGGTCAAGTTGCTAGTGCACAATACCCTTTCTCAGCCAACAGATGCAAAATAGGTTCATTTTGACCTTTGCCCCAGTATGTATCTCTTGTTACAGCTCAGCCGTTAATGATGCATTTATTTCAACTGCCGGCCGGAGTGGCTGAGCGGTTCTAGGCACTACAGTCTGGAACCGCGCGACCGCTACGGTCGCAGGTTCGAATCGTGCCTCGGGCATGGATGTGTGTGATGTCCTTAGGTTAGTTAGGTTTAAATACTTCTAAGTTCTAGGGGTCTGATGACCTCAGAAGTTAAGTCCCATAGTGCTCAGAGCCATTTGTTTTTTATTTCAACTTTTTAAAGTTGACATAAATGCATCATATCTTGTCACCAGTAAGAATATTGCATAGGAATGCTCAGTGTACGAACCGGTAGGTGTTCAAGCAAGAATGCAGTAATAATAGCTCCTTTGATGTTTGTTGCTTTCAGTTGGAGCGCGAAATATATCTGCTTCCGACTTCTGAACTTTGACTATTGTATGAAAATGTTGCACGGTGCTTAAATGGTCGCATTTCATCGCAAATGGATCATCACATGAGTCTGCTATCGAGACTTCCTGAACGTGGAAAATCATTCATGCCAGAACGATCTTTCTTAAAACAAGAAAATTTTTTGCTGACGTGTTTTGCCCAAATGCACTTGCTCCATACACAATAAAAAATTTTCGAGCTGCCTCTGCTGCCGTCACCCCTCTGCATTAAATGCAAAGCGAATAATATAAAGCAGATTTTAGACCTTTCTTCCACTTTAGTGTTGTAACTGCGACCGGGACTGTCGCGGGGTAGCAATGACGGAAAGTGCGGCGGGACCCGCGGAAGGCCCACGAACAACAACACAACGGGAGAGGACGGACACGACCAACGAAAGACAGAACGAATACAACAAAATCGAACAACGGACTCACAAGGAAACAAACACGTCCACTCGTACACAGAACAAGGAAGTAAGCTGTCTAACGTTAGGCGAGGTATCAACCGACGTACGCAAGATTAGACTGGCTGGCTGAGCTTTTTTTCTCCCTTTATTGAATTTCGATTCCCCCCGAAGGGGGCGGGCTGGCAGCAGCGTAGTATGCCTCTCTTCAGCCTACAGACTTTGTTAAAAAGATGAAGAGAATAAATAATAAAAACAGGCTATAAAATCGGAGACTTAAATAGGAACATGGCGAAAAAAATTGTGGAACTTAAAACATAGTACAAAGGGATGATGAGGCGAATAAAATACATACGAAGCAGACAGGTAAAATAATAGACAGACAATTAAAAAAAACACGGCGACAGTCTGGTTTCTGTTCGCAAAAGACATAAAATTCACACCCAGCGACAGCATGGTTTCTGTTTGCAACACTAGATTGACGAACAACACTGAACATTCACTGGAACACTGCACTAAAAAGCCGGCAAATGTGACATACCACAGCCGAGAGCAGGTGCGGGGAAACGGGACAGATGGTGGGAAAATAAAAAAGGGGGGGAAGGAAAGGAAAAGCGAAGAGGGGAGGGGGGAAAGGGGCCAATGGAGGATGAGAACCCACAAGAGGGATGGGGGGTGCTGGGCAGACACAACAGGGAGTGGGGAAGGCAGTGGAGGGGAATACAAAAGGACTCGGTGGGGGGGGGGGAGAAGGGAGGTAGGGAGAGGTTTGGTGGGGAGCGAACAGGATGGAAGGGAGGGGAGAGGGAGCCCAGGGAAAGGACAGAGGAAAGGAGGGGGGGGTGAGGATCAGAGTTGATAGGAGGGATAGATGGAGGGAGAGAGGGCATCATCCGGGAGGGGGAGTTGATGGAAGCCACCTAGGGAAAGGAGATGAAGGGTGTAGAGATGGAGGGTAGGAGGGATACAACAGTGAAGGCGTCGCAGGGGGCAGGTACGGGAGAGGAGAGGAGCAACCAGGGGGTGAGGGGGATCAAGGTGGTAGGAGGTGTAGAGTATGCAGATATGTTCGAGCAATAGGAGCAGATGGGGGAAAGGAATGAGGTCATAGAGGATCCGCATGGGAGACAGGAGGCACATACGGAGGGCGAGGTGGAGTGAATGACGCTCAAGGATCTGGAAGGGCTTATAGAATTTGGGGGGGGGGGCAGATAGCCAGGCAGGACTGGCATAACAGAGGATGGGACGGATTAAGGATTTGTAGGTGTGGAGGATGGTAGAGGGGTGCAACCCCCATGTCCAGCCACAGAGGAGTTTGAGGAGTCGGAGGCAGTTGTGGGCTTTGGATTGGATGGAGCGGAGATGAGGGATCCAGGTGAGGTGACGGTCAATGGTGAGGCCAAGGTAGGTGACGGTGGGGGTGAGGCGGACAGGACGGGCGCAGACGGTAAAGGATAAATCCAGGAGCCAGAAGGAGTGAGTGGTACGATCTACGATGATTGCCTGGGTCTTGGAAGGATTTGATTTTCAGGAGCCACTGGTTACACCATGCGGCAAAAAGGTCAAGGTGATTCTGGAGAAGGCGTTGGGACCGCTGGAGGGGAGGAACAAGGGCGAGGAATGCGGTGTCATCGGCATATTGCAAGAGGTGCACTGGTGGGAGTGGGGGTTAGGGCATATCTGCCGTGTACAGGAGGTAGAGGAGAGGGGAGAGGACAGAGCCCTGGGGCACACCTGCAGAGGGGTAGCTGACTGAGCTTTTTTTTTCTTTATTGTTATTTTCATACCTAAACAATCAGCTAGGCTGTCAGCAGCATGCTACGCCGCTCTTCAGCCATAGTGTTGTCAATAACAGAACACAGAATGGAGAATCAGAATGAACATAGTGCCGGGCAAAAGAATAGTGCTCACAGATACACAAAAAAACACGGAGCCGTTCACACTCGACGATAACGAGACTGGAAACACCTTGACATGGCACACAGAACACTGATGAATCCGACGGCACAAGAAAACGTAGAAGCGTGATGGTGGTCACTAAAAACACAAACGACGTCACACACACGTGAAACTGATGGCGAAAGTCCACAGATCGTGTACGAGTCCGGGGACCTGCCAAGGGGGAGGAAAGGGGAGTGGGAAGGAGAGGGGTGAGCAAGGATGCCAATGGAGGAGGAGACAGAGAAAAAACGCTGGAAGGGTTGGAGGGGAAGCCTGGGGGAGGAGTGGGGAGAAATAGAGGAGGGAGGGAAGGGGAGAGAAGGGAGGGAGGGTGCCCAAAGGAGCAAACACAGGAAGAGGGAGGGAGGATCAAAGTTGGTAGGAGGGGTAGATGGAGGGGAGGAGGACATAATCAGGGAGGGGGAGCTGGCGGAAGCCACCTTGGGAGAGGGTATGGAGGGTGGAGAGATGGAGACTGGGTGGGACGTCGGAATACAGGCACGGCAGCGGGCGGGGGTGGGAGAGGATGGGTGAGACAAGCGGGTGGGGAGATCGAGTTTACGGGAGGTGTACACGATCTGAATCCTTTCAAGGAAAAGGAGGAGGTGGGGGAACGGAATGAGGTCATACAGGATCCGCGTGGGGGAGGGGAGACGGATGTGATAGGTGAGGCGGAGAGCATGGCATTCAAGGATCTGAAGGGACTTATAAAAGGTAGGGGGGCGGAGATCCAGCCAGGATGGACGTAACAAAGGATAGGGCGAATGAGGGATTTATAGGTGTGGAGTATGGTGGAGGGATCCAGACCCCACGTACGGCCAGAAAGGAGCTTGCAGAGACAGAGTCGGGAGCATGCCATGGCTTGGATTGTCTGGAGATGGGGGGTCCAGGAGAGGCGACGGTCGAGGGTGACACCAAGGTACTTAAGGGTGGGAGTGAGGGCGATAGGACGGCCATAGATGGTGAGATAGAAATCAAGGAGGCAGAAGGAAGGGGTGGTTTTGCCTACAATGATCGCCTGGGTTTTGGAGGGATTGACCTTGAGCAACCACTCGTTGCACCAAGTGGTGAACCGGTCAAGATGGGATTGGAGAAGGTGTTGGGAGTGCTGCAGGGTGGGGGCAAGTGCGAGGAAGGTGGTGTCATCGCCAAACTGGAGAAGGTCGACGGGGGGTGACGGCGGCACCATGTCTGCCGTATATAAAAGGTACAGAAGGGGGGAGAGGACAGAGCCTTGGGGCACACCGGCGGAGGGAAAAAAGGTGTAGGGGTCCGTGCTATGGATGGTGATGTGGTAAAGACGGTGGGAGAGAAGGAGCCAATCAGACGGACGTAGTTAATGGGAAGGGCAAAGGATTGGAGCTTGAGGAGGAGACGGGAATGCCACATGCAGTCATAGGCACGTTCGAGGTCCAGGAAGATTGCGGAGCGACGGGAATTGAACTGTTCAGAAAGGAGATGAGTGAGGTGGAGGAGAAGGTCGTCGGAAGAGAAGGACGGCCGAAAGCCACACTGGGTAATGGGAAGGAGGCAGTGTTGGCAGAGATGCTGGTGGATGCGGCGGGTGAGGATAGATTCCAGGACCTTGCTGAAGACCGAGGTAAAGCTGATGGGACGGTAGGAGGAGACAGCGGACGGCGGTTTACCAGGTTTAAGGAACATCAGGATACGGGAGGTTTTCCACAGGTCAGGGTAGTAACCGGTGGACAGGACTAAATTGTAGAGCCTGGCCAGGGTGGAGAGGAAAGAGACAGGAGCTTCACGAAGGTGACGGTAGGTGACACGATCGTGACCAGGAGCAGTGCTGCATTTCGTGTGGAGTGTAGCAATGAGATCCTGTGTAGTGATAGGGGCATTGAAGTCTGTGTGTGCAATGTTGTCCAAGTACTGGAAACTAGGTGCGAGGGGAGGGACAGAGGTGTCAGTTAGATCGCTGACATCGGGGGAGAGGGAGTAATTGAACTGGGGATCATCAGGGATGGAAAAGACATCGGGGATAGGGGGATAGTAGGGGGAGGGTTTAGTTCCGGTAAGGCGACGGAAAGCTGACCAGAACTTGGACGAGTTTATGAGTAGGGTGGCATTTAAATGGGTGCATGTCTGTCGCCAGTCCATGCGTTTCTTAGCTGCGAGCAAATTACGAATGTGTCGCTCGAGTTGCCGGTGGTGTCATAGTGTTTCCGGGTCACGCATGTGGAGGAAGGCACGGTAAAGACGGCAGGATTCACGGAGGAGGAGGATGGCCTTTGGGGGTAAGGTAGGACGGTGGGAGTGGATGGCAACAGTAGGGATGTGGGCCTCCATGGCCTCAGACATGGTCTGCTGGAGAAAGGAGGCGGCATGGGTTATATCGTCAGGATGGTTGTAGGTGAAGGGGTGGCTATCGACCTGGGTGGAGAGGGTATCCTGGTAGGCATTCCAGTTGGCACGGGAATAGTCATGGATGTACTTTGGGGGAGGGTCATTACGAGAGTCGGGACAGGGGCGACGACCGTCCGAAATGTTGAGGAGGACAGGGAGATGGTCACTACCAATAGGCTCCAGGACATCCACCGTTATGCGGCCAAGGAGGTTGTGGGAGGAAAGGATAACATCAGGAGTGGAGCTGGATTTGGGACGGGTGTGCTGGGGGATGGGGATGATGTCGCCTTGAAGGGAGGAGAGGAACCGATGCCACCGCCGTAACTGGGCGGCGGAACGACTATGGATGTTGAGATCGGCGGCGATCGCATAGGAGGAGAAGGTACGGTCAATGTGGGAGAGGAAGTCGAAGGGAATAGGGGCGTTAGGGCGGACATAGATGGTGGTGCAGGTGATGGGAAGGCCAGGGAAGAAAAGACTAAGGATCAGGTGTTCAGTGTAGTCGGGAAGGAGAGGTGGAGTCGAACTGGGATCTAGCGGTGGTGACCAATGGCAACTCTGCCACGTGGATTCGGAAGGGGATTATCGGAGTGGTGAAGGAGGTAGGGCGAAGAGTGGATGGTGTGGTGGGGTTGGAGGAAGATTTCATTGAGGAGGAAGGCATCCACGTGGTGGGTGGCAAGGGTGTGCAGGAAGAGGTTCTTGTTGGTGGGAAGGGAGTGGATGTTGTTGAAAAGGATACGGTGCTGACAGGAATTTAGGCCGACCGCGGTTGTGTCGCGGTTAAGGCGCTCAGTCCGGAACCGCGAGACTGCTACGGTCGCAGGTTCGAATCCTGCCTCGGGCATGGATGTGTGTGATGTCCTTAGGATAGTTAGGTTTAAGTAGTTCTAAGTTCTAGGGGACTGATGACCACAGATGTTAAGTCCCATCGTGCTCAGAGCCATTTGAACCATTTTTTGACAGGAATTTAGACAAGGGTGTCAAGATGGGAGAAGGTGAAATGGGCCTGGTTGTTGGAGTAGGTGGCATACATTTTGAGGTGGAAAACGGAATGGGCAGTGAGGGAAATCTGTTAGAGTGTGTGGGGGCGCTGAAAAAGGTGAACATTTTGGAGGACGGTGGTGAGGAATCTGATGATGTCCTCAGCGGTAGGGGGGGCAAAGGGAATTAACGGGAGGGGTGGGGGCGTCCAGAGGGCAGACATGGACGGTGAGTTCAGGAGTGGGAGGAGGGGGTTGGGCCTTACATTTCTGGGAGTAGGTAGGGTGGGGGAGATTACAAGTATTACAGGAGGGGGGGGGACTGGAGATTGGGGCACTGCCGTAAGAAATGGGCTTGCTTACAGTGCGGGCAGGTGGGGGCCTCGTAGCACTCAGATGTTGTGTGTGCATTATACCGCAAGCACCTCTGGCAGCGGAGGGATTGAGGAGGGGAACGGGAGGGGTCAACTTCATAACGTTGGTTAAAGAGGAGGGCACCCTCCTTCAGGAGATGGTCTATGGAGGGGGTGTGCTCGGAAAAGACCCACATAAGGCGGGTGGGGCCGGCAGAGTTGTGGATGCGGTGAACCGCACGCACCTCCAGATGGGGATGTGCCTGAAGCTCCGCCATCACCTCCTCCTCCATGATTGTCGGACTAAGCCAAGTGATCACAGCAGTGAGGGTCGGCGGGCGACGTGGAGGTTGGGGTTGGCGGGAGGGAGGCGGAGAAGGAGCAGGAGTGAGGGAGGCATGAGGGCCACAGCGGGTGACAGGGATGCGGGAAGGGAGATCTGTGTGAAGGGTAGGGCTGTTGGAGGAGATGATGACCGAATCACGGTGGGGAGTGAGGAGGGAGATGGGGGCACCAGGAAAACGCTGACGAAGGAAGAGGGTGAGATTCCGGGCCTCAAGAAGGGAGGGATCAGGACGGGAGAGGGGATTGCGGTAGGGGTAGGTGGAGGAGGAGGAGGAGGGGCAGGGACAGGTGGGGAGACATCCATAGCATCCTGAGCCGTAGAAGGGGGACGAGGCAGAGCCTTTTTAGCAGTAGAGGAGGCAGGGGTGGCACTGGGGTGTTTTATGGCGGCAGAGGAGGTGTGGGGGACGGGAGTAACTGGAATGTGGCGAGCAGTGGCAGGTCCCAGTGCTGGAGTCGGCGCTGGAGATGGTGAGGGCGACGGCGATGGCGAAGGTGATGATGATGATGATGATGATGAAGGTGAAGGGAAGAGTTGAGCATGGGCCGTGGCCCTCCGGGTGACCACCCTAGCGGGTGCCGCGGAAACAGAAGGAGCAGAGGGAGGGAGTGGTGGGTAGGGATCAGAGGAGGCACTGGAGGAAGGAGTCGGGCATGGGGCGACAAATAGTGAGGGAGATGGGAGAGTGAGGAGTGGGGGGATGGACTTAGGGGGGGTGACTGGGCACACCACGTGATAGTGGTGGCGGCAGCAGAGGGGAGGTGTATATGATGGCAGTGGTGGTGGCTGTAGAAGAGGTGGTGGGGGTTGACATTATGATAAGGGGAAAAACACAGGACAAGACAAAGAAGCAAATGAGGGACGGGCAGGGCGACGAGAGACACAGAGTAAAAGGGGACGGAGAATGATGAAGGACGAAGGAGACTGGGGCCGAAGCCCCACTCTGCTGTCGCTGGCAGGGGGGCGGCCCAGCTGGCTGGCCGTTGGGGACGCCTCCGCTGCTGCTGCTGCTGCTGCTGGTGGCAGCTGGGACTGCTGGTGGCTGGTGGCTGGTGGCTGGTGGCTGGTGGCTGGTGGTGCTGGCTGCGACCGCTGGTGGCTGCGACCGCTGGTGGCTGCTGGCTGCTGGTGGGGACCGCTGCTGGCCACTGGCTGCTGGCTGCTGGCTGCTGGCTGCTGGCTGCTGGCGGGGACTGCTGCTGGCGGGGACCGTTGCTGGCTGCTGGCTGCTTGCTGGCTGCTGGCTGCGGGCTGCGGGCTGCGGGCTGCGGGCTGCTGGTGAGGACCGCTGCTGGTTGGACTGCTGCATGTTGACGGGCTGGCTGGCTGGCACCTGCAACACCTATCACTTCGATTGGTACCGTAATGGGACAATCGAAGGGCGGTATTCAAACGAATTACCGCCGGAGATCCGCTGGCTGAGCGAGAGGCAGGCGCTTAAGTACGCTATCTGGGGCGCCGCTATTGGCCACTGGAACCACGTGTTCCACTGTGGCGCCCTCACACTAAAAGCGGGCCAGGAGACGCGCGCCGCCACAGCTTACGGCGCGATGGTGCAGAGACCTCTATGGGTCTTCGACGTCCATGACGTCTGGCGCGGATTCAAATTCCGCGGCGCGCGGTACCAGATTTAGAGTCCGTTATGAGTTTCAAGCATGAAAATTGCAATACGTAACTGCATGACGAATTATTTTTTTTATTATTCATTATTTACTTATTTATTGCAAACTTAAAGATCTGTTACCTGATATTTTAAAACAGGTCGTACATTTCCAGTCTTCGTTTGTCACCTTTTTCTGAATTTTTTGTTTTGTTTTTATCTGCTACATTTAACAAAGAATAATACTGTTTTAAAATAAAAATAATTTGTGATTGAAATACAAATAAAATGTTGTTGTTTTAAGAATAATGTAAAGAGATGGTGGAGAGGGGAGATTTACTAGTGCCCTCACCGACTGTGACTGGCGGTGAATACTACTACTACTTGAAATAACACAATGACAGTTGATAAACACACAAGTAGCGCCGCGTCGCCTGACACCCGGCGGCGAGTTACGTGTGGCCGGTTGCCGGTAGCCGGTGGCCGCTGTGGAATGAGGAAACTCTCGAGCGTACACTGATATTAACGCTAGCACGAGCTATCTTGCCGAATTGTTTCCGCAAGTTTTTGCGATTATAGGCGGGTTCGAAAGTGAACCGAATTATCTATGGGGTTCTATCATACTGATAACTTTAGCAGTCAACCCAAATGCTATTCAAAAATATAAGGAATGGAGTGGGCTGGAACTCAAAACCTTACGTCTCTCTTGAGTGATGCTTGCCACATTTTTTTTTAGAAAGAAGTCTGTGATCAGACCGAGAATCCATCCCACGGCCTCTCAGTTTCAACACGTGCGCTTTACCGCTTTTTTAAAAGAAAAGGCAATTCCCCCCTTTCTCAAATCTTCGAAAAAGAATAAAAACAAAAACCAAAGCCATCCCCATCTAGCACCACCACTTTTACCCTATCTAGTTATAGCAGTAGACAACGAGCAGATACAGCACTGACTCAACTCTTGAAGAGTGATAGCAGTTCCTAGATACATTTCCGCACCCTACAGTGTGACTAGATCCTGCATACGACCGGACTTACAAAGAATCCTGAGGGGCGTCCGGCTATATTGGCTACCTTAAGTGAACAACTCAGACTTGGTCTATGCGGCGCCAGCGGGTGGCCAGGTTTTATGTATACGACTGTACATCACCAGCTATCGTAGCCAATATTTGACTTGTTTCACTGACAAACTATGTAATGAGGGAGAACCTTTTATGAATGTAAAACAATGTTTTTTTTGTAGAAACTTTGAACCAACCAGATAATTGTAAAACATGTAGTTAGTAAGGTGTACAAGATGTCGAGAAAATTACTACTTCCCTGTTTCTACTATGAGTTTCACCTTTGCACACGTAAATCAGAAACTGTAAGATAGTAAAAGTAGTGTTATATAGAAAGTTCTCATGAACGTCTTACAAACCTCCCCTGGAAATTTATTTGCAATTCCACGTTTTCCTACGACTTTTCTTTTCATTCATTTTATGAAAATATTAATAAAAGTAGTATAGTGAGTATTATTTCGATTTATTTGCAGTCTTGGTAACGTATAGAGAAAAGAAAATAAAAAACTTATTTCTACAGTGAGACTCAAACCGACGACCACCAAATTACAGTTTTATTCTCTTACGGCTGCGCCAAACGCCGTCCGGAAACTATGTTAACATACATGGCTCACGTCTTGCGCGACCGAAGCCAAATAAGTTATTTTTTTGTAAACACTCTGCTGTCTTGAGCTACTACCCTTGTCAGTTTTATTTCTGGTCATGCATTTATCACAAATGTAGACGAAATCGACGATGACGAGTAGTTTGTCCCCGTGGGAGGCCGTTAACGGTAACACCGTCATGTCTTCTGTGAGTAGCTAGCCTTTTGTGCGATGTGCTTGCATTACAGCCCAATTTCGTTACACCAGAAATAGTCTTCCTTTTGTCGATCAGTAATTTTTGCTTTAATTTGGTCTTTATGACACAGAACATTGTGGCAATGGATCTGTGTATTCTTCATCTCTACTGTAATTTTATTCCAGTTACAAAACTAATTTTTACTTAGCAGTCAAGAAAAATCGGCCTCTTGATTTTCACTTAGTTTGTGCACCAACACCTTCCTTTCTCTCGACAGATAACTGATATGTTTGTTTGTACGGAGGAACCTCAATACATTACCCACCACCACGTAGAGATTCTACCTTGCTGACACGAAACGAGTTAATACACTTCTCCTGGTGCAAACTGCCGTGAGCTGGAACGTTTGTGTGGGCTTGTCATGAGCTGCAAAAGCAACGGAGACTATAATGCAGCAGGCCACCCACCAATTCAATCGTGAATAACTACCGTGCCATAACGTATCCTCATTTTATAAATCCATGATTAGGAGCCAATATCTCATACCATACACGTGCTCTGTACTCGCTAAAACGCTTTGAAAGTTTCGTGAATCCAAGTCAGTTTCTTGGGTTACTGGAGGCTTGGAATGAATGCGCCGAATTTATACAATGGTAGGATAATAGTATGTCTTGGAACATAGTTCAGTCCGATAATCAAATTTTATTATGGAAAATGTTTATATGTGGTGTAAAGGTACTTCTGGAGATAGATTTCACCGTCGCACGAAACTGGGTTGTCGTGACAAGTAAAGATAACGTTTTTCTTTTAAGTACCGTACTGGAGGCCAGTATATTAATAAGGCCATCATTGTACTCCACTATCTCTAGGTTGTTTGATGAACGATCAATGAACACTCCAAGTGGGCATGTTGTCTTAATTGGCCTTATACGCAAAACTGAGGCACTGAACTATTTATCATCTATCTGAAACTTGGATCTCTATGCTTCACTGATAGCGTTTCGTATTACACGTTGTTTTTATTACAACTGTAATTTTAGATTCATGAATATGAATATAAACCAGTGCAGCACTGAAAGAATAAGACATGACACAAATACACGACATTCGCGTGAGAGACCGATAGATACTTATTATAAGGGCTGTACTTTGGACAGAGTATGAACTACGGACTGAACATGAAAATTCTGAGTCTATAACAACTGTGTGGGACGTGCTGAAAGAATAAGCTGTTGGTCGATGACAGTACTGTGTTAGTAAACATTATATATATATATATATATATATATATATATATATATATATATATATATATATATATATGACACGATATCTTCGAGCTGACTTCACGCAATTATTTTAATTTCAAAGAGGTTATTAATACATTTGCGAAAATCATGTTGGTTCCTCCAAAGAACTCCATAAATTTTGTTCGCGATGTGAAAATCATATATCCGTGTTTCTGTCCAGCACAAGGAAGGTGCACGTGTTTATATTACAGCTTCTGGATGACAAATATCTATTGACGGACATCTGGCCTGTTTTATCACAACAAAAAACACTGCTGATCGCAGAGCAACAGAAGTATAAATTAGGATCTACGGTGTACCCAGTGTAGCACATGGCACCATCGAGAGTCGTTACCAGGAAATTGGTGTACAACCGGGTGCCCCTTCTCAAACTTGCTCTCTTAACTCATCCCCATGCAGCCTGTCTCATATGGTGTGGAAAATGACACAGCTGAATGGCGTACACTTATGTTTAGCGATGAGAACAATTCTGAGTTAGCATGAGTGACAGTCATTTGTGAGCGATATATTGGCAACGAGAGCGCAAACATTAGAGCGTATCTCGCAGCATCATGCATGCTCAGCTTGAAATCCGACCATTACCTTTAAACTTCATTCTGTGAGTTCATAAGTTACTACGAGCTCGATTTTAATGCCCTGAAATATTCCGCATTTTAAACTACACTACTGTCCATTAAAATTGCTACACCAAGAAGAAATGCAGATGACAAACGGGTATTAATTGGACAAATATATCATACTAGAACTGACATGCGATTACATTTCCACGCAATTTGGGTGCATAGATGCTGAGAAATCAGTACCCAGAACAACCACCTCTGGCCGTAATAACGGCCTTGATACGCCTGGACATTGAGTCAAACAGAGCTTGGATGCCGTGTACAGGTACAGCAGCCCATGCAGCTTCAACACGATACCACAGTTCATCAAGAGTAGTGAGTGGCGTACTGTGACGAGCCAGTTGCTCGGCCATCATTGACCAGACGTTTTCAGTTGGTGAGAGATCTGGAGAATGTGCTGGCCATGGCAGCAGTCGAACATTTTCTGTATCCAGAAAGGCCCGAACAGGACCTGCAACATGCGGTCGTGCATTATCCTGCTGAAATGTAGGGTTTCGCAGGGATCGAATGAAGGGTAGAGGCCGGCCGCGGTGACCGTGCTGTTCTGGCGCTGCAGTCCGGAATCGCGGGACTGCTACGGTCGCAGGTTCGAATCCTGCCTCGGGCATGGGTGTGTGTGATGTCCTTAGGTTAGTTAGGTTTAAGTAGTTCTAAGTTCTAGGGGACTTATGACCTAAGATGTTGAGTCCCATAGTGCTCAGAGCCATTTGAACCATTTTTGAAAGGTAGAGCCACGGGTCGCAACACACCTCAAATGTAACGTCCACTGTTCAAAGCGCCGTCAATGCGAACAAGAGGTGACCGAGACGAGTAACCAATGGCACCCCATACCATCACGCCGGGTGATTCGTCAGTATGGCGATGACGAATACGCGCTTCCAATGTGCGTTCACCGCGACGTCGCCAAACACGACTGCGACCATCATGATGCTGTAAACAGAACCTGGATTCATCCGAAAAAATGACGTTTTTCCGTTCGAGCACCCAGGTTCGTCGTTGAGTACACCATCGCAGGCGCTCCTGTCTGTGATGAAGCGTCAAGGGTAACCACAGCCATGGTCTCCGAGCTGGTAGTCCATGCTGCTGGAAACGTCGTCGAACTGTTCGTACAGATGGTTGTTGTCTTGCAAACGTCCCCATCTGTTGACTCAGGGATCGAAACGTGGCTGCAAGATCCGTTACAGCCATGCGGATACGATGCCTGTCATCTCGATTTCTAGTTATACGAGGCCGTTGTAATCCAGCACGGCGTTCCGTATTACCCTTCGGAGAACATCGATTCCATATTCTGCTAACAGTCATTGGATCTCGACCAACGCGAGCAGCAATGTCCCGATACGATAAACCGCAATCGCGATAGTCTACAATCCGACCTGTATCAAAGTAGGAAACGTGATGGTACGCATTTCTACTCCTTCCACGAGGCATCGCAACAACGTTTCACCAGGCAACGTTGGTCAACTGCTGTTTGTGTATGAGAAATCGGTTGGAAACTTTCCTCATGTCAGCACGTTGTAGGTGTCGTCACCGACGCCACCCTTGTGTGAATGCTGAAAAGCTAATAACTTGCATATCACAGCATCTTCTTCCTTTTGGTTAAATTTCGCGACTGTAGCACGTCATCTTCGTGGTGTAGCACTTTTAATGGCCAGTAGTGTAAATCTGGCCAATAAGTGAAATACAACGCGATCAGACTAACCTGTAGTGACGAATAAGTTTCTGACAGTGCAACGGAATTGCAAAGCGAGATTTAATGTAAATTAAGCCAAGGTAACTTGGAAGTATAACCGTTGTAGTAAATTTCATGTGATTACGCCCTATCAGTGTTGGGGAATCTCTCCTAGTAGGAGAAATTTGTGCAACGCAAAGGGAGTTGCATGTCTTCTAGAACACCTACTAAATTGGAATGAGCTCATGTGCTATGTAAATATCAACCTCTTAGTCACCGCAAACACGTGACTTGATTTTGCACTGCGAAACATATATAATGTACTAGCTGAAAACTGCACTGGAAAACAAAACAATGTCTCCACTGAAGAGAGATCATTCATTTTGTTTGTGAAACATAACTAAACTTAATTTAATTCTCTCATGAAGGAGATTCGTAAAGCTGCCTGCATAGACGAGCGCGTTAACGTGTCGCTTCCAGGATTCATGGAGGCGATTTACTCTAGACGCTGACAGGAGGGGTACACACATTTCCGTCTTCCATCTCCTGGAAGAGGGGTCGCATCATGAAGAGCATCCGGCCACCAGCTGTCAATAACAATGCCACAGCCCATTTAACAACGTTGCAAGCCATATAGCAATGGTACAAAATTATATAGTAGTGTCACAATCCATATAACAATGCCACAACCCATACAATAATGTCGACATCTTAGCGGAACGGGGAAAGACGAAGGAGAAGAAAAGAAGAAGAAGAAGAAGAAGAAAATGAAGTGAAAGATATTCTTAAGGAAGCATATGTTAAAATTTAACTGAAGATCATAGAAATGAAAAATGATATTTTTCAGTGCTATATGAAATAGAAAGACGTTCTTGACACCTTTGATACTAGTAATAAGAGGCCAGACAGTTCAACCTTCCTCTAAGGACATCGTGGCGTTGCAATCCAGTTGAAACATGATTTCACCCATTGATGTGTAGCGCAACTGAAATTTTTTCTGTGGTATACAGGGTGTAACGACCAGGCACCGTTCAAAACCATTCGACGAAGCAGCTTCATATTTTTGAATTGATAAATAAAATTATATCGGTCCGTGGTATTCCTCCTCCTGGTCACAGAGACGGGATTAAGTTCCCTTCACATGTTTCCATATGAGACATATCCACCTCACACGCAGCTTTTTGGTCCGTAGCAGGGAAGGACAATTATGCTTTTTCAGTCCTGTTTTGCACCCGCTTGTTAAGTGATGACACGTGGTGCGGCATTCAAATGAGATTGTATAAGACGGCAAAGGGTCTATGCAAGATACCCCAGTTCGGCAACACCCTCACTGCCACCCACACACCTTCGTTTTACACCTGTATCTACGTGATTACTCTGCTATTCGCAATTAAGTGTCTGACAGAGGGTTCAATAAACCACCTTCAAGTTATCACTACCATTCCACTCTCGAACGGCGCGCGGGAAAAACGAGCACTTAAATTTTTCTCTGCGAGTCCTAATTTACCTTATTTTATCGTGATGATCATTTCTCCCTATGTAGGTAGGTGCCAACAGAATGTTTTCGCAATCGGAGGAGAAAACTGGTGATTGAAATTGTGGTGTCTAGACAAGACAGCCTAGACACAATGAGAGGAAGCCGAAAGGCACGCGCTAAGCTAAAGCAGGATGGCGTGAGGTCTGAAACAGGATACGTAATGAATGCTATAAAGAAAAGTACGTAGCTTCTGGAATACTTAACTTTAATCCATCCTTTTGGTACATCTGGAGATTGTGGCGATACAAGTGAGACTCTTTAGATACATGCAATGTTACTAATGGCGCCTTGCTAGGTCGTAGCCATTGACTTAGCTGAAGGCTATTCTAACTATCTACTCTGCAAAGGAGCGAGGCTTCGTCAGTATAGTCGCTAGCTACGTCGTCCGTACAACTGGGGCGAGTGCTAGTCAGTCTCTCGAGACCTGCCTTCTGGTGGCGTTCGGTCTGCGATCACACAGTGGCGACACGCGGGTCCGACATGTACTAATGGACCGCGGCCGATTTAAAACTACCACCTAGTAAGTGTGGTGTCTGGCGGTGACACCACAGAAATTTCATGACAAGATACCGTCGCAATGAAAAACACCTTTGTTTTAATGATTGCCACCCCAATTCACTTATCTTGTCTGTGACACTATCTGCCCTATTTCGCGATAATACAAAACGAGCCACCCTTTTTGAACTTTTTCGATGTTATCCGTCAGTCCCACCTGATGCGGATCCCACACCGCACAGCTATACTCCAGAATAGGGCGGACAAGTGTGGTGTAAGCAGTCTCTTTAGTACATCTGTTGCACCTTCTAAGTGTTCTGCCAGTGAATCACAGTCTTTGATTTGCTCTAGTCACAACACTATCTAGGTGATAATTCCAATTTAGGTTACTTGTAATTGTAATCCTTAGGTATTTAGTTGAATTTAGAGCCTTCAGATTTGTGTGACTTATCGCGTGATCGAACTTTAGCGGATTTCTTTTCATACTCATGTGAATAACTTCACACTTTTTTTTATTCAGTGTCAATTGCCACTTTTCGCACCACACACATATCTTATCTAAATTATTTTGCAATTCGTTTTAGTCATCTGATGACTTTACAAGACAGTAAATGACAGCATCATCTGAAAATAATCTAAGAGGGCTACGAAGATTGTCTTCTGTGTCGTTAATATAGATCAGGAACAATAGAGGGCCTATAACGCTTCATTGGGGAATGCCGGATATTACTTCTGTTTTACTCGATGACTTTCCGTCTGTTACTACGAACTGTGACCTTTCTGACAGGAAATCACGAATCCAGTCGCACAACTGAGGCGATATTCCATAGGCACGCAGTTTGGTTTGAAGACGCCTGTGAGGAACGGTGTCGAAAGCCTTCTGGAAATCTAAAAATACGGAATCAATTTGACATCCCCTGCCGATAGCATTATTTCACGAGTATAAAGAGCTAGTTGTGTTTCACAAGAACAATGTTTCTTGAATCCGTGCTGACTATGTATCAATAAATTGTTTTCTTCGAGGTAATTCATAACGTTCGAATACAGTATATGTTCCAAAACCCTACTGCAAATCGACGTTAGTGATATGGGCCTCTAATTCAGCGGATTACTCCTATTTCCCTTTTTGGGTATTGGTGTGACGTGAGCAATTTTCCAGTCTTTATGTACGGAACTTTCTACATCTACATTTATACTCCGCAAGCCACCCATCGGTGAGTGGCGGAGGGCACTTTACGTGCCACTGTCATTACCTCCCTTTCCTGTTCCAGTCGCGTATGGTTCGCGGGAAGAACGACTGCCGGAAAGCCTCCGTGCGCGCTCTAATCTCTCTAATTTTACATTTGTGATCTCCTCGGGAGGTATAAGTAGGGGGAAGCAATATATTCGATACCTCATGCAGAAACGCACCCTCTTGAAAACTGGACAGCAAGCTACACCGCGATGAAGAGCGCCTCTCTTGCAGAGTCTGCCACTTGAGTTTGCTAAACATCTCCGTAACGCTATCACGCTTACCAAATAACCCTGTGACGAAACGCGCCGCTCTTCTTTGGATCTTCTCTATCTCCTCTGTCAACCCGACCTGGTACAGATCCCACACTGATGAACAATACTCAAGTTTAGATCGAAAGAGTGTTTTGTAAACCACCTCCTTTGTTGTTGGATTACATTTTCTAAGGACTCTCCCAATGAATTTCAACCTGGCACCCACCAACGATTAATTTTATATGATCATACCACTTCAGATCGTTCCGTACGTATACTCCCAGGTATTTTACAGAAGTAACTGCTACCAATGTTTGTCCCGCTATCATATAGCCATACAATAAAGGATCCTTCTTTCTATGTATTCGCAATACATTACATTTGTCTATGTTAAGGGTCAGTTGCCACTGTCTGCACCAAGTGCCTATCCGCTGCAGATCTTCCTGCATTTCGCTGCAATTTTCTAATGCTACAACTTCAGTGAGCGAGTGGTTGTATATAGTTGCTAAATGTGGAGCTATCGCATCAGCATACTTTGAAAGGAACCTGACTGGTATACAATCTGGACCGCCTTGCCTTTATTAAGTGATTTAAGCTGCTGTGCTACACTGAGGATATCTACTTCTATGTTTCTCATCTTCGCAGTTGTTCTTGACTGGAATTCAGGACTATCTACTTCGTCTTCTTTGGTGAAGGAGTTTCAGAAAACCGTGTTTAATAACTGTACTTTAGTGGCACTGTCATCAGTGATTTCACCGTTGTTATCACGCAATGAAGGTACTGACTGCGTCTTGCCATTGGTGTGCTTTATGTATGATCAGAATCTCTTTCGGTTTTCTGCCCGATTTCGAGACAGAATTTCGTTTTGGAAATTATTAAAAGCATCTCGCATTGAAGTACGCGCTATATTTCGAACTTCTGTAAAATTTTGCCAATCTTGGAGATTTTGCGTTCTTTTAAATTTGGCATTCTTTTTTCGTTGCTTCTGCAACAGCGATCTGACCCATTTTGTGTACCATAGGGGATCAGTACCATCACTTATTAATTTATGTGGTATATACCTCTCAATTACTGTCGGTACTATCTCTTTGAAAACATTCCACAACTTATCTACACTTACATGATCAGATCGGAAGGAGTGAAGACTATCTCTTAAAAAGGCGTTAAGAGCATTTTTATCACCTTTTTTGAAATAGATATACTTTGTGTTTCTATTTGATGGTTGTAGGTGTTACGGTATTCAGCCTATCAGCAACTGCCTTGTGGTCGCTAATCCCTATATTCGTCACAATACTCACTATTTGTTCAGGATTATTTGTTGCTAAAAGGTCAAGTATGCTTTCGCAACCGTTAACGCTTCGAGTGGGCTCATGAATTAATTGTTCAAAACAATTTTCTGAGAAAGCACTCGGTACAAATTCGGATGACATTTTATGCCTGCCGCCGGCATTAAACATATAATTTTTTCGCGCATATCGAAGATAGATTGAAGTCGCCACCGACTATAGTTGAATGAGTGGGGTTCCTATTTGAAATGAGACTCAGGTTTTGTTTGAACTTTTCAGCAACTATATCTTCTCAGTCGGGGGGATCGGTAAAACTATCCAATTAATAGTTTAGTCCTATTGTCAAGTATAACCTCTACTCATACTAATTCGCAGGAACTATCTAATTCAGTTTCACTAATTGGTAAACTACTTCTGACAGCAATAAATACTCCACCACCAACTGTATTTAATCTATCCTTTCTGAACATTGTTAGATCGTTTGAAACAAGTTTCGGATGAACTTATTTCCGGCTTTAGCCAGCTTTCCGTACCTATTGTATGATTATATGATAGCGGAACAAACACTGGTAGCAGTTACTTCTGTAAAATATCTGGGAGTATGCGTGCGGAACGATTTGAAGTGGAATGATCATATAAAATTAATTGTTGGTAAGGCGGGTACCAGGTTGAGATTCATTGGGAGAGTGCTTAGAAAATGTAGTCCATCAACAAAGGAGGTGGCTTACAAAACACTCGTTCGACCTATACTTGAGTATTGCTCATCAGTGTGGGATCCGTACCAGATCGGTCTGACGGAGGAGATAGAGAAGATCCAAAGAAGAGCGGCGCGTTTCGTCACAGGGTTATTTGGTAACCGTGATAGCGTTACGGAGATGTTTAATAAACTCAAGTGGCAGACTCTGCAAGAGAGGCGCTCTGCATCGCGGTGTAGCTTGCTCGCCAGGTTTCGAGAGGGTGCGTTTCTGGATGAGGTATCGAATATATTTCTTCCCCCTACTTATACCTCCCGAGAAGATCACGAATGTAAAATTAGAGAGGTTAGAGCGCGCACGGAGGCTTTCAGACAGTCGTTCTTCCCGCGAACCATACGCGACTGGAACAGGAAAGGGAGGTAATGACAGTGGCACGTAAAGTGCCCTCCGCCACTCACCGATGGGTGGCTTGCGGAGTATCAATGTAGATGTAGATGTAGATGTATAACTATTTGAGCTTCAATGCTTTCTATTAGGGCTTGGAGCTATGGTTCTTTCCCAATACAGCTACGACAATTTACAGCCACAATTCCCACCGTTTCTACAACTACCTTACTGTATTTTACCTGCCCCCTTTTAGACGGACGCCCTTTCTGATGTTTGCTGAGACTATATAACGTAAAAAAACTCCCAGTCCCTTCCACACAACCCTCGCTACCCGTGTAGCCGCTTCCTGTGCGTAATGAACTCCTGATCTATTAAGCGGAACCCGGAAACCCACCACCCGACGCCGGCCGAAGTGCCCGTGCGGTTCTAGGCGCTACAGTCTGAAGCCGAGCGACCGCTACGGTGGCAGGTTCGAATCCTGCCTCGGGCATGGATGTGGGTGATGTCCTTAGGTTAGTTAGGTTTAATTAGTTCTAAGTTCTAGGCGACTGATGACCTCAGAAGTTGAGTCGCATAGTGCTCAGAGCCATTTGAACCAGCCACCACCCGATGGCACAAGTCAAGGAATCTGCAGTGTACACGGTCACAGAACCGCCTGCGCCTCTGATTCAGACCCTCCACTCGGTTCTGCACCATAGGACCACAGTCGGTTCTGTCGACGATGCTGCAGATGGTGAGCTCCGCTTTAATCTCGCAAGCAAGACTGGCAGTCTTTACCATTTCCGCTAGCTGCCCGAAACCAGAAAGAATCTACTCCGATCCAAACCGATACACGTCATTGGTACCGACATGGGCCACCACCTGCAGTTAGCTGCACCCCGTAGTCTTCATGGCATCCGGAAACACCCTTTGAACACTCGGAATTACTCCTCCCGGTATGTACACGGAGTGCTCACTGGCTTCCTTCCCCTCCTTGGCAGCCATGTTCCCAAGGGGCCCCATTACGCACTTTCACAATGTACCTGTACAGAGAAAACTGTTAACCGACTGCTAAGCCCCTTCATCATCCCTCGGATTTTGCATGCTCGCAAGCATGCGCTAGAGCAGCCCTTTCGCACCACTCTGCTGTATACTGTCGAAGGGGTTCCTGCCTGGAGGCGCCTAGGAATTGATCAAGCTGATCGGAGGTCTATGTGTGGTATCGAGGGTGTAGTCAAACTGGGTGTTTGAGAGGGAACCTTTGCTATTTTATTCATGGATTCATACACGGGTCAACGCTGCCCCCTGATCGCATTACAGGAGGGCGCGAAAATGGAGAGCTGGAAAAGCGTAATCACCCTATGCTGCATCAGATTACATTCAATCAAATGAGTTTTACAAAGCTCTTACAAAGTTTTGTGTTAGCAGAAGAGCCAACACCGTGTTACGAGTGGAGGCCGAAATGCACGCGTTTTAGCTCACGCAGGCTGGCGTGAGGAGGGAAGAAAGATACTGACGTGAGGTCTGGAACATGACAAGGAATGAGAATTCAGAAAGCGGACGTAATTAGTTTGATACTTAACTTTAATCCATTACTGATGAACGTCGCTCTTGACGGTACATAATTCACAATATTATCTGTTCAGAATACATTCTTGAAGAGAGTAATTACAGTAACTGAATATGGCGCCTTGCTAGGTCGTAGCAAATGACGTAGCTGAAGGCTGTGCTAAACTGTCGTCTCTGCAAATGAGAGCGTATGTAGACAGTGAACCATCGCTAGCAAAGTCGGCTGTACAACTGGGGCGAGTGCTAAGGAGTCTCTCTAGATTAGACCCGCCGTGTGGCGGCGCTCAGTCTGTAATCACTGATAGTGGCGACACACGGGTCCGACATATACTAACGGACCGCGGCCGATTTAAAGGCTACCACCTAGCAAGTGTGGTGTCTGGCGGTGGCACTACATTCCTCCCCCGCAAATCGGCGTACGGTTGTGGTATAAGGCCTCTGCCTGTCGTGGGGAGCACCCTATGTTGACGTATGCGACGAGGTGGGGAACCTAACAACAGGCGAGGCTGTGCCACCCGCACCCTGCCATTCGGACCGCGGGGAGCTAGGGAACGCCTGAAAACCTACTCCAGGGTGCACGCCAACATGCGGTGTAGACGCCCGTAGAGAGACAGGAGGGGCCGAAGGGTCGACCGCCATCGGGCCGGGGCACCCGACGGGTGAAGACAACATATGGTCTGGAGCGGGCAAGAGTTCCACGTCAGAGGACAACTGGTCACGGGGAGCGATCGGCGGCGCGTGACCCAAGGGGGCGCCTGGCGGCTGCAGTGACGCGTCCACTGCGGGCGTCGCCGGCGGGAGAACAGGTGGCGGCGGCGCGTCGCCATGGGGCAAAATGGAAGGCAGCGTCGGTAACACCTGGGGCTGAGGCGAGCCAGTAGATGGGTCCCCGGGGTGCTGACCGGACGGCACCGTCGGTGAAAGCAGACGGCGAGCGGCAGATCCCGTGCGACGACAGAGGCGCAGCTGATTGAGATGACGGCGCACCTCACCAGAGGCCCCCCAAAACCAGATACATAGCGCGTCCGAGGAAGCGACGAATGCGCCCTTCGAGCCAGCGCCGTGAACCTCGATAGTGGCGGTAGGAGACAACGTCGCCTGGGGCAAAAGCAGGTGTCTGCCGCTGCATAGGAACCTGATGCGGCGGATGTAGCATAGACATCAAGGTTCGATGATGGCGACTCTGGAGCAACTCAGCCGACGAGCGACCATCTCGGGGCTGAGAGCGATACGAGGACAAAAAGAGCAATAACGCATCCTCCCGAGAATGCGACTCTTTCGACTTCAACATCTGTGACTTGAAAGTCCTGACCAGTCGTTCAGCGGCATCGTTTGACTGTGGCGAAAACGGCGCGGACGTCATATGTTGAATACCATTCGTCTTGCTGAATGACTGAAATTCTGCGGACATGAATTGTGGGCCATTGTCGGAAACAATAGTCTGTGGAAGACCTTCAATGCAAAAGATAGCAGATAACGCTTGGATGGTGGCAGATGACATCGTGGAAGACAGCCGGACAACAAAAGGAAAATTACTGAATGAATCTATCACACCAATCATCGAGCATTCCAGAACGGACCAGCAAAATCGATGTGTAACCGTTGCCAAGGGGAAGTGGCTCTTGGCCATGCAAAGAATTTCCGCGATGGTGCTGATTGTTGTTCAGCACACACCATGTAAGAAGAGCACATATTCGTAATCGCGGCATCGATTCCGAACCAAATACAGTGCTGACGAGCAAGTTGTTTCGTTCTCACTATACCCCAATGTCCTTGGTGGAGAAGGTTTAAGACAGAGGACAGTAACGAATGTGATACCTCGACCCTGGACTGATCATTATCAGCACGCAACAGCAAAACCACACCACGTCGAACAAAAAGTCTCTCCTTGTGAGCAAAAAATCAGCGAACCAACGGATCCCCAATCTTTGACTTTGACAAGGGCCATTGCGTAGCAACAAAACGCAGAACGGTAGCAAGGAGAGGGTCGGCAGTTGTGGCTGTAGCTGCACGACGAAAATCAATCGGAAACGATTCGACCACGTCATCGCTGTCCGAATCAATGAACATGCAAGCAAGTTCGGAGGAATCGAATGCCCTATCCTCAGCAACAGGCAAACGGGACAACGCATTGGCGTTACCGTGCGTAGCAGTGGACCGATACAAGAAATCGTAGCGGTACTGCAAGAGGAAAATAGACCAGCGAATGAATTTCTGCGCTGTACGTGGAGGTACAGGCTTGTTCGGAGGAAAAAACGATGTCAAAAGTTTGTGGTCTGTGATTTTGGTAAAGTGAAGTGCTCTGTGGCTCAGAGGAACCTGAGTGGGGCGGGGACCGTAATGTCCTATCCCGTGGCCTTGACGTGGCCCCGGCGCTCAGTAACCCCCTTAGATGGGGTGAAGCTAACACGGGAAGGGCCGTCGATGCATGACGTTAAACGGCTAGCCCTTAACTGGGTGCAATCCTCACTGAACCGCACTGGCCCACCGTGAATTATCAAAAGCGGTGGTGAGACATGGTCGGCCATGATCCCCCAGTACGTGTGGAGGCCCTCCGGGGAACGTAACTCGGGTTTGAGTGCCGCACCGTCTCGATGATGTCGAACTCCACAACATAAGACCCGGGCCATACCATCATTTTTATCACATCATCACTCTCATAACACCTCCGGGCTGTGGAACGGTGAGGGTTGTCGTTGTGTCAATGAAGGACGTTAAACTCCCGTCATGGTAGGACGTTAAACGCCCCCAACCCAAGGCGAAAGCGATGGGTGCGTGGCACAGGGGGAGCTGTGTCTGAGGGATCAACCATCTGTCCCTCCCCAATTCGCAGGGCACAAAACCAGCTGGTGCTCTGCATGCCGGCGACCTCGTTTGTCGGCGTGGGACCTCGGCGCGAGTCGGCAAGTGCGCTTCGCCGCGCCCATGGGTAACCGGGGCGTGTTCTGCCAAACCCAGGGGGTGGTGACATCGCCTGGGCTAGGTTAGCTGGGTCCAGACCGTCGAACGACTGGGTGACCGGCCCGCCACCTGAGTAGGAGTGGGTTCTTGGCCAGCAGGTGGAAGCTCGGGCTAGTAGACGGCGAAGGACGAGAAGTGCATCTGCTTCTCCGGAGTGCAGGGTGCACTTGCCGAGGAACACTGGGAGAAATCGTCGGTGACGAGGCCACCGAAGGAGACCAGGACACTGGTAACGGTGTGCTGAACTCGGCGGCTTAGGGATGCCCTTGACCTAGGGACGAGGTTGGTGGGCGAGCTGCATCTTTAGTCCCCCCCCCCCCCCCCCCCCCCTATGCCAGAGGAGCCGGTCCGGGGCAAGAGACGTGGCTCCCAATTTTTTCGCTTGTCAATATAGTAATGATGGCTACAGATGAGACAAGCGAATCGAGTGCGCCCACGAGGGCTTCTATGTTAGCTGATCTCTCGCCACAAGATGGCTTGAACCAAGCGACGGAGGAGAGCACTGTAGATCGATTCATGAGGTTAAGCCAGTTTATTGGCCAAAATGTCAAAAATGGCAAAATTAGTCAGGCAGCCGTTCAAACACTCAAAAATGAGTTGGCGGCATGGTCAATTGTTAATGCAAAGTTAGAGGGCAGGATAGAGGAGCTAGAAAAAGAAAACGATAGGCTCAGGAAGCAACCAACAAAATCATGGGCCGGCGTTGTTGCGCAAACGGCAACAAAGGCTCAATCTACCAAGGACACGATCGCGAAAGTGTCGAAAAGACCTGACACAGCGGTCTTTCTGCGACCACTCCCCGGACAGGACATCAAGAAAGTTCAAGAGGTCTTTGCAACCACTGTAAACCCAGCCAAAGACAAGATAAAGATTAACAGAGTCAAGGCAACCAAGAACGTAGTCATTGTTGACGTTGCCACTGAAGAGGACAAAGACAAGATATTGGCAAACCAGAAACTTTGTAAATCAGTCCGATGTGAGCCCCCACGAAAGAGGAACCCACTGGTCATCTTATATGATGTTCCAGTATCATTAACTAATGAGGACCTCTGTGATACTCTGTACCAACAGAATCTAGATGATATGGACATGGAGACTTTCCTGAAAGATTATAGATTAAGATTCAGGTCAGGACCGAGGGACCGAGATGTAGTCCACCATGTGGCGGAGGTCTCAGGGGCTCTCTGGAAAAGACTAACAGCAATGGGCAAGGTATACATAGGCTTTCACGCCATAAATGTTAAAGATTTCTTGGTGGTACCTCGTTGCCACAACTGTGCAGACATTGACCACATACATAAATATTGTACCAGGAAGCCGGCATGCTCCAGGTGTGGTTCTGAAGATCATCTCAGAAAAAATTGCAGCAAAACAAGCATCTGTGTGCCATGTACACGCAGAGGAAAAAAGTGCTGTGGGGCATCTGGCAGAAATTGTCCAACCTACAAGATGTTAGAACAGCGACTAATAGCCAGAACTGATTATGGCTGACGCAGAAAACCAAATTAGGATAGCTAAGAAAAGGAAATCCCCCAGCAAACAAAAAAGAGACGCCGAAAGAGGACGCAAATTCAAAGAATTCTTAAATCAAGTCCAGAACATTAAGAAGCAAGAAATAACCTTGAGGAGTATAAGCACACAAATAGAACCAGAGGAATAAGTAGACGAACAAAAAACCCCCACAAAAGATACAACCACACAGGCCGATCCAGTAAACAATGACCCTCCAGCTGTCACCTCCACACTTAACCCCAAAGCGGCAAACTTTGTCGTCCGATCGGCAACAACAATGCAACTCACGGCAACACCAAGCACCCACACACTAACTCATGACCCAAGATCTCAAGACACAAACACCACAATCCCCACACAAAACGACACCACCAAAGCAATCCTACAAGACAGCTCTGTTACAAGCACTACACAACTTGACACAACAACATCAAAACCCATGGGAGTAGATCCTAGGTGAATCTACCCAAACCTAGAATTTGTTATGCAGCTCTCCCGCCTGGAGCAGCCGGCCATCCTCACCACAGCACTTCGTCACGTCGCACGTGTAGGGCATAAATATGGAAGAAGAGTCACCTTCTCAACAATGGAGGCTGTAGACAGAATACAGCTGAGGTCAATGAACCTCCCCACCGAATTTGGAGCCCTGCGTGACTTGCTCAAAAAGGTGTTTGAAAGGAGAGGGGAAAGTTTCGAGCTAAACGAAATATATGCACAGTCTGTCTTGGCCAATGGGCGAATAGCGTCAAACTGGAACAAACCATGGCCCGAATGTAATTTCCATACATACTTTCCATAATGTCACCAAAGGTTGTGCCGGCCGAAGTGGCCGTGCGGTTAAAGGCGCTGCAGTCTGGAACCGCAAGACCGCTACGGTCGCAGGTTCGAATCCTGCCTCGGGCATGGATGTTTGTGATGTCCTTAGGTTAGTTAGGTTTAACTAGTTCTAAGTTCTAGGGGACTAATGACCTCAGCAGTTGAGTCCCATAGTGCTCAGAGCCATTTGAGCCAAAGGTTGTTATCGGACAAATTAACACTCACAATAGTCGCCTTGTCATGCAGGAGCTACGAAGGATAGTGGAGGAGCTGAGACTGGACGTAATCTGTCTGCAGGAACCATATTCTCGAGCTGGGCAAATTCCCTTCGTGTCAGCCTCCTGGCAAGTCATCTCCACCGGGGAAGAACCCCAAGCAGTCATGATCATTACAAATAAAGGGCTGAGAGCAACAACAATAACGCAGCTATCGAACAGCCACTGTAACGTCGTGGAATTACAGACGCCCCTTGGTTTGGTTTTCATAGTAAAAATGTATTTCCAGTATGGAGGGAACTTTGAGGACCACCTAGATCATCTCGCGGAAACGACCACGGCGTTACAAGGCAAGAAAGTAATCATCACGGCAGATATGAATGCGAAATCCCCCCTATGGTACAGCGGCACCAGAGATGCAAATGGTGGAAAGGCTGAGGAATTCATCATGACCCAACAGCTTGTCATGGCCAATAAACCAGGAAATCCCCCCACCTATACAGGTGGAGGTGGATTAGGCACCAACATTGATGTCACACTGGCCACATCTAACATCAGTAGCAATATCCATAACTGGATAGTTAAAGATCAGGTCACCACAAGCGACCACAATCTGATCATCTTTCAACTTAGTCAGGAAGAGTGCCGCTGGGATCTGGGGTGGGAAACACAATACAACTTCAATAAAACTAACTGGGAACGCCTGGCTCGAGAATGTAGTATTCCTCCATTGCCCGAGGGTGACCTGAACGTGGATAGGTACGCCGAGGAACTGGTGGGATCAGTGGTTAGGGCGGTAAAAGCCGCTGTTCCGACTAGGAGAAGGGCCGTAGCGGCCTCCCCATCGCCATGGACTGCCGACCTCGAACGTCTGCGCCAGTCTGTCCGACGGGCGAGGAGGTACTACCAGCGAAGTGCCGTCTGGGACGGAAAAACAATACTGGTTGCAGCAATACAGAGAAGTAAAGGAAGCCTTTCAGGAAGAGTTAAAACAGGTTAGAATGAAAAGCTGGGAGGACTACGTATTAAGACAACTGGAGACTGACCCGTGGGGAGTTCCCTACAAGTTGGTCAGGGAGAAGATAAGGTCCCCAGCGGTCCTCTCTACTCTCAGAGAGGCTGGAAGAACAACAGAGTCCTGGCGGGAGACCGCCGAGGTCCTCCTGAGTACTCTACTTCCGGATGACGAGGAAAACGAAGAAACAGAGACCCAACAGCAAATCCGTAGGGCAGATCAGCAGGAGTACACCAACAACGCCCGGGTGTACCCTTTCTCTGAGGAAGAAATTGCTGCACATATAAAATCGTTAAAAAACGGGAAGGCACCAGTGCCAGATGGTATAGAAGCGGAGGTGGTACAGTTCCTCGCCCCACAGCTAACAGCAACTCTCACAGGTTTATACAACGAATGTCTTAAGACTGGCAAATTCCCAATGATTTGGAAGAGGGCAAACATGGTTATCATCAAGAAGGGCAAGGACAAAGATCCCATGGAGCCAAAGTCCTACAGACCAATATGTCTCCTAGACATCATGGGGAAACTGTTAGGGAAGCTGTTGGCTGACAGACTGACCGCACGCAGAACTTTGTGTGGGATGAGCGACAGGCAGTTCGGCTTTCAGCCGGGGCGATCGGCGTCTGACGCAATCGCCCTGGCGGCTGAGGTCTGTGGCTCTGCCCCATACAAATACGTGATCAGCATCATGGTGGACATCAGTGGCTCCTTCGACAACCTGTGGTGGCCCTTGCTCTTCTCCCGCTTGCGTGAGAAGGAGTGCCCAGGGCCCCTCTATGGCTGTCTAAGGAGCTATTGCATGGACAGGGAGGTCTGGCTATCATCGCCTAGCGACAAAATAAGTAAGACCATTACGAAGGGGTGTCCCCAGGGCTCCGTACCGGGGCCACTCTTTTGGGACGTAAATATACACTCCTGGAAATTGAAATAAGAACACCGTGAATTCATTGTCCCAGGAAGGGGAAACTTTATTGACACATTCCAGAGGTCAGATACATCACATGATCACACTGACAGAACCACAGGCACATAGACACAGGCAACAGAGCATGCACAATGTCGGCACTAGTACAGTGTATATCCACCTTTCGCAGCAATGCAGGCTGGATGTAGTCCTGTGGAACGGCTTGCCATGCCATTTCCACCTGGCGCCTCAGTTGGACCAGCGTTCGTGCTGGACGTGCAGACCGCGTGAGACGACGCTTCATCCAGTCCCAAACATGCTCAATGGGGGACAGATCCGGAGATCTAGCTGGCCAGGGTAGTTGACTTACACCTTCTAGAGCACGTTGGGTGGCACGGGATACATGCGGACGTGCATTGTCCTGTTGGAACAGCATGTTCCCTTGCCGGTCTAGGAATGGTAGAACGATGGGTTCGATGACGGTTTGGATGTACCGTGCACTATTCAGTGTCCCCTCGACGGTCACCAGTGGTGTACGGCCAGTGTAGGATATCGCTCCCCACACCATGATGCCGGGTGTTGGCCCTGTGTGCCTCGGTCGTATGCAGTCCTGATTGTAGCGCTCACCTGCACGGCGCCAAACACGCATACGACTATCATTGGCACCAAGGCAGAAGCGACTCTCATCGCTGAAGACGACACGTCTCCATTCGTCCCTCCATTCACGCCTGTCGCGACACCACTGGAGGCGGGCTGCACGATGTTGGGGCGTGAGCGGAAGACGGCCTAACGGTGTGCGGGACCGTAGCCCAGCTTCATGGAGACGGTTGCGAATGGTCCTCGCCGATACCCCAGGAGTAACAGTGTCCCTAATTTGCTGGGAAGTGGCGGTGCGGTCCCCTACGGCACTGCGTAGGATCCTACGGTCTTGGCGTGCATCCGTGCGTCGCTGCGGTCCGGTCCCAGGTCGACGGGCACGTGCACCTTCCGCCGACCACTGGCGACAACATCGATGTACTGTGGAGACCTCACGCCCCACGTGTTGAGCAATTCGGCGGTACGTCCACCCGGCCTCCCGCATGCCCACTATACGCCCTCGCTCAAAGTCTGTCAACTGCACATACGGTTCACGTCCACACTGTCGCGGCATGCTACCAGTGTTAAAGACTGCGATGGAGCTCCGTATGCCACGGCAAACTGGCTGACACTGACGGCGGCGGTGCACAAATGCTGCGCAGCTAGCGCCATTCGACGGCCAACACCGCGGTTTCTGGTGTGTCCGCTGTGCCGTGCGTGTGATCATTGCTTGTACAGCCCTCTCGCAGTGTCCGGAGCAAGTATGGTGGGTCTGACACACCGGTGTCAATGTGTTCTTTTTTCCATTTCCACGAGTGTAGAACCGCTGTTAGAAAAACTACAATTCAGCGAGGACGTGCTAGACGTGATAGCCTACGCTGACGACCTCCTCCTGTTGGTCGGCGGCCGTAGCCGCGAAGAACTCGAACCTAAAGTAGAAAGAGCAATCAATATATTAGCTGAATGGTGTCAACAAGCTAAAATGAAAATTGCACCAAATAAATCAACATACCTTCTTCTAAAAGGCAGTCTGGTCAGGAATCCCACCGTAAGCGAAGCGCGATACCCAGGAGTAATTATTGACGAAAAATGGAGCTACACATCTCACATCGAAACCATTACATTACGTGCCATAGAAACCCTGAATAACCTCATAAATACTGGTCACAAAAGATTTCACCTGCCACCCGCTCTCATAAAATTATATCATAACAGCATCCTGTCATCAGTAGTAGGGTATGCGTGTGGGGTCTGGGCTCACAGGCTCACGAGGGTGATGCCTGCCATGGCCGTGAGAAGGGTGCAAAGAAATATGATAATGCGGTCTGTGGGTGCCCACAGAACAACTCCTGCGGGGGAGGGGGGGCTCTGCTGGTGCTAATGGGTTTATGCCCGTTAGACATAAAGATAAGGGAACAGGCCGCATGTTACTGGGTCATTAAGGGGAAAATAGATAAGACAAGGGACATTTTGGGGGTTCAGGTAGGAGATAAACCTGCCATTAAAAGAAGGGGGGAAGAGCTATGGCAAACATCATGGGAGAATGAAGAAGCTGGCAGAAGGGTCTTTCAGCTACTGCCAAACATCAAAGAGCGACTTGGGATGACCCACTTCGAGCCTAGCAGGGGACTATTGCACTTTCTCACAGGACATGGACCATACCCGACATATCTATGTCGGTTTGGGAAAAGGGCTACACCAGCGTGCGACTGTGGCGTTCTAGACGGAACACCTGAGCACATCATCTATGACTGCCCGTTATACGATGATGTGGCGCATGACCTGCGAGCGCAATTACCCGATCATGACACTTATGCCCTGCTGCGATGTGCCAATACCTTCAGTACTCTCAATACACTGGCAAACAAGGTATCACAGAAGTTATTGCGAGAATTCTTAAGAACACGAGACAGATGAGTTGAACCCGGAGTAGACTGAGATGTACTCGCCATACCGCCGGGTGCGGAGCTGGCCAGTCTCCCATGACTGGAATCCGCCGCGCTACTGGACCAGGAGAGCGAGTGCATCACCCCACAGGCTATTAGACATAGTACCAATTAAATTAGTAGTAGTAGGAGATTAGAACACTAACAACACTAACAAGTAGGGACTGCAGCGACAACACAGATTTGGCCAGCCCAGTGCCAGGGGCACGCTCACATGGGTTTAGCTCAGTGAGCAGGCCTAAAACAGTAGGTTTGTAACACCAACTGGCACACTTGTAATCGCTGCAGAATACATTAGATAAGTAGAATAGTCATTAGATCAACCTTGTCCATAAGTTAGCCAGTTGCAATAGTGAAATGTAGTATTTGCTGTATTCTAGTAGTATAACAAATAGATCCACTAATCATTGAGGTGGTGGGTTACTGATGTATTTCATGTAGTTGTAATGTATTGTGTTAATAAACATGTTTTTTTCAAAAAAAAAAAGAGTGACGACCATACAAGAAGTCATGAAACTTTGTAACACCAATTACGAGAGACAATGCTTATTTCTCGATCTGTGAATAATTTCTTTTCGCAGACGAAACCAATTTGGACACAAAGAAATAGGGCGATAGTGCGAACCATCTTTGTGTGCAAGCACAGCACCGATCCCAAAATCCGATGCATCCACCATCAACAAAAGGGGCTTCCGGGGATCGAATGGCGTAAGGCAAGTATTGGAAAGCAACGCCGATTTCAACTGGCGAAAGGCGCGTTCGCATGCCGTCGTCCAGACGAATGGAACACCTTTACGGCGTAGCGATGAAGCGGAGCTGAAATGGAAGAGGCATGCAGCACATATCTGTGGTAATAGTTAATTTTTCCCAGCACACTCTGTAGCTGCTTCAAATTCTGCTGCGAAGGCAAGTCTTGTATGGCACGGAAATGCATGGGACTGGGATGTATGCCTTGGGCATTGAGTACGTGTCCCAGGTACGGCAAAGCACTAGCAAATAACACATATTTGTCCTGCTGTAAGTGAAGACCATTTTGTCGCAAGACCTGAAATAATGTCACTGAGATTGGCTAAATGTTCTTCTTCCGTCTTTCTGGAGATCACAATATCGTCCAGATGGTTTGCTGCAGTAGGGACCGATGCACAAACAGTTTGTAGATATTGCTGAAACAATGCAGGGGTGGATGCACACCCGAATGGCAGTCGTTTGAATCGATACAAACCAAGATGTGTGTTAACCACCAAAACGCCCTGGGATTCTTCGTCCACCGGTATTTGCCAGTACGCATCTGCTAGGTCCAACTTCGAAAAATATGTGCCTGGGCACAGTTTGTCAAAAAGGTCTTTCGCGTGGGGTAAAGGAAAAGTTGCAATCACTAATTGTGGACTCACTGTTGCCTTGAAGTCCACACAAAGTCTCAATTTTCCCAAAGGTTTTGGCAAAATTACTAAGGGTGATGCCCTGAGAGAAGCCTGCACACGTTCAATTACAACTTGTGATTCCAAATCGTGTAATGTTTTTGCGACCTCATCACGCAATGCTTGGGGATCATTGTGCACTCTGAAAAATTTTGGTTGCGTGTTTACGTTCACTTCCAAATGTGCTTTATAGTTCTTAGTGCACCCGAGGTCCAGTGCAAAAATGTCTGCAAATTCTTCACATAGACGAGAAACACTTTCTGAAGGCACAGTCTGGTTCACTGATAGGACCTGATTTACTATAGACAAGTTAAACAACTGAAATGAATCGAAACCAAACAAGTTCACTGCAGAAGAAGAACGAAGGACGTAAAATGACACAAGTTTTGTATGTCCTTTGTATGTGGCAAGAAGGCTGCACTGTCCTAACACGGGGATCTCTTGACCTGAATAGCTAGTTAACTTAACATTTGCGGCACGCAATGGAGGTGTGCCCAGCAGTTAGAAAGTGTCTTGATTGATCACTGAAACTGCAGCTCCTGTATCGATCTGGAATGGTATCACTTTGCCATTAATGTCCAAGTCTACAAAAGATTTACTGTCCTGCTGACGACAAGAGCGACTGTCTCGTGCAACGTGAACTGACACTGGTACAAAATCACTTAAGACTTGACGGGAGTTCCGGCGATGTCGACGCACACTATTGGTGGGACGAACACCGTCACTGTTAGAGAGAGTGGCACTGGGCAGAGTGGAATGGACTATATGAATATCCATGGGCGAAGTTTCGCGAGCCTGAGTATTCTTGGTTCGATTCAGATTCCGGCGCGAAACAAAGGGCCTGAAATGGTTTGGAGTTTTCGATCTGAGCTGGCAAACACTCTGAACATGTCCTTTTTTATTACAGTAAAAGCAAATAGCTTGGCGTGACGGGCAGTTCTCACACGAATGTTTAGCAGCGCACCGAGCACTGCAATTGCTTGCCGGCGCGGCACACGTGGCGAAGAGCCTGCGGCAGCGGCGCGGCCGGGCGCAAGGGCTGTTTACTGCTCCATGCAGCTCGCCCCTCGGGCCGGTTAACCTGACACATGGCTGGCGAAGTTTCAAATGACTCCTGAGCAAAGTCAAGTGTGTCCCACCGATCCAATATGTCCATCACTTGTTGAAGGGAGGGATTGACCACTTTCAAAGTCTCTTCCCTTATACGAACATCAGAAACGTTCTGTGCAATTGCATCACGTACCATAGTATCTGAATAAGGGAGTCCACATTGACACTCAAAAGCACAATCCCTAGTAAGGCCTTGCAAGGTTGCAACCCACTCCCGATTAGTCTCATCTGCCATATGTTTTGTACGAAAGGAGGTATACTGTTTCGCCACTACATTGACTGATTGTTTGAAATATGCATCTAATGCAGACAAAAGTTCCTCGTGGGACAGAATTGCTACGTCGCATCGGGGAAATAATTTGACTATCACACAGTAGGTTTGCACACCGACGGACGACATAAGAAAAGGCTGCCGCTCGTTACCTTGAGTTCTGTAGGCGGCGAGATGGAATCCAAATTGGCGTGATCACTCCGTCCAGCTTTCCAGTGCAGCATCAAAAGGTCTGAAGGTCGGTGCAACTGCCTGTTGTGGCTGCATTAGCGGTGGAGCGGCGGCTGCCTCATCGTTTTGCATTGCACGTTGACCCTGGACGAGCTGTCCAAGGGCATCCAGTAATGCCTGTGTCTGCTGATTCAGTAAGCGATAAAATTCGGACAGTACATCTGGAGATTGCGTGAAGCCATTACACAATGAAATCAGGGCAGTCTGAACGACATATGTCAGTATAGTTAAGAACACCGTTATTACTCGTCGTCGCCAATTTTGTGTTAGCAAAAGAGCCAACACCGTGTTACGCGTGGAGGTCGAAATGCATATGTTTTAGCTCACGCAGGGTGGTGTGTCGAGGGAAGAACTATACCGACGTGAGATCTGGAACATGACAAGGAATGAGAATTCAGAAAGCGGACGTAATTAGTATGATACTTAACTTTAATCCATTAATGATGAACGTTGCTCTTGACGGTACATGATTCACAATATTATCTGTTCAGAATACATTCTTGAAGACAGTAGTTATAGTAACTGAATATGGCGCCTTGCTAGGTCGTAGCAAATGACGTAGCTGAAGGCTAAACTGTCGTCACTGCAAATGAGAGCGTATGTAGACAGTGAACCATCACTAGCAAAGTCGGCTGTACAACTGGGGCGAGTGCTAGGGAGTCTCTCTAGACTAGACCTGCCGTGTGGAGGCGCTCGGTCTGTGATCACTGAAAGTGACAACACGCGGGTCCAACATACACTAACGGACTGCGGCCGATTTAAAGGCTACCACCTAGCAAGTATGGTGTCTGGCGGTGACACCACAGAAAGATACGACAGCTTCAAACAAAAGCACTGTCAGTACCCAAACATTGCTCTTGAATGAGGAAAGAGTGAAGCTCATTCTTGAGTCATACGCACTTTTCAAGACATTTTCACGTGAAACCAAGTCAGTGTTGCAGTAATAAAGTAGGTAAATGTGCTCACACTCTATATCAACGCACATTCGTTGAAAATATCTTGACTTCAGCGTCTGACTTCGGTCACTGACTGAAGAACCAATGAAAGACAGGGCTCATGACTTTTTATGCCAATGCTTCTCGGTGAATGGAATAGTGTACCCGAATTGCATGGAGAACCTCTTTACTGGTCAGAGTTTCCAATCCGCCGTAACAGCCAGCCATACTACGACGTCCATATGTACTCACGCCTTCGTGGTTTTCGTAATTAATGTTGGTTGCTGGCATAAAAGAATCTAGTGTTTCAAAGACCCCCGTTTCTTTTGTTCCAAGATTTATTTTCCTGCAGAACAGAAGATCTTCATGAAACCTGCTGTCAGTATAAACCTCACATTACAAACTAGAGGGGCATCACTGTAGTTGTGTGGAACTTTATCCAACCGAATAGCAAAATCACTATTACCTTTGAGTTGATCAAGGAGTTCATCATTAATTTCTTCAGTTATATCGGGTCTTCGACGATTAATAATGTTGTTTGCATTCGACGGAGCTAACCTTTAAACACTTTGTTATTAAATAAAAACAAATGATTAATTTTGTATGATTCGACTGCTATCTAATAGTCCTATGCTGGCCAAGTAGCGAAACTAACTTGCCGGCCCGCTACATAACACTACTAGCGAATTCGTTGCTCCTTTGCTCAGAAAGCAAAGAAACCAACTTACTGTTTTTATGAAACCACTGCGACACCCCCACTGTAAGGCTGCGACGCCCCTGGGAACAGTGATGCACAGTTTGAAAACTCCTTTTATATACGAAAAATTTTGAAATTTTATCCCGGTTATCCGCGTTTCGTGGCGTTTACCCACGGACATCGTTATGTAATAGGTATGATGAAGAAGGGTCGCTAGTCTCAACTGAACTAAGAACTAGTCTGAATGGTCTTTTAAATTAATACAGTGGAGACTGAGTGTCGATAACCGATGGATCTCGTCCAAGGTGATTCTGCGGTTGTCCAAGACGAAAGCATTCACTTCCGCAACCATTTCCTTTGTGATCATACGATGATCCTGACCATGGCGAGCATCGCCTTCCAGTGAATCGCGCCCCTCAAGGAATCGTTCGTGCCATTCCACAACACTTGAACGACTCAGACTGTACTCACCGTACACAGCCTTCATCCGCCGATACATTTCACGGCCTCCAACTCCCTCGCCGCCAAAAATCGAATCACTCCTCGTTGTTCCTGCTTACTCCCCTGCATGTTCGGTAGTCTACAATAAGTTGTATGACCACCTTCTCTGCGGCATGAAATCACACTGGCTCTATGCAACATCAATCGGTGCCCACGCGTCAGTCTCTCTGCCACCATACCCGCAGTTACGTGGTGCCACATTACGTGTAAGGCAAAGGTAGACGCACTGACCAGGTTTCATTTGAATGAAGCTCACATTTCATACGCGGAAGCTATGAATGTAGCAAACTGGTAGAAAACAACAACAGACAGAATACAATGAAGAGTGATCGTTGATGCAGGGCATGATTAACAGGGCCGGTGACCACTGAATAAGTGAGTAATAGATCCAAAAATATTTGAGAAAATAAAACAAAGAAGCGCTAGTCTCTCTGAACAATGGGTCTTACAGAGCTAACGCACTTCACATTCTTGTGTATTAAACTTTTTAGGTTCTGTAGTTGCAGCTGATAAACATTTGTGTATGCTTTTAAAAGAGTATAATTGAAAGGATAATCAGACAATGTCTTCCCCATGAATTATATTGAAGTAGAGTTATCAGAATGATAGTCTGCAGAATAATGGCTAATGCTGCAAAGCTGTTCAGCTGATTAGCAAGCTCCTATTGGCCGCCGGAACCTTTCTTCTGCGCTGTTGATGGGAGTGGAATGGGCGCAGATTCAAACGCCTGCTGACACTGAAGACAAGACGTTTGCCGTGTACCGGATGAGAGGGTACTTCGGATAAAAGCCTTTTCAGTGTATGTGCGTCTTCCGTGCCGAGAGAAGTGTGAGAACGATGCTCAAGTACAAGGAGATGTTAGAACAGGAGGAGGAGGTGGTGGTGACAAATGGACAGAACACACGACATCTATTCGTAACCGGCGATATGCTGTGTGCTTAGTGGAGGAATTACAGATACAATACACTGAGTGTGGTCATCCAGCGTCGGAATTGTAGGTGGCACAAAACATTTAACAAGGATGGTGGATAATAATTTGATTTGTCAGAAAGGGAATCGAGTGTATTGTCATGTCTAAGGTTGTAGCTATGGAACAAAACTGAAAGAAATCGCCCGTGAGACACTTGTAATTGAGATAATAAGAAGACTTGACGTCCAGCGGGCAAAGGGGACACTTCCTGGCGCGAGTCGAGGGCACTTGGTTTCTGGACGTCATTGCCGCAAACGCAGAACATCTAAATTTGGCCACTGCCGAAAGGCGTGTATTTTCGGCCCCTCCTCGGCTGTCTCTGGGAAATATGAGTATGGCCGGCCGTCTCGAACACGCCTGTCCGCAACCTTCTCGCAGCGACTGCAGCGAAGTGGCGCAGTGGTTAGCACACTGGCCTTGCATTCTGGAGGACAACGGTTCGAGCTCGCGTCCGGCCATCCGGAATTAAGTTTTTCCGTGATTTATGTACATATCGTAGGGCAAGTGCAGGGATGGTTCCTTTGAAAGTGCACCCCCGAGCCGGCCGGAGTGGCCGAGCGGTTCTACGCGCTGCAGTCTGGAACCGCGTGACCGCTACGGTCGCAGGTTCGAACCCTGCCTCGGGCATGGATGTGTGTGATGTCCTTGGGTTAGTTAGGTTTAAGTAGTTCCAAGTTCTAGGGGACTAATGACCTCAGAGCCATTTGAACAATTTTTTGCACGGCCGATTTCCTTCCCAATCCTTCCCTAATCCGAGCTTGTGCTCCGTCTCTAATGACCTCGTTGTCGACGGGACGTTAAACTCTAGTCTCCTCCTCGTCCTTCACGCCGACACGAGACACTACCTTCCGTCAGCAGCGTGTCTTCATCCGCGCCAACAGCAGCCTGATCACTGCCCAGTAAAATGCATTGTAGCTCTCATTCGAGTGCGTCTGCCAGTTGCTTTTGTCTCACAACAGCCACAATTAGAAACCCTAGTAGCGACCCTGAGAATTTTGTAATTGATAATGGGCAAATCATTATTTCCTTTTTCGTAAGTAAGAGAAATTTGTAAATTGTATTGGAATAACCATGGTCCACAGATACTTTTGTTTCGAAAAATACTAGGTTGGTGAGTAAGTTCGTAGCGTTTTTCCGTAAGTTTAATGAACACAACAGATACACGTAGCGGAGACTTTAGTCAACAATAATGTATTCTCCTTTACTATTTACAACACTCTACCAACGCTGGGGTAACTTCTCGATTCAGTGACAGTAGAAATCACGTGGTTTTGAGTCGAAGAACTGTTGAGCCATGTTCGTAGGCCATTTTCGCAAGGAAAGGAAGTTCCTTGAAGGTTGTTAGATAGAGAGCGGGAAAGGTGAACATCTGAGGCACAAGATCAGGCGAATAAGGTGGACCTGGAACGACCTCGAAACCCGACTCCTGTATTGTGGTTTTTGTCAGTCGAGCAGAGTGCGGGCGGGCGTTGTCGTGGAGTAGCATCACTTCACTCAGCCTTTCTAGTCGTTGTTCTAGGACTGCTTCTGCAAGACGTCTCAGTAGCTGACAATAAATGTCAGCAGTGATGGTTACACCTCAGGTACGCAACTGATAGTACACCTCACCGTCGGTGTTCAACCAGGTGTAGATCTTTTGTGGATGCGATCAGGTCTTTGTGCGGGAAGCTACTGCTTTTATTGGGCTCAACCATCCATTTCTTTTCCTTATGTCAGAATGAAGACACCGTTTCTCGTCACCAGTAACAATACGGGATAGGAATGGTCGGCGCTGATCACAAGACAGTTGACGTCGAGCAGGCAGAGATGCACTTATGGCCACCCGCAGTTTTGTCTTAGAGCATACGGTACCCATAAATCCGAATTTTGAACCCTCCCCATTTTTGTAAATGTTGCACTATAGTGAAATGATCACAGTTCATCACATTTGCAAGTTCAAGAGAACACTGACGTCGATCATTGTGGATTAATTCATTTGAACGATCTTCATCGAATTCCGAAGGTCTTCCTGAACATGGATTGACATTGATGTCAAAATGATCTTCCTTAAAACGAGAGAAACTTTTTCTTGCCTCGCTCTGTCCAGTAGCATTATTCCCGTACACGGCGCAAATTTTTCTGGCTGCTCCGCTGCTCTCACCCTTCTATTGAACTCAAAGAGAAGAATATGTAGGAAATGATCCGATTTCTCCACTTGGCACTCCATTTCCTAGCGTCCACAGCTCCAATCACTATCTACAAATGACGATATGAAAGCTCAAATAGCAACTGTGAACTACAAATAAAAAATGACAATCGAAAAATAAACCCACAGCAACCGGGATACCAAATTCATAAACAAAAACGCTACGAAGTTATGCACCAAAATAATAAATATTTATAATTAATCTTGTTACATTCTTGGTGCTGACATACCTAATCATTTTATATAATTTACAAATGCCGCACTCTAATTCAGATGAAGACCTTGTGATTTCTTTCTATTTAATACGCAAATGCTGCACTCAAGTGCTAATTAGTATAAATTTCACTGTAAACATTTCGACTGCTATAAGGTCAAGTGTAAATTAACGCAAAATTTAATGTAGAGTTGTGGCAATGCGTGTCGAACGCATGTAACATTAATTACAGCAGACGATGTAATGTCAGTGAAATGGACAGTTATTGGATGGTGTACTTGTAATGAGTGGTGGTTTTGTTGGAGAACACTCCTGGGTATCATATTCACAGATTAGTGACGTAGTAACCGCATTCTCAATGGATGTATCGCACGATTCATTGAAGATCACTTCACTTCGGTTTATAATTGTGGAATGCAATATATGGACAATGGAGCAGCTAGCTAGGTTCTTGCAGCTTAATACTATCGACTACTTCAGTGATCCTCATTCAGTGGGTTAGCACTTGATGGACTTTGCTCACTGTCCAGCAGGTTAATACTAGGTATAAATATCAGTCTAGACGTATCGCACCATTAGTGAACATGGTGCGAGACAACCATTCCTGCACTTCTTCATTCTAGTTCTAAGTAGAGCATAATTGTATCTTTTTCTATAACTCGCGTTGTCGTCGGTAAATAGTGTAGCCATACAGTTCATTAAACGCCAGTTAAACAATTCCATCAATCTATACTACTATAACAGAAAAGTCATTTTTAAAGATATTAACAAAAATTTTGGGAAGTTATTAACCGATTTACTTCAGATTCTTACACGATAATAAGTGTTTGGTTAGACATACGCTACCCATTTTTAAATATTTATAATACATACACAATATATACTACGTAAACGGGAAAGTTTGTTAGCAAAAATCTCGAAAAATCTTGATCGGTTTACTTCAGATTTTTACGCGATACTACACTCCTGGAAATGGAAAAAAGAACACATTGACACCGGTGTGTCAGACCCACCATACTTGCTCCGGACACTGCGAGAGGGCTGTACAAGCAATGATCACACGCACGGCACAGCGGACACACCAGGAACCGCGGTGTTGGCCGTCGAATGGCGCTAGCTGCGCAGCATTTGTGCACCGCCGCCGTCAGTGTCAGCCAGTTTGCCGTGGCATACGGAGCTCCATCGCAGTCTTTAACACTGGTAGCATGCCGCGACAGCGTGGACGTGAACCGTATGTGCAGTTGACGGACTTTGAGCGAGGGCGTATAGTGGGCATGCAGGAGGCCGGGTGGACGTACCGCCGAATTGCTCAACACGTCGGGCGTGAGGTCTCCACAGTACATCGATGTTGTCGCCAGTGGTCGGCGGAAGGTGCACGTGCCCGTCGACCTGGGACCGGACCGCAGTGACGCACGGATGCACGCCAAGACCGTAGGATCCTACGCAGTGCCGTAGGGGACCGCACCGCCACTTCCCAGCAAATTAGGGACACTGTTGCTCCTGGGGTATCGGCGAGGACCATTCGCAACCGTCTCCATGAAGCTGGGCTACGGTCCCGCACACCGTTAGGCCGTCTTCCGCTCACGCCCCAACATCGTGCAGCCCGCCTCCAGTGGTGTCGCGACAGGCGTGAATGGAGGGACGAATGGAGACGTGTCGTCTTCAGCGATGAGAGTCGCTTCTGCGTTGGTGCCAATGATGGTCGTATGCGTGTTTGGCGCCGTGCAGGTGAGCGCCACAATCAGGACTGCATACGACCGAGGCACACAGGGCCAACACCAGGCATCATGGTGTGGGGAGCGATCTCCTACACTGGCCGTACACCACTGGTGATCGTCGAGGGGACACTGAATAGTGCACGGTACATCCAAACCGTCATCGAGCCCATCGTTCTACCAACAGGACAATGCACGTCCGCATGTATCCCGTGCCACCCAACGTGCTCTAGAAGGTGTAAGTCAACTACCCTGGCCAGCAAGATCTCCGGATCTGTCCCCCATTGAGCATGTTTGGGACTGGATGAAGCGTCGTCTCACGCGGTCTGCACGTCCAGCACGAACGCTGGTCCAACTGAGGCGCCAGGTGGAAATGGCATGGCAAGCCGTTCCACAGGACTACATCCAGCATCTCTACGATCGTCTCTATGGGAGAATAGCAGCCTGCATTGCTGCGAAAGGTGGATATACACTGTACTAGTGCCGACATTGTGCATGCTCTGTTGCCTGTGTCTATGTGCCTGTGGTTCTGTCAGTGTGATCATGTGATGTATCTGACCCCAGGAATGTGTCAATAAAGTTTCCCCTTCCTGGGACAATGAATTCACGGTGTTCTTATTTCAATTTCCAGGAGTGTATAATAAATGTTCGGATGGACGTAAGCTATATATATATATATATATATATATATATATATATATATATATATATATATGTGTGTGTGGGCTATAAATATAAATGTAATAATGTATTAAAAATTAAGCGTTGTTAGCAAAAATCTCTAAATGTTTTTGACCAATTTGACGGAAATTTTTACACGGTACTCTGAAAACTATTTGGATGCACATTGCCTATACATTATTCATATTCAAAAATGTTCAAATGTGTGTGAAATCTTATGGGACTTAACTGCTAAGGTCATCAGTCCCTAGGCTTACACACTACTTAACCTAAATTATCCTAAGGACAAACACACACACCAGTGCCCGAGGGAGGCCTCGAACCTCCGCCGGGACCAGCCGCACAGTCCATGACTGCAGCGTCTGAGACCGCTCGGCAAACCCCGCGCGGCAAAGCATTTTTAATGTATGTAATACATTAATATTTATGAGTCATATGACAGAGAAAGTTAGCAGAGATTCTGTGAAGAGATCTGTGCGCGAAGTATACAACAACTGCCACCGTCACACCTTAGAAAAATATTTGGCAGAGAACCCGAGAAAATTCTGGATGTATGTAAAATCACTAAGCGGGTCTATGGCTTTCATTCAGTCCCTTGAAAAATTATGCTGATTCTTGTTGCATTATTGATTGCGTTTACTTAAACTTGTGGGTTTACTTTTTTCGGGTTCATAAACATTTTATTTTTATAGTTATAAATTACGTTTTTCTCTTGACTGTCAGGATTTTCTGCGTCGAGAGAGACGCAGGCTGATTTCGTTGCCGAATGATGCGGGCATAAGCCGTAAATGTATGAAATTTTGGAAGGTTTCCTCTATCATGCTTCACAAAATTCCTTTGGATTGTTAGTTAAATGTCTTAAACGCATTTCGATAGTTAATAAGTAAACCATTTGCGTAAAAAAGTACGCGAAGTCAATAGTAATTTCAATTAGCACTCATGTGATATCGTAAGCAGAGCCGACCTTTTCAAATTTAATGTTTTTTTAAACTCTTCATTATGTAATAATAACAGGTATTTTGTGAGAATTTTGACCGAAACTGTTTTATTTATGTCATAATCATTCACAGTAACAACAATACAAACCATATTTCTAACAAAGGAAAATAGCCTATTATGAACTCACTTTCCACATGGACGCATCCTGGTGATTCTACAGTAACACAATCTCTAAATCCGAAGCTAAACCGTTCAATATGTTTAAAGTAACAAATTCTAGGTGTATTAAACGTCACTGAACCGAACAAGAGGGTCAGACCGAAATCCAAAATCTCTCAGTACAGTCGTCGAAAAGTCGGCAGGAGGACCGATCGGTAACAGCTCTCAGAAGCTTACTGAATAAGAACTTCGGATACAGAACCGAAAATGACGTCACCATTGAGGCTAACCTACTGCACCGATCGGTATGAACGATACAGAATCGGGTGCTAGGCCAATGTTCCTCTGTAAAACCCTGCCGAAATTGATCGTAATTTAAATATGTAAATGCTCTGACTCTCCAGGTAGGTGTGCACACACAAACTTCATTTTTTGATGGTGTGGCCTTGACACTGGTAGAACGTGGTCGCGATTACTGGTCCTAATTCTTGGATGGTGTCCATCGGACTGATTCGAAATAAGACTTACATTCTGTATTCCAATGTACTGTTGACACACCGCGTCCTCTTCTTTCATTCTTCGATTGTATTCAACTGATTCCCGTGCAACCACTACTCACATTCGCCCCACGTCTCTCACGCGCCAATTTCGTCCAGTTCTTTTCCTCTCTCAAGTTAGGCTCCATATTCAGACCATTTCTGCTTCATTCTGCTTCTTGCATCTTTCTTTTTAACATCAGAGCTTGCTTGATTTTGTTTAGCAGTACCATCAATGCTTTAACCACGCTCTTTACGTGGTTCACTTTCGATTATACTAGTAAATCCCTCGACAACCTTGCGTTGCTCTTCCATTGGTGTTGCTAACTCTGCTTCTGCTCGGCGCATCCCTTCATCTCGCTTTCCAAAAATTCTGTCTTCTGCCTGGCGTTATCGCCCTATACCCTTCTCTTCCAAGTCTGTAATTAGTTTCTGATCGTGTTTCCGGTAACATCAGAAGTTTCTCGAATTTTGGAACATCGTTCCGCGATTTGTACCTCAAAGTCGGCGCCAAATTTTCTAACGTGGGACTATGCCTCTCTAAAGTGATCCTCCGTTCTTCCATTGCTCGAAACATTTCGCCAATCCTGATGTTTTGTGACTCTTGCCCCTTCCCGCTACTTTTCCATAACTCTTCACTGTTTCGGTGTATCTCCGCCACAAACTCTACATAATTTTGGATGTTTTCTACTTACTTGTCCGGCGTGGACTCTTCCGATATTAATTCACTGGACAACTCACGGTTCTTAATTTCCAGTTCTTCTTTTCTGTTGGTGGTGACTGCAGTTATAGTTTTAACTACTGCTGTTTGGCTAAGGTTTGTTCCCTTATCACCTGTATTTTCCTACGCTCACCTTCGTCACCTTGTCTCACTTTCACCTGTGCTATTTTCGTGCTGATCAATTTATTACCATTTTTAAGCTTAGAAGTTTCCAAGTCGAGATGTTGTGTCTTCACGCAGTACTCAGCTATTTACGGAAAACTCGTCACTTTGCGACGCAGTACACTAATGATACATGGACATATTTTCCACAGAAGTGTCACTATCCAATGGTCAGCGTAACTCTTTTCATTCGCCTCCCGCAGTGTGGTGCCTTCGTTTCCTGGTTTTGTGCACTTCTACAAAAAGCTTCCACCATTCCTTCACACGTCACATCATGATTACAGCTGAGTGAACAAGAAGATTCCATTTCCAGCGATACTCATATCGCAAACGTATGTAAGATCACGAACCAAACCAAAAATGTGTTAAGAGAATAATATTTAGAAGAAATCCAGAGTATAGCGCTCCACGGTACAGGTTTTCGCTCAAGTTACCAACCAACAGTTTTCCCATTACTAGACTACCTAAATCATTAACCTAATCCATAGCCTATTGGTCTCCAAAAATGAACAACAAGTTCGTCTCTACTTTCTTTTCCTGATACACAGCCAAGCACATTCTCGACAGTAACGTGCGCAGTGCCCGTAATGTTTCCAAGTTTCACAGAATTCGGTTACAGATGGATTACAACGTGCGCTGTGACCATTAAGATTGCACTGAGTGTACCCAGTTGGATGTAAACTACCCATCTCACGCGTGCTTGCCTTGAAATGACGCAGATTAGGCAGGACAATTTCCTGCACCAACTTCACCTGAACAGGTAGACATCGCGACATGTTTCTGCCCTATTTACACGAACTACTACTCGACATATAATCTCACAGAATTCATATAGTTCAATAATTCCTCATACACGAAACAATATCCACAAAAAACTCTCAGAAATACAGGCACATTTGAATATTTCCTCTTGATAACCAAATTCGTCCACTAAATTTCACGTAATACAATAAAATCCTAACCAGACACAAAACCTAAAAATATTTCTCCCAAAATTTTCAACGACGAGAACTCAGAACAACGAGGTTATTTAACTCACCAACCTTTTTTTGTTTGCAAGGAAAAGGAACAAATTAGTAAAAGTGCAAGCTTTTAACTAGTTTAGATTTGATCAAGTTCAGTTATTACTGCGTGTTTGTCCCACTTTTCCATTTGAAATCAGTTAAAAGAAAATTTATATACTATAATCAAAGGATACCAGCCTCCCAAAATCCTGGGTAAGTGTCAAAAACCGTAATTAGGTGACTCATAAGACGACTGCATGTGTCCGAAAATTACCAAAGTTCGGAGTCCTGGCTCAAGGTCGCCAGAATCTTAGGTGCGGTGTCGGCTGTGGTTGTGTTCTGGTATGCACAGTACCAAGCTCTCGTGAACAACAAAGGGAGAAACCATACCAAATGAACAAATGGATCAATTTAAAAGGAAGGTCCTGAAACACAAGGGAAACGTCTTATTTAAATGAATATTAATAGGGGAGGCTTAGTTCAGCATGAAACAAGAGGGTTCAAAAAAATGGCTCTGAGCACTCTATGGGACTCAACTGCTGAGGTCATTAGTCCGCTAGAACTTAGAACTAGTTAAACCTAACTAACCTAAGGACATCACAAACATCCATGCCCGAGGCAGGATTCGAACCTGCGACCGTAGCGGTCTTGCGGTTCCAGACTGCAGCGCCTTTAACCGCACGGCCTCTTCGGCCGGCAAACAAGAGGGTACCACAACACTCACATGGAGATATTAATATAAGGAAGAATCTTCTAGATATGAACGGAAACAAACAGTCACTATAACAATTAGATTTACTCTCTTTCGACGTGAAAAATACCCACAAATACTTATAAAAAAAGCATTGACAAATGTCGGCCGGTGTGGCCGAGCGGTTCTGGGCGCTTCAGTTTGGAACCGTGTGACAGCTACGGTCGCAGGTTCGAATCCTGCCTCGGGCATGGATGGGTTTGATGTCCTTAGGTTGGTTAGGTTTAAGTATTTCTAAGTTCTAGGGGACTGATGACCTCAGATGTTAAGTCCCATAGTGCTCAGAGCCAACCATTGACAAATGGATAAGCAATTATAACTTTAAAGTACACCCTAGGCCCAGGTGTGTGCCGAGGATAAAACACAGTTACGTTAATAATCCGCGGACATGGCCAGTGATTGCATAAGTTGTTAGTTAAAAGTGGTAGGTACACGGAAAGATTGCCAAAATACGCATTGAGAGCAACAAGCTGTTTGCGTGACTTTAAAATCTTACAATCGGCTCCTGAAGGGCCCGAAAGAACTTCGCGTCTGAACGACGACCGCGCATGCAACGCACACTCATTTTACCAGGCGCGGAGAGCTCGAATAAATCGGACGGCGGCGCTAGCGACTGGAGAGTCATATTCAACCATCTTCTCGTACTGAGTGCTTAAGTGCAGACATCCTTCTAGTGGCAACAAGGCTCGTCTCATCATTCATCCGCCGTCCGCTGTGGCCGAGCGGTACTAGGCACTTCAGTCTGGGACCGCGCGAGCGCCACAGTCGCAGGTTCGAATCCTGCCTCGGACATGGATGTGTGTGATGCCCTTAGGTTAGTTAGATTTAAGTAGTTCTAAGTTACAGGGGACTGATGACCTCAGATGTTAAGTCCCATAGTGTTCATAGCCATTTGAACCATTTTCTTCATCAGTCATCCCTCCTGTCATAACCTGAAGTTTTATCTCTGCAGAAAGCCTAACGTGAAGTCATTACTCTGCCAAGGCTCAGACCGAAGTGTTCTCCTTCTGGTCACTCTGGAACATTGCTGTTTTTTGTCAGAGAAGGAACTCGCTGGCCAGTGGTGGCAACGATTGCGAGCGCCGACCAGGAAAACTCAGAAAAAGATTTTAAATAATCTCTCACTCTCGTATACGATTTCCATGTTGAATCAGTAGGGCTCTTGAGTGTAGAAGACAGTACAAAATCCATCCCACTCCATGGCACAGTCCTGTAAGGGGCACATCCAGTGCTCTGCAAGTCGACACAGCGAGAAAACGTGGGCTGTCCCGAAAATAACAGCAGGGTCAAGTCAGAAAGCTGGATTGTGAAAGTTTAAACCGAGCCGTCGTAACGAAAATTCACACGCCATTTGGGAAGCCATACCTGCGTACAGCTCTCTTATCTTGCTAAAAGCCTTCCAGAAAAAAGGGCATACTGTCTCTCTCCTGCAGAGTGAGGTGGAGGACGGGAATGGCCGCGAGTGCAGATCTGTTTACCTTAGGCTGCGCCTCTGCCCACAGTTATGATGGCATCATGATGTACCACAGTTTAGTTGGAAGGAAGGAAACAATTAAGTTTCTATTCAAAAGCGCAAAATGCGCAAGAGCTACTTACAGAGTCCACACAAACCCTGCTCCGTTGGTGTATTCGTAAGTGCGGTCGCCTTGCCAGCCAGTAGCCTATCACAGTTATGATGGCAAATGCCCTTTTGAAAAGACCCATATCTGGTGCAGCCAACTTATAAGCTTTTAGCTCGTGGAAGCTTTCAACGTACCAAGTAGGAAAGGCCACGAAACAAACACTGGCAATGAAGACCCAGATCTGCAATTACAAAGCACTGTAACTGAATGAGTACTTGATAAAGGCAATCTGCGTATCATCCTCTGAAATATGTTATCAGTCAGTTTCAGAGAAATAACGGCCAAATTTCAGTTGCCACGATGCTACCAGTATAGCCAGCATTACTTGCTCATCATTTCGGTGCAATAATACAGTACTGGACATTAAAATTGCTACACAACGAAGATGACGTGCTACAGACGCGAAATTTAACCGACAGGAAGAAGATGCTATGATATGCAAATGATTACCTTTTTCAGAGCATTCACACAAGGTTGACGCCGGTAGCGACACCTACAACGTGCTGACATGAGGAAAGTTTCCAACCCATTTCTCAAACACAAACAGCAGTTGACCGGCGTTGCCTGATGAAACGTTGTTGTGATGCCTCGTGTAAGGAGGAGAAATGCGTACCAACACGTTTCCGACTTTGATAAAGGTCGGATTGTAGCCTATCGCGATTGTGGCTTATCGTATCGCGACATTGCTGCTCGCGTTGGTCGAGATCCAATGACTGTTAGCAGACTATGGAATCGGTGGGTTCAGGAGGGTAATACGGAACGCCTTGCTGGATCCCAACGGCCTCGTATCACTAGCAGTCGAGATGTCAGACATCTTATCCGCATGGCTGTAACGGATCGTGCAGCCACGTCTCGATCCCTGAGTCAACAGATAGGGACGTTTGCAAGACAACAACCATCTGCACGAACAGTTCGACGACGTGTTCAACAGCATGGACTATCAGCTCGGAGACCACAGCTGCGGTTACCCTTGACGCTGCATCACAGACAGGAGCGCCTGCGATGGTGTACTCAACGACCAACCTGGGTGCACGAATGGCAAAATGTCATTTTTTCGGATGAATCCAGGTTCTGTTTACAGCATCATGATGGTCGCATCCGTATTTGGCGACATCACGGTGAACGCACATTGGAAGCGTGCATTCGTCATCGCCATACTGGTTTATCACCCGTCGTGATGGTATGGGGTGCCATTGGTTACACGTCTCGGTCACCTCTTGTTCTCATTGACGGCTCTTTGAACAATGGACGTTACATTTCAGATGCGTTACGACCCGTGGCTCTACCCTTCATTCGATCCCTGCGAAACCCTACATTTCAACAGGATAATGCACGACCGCATGTTGCAGATCCTGTACGGGCCTTTCTGGATACAGAAAATGTTCGACTGCTGCCGTGGCCAGCACATTTTCCAGATCTCTCACCAATTGAAAACGTGTGGTCAATGGTGGCCGAGCAACTGGCTCGTCACAATACGCCAGTCACTACTCTTGATGAGCTGTGGTATCGTGTTGCATAGGCTGCATGCGCAGCTGTATCTGTACACGCCATCCAAGCTCTGTTTGACTCAATGCCCAGGCGTATCAAGGCCGTTATTACGACCAGAGGTGGTTGTTCTGGGTACTGATTTCTCGGTATCTATACACCCAAATTGCGTGAAAATGTAATCACATGTCAGTTCTAGTATAATATACTTGTGCAATGAATACTCGTTTATTGTCTGCATTTCTTCTTGGTATAGCAATTTTAATGGCCAGTAGTGTATGTATGCAAGCGGCTTACTCGACTCTGCATTTGGTGTTTGTGGACAAGAGGCCTTTCAGGTGATGGGAGCAAAAGTACGCGGGGGAGAGGCGCTTAGTGTCCTTATTCAGGTACATTGCCAAGAGCTCCTACAGGAAACACGTAGTGGGACTTGTAGAAAATCGAGTACGCCCTGCAATCTGAGGCGGTTGCCTGTGATTGGCTACTGGTTGGCAAGGCGGCCGCACTTACGAATACACAACCGGAGCAGGGTTTGTGTGGACTCTGGAAGTCACCCTTGCGCATTTTGCAATTTTGAAAGAGAAACGTAATTGTTTCCTTCCTTCCAAGTACGCTGTGTAGTACATCGTGACTGCGTAAGAAACATCTGTGTTAATTGTTAATCATGGAACCATGGACTATCAGCGTAATCTGTGTATGCAGCTCCACAGTGTAGCTTAGCGATGTCTTGCGTGAGCTGCAGAGTGTTTCAGTATAATATTAGTGCATGCATATCTGGAGAGAGATTCCTACATAAATAGACCATGCTGTGTCACTTGGATTTTCTCCATTTCCCCCAGGTTTACACTGGGCTACGTCCGCAGTAATGTAATATTGTCAGACTTAACTTGGGTGGTCACATTTGATGGTGAAGCCTCAGTGTGTCGGATATATTGTCTCATACGTGTAACTTACAGTAATTAAAGTAAGGCTACACTAGAAAAACATGTGGCACTCATCTTTGGTCCTAATCTATAGCAACAACGATAAGTATGGCATCAATAATGCTGTATGGTATAAAGCAGTCTTAGAAAACATCTGGCAGCCATCTTGGGTAGTAAATCAGATCATAAATATACCAACAGTGACAACACAGATCGCCTACAGGGAGAGGGGGACGGGGAGGCGGCAGGGCAGGGTGAGAGGCAGAGGAGGGGGTATCTTTGAACTAACCGGCGGTGTTTGTTTATATAAGTTTCATAAGTCATTCTCCCACGGCTGGCTCTGTCCTACTACTCAAAAATAATACCAATCTGGGACATATAAAATTAACTGTAGCGATTAATAACATGTTCTGCAACGAACAAACAAGATGATAATTTACTATAAGATACAAATAATGTGTAATCCAAAGTGAAAACAGTCTCTCTACATTTAGTAAGCAGCCTCAGGACAATCGACACTGTATGGTAGACATAAGCACTAATCGTTTCATACTTCATAGAACATAAAAGAAAGTTATCTAAGTATCTTAGACAAAATACTATAGAAATCCAGGCAAAAAAATCCAGTTTACGTTTTAAACAAATGAACAGCACTTAAAAATAAAAACAAAAAATTTGGTAAAAACTTTCAATAGCTAAGATCTCATGAACTGACAACCGGTTTTGACGGTTGTAACTGTCATCTTCTGGTCTTCAAAGGTTTTTGCTATAAAATAAGTTCCAGTGTGACTCAGTAACTCATACCATATTGTCGTTATAGCTGAGAAAAAAACAGCACATTGTACACAAGTTTGTCGACAACGAAATCATTTACAGTTAAAAAGAAACTTGTGCACATGGGCATGTTCGCAAACGTAGTACTCACAGAAGTTTCTTGTTTCTTAAAAGGCACGGTACACAGTAAAATGCACATCTGCGCAACTATTTATGTTTGCGAGACATGTTACATGCATCGTCGATCCACCTTACACGAAGTACACGGTAGCACCGTAGAAGAATCGAATAAATATGGCAAGAGGAATTCAGCCTCAAGGCCAAAGTATTTAACCATACCCGAAAGGCTTCCAAATTTATAAATTTGGTCAATAAAAGCACTGGGTACAGATCAGTGATAACTGCAGTTGAATGAAATCATAATTGCATGGAATTCTTATTCGTTAACTGTAAACTGAAGTTCTGTAATGTGTGAATGATGAAGACCGCCAGAAATTTAATGAAGGTGCTGTGATTAGCATTAAACAAAATGTCTCTCTTAACAGTTGATATCGTTCATGGGACGTATGGCAGTGTGTGTTCACTATTCTGATTGCATTGGTGAAAGTCAAAATAATTATACTGGTAAGTTATTTAAAACACAAAGCTGAACAATATGTGGCTGCATGCGACCTTATGAAAAGTGGTAAGATGGTACTTACAACATTTTGACTGTCCAATAAAATTTCATGTGAGATAAATACTGGGAAAAACATCATAGATAACTCAGTAGTACCTGATGGACCAAGAGGAAAAGCACTAGTCATATTCCGCTTGATAACTTGACACGACGGTTTGGTCCCCAACCTGTATAAGTTCTTCATCCTGGTGTCTCCAGAATGTGCTCTGTGTCACAAGATTCATTCGATCATAAACTAAGAACACTTGAAAGTGTGTACAAAACTGAGTGATTGAAATTCAGAGTTAACAACATTACACTGTGGAGCAAGAAGACGAATGACGATAAGTCAAGTGCCAAAACATTGAAATAATAAGAATATTTTTTGACTGTGTTCTGGTGCTGGGCTTTGTGTCTTCTTTGGCTTTACATTGTCTTCCGACATTGTGTAACCCTGAAGTTTGGGGACGAACCATTCAATCAAAAAATGAGAAAAGTTATCTAGAAGGGGATGGATATATCATATTCTGAAGGTCAGAGGAATCTATTTTCAGTGGCGCACAGCTGGTAGAAAATGGCTCTGAGCACTATGCGACTTAACTTCTGAGGTCATTAGTCACGGCTGGTAGACGGTAGAACTGAAAGCTGAGAGAGAGGGCACGATCCGTATAAAACGAAAGTGGTTAACAATCCAGGCACAGGTCGCTGACGGAGGAATGTGGGAGGGGACGAGTAGTACATGAAAACAGTAGCAGTAGTGAGGCCCAATGAAGGACCCTTGCGAAGTGACAAAGAATTCAACGGAGACACGAAAGTCGATAGCATCCATCGGAAACGGTCATAGCTACAGCTCAGTTTAGTAGTAATTCCACGAGTATTAGGTGGCTTTCATCTACTGTTGAATATGAAAAAATGCGATAGGCACTACGCGAGACACATTCGGATGACCCGCCGCTAAAAGCTCGCGTCGCAGAGGATATAAATGGGATGTATTAATTAAGAAGGTATTGAGACAAGGCTATAAACTTTTCATCATGTTATTCAATGTGTTAATCTTGTACAGGAAACTAAGAAGAAATTTGGAACTGGAGTTAAAATTGAGAGAGAACATATAAAATCTTTAAAATTTGCGTATAGCACAGTAATTCTATCGAAGATGACACAGGATTTGGAGGAACAATTGAATGGAATCGATAGAGTACTGAAAAGAATTTGCAAGATAAATATAAATAAAAACTGCTATTTGGGGACGCAAAATAATTGACGATGGGAGAAGTAGGCAGGGTATAAAATTCAGATGCGTAATAATAAGAAATTTTTTGTGAAAGTAGTAAACATTTCAACATCCACTATAAATATATTTATTAGGAAGCTTTTACTGGAAGTATTTGTCTCAGGTGAAATAGTGATAATGAATATTACATACTATCGTTTTAATGTCCAATGTTGCTGCATTCCCTAGCTAAATTTAATATGCTGGCACCTTCGTTCAGCTGGTTTATTAATTTAAATTTATCGGAAACGTTAATGTCAAGGCGTACTCTTCTGGAGTCCATTGCGAACGGCAGAACAATCTGATATAAGAAAAGTTTCAGACGTCGTGAAAGAATACAAAAGATGACGGATCGCAGGAAGGGGAAAATCGTGGAACAGTGCAGCCCGGCGTTAGCAAAACTTGTACATGCCACGCGTGTATTGGACATTGCTGGCTGGATAGGTTTCAGTTAACCGAATTTTCAGTTGATTGGTATTCAAATACCCCATGCTAGACTGTATACGATAGCTTTTCTCCAAACGTCAGTATGGATTTTGAGAGAATTGCTCGACCTTTCACACAAAATATTCTGCTAACCGAGGGTACAGGTCATCAGGCAGATTCTACGAGGGCTTGCTGAAAAGAAGGTAATGTTTCCGAATTTCTTATGTGAGACCTCTTAAAGCTTTTCAAATAAAGCAAAGGGTATTAACATCCTATACCTTTATTCTTCATGTCTATATATTCGCATTCCTCTGGCACTAGTGGGCTCCAGGTTGTAGCGTGTATATAACATAACTATGTCGGTGAGTAAGAAATAAAGTGCTGCAATCGAGTTACAATTCAAAGAGCTCCTCCACGCACGGATCACCCACTCCTTCAGCCAGCATGAAAGTGCCAGGTTGCACACGAGCGCTACGACATCTGTAGCAATTTAATGCCTTGAGTTCACTGTCATCCATCATCCTACATAGAACTCCATTTGGCTCCATACGATTTTCATCTGTTTCCAAATCTTAAAGAACGCCTTCGAAGACTTCACTTTGATGGTGATGAAGCTGTGCAAGCAAGTCAAACATTCCACGGTGACGGTATCAAGAAACTGATCTCTCGTTGGGAGAAACGTGTTCGTCGTCAGCTTGACTATAAGTTTGCAGACATGAAGAATAAAGATGTAGAATGCTAAGAACTTTAGCTTTATTTCAAGAATTTCAAGAGTTTCCACATAAAATATTCGGAGGCATTACTTTTCAGCACGCCTTCTTACAATGGTCAGCCAGAACATTGTGACCGCATAACCAATAGGCAGTACGTCCACCTTGGACACGGATAACAGCGGCGACGCGTCGTGGCATGGATGCGGTGAGGCCTTAGTGGGTCGCTGGAGTGAGTTGACACCACATCAGTACACACAAGTCACCTAATTCCCGTAAATTCTAGGGCGGTGGGGGGGGGGGTGGGGGGATGAGTTCTGACAACACCTTCAATAACATCCCAGATGTGTTCGATCGGATTCAGATCTGGAGAGTTGGGAAGGGCGTGGTGGGGGGGGTGGGGGGGGGGGGGGGCAGCACATCAATTGGAACTCGCCACCGTGTTCCTCGAACTACTCCATCACACTTCTGGCCTGCGCATTTTCATGCTGAAAAATGCCATTGCTGTCGGAAAACATGATCGCCATGAAAGAGTATACTTGGTCTGGAACCAGTGAACGATACTCCTTGGCCGTCATGGTGCCTTACACGAGTTCCACTGGACCCATGGATGCCCATGAGAATGTTCACCAGAGCATAATGGAGCCGCCAAAAGCCTGTCTCCGTTCCGCAGAACAGATGTCAAGGAGCTGTTCCACTGGAAGACGACTGATTCGCGCCCTCCCATCGGCATGATGAAGAAGTTAGCTCGATTCATCAGACTATGCAACACTCCGCACTCCAACTAGGAGCGCCGATGGTCACCTGCCCATTTAACTTGTAGTTGAAGATGTCATGGTGTTAACATTGGCATATACATAGGTCGTCGGTAGCGGCGGTTCATCGTTAGGAGTGTTCGATGCACTGTTTGTTCACACACTTGTACTCAGCTCACCATTAATGTCTGATGTCAGTTCCGCCTCAGTTCGTCGCCTGTCCTGTTTTACTAGTCTGCCCAGGGTACGACGTCTGATATCTGTAACGAGTTGTGGCTGGCCAACCCCACGATGTCTGGACATGGTTTCACCTTGGTTTTGCCATGTATTGAAGACACTCACTGCAGCACTCCTCGAACAACCGACAACTCGGGCAGATTCTGTTGCTGATGTGAAGTATTTTAGTGTATCAACATCCATTCCTACTGTATCGAGCATCTGGGCCATCACAATCTGCCCTCGGTCAAACTCAGGTAGATCGGGTGCCTTCCCCATCCCACAGACGGACAACACGTTCACTGATACTACGTGTACACTACTATCGCGTGGACTGGTTTTATATCGATAGTAGGTCTGAGGTCATAATGTTCTGACTGATTAGCGTATATGTCTAGACTTCCAGAAAGTATTCGATATTGCACTATAATTTATACTTTTAACTGCGGTCCAAGCATATGGAACCAGCGGAAAAATGCTCCTCTCGCAGCACAAAAAGGCGAATATGCTCCAGTTTATTAAAAAACTGACTGAAAAATGGGGGTAGCAGCTGCCTCATTCTACATTCTCAGCACTTATAAGAATTTTAACTCACCTCTAACACCCACAAGCTTCCTAAGTGTAGCTAGCTCACATCCACTTGTTCATTGCTGTAAGTCGCTCATACCCATTCACTTCCAGTTGTCCATCCTCACTCACTCACTCATTCAGCTCAACTTATTGCCATTATCTCTTTGTGTCTTTCTAACTGTTACCGTAATCTTTCTTATAGCTACAGCATCCTTTGTTCTGATCTACTAACACTGCCACTGTCTCCCTCTTACTCTCTCTTGCTGCCACTATCTCTTTCATTTGTTCTCAGTGCTGCTGTCTCTTCTCGCTGTTACTATCTCTCTTTTCCTCGTTGTCATTTTCGTAGACTGTCTCATTATCCCTGACTCTCATCCATCTCCACTTTCGCCTTCTCTTTGTTCCTGTCCCACTGGCAGTGCCACCTTCATTCTTTTCCTAGTAAATTTCTGTTACTGCCATCTATGTTTCACTCTCACTGTGTTCCTCTCGTTGTCTCTCATTGCCATTGCCTCCTTCGCTCTTAGTATACTATAACCACAACCTCCATTTTTCTAGTATTTATTACTTTTCCGTCTGTCTCCCACCGACACTGCTTTTGTTCCAGTGTAAAGTTAAGCGCCGGCACTCCTGTCGGGAATGCTAGAGCAGAGAGGGCTGTGAAGAAGACGTCAGACGACTGCATGCGGAGCGACCGCTCTCTAAGACGACAACCCAACGACAGCGCCCTCGACACGAAGAGGACATAGGCGCCGCGCTGCCTGGCAGCGGCCCATTTGAAGACTAGCCAGTTCTGCGAGATCTACAGTAGCGAGTTCAAGAATAGCAAAGATTAGTCATTTCGCTTCTACTATATAGCACTGTCTATACTGAAGAGATTTCTTATTTTGTCTGTCGCCTTTTGCCTACGATACATTTGTATTTCACAAAGGTAACTATTGCAGTAATTCCCTTTCGTAATAAACTTCATTAATACGATTTGCTGAACTGTTACCTAGTGACCCGAGAGCGCAGGTTTCTTAGGCACCCCATATTTGGCGAGAAGGAAGGATATAACAGTTTCCTTCTCTCTCAGTATAAAGAAACGCAAATATGCTCGAGTACCAAAATTTTCGGGACAAGGTTTAAAGATGCTGAGAAAGTTATAATGAGGTAGTTGGTACCCCATTTTTCAGTCAGTCTTTTAATAAACAGGAGCATATTCGCCTTTTTTGTGCTCTGATAGGAGAATTTTGGGCAGGTTCCCGTCCTTTCCCAACTACAGTAGGGCATGTTGCTCATATGAAATGAATTTTATGGGTCAGTAAAATTTTGATACTTTATTACGTGAAACTAAAATAACGCGAAACTATGTAATTTCGCACGTCATACCAGATTCTATGTGGACAAAAATTTTACATGTGCTTCAGTAGCACAATAAAGTCGCTTTCCCAGAACGCTTCTGACCGAGTGAGGTGGCGCAGTGGTTAGACACTGGACTCGCATTCGGGAGGACGACGGTTCAATACCGCGTCCGGCCATCCTGATTTAGGTTTTCCGTGATTTCCCTAAATCGCTCCAGGCAAATGCCGGGATGGTTGCTTTCAAATGGCACGGCCTGCTTCCTTCCCTGTCCTTCCCTAATCCGATGAGACCGATGACCTCGCTGTCTAGTCTCCTTCCCCGAAACAACCAACCAACCAACCAGAACGCTTCTGATGATAACAGAGACACTGTACGGCATATTTCTCCATGATACCTCATTTTATAAGCCCACACCGGATTTTACGTGTACGCCTACGAGCAGGGCAACTTTCAACGTCTGTATCTCGGAAACGGTTTCAATGTTGTTCCAGATCGGGATCTTAGGAACAAATCGTAAAACCTGAGCCATTTGCTATGGATAGCCGTCTTGGAATCCACGGCTCGGTTTTAGTATCCAGAAAACGTGTTTACGTATTATCTGAGGAATCACCCACGAACTAAATGGTGCCTCCATTATATTCTTAGGACGCACAATAGACCACATGTAATGCAAAAGCAACCAACCCAATTTCCCTATTTGCCTAAGCTGGTGGAAGTGTGTAACATTAAAACATTGATCTTGTAGTGTAGGATAGTTACAGTAAGATGATCCTTTGTTGGGTATACAAATGGTCACTAACCCACGAGCTGTTCAAAACACTTAACCCTACTCTTGCATTGCCAATAAGACGCGAAGTATGAGCTCTGGAAAAAACCGTTTTTATGTGCGGTGTTTTGGAACATATTAAGGAGAGCATTTTATCGAATGCGTACTGATAAGTTCTAAAATATGTGAGCAGCTGAAAGACCATTCGAGTAATAGAACTCAGTATGTTGATCTAAGGGATGTTCATTCGGGACAGAAGTATTCCACAAGTTCCCCTGGTAAGTATAACAGGACCGCTCCTCTTCTCAGATAACATTGAAATTCTGTCAGATCGGATGGACTGAAATATGAGATTGTCTGCTGATGAGGTATGGATAAGTGTTATCGTTGGGTGACTGTAGGGGATTGTGGAAGACCAGAACGGAAATTCAGTTTCAGGTGGTGAGTATCAGTGTGCTTTAAATGTGGATAAGTGTAAATCAATGCAAATGGGCAGAAAAAATATTCATGTTTTGTTCCAATGCACCATTGGTGGGATGCTGTTTGAGCTAAACATATGGATTAAACATCTTGGCGTATTATTGTGAAATGACATAACATGGAACACACACACTTAACGTTAGTTGTAAGTGTAGCGGCATCACCGTTTAAGATAGGAAAAAGTTAGATTTGGTGCAATATTTCTGAGCGCGTAAGTTACAGCCAGGCGCAGGCCTGTTGACAGTAAGTTACGCTACCAGCGGTTGCGAAGTAGAATGGAGGCCACAGGGCCGAACAACCGCTGAAAAGAGTAAACACAGCGGTTTGCATGGGGCAAGTTACAGGCAGTAGGGGCCCACTGGCCTACCTAGGTGTTATGAGTACATGACTCGGAGTGGCGCGTTAGCAAAACAGAGGCACACAGCTGCATGTAAATAGGTGCCGGTTCACTAACAAGGCATTCAAGTGTGACAGCTCTCCCGGACAGCAAGGCGTGTCACACCACTGGCTACACACAGCAGCAGATGGGGCGCCAGCATTCCTGTCCACGGCAGGTCGCTGGTTCGACCCTCTGAGACCAACGTGGGGTCTGCAGTCTGCCAGCAACGCGCCACGCCATGGCTCGCTACTGTGGGCAATGTTGTTGCCACCCAACAGACACTAGAGGCATTCCGAGGCGAGGTCCACATATTCGGACTCTAGGTCACGGACGCTTGTTGTTGCAGTGATCTTAGCCACGCTGGCGAGGAAGCACGCTGTGGGCCGCCTTGCAGCGCCCAGCAGGCTGTGCTGAGGCAGCATGGATGGAGACCGCTGAGTCGACTGCCGGTGCATTCTGATGTCGTCACAGCTCCATAGCCGTACAAAGCTGACACACAGCAGTGCGCTGCATGGGTTGCTGAGTCAGCCATTCCGCGCCAAGCCGTTTCACATAGTGCAAAGTGGTTTCCTCAGAATTGTGGGGCTCGGTGACACAGACCGAGAGGAACGGGGGCACTGTAACTGGAAACAATAAATCACTTGGGAAACTCGGACAAGTTTTAATATGGCGCATTCTGACAGTTTCCATCCTCATCCAACATTCCTCTACATAAGGGAAGCAAACAGCCTACTACAATGTATTGGGAGAATTCTACTAAGTTGTAGGGCACTAATACAGGAAACCGGTGGCAGAACAATTGTCAGCCCCCTTATTGAGTTCTTCTGGTGTATTAACACTCAGAACTAGAGGAAGTCCGAAAAATTACGGTCAATATAATGCCAAAACATCGTCAGTGCATCGTTCTTGTACATTCTCAGATCGGTGTCAGTAGACAACCGGTAACTTACCCTCCACCCCTCCCATTAACTACTTGGATAATATGACCATGATCGACTATGCTTAATGAATTTGATTTTCGACAAGGCTATCGTCTTCGAGGAAATTCTGTCCGATTAGTGGAGGGATGTGTACAAAAAATCGTCAAAAGAACAATCCATTTTATTCTTGCACATTCTACATATCTGGATTTTGTTTCATTCTTAAAAACAGTGCCATCTCTCACATACAACACAAAACAAAAAGTTGCTATAAACCTGACTGGATAAACATCGTATATCCAACCAAACTAATTTAACGAAATGTCTTTACAAGCCGCTTCGTCGTGTTCAATAACGGAAATTTTATCCACTGCCGCTTTTTCTATCCCAGTTGGTGGACCACTCCCTACTGGAGATTTCAGTTCCGTTGTTGCTTTAACAACGTCTGACACTTCTTGTATAACCGGCAGTACCTCATTAAGCCCTTTGCTTGTGCCTGCAGCTACCTCAACTATTGTAACTGCAGGTACGCTACTCTCTATGCTAACACACTTTCTCCCTCTAATCATGTTCTACGCAATCAGATTTTATCATAACGATACTTTCGTTGTTTGTTTCTGGACCGCCAGTATCTACCCACGTCCGTTTGGCCGCTAACCAGTGCGGTTAAAGATTTTCCGGACAACTCCGCTTCTTTCGCTCTGTCTGTAATTTTGATTCCCTCTATCCCAATTATTTTCCCTTCGTGGTCCTCGTACCATGTTTACCTGGTACTGGCTTCTTTCAATCCTATCATTATTACTATTATTATTGTTGTTGTCACTGTTGCCACCGATTGTAAAACTTTCGCAGTTATTCCACCAGTTGTCCTCGTCTTCAACTTTCAATAAAAATGTAGTAATCGTATTGTAATTACTATCAATGTATCGCTCTGAGTCGTCGGGAAGCTACTGTCAAAGCTCCCAAACGATCCCCGATTGTGACCGATTTTCACGAAATTAATCTAATTTGCTGACCCAACTTTCGCAAAACTCTCATCGAGATCCAAGTGTTGGGTTATAGGACCTCGATAATACACAATCCTCTCACACTCTCTGTTCCTTCTGTTCCTACCAATATTACTTCAAGAATGCATTTTTGATTTCTTGAAAGCACATGTTAGTAACATCGAGGTTCATAGCCCATCCCTCAACCTCTCCCGCTAGCACGTCGATAACAGCGTTGATTTTTTGTTTATCCCTCCACGCTGATGGTGTGGAGTCCTTAGTAAAATCCATCCCATGCAAGCCACCTGCTATTTGAATGCGTCGAAGAGCTCCTCTTTTGCTAGTATCTCTCAGTAATGTGTACCTGAGACAATACATTGTTCTGTCTTTTCTGCAATTTCTGTTTTAATTTTGCTACTTTACTCACTACCTCGCAAGTGCTTATGGTCAACGTCTCCACCTCTGACTTTATCTTCCGCAAATGTCGCGCTGTTTATTAACCTTAGTGTCTACTGCGGATACCACAGTTTTCAAATTTGAAAACTCTTTCGTGTTTTTCTTTTGTACCGCTCATATCTATTCGAAGAATCTCTCTTGAAATTCATCGGGCTTACTTTCCACAATAGATCCAACATTTTCTTGAGTTCCACTATTTGTGAGTCAAATCGACTATTTATATCAACATCTTGTTAATGTACCGTCGCCATATCAAGTTTAAGGTTGCCGATTGCGGAATTCATAGTTGCTTTTTATTTTTGGCAGCATCTACTTTTCTCTTTGCCGTCCATACGTTGCTGTTAACACTTTTGGTTGTTTCGGTCTGAGAATCCGTGTTACTCGACTGGGTATCTATTTTACTAAACAAATTTTTAATAATAATTCATTCATATTTCCAGAAGGGTCTGGTTGTGACTCTGACTCCGGTTCCCTATTAAGTTCGTCTCCACTTATATCACCCATTGGTTCGCTTTTAACGTGTGTTCCATATACCGTAGTATTTCCAAGTACTAGGAATTCGGCTACTTTAAGTTATTCTGTTCCTCCTGCAGCACCTGTGATGCTTGATGCCGGGTCCTTGATAATGGATTCCGCCGCAAGAGGATCCTACTTTGGTTCGCCTGTTCTCAATCGAATTCAACTAAATTACCTACTTCATTATTATCCATCACTTTGTTTTCTTTATTGCTTTATACAAATTTTGTTCTTGTGGTTTATCTCCACTTACTATGTCCGCCCCTGGTAGCTGAGTGGTCAGTGCGATGGAATGTCAAACCTACCGGCCCGGGTTCGATTCCCGGCTGGGTTGGAGATTTTCTCCGCTCAGGGACTGGGTGTTGTGTTGTCCTTATTATCACCAGTTTCGTCCCAATCGACACGTAAGTCGCCGAAGTGGGGACAACTCGAAAACCTGCACCAGGCGCACGGTCTACCCGTCGGGAGACCCTAGCCACACGGGATTTCCATTTCCACATGTCAGCGTCTTTCTCTCCATTGTGAATTTTTTTTATTCATATACGAATTTAAGCTAAGTGAAAGATTTAGAACCAATTGACAACGCTAGAACTGATATTGTCCTGTCACCAGTATCGCCACGTGTATCTCCCCCGTACTAATCGGTTAATGCGATAATATGACCGTGATCACGTATGCCTTATGAACTTTATTTTGAATACGACTATTGTCTCCGAAGAAATATTGACTGATTAGTGGAGGGAAGTGTACGTCAAGTCGTTCTGAAGAACATTCTATTTTATTCCTGTACTTTTAACATATTTGAATTTTGTTTAATACTTAAAACAGTGCCGTCACTCACATCAAATACGAAGCAGAAAGGAATACCACATGACTCAAAGAGCCCACAAAACTAATTGAAATAACTGAGACATTAATTAATACGGTCGTCAGTTCAATTGGGCACTGTCTGTCCAATATCTGATCAATAATGCGTACAGCAAAGAATACGTAACCATTTGGGTGAACATAGGGATCAGAAGATTGACACACGTTTCTGACAACACAATAGGTTATGAAATAATAATAAATAAAGAAATCAATTGTCTTATGTCGTTAACACTGAGATATACTGATTTAGAGAAATGTATTTAAACTCGTTATTAAAAAGTATATGGTTGAGCTCTTTTGTTACGACAGTAATTTACGGAACCTCGTATTAATGTTTACTTAAGCGCACTAGTTTCGTGGACATGGCAAGGTACGTTCTTTAAGTACACTGTAGTTAGTATGAACATTCACAGGATTAAATAAGCAATTGTTAGCTTTCAACAGACTAACATCGCCAAAATACGAACAATATCAGTACAAAATAACATTATCATAATGCACACAGAAACGAAATATGTAAACTTAATTTATTCTTTTCTTTAATTTGATGTTACCAGAATTATTTTAATTTTAAGTTACTTTACAGTACTTTGTCTTCACTGACTTATCGAGAATAGCTTTGCTTCTAAATATTATTGAACAATACTGATAACTTGAGGCTTCATTATTAATTACTTTAAATTATTTTCAAGCGCACAAATAAAACTGCAAATAATAGTCTTTAATACGTTTTTTTGGCTATTTAAATAACGACACTTGGGTCTTCAATATCTGAAAAAGTATGGGACCCTAAGTGACAAGGTCATGTACCTACACTTTTTACTTACATCATTTATTATTGAAATAAAATTCACTGAAGTTTCTAACGTGAACGAAACCAAAACAGCATTAGAGTTTCTCGCAGATGTTAAACCGTCGTCTTCTTTGTCGTCTGGTGGCCTTATTGCTCTATGTAATATTGGGGGCAAACCTTGATTCGCTATGAGCAAGTATGGGGCTAGATCTTGATGTTACTGGAGCCTCTTACATCTCCCCATACGCCTCCAGAGAGAGCGCTCCTACATAAATCATAACTCTCTACCAACGATATTTCTTTCCTTAACTTTCCCTAACATTATTAAACCAGAATAAATACATCATAATACAAAATAATTTATACCGCTTACAGTACATATTACAGTTCTAATTAACACATGGTATCTACAGATTTGCAGAATAAAATAAATACATCATATTTACAATGAACATATCGGGGAAAATTTTTAGGGGGCAGATCTGTGATATGTCTCGTAGACCACAGATGCGCGACCTGGGTGAAGGTCAACTAGCGCGTGGAACATTACACACCCACAAACATACGCACAAACACACCCACCCACCCACCCACCCACGCACACACACACACACCCACACACACACACACACACACAGAGAGAGAGAGAGAGAGAGACTACGCCACTCCGGGAGCTATACAGAAATACGTTTCCCTTTGGTGGTGCTGCATGGCGGCTGTGCGTACTTTTGTGGATGTACAGCTGTCATCGCAGTATGTAGGTGCCCAATCGTGGTGGGCGGCGAGCTTGGCAGCCTTCCGCCAGAGTGGGCTGACCTAATTGATCAAACAACATGTGGCGGGCCGGCGCCTCGCGTTCTGTTCAGCTTTGACGGGAGTGCAGGTAGGATGCAGTAAACAGGGGTTATTGCATCTGGAATGTTTGTCATCCCCACCAGTGCGTTTTAAAGAGCAGTATCTAAAAATTCTGAGGCGTTTCTGTCAATACCACAGTGTTGTGCAAATGATCTGTAAGGTGAGACGAAACGTTGGAGGTATGCGGATAATGTTTTGTTAAACGCTACTGAGGAAGTTTAGAGAACCACGTTTCTGTCAGATAGCTGACCAAATGTGCTGCCTCCAACGTAAGGACTGTAAGGACAAAATAAGTGAGATTATAGCTCGTTCAGTTTCCTACCGGAAAGTCGGCCGCTGTGGCAGGACGGTTCTAGGCGTTTCAGTCCGGAACTGCGCTGCTGCTACGGTCGCAGGTTCGAATCCTGCCACGGGCATGGATGTATGCGATGTCCCAGGGTTGGTTAGGTTTAAGTAGATCTAAGTCTAGGGGACTGATGACCTCAGATGTTAAGTCCCATAGTGCTTAGAGCCATTTGAACCTACCAGGAAGCTTTATGCCCCGCTCCAAAAGAAAATGGTTCAAATGGCTCTGAGCACTATGGGACTTAACAGCTATGGTCATCAGTCCCCTAGAACTTAGAACTACTTAAATCTAACTAACCTAAGGACAGCACACAACACCCAGCCATCACGAGGCAGAGAAAATCCCTGACCCCGCCGGGAATCGAACCCGGGAACCCGGGCATGGGAAGCGAGAACGCTACCGCACGACCACGAGATGCGGGCGCCCCGCTCCATTTGCGAGAGGAACAGAAAAGAGAATGACAATCATTGGTACAAGGTGCCATCCGTTAAACACTGTAAAGTAGCTTACGACGTTAGTATGAAGATCTGTAAGTTTAATATCGCATTTCATGGCTGTTACTGGAGACGAAGTACAAGTTTCCGAACAAGGACAAGTCCAACATGATATTCTGTGACCAGAGTAATAGTACGAAAACAAGCAATTTTAAATAAAGAAATGTTTGCAAAACATCGAGAGTGTTACATTAGATTAGTTAATGTAATAGAATCAAAATCCAGTTTCAGATTTTTAAATCAATTCGTAAGAGTCTATTGTTTGCAAAGAAAATCACTTTAACCATGGGTGAAGAAAGGAATAATACTTTTGAATCTTGGAATTACATCTTCCTGGAGAAATAGCGAGTCTCGACTTTATTTCCGATAAGCACAGAAGTGGCAGTAACGAATTAGAATTTGTGCAAAGGCCAGGACTTGAGCAGACGTCTCCTGCGTACTAAACAGATTTGCTATCCAGCGCTGCACGGATTATCCCGGTCCAATCCCCTCACTAACACAAACTTCAATTCGCACATCAGTCCATCTTTATTTTCCCCTTCTTCACTGGTCAGTATTGCCGAGGCTCTGGAACAGCGCCCCATGTATGTACGCAATGAGGAAATCCTGCCTGTACCTCAGGCGTAGGTGATCTGTTGTCTCCTGGAAAATTTAATTCCGTAGTATTAATGGATCACCTACACCTGAGGTACAGGAACCATTAAGTACAAAGCTGGGATGCTATTCCAACATCGGAGAATCTCGGCAATACTGACGACTTAAGGTGAGGAAAATCAAGACGGGCTGAGGTCTAAATGGAAGTTTGTGTTAGGGAGAGCGCTGAACTACTGCACTCCGTGCAGACAAGTTAGCTGCAGTGCTAGAGTAACGTACTGCATAGCATACTTGCCTTGTAAGCAGGTATCTCGGGTTCAAGTCACAGCCCAGGCACAAATTTTAATTCGTTACTTTAACCTCTATCCTTATCGAAGACCTTTGAAGGGGTCTGCACCAGTTCTATATTTATGTGTCGAACATGCATTGAGGTAATAACTAAACATATTTGGTTTAAAGGCCCTAAACACTTTCCAGATGCTTGTCTATCAACTTTCTTAAACAGAGTACTCTTGGTCAGTCTGTCATTTAAAATAGCTGTTAGTAAATTCGTATCACCCAGGTCAGATGAATTTAGGTAAATGTATGTGAATATCAAGAACAATAATTTATCGTTGTCTGACAAAGCCAGTGAAAGGTATTCAGCCACTGCTAAAAACAGAATTAAATATAAATACGGGAATTTGAGATTAAGTGCTTCTTTTCAGACATTATAATAAATTTAGAAACTTTGTGATAATGCAAATATATATAACAAAATTTATTCAGTGATGCACAGAGAATTATAACAAGTGTTTCCATTCGCAAATTTCAGTTGTTTTACGCCCAGAATATGTATCTTAATTTCTAAAATACAATGAATTCTTGTAATATTCACACCTTTCTAAACTGCATGAATTTGAGTCAGTTTATGAGTACATGGTAACAGGAGAAATAAAGAGGAAGGAAAAGAGTTTAAAGTTGCAACCTTATACATGACAACCACGTCAATTTTTCGACGCTGCATGTTTAAAACATGGCAAGTTACCATTTCAGTTACACGAAAAAACCTTTTGGGGCTAGCACACAGCAACGTCGCTGCTCTCAACACTCAGCAGAGGAGTGTGAAACATTCATGCCCTGCTTTCTTTCTAAGGAGGTATTAGCAAAGCATTTAACTCAATGCGTATAATTTAAACAGGCCAACAGTGTCATTCTGAATACAGGTAAACAGTATCCAAAACTTGATAGGTTCAGCATCAAAACACAACTAGTGTTTGTCATATACCCAGTGAGTCCAAAAGGTTTCGCGACTGAACTAATAGAAATCAGAGAAAAGTTAATATGGCGTTTTTAAAGTTTCTCGTGTTCTGCAGGGTCTCCCCCACTTGAGTATAGCGCATACAAAGTTCATACAGCTATTTGAAACTCTTAGGAAAGTCCTTTGGGAAGTTGTTCAACTCATGCGTCACTTTCGTACCTTCTTCAGTCTTGGTGAATTATCAGAAACCTATTCTATACTCTCTCGTTTCGTAGTAGGTTCGTTCTGATAACACCAAATCTCATCACCAGTCATGATTTTTTGCGGAAAGGTACTGTGTGCGTTTCTCAATTCACGTAAGTCACTACAGGCGTTCATCTGTCGTTGTTTTATCCCGAGAATCAAGGTGTGCGCATCAAACTCTGCACACACTTTACTCTTCCTCGAAACACTCTGGAGAATGTCTGGAACACTTGCTTTAGGTGTGTTCAGTTCCTTACACCATTGCCATTTGCGGCACAACTACGTTAACACTATGGTCGCACGTCCACTACTTAAGACTGCCTGCTCACAACTGACTGGTCGAATGCACATTTGCTGATTACAAGTGCTGGTACAAGCTGGCCGGCCGGGGTGGGCGAATGGTTCTAGGCACTACAGTCTGGAACCGCGCGACCGCTACGGTCGCAGGTTCGAATCCTGCCTCAGGCATGGATGTGTGTGATGTCTTTAGGTTAGTTAGGCTTAAGTAGTTCTAAGTTCTAGGGGACTGATGACCTCAGATGTTAAGTCCCACAGTGCTCAGAGCCATTTTAACCATTTCATTTGTGTATGCTTGTATTGAATTGTAACTACAAGTAGTTGCTCATGTAACTGATAACCATATTCTCGATAAACTCATCTGAATGAAGCATACATACGCTCACAGATAACAACTGACACGCCGGTTGTAAGCACAGTTAAGATCAAAGCTGTTGCGATCACTCGCTCCTGTGGTTAATATTTGCTCTTAACAAAGGCAGATATGGGTCGCAACGCCATCCCTGTGGATTTGCTGTTTAAGTTCAGAATTGGTATTCCATTGAATAATACTTAGAGTCAATTGACGACCTCTGTCAAAGAGAGTCTTCTCCAAGCAATTGATTGCTCGTTAGATATAAGTAGAAAATAATAATAAGCGTCACAAATTCGCGAGTTGCAGAGTTTCAGCAACGGGGTGACAGTTATGAAACAGGGGACGATCATGCGGTGAAGAATTGAAGATGCTGATAAAATAAAGAAAAATTGCGACGTGTTCAGGGACGATGGTAAATAATAGGGAAGGGGGCCCAAATTTCGTCAGTTTAGTGCGTTATGAGCTGTATAAGTTCTGAAAGATTACCTAAAGTGCTACAAACCGTAACGTATACAGGGTGGTCCGTCACCGGGACAAATATCTCACGAAATAAGCGTCAAATGAAAAAACTACAAAGAACGAAACTTGTCTAGCTTGAAGGGGGAAACTAGATGGCGCTATGGTTGGCCCGCTAGATGGCGCTGCCATAGGTCAAACGGATATCAACTGCGTTTTTTAAAATAGGAACCCCCATTTTTTATTACACATTCGTCTAGTACGTAAAGAAATATGAATGTTTTAGTTGACCACTTTTTCGCTTTGTGACAGATGGCGCTGTAATAGTCACAAACATATGGCTCACAATTTAAGACGAACAGTTGGTAACAGGTAGGTTTTTTAAATTAAAATACAGAACGTAGGTACGTTTGAACATTTTATATCGCTGGTTCCAATGTGATACATGTACCTTTGTGAACTTATCATTTCTGAGAACGCATGCTGTTACAGCGTGATTACCTGTAAATACCACATTAATGCAAAAATGCTCAAAATGATGTGCTTCAACCTCAATGCATTTGGCAAAACGTGTAACGACATTCATCTCAACAATGAGTAGTTCGCCTTCCGTAATGTTCGCACATGCATTGACAATGCACTGATACATGTTGTCAGGAGTTGTCGGTGGATCACGATAGCAAATATTCTTCAACTTTCCCCACAGAAAGAAATCCGGGGACGTCATATCCGGTGAACGTGCGGGCCATGGTATAGTGATTCGACGGCCAATCCACCTGTCATGAAATGTGCTATTCAATACCGCTTCAACCGCACACGAGCTATGTGCCGGACGTCCATCATGTTGGAAGTACATCGCCATTCTGTCATGCAGTTAAACATCTTGTAGTAACATCGGTAGAACATTACGTAGGAAATCAGCATACATTGCACCATTTAGATTGCGAGCTATAAAATGGGGGCCAATTATCCTTCCTCCCATGATTCCGCACCGTACATTAACCCGCCATGGCCGCTGATGTTCCACTTGTCGCAGCCATCGTGGATTTTCCGTTGTCGAGTAGTGCATATTATGCCGTTTTACGTTACCGCTGTTGGTGAATGACGCTTCGCCGCTAAATAGAACGCGTGCAAGAAAACTGTCATCGTCCCTTAATTTCTCTTGTGCCCAGTGGCAGAACTGTACACGACGTTCAAAGTCGTCGTCATGCAATTCCTGGTGCATAGAGATATGGTACGGGTGCAATCGATGTTGATGTAACATTTCCAACACCGAAGATTTTGAGATTCCTGATTCCCGCGCAATTTGTATGCTACTGATGTGCGGATTAACCGCGACAGCAGCTAAAACACCTACTTGGGCATCATCATTTGTTGCAGGTCGTGGTTGACGTTTCACATGTGGCTGAATACTTCCTGTTTCCTTAAATAACGTAACTATCCGGCGAACGGTCCGGACACTAGGATGATGTCGTCCTGGATACCGAGCAGCGTATATAACACACGCCCGTTGGGCATTTTGATCAGAATAGCCATACATCAACACGATATCGACCTTTTCCGCAATTGGTAAACGGTCCATTTTAACACGGGTAATGTATCACGAAGCACATACCATCCACACTGGCGGAATATTACGTGATACCACGTACTTATACGTTTGTGGCTATTACAGAGCCATCTATCACGAAGTGAAGAAAGTGGTCCAATTAAAACATTCATATTTCTTTACGTACTACACGAATATGTAATAAAAATGAGGGTTCCTATTTAAAAAAAAACGCAGTTGATATTCGTTTGACCTATAGAAGCGCCATCTAGCGGGGCAACCATAGCGCCATCTGGTTTCCCCCTTCAAACTAGACGAGTTTCGTTCTTTGTAGTTTTTTCGTTTGATGCTTATTTCGTGAGATATTTGGCCTGGTCACTATCAATGGACCACCTTGTATTCCTGAATTTATGCTGCACTCGAAGACAAGTTGCAATTAAAATGTTGTAACACAGCCGCCCGGTGTGGCCGAGCGGTTCTAGGCGCTTCAGTCTGGAACCACGCGACCGCTACAGTCGCAGGTTCGAATCGTGCCTCGAGCATGGATGTGTGTGATGTCCTTAGGTTAGTTAGATTTAAGTAGTTCTGAGTTCTAGGGTACTGATGACCTCAGATGTTAAGTCCCATAGTGCTCAGAGCTATTTTTTTGTTGTAACACACTAAAGCCGGTATTTGACATTAACGTCAACACTTCAAAAAGAGAAACAAAAAAAAGTGTTCGTAAAATCATCCCCACAAAAGTTATCCAAAGTATAATTAATTTGAATTTTTTTTTTTTTACTTTCTAACATTGCCAGACAGTTCCACTACTATGAATTACTTTAATGTCATGAATGGACAATCTTTTCAAGTTTTTTCAGCCTACCAAAGATGTGTACTACATGAATTTGTGTGTCTGTGTAGATAAACTAATGATTTCGTGCAACGAATCCATTTCTCTCTCCTTGCCTTTTTTCATATCAAAAAAGTAAAATAATCTTTGTAAATAGCAAATAAAATTAGTGTTTAATAATACTTCCAAATTTCGTGCCCAGGAAGAAAAGTACAAGTCCACTGGGAACGAAATTACGCACATCCCCAGATTTATTACATTGGTCGCTGTAGCAACACAGGGAAGACACAAGGAACTACTACACACGATTCAAATAAAGCCCAATATTTGAACACAAATCAATGTTCACAATAGGAACTGCAGGCTGTTAATTTGACTGTTAAACTAATTCATCTCAGCATAAAAAAAAGAATTCTTTCGTACACCCAAGCTACACGTGCTCCACAGTAAACTCTCTCACCAGTGTTTAAGGACAGAGGTCGCGCATGCAGCACAGTTAAACATTCGTTATCTACTGTGGAAACCGACAACTCCTACGGGAACGAAACTAGGTGCGGGCTTGATATTAGGGGCCACCTACCTTAAATCTTTTAATTCCCGCCGGCCGAAGTGACCGAGCGGTTCTAGGCGCTTCAGTCTGGAACCGCGCGACCGCTACGATCACAGGTTCGAGTCCTGTCTCGGTCATGGATGTGTGTGATGTCCTTAGGTTAGTTAGGTTTAAGTAGTTCTAAGTTCTATAGGACTGATGACCTCAGATGTTGAGTCCCATAGTGCTCAGAGCCATTTGAACCATTTTTTAATTCCCGTAATACCGTTGCTGTTCAGTTCTCGTCAAAGGCGTACCTTCACAGTTCATCTTTCTCAGGTAAAGGCTGTGCTAGTATGACGAAGTGATTTTATGTTTATCAAGAAACTCGTATTGTGGGCTACGTTGTACTACTGGAGTAGTCCCAGGATTGATGGGGGAATATGTGCTGCTAGGCGACACTATCTTTATCGTCAACTGCTGTTAAATAAGACATCGTTGTTTTAGTCGCAAGTGGCGTGGATCGATTGAGCCATGTAAGGCCGATCCTTGTTTCTGTACTGAGTGATACCCTCTGTGTCAAAACTGAGGAGAACGGTTGCGCATGCCTGGTTGTCTTCTTTTGGCATCTGCACGGGAAGGTTCTCCTTACGGGTACGGAAAACAGTTCGGTAAGTGTCAAGAACGTAAAAACCCTGAGAGCGCCATTCTACTGCAAAGGAAGACATGCGTCATTTGTAAAAATGTTCAAATGTGTGTGAATTGCTATGGGGCCAAACTGCTGATGTCATCTGTCCGTAGACTTACACACTACTTAAAATAACTTATGATAAGAACAACACACACGCGCATGCCCGAGGGAGGACTTGAACGTCCGGCGGGAGGGCCCGCGCAATCCGTGATATGGCGCCTCAAACCGTGCGGCCACTCTGCGCGGCTGTTGCATATTGTAGTATCATTGGTAATCTGCGTATTAATCACGTCAGTACTTGCACCTGTCACGAAACTCATGTAGAACGAGACGAGATGGGGATGTGCTACATCAAGCTACTGCCAATGAAACCGTGCTGCATCTGTTCGATAGTAAACGGGTTAATAGGAAGGAACACTTATGAGGAGTGACGCAATTCATTAAATTTACTGAATGGAAGTGGTAGATTCTATTTTTCGCGCTACCTTTATACTTGCCAATTTTAAGACTGTGAATATAGTTTTCCCCACTCGTCATATATTTGAAATCGCGACTGTGCCGAAACTGCTGTGGAAGAAGGTACTACATTGGGACAGGGATCTATCCTGCGATGTTTTATGGCATATAATTTGGCTTAAGTTTTATACGTTGTCTTCAAGGAACTTTCGACTCACGCGTTCGGATGCCCTTATCTGTTCTGAACCCTCACGGTGGTCCGGGGTATGATTCTCGACTGAATGTTTTCTTAGCCAAATACTTTCTTAGAACAAAGCTTGCAGTCGGCGGAAAGCCGGGTTATTTACAGTTCCCCATGAATTATAATATTTAGTTTTAAGGTTACCATGGAGTAATTTTGTGGCCAGTGGCTCTGCCTGAGGAAAAAAACACCTATGGATAGATGCCGTGTATGTGTTGTACATAGACCATCTGTAAGAAGTGGCATTTATACTGCTTATGGTTTATGCCTGCTACTGTGTGTGTTATCCTTAGTTGACAGCTTTAGTCATAGGCGTAGGTACTGAAAGCTTATAGATCCCTTTGCAAGCTCTCATTTAAAGGGAGAGTTTGAGTTGTCGATACGAGATTGTATATGATGGTGTCACGGAGTATTGAAATTTAATTTGTGCTGGACACGCTAAGGTTTTCTATTTTTTAATTTTTGTTAGTTTCATCTTTGAAACTTGTTGACTTGCGTGCCCGTGTAAGATTCTACCTGCAAGAACAGAGTTGTACTGTTATTAAAAATTAATGAAATGTTAATGGATTTAGTTTTCGACATTTTTCAACGTCTTCAATTAAAACGCACACCCTGTATTGCTAATGCATTGAGCGTCAATTGTACAGCACAACGTGTGTGTGGCGGTAACAAATTAATTTGCGCTTCCTTCAGAAGATGTTACGTTCGTGTATTGTGTGGTATCAACGTTCGACATCACGCTTGTTAGGGGTTGCAGTTATCGACCGCGGTCCGTACTAGTATCGCTGGACCCGCGAGTCGAGACAAGCGCCGCTAAGCGCTGCTCCGCGGCTTGTAAATCTCCAGCGTGCGCTCGGCCACTCTCGCTCGGGACGTCAAGTAGGAAAGTAGTATAGCCTTCAGCTGATAGGAAGCAACCCCTAACAAGGCGCTTAGTTAAAGTATGGCCAAATTGATGCCTCTATTGCTCTCTGTTTGTAATTATATTACTCCTGGCTATGAAGACTCCTGTACCACCAGTTAAGTACAACATATTATTTTTTACCAACGACTCCTAATTATTTTAGTCGTTGTAGACCCAGACCATGCATCCAGCTCCTTGTCGAATTCACTGACAAACCTGCTGTATATGGAAAGAAGAGATTTGTATGTTTCTATTTAGCATTGGCCACCAGTCATTCACATTAGCGACGGTTCGTTCGTCTTCATCACAACATATTGTAATTATTTCTATATTGGTCTGATTATAGTGTATGTATTTCAGATGAGCAAAATTGTCTACTTAAGTACCGTATTTAAGTTGGTGGCGAAGAATCATCACTGTAACTGACGACCTGTATATAGCGAATGAGCATATATGGACAAACAGGGGTTTAACAGAAATATGGAAATACCGCGAGATACGCATGCTTTAACATAAAGACAGATGCTACCAAAGGTTGTTGCGCTGTTCTGTTTGACCACAAATGGTTCAAATGGCTCTGAGCACTATGGGACTAAACATCTGTGGTCATCAGTCCCCTAGAACTTAGAACTACTTAAACCTTACTAACCTAAGGACATCACACACATCCATGCCCGAGGCAGGATTCGAACCTGCGACCGTAGTAGTCGCGCGGTTCCGGACTGAGCGCCTAGAACCGTTAGACCACCGCGGCCGGCGTTTAACCACAGACCGGTGATCTGCGTACTTGAGAGTGCCTTATGTCCGAGCTAAGTTATTCGAACATGGCCACATCGTTGGTGTTCGTATGGTGGGTGCTTTCGTAACTAAGGAATCCGAAGTGTTTACAGTTTCAAGAGGCACCGTATCGGAGATACACTCCTGGAAATGGAAAAAAGAACACATTGACACCGGTGTGCCAGACCCACCATACTTGCTCCGGACACTGCGAGAGGGCTGTACAAGCAATGATCACACGCATGGCACAGCGGACACACCAGGAACCGCGGTGTTGGCCGTCGAATGGCGCTAGCTGCGCAGCATTTGTGCACCGCCGCCGTCAGTGTCAGCCAGTTTGCCATGGCATTCGGAGCTCCATCGCAGTCTTTAACACTGGTAGCATGCCGCGACAGCGTGGACGTGAACCGTATGTGCAGTTGACGGACTTTGAGCGAGGGCGTATAGTGGGCATGCGGGAGGCCGGGTGGACGTACCGCCGAATTGCTCAACACGTGGGGCGTGAGGTCTCCACAGTACATCGATGTTGTCGCCAGTGGTCGGCGGAAGGTGCACGTGCCCGTCGACCTGGGACCGGACCGCAGCGACGCACGGATGCACGCCAAGACCGTAGGAGCCTACGCAGTGCCGTAGGGGACCGCACCGCCACTTCCCAGCAAATTAGGGACACTGTTGCTCCTGGGGTATCGGCGAGGACCATTCGCAACCGTCTCCATGAAGCTGGGCTACGGTCCCGCACACCGTTAGGCCGTCTTCCGCTCACGCCCCAACATCGTGCAGCCCGCCTCCAGTGGTGTCGCGACAGGCGTGAATGGAGGGACGAATGGAGACGTGTCGTCTTCAGCGATGAGAGTCGCTTCTGCCTTGGTGCCAATGATGGTCGTATGCGTGTTTGGCGCCGTGCAGGTGAGCGCCACAATCAGGACTGCATACGACCGAGGCACACAGGGCCAACACCCGGCATCATGGTGTGGGGAGCGATCTCCTACACTGGCCGTACACCACTGGTGATCGTCGAGGGGACACTGAATAGTGCACGGTACATCCAAACCGTCATTGAACCCATCGTTCTACCATTCCTAGACCGGCAAGGGAACTTGCTGTTCCAACAGGACAATGCACGTCCGCATGTATCCCGTGCCACCCAACGTGCTCTAGAAGGTGTAAGTCAACTACCCTGGCCAGCAAATTCTCCGGATCTGTCCCCCATTGAGCATGTTTGGGACTGGATGAAGCGTCGTCTCACGCGGTCTGCACGTCCAGCACGAACGCTGGTCCAACTGAGGCACCAGGTGGAAATGGCATGGCAAGCCGTTCCACAGGACTACATCCAGCATCTCTACGATCGTCTCCATGGGAGAATAGCAGCCTGCATTGCTGCGAAAGGTGGATATACACTGTACTAGTGCCGACATTGTGCATGCTCTGTTGCCTGTGTCTATGTGCCTGTGGTTCTGTCAGTGTGATCATGTGATGTATCTGACCCCAGGAATGTGTCAATAAAGTTTCCCCTGCCTGGGACAATGAATTCACGGTGTTCTTATTTCAATTTCCAGGAGTGTATATACCGCATACAGAGGAAGCGGAAGGACATCACGCACCAAGTGACAACGCGGAGGAAAGAGTGTGTTGAGTGATCGTTACGGACGGTTATTGAAGTCGATTGTGATGAAAAATAAGGCGACGACAGCTGCAAAAGTCTTTGCAGAAATGAATGTCGCACTCGTGAATACTGTCAGCACTAAAACAACACAAGGGCGGTTCATAAGGAGGGGACTGCAAGGCGAGGTGGGAGTCCAAAACCACTCATCGTATGTTCATAACAATAAAACAGGAATAGACAAAAATCCTGAATAATGGAGCTATGGAAGAAAGTCATATGATTGAATTAGTGTTGTTTCTCACTGTTTCTTACTTCTGGCCGAGTTTATACACACGAGCGAAATATGGCGGGGAATCAATGAAGATTGAAGTAGCCGTATTGTGGTAGTCCACGGGCCTCCTAGTTACTCTGCAAAGCCGCATTACTGTCAAAGATTATGTGACCATTTTGGCTCATCTGGTCCACCCCACGGTAAAGTAATTGTTCCCTAATCTTGATGCTGTGTTCCAAGCAGACGGGCCCGTTCTCACATAGCTCGTATTCTCCAGGATTGGTTTAGTGAATACGAGGATGAATTGTCGCATCTCCCTTGGCTGCCACTACGTCCAGATCTCAATATTACTGAACTAATGTTGTCTAATTTGCAGATAAAAATGCATGATCGCTTTCCACCTTCATCATCGTTACCTGAACTAGCCATTGTTTTGCAGTTAGGCATGGAAATGTGCTGTGTTTTTCGTGTTCCATTTTTTTGTCTGCCATCCTGTGCGTATGAGATGCAACGATATTGCCAAGGAATAAAGTCAGCTGCTAACTGTATTAATGGCTCAAATGGCTCTGAGCACTATGGGGCTCAACTGCTGAGGTCATTAGTCAACTGTATTAATGAAAACTGCTGAGGAATGCTGTGTAAATTATGTATGAAAATTTTTTTGTGGCATGTAATTGTTATATACTAGCTTTCAGAATTTGTAACATTTGTAAAATTAAGGTCATGAATGTTAACAGGTCATTTTGCTCATTAATTACTCGTGAGGATAACACAGCAAATACCATGCCCAGTTTTCCAGAAACTTCACTCTGTGAAAGAGGGCTCAAAATAAGCGAACACGTGTCTCGGCTTATCTACATCTACATCTACATACATACTCCGTAATCCACCATACGGTGCGTGGCGGAGAGTACCTCGTACCACAACTAGCATCTTCTCTCCCTGTTCCACTCCCAAACAGAACTAGGGCAAAATGACTGCCTATATGCCTCTTTACGAGCCCTAATCTCTCTTATGTTATCTTTGTGGTCTTTCCGCGAAATGTACGTTGGCGGCAGTAAAATTGCTCTGCAGTCGGCCTCAAATGCTGGTTCTCTAAATTTCCTCAGTAGCGATTCACGAAAAGAGCGCCTTCTTTCCTCTAGAGACTCCCACCCGAGTTCCTGAAACATTTCCGTAACACTCGCGTGATGATCAAACCTACCTGAATTGCTTCTATGTCCTCCCTCAATCCGACCTGTTAGGGATCCCAAACGCTCGAGCAGTACTCAAGAACAGGTCGTATTAGTGTTTTATAAGCGGTCTCCTTTACAGATGAACCACATCTTCCCAAAACTGTACCAATGAACCGAAGACGACTATCCGCCTTCCCCACAACTGCCATTACATGCTTGTCCCACTTCATATCGCTCAGCAATGTTACGCCCAAATATTTAATCGACGTGACTGTGTCAAGCGCTAGACTGCTAACGGAGTATTCAAACATTACAGGATTCTTTTTCCTATTCATCTGCATTAATTTACATTTATCTGTATTTAGAGTTAGCTGCCATTCTTTACACCAATCACAAATCCTGTCCAAGTCATCTTGTATCCTCCTACAGTCACTCAACTACGACACCTTCCCGTACACCACAGCATCATCAGCAAACAGCCGCACATTGCTATCCACCCTATTCAAAAGATCATTTATGTAGATAGAAAACAACAGCGGACCTACCACACTTCCCTGGGGCACTCCAGATGATACCCTCACCTCCGATGAACACTCACCATCGAGGACATCGTACTGGGTTCTATTACTTAAGAATTCTTCGAGCCACTCACATACTTGGCAACCAATCCCATATGCTCGTACCTTAGTTAGGAGTCTGCAGTCGGGCACCGAATCAAACGCTTTCTGGAAGTTAAGGAATATGGCATCCGTCTGATACCCTTCATCCATGGTTCGCAAGATATCATGTGAAAAAAGGGCGAGTTGAGTTTCGCAGGAGCGATGCTTTCTAAAGCCGTGCTGATGCATGGACAGCAACTTCTCTGTCTCAAGGAAATTCATTATATTCGAACTGAGAATATGTTCGACAATCCTGCAACAAACCGATGTTAAGGATATTGGTCTGAAATTTTGAGGATTCGTCCTTCCACCCTTCTTATATACAGGCGTCACCTGGGCTTTTTTCCAGTCGCTCGGGACTTTACGTTGGGCAAGAGATTCGCGATAAATGCAAGCTAAGTAAGGAGCCAATGCAGTAGAGTACTCTCTGTAAAACCGAATTGGAATCCCGTCAGGACCTAGCGATTTATTTATTTTCAACCTATTCAGCTGCTTCACAACCCCAGGGATGTCTATCACTATGTCCTCCATACGGGAATCTGTACGAGACTCAAACGGCGGTATGTTTGTACGACCCTCCTGCGTGAAAGATTTCTCAATTGCTAAATTTAAAATTTCAGCTTTCGTTTTGCTGTCTTCCGTTGCCAGACCAGACTGATCAGTGAGTGACTGGATGAAAGCCTTCGACGCGCTTACCGATTTTACGTAAGGCCAGAATTTCCTTGGCTTTCCAGCAAGATCTTATGCTAAGGTATGACGGTGGTAGTGGTTGAATGCTTCGCGCATCGCTCTTTTTACAGCAGCACGAATCTCTACTAACTTTTGCCTGTCCTCATTCTCCCGATCTTCCTTGTACCGCGAGTGCAACTGCCTTTGCTTCCTGAGCATTCTCCGAATTGCGCTGTTAAACCACGGTGGGTATTTTCCGTCCGTAACCCCTCTTTTAGGGCAGATACTTGTCCAATGCGTGATTTAAAATGTGTTTAAAATTTGCCCATAATTCTTCCATGTCCATCGTACCGGAAGTAAATGAAGTCGATTCATTTACTAAGTGGGATGCTAACAACTGCTTATCTGCTCTTTCTATTAAGAATACTCTCCTACCATTCTTGACCGACTTTTTAACTCTCGTAACCATAGTCGTAATGACAACATCATGATCACTAATCCCTGTCTCAACACTGACACCGTCGATGAGGTCTGGTCTGTTCGTGGCTACCAGATCTAAAATATTTCCATTACGCGTTGGCTGTCGATTTAGCTGCTCAAGACAGTTTCCAGTTTCCGTAAATACTCGACGTTTCCGAAAAAACGAGTCAAAATTTTCGAAATTTTTCCAGGTACTTTATATGCCTTCTACCGCGTGGTATCGTTAGACGTAATGGTGGCACTGTGGTTAATGCTGCAGCCTCTTAATTTTGTACCCAATCTTCGAAACCCGATTATTACTTTTATTTTTGTTTTTCATTTATATTCACATGTCTGCAGAAGATTACCACAAGAATATTTTCCAGTGTATGTTATTCGTCTACTAATTGTATATCAGATGAATAATAAAATTATTTGGAAGTATTTCCGGTGAAATTTCTGAAATTGGAAACGTCAGTTTTCAGAAAGTGATCCGTTATGCATGGTTTGCCGCGAAATTATTGTCTATGCGCAAAGTCTTCAGCAATGTTAACGACATTTCTTCCTCTGGTGAGATTCATATGACGGAACGGCACTGTGCCAAACCTACCTTCGCGAATGCTCGTGGTTTTCGGCATATCTATGTTTCGAATGTTTCTACATCCTAGAGTATGCACCAAATCTTCCTGAAGAATAACTGTAGGAATAAAATATAAGAATTAATATAAGAATTGATATGAGAATGTAGTATCACAATATGAGAATCCAAAAAAGATTTTAAGCCTTCAACATATCGTAGACACGTATGTAGTGAATGTGTGACTAATTGTGAAATACAGTTGTTATTTTACAATTAATATAACGTCCTTGCATTCCGTAATTTGATAAGAAACATCCGGGGCGAAAAATTAAGAAACCACGACGCTAACCACTGAGTCTCCATTTTGTCTGAGGATAACGAGCGGTAAAAAGCACATAAAGTACCACGATACCTCGAAAATACTTCTAAAACGTTGACCGTGGTTTTTTTTCAGAAGCGGTCGAGTATCCATGGATAAGCCGAGGCACTTCTATTGAGCGAAGTTCCTAGGAAACAATGTGATGGCACTTACCGTGCTCTCCTCGTCAGTTGATGTCTCCCACTATCTTCCACTAAAGAAACCCTTTCAAACCCTCCGGCTACATCTGTGTGCATTAACTTTTACTGTGTCTCAGCTGCAACAGAATAGCAGTGCTGCGCAGATCGTGACCAGCAGAATATACGGATGTGGTATTTTCGCTATATGCCAGTGTATGAATGACTATTGTTATTGTTATTTTGCATGGCAATTACTGAATGATCATTTTACTATTTTTTACAATAGAGAATATTTCGTAATTGGTTACTAAGTCCACATAATGAAGCCAAATGTACAAAGTATGTTTTGAAAACGGATGCAAATACTTGTCAAATTTTGCATCTAAAATCATTAAAAGATCACCTAAGAGCATTACCACATAAAGAACAATTTTCCGTCCTTCAGAAAAAAATCAGGTTGTAACACCGAAAATGCAGATAAAATACCTTCTGCACCAGCGAAAATTTTTACCGTTTAATATCCGGTGATAATTTGTACTGTATTTCTGATTCTGAATCTGTAACCTTTATTATAGAAACCGTATTTAATAAGTAATCGATGTGATAGTGTATTTATTTCTGACTGTATATAATTGATAGTAATTACAATGAAAATATTTTAAATTGCTGGCTAATAGTCAAGGGGAATTTATTTGAATGCATCGATAGCAACGACGAAATGGCAGTAGCTGTGCCGTTATTTATCTTTGCGTATCGAGAGTCTCTGTCGCAGAAAAGAAGTAGAGCGTGTAACGCCGGAAATGCATATCGTCCTATTTCCATCTATTGCACTGCAAATGTTTTTCCTTAATTTGTTACCTGAAGATATAACATTTCTGTATCTTTGTATATTGTAATTGTTTTACCATTTGTATATATATGCATTTATGTCGATGTGTAATTGGTTTGTTTTGTGAATATTATTTGTATTTATACGCTGGGTCTGGCCTTGGGAAAACTATGCTATCGAACGAATACATCGATGGGTCGTGTGGAGAACCAAAGTGTTCAGGATCTTTGGTAGTGTTAACTCTGTCGCGTGGAGCGCGGGCAGAGGAGAGTCTGGCTGGAGTAGTGCTGTGGAGCAGGTGTGCCGTGTGACGCTCCCGCGAGTTGCCGCGCTTTAGGGGTTTGGCAGCATGTAATTGCGCTCGACTTGCGATGGTAGTTTCTGACACGGTGTCGCGGACGGGAAGCATTAGCTGGCGCACATCAAGAGCCCGTTTCGCCTGGTGACCATGTCGAGAAGAAGACGCGCCAACATCCAGCTTCTGCTACAGCGACGGCCGACAATGAGTGACTGTCGCCACCTCCTCGATCGACGGCTTCAAACCTTCTATCAACCAACAAGGAAGACCGGAAGCTCGTAAGGTTTTATAACTGTATGGCAGACCTCAGCTTTTCAAACTGGTCAATTTGTGTCACCAAATTACAGCAACGTAGCATGAACCTTTGTTGTTCATTGTCCCAATTGCATTACCAAGCAGGGTCACTTCCTTTTCCGGAAAGAACCCGAGTGTCGTTGAAATTCAAACGCCAGCATTTAAATAATATCATTCCATTTCACTGCTTTAATTTCAAAGTTCAGTTAAAGTATTCATAGCTGGCTACAATATTTAGATAACACGAGCACAAATTAAGAGTACGAGTTTTGTTACTGTATTTTAGCTTAACTGTGACTGCAGCTCAGCTTGGTACGTACTAAATTTTACTATTGTTAATTGTTCAGAATGATTTAATTCAAGTTCAAAGTTAAATCTCTTATTTCTAAATTGCGTAGATTCAAGTAGCTTATGAAATGATTGTTGAGGTACCCCAAGGCTAACCGTATTTTACTGAATTTCGATGTGCTTTAAAAACAAAGCTCACTAGTAATTTCAGTCACTAAATTAACTTTCAATATTCCGGTTTTATTAATTCTGTCGTTAAATTAAGTCAGAGCGTAGCGAAATTTATTACCTTCTGACAAACATCTGTTTTCACGCTACACGTGTCAATCTTCAGTTGCCACGCTTTTAGTGCTAATTATGTGTGCATTAATCTTTCATTTTCAGTTACTATAGTAATTGTCCATAGGACTGGCGACCGTAATTTTCCCCAAATCTCAAATATCTAATTAAGGCCAATTAATTGTTAACGTAACGGCTGCACATTTACTTTCTTTATTAACTAATTTCCACCAGTTTCATTTGCATTTATCCTTTCATTTAGACGTAACCCTTTCCTCCCTCTTTACCTACAAATTAACTTTGGTGACGATTGCTTTTCCCAAATTTCCATTAGGTACACGCGGTTTAATCTTTCACTGTCATTAAGGTCGGTAAGTGAGGGGGGGGGGGGGTTACATGTGGCGACCTGGTGACTGGACAATCTTCAGATATGAGGTTGTTCTGGACACAAATTTTGTATTGTGCAAATCTCGTAACAAAGTACTGGTTACGAACAGGCCGATACGTCAGCGAGAATAAGTAGTGGGAGTAATCCTAATTATATTTGAGATTTGGCATTTATATTGAAAATTATTAAAATGAGTGAAGGCAACAATTACCAAAATTTGGTAGACTTGTGTACGGAACAATCGGTCGAACAGTGGGAAACGCGCACCGCGTTACCCATTGTTCAGGGGCAGGCGGCTAGCATGAAAGACGCGACCTCCGAAACGCAACAAAGAGCAGAAATGGAATTCCAAACTTTAGGAAATGTTTCGGAATCGGAAGTGATAATCAAATCTGAACCCCTTGATGACGAATACGGAGGAACATATATAGAGGAACCAGCTACGGAAGTAAAACCGGTAGTTTCCGGGAATTTAACTGATTTATTGAATGTTTTGATTAACGAAATCAAGAGTCAATCGGCAGAAATTAAAGCTCAGTCTGCCAAGCAAGAAGCTCAGTCTGCCAAGCAAGAAGCTCAGTCTGAAAAATTGAACGGAAGCTAGACAATCAGAACAAAGCTATTAATGTCGTTAACAACAATGTTGGAGTTGTTAACACAAAAGTTGATAAAATCAAAGAAGATATTGTTGTGATAAATACCGAAATCAGTAATCTCAAACAGGAAATGATAGGCGTTCAGGCGGACATTGCGAGCATAAATACTCGTTTTTATTCCGAAATTAGCAGAATCGAGAAAAGTGTAGGAGAAGCAGTTGCTCCGATCATCGAGGATAAGGTGACGGAACCAATTCAATTAGTGAAAAAAGAGGATCAAAAGAATGTGGAAACTTTAAAGGCTTTAGTATCCGAAGTAGATACCAAAGTGAGGTAGCAGGCTAATACCTGCGAAGAGAAAAAGAGGGAAGTGGAAACGCTTGCGACAACCACTCGCCAAGTAATTACGAGAGTGTCGGAATTAGAAAAGAAACTTGACGAAAAACAGAGCTATGTGCCTATCTGTGCACATAGTTCGGAATTGTTGACGAAAGAGGAGCGGTTAGATCCCTTGAAAAAAGGCGGTATACACCCGACGGATTTCATTAAAAATTGTGAAAGAGTTTTACCCAGATCATGGACTAATGAGAGAAAAATTAATGCTGTTATTGATTTGTTGGCTGGTGATGCCAAGCGTTGGGGCTTAAACCGCAACATTACGAACCTGACTTCTGACGAGTTTAAAAATTTGTTTCTGGCTGAATACTGGTCAGAGCAAAAACAACAAAGTGTCTGGCGTGTATTTGTCGTATCGAGGCCTTTCGATGCGAATTCACGTGGCTCGATGAAGGAGTTTTGTGAGGGCTGGATCCGCAAGTTGGAATATTTCCGTGATCGCCGCACGGAATCCGAAATAGTCTGGGAACTGTACAAGAAGCCTCCAGATGCTACAAAACGCTACGTAGGAAGCAATTACAGGACAATCAATGATTTCCTGGAAAGAGTTGAGGACGAGGACAATTGGCGCAATAATCACGACAGTGGTACAGGCCGTGGTAACAACAATGGGTACCACAGCAACCACAACAATGATAACTGTGGGAATAATGCATACCGCAACCTTGGCAGCAATAACAATAGTGGTTCGGACCGTAATGACAATCGGTACAATGCAAATAATAACAGGAATGACGGAAACCAGTATCATACTAACGTGATACGGGCTTCACAGAATAGTAATAACGCCAGAGGGTGTGATAAGCCGCCTCAGCAGCATCCCGGGAGCAGATCTGCTGGGACGAGACAGGGAAACCACTAGCCGCGCCGGTGAGGGGCCGACCTGGCGTGGAGAAATTTTGGCGGCCCAATAACAGGAGAAAACCGAGGCGTCGTCGTTATGAAAATTCCGTATGGAATAATCAACGGCGGGAGAGTGTGCCAGTGTTAGGAGAAAGGAGTGCGCCCACAAGTAGTAGATCAGCTGTAGACACGGCAGCAGAAAATACATTCACTGTCAGTGAGAACAATTTAAGTAGTGTTCCGGAAAACGATTATAAAGTGGCAGCTGTAACACCCACAGCGGAACGGGAGATTGAGTTTAAGAATGATTCGCAATTGTTGAGAGAAGATCAGATGTCGGATAACACGTCCGTCATCGAGCGAGGAGATGCAGAGAGGGATGAGGTCTGGTTAAGGCAGTTCGGTCGCTTATACGACGAACTAAGAGATTATGGGGTCCTGTGCGGAAGAAGTGTTTATAGGGAGCGTGGGCAGGATTTGCCGCTCCTCGACCCGCAGGAAGATACTGTTGAAACATTCCCTTAGAACAATTATACATGACTGTCCTTAAACTGACACACAATATTTATAGCGCAACGCAATCTGACTTTCAATAATCCCTACAAAAGAATGGCCCTTACTAACATTAACCTATACCTTTCACAAATCACTTACCTCACAAAAATCTTCGTTACTTGAACTACTGCAATACAGCGAGCGCCACTACTGCCAGAAAAATAAAAGATTCAAACTACGGAAGGCACTAACTACTGATAGGCATAGTTAGCAAAGGAAAGATTTTAATAGAGAACAAATAATGTATTTATTTTAATAGTGTTGAAAAATCATAATATACATAGCAGTTCATGACATCCAGTCTTACAAATTTCAAAACTCCGCCATTTCTCTCCGCACATCCACCACTGCTGGCGGCTCACCTCCAACTGCGCAACGCTACGCGCTGTTCACATCCAGCTGCCCAACACTACAATGGCAGACAACAATGCAAACTAGCCACAGACTGCACACAGCACAGCCAGTGATTGTCATACAGAGCGCTACGTAACGTTGCCAATAAGAAAACATAAACAGCCTACTTACATAGCCCCCATGCTCCCCACAAAAAATTTTACAAATTGTTTTGGGCAGTGGCCAATAATGATTTGATAAAATTTTTCATAATTACAATAACAAAGATATCAAATGCACACACTTATTGATACAATGTTGGTCAAAAGCTAAAATTTTCTCACAGTGCATAAAGACAGTCCAGATTGTTCATCACTGTAAAATTGCAGTGTTTTTCTCAAAGTCTGAGCAGTAAAAGAAAATGCACATGGAAGTAGTGGATTTCCATGCAGTCTTGAAGAAGTAGTGTTGTCCTTCCAACAGAAAGACAATGCTGACTCTTGACATGTTGACAGGTAATGGGTCACAACAGAGCAAACCCACAGCAGAGCCAGTCGAAGTTTTGAAGAATATTGGTAGGTAGGTCATCACAGAGCAGACCACTGTAGTCCTGTTAGAGATTACTGTATTGGTGGGCCACCAGAGGTGCAGACCCACTGCAGTCCTTGTAGAAATAATGGTACTGGTGAGTCAGCAAAGGTGTAGACCCACTGTAGTCCTTGTAGAGATGGTCAGCAGCCATCTGCTGCGACTATGCAGGTGCACAATCACCATCGAAGAGTCTTGCGGACAATATAGCAAGTCCATAACCACCACTTGTGCACTCACAAAGTTTTTGGAATTGTCCTTAGAACCAGCAATGCTGTTATCCAGTCCCTTGCTGAATTATTAACACACATGCAAACACTAACAGTCCCTACTTCTCACATATTGTCCTTATACTATGACCAACAGAAACGTGTGCAGTGAAATGGAACTTACAAGTTAATAATATGATGAACTGGTGTCAATTACAATTTTATAACATAAGAATACAATTACAAAGGTACAAAATAGATCATTAAATAACATAACAATACAGATAACATTTGTAGTACAGGCTTTACAAAAGAATCGAAATAACATATACATCAGTGTTACAGGAATTATGGCGTAAGTACATACATAAAAGATCATAATAACTTTTGAAACATCAACTTCACACATGAGTAACAATATTAAACAGATAAATAATGTCTAAACATCTTTACAAAGTAAATAACATAGTGTTAGAAAAATTCTACAACATAACTCTCATCAGCTAAACACATAAAGACAGGAAAAACACAAATAAACAGGGGTACACAAACACATAGCAGAATAACACAAGAGGAAAGTGCAGGGTTTGTTTTCAGTGTAACATTTGGTACTGCAGTCCAACCCAAAACTTCATTCCATATATCTTTCCTCGTATTTCAACATTTGTTTCCATCAAAAAAAATTCTATCCAAGCATGATTTCTGTATTTATATGTTCACACATTCCTTACCTCATTATTTATTTTCCATTATCTTACATCATCATTTATTTCCAAGAAAATCCTACCTAAACCTGTTGTCCCTAAACCCTACTTTTTTGGTTCATATCCTCTTTCAAAATACTGTTTTGGCCAAACCATTTTCTTATACCTTCTGAATGCATTTCTTCCAATTCATCACAACTTGTTCTCTTATATGGCCTACCCCATCTTAAGCTAACTTAAATCTACTGAGCTCAGATGCTAAACTAAGGGACGAGGCAATGCAGCAGCACAAAACAATTAACACAAACAGCAATGACAAAAAAATGCAGATCTGCAAAGCAAGCAGCATTATAGAAATTAGCAAAGCAATTGCAATATTACAACTAATATAAGGCAATGTGCAGCAAACAAGAAAAATAAATCAGTAGTAAAACTGGCCTAACAGACTAATACGAAGTGAAATTCAGTAGCACTATGCATGGCAAACAGCAGCAGCAAATGCAATAACTTATATCTAAACATGACATAACTCAAGCAGAAAAAATTTACAGCAAAAATGGCCTTGTTTAATAACTATGTCACACCTTAACACTAGGGTGATGCATCACGAGAACTTACGCTAGCAGATAAGTTACCAAATCGTAAAAAAATTATTTATGCAATTCCTGTGAAGGGAAATGTCTATTTATGTGCCCTCGTTTTCTTGGAAGTAGATCATAAATTTATAATGGTTCCAATGGTTCCAATGGCTCTGAGCACTATGAGACTTAACTACTGTGGTCATCAGTCCCCTAGAACTTAGAACTACTTAAACCTAACTAACCTAAGGACATCACACACATCCATCCCCGAGGCAGGATTCGAACCTGCGACCGTAGCAGTCGCGCGGTTCCGGACTGCGCGCCTAGTACCACTAGACCACCACGGCCGGCAAAATTTATAATTGACTGGATCTGTAGGCATAAAATAACTATATTAGTACATCTATTAAATTTTATTTTAACCAATGCTGCAGTGCAGCTAGAAACTAGATATTAAACAAAATGAGTAAATAAATACATAAAGCAAGCCATATGGCATTTCTCTCAACTAGCAAGACAATAGCCGTGAAATGTTTCTCATCATCTCATTAGGCATTTTAGTAAATATAATAAATTAAGATCTCCACAGTATAATTATATGTTTTCAAGTTTGAGCGTGTCGTATTTGCGATGCTTTCTACAAAGGAACGTCAATAGCGAGGGTAATGGCCCCTTTTTTTTTCTCCACCTGTGCCTCTGAGAGGCACACACTAATGGCTCTTTTCCAGGCGACTGTCGCGCAACTGGGTGCCCACGACTCATTACGTGAAGGTGGTCACTTAACTTTTTTATTGAAATATTTGCGACACCAGTTTGCATTACAGTGACAGTCTCATATAAAAAATTTCACAGGTCGAGAATTTGCGTTGCAAATGTGCAGAAACAAAATCCTATGAATATAACAGTGTTCAAAAAGTTTTCGTCGGGATTGTGATACATTCACGCATTTACACACATTTCATAACTCTTAAAGTACGATTCTTGGTTTCCAGCATCCTTTTCCACAAGTCAGAGGCCCTAACCACTACTCATTATTCCTTACCTTATTACACGTATACATATTCGTCGACACTTCTTCAATATTTCATCTTAATAAATACGTAGCATAACCAAATTCCTCATATAACATCAGCTTGTTGATCATAAACATACCTCAACAGCTTCATTCACATCGTCGTCGTAAAAATAACATCATAACACCTCAGTCAAATCTCAAAAACATCGTAGCTTTCTGCAATAATGTCAAAACCGAAAAAAAATTCTCTGCTCATTTCAATAGTGTCATCTACCTCAAACGTACTTTAAAATCATGCTCCCTTACCAAATGCATCATTCAATGCTCTCATAGTATCACAATGGTTCCGAAAAAATATGAACAGTTCACAAAGTACAGACAAAATACAATTTCGTAAGTGTGAAGTAATCCAACTCTGTAATTGCGTAAACATGTGTCACTGACGCAGTAAATAAAAATGTTTATCTCTCAGTTACATGATCAGATAGCTGTGTAATTTGTGTGTTAGAGAAATATGGTACCGATGTGTAAAGTTGTATAAGCAAACACCATATTAGCTAGGGCTCCTTGTGCTTGCCAAACAAATGGTACACAAAGTAAGCGTGTTCCCCCCTGAGGATTAATGTAATTATACCCACAGGTGTTACAGATTACAGCAATGGAACGAAATGTGTCACGGAAAACCTATGTATCATTGTACTTCAAATATCTTTAAAAATAAATGATTTAAGTACAAAATTAATCACTCAAATACGTGTCCTGTAGCGCTAAATGTGCGTCTTGCTGTAAGACAATTTCTGTGGAAGTGTCGTAGTTATTGTCCTCTGAAAGCTACATTCTGCAGAAGCCAATGTACTTACCTCATGATAAACAAAAGTGAAATGCTTTGCGTATAGATATCTTAGTTATTACGCTTATTGCCGTGATGAAGAAAGTACTGTGCTGTAACGTATTGTTGTGCTATGGAAAAGACAGTCCCATTGTAGCTATACCACAAAAGTTACTACTAAACCATGTTTTACTTTCCAGAATAATACAGAAAAACTGTGCAGATATAAAATAGAAACACTGAAAAAGCAACATTGTTAATTGTCACTCATTAGTAGCGTCGTGATAAAATCGTGTAGCTGTCACATAAACTAACCACTGTGTCATCTGGTATCTCACTGAAAGTACTTTAAATCCAGAATGTATTTTCAAGTAAACCAAAATGTTGCATTAAAATCTCATTAGCAGTACCAGTATATGTTCTAAGTATGTAAGCCTTATAGTCGTTACGTAATCGTGCAACTAACAAAGCAAGGATGTACACACACAATAACACTGTGACGTCTGTTCACTATAACAATGCATTCGTAATTTCTGTTTAAATAAGTTCTCTTGGTTCTTGATTGGACATTTAACTTCAAACATTGTTGCATGGTAACAGTTTCTAAGTCTGACAATGTATACTAGAAATGTGAAGTGAAAAGTTTTATGGCAAAGACAAAGTTAAAATGCAGATTTTCTCTCAATAAACGGTTTTACATGTGAAATATGATGCAATCCTTTACTCTTCCTAGTGCGCAGAGTTTCAACTTCAAAGCAATTATCATGTTGTATACGTCGGTAAGGAATGCTAAAATTTTTCTCAAGGTTAGCGTCTATGTTATTTTTCGGTGAGTCAGCCATCGCACGTGGCTGCCTGCGGTGCGAGTCAATGTCTGTCTCTTTGTTGGCGCGCGTCGTTATTGGGATTAGGAGACCTAACTTCTACAAATTCACCTTGACGAGAAGGCCCTGCCCTGTTTGAAGCTCACCAGCTCTGATGGAATTCAGGTCTGTCGTTTTGTCGGTAGTTTACATATTTTCTTGTTTCTTGGTCATGTGGTGGAGAATTTCTCCCAGAATCATAACTGCGTGGTGGACCGTTGCGTCTGAAGTTATTCTGTCTCCCTTGATAATAATTATTTTCGTTCCCATATTGTCTGTTTCTATGGTTATCTCTGTCATATTCATTACTATGGAAATGCGATCTTTCTCTGTAACTATTACTCTGCCAGTGGTTCTCATATGGGTGGTGTCTGTTTTGGTCACGATTTGTGTTATAGGAATAGCCTTGTCGTGTCCATTTATTATTTTTGTGACGGATGTGACCTGTAATTGTTGTGTTCCTGTTTTCGCGTCCCGTGATTGTCAGTGTCAATTTCTAAATCTTGTAAGAGTCCCTGAAAAGCTTCAATGTCGTCTTTGCAACGTCCTGCCAAAACAATATGTCGAAAATGTTCGGGTAATTTGATTAAGCAAATGCGGATGAGTTCTGAGGGGCTGTATGGGTTTGACAGGTACTGATTCTTGTGCAACATGTCTTCAAAATATTTCACAAGACTGGAAAAGTCAGATTGTTCGAAATGTTTCATCATTATGATGCTATGTTTTAGTCGGTCTTGTGTAGATTGAGACCAATATGCTGAGAGGAAGGCATGGTAAAATTCTCCTTCACTGTGACAATCGTGAACGACCGATCGCATTCTTACAGCTGGTTCATTCTCTAAATAGCCACACATAAATTCTAATCTGTGCTCTAATGACTAGTTGAGAGGAAAACAATGAGAGAATTGATGGAGCCACACTTGTGGATGAATGTCGTTGCCAGAATTCTTGAATGTTTTAAATTTACGTGTAGTAATGAACAGCTTATAGTCAAAATCATCATGTCTGCGAGTCGCATATCGGTCATTGTTACGTCGTTTCGGCGGTTCCATTTCAAAATTCGGTGCACCTTGCCAATTTCTTTCATAATTTCCGAAATGCGCTGTGTTATTATTTTGTGGCTGTTCCGTATTTCTATGTCCCTCTTCCCGTATTGGGGCGCGACTGTCCTCTGAAATACGTAATTCTTGTACTACCTGTGTCAGCTGATCTTGTACTTCCCGGATTTCTCTTTGGTGTTGCGTATTAATTTGATCCTGATTTTCCTTGAATTTCCTAATTTGTTCGCACTCTTCTGTGTCATTAAAGACTACCGGTTTTGTGTCATTCAGATTATCATCTACCTTTGTAGATAAATTATTTAGCTGATCCGAAAGTTCAACTACTTTCTCTGATAATGAAATAATTTCCTCCATGTGTCTTTCTGAACCAATTTTCAGAGTATCTACTGTGTCCTTTAAGTTTTCCTGAGTTTTTGCACGTTGCATAACCGAATCGGTAGATGCAACTGAGTCAATTTTAGCTTGCAAGGTCTCATGATTTTCATGAACAATAGTTTGCAGTTCTTTTATGGCTGCTTCGTGATTCTGTAATGCATTTCCATGCCGCGAAAAAATAGGTTGGAAATGCTCACAAATTTGTGTTTTTACGTCATTACAGACTTTTTGACATTTCGATTCAATGTTATGTAACACAGTAGTTAAATCATCACGTGTTTGTTCAAGCGTGGTGTCGAACTTCCGAAGATTTTGTTCCATTGTGTCTAACTTTTGAAGATTTTGTCCCACTTGTTTCTGATTTTGTTCAAGCGTAGTGTCTAACTTTTGTAGCCTTTGTCCCATTTGTTGCATTAACTGTAATGACAGTGCACTGGTGTCTGAAACATGTTCCTCAGTGCTATTCGGCAGTGCATTTTAGCCGGCAATATTCGCATTTTGAAAAGCAGAAAATGTGTCTTGATTTATTTGAGAAAACGGTGAGGACGCAAAACCTGAATCTACAGTATTTGCAAGATTGTGTCCTGTAATTTCGGAATCCTGAGGCGAGCTGTTGCCGACCGATCGATCGATAATGTTTCCCTGTTCACTAATTGTTTCACTGCCTACACCATTATTTGCAACCCACTCCATTTCCCTATGCACAATTACCAAATTACTACTTTGAACATTAGTTAATTCATTACATGGTGGCGCTAACACACTGCTTTCGTCTTCACTGTCATTTCTCAGTTTACTTTGGAGCCTAGTATTACGTTTTTCACACGCCACTATTGTCACAATATTTCACACGACAACACAGAAAAGCACAATTTGAAGAGCAAAATAAGAAAACACATTAACATAGCATTGAAAATAATATCTCGTTAGTTGCAAACACAGCTGCGAAATACTTGGTGCAAATCTACATGCAAACCACAACTGTTTTACTGTACAACAGTGAAAGATTGCAACTACAAAGGAGATTCTCTCTGCAATTACGTGCTAGCAATAAACAATAGCTACACTAATTACAGAAACTACAAGAAAAAATCCGAAGATTCCAGTGAGGTATCCTGGCAGGGTCGCCATATGAAACATCCCCTTAGAACAATTATACATGACTGTCCTTAAACTGACACACAATATTTTTAGCGCAACGCAATCTGACTTTCAATAATCCCAACAAAAGAATGGCCCTGACTAACATTAACCTATACCTTGCACAAATCACTTACCTCACAAAAATCTTCGTTACTCGAACTACTGCAATACAGCGAGCGCCAACACTGCCAGCTAAATAAAAGATTCAAACTACAGAAGGCACTAACTACTGATAGGCATAGTTAGCAAATGAAAGATTTTAATACAGAACAAATAATGTATTTACCTTAATAGTGTTGAAAAATCATAATCTACATAGCAGTTCATAACATCCAGTCTTACAAATTTCAAAACTCCGCCATTTCTCTCTGCACATCCACCACTGCTGGTGGCTCACCTCCAACTGCGCAACGCTACGCGCTGTTCTCATCCAGCTGCCCAACACTACAATGGCAGACAACAATGCAAACTAGCCACAGACTGCACACAGCACAGCCAGTGATTGTCATACAGAGCGCTACGTAACGTTGCCAATAAGAAAACATAAACAGCCTACTTACAGTGTTTGTGAAGTGATAGAAAGTTCTGGCCCTAACCGGTGGACTCTACCAGAAATAGTTGATGTTAATGGGGAGCACGAGCAAGATTCGTCGTGTTTCGTCCCGCAGGAGTTAGATGTTGAAGTAGTAATGGAAAGTTCTGGCCCTAACTGGCAGACCTTACCGAAAGTTGTAGTGGTAGAAGTAGCCGACCCATGCGACGCAAACCTCCAGTTTAAACATTGCGAGAGTATTAAGGAGAAAGATTACGAAAATTTTAGTGATAGCCGGACACGATTGGTAGAAAAGCACGTAGATTACAGCGTGTATGAGGTTAGAGCTGACGTTATACGGTCAGACGGTAGCAGTGTGTGTTGCGCATATGCAGAGGAAGTAATTGCAGATACTACTGGGCACATTCCTCCAGGTAGATGCGCAGATGAGATCAATCTGACCAAAGAGGAATCAACGAAGGTGACAATTGGTGAATTGATAGCAAAGCAACACTCACTAGTTGACGAGTTACAGGAAAAGGTTTCGATATTGGAGGCGAAGCTACAGACTAAGCCTCAGGACAAACGTGTTGAAATTAAAACTGTATGTGAACAGAGGCTGAAAAAGCCGCCAGATAAGCCGGATTTAGGATCAAAGCCGGATGGTGTTTTCTGGAATGACCTGGATATAGACGAGGATTTATTGTGGGAAAATAAAGAAACAGTCGAGGACAAGTGTAGACAGATAGTAGTGTCTGTTAATATGCACGACCTACAACCAAACGTGTTGATTGACACCGGTGAGAATTGTGTGCTGTATCTGGGAAAATATTTGAGTTACTGAAAGACAGAACTGGCATCGTAGTTATGCCAGTAACAGGAGTGAAAATTATCGGTGTTACTGGGAAGGCCAGTAAACCGGTCACAAAACAGATTTTTGTCAACTTCGAGATATGTGGGGCACGATTTGAACAAGAGTTTGTCGTCGTGCCAGACTTAACTACGGAAGTAATTATCGGGTTAGATTGGCTATTAAAGTACCGTGCAGTGATTAATTGCGAAAGCAAAACTTTGACAAGATAAAACAATAGTAGTTAGTTTTGATAAGGCAGGAGACGGTGTGCATAGGCAATACCAGCCTATACACATTGTTAACTGGCCGGATGGTATTGACGTAGGTATGAACTTGAACTACTGTAATAAGAGGAATCTCGGCATTGACAATAATGTAGAAAGTGAATTGGAAAGTATTGTAGACGGTGTGTCAAACTCAACACACGAACAAAGACGAGGCCTGTATGAAGTAATACTGAGGAATAAGAGTGTGTTTTCAGACAAACCGGGACTTGTGGATGAGATAATCAAATTCCCTACACGGATTGACATTGGTATTGGTGTGAAAAAAGATCGTTTGCAAGAAATAATGAAGCTAAAAGCCGATGCTCGCATACGTCGCCATGACGCTAAAGCGCGTTTTGCTAAGTTTGCAATCGGAGACTTAGTACTTGTAAAAAGTAGTGAGAAATCGAGCGAAATAGACAATGAAATCTCTAAATTTAAGCTTGTTTATAATGGACCATATAAAGTCATTGGTATACCTCACACAAATGCTTATTGGTTAGAGTATCCAAGCTCTGGAAAACTATTAGGTATACGGAACATTGTAGACTTGAAATTGTACCAAGCAAGGATTGATTAATACCACAGAATGGGTAATTTGTACAGTATGTAAATATAGAGTGTAAGATTTAAACGATACGCTCGATTGCCATACTTTTGCCTGACCAAGAGGACATTAAAGAAGTTGTAATTAATAAGTAATTAATTTTTGCTAAATGATTTAAGAGAGAGTGATTATTAATCAATTGAAAAATCCAAGCTGCTAGTTTAAGTTTTCAGCTGAGTCGCAGTAGATTAAGGAATGTAAATATGATTTTGTAACTAGCTGTAAGATTTCACAAGTATGTGATTTACTAGTCATTGCCGATGTACTTAGACGCTGTTTTAAGTTTCAGACTAGTACATGCCTGTCATGATGGACAGTGTTGAGTGTTGAGTGTTGAGTGATAGTGTTAATGGACTCCTTGAGATTACTCGGGAGTGAGTTTTTCCGAAAGAATTCAGTGAAACGGACGTTCTGGAAATGTCGTTACACAGGCGAGTGAGATCAAGCGTGCCGCACAGGGGGGCGCAACAATACTGGCGAGGCGGAACCGCTGTCGGCTCTTGTGCCGCTGTCGGCTCTTGTGCCGCTGTCGGCATTCTTTGTACTTGAGAGTACGGAAGGCGGAGTTGTTTTTCTTCCCGGACAGCTGTTTGAAAGGATTCTGCTGTCAATATTTATGTTATTGTCGATCTGCTGTATATTCTTTTCTTGTTTAGCGTTAAGTAGACTCTCATGGCGAGAGTATTAATTATGAAAAGGTTATATAAAATGTGTATTCTATGTAATTAATTAATAATTTGCGTATTTTGATATACCGGTTTTTTTATAACCATGTACTCTGATTAATTTTGTAACTAGTATTCCATTTCTTGATACTGTTAGGAATTTTGATTTTTTGGATAGCTAAACCATTTTCTACGTTTTCTATGAATTTTAATATGTTCTCAACCTGTTTTGTGTAAGATGACAGAGTGGAATAAGATTAGGAGTGTCTCCACTCAATTATTATGGTCTAAAAATTGGTTTATGGTTAATTAGCCTAATGCTAAATTTTCTTGATGTTTTGAGCATATGCATTTCCGCTGTTTTTTTTTCCTTTTTGGGACATTTTCTGAGTCTGTTTAGGTTATACGAATATCCTCAGACAATGTAGGGCACGTGTAACGCCGGAAATGCATATCCTCCTATTTCCATCTATTGCACTGCAATTTTTTTTCCTTATTTTGTTACCTGAAGATATACCATTTCTGTGTCTTTGTATATTGTAATTGTTTTACTATTTGTATATATATGCATTTATGTCGATGTGTAATTGGTTTGTTTTGTGAATATTATTTGTATTTATACGCTGGGTCTGGCCTAGGGAAAACTATACTATCGAACGATTACATCGATAGGTCGTGTGGAGAACCAAAGTGTTTAGGATCTTTGGTAGTGTTAACTCTGTCGCGTGGAGCGCGGGCAGAGGGGAGTCTGGCTGGAGTAGTGCTGTGGAGCAGGTGTGTGGTGTGACGCTCCCGCGAGTTGCGCGCATTAGGGGTTTGGCAGCATGTAATTGCGCTCGACTTGCGATAATAGTTTCTGACATGGTGTCGCGGACGGGAAGCATTAGCTGGCGCACATCAAGAGCCCGTTTCGCCTGGTGACCATGTCGAGAAGAAGGCGCGCCAACATCCAGCTTCTGCTACAGCAACGGCCGACAATGAGTGACTGTCGCCACCTCCTCGATCGACGGGTTCAAACCTTCTATCAACCAACAAAGAAGACTGGAAGCTCGTAGAGTTTTAGAACTGTATGGTAGACCTCAGCTTTTCAAACTGGTCAATTTGTGTCACCAAATTACAGCAACGTAGCATGAACCTTTGTTGCTCATTGTTCCAATTGCATTACCAAGCAGGGTCACTTCCTTTTCCGGAAGCCGGGCTATGTGGCCGAGCGGTTGTAGGCGCTTCAGTTCGGAACCGCGCTGCTGCTACGGTCGCAGGTTCGAATCCTGTCTCGGGCATGGATGTGTGTAATGTCCTTAGGCTAGTTAGGTTTAAGTAGTTCTAAGTCTAGAGGACTAATGACCTCAGATGTTAAGTCCCATAGTGCTTAGAGCCATTTGAACCATCTTTTCCGGAAAGAACCCGAGTGTCGTTGAAATTCAAACGCCAGCATTAAAGTAATATCATTCCATTTCACTGCTTTAATTTCAAAGTTCAGTTAAGGTGTTCATAGCTGGCTACAATATTTAGATTACACAAGCACAAATTAAGAGTGCGAGTTTTGTTACCGTATTTTAGCTTACCTGTGACTGCAGCTCAGCATGGTACGTACTAAATTTTACTATTGTTAATTGTTCAGAATCATTTAATTCAAGTTCAAAGTTAAATCTCTTATTTCTAAATTGCGTAGATTCAAGTAGCTTTTGAAATGATTGTTGAGGTACCCCAAGGCTAACCGTATTTTACTGAATTTCGATGTGCTTCAAAAACAAAGCTCACTATTAATTTCAGTCACTAAATTAACTTTCAATATTCCGGTTTTATTAATTCTTTTGTTAAATTAAGTCAGAGTGTAGCGAAATTTATTACTTCTGACAAACATCCTGTTTTCACGCTACACGTGTCAATCTTCAGTTGCCACGCTTTTAGTGCTAATTATGTGTGCATTAATCTTTCATTTTCAGTTACTATAGTAATTGTCCATAGGACTGGCGACCGTAATTTTCCCCAAATCTCAAATATCTAATTAAGGTCAATTAATTGTTAACGTAACGGCCGCACATTTACTTTCTTTATTAACTTTACCCCTTTTCAAAATTAATTTCCACCAGTTTCATTTGCATTTTTCCTTTCATTTAGATGTAACCCTTTCTTCCCTCTTTACCGACAGATTAACTTCGGTGACGATTGCCTTTCCCAAATTTCCATTAGGTACACGCGGTTTAATTTTTCGCTGTCATTAAGTTTGATAAGTGACGGGGAGGCTACAAGCAGCTTGAGTGATGAAAGAGTGCGGCAGTTTTCACTGGGCGCCAAGGCAGGAGTGGTGTGCAGCATGCTCGCGCTAGTGTACACGCACCTGATTCGTCAACCCGCGATTATTGAGAGCGCGGCATCAGTGGACAGGCGGAGGAAGCTGCAATTCTAACTGTTGCCTGTCCCATAAATAACCGCGGCTGTGGAGACGACTCGGGGATCTCAAACAGCAGCAATAGCTGCAGCTCAGCATTGTTGTCGGCTACATTCTTCGTCGTCCGCGCAGCTACCAGATGGTAAGACTTAACTGACAGATATAGTAATGTACAAACACTACCCATTTCTTTAACAAAGTATGACCAACCTGAATAATAACTTGCAATAGTGAAAACTTGTAGGCAGGGTCCCTTTCCTTTGCATGCAGTCTCCGAGTGTCGTAAGGACATGAAAATTCAGTAACTTTTTACTGACAGGTTTGTGTGTTTGATAATCACCATTTTCAGTCCAAATTTTCTGCCTCAGTATCTTTTAAATCTTGCGTTTCATAAAAGAGGCTTAACTAATTTGCAATTTTGAGTATTAACTTCATTCACTTAAATTAACGTAAAATTTCACTGACAAAACTAGTAAATAAAGATACAGCACAAATTAAGTGTGTGCAATTTCATTTACTCTGTATTTAGCTTAGTGAGTGACTTCTGCTGGTGTGGTATGTATTTTATTACTTTAAAAGTAAAATCAGATACTCATTTGCTTAAAGTAAATTCAATTCTTTCACTAATCAAAAGTAAATTGCTTGTCTTTTTCTAAATTTAGAATTACGTTACACTAAGGTTGCTGAATGTCATTTTTTTTCATAAACTTTAAATTAAGCTAATCACTTATTTAACCAGTAACTTCATTTGCTTTACTTCAGAATAAGCACCTGCAAGCTCAGTGAACTGTTGTGTTGTGGAAAAGCGTGACAACCTTCTCTTGCCACGCCAGTTATTATTGGCTTGAATTTCTTTGCCATTACCTGTCTTAAGATTCTGGAGATTCATTTCCCTAGAGAGCTGGATTAATTATTCCCTTTCTAGCTAATCAGTGTTTCCTTTGTATTACCAGTAACATTGAGGTAAATATTAAGTGGTACCGTTTTCCCCTGTGTGGTTCGTGAGCGATTACAGTATATTCCACCCATTTCAAAATTATGGTCAGTATTTAGATCAGGTTTAGAACAGATTCTTCCTTCAGAACGGTCTGTTGTACATTTTCCTCCAACTTTTTCTTCGGCAACGATAGCGTTACTCACTGTAAAATTTCTTTGGGCATATGCGACCACCGTCAGTTATATCGCACCTAAGAGTGCAAAAAGCAGTGCCACTTTCTTAGTATCGGATGGTGATTCGGATTCCCCATCTAGCCCGATTATCGATAGGTAGAACATTTAAGAGGTACTCGGGCTACAAACGACAGCCGCAGCTTGCGCCCGCTCGAGGCAAGAACGTCAGGTGGCGGCGCTCGCTAACTAGTGTGTGTGCTAAATACCGCGGCCCGGTTTGCCTCTGAAGCCTTTAGTTAAGCGCCCTTGAATAGCTGATTCTTGACGTTTTCTGACTTACAGAGGTAAGTCCATACTTATACAGGTGGTTGCGGGTCGTCTGCTGTTCAGTATAAAATGTTGATTCAAAACTCCTTCAGCCGTCTAAATTTCCAGTTATTTTATTTGAGCAACGAGATCCACCGCTAAATTTGACTGGACAAAAGATGGGATTCTTTTTACAAGTCGGCAGGGGTCCTAAAGATGGCGTAATGATACGTTGAAGCTGATTGTTCAAATAAAATACCATCTGGAAATTTAGATGGCTGAAGGTGAGCTGTGGTAAAAATTGCTGTTTTGATGAGCGCGCCGCAGCGCGTAGTGTGAAGCAGTCGCCCTCCGTTTCTGGTCGTGGCGCCGCTGTGGCAGTCGCAGCTTTGGTGTCTCCCTCTGGTGGGAAAGGGGAAAGGTTGCCTGTTCACGTGCATTTAAGGGGCGCTATAAGCTCGCCAGTCTGTCAGTGGGAGTCAGTCTGGGAGTCGGTGCAGTGAGTCGACAGAGTCAGTCAGAAGGCAGACACTCGCATGATAGTCAGTCGGCTGTAAGTCTCAGTCGCTGTTGGGTTGTGGACTGATTCGCGTTCGTCGTTACTCGCTGTCGGACGATTTGGCAGTCAGCAGGAGGCAGGTCCGCACGGTGCGAATACGCGCCGGGACCGTGGTCGACGCAGACGGAAGGCCTTTTGGTCGATCGGTTGGATGGTCGTCGGATGGCGACATGTGGTCTGCTGAGCACTGATACCAGTATCAGTCGGGAAGAGTTGGCAGCCAGCAACAGTCGGGTCCGTATGGTGTTAGTATTCGCCGGGACCGCTCTCGGCGAAAGCGGGCTGCCGTTGGTCGTGTGCTCGGCCGGTCGTCTTAGTCGACGACGTCTTGGATCCTCACGATGAACACCATTTTCCGTGTCGGGATGTGGCTGGACCTTGTTGGTTCATTAGAACTGAGCAGTGGCGTAGTCTGCACAGCGCGAAGCCAGACCGGGGCTTTTGGCGGCGGGCACGCGCTGTTGCATTTGGAGGTGCTAGCTGTGAGAGCGACCTTTCGCTTTCCTCCGAAGCAGGATCCTCAAGTTGAGTAATTAGTTACTTCTTTTAAATCTCGACTGTTACGATTTGTTCGTTATTTGTCGATTGTTGTTTCCTCAGCCGCTCACGCGTGTGATAACAAATGGCGTGTGTTGTTGTCTAGAACCCGCAGCCTTATTCCGTAGTGATTTGACAGTTGTGACTTGTGTTTTCTGTATTCTTTTAGACTTGTTTTGAGTGGTGTTTGATGCCTTGATCTTGGTGATGCCGAGTTAGAAGGTGTAGGTATCTTGGTTTACTCGACATCTACCAATATTCTCTGTTTGTGCAGTTAGATCTGACGGTTGGAAATCGGTCAGATTGTCGGTCGGAGTGCTAGTATGTCTGTCGTTCGAAGCTGCCTCTGTCATGTTTGTCGGATTCGGTGTGTTAACGAATTTATTGCTTGGAGTGTAACGGCCTAATTCCTGAAATATGTTTTGATCTTGCCTATCATGCCGGCCGGAGTGGCCGTGCGGTTCTAGGCGCTACAGTCTGGAACCGAGCGACCGCTACCGTCGCAGGTTCGAATCCTGCCCCGGCCTGGATGTGTGTGATGTCCTTAGGTTAGTTAGGTTTAAGTAGTAGCTGAGTTCTAGGCGACTGATGACCTCAGAAGTTAAGTCGCATAGTGCTCAGAGCCATTTGAACCATTTGCCTATCATCTTGAGAGGCGATATCTGTGTACTGTAGAGCATGTTAACTTGTTTGGCCAACCTTGTATAATTTTATATAAGATTGCAATTCATGGGCTTTATATTTTAAATGGTCATTTTAGTATATAAAGTTGCCACCCTTCCACCGTAAGACTTTTCGTAGATGTTAAAATCAAGTTGTACCTTCGGTGGCAAAGACAATATTTCAATTTTAGTGTTTTGTACCATTTCTATCCCTCTTACGGGGTGCATAGTTTGTGTGCTTGTGTGAATTGTTGAAACTTTTAGTTTAAAGTAATCTGGTGTGTTGCAGATTTGCACCAGTGTAGTCTTTCAGAGGTTGTTGTGAGCGGTCGTGACTGCGGCTGTGTCAAAAGGGAGCGGCAAGGTTCTCAGCCCGAAAGCTCATACAGTCAAAAATTTGTTTCTTTCTGCCTCTGAATAAATTGTAACTTGATATTTAGAGGGTGCTTTCTGATTAAAATTTTAAACCTGTTTCTTAAAAGAAAAAACGCCTTTAGGAATAAAATTCCCATTTGTTAAAAGCAATATCATTATGATTTCATCAATTCCTCCGTGGCAACTACTTCCACGCTCACATAGTATGATTAAATGTGTTAATGTTCTTGATGAATCGCTAGTAAATAAAATAAATTTGTAAGAATATTATTTGAAATTAAATCCACGGTTCAGAAGGTGTTTTCACTCGAGATTTTATATTTGCCTGTCTTCCGTTTGTGCTTTGGATTACCCTCTGTGCCCGCTGTATACGGCTGAGACGACTTTGCTACGTTCGGAACTCCACGGTCGTCGACCTCAGGAACTGCCTGTTTTCTTTCCACGGGTGTGTGCGCTACGGCCAGTGAGTGATCATGGACATACACTGAGTAGAATAGAAACATTTAAATTGAAGATAACGGGACCCTGAATGTGAGACGTAATTTAAAATACAGTTTCAAATTTAAAAAGCCAAAAATATTTCTCAATCCTCCAAATTAATTATGCTCGTTTTACCCTTACTAACCTGTACGAAAAAGTGAAAGCCATGTTTCTTAAATTTACGCACACACACACACACACACACACACACACACACACACACACACACACACACACATATATATATATATATATATATATATATATATAATTCTTTTCACTAAATATACCAACGTTATTTACATTTATTTTCTCACCTAAGGTTAAAGAAATAATTTAAATTTAAAGGGTTCGTTCTATGTATACCCATTTAATTAACAGATACTCCGATTGTATTTTTTGAATTATTGCTAGGACTGCGTGTTCCAGAGCCGGTCTGTGATGAAAACAAAAAGGATTAAAGTACGAAGGTTGATTACTCCCGGATGCTATAATAGGTGTCGACAGTTGTGTATGTTAAAATTGTTTCTAAGGAACAGATGATGACGACGAAGTGTCTTCGAGTGTGACGAAGGATCTTTGAAGGAATGGACGAAAATTAGAGTTTAGTGCTTCCTCGACGATGTCATTAGAGACGGAAGGAACTTTGAGACGGCCGTTAAAGTAAACCAGCAGTGAGAAGCGTTAATGGTGCGTGGGTTCTCATTGCGGACTGAACCGCACCGGCAGCCAACATTAGCGGGCGGTGACAATTGTGGCCTGCTTGGCGTGAGAAGTTCACTGAGGCACCGGAAGCGTAAAGCCTGCTTCATGTGCCATCTTTACAATGGAGCGGCATAACGGTTTTTGCACACATACCACTTTTGTGCCGAAGACAACTGTCGCTGTGTTTCTACTCAGAGCATACATCATCAGAAATGTACGACGTATGGGGAGTTCCATCTCATTTCGGACAGCAGGGAACCATGCATTTTTTTTTTTTTTGGGCTTTCAATTTCTGTTATCTAAACCAGACGGTCAGTTAATCTTTTGCAAACTCGCAGTTGTGATAAACATGTGGTTCCTATTTTGCTAAGGATCAAAGTTGCCACAATTTAATAAAACCGCAAGGTTCCGAAACCCGTAGCTTAAAAACTATTCGAAATAATATTCTTTAATAAAATTTTAATCGTCGGGAATACTGTAAAGGTTTTTTTACAACTTAATTTTAAAGTTAATTTTCATCATTATTGACATTTTTATCTGAAAAACGCCACTTTAAATGCAATGGAGAGACGTAGGAAAAATAAAAGGTGAGTAGAAATAGCTGAATCACCCATGAATCATTACGAGATCGTTGTCGATCGTCTGCTGCTTATGTTTTACGGCAGCCCATAGTAAGCTAGATATTTTTTATGTAATCATTTTTTTTTCAAGTTTCAGACAATGGGCTCCATAAATCTTAAATCTGAAACAAATTTATAATAAAAAGAGGTTCTACATAATTTTAGTTTGATCTTTATGAAAATGGTGGTTATGCTTAATACACGAATAAAAGGTTTTTAAAAATTGTATTTATTATTGTCATGTTATTGTTCTATACTTCCATCAAGAACAGACATTCAGCTTCAGAATGAATCGCAGTTCACTTAAATCTGATGTAAGGTTATTGAGTTCCACGGCAGATAAATTATCGCTATCGGAAATTTACGCAAAATTTACCTAACTTTAAAACAAGAACTAGTAAACATTTTAGAGATAACTTTGTGACGATTATTTCTTTTACAGTACTTAACAAATGTAAAAATTTTTAATGATTTTTTGAAAAAAAGTTCTCATTTTTCTCATTTTTCGTCCGATTTGAAATGGAATAGCTTATACATCTATGAAACTGTTCTTGTCACTGATCTCTGCAGTATCAATTTATATTGCTTTTTATCGTGGCTTTTATTAATGAGAGATCATACTTAAACTTTGTCTACTTGATATACTGTCGCAGGTTCGAATCCTGCCTCGGGCATGGATGTGTGTGATGTCCTTAGGTTTAATTAATTCTAAGTTCTAGGCAACTGATGACCTCAGAAGTTAAGTCGCATAGTGCTCAGAGCCATTTTTTTCTACTTGATATGGCTTCCATGAAAAACGAGTAATCGTGGGACAATTAACCTTTGTGGAAACATTCGTAAGAATATGCAGAAGAGAAATAGCGAATAAACCATTTAAAGAAATATATTTGAAATTCCACACGAGAGGGATAACATTTGTTAATTGCGTACCATGTTTACGTTCCAGGTGACAAACAGTTCTCATTGTGCGGACCATTTGCATTAACGACAGCTTGGAACAGCACTAGGGATTACAGGCCAGTTGTTCGTAGCACTTTACGAATGGTGGACCATGGAATGTTCAGCTGTCGTGACACAGTTCGTGCACTGCTTGCAGGTAGCGTATTGCGTTCGGCTTTCTCAGTCATGGCAACAATAACTTATTGAATAATTTGTGTCAAAATTGGCGCACGGCATCTCCTAGGATCAATTCTCAAATTGCTAGTTAATTCGAAGTTTCGAAGCATGTTATTCAACCCCGACGCAGAAAGAGGACCTTTCCGTATTCCTGTAAAGCTTGGATACTCGCTTCTCGAGATTCTGAGACCCATAGCTGAGAAACTATGCAAAGTAAAATTCTTAAATAAAGTACAACCTTAGGTCATATTGTTTGGTTTGCTCACCTTGTCCAATGTGATGTTAAAAGAGTGAAACTGTAATGTACACCGATGTTTGTGTTTCAGCCCTACGTCGCTGCACCAGTGCCGGCGACTAACGGCAAGTCATGACACTAACGCTACCACCAACGAAAATCCAGCAGCGCACAGTTTGAACAGTGCTGTAAAGTGGGATAACCATGCAGAAAATAGCTCTCTGTCTACTTTGGCTCAAGAAACGAAAGGTTAGTTGTAATTACTCTTTATTTGATAACTGTCCTATAAACGCAGTAGATGTCACAAATCAAGGCAATAGCTCGACGCCTAGAAGATGGAAAGAAAATATAAGATTTAATTAACCACAGGAGACATGTAGGTCATTTGCGATGCATCGCAATTTCATAATGCAGATGGACTGGAAAGGAAGTCGGGACGATTTTAAATAATGAGATGCAGTAAACGGATACTTTAGGGTGTAGACATAAAACGTAAACACATTAATTCCAAAAACCCAAAGGAACCAGAGTTAAAGATCGAAAAAATTATACAGAAAGATTAAAATCCAGTACTTTATTTTTATTTTCTTTTTTTTAAATCAGATACTACCATGACGCACAGATTGCCTCATAGACTATGAGAAATTTCAGAAAGGTACGGAGATCGGACATAATAATACGAACACATGTGTAATAGCAGTACTCCAAGGGAGCCAGATGCATACTCCCCTGCACCTCCCAGTATGGTAGACAATGCACGAAGAGAAGTTAAAAATTTTAATTAATTTTCGCCTTTTGTTTATTGTGCAAATGCATCAGCTTGAATTGTAATGATAAAATTTTTTGTGCTGATTCAGGATCCGAACCCAGATTTGCTCATTTTACGGAGACCTAGAGTTGAAATCTTTGGGAAACAACGAAACTATGGAACTGCTTCACCACAAAGCGGTCAGATCCCGTGAAAATGAAGGTAAGAGTTCAAATTCAAATGGCTCTAAGCAGTATGGGACTTAACATCTGAGGTCATCAGTCCCCTAAACTAAGAACTAATTAAACCTAAGTAACCTAAAGGCCACACCGACGCAGGATTCGAACCTGCGAGCGTAGCAGCAGTTCGGGTTCGAACTGAAGCGCCTACAACCGCTCGGCCACAGCGGCCGGCGGAAAGAGTTCGAAACCTATTCCAGCACCAACACCTCTAACATCTCTCCTACAAATACAATAAAAAATAAGTGTCCTGTGACTTAACATGACGATTAGTGCATTAATAAAATAAAACGTGTAAGAAAACCGGTGACAGAATTTCTACATGCTGTGACTTCCTCTTCTGTCATGAACCTTATCTACAGCTACACTCCTCCAGTCCGTAGCGAAGCAGCATCACATTTCATATGGATTTAGAACCAGCTTGCAACATAATGCCGATCAGTTGGCTTTAGTAGTCGTGAAGAGGGTCTGTTCGTGTTCGTTAAAAATATTGTCTGAAGTGTGAATCAAAGACAGACCTTTAGCGCACGAATGTAAAATCGTTCAAATAGAGCACCGAACTGCGCAGGTTGTCGTAAGGTTGTAAGCTCCAATTTAGATGAGAAATTGAGTCCACGGAGGTAGGATAAAGCCTTTTACAAATATTCTGCATTATCATTCACCAGCTGCCCTGCTAACCCTAACGTACATTGACCTCCTTTTGTTTATATCTGAAATAAAACAACATAATGTCATTCTGCACCAAATGGTAACATGGTATAATGCAGGAATTTGTGCAGGAAATGTTGCTTTCCACTTGAGCTGCTGTGATGTTTGTATTTATGGTCTAACGGTAAATTTAGCGAAATGCAAACACAAAGGCCTCATATCGACCACACTGTCTTCTCTATCTCTCTCTCTCTCTCTCTCTCTCTCTCTCTCTTTCTACCTCTCTTTTATTTTTTTAAACCGCATTTTAATTCACATAATTGCTTAGTCAAGACGTTGTGACCGTTTCTCATTCAGCATAAGATATAAAGCATATTGGTGTATGTAATCTACCAGGACCAAATATAACAACGAAATGAAGTATAGTCATATGTTCATGGAGGTTTTCTTTGGGCATATTTTCATGCAGGCTGCTGTACGTGCATTTATCAATTGTCATGATTTATCTGAGGTTCTAGAATTGCTCTTGCGGTGACTTATTGAATGTTCCACATTTGAAAGTTATGAGATTCGTTGTTTAAGCCTTAGAGAACAACGTGAAACGGAAAAAGGCTAGCATTTGTATCATTTTGTTCTCTTTAAATTTAACAGAGTTGCAGGCAGAGGAGACAGCTGGAAACGTTTATGCAATGTATGGTGGAAAGTGAATCAAAGAAATCATGTCTGGAAATAGTTTTCTCTATTCAGTAGGATCGTCCCCCCTGCGGGCCTGGTGGTTAGTATAGGCCTGAGGTATGCCTCATTGTCGTAACAGGTGACCAAAAGGAGTCTCACACCTTTCGGGCTTTATGTGATGGTCCACTGTATGATTTCACCTCCATTTTTCAAAATTTTCCCGAAGAGCGAGCCAATTGGGAAGGGTGCCTTACATGGTGCATCGTGTCAATCGTGCATTGAAATCTTCAGCCCACTTTCTCGTCGAGGCATTGCAGTCCCGCTCATTCTCCATCTCTTGAGCGAGGACACCTTCCTGTGTGCGTTTTCCTCCACACACTATACAGTATCATTTTCTGCACCGACGATGACCATGGAATTCTTTGCACCGCATATCCAGCACGGTAGCCAGTCCGTTGTGGTGGGGTCGCCATGTAACCTGTTGGTTGTATCCACTCATGCCTGCGCCGTTAACTCCCCACGTATGTCAAGGAGTAGATGCCCGTCACCCTGGGGCATCGGGACTCCTGGAAATGGTCATCCAGACTGGTTCCCTTTGCTGCAGCTGGGTGGCGCCAGTCGGGAGGGCCCCTGGTAGGAGTGGGTGGCATCAGGGCAGATGACGCGCGATGAAGCGTACCACGACATCATTTGCTGGTGATCAAACGCCAGCAGTTTCTAAGCGTTCCAAGTCTCAGTACAATGCAAGGAAGTATGATACTAAATCGTTCCCCTCCCTGGCCGCACCATGTGTGGAATGCCAGGCTAACGATTGGAGCGAACCTTATTCACTCTGGTACCACGTTTGTATGAGAGCTGATGGAGACTCCTTTGTCTCGATGAGGCCTCAGTTTTTTGTAGAGCATTTAGAGGACAAGCGTGGTGAGGTGGAGGGCTTGTCCAAAATATGGTAAGGGTCAGTCTTGATAGAAACGGCAACCTCTGCCCAGTCACAGGCATTACTCGCTTGTGACAAGCTGGGGGATGTTTCCGTTACCATCGCGCCTCATAAGTGATTAAATATGGTCCAGGGTATTATATTCCACAGGGACCTTCTTTTGTCGCCCAACAACGTGCTGCACGCCGACTTAGAGCGACAAGGAGTTCATTTCGTCCGGCGCATCCATCGGGGTCTGAGGGATAATCAGGTTGCCACTGGTGCCTTCATCATGGCCTTCGAGGGTGATATATTACCCGCGAAGGTCAATGTGATGGTCGACCAGTGAGATGTCAAGCCATATATCCTTCCCCAAATGTGGTGCTTTAAGTGCTGGAAGTCTGGCCATGTGTCTTCCCACTGTCCTTCTAGCATCACATGTCGAGATTGTGGATGTCCATCCCATCCCAATACTCTATGTGCCCTGCCTCCCATCTGTGTCAACTGTGGAGTGAATCATTTCCCTTGGTCACCAGACTGCAGGATTTTACAGCGAGAAAGGAAAATCGTGGAATACAAGACCCTGACTGACTGACCCACACTGTGGCTAAGAGGAAATTTGAGTGCCTACATCCACTACGAGAATAGTTGCAGCCCCATTAGTTCCATGAGTTCCAGTCAGCTCTGAGCCAGAAGACTACACCTGCCACCTTGATGGTGGGGGGCACTTGGCTCCATGTTGCTCCCGCACCACCTACCTCGTGAGCACTTCCCCACAACCATCAAGTCACCAGTCGCCACTTCTCAGATTGAGAAGGGTAAGTCTTCATCGGCTCCTCTCGCCAGCAAGGGATCCCTTGGGTCACTCCATTCCCAAGTTTCTGCTCTTGGGAAAGATGACACCCACCAGTGGCTCAAGTGCCCAAAGGCAGCTGGTCATAGGGATTCACGATCATCCTCCATCCCAGAGACAGAATCAATGACACCCTCCCAGCTAGAGAAACCCAAAAATCAGCGAGTGAAAACGAGAAAGAAGACCCCCAAAACCAAGGGAATTGCGGTTGCACCCACACCACTGCTGTCTTCAAGCTCTGCATCTGAAGATGAAGTGAAGATTCTGGGGTCCACTGAGGACCTAGATGTCGCCAGACCCTCAGACAGTTCAGCAGTTAGCCCTGAAGCGTAGACTGCCTCATTCTGTGTTTCATGCCTTCCCAGTCTCACGATCACGTCATCCTCCAGTGGAATTGCGGCGGTTTTTTCCACCTCCTGGCTGAGCTGTGGCAACTGTTAACCTTTACACCTGCTTTCTTCATTGCCCTCTAGGAAACCTGGTTGCCGGCAATGCGGACCCCTGCTCTTTGTGGCTACAGGGGATATTACAAGAACTGTAGCGAATATAATAGCGTCAAGTGGAGTTTGCGTTTATGTCCTGAACTCGGTATGTAGTGAACCTGTGCCCCTTCACTCCTCTTGAAGCTTTGGCTGTCAAGATACGGACGACGCAGGAAATAACTGTCTGCAAAGTAAATTTCCTTCCAGATGGTGCATACACCTGAACGTATTGGTTGCACTGATTGATCAACTCCCTGAACCTTTCCTACTTTTGGGAGATTTTAACGCCCATAACCCCTTGTGAGGTAGCACCATGCTTACTGGCTGTGGCAAAGACGTCGAAAATTTATCGTCCCAATTCGACCTCTGCCTCTTAAATACTGGAGCCGCCACAGATTTCAGTGTGACTCATGGTAGTTACTCGGCCATTGACTTATCAATCTGCAGCCCAGGACTTCTCCCATCTATCCACAGGAGAGCACATGGCGACGGGTGTGAAAGTGACCACTTCCCCATCTTCCTATAATTCCCCTGGCGTCGTGCCCACGGACGCCTAGCCGGATGGGCTTTAAACAAGGCAGGCTGGGTAGCCTTCACCTCTGTTGTCAGTCGAATCTCCCCAACATGGTGCCATCGAGCAGGTCACTAAAACGATCGCTTCCGCGGCGGAAAACGCGATCCCTCGTTCTTTAGTGTGCCCCCAGCAAAAGACAGTCCCTTGCTGGTCACCGGAAGTCGCTGAGGCAATTCAAGAGCGGCGGCGAGCTCTACAGCGACATAGGCGGCACCCTTCCCTAGAGCAACTAACAGCCTTTAAGCGGCTCCGTGCCCGCTGTCATCCGCTTATAAAACGACGGAAACAGGAGTATTGGGAGAGGTACATGTCGACCATTGGGGTCATAAGTCATCTTCCCAAGCATGTACGAAGATCAGACGTCTTTTTGGGTACCAGACCCCAACAGGTGTCCGTAGCGTTCAAATCAGTGGCGTGCTGCCTGCTAACGCAGACGCGCCCTGGAGTCACGTGGCCTACTGACTTTGCCAGGGTCGCTCTACCGCTAATAATCTTGTATCCCTCGAGTCTGCCATCCGAACAGCCTTTTCCAGACGCCAACACCTTGTTGCCATCTTTCCTGATTTACGAAAAGCGTATGACACCACCTGGGGACTTCATATCCTTGGCACATTATGCCTATCGGGTATTCGAGGCGAGTTCCCGATTTTTATCCAGAATTTCCTGTCGCTTCGTACTTTCCGTGTCCAAGTTGGTGCCTCCCATATTTCCCCCCATATCCAAGAGAATGGGGTCCCGTAGGGCTCTGTATTGAGTGTATCTCTATTTTTAGTGGCCATTAACAGTCTATCAGCAGCTGTAGGGCCGTCCGTGTCACCCTCTCTGTATGCAGACGACTTCTGCATTTCGTACTGCTCCACCAGTACTGGCGTCGCTAAACAACGCCTACAGGGAGTCATCCACAAGGCGCAGTCATGGGCTCTAGCCCACGGCTTTCTGTTTTCGGCCGCAAAGTCGTGTGTTATGCAATTATGTCGGCATCATACCGTTCATCCGGAACCAGAACTCTACCTTACTGACGTTCCCCTCACTGTAGGGGAGACGTATCGATTTTTTGACTGGTTTTCGACACCCGATTGACTTGGCTTCCTTACCTTCCTCAGCTTAAGCGGAAGTTCTGGCAGCATTTCAGTGCCCTCCGCTGCCTGAGTAACGCCAACTGGGGTGCTGATCGCTCTATGCCACTGCAGCTATACAGAGCCCTTGTTCAATCCAGCCTTGACTACGGGAGTCTGGTTTATGGTTCGGTGGCGCCCTCACGAGAGGCCACGTCTGCTTTCTCGTGAATTCTGTAAAGAACCTATCCAGGAGCGTGGCTGGAAAGCCATCTCTAACACACCGACTCTTCTAATCTTATGCCCTCAAACTTTTTCCTTTCTCGCTTCTTATCGAACGACCATAAGGAAAGTTTATATATGGGCTAAAATGTGCTTTAAATTTGTGTTGCCGACATCTACATCTCCAAACCAGTAGTATTCTTCTGGCGTGGAATCCAAAAACTGGCTGAGCATTGTCAGACTGTTTTAGCTACTAAGAGCAAAAATATTGTTGATGATTATTTTCTCCCTTACGTTTTTCTGCTATATTCAGTAAACCAAGAAGAAACACTATAAAGATACGCGTTGCCCTAACACAAATTAATTATTTGTTGCAGCGATAAACTTATGAACAAAATATACCGTAATGAACTAAAAGCATTTGTAACAGGAGTCTGCCCAAAATTTCAAGCATTAGTAGGACGTTATGCACTTCTGACCTTGTTGTGGTCGCTGTCTACGTGAAGTTCTGTGTAATACTCAAGAATAATTTCGGGACCACCATAGAAGTTCGTAACTCTGGGATAAGGAGTAGCCCTAAAAAGAAACCCAGTTGCATTATTCAGTCCCACTCATGAATCACTCTGTAACCTCCCCCTCACTTATCGACCTTAATGACAGTGTAAAATTAAACCGCGTGTACCTAATGGAAATTTGGGAAAAGCAATCGTCACCGAAGTTAATCTGTCGGTAGAGAGGGAGGAAAGGGTTACATCTAAATGAAAGGAAAAATGCAAATGAAACTGGTGGAAATTAATTTTGAAAAGGGGTAAAGTTAATAACGAAAGTAAATGTGCGGTCGTCACGTTAACAATTAATTGGCGCTAATTAGATATTTGAGATTTGGGAGAAATTACGGTCGCCAGTCCTAAGAACAATTACTATAGTAACTGAAAAAGAAAGGTTATTACACATATAATTAGCACTAGAAGCGTGGCAACTGAAGGTTGACACGTGTAGCGTGAAAACTGAAAGTTTGTCAGAAGTAATAAATTTCGCTACACTCTAACTTAATTTAGCAAAAGAATTAATAAAACCGGAAAATCGAAAGTTAATTTAGTGACTAAAGTTAATAGTGAGCTTTCTTTCTGAAGCACACCGAAATTCAGTAAGATACGGTTAGTCTTGGACTACCTCAGCAGTCATTTCAAAAGCTACTTGAATCTACGCAATTTAGAAATAAGAGATTTAACTTTGAACTTGAATTTGATGATTCTGAACAATTAACAATAGTAAAATTTAGTACGTACCAAGCTGAGCTGCAGTCACAGGTAAGCTAAAATACGGTAACAAAACTCGCACTCTTAATTTGTGCTTGTGTAATCTAAATATTGTAGCCAGCTAGGAACACCTTAACTCAACTTTGAAATTAAAGCAGTGAAATCGAATGATGCTGGCGTTTGAATTTCAACGACACTCGGGTTCATTCCGGAAAAGGAAGGGACCCTGCTTGGTAATGCAATTGGGACAATGAGCAACAAAGGTTCATGCTACGTTGCTGTAATTTGGTGACACAAATTGACCAGTTTGAAAAGCTGAGGTCTGCCATACAGTTGTAAAACTTTACGTGCTTCCAGTCTTCCTTGTTGGTTGATTGAAGGTTTGAAGCCGTCGATCGAGGAGGTGGCGACAGTCATTCATTGTCGGCCGTCGCTGTTGCAGAAGCTGGATGTTGGCGCGCCTTCTTCTCGACACGGTCACCAGGCGAAACGGGCTCTTGATGTGCGCCAGCTAATGCTTCCCGTCCGTGACACCGTGTCAGAAACTATCATAGCAAACACCTGCTCCACTGCACTACTCCAGCCAGACTCCCCTCTGCCCGCGCTCCACGCGGCAGAGTAAACACTACCAAAGATCCTAAACACTTTGGTTCTCCACACGACCTATCGATGTAATCGTTCGATAGCATAGTTGTCCCTAGGCAAGACCCTGCGAAAAAATACAAACAATATTTACAAAACAAACCAATTATACATCGACATAAATGCATACATATACAAATAGTAAAACAATTACAATATACAAAGACACAGAGACGTCATATCTTCAGGTAATAAAATAAGGAAATTTGCAGTGCAATAGATGGAAATAGGAGGATATGCATTTCCGGCGTTACAACTCTAATGGTATGTTCACAAAGTATAAGCAGAAAAATATAAGGTTTAACAATGGCGTAATGTCTTAATTTCTTAAATTTTTCACGTTTAGATCTAGGAGAACAAAATCAAGATTATGACTTTATTAAAGATGGATAAGTTAAGATTTTGTTACGAATTGTATATCAGGAAGCTTGCAGTTCGCTAGCAAAAGATATGAAAAGCAGAAAAATTTTCCAGGTCTCCAGGCAGATCATAACCAAGAGCTACTGCATCTTCGTCCTTACAAATTGACGGTGTTAACACTTAGCTCTGATTGCCGTAGTGATTCATAAAACAAGTAATTCACACCGTAAAATAAGATTTGTTGTAGATTTTGCGTGGAAATAACTACCTTGAGCCAAAACATATTTTTGGCAACCAAATTTTACAACTTAAGTGGGAATCATTCAGTTTATTTATTGCAAACAAGAAAAATAAAATGAATGTGGTCAGGTCATGCTGAACCACTCCTGGAAGTAAATCGACAATCACATATTTGCGAAACGTACTCTAAAATGTTACCAATTCGATTGGCGCCTAGCGACAGAAAGAATACGAATACAGAGCACTCAAGAACATATTCAGGATTTTTATGTGGGGCATAGTTATCCATATAATTCTCGGATTTCAACATATCGTCCCTGAAAATTAATCTGTGCGCTCCCGTTGAATGAAAGAGACAAGAGGCTTCAACACATCATAATTTATGAGTAGATGCAGAAACTTCATCAAACGAATCTAGCCACAATTAAATGTCATCTAATTTCGATGCTCGTTACGTTATCGCCCTGAGTTTTCAGCCGTCACGTCATCGTTGTTCAAAGTTCTACGATATTTGGTTCTGTTGTAGAAAACGAAGACATATCAGCAGTGTTGCTACATCTCGTGTTTCTAGGAAGACAAAGACGCCCTGTGACAGAGCGCTAGTGCATTAAATTGAATTGGGCAAGCAAAGTAACTGTTAACTAATCTCCGTAGATTAGATAAAACAGTAGCTCAAGTGGGCACTCGGATTTGGGCCTCCTTTGTTAACTTGAATATGTATATAGCGCTTGGATCATCAACGCTACGACCATTTGCTAAGAGTGGCAACATAGAGTGGTCATTAGGAACAAATAAAATATACTATAACGGCAGAAGTGTATAAAGTTCGTAGTCAGACGAATTTATTTGTTTATTATCAATTAAATAAAAGCTGACAATATCTTTGGCTTAAGCGTTTGCAGCAAATTCGGTTTCTCAGTTTTGTATCCAATGAGATTATATTTCAAGATATCTATGAACTGTACGAAGTTTCCTGGCGCTTTTTCTCCAAGACTGGTCTATGCAAAAGACATACAGGCTCAGCACCACATCAAGGAAACCGCTGTTCCGTTTTCTCCGAGTGCGGCCAATATCTCGCGTTCTGTGTGACGGGCTCAAGGCCTACAAGAACTAAATGTCATCACACCGATTTCGTCTAGCTCCTTGATGTGTTCATTAGAGGCTTTTGAATAGGCAGCCGACTCGCTTAGACTGTGTGGGGAGTTCAAGTCAGTGAATGCGCACGTTGTGGATACGTTTGCTAATCCTCTACCAGAAGCTTTATTCTCTAGATTAAAATGGGACGAACAGTTCACCAAGACTGAGTTCTCTAATGTTAATGTGCAACTCCCCTGCATCCGGAATTTAAACATCTTCTACACTACTGGCCATTAAAATACACCACGAAGATGACGTGCTACAGACACGAAATTTAACCGACAGGAAGAAGAGGCTGTGATATGCAGACGATTAGCTTTTCAGAGCATTCACACAAGGTTGGCGCCGGTGGCGACACCTACAACGTGCTGACATGAGGAACGTTTCCAACCGATTTCTCATACACAAACAGCAGTTGACCGGCGTTGCCTGAGAAACGTTGTTGTGATGCCTCGTGTAAGGAGGAGAAATGCGTACCATCACGTTTCCGACTTTGATAAAGGTCGGATTGTAGCTTACCGCGATTGCCGTTTATCGTATCGCGACACTGCTGCTCGCGTTGGTCGAGATCCAATGACTGTTATCAGAATATGGAATCAGTGTGTTCAGGAGGGTAATACGGAACGCCGTGCTGAATCCCAACCGCCTCGTATCACTAGCAGTCGAGATGACAGGCATCCTATCCGCATGGCTGTAACGGATCGTGCAGCCACGTCCCGATCCCTGAGTCAACAGATGGGGACGTTTGCAAGACAACGATCACCTGCACGAACAGTTCAACGACGTTTGCAGCCGCATTGACTATCAGCTCGGAGACCATGGCTGCGGTTACCCTTGACGCTGCATCACAGACAGAAGCGCCTGCGATGGTGTACTCAACGATGAACCTGGGTGCACGAATGGCAAAAAGTCATTTTTTCGGATGAATCCAGGTTCTGTTTACAGCATCATGATGGTCGCATCCGTGTTTGGCGACATCGCGGTGAACGCACATTGGAAGCGTGTATTCGTCATCGCCATACTGGCGTATCACCCGGCGTGATGGTACGGGGTGCCATTGATTACACGTCTCGGTCACCTCTTGTTCGCATTGACGGCGCTTAGAACAATGGACGTTACATTTCAGATGTGTTACGACCCGTGGCTGTACCCTTCATTCGATCGATGCGAAACCCTACATTTCAGCAGGATATTGTACGACCGCATGTTGCAGGTCCTGTACGGGCCTTTCTGGATACAGAAAATGTTCGACTGCTGCCCTGGCCAGCACATTCTCCAGATCTCTCACCAATTGAAAACGTCTGGTTAATGGTGGCCGAGCAACTGGCTCGTCACAATACGCCACTGACTACTCTTGATGAACTGTGGTATCGTGTTGAAGCTGCATGGGCAGCTGTACCTGTACGCCCCATCCAAGCTCTCTTTAACTCAATGCCCAGGCGTATGAATGCCGTTATTACGGCCAGAGGTGGTTGTTCTGGGTACTGATTTCTCAGGATCTATGCACCTAAATTGCGTGAAAATGTAATCACATGTCAGTTCTAGTATAATATATTTGTGCAATGAATACCCGTTTATCATCTGCATATCTTCTTGGTGTAGCAATTTTAACGACCTGTAGTGTAGTTGTGAACACCCCATTCGGCTTGTAACAATATCAGAGATATGTCACAGACAACGTTTTGGAATTTCCAGTACTCTTGCTCTTTTTCAACGCTATGTAAAACAGCTGACCCTCTGAGATCCGGCTTGTTGCAGTTATCTGAACGATATAATGGTTACGGTAGCGAATACAGCTGAACACTTACAGAATCTTCGCATGCTGTTTACAATATTTCAGGAGGTTGGCCACAAATGAAATCTTAAGAAGCATCAATTCTTTCAACAATGGGTGGGATCTCTAGCGTTTGCAATCGGTAAGAAAGGTATTCTATCATTGAGTAAGCACATACAGGCCATTCAGAGCATGGCCCTCCTCGCAGTCTGAAAATACAGTAAGCGTTCATGGGAAAGATCAATTACTATGGCTGGTTTATCAATAAGATAGCACAAATTTCTAATCGTCTAAATGACTACGAAAGGGAGGAGTTAAATTTATAAGGTCCTTAGAGTACGATAAAGGATTTTACATCTTTAAAAGGATACTTCAATCATCATCTTTTTTAGTTCGGTACTCCCCAGGCAAACCACTAACACTAGTCACGGGTGCCTCAAAGTTTAGTGCTGCAGCAGTTTAATCCCACCGTAAGCTAGGTTGGTCCTACCATCCCATTGCGGTCGTCCCGACTGTTAGCTACCCTGCTCGCAAGTTCCATACGTGGGATAATGTTGCATCTGGTCACAGGCCAGAAACCCTGGCTGGCTTTGTTGGGTCCCTAGTTCCCTCTACCAGATAAAACAGCCCAACACCTGTAGCGTTGGGCCCTGTTCCTATCGGCGTAGAATTGTCACGCTATATACAAGCCTATCAGTTGTCATGCCAACACAGAAGTATTATCTAGACTCCTGAAGGGTTCAGACTCAGATTTCGACCATCAGGAAGTACTTTTCTTCGAAACAGATTTCCCAGCATACCACGTTGTCGAAGATTTTTCGATTACCATATCAAAGATCGGGACGAATCCGGTCCTTCGGCAGGTACTAAAGTGGGTGAGGTTAGGCTGGCCTGACCTCTTACTAGCACAGGTCACTGCTGTATTGAGAACTTATTTTTCCACGTGGAAGCGTGTAACAATTCAGGAAACGTGCTACTTCTTGGTACGGAAGATGAGTTCTACCGGGTGTTTGTAGCACCTGCACTACGAAAGTACTTTTGCTATTTTATGCAGAACACAAGGGCAATATCTGCATGAGGACCTTGGCCCATCGTTAGGTTGTAACACCGGAAATGCAGAATGCATGACACCTGCTACCGATATATAACTTTTTTTTAATTTTATGTAAATATTTGTAATTTAAATGCTTTCTTTTAATAAGTAAGAACATTGCTTCACTGTATGTGTACATTTAGGTAGACGTCCGTTGACATTTCATTATATTTATCTGTATTTTGCAGTGAAACTTACAAGCTATGGGAAAAAGCCAAAGGAATTGTTATTTGTATCGACTAGCAACGACAATAGCAGTGCTTGTGCATTGTAAAATCTTTGGGTAGGGAGTTGTTACGCAGAAAGCGCGGAGAGAGCGGGAGACGGGTTCCAGCGCTTGTAGTGTGCGGAAGTGTGGTGTTAACGCTCTCGCAGTAGAGAGTACCATTTTTGGCGGCATCATGTACGTGCGCCGGCCAGATGTCTGGAGCAGGAGTACGCTCAGTGGACGGGCGGAAGAGGCTCTATTAATTGCGGTTGCCCGTTCCTATAACTAGCCGTGGCTCCACAATATGCTATCGTCTTCAACAACAACAGCAGTTCCAACGACACAGCTTCGTCGTCGGTTCCGAGTTTCGTCGTATGCACAGCAGTGAAGTAAAACTGTTCATTGGTAGAAAGTATTAACGGCTAACCCAGTAGCACAACTGAATGTGATTTGATTGATAAGATTTATTTCAATAATAATCAGTTAAACTCAAGGTGATTGTGTCCTCATTGCCCCCCAGACATTGCTACCAAGCAGGATCCTTGTTCCTTCTTTTTCCCTAATATGCTAACTGAGTGTCATAAGAAACAAAGTGAATAGTTACAGTCAGTTTATTAATGAATAAATTCTCTTTTAAGAATTTTAGGCTCAGTCTACTTTAAATTAACTGTTGTACAACAGAGGCTTCAGTATATGACTAAAGTAAAGCAATTTCATTTTTCAAGTTTGAGAATCACTCATTGGAAAAAATCCAAATCTAAAGAAATGCACAAATTAAGAGTGCGGAGGTTATATTTATTTTATATATAGCTTGGAGCACATCCCTGTTTGGTTTGGTACGTATTCTGGTATTTAACTCTGTTCAAGTCAGCAAAAAAGGCTCAGTTGTTCAGACAATAATATGAAATCCAATTTGCAAAATAAGTATGGCAAAGCAAAAAGTGCTTGCTTTTTTTCTAAATTTCTTTGATGACTTTATGGTGAGGTCACTGAAAGTCATTGTTCACGTAACGAAGTTCAGTACTAACATACAGTTCAACTGCATATTTTCAAATCATTACTCGATTGCTTTTTTCAAAATTTAACGCCAGACATAACGTAAGAGTGAGTTCTCAGTTTTCTTTATCATTACATACTCACTTAAAATTAGTGCAAAAAAAAAATAAAAAATAAAAATAAAAAAAAACGTGACAACCTTCAGTTGCCATGTCAGTGTTTAATAATGCATGTTTTTCTTTCCCATCATCTTGTACAGGATTTTGGATGTAAATTGCCTTAGTGGGCTGGCGACCGTTAATTATTTCCTTTTCGTTCATTAGTGTAACTGTTGGATTCATGATCTGTGGTACACCTTTTCTGTCCAGTGTTGTCCGTGAGTGAATGTACAAAAATAACTTTCATTTTCCAAATTATAGCCCTGTTCGGTTTAATTACTTTAATTTTAGTAGACTTTCTATCAGAAGGGTCAGTTGTACACTTTACTCCTACTTATCGGTATCACTTCTTCGGGAAAGACAGCCTTATACAATTAGAAAAAATCCATTAGGCATAAACACGACCCACGGTCATATTTTATATCGCAAGCAGGACAGGCCGATTAGTAAGAGGTAGGTTTACAAGGTCTGCTGACCAGCACTTGACAAGGGAATCAAGCACCTGGCTCCTACATGTTTAGAGTGAATACCTAACTTGATTGGTCCTCTTAACGTTTACTCCCCCACTCATCAACCATATATTCGTTGGGACCACGTACTCGTCGACTTTGCTAGACCGTTTCTGAATACTATGCGTATTGCAGTTGTAAATGCTTTTTCGAAGTTCCTTTGTACAAGACGAATGTGTACAACAAAGGCATAAAACGCAGACAAGGCGTTAACACATATCATCGCCATTGAGGGTCTTTCAGAGACAGCGGTCATCTAAAATACGTACTGTATACTTCAGCCACTAATACAATTTTTTTCCATCGAAAGAGAATAAAAAAATTCTGTACTGCTCCTTTCCACGTTAAATTCAATATAGGTGGAGCGAAAAATAAAGGCAACGGTTCAGTCTACACTCACAGAAGTACTTAAAAGGCTAGATCAGTTGCTGGAAGTAGTCCTGCAGAACTTCTACATGGCAGACAACCTCGAACCTACCTCCACCTACCTTCTCCATTCACAGCAACACGAGCGAAGTTCAGTGCGCCGGTTATTCCACACGGGCATCACAGTGTGGGTACGAACGTTTGACAAGCGCCCGGGACGAGCACTCGCAACTCTCACAGGCCCCCAGGTACGCCACCTTTATGACGTGGAGGTAGATGGCTGCCAGTGGCAGCACCATCAGGACAAGCTGAAGCGTATGCCGCCCCAAACGCGACGTTCCACTTTATATCATTTGCGACCTGGGCTGCGAACAACTTGGCCTCAACCAAAGCTTCCTATTCAGAAGCAGCTGCAAGGACCGTACAGGAGCCAATTATCTGCTCGCACCGTCTAATAGCTCCCCACGTCCTCCCCAAGGCAAGAAGCGGTAGCATCTGCTGGCGACACTGACCCATTGAACACTCAGAGCATCAAAGGCGTTCACACAACGTTCCTCCCAATGGCACCGTCACTAAGCGGGTCATAGATGCAGCAAAGGTCCTTCAGCGTACGGCTCCACTGAATAGAAACGTCCAGATGGATTAAGTGCAACCCAGAGCGTCCCAGGCAGCCCTTCTCCCTCCCCGTTGGAGCCAGCGTATGTTTCCCCGACATCTCCACTACATGCCGTTTGAAGAGGGGAGGCATTCTGCATCCAGAAAATCGGATAGCGATATATGCGATGTGGTTTACGCCGTCCGATCATCAGCCGTGCACAGAGAACTAAGTTTACATCGCTAGTGATGCTACAAGTAGGGCTGCCATCTATACTTTATAATAAAGTATTATACTTTATTTCGGTCAATTGTTATCTATACTTTTTGATATCAATAAAGTATGTGAAAATACTTTATATCACATGCTTGGATTTATTCTAGGATCCATTTTACGTAAATCATTAAGACCAGGTAAGTTGATCGTCATTTCACATATAACGGATTGGCTGACTTAACTAAACCACGGACTGAGTACTCGTTTTTGATCTCAACCTAATCTAAACTATCAATACGGCAGTGTCAAACTTTGCTGGTACAAGGAAAAACCAGCCAAAATTGCAAATTTCACTTTTTCGGGCCAGGACCCATTTAAAAATCATCGTACACGACAGAAAACCAAATTTACACTCACGTACAAAATAGATATTACCATTTTTAAGCATATACCAAAAATACAGAACACATCATTAGAAGACTTACATAACAGATAGTAAAAATGGTATTTCCGAAAATTCAAAACCTATGCAAAAAATATATACATAATATAAAGTGCTAATGGAGAGTTACAGGGTATACAGATAACTAGCAGTCCACTCCTCCCGCTGCCGCAAAGAAAACTCGAGAAGGTGGCGCCGTATCAGGATAAAGGACGCCTTTATTACAGTATTCTCCAACCGCCAAAAATATGACAACTAACACAATAACAGTACAGGTGAACAGTAAAATTAATACTTTTAAGATCCTTACCAAAAACGAATACTTAAAATGACTGAACAGTAAAACACAGCAGCGCCACATACGGCACATATGATAAAGTTGTACGGCATGTAGTCACGTAAAAATCATTAAATGTGAACCGCAACATTATTATGAAAAGAAAACAAAGTAAGAGGACATTACAAATCTTCATCACATTCAACCCTTTACAAGCATAAAAACCTTATCATTACAAACTTCACAACAAGTGTAAAGATAAACAATTTTTGTTCCTCACATATCCCAGGCAAAACCATACGTCAAACCACAAACATGTTTCCCACAAAAATGTACTTGAATTCCTGGAGGAAGACACAGCATAAACACACCCATAGGCGTATAGGATGCGTTGGGATTGGCTTGTCTGGGGGAGGAGACCAGACAGCGAGGCCATCGGTCTCATTGGATTAGGGAAGGACAGGGAAGGAAGTCGGCCATGTCCTTTCAAAAGAACGATCCCGGCATTTGCCTGGGGCGGTTTAGGGAAATCACGGAAAACCTAAATCAGGATGACCGGACGCCGGACTGAAGCGTTGTCCTCCCGAATGCGAGTCCAGTGTGCTAGCCACTGCGCCACCTCGCTCGGTGTATTGGATAGGAGTGGGACTGTAAATTATGAGGGTGGAGGAGATAGGGGGAAAGGATGGATGGCTGGGGAACGGGTGGGGTGGGGTGGGGGGAGGAGCATGAATATGAGTAAGCACAGAAAGGTGATCAAGTGGATAACATGGCAAGAATGTCTTCTCCAGGAAGACAAGTACATTTTTGGTACTTTGTGAAAGACAACTTTGTGGTTTAATGTCTGGAACATGTCCGAAAAAAAGTGTTTTATCTTCGTATATTTTGTAAACCTTGTTTTGGTAAAGTTCTAATGTTTATAACGCGGTGGAAGTAATGCTTATAAAGGGTCAGAATTAATGAAAGTTTTTTAATGCCCTATTTTCTGTTTTCTTTTAATATTAGTGTGGTTGCTCACATTTTATGATTTTTACGTGCCAGCATGTCATACAACTTTGTCATACGCTCCGTATGTGGCACTGTTGTGGTTTACCGTTCAGTGATTTCATGCGTTTGACAGTTTTTGATAAAGATTTCAAAATCATTAATTTTATTGTTGACTTGTACTGTTATCGTATTAATTATTATATTTTTGATAGTTGGATAATAAAGTAATACATTCAAAAGGTTTGCTTTGTCCTGATAGGGTGCCCCCTTCCCGAGGTTTCCTTACGGCAGCGGGAGGAGTAGACTGCCAGTTATTTCTATGCGCCGTAACTGCTCATTTGTACTTGATATTACGTATATATTGTTGACACGGTTTTTACGTTTTCGGAAATACCGTTTCGACTGTCTGTTATGTAAGTCTTGTAACGATATGTTCTGTATTTTCTGTATGTGCTTTAAAAATGGTAATACCTGTATTGTACATGAGTGTAAATTTGGTTTACTGTCCTGTAGGATGTTTTGAAACTGGGTCCCGGTCTGAAACTAGTTGCAAATAAAAACTGAAATTTGCCACTTTGGCTAGTTTTTCGTACTCGCTACATATTGGCACTAGTTGCATAATTTCGTGTCCTTACGAGGCTACTGTTGCAAACCTCAGGGCTAACAGTTGTAACAACATTGTAGCGTGGCAAATCCTGGTGTTGTGTGTTCGATTTATGTGAGGAGGATTTTTCGGTTTAATTGCTTAACGTAATAGTGACTCATGATGAAGGTAACTTTAGTAAACTGTTTGCTCCCTGTACTCGTACATAACCGAAAAAATGCGCCAAAAAGGTTGGCATGACGGCTCAGAAGACGAAACCGTTTAAGAAGTATAAAGGTCAAGAGAAATAAAAAGATGTTCTTGGTTAACTAATGATACAGGAACTAACACAGTGGAAAATATAAATTTTGTGGAGTCAGATTTACAACTGCTTCCGCTGGAATATGACAGATAAGTATGAACATCTTTTGTACACGCATTTATGGTGTATATGTGGATGTACGCTTTGTTTTGGTTATGATGGCTTGACTGGTGGTTGGTGGTGGGTGAAATGAGGGGTTTGTTATTGTTATTTTCGGTTTAAGCAACCCCTGGAAAGAAAACATCATAAATCACAATCAAAGATGCAAAAACAGGCTGAAAGATTAAGAAATTTCTGGACTCTGATTATGCTTCCACACCTAAAGGTTCATTTTACAGTGACCAAGGAAATGTTGCTACAGTCTAACGAACCTAAACATATCACACTGTAAAAGATGAGTTTTTTATAACAGTATGGGCTGGATTATAAAACTGAATAAAATGATTTACGTCAATCAAGCATAGCCAGATTCGTTGGAGGGAGCCAAATACTATTCAAAATACAACTGACGATCCAAGCATAGGCAATTTATTTTACTACGTAATAACTGGTGCTTGTAAAAAGAAAAGAACATCAAACTGTTGCCGTTAGTGGTCCAGTACTTTGCAGCCTAAAGTGATGTTCAGAATAAGTTAAGACTTTTATGAAAATAGCGATGTTCCTATTGATGCCATGTTTCAAGCAATTCAGGTGAATAGAGATATATAAATCATCTTTTCATAATGTTTCTGAGATAACTGCTGACCAAACAAGAAATAGTACTGGAGTTAATCATTGTTTATTTACAAAAAAATGGGGGATTTACTGCTAGAAAGACTAATGGAAATTGTCATGCACACGTCGTACACAACCGCGTCAGTCATGCCATGAGGAGAAAACTGTCCAACGTTTTTGCAAAATTTATTTATGCCTAGCACTGACAATGACTTGACTGAAATTTACTTGCAGTTTTCAACTGACTAGTAAAATTGACAGAAATTCTTTTCTTATTTGTGGACTAAGTTTTAGAGTACCTAAATAAATTGTTTGGTTTTCGTGGCAGTGCTTGATTGTTTACACTTAACAAGAGGAACTTAAAAAATCGGTATTTTAATTTGACAATTTTGTTAACATAGTTGAAAAAATCTGCAAAAATAAAATTTGAGTATGAATGATCTTAATGAGGAAACTGTATTACTAAACAAGTATACGATCATATATATATTTTGGACCACTTTTCAGAATTATCCATTGCAAGTAAACGGCAAAAATACGAGGGTTGGAACTTTAGTAGTGGCAACTATTTATTTACAGCATGTACAAAAGAGGTACGTGTTTCAAAGTTTTACTGACCTTTAAAGTAGTCACCAGCATTGTGTATAACCCGTTGCCAGCGATGTGGAAGTCGTAGGATACTCATAGCAGTGCCAGTTGTGTTGACAGTTCGAGCGGCGGGGTCTATTGCCTGACGAATTTGTAGCAGTTCTGAAGCGAATGCCGTGAAGTGTTTCCTTCAGTTTAGAAATCGAGTTGAACGCACGAGGGCTTAAGTCAGGGGAGTGCAGTAGGTGGTATAGCACTTAGTAGCCCCATCAGTCAAACAAATCAGTAACAGCTTGCACTGTACGTGCTTGAGCATTGAGCTGCAACCTGATGGTCAGGTCCTGCAGAAAGTGTCATTACTTTTGTCTCTAAGCTGGACGTAGGTTGTGATCCAAAAATGAACAGCATAGAGACAGAAGTGATGACACTTTCTGCAGGACATGACCATCATTTTGCAGGACAATGCTCAAGCACGTATAGTGCAAGGTGTTACTGACTTGTTTGACTGTTGGGGCTGCTAAGTGCTATACCACCTACTGCACTTTCCTTACTTAAGCCTCGTAAGTTTAACTCAATTTCTAAACTGAAGGAAACACTTCATGGCATTCGCTTCAGAACAGCTGCAAATTCTTCTGGCAATAGACTGCGCCGCTCTAACTGTCAACACAACTGGCATTGCTAAGAGTATCCTCCGACTTCCACATAGCTGGCAACGGGTTATACACAATGCCGGTGGCTACTTTGAAGGTCAGTAAAACTTTGAAACACGTATCTATTTCGTACGAGCTGTAAATAAATGGTTGCCACTATTAAAGTTCCAACCCTCGTATTTAACTAGATAAACGATGTTCTCACAAAATTAAGAAAATCGCCACAGTTGTTGAATCAGTAACATTTTATTGTTTAAGACCGGTTTAGAAATAATAAAATTCTACCTTCTGGCGTACACTGTAACAACGGAAACTGTGCTACAGTTTTATAGAAGAAATGAGGCCAGTTAATAAACTACCAGTTAAAAGAGGAAAAAGTCCAAAACAGACAAAACTATGAAAAAACCTAACTTAAGTGATAACCTGATGTATGTCGATATTAGTTAAAATTACTGGTAATGATTTAGTTAAGTATTAGAATCTCAGTAAAAAGTATTCCGTTGAAATTCGGAAATCACTATAATAAACGAAGATGTTTCTGGATGAAAAGTGGAAGAACCACATTCTCGTTATGAATCCAAAAGCACCTAGACCTCAAGCGACGATTAATCTCCCTAAGTCACGTATTTATTGAAGGTGTCTTCAATTAACATTGCTATATTTGGGAGTCCAGAATGATAGGAAACAGGGAAAACTTAATCACATTTTGTAAGAACGTGAACATTGCAGTAGGTACCCACGTGACGATTTTCTATCTTTGTAGTGTGAACACTAATGTCCCTACAGATGCAATTTGACCATTTTTTTCGAAAATCTTAGTATATTCAGCTGTAAGCAACCTGATGAAATTAAGGGCGTTACAATTTTAGTATTGGCTTTCAGTTATAGTGTTTTTACAGTTGGTGGTCAAGTGTATAGGCTGCAACTGGATTTGGCTATAGGTTCCCCCCCTGCATTTTAGGACAAGTTTTATAAGATCATATGCAAGAGGTAAACAGATATGCTGGAAACATTATGTGGATGATTTTGTACTCCACGAAGAGAGACAATGTTTTTGTACCCATAACGGAAGTAAATAAGAATGCGACAATTTGCTGAAAAAGTGAACGCATTCCATGAGAACTTAAGCGTTTCAGTTCAACTTCACGTTAGTGGGATTTTATCTTACTTACATTTGAAGACTTCGTTAAATGCCGACAGGTTAGGATATGACATACATAGAAAGGAGTCCACTGCTGACTTAGTTCTTCATGCTGGTTCTAAGCACACATAAAAGTTTTAAATTGCTGTCTTTAGGTCCTTCCTTGGCAGATTAGTGTTTCGCTTAAGTCTCAGGCATAAGATAGGGCAATGGAAACAATTAGATATATTGCAGCAGTGGATGGTTACTGTCCAGCTATAGGTGATAAAATGAATATGAGAATAGCAATTTAAGTTGCCAGAACATGGAACGACATCACTCTCACTCCCGGTGAACGAAAGAGCACTATTAGGTCCTATAGGATCCCATATCATGGTTGTGTATAATGGTTTGAGTTCGTCGCTCCAGCGTATATGTAACCCAGCGCGTCTCAAAAATGGTTCAAATGGCTCTGAGCACTATGGGACTTAACATCTATGGTCATCAGTCGCCTAGAACTTAGAACTACTTAAATCCAACCAACCTAAGGACATCACACAACACCCAGCGCGTCTCCGATGAGTGTATATTTGCACCGACATGTAAGCAGAGGGTTAGTATTGCCTTCGAAAGGAAACTTTTTGATCGCCCTGTATCTGAAAAGATTGGAAGACAACATTTTGTACCGATAAGTTTAAGAACTACGTCAGTAAATCTCGAAGCATATAAGAAGGAATCATTCTCTGAATCTGGCGTATATCGTATTGACTGTATTCAGGACAGATGTGTAATAATAGATACATTGATCAAATGGCAAGGAACTTTCATACCAGATTTAAGGAATGTGAAGATATCGATAATTCCTGGTCAGCATTGACCATACATTTGACTTATAATCAGCATGAGTTACAACGGGCTAACAATTATTTGGTAACCTTGCACACTGTAGGCAAAGCTCGCATGCTTGATGTACTTGAAGGTACAGTAATTACAAGAAATTTCCACTGTCACTGTCATGAAACTATTAGCAAACGTACAGATTTGTACCTTACAAATATTTTAGCTAGTTATGACACAATTTAGGTTATCGCTTAAATTATGTTTTTTCGTCAGTGTTTTACGTTTTTCTTGGAGCATTTCCTCTTTTAACTGTAATTTAATTAACTAGTTTGAGGTCTTCTATAAAACTGGTTAATGTGATGGTTAAACACTTTTGTGCTTTATGTATAGATTTATATTTTCTCTTCTTCCCTAGTGTTTAGAGTATCCATACTATTCTATTTTGATTAGCTGCTCGCCGTTTTAAACCTCCCACCTGCCATAGCTGCATGACACAATTTTGTCATGGATGGCGCCCGCTCTCACTGGTCTCTCCCCTCAGCTGTTTACTGTTTTCCCGTTAGCACGACCAAACCAGCAAGCCAGTGGTTGCTGTCGGGATTCTATGTAAGTGTCTTTCGCATATTTTATGGTAATTTTCATTTTCTTAATATCTCTTAAGGATTTTGTGATTCTGAGGATAGTGGTTTTCTAACGGAATTTTTTCGTTTTGCTAACTTCTTAGGTTCCTTGTTTTATAAAGTGGGTCACGAAACTTTTGTTCCGCAAAGAACATTGGGTAGAAGACAATGTAAGTTCTTTCTCGGTTTATGTGAGTAATGCCCAGTCATCACTTTGCTGTTACATTTTCATTTTTGAATGACTGGTTGTCATAATATAACATAGTTTCCACCGTTACAGTGTATTCCAGAAATTCGAATTACATTACTGCGAAACCGGTCGTAAACGATGAGATACTGTTGATTCAACTACTGTTATGCTGTTCTTCCTATTATGAAAATGGGACGGAACGAGGGGGCAATTTATTTACTCGGGTTTGAGTCGTGGTCATGATGTTTTAAGCATGTTGGGCAGGCGTATGGGTGATGTACATTGAAAGTCAGTTTGAAGTTTTCATTAATGTAGGTTTAGCCACTCTCTACCCTTCGGATGGATCTAGTATTTTATTTCTCCCGTTTTCCCGGTCTATTTTAACGATAGGCGAAAGATTGTTATAATTCCAGCACCTTTCGTTATTGCACGTTACAGTATGTCATATTTTCACATTTTGAAGAGATCTGAGAGATTTCTGGGTGTCCTGTTAAGGTATTCGGTAGGAAAATCACTCATCAAAGTTGTGTTTGGGCCCCTTCTTCTTGTCCTTTCAATTGTGTCATGGTGAAATAAGGTTGACTTGTCATCAGCCCTCCCCCGTTGGAGGTTCGAGTCCTCCCTCGGGCATGTTTGTGTGTTTTGTCCTTAGCGTAAGTTAGTTTAGGTTAGATTAAGTAGTGTGTTAGCCTAGAGACCGATGACCTCAGCAGTTTGGTCCCATAGTCCTTACCACAAATTTCCAATTTTGTCGTCTGCCTGTGGACAATTACACATAAACTTCCTTGACTATTAGAGGTTTGAGATTACTTCGGTAGAGTATAAGTTGCTTGAAATATTCCTTTTTTTAAAAAAAAAAACCTTAACTCTGTAAGAAGACATATGATATGCGGATGGTTACTGGAGCTTCCGCGATTTTTTGGAAACTATATTTAAATGTGCGATAATGTGTTGTTAACCTAACTAGGAGTGATCTAATAACCCATATGGGGCGTGATGATTTGAATCATTTGTCGAATTCCAACAACATGTCCAACAGATTTTGGAAAATGTGTGTAAGCCATAAACATATTTCACATATTTCTACGCTCCTGCTGTTGACTAGTTGAAATAATACTCAGACGAGCTATATCAGTTCAATAGCTTATTCAGCGGACACTCAGGTAGACAGTTTTCTTCTGCGCAGTGAACAACTGAATTTGATACATCGTTACAACAATATGGATATGACCAACCTGCTGATTGCTGGACTATATCATACAGATCAGTATTTTTTGTTGGATTTTGCTAGCTAAATGCACACTCACCAGTCTCATTGTTTAAAATGTTTACTTCCTTATGACTGAGAAAAACCCATACGATACACGCAGAATATACAAATAAGCAGCACGTATGAATTATTCACGCTTGCAACAAAATTGAGTTAACTACACCTTTTCCATTCTTGTCTTTAATCGGGTTCAAGTAAGATATATTTGAAATGTGTATTGCCATCAACACTTCGATGCCATAAAATCGTCACCCACCAGTTTTCCTTCTTGGATATCTAACTCCAGGAACTTCTGAATCTAAGGACAGTAACAAAATTTTGCTACAGTTTTCATCCTGATACAAATGATTTTAGTTTGAGTCGATATCATGCACAGCCCTCTGATATGGTGACTGTAAGATAACCGTTATTATTACAGAACTAATGATGCGCACCAAATATAATCTATAAGTTTTTAAATGTTATAGAGAAGCACTACATTTTAATGTATTATGTACAGGGAGTTATAAACACTGTTACGTCTCTAGCTGTTCACCATTTTTCCCAAATCATGTCATCAAGGTTCGACTTTCCAGCAAGTTTACAACATTTAATGTTAAGCTGTATGCGATCCTGCAACCACTGGAATATTAAGCGGATGGACGTGGACGTGTACGGGTACGGGTATGAAGACCTTGTGAATCCATAGATCCCGCATGTTAGCAGGGGACTGTTAAAGTTGGTGAAGGATCTGTAATGGTGTGGGGTGTGTGCAGTTGGACTGATAGGTGACCCCTGATACATCTAGATATGACTCTGACAGGTGACACGTATGTAAGCATCCTGTCTGATCACCTGCCTCCGTTCATGGCCATTTTACATTTAGACGGACTTGAGCAGTTCCAGCAGGACAATGCTACACCCCACACGTCCAGAATTGCTACAGAGTGTCTCCACGAACTCACCAAACTCCCCAGACATGAACATTATTTAGCATATCTGTGAAGCCTTGCAAGGTGCTGTTCAGAACAGATCTCCACCCCTTCGTACTCTTACGGATTTATGGTGTCAAACCCCTCCAATACTACTTCAAACATTAGTCGAATTCATGCCACGTGTTGTTGCGGCACTTTTGAGCGCTTGCGGGGGCCCGACATGATATTAGGCAGGTGTACCAGTTTCTTTGGCTCTTCAATGTATAATATCTCCACGAACTCTGTATCCTCGATCCCGATTTCACTTCCGTATTCATCATTTGTTCCTAATATGTGGATCACATTTGTAAGACAAATTCTCTTCATGATTTTCCTGTACACAGTTTACGCAGTAACCCGCACGTGAACGCTCCAGGAGGTACATTCGTACCGCAGCTATACCATTTACATACCTCGAGCACTTAGTGCGGCTACATATCACCGTCTGATGGCGCTAGCAGACAAGTGTGGAGTTCGTCGTGGAAATAACACAGACAACTGTTGTTTTTATGATAGAGTGTTATTATAAGCATGGTTCCGTGCAGTTCCGACGTTCGAGGTCAGAGGTGTCCCTTGTCAGAAATGTGACTGGCGCCTCAGTTACACGAATGATGAAATGTATGACTACGTCTTCTTAATGTGGGAACTGAATCCACCACTGCCGGCGGCTAGTGACACATCATCTGATCGTGATTAGGTTCATTAATGACAGCATTTCGTGAGCTGTTCGTCATTTAGGAAGGCCTGAGCCCAAAAAAGAGCTAAATTTGTATATGAAATATGTATGGAATAGCAGAACTGCATGCATGTACATACCTTTATTTTTGTACCTTCAACATAAGTACTTGTGAATACACATTTTGATTCTTGTGTGATATGACTGAATTATTTCACAACTGTGATTGAAACACAGTCCACCTTTTGCTTTCGTTACAAAAAACTCTCGGCGTAAGGCATATGCTAAATGTACAATTCAGCTGCGTTTTCTGACACATCTTAATCGTGGTGGTAGACTACATGCTTCAAAGATTCTCAAGGCATTTGCTGCACGAGCATTTGTCACATAAGTAACTTTGCCATACTGTCTCGAAATTTTATGAAACTTGCATTAGCAACCATTACGTTCTCCCGCACTCGGCATCCCGAAAACAAGTGTGCCTGGTATAATCTAGCAGACTACCTACTGTGTCACTTTCAATCTACTTCTGTTTTTCGTAACTCCATTCATGGAATTCAGATGGCCTGTTTGCGTTTTCATCGAAGACGTACTGTGTCGCTTTCAGTAGACATATCATAGCCTTTTTCCATGGAAACTAACACAGCAACTATGAAGAGTACTATACAAGCCAAAACGAGAGCAGCAGCATAACCCAGAGATTTCAAGCACTCGCGGCGATAGGCAGAGGAGACCATTGTGTCTAGGCGGCCTGCAGCAGCAGTCACCACCCGCGCCCACTGTGTTGGGGGTGGACACAGGAGCACGTAAGGGTTCACAAGTTAACTTTGTCGCAAAAACATTTTTGCACTAGACCACCATTAGTGGGGAGCCGAAAAGGGGATATTAAGATTCTGCATCCGTTAGACGTATCACTTTAGTATACATACGAAATGAAATACATAAGGAGTGGATACCAGTGTGCTCCTTAGCGCTGTTTACCACGAGACCATTAGCAGATGCAGCACTGAATGGCTCTTGCAGACGATAATGTTTCCTCTACCATTTTCCGCATCAGACAGTGTCGTCAGTTTGTGCAGGCTGCCAGACATAGACTCTGTGGATGGTCATGTTTATTACCACTTAACGAATCGGTTCTATCTTAACCACTGCAGAGGCTGCTGGCAGTCTGATGTTTTGGTCAAAGACTGTACTATTTCAAATACTTTGAAACTGACATACTTTATACGTGAAATTTAGATTCACGTAGTGATTAAGCCCATATTTCTCCTGCTATTGCATGTGTTTAAGCGAAGATGTGACGTCACAGACAATAGTATGAGATGTGGTAATACCATTGTACACGACTATTATAACGGTGCAGTGGTCAGGTTGATAAATTTCTGATCTGTAGGTAGTGAGTCTGATTCCTGTGACTTCCATGAACTTATTTTAGTTTAGAACACTAACGAAAATTACAGCATTTAAAGTATTCGTAATTATGTAACTGTGGATGTATTGGATTCAAACGCTCAACTTTGAGTTTACACCGCAGACCTTTCGCTACACTTTCTCTTTATGTATGGTGCTTTCCGCTCGGCATTAAAAGAACGTGGTACCTCGTTTATGCTTTCGCCGGTATTGACGTCCAGCCTGCGTGTAAATAAAGGCAACGCAAATTCATGTGATGTCTTTTATTTGACGTAAAAAAATAACATGCTACGTTTTATACATGATTGAGATGAGCACCTTTGGGAGGCCGACCGAACAGATCATCATCTCCATTCATTTGAAACCAATGTCTTATACAGTTCACTGTGTGGACTCGAGAACGGTCATGTTCGAAGATCATTCTGCCTCCCAAAAATCTCTGAGGAACAGAAGGAAGCAATATGTTCTCCAGTATTTGACAGTAATAGTGACTTGAAAGCAAATTGTTCAATCCCCACGAAACACCTCAACCATTTGCTGATATTCATTCCCATATTGTGACAGAAGTTCGGCCACGCCCGTACCTCTGATGGACGTACTTGATGTTGATTCTCCCTCCATTTGACGATATATATAGATTGAACTGTTTGGTGTAGGAAAACACCTCCTCCTCCGTAAATAAAAGCTGCTCCTAGTATGAAAGCAGCCTCGTTCTGTACGTCAGTGCGAAGTTAGTCTGGGAGCCTTACGCTGCTTTTCAAAAATTTCCTTAACCGCTGATTTTCGGCCATACCTTGCTTTCTCGTTGAGACGACGAAGTATAGCCGAATTATTCACGCTTATCTGAAGGCTGTTCCTCTTCTCTGTGCTGGTCCTGAAAGGATCTTCGTCAGTACAATGGAATATACTGTCGTCTTGACCCTCCGTGGTAGTTCGTGGACGTCCAGGGAGCCGACGGCGGTTGACGTGGCGTTTATCCACCATCCTCTTTACCCAGAGATGAATCGTAGATTTGCTGTACACTAGGGCACGGGAAATGCCACAAGAAAGCTTCATTTATCAAATTCCTTGAGCTGTGAAATATTGTAGGTAAAAGGAAACCAAGTCGAAATGTATTTTTCTCCAAATATGGTACGTAGAAATAATGACAGCGTTTTTTAGAGGTTAGAAGTAACATTAGGTCCACGTAGATATTTAGGTCACGTTGTTCCGGCTATCGTCTATTTTTAGTCGAATGTGTTACCTCACTTACTACACCATACAAGTCGGTAACAGCACTGTACATTAGTGCAAGGACAGTGTAGTGCAGGGGTGAGCAAAAGCGCTAATGCGAGTGCTGGCGCCCGTGTGGGCTCACACTGCTTGCTCGTGGGTGGTGTCAGACAGCGATTCCCCATCCAAATCTCTGTGAACGTTGTCCGTTTGTCACCGGCGGGCGCGCTGCGTGACAGGTCTCTTTACTGTTTTTGTTAGCGTTGTCAGTATCGAAGTCTCTTTTGCGTTCGTAGTAGGACAAGTTTAGTGGGAAGAAAATGATTGAGGGAGAGTTAAGACCCTCAAAACGAAAATCGATCGAATTCCTACCCTTCATCCCGCTCTGGGAAGACTATTACTTTTAGTGGCCGTGCGGTTCTAGGCGCTGCAGTCTGAAACCGCGAGACCGCCACGGTCGCAGGTTCGAATCATGCCTCGGGCATGGATGTGTGTGATGTCCTTAGGTTAGTTAGGTTTAACTAGTTCTAAGTTCTATGGGACTAATGACCTCAGAAGTTGAGTCCCATAGTGCTCAGAGCCATTCTATCGGCATGGAAGTAGTAAAACATAAGCAACATTTTCAACTCCTTCATGAGAAACTGGTGATCACTTTGGATACTGAAGAAATGAAGGCCAAACTTCTCGAGCTAATACAGGAGAGAGAGAGAAAGAAGTAAGTTTCTTTAGATGTGTCATTCCTTGGTAATATTCCATTATTTATAAAGCGTTACTATGTTTTTCCTCGTTTTTACTTCTTCCTTCAAACTTACTTACAGGGAGAGAACCATGTCATTCACAGTAATGGGGTCATTGAGTGTGAGCTATCACATAGCTCTTAAAACAACCAAAAGAGCCGAATCCGTCAGCTATGGAGAATTTGTTACAAATTGTTGTTTGCTGCCATCACATTCTTGTGGCCAGTGACTCTTTCTGTGTTCGAAACAGTTCGTCTTTCGCGGCGAAAAGTCTGCAGACGCATGAAGAAATGGCAACTGAAATATAAGACTAACTCGTCAGCTTTGGATGAACGCATGGATGTAATGGACGTTGTTCAGCTTGATGTACTTTTGAGAGACGTTGATGCCGAGTTCGAGGTGAAAAAGGAACTCCTTGATTTATTGCCAATGCACGATGCAACAACAGCCGACGACATATTTTCTTGTTTAGAAAAAATTGAAAAATTGACTTTTTCCCGGAAAAACTTTCATCGATTGCAACAGATGAATCTCCTGCAATCACTGGGCAATAGTCTGCTGTTGCTGCTTTCAAATACGCGACAAACTGCATCCTGCATCGCGTTAATCTGCTGGTAAAATCGCGTCTTGGACGTTGGTGCAGAAACCAACAATAAACTGAGATCGCGCCATTTGAGACATAGGCAGTTTAAATCCTTCACGTCAGAGCTAGTTTGACTACGACGATGTGCCGTATTTTTGTGAAGTACTCTGATAGAGTCGAGGCGTTGTTTTAGAATGTTTTTGTCAACTGACATAAAGACATAGGTTATTAATGGACATGAATGGAACGGCAGTAACGGAGTTTGACGACCTGCGTGGATATTATATCTTGCATTTCCAACTGACCTTACAAAGCACGTTAATGTATTGAGTACAAATCTGCAGGGTAGATTAAACTAATTAGAAGTTTTTGGTACCGATTTGGTTCTAAAAGAAAATCGTTGTTGTGAATAAAGCAAATTTCAGATGTGTAATCTGCGCCATCCTCGAACGTTGCACTACTTATAAATAAAACAGATCTTGAAAATGAGACAGTGAGCGAACAATTTTACGAAATTGTTGCTGTGCTAAACGTTTTGTTAGAAAACTTTGTTAGTAGACTTAGTGACTTAAATCCATCTGAACTTTGTTTCAGTATTTTTGTAAACCCTTTTGCAGTGGACGGCGGAAGTGCGTTTGCTGAAATTCAGTATAGCGGTGTGCTCCTGGATAGGTTTCGCACAGTGGAAAATATTGATACGGTTTAGAAGAACTTCCCTCAAGAATTTCTTTCGAATAGCTGCTCGAGTCTGCAGTATGTCTTTGACCACATATTTGTGTGAAACAGTTTTCTCAACAATAAGATTAACTAAATAGAATCTTTGGAAAAGTCTCACTGACGTTCATCTGACTGGGGAAATGCGTTTGAGGAAAAGTAATCTCACTTCAAACATCAATATTTTAGTAAAGAAACATTTAAAACCAGTTGTAGTTTGATGAAAACAGATGTATCTTTCTATTTTACAAGTTCTTAGCCAACTCCGAACTTATCACTTCTAAGCAGGATTTGCATGTATTAAGTTAATAGATGTTTAATACAAAAAAGCGTGCGCCCTTTTCTTATTGTTTTATGAGCCCCCCCCCCCCCCCCAGCCCGCCCCCCCCTACCCCCCGCCCGCCGTTTCTCCAGTGCGTAGAATGACAGAACCTGGGACGTATCGTACTGCTTGTACCTGCTGCCAATCTACGCAATATCTTCATCTACATGCCTACTCTGCAAATTACATTTAAGTTCCTGGAAGATGGTTCATCAAACCACCTTCGTCGGCCGCGGCGGCGGGGCGGTTCTAGGCACTTCAGTCCGGAACCACGCGACTGCTACGGTCGCAGGTTCGAATCCTGACTCGAGCATGGATGTGTGTGGTGTCCTTAGGTTAGTTAGGTTTAAGTAGTTCTAAGTTCTAGGGGACTGATGACCACAGATGTTAAGTCCCATAGTGCTCAGAGCCATTTGAACCATTTTTGAACCACCTTCACAAAAATTCTTCGTTAGACTACTCTCGAACAGCGCACGGAAAAACGAATACCTGTATATTTCCGTGTGAGCTCTGATTTCTCTTGGATTATTATTATTATTATGATCGTTCGTCCCCATGTAGGTCGGCGTTAATAGAATATTTTCGCATTCGGAGGAGAAAGCTGGTGGTTGAAATTTCGTGAGGAGATGCAACCGCAACGAAAAACACCTTTGTTTTAATTATGGCCATCTCAAATCCTGTATAATGTACGTGACACTCTCCCCTATTTTTCGATAATACGAAACGTGCTACCCTACTCTGAATTTCCTCGATGTACTCCGTTAATCGCATCTGTACGTCACTACTCGAAAAGAGGACGGACATAGTGCAAGCAGTGTTCAAAATGGTGCACATGGCTCTGAGCACTATGGAATTCAACATCTGAGGTCATCAGTCCCCTAGAACTTAGAAGTACTTAAACCTAACTAACCTAAAGACGTCACACATCCATGCCCGATGCAGGATTCGAGCCTGCTACCGTAGCGGTCGCGCAGTTCCAGACTGAAGGACCTAGAACCGCTCGGCCACAACGGCCGGCCGCAGGCAGTGTCTTTAATCTTCTGAGTGTTCTGGTAATAAAACACTGTCCTTGGTTCACCTTCTCCACAACGTTTTCTATGCGTACTTTCCAATTTAAGTTGTTCGTAACTGTCATTCCTAGGTATTTAGTTGAATTTATGACATTTAGATTTGATTAATTTACCGTTTAACTGAAGTTTAACAGATTACTTTTAGCACTCATGTGGATGACCTCCCCTTTTCGCTGTTTACCGTTAATAGCCAATTTTTACACCAAACATACATCTTATCTAAATCGTTTTAAATTGTTTGTTCTTCTGACCACTTCACTAGACGATAAACAACAGCGTCCTCTGAAAACAACCTGAGACGCCTGCTCAGATTGTCTCCTAAATTTTTTATATAGATAGGAAACAACAGAGGGTTTATAACACTACCTTGGGGAACTCCGGAAATCAGTTCTGTTGTACTCGATGACTTCCCATGGACTGGTACGAATTGCGACCTCTGTGATAGGAAATCACGAATCCAGCCGGATAACTGAGACGATATTGTCACGTAGAAGAAGGTATAATTAGATGAATGACAAACATTCAGCACTTGCACATACAAGAGCGCGGAGCGAACCGCCACCGGCCAGAACTCATATAGTATTTATATATGCATCTAGAGAACATTGCAGTACATGATTCTTGACATTTGTGGGTACTTCTGGAATGTACTAGAACCGAATACAGAAATTAAAATCGTACAGTCCAAATGAGTTCTGAACTCACAACCCTCCATGCAGCGGTGTAGTATCATAATCACCACACCACGGTGCTACTCAGCTTCTGCTGCAACATTGCTCCCTCCTTAAGAGAATAGCGTCTCGGTGTTACGTCGTCTTAGTCAGGGAACGAGTCATCGGTCCTGCATACTCCGACTCCCGATGACTGATGTTCGCCCTGGCTATGGTCTTCTTAGAACTTCCCTTGCCGCTACCTTCTTCGTTGCCTTTCCGTTTGTTGCCTGTCCCTGGAGCTTCGAATTTACCCTGGGTTGCAGGATACTTAAAGGACATCATTCGAAGGACGTGGACCGTATCTATGATCTTTCGTCATCTTGTGTCGGGGTCGAAATCTTCAACTTCATAAGTAACATCAGACAACTGTCTTACAACCTTATAAGATCCAAATTAGCTCCTGAGGAGCTTCTCAGAGAGACCATCCTTCTGTACAGGAGTGAAGAGACAAGGTCACCAGGCTGGTAGAATACAGGGCGGTGGATCGCGTCGTACCTTCAGCGATCGCTTTCTTGAGCCTGCAGAGTGCGGAGTCGAGCTAACTGCCGAGGTTGCTCAGCTCTGTTTAACACCTGACCAATGTACTCGTCGTCCACGTCATCAGGATGTAACGAAAACACAGTGTTCATCGTCGTGGTCGCCTCACATCTATGCAGCAGGAGAAATGGCGTAAATCATGTGGTATTTTGTTTGGCGGCGTTGCTGGCAAACGTCACGGAAGTTAGCACCTCATCCCAGTTGCTCTGATCAACATTGACGAACATTGATAACATGTCGGCCAAGGTCTTATTAAGGCGTTTAGTAAGCCCGTTAGTTTGCGGATGGTAGGCAGTCGTCATGTGATGAGTAATGTTGCACCGATGATTTATCTCTGTCACAAGATTCCATTGAAAAACTTTCCCTCGATCCGTGGTTCAAATGGCTCTGAGCACTATGGGACTTAACAGCTGTGGTCATCAGTCCCCTAGAACTTAGAACTACTTAAACCTAACTAACCTAAGGACATCTCACACATCCATGCCCGAGGCAGGATTCGAACCTGCGACCGCAGCAGTCGCGCGGTTTCGGACTGAGCGCCTAGAACCGCTAGAGCACCGCGGCCGGCCCTCGATCCGTAATTAACGGCTTTGGGTCACCGTGTTTTAATACAATGTCTTCCACGATGAATTTATCTACCTCGAATGCTTCGGCTGTTTTCACGGCTTCTGTAATGGCATAGCGTGTCAGGCAATTAGTGCAAATAATAATCCATCTATTGCCACTAGCAGACGTTGGAAATCGTCCGAGGAGGTCAATCCCAACACGCTGTAAAGGCGTTGTGGCTGGTGGAATTGGTATAAGTCGGCCAGGTGGTTTCTGAGGAACTGCCTTTCTCCTCTGGCACTCTCTACAGTGCGATACATAGTGACGGTCACTCCTAAATAAACCTGGCCAGAAAAATCTCTTGCGGATTCTATCACTGGTCTTAATAAATCCTAAATGTCCTGCCTCAGGTGTGTTATGGAATTTCTGTAGCACATCTAAGCGCATGTGTTTAGGAATCACTGGTAGCCACCTTTTTCCATTACCTACCTTAAACTGTCCTTTCATATCCTCTGACCGATTTAAGGCAAGCATAATTTGAGATATCTTGGCGTCGTTCTTCTGCTCAGCAGAGAGGTCCTGGAGTGCCGCGAGACAGTCACTATCTTCATCAAAGTCCTGATGGTCTTGCACAGGGTTTCTTGAGAGACAGTCGGCATCTTGGTACTTTCTTCCACTCTTGTACACTATGGTAATGACATACTCTTGAAGACGTAGTGCTCACCTGGCGAGCCGTCCTGTTGCATCCTTAAGACCTGTCACCCAACAAGGTCTGTAACAACTATGAATGGCCTTCCATAGAGATACTGTCGAAATTTGCACATGATCCAGATCACAGCAAGGCATTCTCTTTCTGCAGTTGAGCAGTTTCTCTCGGGTCTTGTAAGTGTCCTGGAAGCATTGGCTAAAACTTTCTCTTTTCCATCCGAAATTTGCACCAGAACAGCAACGATCCCATACCCACTGGCATCTGTTTGTAGTTCTGTAGGTGCTCTCTCATCATAGAGACCAAATACAGGGTCAGTCGTCAGAGCTTTTCGCAGCACATCGAAAGAATATTGTTGAGCACCACCCCACATAAATTTAGCATCAGCTTTTAACAACTCTTGGAGTGGCCTGGCTTTGATATAAAAGTATTTGATAAAACGACGGTAATAAGAACATAATCCGAGGAAGCTTCTCACATCTCTAATACTTTTAGGAATAGGGAATTCCGGTATAGATCTCAGCTTTTCTAGGTCTGGCCGCACATCTTCGTTTGACACAAGGTGTCCAAGTATTTTGATTTATTTTGCTCCAAAGAGACACTTTCTTGGATTTAGTTTCAGTCCGCCTAGTTGGAGACACTTAAGAATAGCCTTCAGTCTTTTTGTGTGTTCATCAAATGTCTCTCTAACAAACACACGTCGTCCACTTCAGGTGCCTAAGAAGATTATCCATTATTCGTTCCAAAGTTGCTGGTGCATTACACAAACCAAACGGCATTACCTTAAACTCATACAGGCCCTCAGGAGGGATGAATGCAATTTTCTCACGATCAGCCTAATCTACTTCGATTTGCCAGTATCCCAAGTATATGTCCATGGTTGAGAAAAACTTAGCCCCTTTCAGACGATCTAGTGTATCGTCAATTCGTGGAAGGGGTAAACGTCCCTTTTAGTTATCTTATTAAGCTTCCTGTAATCAACACAAAAACGCCAACTGCCACCCTTCGTCCTGTCGAGAACCACTGGTGACGACCATAGGCTCTGCGAAGGCTGAATGATGCAGTTCTTCATCATTTTCTCTACCTCGTCGCGAATTATTCGACGTTCCGTTGCTGAAACACGGTATGCTCTCTCGCTTATTGGTTGATGGTCTCCAGAGCTAATCCGGTGCTTCACCGTCGATTTGTCTAATTTGCTCTTCACCTGTGGACTGAAGCATTCAGAGAGCTCTTGAAGAATGACAAATAGCTTCTTCTGTTGTTCCTTAGCGAGATCTGGTGATAGTCTAGCTACAAGATCTTGTCTCGTTGTGGTAGTGTCAATTTCACCCACAGACTCGGCATGGGAGGTATCTATTACGCTCAGCTGTTCGGCAGTTAACGGCTCAGCGTTTGCTACGCACATCCGTCTTGGAAGGATCTGCAGTTCTCGGCGACAGTTAACTATCCACAGTTCACCGAATCCGTTCTTAAACGGGACGACAGAGGTTGGGCTGACAAAGTTATTCTTCAGTGGTATGCTTCTATTACATTCCACTACAAGATCCATGGGTTGATGCATTGCATGACACATGACAGCTACCTTTCTAGCGCTGACTGCAGGAATGATCACTTCATCCACCACACACAGTCTCCACACACTTGGATGCGCATCTTCCTGTCCACGGTATCTCATCTCGTCTAGCATAATCATCGAGCGACCACAATCTATAATTGCCTGACGAGCTTTCATAAAGTCCCATCCGAGAATGGAAATGAGCGTTTGGCGTCATTGGCCGGGAGGCCCCTTACGGGGCAGGTCGGGCCCCCTTGGTGCAGATCTTATTACATTCGACGCCACACTGGGCGACCTGCGCTCCGGATGGGGAAGAAATGATGATGAAGACGACACAACGCCCAGTCCCTGAGTGGAGAAAATCCCCGACCCAGCCGGGATTCGAACCCGGGCCCCTTAGGACGGCAGTCCGTCAAGCTGACCATTTTTTTTTTTTCGATGCATGAGAACGTGGATAATGATTTTGCATCATGTGACGGGTTCGCATGGCACACCCCAACTTTGAGGAGGATCAAGGAAGACGCTGCGGAGATAACTGGCAAATGTTTGTCGGTAAGATGGTTTTCGGGTGAGGGTGCTATGCGTGGTCACAACTTTGTACCAGAAGTCAAGGACTGTATGCGGACCACTCTGAAAGAGGTATTCTAAAGCCTGTCCTCGAAACCAGACGAGTGTATGGTGCTTAGCAAGAGGACAACAACAAGAAATCTGGGGTTACCGTCGTTAGCGGAGCACGGAGGTAAATGCCCACGATTCGTTGGATGTGGAGCCATACGTTTCGTTTGAGGGGGCACGTAAGAAGGTCCTTGTCGATGTCTTCGAGCTGACAGTCAGGGCAGAGTGGGGAGGTGGCCATTCCTATGCGATAAGTCGACTATTAGTCTGGAATTTGCCACAGACTAAAGCATACCAGAGTGCAGACACAGACAACGGTAAAATGGTGCATGCACACACCTCCCAACAGTTCGCCAGTTAATGTCAGGGTGCTGTAGCACCATGGGGTCGCAAGGGTTGGTCAGTATAAACAAACGATAATAATCTTTTGTACGGGGAGGACGGGTGACTGGAAGATCGGCCCGAACGTAGCTGAGTTCTATGAAACACTTGGCGACGTGGTACAATAATAGAGAAATAGATGCCACATTGATCGGTGGATCCAGAGAAGCTGGTCGTAGGATATGTAAGAGACTGGTGTTAAAGACGGAACCGGCCCCCGCCAGTGCCCCAACATAGTACGGACAAAGAGTGCAGAAGATCGTGCCCGCACGTTGACGAGTCCGAGGCCACCTTTTGCAGGAGGCAGTGTTAGAGTGTTGTAGCGGACTTTGAAAAGTGCCCCTGTTGACTCGAAATATCCAAAGGCTGATTGGATGCGACCGCCAAGGAGTAACGGCATTGGGAGGATCTGGGTGACGTGTACCAGTTTAGGTTCAAAAATGGCTGAGCGCTATGGCACTTAACTACTGAGGTCATCAGTCCCCTAGAACTTAGAACTACTTAAACCTAACTAACCTAAGGACGTCGCACACATCCATGCCCAAGGCAGGATTCGAACCTGCGACTGTAGCGGTCGCAGGGTTCCAGACTGTAGCGCCTATAACCGCTCGGCCACTCCGGCCGGCACCAGTTTAGGGGCGACACACATGTTGACATAGGACACACGTTGGAGTTGGTTTAAGTTACGGTGCACTTGACGGCGGACATGGTGCCGAATCGACTGCAAAAGCCGCCGGTAAGAGAGGGCCGCTGTGTGGTGTGTGGAGCTCGTAAATTCGATACCTAAGTAACAAAGGGTGATACTGACTGAAAGTGGGGTCGGCACCATAACTGGGAGGCCGCGCCCAGTGTGTATCATAGTCGATTTATGGACGTTAAGAATGCTACCGGAAAGACGTCCATACTGGTGGATCCATTGGATGGCATCATTGAGTTCCGTGGAGGAACAGGTGAGATAGAGGAAGTCGTCCGCATAAGCCCTACAGTGAAAGTTGTAGTCACGTAAAGTGAGACCCTGCAGTGTAGAGGTAAGACCAGTGATGAGGGGCTCAAGTGCAATGGCATATAGTAAAGTAGACAGAGCGGCGTATAGTAATCGGTCCTCCAAGCCTCCCATTGACTTGTACCATCGAGACCGCGGGAAATAGCAACCGGCGAATGGCATCGACAAAGAGTAACCCCATACGTGTCGCCACCAAGAGGAGGATTGGGTGTCGAACGCGATCAAAGTCACTCGTGAAATCGATAGATACCCTTGCTGCACGAAGGCGACAAACCGCCGCCAGCGCGATGAGGTCTCCATTTGTATAGTGGCCCCAAAACTACGTACAGTCTGCTCCGATGAAAGGACCATAGGTAAGACGGTGCGTATGCACGCTGCTAAGAGGCGAGCATAGATTTTATAGTCTGCATTCATTAATGTAAGGGGGCGATATGCAGAGACATGAGACCCTCTCTTCGGCTTAGGCACAGGTAGAAGAATGCCAGTGAAGAATTCAAGTGGAATTGGGAAAGACGGAGTAAAGAGTTCCTGAATCATTTCCGTTCAGCGAGGAAGCATTAACGTGGTAAACGCCCGGTAAAACTCCACGGGGAGACCATCTGGTCCTGGTGATTTGTTCTTGGCCCCCTGGTTGATCGCATCTACCACTTTTTCTGCGGTGATTACAGACATCATGGACGTGGACGCCTCTACGGTGAAGGTCCGATCAGGGGAAGGACGGAGATCATCAGGAATTGGTGTTGCCATCGGTTCGTCGTCATAAAATTGGCGATAATGTTTAGCAAAGGCAGACGCCACTGCCGCCTGTGTTGTGTGGTGAACACCGTCGGAGGTCGTGATGTTGGGGACGAAAATTCGACGTCGACGAGGATGGTCAGATGCGGCATGGATTGTGGATGGTGTTTCGTCGTGGAGGAGGTTATGTCGTCGGGAACGCATCACGACATCATACAGTAGTGCACGTTGGAGAGAGAGGAGACGAGCTTTAGTACGCTGTCGTTCCCTCATGGGTTTCAGGTGACGGATGGAGCGCATCGATCTCACGGAGGAGGGCGTAGTGAAAATTTGTGGTGTCTCGAAGCCATGCTGCTGCTCCCTCGCCACATTGCATGAAGACCTTTCTGATCGCATGAGCCACCAATGGAACGTGGATGTGTACTGCGGGAGGTGTCTTTCGCAAGACGCCCATGTAGTGGCAATACATTGTCGGCAGTGTGGATCATTAAGGAGGCAGGTATTAAGCTTCCAGTAACCTCTGCTGCGCCATACTGACTGAGGTGGCAAAGCCAGGGAGCAAATGACGGCGCAATGGTCCGAAAATGCAAGGGGTCATCGTTGTGCTTGGGAGACTTCGTTGCCAAGGTGGGCAGAGACATAAAACCGGTCCAGTCTGCTCGCAGAATGTGCTGTATAATGGGTAAAACCGGGGGTATTGCCATGAATTTTCTCCCAAACGTCCACTAGATGAAAATCTTCGATTAAGGTGAGCAGCGCCGGGCATGGCGAATAACCAGACATTTGGTCCTGCGGATGGAGGACGCAGTCGAAATCGCCTCCAATGATAAGGCGATCATAACGCCCAGTAAACAGGGGCGCCACGTCAGGTCAGAAAAAAGTGGACCGCTGCCAACGGTTCGTGGAGCCAGACGGAGCGTAGATATTGATGACGCGCGTGTCGAAAATGGTAACAGCCACATCTACATCTACATCTACATGATTATCCTACTATTCACAATAAAGTGCCTAGCAGAGGGTTCAATGAACCACGTACAAGTTATCTCTCTACCGTTCCACTCTTGAACGGCAAGCGGGAAAAACGAGCACTTAAATTTTTCTGTGCGAGCCCTAATTTCTCTAATTTTATCGTGATGATCATTTCTCCCTATGTAGGTGGTTGCTAACAAAATGTTATCGCAATCGAAGGAGAAAACTGGTGATGGAAATTTCATGAGAAGATCCCGTCGCAACGAAAAACGCCTTTGTTTTAATGATTGCCACTCCAAATCGTGTATCATGTCTGTGACACTATCTCCCCTATTCCGTGATAATACAAAACGGGTTGCCCTTCTTTGTACTCTTTCGATGTCATCCGTCAGTCCCACTTGATGCGGATCCCACACCGCACAGCAGTACTCCAGAATAGGGCGGATAAGCGTGGTGTAAGCAGTCTCTTTAGTAAACCTGTTGCACCTCCTAAGTATTCTGCTATTGAATCGCAGTCTTTGATCTGCTCTGGCCACAATATTATCTATGGGATCGTTCCAATTTAGGTTATTTGTAATTGTAATCCCTAAGTATCTAGCTTAATTTACAGCCTTCAGATTTGTGTGACCTATCGCGTAATCGAAATTCAGCTGATTTCTTTTAGTACTCATGTGAATAACTTCACACTTTTCCTTATTCAGGGCCAACTGCCACTTTTCGCACCATACAGATACCTTAGCAAAATCATTTTGCAAGTCGTTTTGATCATCTGATGACTTTACAAGACGGTAAATGACAGCACCATCTGCAAAACGTCTAAGACGGCTACTCAGATTGTCTCCTATGTCGTTTATATATATATCAGGAACAATAGAGGGCCTATAACACTGCCTTGGGGAACGTCGGATATTACTTCTGTTTTACTCGATGACTTTCCGTCTATTACTACGAACTGTGACCTTTCTGACAAGAAATCACCAATCCAGTCACACAACTGAGGCCATACTCCGTAGGCTCGCAGTTTCTTTAGAAGACACTTGTGAGGAACGGTGTCGAAAGCCTCCTGGGAATCTAAAAATATGGACTCAATTTGACACCCCCCGTCGATAGCACTCATTACTTCATGAGTATAAAAAGCTAGTTGTGTTTCACAAGAACGATATTTTCAGAATTCGTGCTGACTATGTGTCAATAAATCGTTTTCTTCGAGGTACTTCATAATGTTCGAATGCAGTATATATTCCAAAATCCTACTGAAAACCGACGTTAGTGATATAGGCCTGTAATTCAGCGGATTACTCCTACTTCCCTTTTTGGGTATTGGTGTGACCTGAGAAATTTTCCAGTCTTTAGGTACGGATCTTTCTGTGAGAGAGTGGTTGTGTATAATTGCTAAATGCGGAGCTATTTTATCAGCATATTCTGAGAGGAACCTGACTGGTATACAATCTGGACCGCCTTGCCTTTGTTAAGTGATTTAAGCTGCTTCGTTACTCCGAGGATATCTACTTCTATGGTTCTCATCTTGGCAGTTGTTCTTGATTGGAATTCGGGAATATTTACTTCGTCTTCTTTGGTGAAGGAGTTTCGGAAAACCGTGTTTCATAACTCTGCTGTAGTGGCACTGTCATCAGGGACTTCACCGTTGTTATTGCGCAGTGGAGGTATTGATTGCGTCTTGCCACTGGTGTGCTTTATGTATGATCAGAATCTCTTTGAGTTTTCTGTCAGATTTCGAGACAGAATTTCGTTGTGGAAATTATTAAAAGCATCTAGCACTGAAGTACGACGTACATTTCGAACTTTTGTAAAACTTTGCCAATTTTGGGGATTTTGCGTTCTTTTAAATTTGGTATGCTTTTTTCGTTGCTTTTGCAGCAGCGATCTGACACGTTTGGTGTACCATGGGGGATCAGTACCATCACTCATTAATTTATGTGGTACGTATCTTTCAACTGCCGTCGATACTATCTCTCTGAAATCATTTTACATCTTTTCTAGGCTTACGTGATCAGGTCGGAAGGAGTGGAGACAGTCTTTTAAAAACGCGTTAGGAGCATTTTCATCAACTTTTTAATTAGATGTACTTTGCGTTTCTTTTTGATGGTTGTGGGTGTTACGGTATTCAGTCTAGCATCAACTGCCGTGTGGTCGCGAATCCCTGTATTCGTCATGATACCCCCTATTTGTCCAGGATTATTTGTTGCTAAGACGTCAAGTATGCTTTCACAACCATTTACGCTTCGAGTGGGCTCATGAATTAATTATTCAAAATAATTTTCTGAGAAAGCATTCAGTACTATTTCGGATGACGTTTTATGGTTACCGCCGTCATTAAATGTATAATTTTTCCAACATATCGAGGGTAGATTGAAGTCGCTACCGACTATAATTGTATGAAATTTGAAATGAGACTCAGGTTTTCTTTGAACTGTTCAGCAACAATATCTTCTGAGGCGGGGTGTCGGTGAAACGATCCAATTAATAGTTTAGTCCTATTGTCAAGTATAACTCATACTACTTCGCAGGAACTATCTAATTCAATTTCGCTACAACGTAAACTACTTCTGACAGCAATAAATACTCCACCACCCACTGTATTTAATCTGTCCGTTCTGAACACTGTTAGAGGCTTGGAGCTTGGAGCTCTGGTTCTTTCCCAACACAGCTACGACAATTTACAACTACAATACCAACTGTTTCTACAACTACCTTACTGTGTTTTACCTGCCCTTTTTTTGGCCGGACGTCCCTTCCGTGTTTCCCTGAGCCCTTCTAACCTAAAAAACCTACCAGTCCCTTCCACACAGCCCCCGCTTCCTGTGTAGCCGCCTTCTGTGTGTAGTGGACTCCTGACCTATTAAGCGTAACCCGGAAACCCACCACCCGATGGCGCAAGTCAAGGAATCTGCAGCCTACACGGTCACAGAACCGCCTGAGCCTCTGATTCAGATCCTCCACTCGGCTCTGCACCAAAGGACCACAGCAGGTTCTATCGACGATGCTGCATATGGTGAGCTCCACCTTTATCTCGGAAGCATGACTGGCAGTCTTTACCATTTCCGCTAACCGCTCGAAACCAGACAGAATCTGCTTCGATCCAAAGCGACACACGTCATTGGTACCGACATGAGCCACCACCTGCAGCTGGCTGCTCCATGTACTCTTTATGGCATCCGGAAGCACCCTTTCCACATCCACAATGACGCCTCCCGGAATGCACACGGAGTGCACACTGGCTTCCTTCCCCTCCTTGGCAGCCATGCCCCTTCCAGAGGGAAGGATTGTCGTGTCCGTGAGTGGGATTTCTTTGCGTATGTAGAAAGCCACTCCACGCCCTGATTGATCACATGTGGACGTGTATGAGTCGTAGCCGTAGACCGGTGGTAGTGTGGCAACGCGTACTTCGTGAAGAACGGCGACGTCGACGTCAGAGGCCCGAAGCTTGTCACATAAGAGCTGCAGCTTGGGTGCAGTGCCGATCATGTTGATGTTCAGGCTGGCGAACCGGTACATTTTTTTCAGTGGTGGTGGACGCGCATCTACCATCACCAAGGGAAGTAGGAGGGGGCACCGACAGCAAGTCCCGTCCCATCCACTGCAGTTCCTCGCTTTTGATGTTACTTACAGGCAGCCTCGTCCGGCGGAGGCAACTCATCTGGAGGAGGGGGCATACCTTCCTCAACGTTGTCGGCCCGTGCTCCTGTGCCGTGGGTCTGTCCAATGTCCATGAGAACTGCATCGTGGTGAGAGAGATCTGGAGCTGTCGGCGGGGAGACAGGCGTCTCAACCTGCGCTCCGATCGTTTCACTGTGCGTGGCGATCTCCATGGTGGTCTCGTCCTGCGAAACGTCTTGTTCATCGTGAAAGCTGTCCGTAGACCTCTGAGTGGAAATGTCGGCTGGTTGGGTGTCGTCTTCGTCGTCTTGGGTGGCGACGCTTTGAGAGCCCGTGGGTGAGCGGCGGCTGCGTTTGCGCCTACGTGGCGAGCATTGTTTGCGCACGTGCTCCTCAGTGTCGCCCAACGGCAAGGAGAAGCGTCGAGCTGATTCGAGGGCGTCGGTGGGTACAATGAAATTGTCAAATACGTGTTGTGAAGAGGTACTGGTCTCCTCAGCGTCCGGTGAGGGAGCCTGTTCGGCGGCAAGGTTGTCAGGTGGGACGTCGGCATCGTCCGTAGGTGACTGGGATGGTGGGACGTGCCGATCGGAGGGACCGGGCGACGGACTGGACGAAACTGTAGACGTGGCAAGAGCCGCTGCGTAAGTGACCGGTAGGGCGGTCATCATGGGTGCGACGGACGCTTCCAACAACGGGAGCTGCGCGACACTACGTTGAGTGCATTCAGACCGTAGATGACCTTCTTTCCCGCAATCGGAACAGGTTCGAGGTTGGCTGTCGTACGTTATAATGGCACGGCAGCATCCGATACGCAGACAGGAAGGCACATGTTTTTGCATCTCGATGCTGACCTGTCTGACACGGTTTAAAACGAGATAGGTTTGAAATTGTATTCATCGTTCGGCATCATGTTCCAGAACGTTGTCATAGGGACGGAGCGCTGCGATGACGACGTCTGTAGGTAGTTCCAACGGTAGTTCGAAGATCCTTATCGTTCGTGTGCCGGGGCCTGCGTGATCGACGGTAACGGGTCCGACGTTGCCGTCGGAATGACAGAAGCGCAGTCCACGTTTTGCCTCTTGAAGCACCTTGTCGCACGCCGCATAGTTGATCATTTTGACGTAGACGGCACTGCTAACTATGGACAAGTGGATACCAATTAGATCCGTTGGTGGTATTTTAACTTCATCGCAAGTAAATCGTTCTACCTCCAGGGCCTTGGGTCGGGCGAAGTCGGAACAAAAGTTGAAACGTAATGTCTTCTCCCAACAGTTGTGCGCCATGGTGGTCTAGAAGGAAAACGGCACTTACAGCGGCCGAAGTAAACACACGGTGGCACCTTGCCCGCAGCGCTCTGGCGCGTGAACGCCTCACAGCACTGCCGGCGGCAGACTGTCCATTATGCTACCGGGGCGGACATCCGAGAATGACGTCATGACTACACTCTTGGAAGACAGTGAATTCTAAGGGCTGTGTATGTCCACTTACAGCCGCACGAATCACACATCTTCCTGTAGGCTTTAAATATTTCCCATTAGCCACCTTCAGCAGAGATGTTTTGCTGTCGGTTTTCTCCAACTGGCGACGGTACTTCTCCGAAATGACTGAATATGATGCTCCAGAGTCCACAAGAGCTTGGACTGGTCGGCCATCCATGAGGATATCATTTATGTGGTGATCGACGGCGGAGGATTTTACTTGTTGGTGACCTCACCCCCAAGGAAGGTCGCACCCTTTAGTTTTCCAGGCTGCGGCGGCTAGCTGATCGGCTGGAGCTTCTAAACGGCGATGAAGACCTTGATCGGAGTGTTGGGGAGCGTCCTCTCGACCGGCTAGGTTGCGGCGATGGTGACCTACGACTTCCTGCACCCACATCTTCTTACTCACCGTCGTCGTTCCGGAGTTGGCGTCGGCTAAGATCGGTCTGCTGTCTTCTGGCGCGGGCGTCATCAAATATCCGCCGCCTTTCTCGACAATAGCGCACCACAGCACCACATGTCCCGGTCGTCCGCAGTGGAAACATACTGGTTAGTTATCCTGGGTCCTCCAGACATCAGTCTTCCTTCGTGTCCAAACAGGTTCCTCATGGGGCATTGTAGGAACGTAACTTCGCCTGGGTCTCGACTTTTTTACCGTTTTAAAGGGAAATGAAGGACGAGACACTGGTTCAATGTCTGTTCCACTTCCTCCCTTATGACCTCTTGAAGCGTCTCGGTTTTTGCTCGCCATGTAATCCAAGTGCCTTCTGAACTTTCTCTGTCACTATCTGACGAAGAACACTTGTGAAATCAGTTTCTTCCTCCATCACAGACATCGATACGACGTTTGGAAGCCGTTAAAACTTCTTGCGTGTAATTCTTTTTTGATGCATTGTTTCGATATACTGGCACCATTTTATGAAGTCGTCTGCTGTCGAAAACTCCTTCAGGAGTAGGGCTTGATACATGTCTTCAGCAACACTCTTCATGAGATGTGCTACCGTATCTTCCTCCTTCATTCTAGGATCCATTATTTTACACAGCTTCAAGACGTCTTGAATGTAGGATGCTGTCGTTTCTCCTGGACGCTGTGCCCTGCACTTTAAATTATCCTCAGCCTTGTACTTCTGTCGTTGTGTGTCGCCGAAATACTTGCTCGGTTCCGTCTGGAATACTTCCCAGCTTGTCAACTTCTCCTCGTTGTTCTCATACCATTGCTTGCCAGTACCCTCCACGTAGAAAAATACGTTAGCCAAACACACGGTGTCATCCCATTTGTTAAATTTGGCTATACGCTCATATACCTTCAGCCACTTGTTTGGATCTTGGCCATCATTACCAGAGAATACGAAAGGATGTCTCATGTGGTGGCACACAGTTGCTGTCATCGTAAGGCCCTCTACTTCTTCTGTCTCCGATATATTGCAGTCTGCTGAATATGACTCGAACTCTTGTTTCTCGCCACGTAAACGGCGGCTCTGCCATGGGCTGATGGGAGCCACTGTGTCGTCGATAATGTGCGCTATCACAAGTTCCAATACCCAGCCTCTCCACCAGAATAATGTCACCTAGAAAAAGGTATAATTAGATGAATGACGAACACTAACTTCACTTAACGAAGGTTTATTCAGTAGCTGCACTTACAGGACTGCGGAGCTAATTGCCTCCTGCCAGAACACATACAGTATATATACAACTACAGAACATTCCAGTACAATGATTCTTGACATTCGTGGATACTTATAGAATGTACTCTAACCGCATGTAGAAATTAAAGTCGTACAGTGCAGGTGAGGTTTGAACTCAAGACCATCCATGAAGCAGTTTAGTATCATAACCACTACACCACGGTGCTACTCAGTTTCTGTTGCGATAATATTCCATACGCACACTATCTGATTACAAGGTGCTTGTGAGGTACAGTGTCAGAAGACATCTGGAAATATGGAATCAATTTGAAATCCTTTGTCGATAGCACTTAACAGTGTATGTGAGTAACGAGCTAGTTGTGTTTCACAAGAACGATGTTCTCTAAATCAGTGTTGACTATGTGTCAATAGACAGTTCTCTTCGAGATCCTTCTTAACATATGAACAGAATATACGTTAGATGATCGTGCTGCATATCAACATTGGTGGTATGAGCCTGTAATTTAGTGGATCACTCCCATTGCCTTTCTTGAATGTTGGTGTTACCTGTGCAGCTTTCCAGTCTGTTGGTATTGATATTTCGTCGAGCGAGGGGTTGTATATGGTCGTTAATTACGGAGCTATTGCATCAGCATACTCTGAAAGCAACCTAGTTTGTATACACCCTGGACCGGAAGACTTGCTTTTATTAAGTGATTTAAGTTGCTTCACTACTCCGAGGACATCTAAGTTAATCATGTTGGCAGCTGTTCGTGATTCGGATTCTGGAATATTTACTTCATTTTTTTGGTGAAGGAATTTCGGAAGGCTGTGTCCAGTAACTTTGCTTTAGCAGCACTGTCATTGAAAGTATTCCCACTACTATTACCCAGAGAAGGAATTTATTACGTCTTGCCGCTAGCATTCTTTAAATACGACCAGAATTTCTTTGGATTTTCTGCCAGATTTAGAGGCACAGTTTCGTTGTGGAAACTGTGGTATCGATAGCTACGATGCCACGGTGTAGGTGCAAATTCTTAAGTTGGCACTACGACAGACACCGACGACAACGCCCTCTAGCCGGCGCTGTGGAGCTCTACGAGCTCCGCACCAGATTCAGCCCAGTTGATTCCGAGGAGACGACCTAGCAACATTGTTTCTACTTCGTAGGGGGCCATTACTGACTTTTTTACTTCAATTATAGTTTGTCCTACTACTAGTGGCTATTAACGTTGATGCCTATCCAGTTTCGCACCTACGGGCTCTTCAGTTGCAAAGTTATGTATTTCATTGACTAATATTCTCCATTAAATGTACTTTCACGTAAAAAGCTGTTCCGAGAATCTTACCTCACCTGCTCCTACTCACTTCCTACATTCGGCCTACCCATTCAGGTTACAGGAGCAGACCCACGCGCCGCCTTCCAGGTGGGATATAGAAGAAACTATTATAAGCATCTCGCATTGAAGTCCATGCTATATTTTGAGCTTCTGTAAAAGATCGCCAAACTGAGGGGTTTTGCGTTCGTTTAGATTTGGCATGCTTTTTCATTGTTACTGCAACAGTGTTCTGAGTTGTTTTGTGTACCATAGGGATCAGCTTCGTCGTTTGCTAATTTATTTGGTATAAATGTCTCAACTTCTAACGATACCATTTCTTTGAATTCAAACCACTACTGTTCTAAATTTACATTGTTAATCTGGAGGGAGTGGAGATTGTCTCTCAGGAAGGCGTCAAGCGAATTTTTATTTTTGTTTTTTTGAATACATACATTTTTCGTTTATTATTGGTGGATTTGGGAGTTAAGGTGTGCAGCCTCGCTATGGCAACTCTGTTCACTAATCCCTGTATCTGTTTTGACGCTAGTTATTAGCTTAGAATTGGTTGTTGCTATGAAGTCAAGTGTATTCTCACAATCGCTTACTATTCGAGTGGACTTAGGCACTAATTGCTAGAAATAATTCTCAAAGAATGTATTTAGCACAATTTTTTATGTTTTGTGCGTACCTCCGCATTTAAACATGTATTTTCGCCAACATGTCGAGGGTAAATTGAAGTCGCCTCCAACTATACGAGATTAAAGTTTTCTTTGAACCTTTCAGCAATTGTATTATCTGAGTGGAGAGGTCGTTAAAACGATACAATTGTTCTTATGTATCAGTTGCCAAGAATGACCTCTATCGATACTAACTCATAGTAACTATCTACTTCAATTTTGCTACAAGATAAACTACTTCTAACAGCAACAAATACGTCACCGCCAGCCGTATTTAACCTATGCTTTCTTAATACCGTTAGGTCCTTCGCAAAAATTTCATCTGAACTTATCTCCGGCTTTAGCCAGCTATCAGTGCCCATAACGAGTATCAGTGCTTTCTATTAGCACTTGGGGCTCTGGTACTTTCTCAACACAGCTACAACCATTTTGAACCCTAAATCCGCCCAGTCCACGCCACACAGCCCCGTTTACCCCAGTAGCCGCCTCCTGCGTATAACGGATTCCTGACCTATTTAGCGGAACTCGAAAACCCCACACCCCATCGAGCAAGTAGAGGAATCTGTAGCCTACACAGTCGCAGAACCGTCTGAGCCTCATATTCACACCTTTCACTCGGTTCTGTACCAGAGGTCCACAACCGTTCCTGCTGACTAACGCTGCATTTGGTGAACTCTGCTTTCGTCTCACAAGCACGACTGACAGCCTTTACCACTTCTGATAGCCACTCTAAACCAAAAAGAATGTGTTCCAATCCAAAGCGACACGCATCGCTGTACCGACATGAGCCAGCACCTGCATTTGGCTTCAATTTGAGTTCTTCACGGAATCCAGAAGGACTTTGTATGGATGGGGTTTGTTTCTGATTGCTTATTCTTGAATTGAGAACAACTGTGTGAGGTGAAAAGACAAGTTTAATGTCGCAGTATTTCTCACCACATTACTGCTTTCCACACAGTTTTCAACTCGCCAACATAAAAACAGCGCAATGAATAACGCATCTTGCCAACATCAAAAAGTTAAATAAGTTTATACACAACAATGTTAAATATTAACTCTCTGAAAGAACATTACTCTCAAGGACAATATTATGAAAGTTTATTAGGAAGTTGCTTTACATTAATCCCAAGCACAATAATATGAAAGTTTAATTGGACTTTTATTTACAAAATTGCTCCTACACATACGTTATAATGTTGATCAGTACTACGAAAATCGTCCGATTCCGGTTCAAAGTTCGATACTATTTAGGATGACAATCAAGTGTAGGGTGGATAGATAGTCAAGTGACAAATCTAAGCGCAGGATTACCATAGGCAGCTCCAGTTAACAGTGAACGCAAGCTGGTGAACCAACAAAGTTTACGCCTCTGCACGCGGTATTTACCTTAAACTGCGACGTGCTGCTGTCTGCAAGGCCGCTCTCCCCCACTGAAATTCCTACGAAACTAATCTGGCCTTTGCTGAACTTTCCAGCAGAAACATTCCTTACGTTTCTCGTTATGCGAGAAAACATGTACTCAGCCCTAGTCTTATTATGTGGCGATATACACGTGCATGGTTGGAGCAGCGTGCATACTATAGTGTCCTCTCAGTTCTCGCAAGAACAATTAATTAATTTGGCTGGTTCGTTTATCCACAGTTGGAGCTAAACGTTGCTACAGCTAATTTTAGCTGGAGTGCAGTCACTGTGAACGCTGTGTCCCTACCAATTTCTTCTCTGCATCGTACGGAGCATTAAGAGCTCCATTCTGGACTTGACGCCAGTTCAGAGAAGAGTCCGCTCACAAAATTTCTCTCTTGTCCTACTCGTGCCAGAATTGCCTCCCTCCACTTGGTTTTCTTTTTCACGTCACAACTTTTTTCGACCAATAGGAGCAGTCCTCTTATTTTGTAGAAACACTCTCTACCAATCGCAACGTCCCTTCTATCAAACTGTGTCGAAACTTCAGGAGTTTTGTCCTTCCTAGCAAGTTTCCGCCAATTGGACGTTTTGTGCGCGTTCTAGATGCCTAAAATATATTTTACGTGTGTCGCACTCGCTGAACGAAAATGTGTCACTAGCTTTTGTTCGTATCGCATTGGATTTTCGAAATGCAGTTTTCTAATGCTTCTTCTCTGCTCTTGTACCGATGCCCTCGCTACAGGCGGCCCTCCAGCTTGAGTCACCTGGCCCGGGGTCGCTGTCTTCTTTCCTGCCACCCGTTTAAGTGCTTGCCGGCGTAACTCCTGCAGCATGGCTTCGCTACACAGTTGTGAAGCTGGCTTTTCAAAACTAAATGCCACTCGACTCGCGTTCCCTATTCTACCTTCCACTCAAAGACATACATTGTATAGGAATGGTGTGTTAATTACCGTCGATTGACAGTTGTCCCTTTTCGCATTATATATTGATAGGCAAATGTTCTCATAACTGTCAATTTACGTTGGGTATTATCTTCACCTTCTCATTGCGGTTTGTAAAGGTCTGATGTAAGGTGCGAATCTGACCATTTATTCTGCCACCTTACATATCCTGCTCCTACCATCTTCGATTTTGTACTGGGTCAATCAATGGTTGAGTAATTGATTGAAGACAGTGCAAAATCGGTTCAACTGGTGACTGTAGCAATTGAGATGTTTATTGACCAATTTCCTATCATAATATTTAGTATAATTTACGCAGTCGTTCTATTCAGTCTCCTTCATTTACCTCAGACTTGATTTTCTGATTGATTGTCCTATTCTATTGAACTAATTTAAGGAATTATTTTCTTTCAGTTATTTTTGAAAATAGCAAAATTGTTATTGAAATTCAAACAATTTTCGTATATTTATAAATTTGTATCATTTGAAAATTCTCCTTTTTATTTTGAGAGTGTTCTATTTTATTCAGGTAATTTATCTTAAATGGTGATGGATATATATTGAAGTTCAGGAAACCTTCATTTAATATTATCTTCCCCATTTTATAAAAAAAGTTACTTTTTCTTTTAGATTACAGATAATCGAAAACATATTTAATTCTTACAATTAAACTTTATAAGCTATGACTCAACCTATCTCATGAGTTTACAGATGTAATTATATTTATGATTCTATTTACATTCTCCAGAAATCTTAATTCTACATATCATGACTTTACAAAAATAATCAACATTGACTTTCACTAACACTGAATTTCTAAACCTAATTTTTACTTTAAAAACTTTACATTGACATCCTGCAATAGCTAAATCCATTCGCGTTTGTCTATCCTATGTGTTTTTATGAACACATAACACTAAAAAATTGACAATAGTAGGTTTTTATTTACTTAAACAAGTTAAAAAAGCTGCAATATAAGAAAATATTATTTACATGTCAAAAAGAGCAACCAAACATTGTTAATAAAGATTTATTACTAACAAAGAAAAAGTTTACATTAACATATCTTTAAATACAGTAAGTTTTTAAATTGTTGTCCCTTTTTTTTTAGATAGTAGTCCATCACAGACAGTTCTTTCTCCTATCTGCACCATGGTTCACGTTTTCTTGAAGTGTTTCAACGTGTTTCTGTCGAACGTGGAATGACGGTCGGCTGTGCGCCTCAACGTGTCTCCTTTGAGTACGGTATGACGCTTGGTACGCGTCTCGCCGCGTTTCCGTTGAGTGTGGCATGACGGTTGCCCGTGCCTCGCCGTGTTCCCATCGAGAACGGAATGACGATCGGCAGAGAGAAAGGTCTGAAGGTCTGAGTGTGTCGTGAACGCGTGGTAGCTGTTGTTCCATTATGCATATGCCTGTTGTCCAGCTGAATTGGAGATCCGTTTTTGGCAGCCAAAACTTTTCCGCTTCCACATTCGTCGAATCCTTATGCCGATTCACCGTGGGTCATTTCGCCGGTAAATTTCCAAACCAGTTGTTCTCTTCCATTTTTCTGGTATGCCATCTGAAAGCGTTGCAATATGCCATAAAGAACATCGAATATATATACTCATAGAACAGATAAATTATACAATTTTGGTAAACATTTTTGGAATACATTGACCAATAGATTATTATATTTTAACTAAAGTTCAGTCTTGATCACAACACTTATGTCTCAATAACATAGGGGACCAGTTTCGGTTATATTTATATAACCATCCTCAAACCTGTGAATTAATTTTAGAAAATACTAGAAACCAATCTTAAAATTACATGAAAAGTGTCTAATGACGACCAATTTTAACAAAACAGAATAAAACTTATGATACCCATGGCGTCCTTGGAGGATAGTAGGCGGAGCTCTCCTCAGCTGCTGTGAAGTCAACTGATGTTTATGAGTGCTGAGCATGAGCTTAAATATGCAGAGGCTCCGCCTACTTCCTCTCACACTACATCACAACTGCCAATCAGCGTTCAGAATAAGACGCTATCGTCAAAGTATAAAAGTACGAAGTACACTAATAACATAAAATTGATTCATTTAAAATGTCTGATCAAGAGATAGTTAGTATGTGTAGAACTTATTTGTATTTTAGATAAATCCGGTAAACTACGATGTGTAATAGCTGTGCCCCCTATGGGCAATCTTAATACTATTACAGTGTCAGTTACATCAAAGATGTAAAAGTCCTTGGAATTGTGGTATATATCGATTATACCGAGTCACCTACATCACAATTGCATCTTTATGGATGTTGCAGAATCGTCTTACTTTGACTGTAGTTTGCATAGCAACATTCTTTATAACATTAGGGTAGCAGCCAGGAGTAGGTTCCGTATTATGTTTGTCTGAATAACTGATGGGACTGCTGATTAAATTTTTAGAACTCATCGATCTAATAGTTTTTATAATAATCAATTTAAATTTAATAATTTTTTATGTGTTATATAGCATATTTTTCATACATAGCTTTTGCCATGGGTGTAACTAATATTATATTTTAAAACAAAAGAGTAGGTGCATCTTCATTATAAAATTTCGTCAAAAAGGTCTTAAAAATATTGACTGCGACTCCAGCGTTTTTTTTTTCTCTGCAATCTCTTCTTTTTGTCCTTACCTGTAACAGAACCTCAAAATAAACTTTTCATTTATTTTTTGTTATTACCCTTCAAAAACCGTCTCTATTGTTCTGTTATATTGTTTTTCTTCGTACTTACCCCTTCCTCCTAATTTTTCGATCGCCAACTTTTACATTCCTACCTTCCCTCATTGTACTCTTCCATATAGAAATCTTTCCTGGGTGAACTTAAGCTCCTACTGTTCTACCTCCTGCCACGAAATAACATATTTCTTGCTTATCTTAATATTTCAATTCTCTTTCCTAATAGTTACCTCCTAACTACTTATTTTTCTTCCTCAATATCAGATTGTGGTATCTTCCACAAATCCTATATGTTCCACATATTCCTCAAAATATCTCTTCAATTATTTGTTCGCCGTCCTCGACGGAACAAAAATTAAAATGCCTATCTCCTTCCCCCTTAATCATCTATTGCCTACCTATTTCTTCACTTCCTTTCTTCTACAAAAATCAACTTGCTCCTCCTTCACACTGCGTCTTTAGCAGAGAATCTACTACTATTTCGTTAAACTATCCACATGTAGATCTCTATTTTTCTTCTTACGTTCAATTCTTTCCCCAGAACACATTTCTTATGCTGAAGAGTTACATTAGTTGTTACTTTCCTGTCTTTTCATCATCATCATTATTAATTAACCTCCTTACAAAATTTATTGTATTTAATTAATCGAGATAAGTACAAGCTAAAAGTTTTACTTGTGTGCCTTGTGCTTTCTTTCCTATTCTTTGTTTTCAGTTTCTTTTGTCTAACCTTTGTATATAGAAAAAAATTTTACTTTCAACGATGAAACCTTGCCATCGCTTGAAATTAATTTACAAAATGTCTGATTTTCTTTAGTTACTGGTCTGACTTCTCTTCTAACTTATGTATCACTATTGGTGTTATCAATGGTGCTTTATCTTCATGGCATACTATTACTTTCTCCGTTTTCCGCTACCTCTTCTACAGTTTGGTCATCATCATCAATTTTTGTCCTACTGTCTATATTCACCGTTCCTGACTCATGTTCCTTATCATCGGTGGTCAATTCCCAGTCAATTGAATCCCAGCATGCTGGTGTCTGTATTCGACCTCCCTTAAACATACTTCAAAATCTGGCTTATCAAAACTTAGTCTATTTACATGTTTTATTATACAATTAACTTCCCTATTCGATCGAGTTACATGTGACTGGTCTTCGTACCGCTCATCTCGACAATTTTGTCTTTTACCTGGGTTTGGTGGCCTCTCCTCGACTTCTTCTATCGGTTCTGTTCGCATGTTTTGTCCCGCTGAAGTTTTATTTTCCCAACCTTTCTGCGTTCTGGCTGTTCCAATTCCACCTGCATAACCTGTATTTAGCTGTTGTAAACTTCTAAACCTTCCGCCTTCCTTTCCATGGGGATTGTATCTCGGATCATAGTTACCACCGTAGTTTCCAGGACCAAATCCCCGATTATAATTCCTCGGTCCCCCGAAACCATAATTATTTGCCCTCTGTGCTTTACCAAAACCATAGTTATTATTATCGTCCTCCCATGAGCGACTACCACTCCTTACAAAGCCATTGCCTTTTCCTATGTTCTCACCGTTGGAATTATTATTAAAGCCTGATCGGTTGCTGTTACTCCCCGTACTGTTGTTTTCTCTGCTTGTATGTTGTTTTCTTGCGTCATCTTCACTGAAAATGAATTGCAGTTCTCTCAACATTCCTTGAAATGCTTGTATGTTATCTCCTGCCCTACCAACCAGTGACTGCTGATAACGTAACTGTAACTTCACTGTGCACATCCCATCACTGTATGGATTATCTAAGCACAGATTTTTTTCTTTCTCATTTCTTCGAAAAATCTAACGGGTTTCTTTTCTCCGGAATTTTCGAACAAATCTTTCTGCAGCAACTCATACTTTATTCTGTTTTGTGTTTCTGTGGACCAGAACCGCTCCAAGAATGCAGTTTTAAATTGTTCCTATGAATGACAGTTCGCTGCTACACTTTGCATGGTTTCCGCTATTGCTCTGTCCATATGCCCACAAATAAAGTCAAGTTTAAGACTAAGCGGCCAATGCTCTGGTAAACCGATCTGAAATTGATTTATGAACGTGCGTGGATGTAAGCCGTTTCCACTTTCTTTGTAATGTTGGAATTTTCGGACTGTCAAAAAGATCATTGTCAAATTTTTCTCTTCCAGCATACGGCGTTTGTGTTTTCACAACATTACTCGTTTCTTTCAATTGTGTCATATTCTCTTGTACTCGTTCTACCACATTTGGGCCTTGAGCTGACATATTCATGTCCCATTTATCATCGTATCTACGCAGTGGTGTGCAGTTGTCTGCATCGTACTGTTCCTCGTGTATCGGATTGAGAGATTCGTTTACATTTCCCGTTACTGGTTCCGTGTTCTGCCTTTCTATTAGATTCACATTAGCTTGTGGTGTGTAACCTGTTGTGCTGTGACTCGGCAATTGTGGAATTGGTAGTTGTGTCGCAATTTGCTCCGCTCCCGCGTCACTCGCGTACTCTCGGATGGTCGGCTGCCGCTCTGCCGGAATGCGAGCGATTACCGTTTCTCGTTCCTTTGTCTGGTGTGACCGCACATAACCTACTTCGCTCCCCTGTGTTAACTGTTCCTTCCCTACCTGTTTTTGTTTTGCTTCCGTAATTACAGACGCAACTTCCTGTGGATGAACGATTAGAATCTCATAACGTTTTAGTATTTCCGCTACTGCTACGGAAGATTGCACAACAGACTTTTTTCTTGCTGGATTACTACCCGTTACTATATCGGATGATACTACCGATTCCGCTGTCTCGTTACGACTTTCTGTAAGATTCTCGATACACTGTTTCAATTCTGTGCGAAATTCTTCAAACTGTTTCTGATTTTTCGTGACTGTTTTCAATGCGTGTGTCGAATCTTTTTAATGTGGCTCGCGTGACACGTTTTCTGACATTGGGCTCTTCCACGATTTGTTGCGCCTTACCATACGTCTTATGTGCTAACTTATCCACTCTTTGATTAACGTTAGACACTGTATCCTGCACCTGATCAACGTCAGAACGCATCTTTTTCTGGTCAGCCATTAATGCTTGTATCACCTCGGGTGAGTCTCTCGCCTCTCTCCGGATTTCAGTGACTGTTCATTGACTTCTGTTCGTAATTTTTGTGATCTTCGCTGACTTTTTCGAACCCCGCCCAAATTCCAAATTAGAGACTACTTAAGGCAGCATTTGTCTCTATTTTTAGCTTTGCCGTTTCGGTCTTTAGATCTGTTAACCCTTTATTTGTTTGAAGTTTTAAATTATTTAACCCTGTATATGTTTCTGTTTTTAAATTCGCCGTTTCGGTTTTCAGGTCTGCTAACCCTGCATTTGTCTGCTTTAAGACCATATGAGTTGCTTTAATATTGCAAACACGCTATCTGACTCTTCGCTATCATCACCTGTCACTATTCGATGACAATTTTCCGACTGGGTGTTGTGTGATGTCCTTAGGTTAGTTAGGTTTAAGTAGTTCTAAGTTCTAGGGGACTGATGACCATAGATGTTAAGTCCCATAGTGCTCAGAGCTATTTGAACCATTTTTTTGATGACAATTTTCCCGTTCTCGTCCTTCACGTGGCGTTACACCGACTTCCGTGCGCAGTGCGGACGCACTTACACACATTCTTTCTGTTGGAAGCTGTCCCGTTTGGTTCAGAATTACAATATTCGGTTCAATGTACCGAAGGTGCTCGTCCTCTGACCCTATTTATGACCCACTAGGTCCGTCATTCGTTTGTCTTTGCGCATTCGCTGAATCTGATACAAATCTTGAAACTGCTACAATTCTCTCTGAACTATCACTACGCCCCGTTTCGTGACCTGTACTCGATACCTTTTGTTCTACATAAATTTCTATCCTGTCAAGATCTTGAGTTTGACCTATCAGCGATACTCTCCGTTCCTCCGCCATTTCAGTTCGTTTAGCTAACCTCTGTCTTTCTCGAACCGCGCAAGCCTGCTCTCTCGTCAACACCAAGTTTAGGACCTTACGTTTCCAAAATATCATAGAAAGTCTCTTAGACTACGTAAACAACATTAGCAACACTGTTCACTGTTTGTGGAATTTCAACCCAACTCAACGATGCCGTGAATAACTTCGCGCGCCAGCGAGGTAATGCACAATCTACTTCTACTCAATGATTCTTTGATTCTACGTGTCAGTACAACCTTTCTATACTTTGGATCACACATTTACTGTATTTGACCACTAAACATTTAAATACATTTGGTAACCCCGTCGCAAATTAACATGATTTCTTTTAATTTCAAAAATTTTGTTTTTATTCCTAATTTGACTAATTGTCATCCAGGCAGTGCTTGTTCTTGAATTGAGAAAAACTGTGTGATGTGAAAAGACAAGTTTAATGTCGCAATATTTCTCCCCACATTACAGCTTTTCACACAGTCTTCAACTCGCCAATATAAAAACAGCGCAATGGATAACGCATCTTTCCAACATCAAAAAGTTAAATATGTTTATACACAACAATGTTAAATATTAACTCTCTGAAAGAACATTACTCTCAAGGACAATATTATGAAAGTTTGTTAGGAAGTTTCTTTACATTTATTCTAAACACAATAATATGAAAGTTTAATTGGACGTTACTTTACAAATTACTCCTACACATACGTTATGATGTTGATCAGTACTACAAAAATTGTCCGATTCCGGTTCAAATTCGGTACTATTTAGGATGAGACTCAAGTCTACGGTGGATGGTTAGTCAAATGAAAAATCTGTGAACGCAAGCTGGTGAACCAACAAAATTTACGCCTCTGCACGCGGTATTTACCTTAAGCTGCGACGTGCTGCTGTCTGCAAGGCCGCTCTCTCCCACTGAAATTCCTACGAAACTAATCTGGCCTTTGCTGAACTTTCCAGCAGAAACATTCCTTATGTTTCTCGTTATGCGAGAAAACATGTACTCAGCCCTAGTCTTATTATGTGGCGATATACACGTGCATGGTTGGAGCAGCGTGCATATTATAGTGCCCTCTCAGTTCTCGCAAGAACAATTAACTAATTTGGCTGGTTCGTTTATCCACAGTTGGAGCTAAACGTTGCTACAGCTAATTTTAGTTTGAGTGCAGTCACTGTGAACGCAGTGTCCACACCAATTTCTTCTTTGCGTCGTACGGAGCGTTATGAGCTCCGTTCTGCACTTGACGCCAGTTCAGAGAAGAGTCAGCTCACAAAATTTCTCTCTTGTCCTAGTTGTGGCAGTACTGTCTCCCTTCACTTGCGTTCCTTTTTAACGTCGTGGCTTTTTTTCGACCAATAGGAGCGTTCCTCTTATTTTGTAGAAACACCCACTACCAATCGCAACGACCCTTCTATCAAACTGCGTCGAAACTTCAGTAGTTTTCTCCTTCCTCGTGAGTTTCCGCCAGTCGGACGTTTTGAGCCCGTTCTAGACGCCTAAACTACATTGACTTTTCCGTGTGTTGCACTCGCTGGACGAAAATGCGTCCCGTTGGAATTTCGAAACACAGTTTTCTAAAGCTTCTTCTGTGCACTTTTACCGATGCCCTCGCTACAGGCGGCCTTCAGCTTGAATCACCTGGCCCGGGGTCGCTGTCCTCTTTCCTGCCACCCATTTAAGTGCTTGCCGGCGTAACTCCTGCAGCATGGCTTCGCTACACCATTGTGGAGGTGGCTTTTCAAAACTAAAGGTGACTCGACTCGCGTTCCCTGTTCTACCTTCCACTCAGACATGCATTGTATAGGAATGGTGTGTTAATTACTGTCGATTGACAGTCGTCCCTTTTTGCATTGTATATTGATAGGCAAATGTTCTCATAACTGTCGATTTACGTTAGGTGTCATCTTCACCTTCTCATTGCGATTTCTAAAGTTCCCATGTAAGGTGCGAATCTGACCATTTATTCAGCCACCTTACAACCTGTTGCATACGTGGAATGTTTCCACCCGTCATGCCCACGGAGTGCACATTGGCTTTCTTCCCCTTCCTGGCAGCCATGTCTTCAAGCGGCCCCATAATGCGCCTTATATTGGAGCTCCCAGGTTACCAATGATACCACTCTCTGTGATTGCCCAGATTTTGCAGGGTGAGAGGTTTCCTCTGAAACAACACAAGCAATTGCATCTGGCTGATGGACATTGTCAGCTACATACAGCACCTGGAACCTGTTCATCAGACTAACCGGGGAGGCATTACATTTAGCTCCCTGGGAAGTCTTTCGCAGACTGCCCTGCACTGAGGCGACCTCCCCCTCTACCACAGGTGAGAGGTCAACCTCAATGCAAGCGTTAACTGGGCTGGCCACCAGTGTGGACCAGTCAGCGGACTCGTGTGTTAGGCTGGACGTCCGTTGCATCCCGAGGTCCGGTTCACAACAGTGATCCTATCCACTTCAGCTTCAAGCTGTGTAATCGAAGCAAAATCAGCCTGGAGCTGAGAGTAAAGTGCCAAAAACTTAGCTCCCATCCACATACAGCAGTCACAGTCCCTGCCCATAATAAAGAAGATGGAAAACTACATGACACAGACAAAATGCTACTGATACGGCCGGCCAGAGTGGCCGTGCGGTTCTGGGCGCTACAGTCTGGAACCGAGCGTCCGCTACGGTCGCAGGTTCGAATCCTGCCTCGGGCATGGATGTGTGTGATGTCCTTAGGTTAGTTAGGTTTAATTAGTTCTAAGTTCTAGGCGACTGATGACCTCAGAAGTTAAGTCGCATAGTGCTCAGAGCCATTTTTGAGCCATTTTTAACTACTGATACACGCTACGAAACTCTATTTTAATCACTGACGAAACGCAAGAACATCTACATCTACATGGTTACTCTGCAATTCGCACTTAACTGCCTGGCAGAGAGTTCATGGAACCATTTTCATGCCACTTCTCTACCACTCCACTCTCGAATGGTTCGTGGGAAAAAGGAACATCTAAATCTTCCAATTCGAGCTTTGGTTTCTCTTATTTTATTATGATGATGGTTTCTTCTTACGTAGGTTTGTGTGAACAAAATATTTACGCATTCGGAAGAGAAAGTTGGTAATTCAAATTTCGTAAATAGATCTCGCCGCAAAGAAAACCGCCTTTGTTTCCGTGACTGCCACTCCAACTCGCGTATCATATCAGTGACACTCGCACACCTACTGCGCGATAACACGAAACGAGCTGCCCTTCTTTGCACTTTTTCGATGTCGTCCGTCAATCCTACCTAGTAAGGATCCCATACCGCACAGAAATATTCCAGTAGAGGATGGACAAGTGTAATGCAGGCTGTCTCTTTAGTGGGTTTGTCGCATCTTATAAGTGTTCTGCCAGCAAAGCGCAGTCTTTGTTTCGCCTTCCCCACAATATTATCTATGTGGTCTTTCCAAATTAAGTTGCTCGTAATTGTAATTCCTAGGTATTTAGTCGAATTGACAGCCCTTAGATTTGTGCGATTTATCGTATAACCAAAATTTATCGGTATTCTTTTAGTGCCCATGTGGATGATTTCGCACTTTTCTTCCTTTAGTGCTAATTAACACTTTTCGCACCATACAGAAATTCTCTCTAGATCATTTTGTAATTGGAATTGATCGCCTGATGATTTTACTAGACGCTAAATTAAAGCAACATCTGCAGACAATGTAAGGGGGCTGCTCAGATTATCAGCTGGATCATTTATGTAAGTCAGGAACAGCAGAGGGCCTATGACACTACCTTGCGGAACACCAGATATCACTTCTGTTCTACTCAATGATTTACCGTCTATCACTGCGAACTGTGAATTCTGTGAGAGGAAATCATGATTCCAGTCATACAACTGAAACGATACTCCATATGCACTCAATCTGATTAATAGTCGCTTGTGAGGAACGGTATCAAAAGCCTTCTGCTGGAAATCTAGGAATGTGGAACAGATCTGAGATCCCTTGTCGACAGCACTCATTACTTGATGGGAATAGAGAGATAGCTGTATTGCACAAGAACGATATTTTCTGAATCCTTGTTCGTTATGTATCAATAAGTCATTTTGATGTTCGAGTACTGTATTTGCTCCAAGATCCTACTGCAAATTGAGGTCAGTGATATGGGTCTGTATTTCAATGGGTTACTCCTATATCCTTTCTTGAATATTGGTGTGACCTATGCTACTTTCCAGACTTCAGGAACAGAACTTTCGTCAAGTGAGCAGTAGTATATGATTTCTAAGAAAGGTGCTATTGTGTCTGCATACTCTGAGAGGAACCTAATTGATACACCATCTGGGCCGGAAGACTTGCCTTTCTTAAGAGATTTCAGTTGTTTCGCAACACCTAAGATATCTACGTTTATGTCACTCATGCTAATACCTGTTCAGGTTTCGAATTCTGGAATGTTTACTTCGTCTTCTTTCGTGAAGGAATTACGGAAAACTGTATTTAGTAACTCCGCTTTAGTTGCACCATCATCGGTAACATTTCTATCGCTATCACGCAGTGACGGCGTTGACTGTTTTTTGCCACCGGAGTACTTTACATACGACCAGAATCTCTTTGGGTTTCTACCATGATTTGAGACAATGTTTCATTGTGGAAACTATTAAAAGCATATCGCATTGACGTCCGCACTAAATTTCGAGCTTCCTTGAAACTTCGCCAGTCTTGGGAATTTTGCGTTCTTCTGAATTTGACATGCTTTTTTCGTTGCTTCTACAACAGTGTTATGACGTGGTTTGTGTACCATGGTGGATCTGTCCCGTCTCTTATTAACTTGTGAGGTATGAATCTACACTACTGGCAATTAAAATTGCTACAGCACGAAGATGACGTGCTACAGACGCGAAATTTAACCGACAGGAAGAAGATGTTCTGATATGCAAATGATTAGCTTATCAGAGCATTCACACAAGGTTGGCGCCGGTGGCACCGCCTACAACGTGCTGACATGAGGAAAGTTTCCAACCGATTTCTCATACACAAACAGCAGTTGACCGGCGTTGCCTGGTGAAACGTTGTTGTGATGCCTCGTGTAAGGAGGAGGAATGCGTACCATCACGTTTCCGACTTTGATAAAGGTCGGATTGTAGCCTATCGGGATTGCGGTTTATCGTATCGAGACGTTGCTGCTCGCGTTGGTCGAGATCCAATTACTGTTAGCAGAACATGGAATCGGTGGGTTCAGGAGGGTAATACGGAACGCCGTGATGGATCCCAACGGCCTCGTATCACTAGCAGTCGAGATGACAAGCATCTTATCCGCATGGCTGTAACGGATCGTGCAGACACGTCTCGATCCCCGAGTCAACAGATGGGAACGTTTGCAAGACAACAACCATTTGCGCGTACAGTTCGATGACGTTTGCAGCAGCATGGACTATCAGCTCGTAGACCATCACAGCGGTTACCTTTGACGTTGCATCACAGACAGGAGCGCCTGCGATGGTGTGCTCAACGACGAACCTGGGTGCACGAATGGCAAAACGTCATTTTTTCGGATGAATCCAGGTTCTGTTTACAGCATAATGATAGTCGCATCCGTGTTTGGCGACATCGCGGTGAACGCTCATCGAAAGCGTGTATTCGTCATCGCCATACTGGCGTATCACACGTCGTGATGGTATGGGGTGCCATTGGTTACATGTCTCGGTCACCTCTTGTTCCCATTAACGGCACTTTGAACAGTTGACGTAACATTTTAGATGTGTTACGACCCGTGGCTATACCCTTGATTCGATCCCTGCGAAACCCTAAATTTCAGCAGGATAATGCACGACCGTGTGTTGCAGGTCCTGTACGGGCCTTTCTGGACACAGAAAATGTTCGACTGCTGCCCTGGTCAGCACATTCTCCAGATCTCTCAAAATGGTGCAAATGGCTCGGAGCACTATGGGACTCAACTGCTGAGGTCATTAGTCCCCTAGAACTTAGAACTAGTTAAACCTAACTAACCTAAGGACATCACAAACATCCATGCCCGAGGCAGGATTAGAACCTGCGACCGTAGCGGTCTTGCGGTTCCAGACTGCAGCGCCTCTAACCGCACGGCCACTTCGGCCGGCTCCAGATCTCTCACCCATTGAAAACTTCTGGTCAATGGTGGCCGAGCAATTGGCTCGTCACAATACGCCAGTCACTATTCTTGATGAACTGTGGTATGGTGTTGAAACTGCATGGGCAGCTGTAACTGTACACGCCATCTAAGGTCTTGGTTCAAGTGGCTCTGAGCACTATGGGACTCTGTGGTCATCTGTGGTCATCAGTCCCCTAGACCTTAGAGCTACTTACACCTAACTAACCTAAGGACGTCACACACATCCATGTCCGAGGCAGGATTCGAACCTGCGACCGTAGCGGTCGCGCGGTTACAGAATGAAGTGCCTAGAACCGCTTGGCGCATGTCATGTAATCACATCTCAGTTCTAGTACAATATATTTGTCCAATGAATACCCGTTTATCAACTGCATTTCTTCTTGGTATAGCAATTTTAATGGCCAGTAGTGTATTTATTGCTGTCGATACCGTATCTTTGAATTCGAGCCATATCTGGTCTACACTTACATAATTAGCTTGGATGGAATGGAGACTCTCTCTTAGGAAGGTCAAGCGAATTTTGTCTGCTGTTTTAAACAGATATATTTTGCGTTTATTTTTACTGGTTTTGGTTGATATGGTTTTGAGCCTCGCTGTAATGACCTTGTGTTTACAATTCCCTGTATCCGTCATGACGCTCTATTAGATCAGGATTATTTGTGACTAAGAGGTCAAGTGTGTTTTCGCAACCTTTTACAATGTATGTGGGCTCATGAACTAATTGTTCAAAGTAATTCTCCGAGAAAGCATTTAGTAGAACTTCGGAAGATTTTTTTCTGTCTACCACCGGCTTTAAACATATATTTTCGCCAACAAATCGAGGGTAAATTGAGGTCTCCACCAATTATAACTGTATGAGTGGGGTACTTATTTGTAATGAGATTAAAGTTCTCTTTTAAGCGTTTAGCTATTATATCATCTGAGTTGGGGGGTCGGTAGAAGGAGCCAATTCTTATTTTGGTACGGCTGTTGAGTATAGCCTCTACCCATAGTAATTCGCAGGAACTATCTACTTTAGCTTCACTACAAGATAAACTACTACCAAAAGAAAATGGTTCAAATGGCTCTGAACACTATGGGACTTAACATCTGTGGTCATCAGTCCACTAGAACTTAGAACTACAATCTAACTAACCTAAGGACATCACACACATCCATGCCAGAGGCAGGATTCGAACCTGCGACCGTAGCAGTCGCGCGGTTCCGGACTGAAGCGCCTAGAACCGCTTGGCCACCGCGGCCGGCACTACCAACGGACACAAACACACCACCACCTACTTTATTAAATCCATCCGTTCCAAACACGGTTCGCACCTATGTAAAAATTTCGGCAGAATTTATCTCCGGCTTTATCCAGCTTTCTGTTCCTATAACGATTTCTGCTTCAGTCATTTCTATCAGAGCTTGAAGCTCTGGTACTTTTCGAACACAGCTACGACACTTTACGGCTACAATACCGACTGTTGTTTGGTCGATTTTCGTCGTTTCTTTGAGACTGTAGCCCTTTTTGATCTTTCTTAAGACTGTGTAACCTAAAAAACCAGTCCACGCCACACAGCCCCTGCTACCCCTGTAGCCGCCTCCTATGTGTAGTGGACACCTGACCTATTTAGCGAAACCCGAAACCCCACCACCCTATGGCGCAAGTCGATAAATCTGCAGCCTACACGGTCGTAGAACCGTCTGAGCCTCTGATTCAGACCCTCCACTCGGCTCTGTACCAGCGGTCCGCAATCGGTTCTGTTGACGATGCTGCAAATGGTGAGCTCTGCCTTCATCTCGCTAGCAAGACTGGCAGTTTTCACCAACTCAGATAGCCGCCAGAAACCAGAGAGAATCTCTTCCAATCCGTAGTGACATACATCATTAGTGCCGACATGAGCCACCACCTGCAGTTGGCTGCACCCTGTACCGTTCATAGCATCCGGAAAGATCCTTTCCACATCTTGGATGACTCCCCCCCGGTATGCACACGGAGTGCACATTGCCTTTCTTCCCGTACTTAGCTGCCATATTCCTAAGGGGTTCCATCACCCGCCTAACACTGGAGATCCCAATGATAAGTAATCCCACCCACAGCACTTGTCCAGACCTCTCAAGAGGACCATCCATTGCCGCAACAGGCGAGGCCGCCGTTGCTGGCTCAGAAGTACTTTCAGCAGTGGGCAGCACCTCAAACCTGTTACGGAGGCGTAAGAGTACAGCCTTGTGGCCAGCACCAACTTTCGCCTCAGTTCGCCAATCACTGTCAGGCATGTTTCGACCGGCAGGGGCGTCCGAATCCGAGGGCGCAGTAGCATCAGAGATCCCAGGCGATGCTACAGGTTCCAGAGGCACCAGAGCGCTCGCCTCGGGTGTCCCAATGCCACCGCGGCCCAGGGCAACAGCCTGGAGTCTGTCGACCACGGCCAACACAGCTTCCGGCTGTTTACGGACGGTGGCCAATTCCCCCTGAATCCGTACACAACAGGCGCAGTCCCTATCCATCCCTAACAATTTTTTTCTTCTCTTTCAGCTAACAAAACTTTGTCTAATAAAATAGATTACCACGCAGAAATTCAAAAGCTAAACAAAGCACACAGATGAGACTTTATAATTCAATCCTAGTCAGGATTTCGTAAAATATCACAAAACCGGTTACTTCCCTGTTGCTGCTCAGTCTTGGCCGGCGGTTGCTGTCTGATTGACTAATGGCTGTATAGCGCTGCTCTGCTCATTGCGGAATTTCGCTGTGTGAAGCTTATTCTTTATTAGTTGCTTTGTCGCTATGTTGTACCTCTATCGAACTGCAAACGGCGGTCGCTTTTCTATCGTCTGCTCGTGTCATCTGTTCAGCAGATCTTACACCATGTTCCACTTGACTCTGCGGTCGAATGTACCATTTTCACTCCGTTCGATAAACCCAAAGGCAGGTTACACTGCCTTCAGTTTTTTCGAACGAAGCGAGGACGGTAAATCAGAGCTCAGAGGAAAGTAGAACATGGCGTAAGAGCTGGTCGCACAGGAGAGAAAATAATAATAATAATAATAATAATAATAATAATAATAATAATAAATTTCCCTCTCTGACTAACACAGAAAGGCAAAGCGACTGCCTTACCAAATTGACATGCAAGACCTTAAGTGACGAGATTGCTCATAAAAAGATGTACACTACCGTAAATTCATCTGATTTTCTTCACGACACAATTGTTAAAAGTTAATATTGTTTTTTCATTCGATGACGCTTTTGTGTTATTCAAGGGAAGACACATTTCCACAAATACTACGAACATATTATATTTGCATTGGGTTATTATGATAATTACAATGCAAAGAATACGAAACGTGTCTACGTACTCGAGCGTCAGCTAACCGATCGCTTATTATCGGGAGTCTATTTCTGTTCACGACGAGAGTGATAGCTGCGCACGCATCGTACCCGCACTGCGAAACACGCGACCACTGTGCCAGCGGGCATATCATGCGCTCAGCCCTGGTGTAGTGGATAAAGCAATAAGTTTCTAGTCCATCGTTGTCGCGTTCTTATCATCTAACTCCTACAAACCTTAAGTCGTAGTGTCGCAATGTCAGTTGTAGTCAAAGTATTGATAGTACTGTACATACATCGTGTAGATGGATTTCTATGCTCGCCGGAGAATGATGACAATCTCCACTAGCTTCTGTATTACTATGATGCTTCCTTTTAAGGATGAACTCAGCGTTCGGTTGATAATCGTTTTGTATTTCCAGCAACACCGTACGTTTATAGGCTAAACTGTGTTTCAACTAATGACCTTCACAGTTATAGGAACAAACTTGTAATAACTCTTGGGCAAAATATTTGTGCAGTGATATCAGACGCTACGATCAACCTGTCCCAGAAGTTACGGACTTCAATTTTCAGCCTCTTCCGACCTGGGCAATGAGCTCTTATTTCGGGGCGTCTGTGCACGTTTTTGTTTAAGACATTTAAGAGGAAATTAAAATCCGTCTCCTACGAGAACGTTAAAAAATCTTAGCAGTATCTAGTAGGGATTTATGAATCGATTACTCGTCGTATTTAGCCGCATTTCGCTGGTTGGAAGGGATAAAGTTGACAGATAAAAAAAGAACTCTGATGTTCTGAGGTCATGTGATTTTATTTCAGTGACTGGAATACTAAGTGAAACGAACAATGAATCTGGCAGTAGAATCAAACGGCTGGTGCCTGTGTGACAATGCACTACCTGGCGCCTGAACTGATGCAGGGCCTGTTCAGGTCAGAGGTATACATGAGGCAACGGCAGTATTAAGTTCGTTAGCTCGTATCCATTGCTTGCACACGAAATTACTGTTACATTGTAGTTCTGGAGCCCAATAAGTCAACTGCATACTCTCCGGTCAGAAAGAGCGCTTGAAAATAGTTTTCGCTATGTAACATTACTGAAACTGGTGTTACACAGAGTTAGAATTTATACAAAGATAAAAAAGGTAAAGTCAGCTGTGCAAGAAAACATTTATTTGGCGCATTTTACCGGCTTCCACGGCTTAAACAGTCATCTTCCGAAGTGTATTAGGCTCAAGTCATTGGTTGGCTCTGAGCACTATGGGACTTAACTTCTAAGGTCATCAGTCCTCCAGAACTTAGAACTACTTAAACCTAACTAACCTAAGGACATCACACACATCCATGCCGGAGGCAAGATTCGAAGCTGCGACCGTAGCGGTCGCACGGTTCCAGACTGTAGCACCTAGAACCGCTCGAACACCCCGGCCGGCCAAGTCATAAGTACGTCAACGTCAAAATAAGAGTCGAACGGTAGTGTCCTAGACAATATAGGCAAAAATACATATGTAAAGCAAGTATGTTAAAAATAAATGTACAAAGATTGAACGACATAAGTACACCAGGTTTGTTAGTTCGTTAAAACAGACCTAAAATAATCATGCTGATGAGCCACAACGTACCTTTGCTACAGAATCAATGAAACAGTGATATCGCTAGAAATATACGTCCTATGAGTTGCAAACTATCAAATCTCACGTCGTACGTAGTATATGCGACGAAAGTCAACCACCAGACTCATGACATTAACATTTTTTTTTTTCTTTATTGTGATTTTGATCACCTTATACAAAGGCGGGCTGTCAGCAGCATAGTACGCCGCTCTTCAGCTTTGAGTTTTACAATAGGTAATACATATAGGTGGCACAGAGAATACAATCAAAACGGCGGGCAAAAAATGTAGACACCAAAAAACAAAAAACATGGAGCCGTTCACGCTGGACGAGAAATATGACTAACACTAATTGACACGGCGCACATAACACGGATGACGGCGACGGCACACGTGAACAGTGGTGGCGTGACGGCGAAAGAACACTAAACACAAACGAAGGCACACACACGAGACACTGATGGCGATGATCTCCGGCGCGCGAATGTTCACTGAGCGTGTGCGAGTCCGGGGACCTGCCAAGACAGGAGGAGGAGGAGGAAGGGGAGTGGGAGACGGAGAGGGGAGAGCAGAGATGCCATGGGCAGGGGAGAGAGGGGGAGGGAGGAAGGGGGAGGGGAAGCCCAGGGGAAGAAGGGCGGAGGAAGGGGGAAGGGGGAAAAGGAAAGAGAAGGGAGGGAGGGTGCCTAAAGGAAAGGACACAGGAAGTGGGGAGGGGAGGATCAAGGTTGATAGGAGGGGTAGATGGAGGGGAGGAGGACATCATCAGGGAAGGGGAGCTGGCGGAAGCCACCTTGGGAGATGGTAAGGAGGGTGGAGAGATGGAGACCGGGTGGGACGTGGGAATACAGGTGCGGCAGCAGGTGGGGGTGGTAGAAGATGGGTGAGACAAGCGGGTGAGGAGGATCGAGTTTGCGGGAGGTGTACAGGATCCATATCCTTTCAAGGAAAAGGAGCAGGTGGGGGAAGGGGATGAGATCGTATAGGATCCATGTGGGGGAGGGGAGACGGATGCGATAGGCGAGGCAGAGAGCATGGCGTTCAAGGATTTGGAGGGATTTATAAAAGGTAGGGGGGCGGAGATCCAGGCCGAATGGGCGTAACAAAGGATAGGGCGGATGAGGGATTTATAGGTGTGGAGGATGGTGGAGGTGTCCAGACCCCACGTACGGCCAGAAAGGAGCTTGATGAGACAGAGTCGGGAGCGTGCCTTGGCTTGGACTGTCCGGAGATGGGAAGTCCAGGAGAGGCGACGGTCGAGGGTGACGTCAAGTTACTTAACGGTGGGAGTGAGGGCGATAGGATGGCCATAGATGGTTAGATAGAAATCGAGGAGGCGGAAGGAAGGGGTGGTTTTGCCTACAATGATCGCCTGGGTTTTGGAGGGATTGACCTTGAGCAACCACTGGTTGCACCAAGTGGTGAACTGGTCAAGATGGGATTGGAGAAGGTGTTGGGAGCGCTGCAGGGTGGGGGCAAGGGCAAGGAAGGCGGTGTCATCGGAAAACTGGAGAAGGTGGACGGGGGGTGACGGCGGCGGCATGTCCGCCGTATACAAAAGGTACAGAAGGGGGGAGAGGACGGAGCCTTGGGGCACACTGGCGAAGGGGAAAAAGGTGTAGGAATCTGTGTTATGGATGGTGACGTAGGAAGGACGGTGGGAGAGAAAGGAGCCGATAAGACTGACGTAGTTAATGGGAAGGGCGAAGGTTTGGAGCTTGAAGAGGAGACCGGAATGCCACACGCGGTCATAAGCACGTTCGAGGTCCAGGGAGAGGAAGATTGTGGAGCGATGGGAATTAAGCTGGTCAGAAAGGAGATGAGTGAGGTGAAGGAGAAGGTCGTCGAAAGAGAAGGACAGCCGAAAGCCACACTGGGTAACGGGAAGGAGGCAGTGCTGGCGGAGATGCTGGTGGATGCGTCGGGTGAGGATAGATTCCAGGACCTTGCCGAAGACCGAGGTAAGGCTGATGGGACAGTAGGAGGAGACGGCGGACGGCGGTTTGCCAGGTTTAAGGGACATCAGGATACGGGAGGTTTTCCACAGGTCGGGGTAGTAACCGGTGGACAGGACGACATTGTACAGCCTGGCCAGAGTGGAGAGGAAAGAGACAGGAGCTTCACGAAGGTGACGGTAGGTGACACGATCGTGACCAGGAGTGGTGTTGCATTTTGTGTGGAGTGTAGCAATGAGATCCTGTGTAGTGATAGGGGCATTGAGTTCCGTGTGTGCAATGTTGTCTAAGTACTGGAAACCAGGTGAGAGGGGAGGGACAGAGGTGTCAGTTCGATCGCGGACATCCGGGAAGAGGGAGTAATCGAACTGGGGATCATCGGGGATGGAAACCACATCAGAGAGGTAAGAGGCAAAGTGATTGGCCTTACTAAGGGCTGTCAGGGAAGGGATGATCAGCATGGAGAAGAGGATAGTAGGGGGAGGGTTTAGTTCTGGTAAGGCGACGGAAGGCTGACCAGAACTTGTACGAGTTGATAGGTAGGGTAGCATTTAAACGGGTGCATGTCTGTCGCCAGTCCCGGCGTTTCTTAGCTGCGAGCAAATTACGAATGTGTCACTGGAGTTGCCGGTGGCGTCGTAGTGTGTCCGGGTCACGCGTGTGGAGGAAGGCACAGTAGAGACGGCGGGATTCACGGAGGAGGAGGACGGCCTGTGGGGGTAAGGTAGGACGGTGGGAGTGGATGACAACAGTAGGGACGTGGGTCTCCACGGCCTCAGACAAGGTCTGCTGGAGAATGGAAGCGGCATGTGTTACATCGTCAGGGTGGTGGTAGGGGAAGGGGTGCCTATCGACCTGGGTGGAGAGGGTATCTCGGTAGGCATTCCAGTTGGCATGGGAATAGTCATGGACGTACTTTGGGGGAGGGTCATTACGAGGGTCGGGGCAGAGGCGACGATCATCTGAAATGGTGAGGAGGACAGGGAGATGGTCGCTACCAATAGGCTCCAGGACATCCACCGTTATGCAGCCAAGGAGGTTGGGGGAGGAGAGGATAACATCAGGAGTGGAATTGGATTTGGGATGGGTGTGCTGGGGGATGGGGATGAGGTCACCATGAAGGGAGGAGAGGAACCGATGCCACTGCCGTAACTGTGTGGCGGAATGGCTATGGATGTTGAGGTCGGCAGCGATCACGTTGGAGAAGAAGGTACGGTCAATGTGGGAGAGGAAGTCGAAGGGAATAGGGGCGGACATAGATGGTGGCGCAAGTAACGGTAAGGCCGGGGAAGAGGAGACTAAGGATCAGGTGTTCGGTGGGGTTGGGAAGGAGAGGTTGGAGCCGAACGGGGATCTGGCAGTGGTGACCAATGGCAACTCCACCATGCGCAATCGGGAGGGGATTATTGGAGCGGTGAAGGAGGTAGGGTGAAGTGTGGACGGTGCAGTGGGGTTGGAGGAAGGTTTCATTGAGGAGGAAGGCATCCACGCGGTGGGTGGCAAGGGTGTGCAGGAAGAGGTTCTTGTTGGCAGGAAGGGAGTGGATGTTGTTGAAAAGGATACGGTGCTGTCGCACCATGACAGGGATTTAGACGAGGGTGTCAAGACGGGAGAAGGTGAAATGGGCCTGGTTGTTGGAGTAGGGGGCGTACATTTTTAGGTGGAAAACGGAACTGGTGGTGAGGGAGATCTGTTGGAGGGTGTGGGGGTGCTGAAAAGGATAAACATTCTGATGGACGATGGTGAGGAATCTGATGATGTCCTCAGCAGTAGGGGGTTGGTGAAGGGAATTGCCGGGAGGGGTGGGGGCGTCCAGAGGGCAGACAGGAACGGTGAGTTCAGGAGTAGTAGGAGGGGGTTGGACCTTACATTTCTGGGATTAAGTAGGATGAGGGAGGTTACAGGTATTGCAGGAGGGGGGGGGGGGGGGACTGGATATTGGGGCACTGCCGTAAGAAGTGGGCTTGTCTACAGTGTGGGCAGGTGGGGGCCTTGCGGCACTCAGATGTTGTGTGGGCATTACACCGCAAGCACCTGTAGCAGCGGAGGGATTGAGGAGGGGAACGGGAGGGGTCAACTTCATAATGTTGCTTAAAGTGGAGTGCACCCTCCTTCAGGAGATGGTCTATGGAGTGGGCGTGCTCGGAAAAGATCCGCATAAGGCGGGTGGGGCAGGCAGAGTTGTGGATGTGGCGAACCACACCTACCTCCAGATGGGGATGTGCCTGAAGCTCCGCTAACACCTCCTCCTACGTGATTGTCGGACTAAGCCGAGTGATCACGGCGGTGAGGGTCGGCGGGCGACGCCGAGGTTGGGGTTGGTGGGAAGGAGGCGGGGAAGGAACAGGGGTGAGGGAGGCATTAGGGCCAAAGCGGGTGACAGGGATGTGGGAAAGGAGATCTGTGTGGATGGTAGGGCTGGGGGAGAAGATGAGCACCGAATCACGGAGAGGAGTGAGGAGGGAGATGGGGGCACCAGGAAAATTCTGGCGAAGGAAGAGGGTGAGGCTCTGGCCCTCAAGAAGGGAGGGATCAGGACGGGAGAGGAGGTAGCGGTAAGAGGAGGGGGTGGAGGAGGAGGAGGAGGGGCAGGGACAGGGACAGGTGGGGAGACATCCATGGCATCACGGGCTGGGGAAGGAGGACGAGGTGGAGCCTTTTTGGGAGTAGAGGAGGCAGGGGTGCCACTGGGGCGCTTGACGGCGGCGGAGGAGGTGTGGGGGATGGGAGTGACTGGAATGTGGAGGGGAGTGGCAGGTCCCAGTGCTGAAGTCAGCGCTGGAGATGGTGAGGGCGATGGCGAAGGCGACAGTGAAGACAATGATGATGAAGGCGAAGGGGAGAGTTGAGCATGGGCCGTAGCCCTCTGGGCGACCACCCTAGCGGGGGCCGCAGAAATGGAAGGAGCAGAGGGAGGGAGTGGAGGGAAGGGATCAGAGGAGGCGTGGGAGGGAGGAAGTGGGGATGGGGCGACAAATAGTGAGGGAGATGGGAGAGTGAGGAGTGGGGGCATGGACTGAGGTGGGAGTGATGCGTCACACCACGTGATAGTGGTGGCGGCGGCGTAGGGGGATGTGTATATGATGGCAGTGGTGGTGGCAGTAGTGGTGGTGGTGGGGGTTGACATTACAAGAAGGGGAAAAACACAGCACAGAACAGGACAAAGAAGCAAATGAGGGATGGACAAGGCGACGAGAAACACAGAGAAAAAGGGACGGAGAAACTACGAAGGAGACTGGGGCCGAAGCCCCACTCTGCTGCTGCTGGTGGGGGAGGCGACCTGGCTGGCCGGCCGGTGGGGATGCTGCTGCTGCTGGATGCTGCTGGCTGCTGGACGCTGGACGTTGCTGGCTGCTGGACGCTGCTGGTTGCTGGACGCTGCTGGCTGCTGGATGCTGGCTGGGACCACTGCTGGACGCTGGCTGGGACCGCTGCTGGATGCTGGCTGCTGGCAGGAACCACTGCTGGCTGGGACCGCTGCTGGACACTGGCTGCTGGCAGGAACCCTTGGTGGCTGCTGGCTGCTGGCAGGAACCGCTGCTGGCTGCTGGCAGGAACTGCCGCTGGCTGCTGGACGCTGGCTGGGACCGCTGCTGGACGCTGGCTGCTGGCAGGAACCGCTGCTGGCTGCTGGCTGCTGGCTGGGGCCGCTGCTGGCTGCTGGCTGGACCGCTGCAGGATGGCTGGTACCTGCAATATACCTAACACTTCGATTATAACCGAAAGGCCAATCGAAGGGCGGTATCCTTCCGGATTACCGCCAGAGATGATGACATTAACAGAACTGAACATACCTATATACAAAGTGGGAGCGCTAGTGTACATTTAAACTGAAATAAATTCTGCGACAGTAGAAGTGCATGTATGCATTAAACCTTCCAAAATATTAGAAAATGATTAACAATAGACAATAAACCACGAACCAAGTGTTAAGCAAACAGGCATACAAAAATAACATCGTTACAATATAAAGGGAGATGAAGGAAGGAACGTAAACTTTTCACATTTTATCATTATTTTATGGTGGCGCCATGGGCCACTGGAACAGCGGCGATACGTGGAACTGTTCAGTATCCTGGAGATGAGGCCAGCCGCTGTACGCGCATTAAAGGGAAGCACAAGTAAGTGAGCCGCAGTCCGCCTTCGATAGCAGGAAGTGGACGCCGCTGAATTAAAGGCGTGCGAGGATCCCCAGCGCGTATTTACAAATTAACTTGCTGTGTGGAAGCGTGCCTGCTACGTGTCTAGATGTTAAGTAAAATTTGGTATGTGGGAGCTAATAACCTTGGTAGGCATTTAATAAGTCAGCGTGAGACTGTTACACATTAAGACTTGGAGGTTATACCAAGAAGGCACCGTCAGAACTTAAAAAATCTGTTACATAAAAGCCAATAGTACATACTGGATACAAAAGGTAAAATAATATTACTTTAAAATCACTGAGCAAGTCAACTTCGACTGTGTAGTCAAAAATCAATTTGCTTTCCAGTTAGAGTTGATCTTTCAGCAAATCCTTACAGTTAAGACGTGAATGTTTATAGATTTCCTCTAAGATATTCATTTTACACCCTTTGTCGACGATGTGTAAAATGTTCATGTCGAGTAAAGATGGCGAGAGGTAAGTGTTTTTTTCAGTTCTGCGAAAGTTGACTTGTAAGAATTCTCACCATCTTTGTTAAGTAAGTGCTCGTAAAAACTGGTTTTAAAGGCCTGCCTGTTGGTCCCATATAAAAGCTCGGGCACACATTGCGTTGAAAATTATAGATCCTGGATTTGAGATATTTGTCGGCCGTAAGTCTCTCGTTAGCATAAACAACAACTTAGTGATGTTGTTAGTGGTAAACAACAGATTGACGCCATATTTTCTTAACAACTTGGCAATCCGATATATCTGACAATAGCAGAGGGACGAAGAGGAACCTCAAAAATGCGGTCAATCACAGCATGAAAAAATGTCGTCTTGAGCCTAAAAGGGTGACAGGAAGGATGATGTTATCTATCGTAATATACTTTATATGGATGTTAAAACTAATTTTTCCACCTACCAGCCGCAATTTCAAGTCAAGGAAACTAAGTTCATGGATGTATGTAAATTTGGGCGGTAGCCGTTCAGAGAGTCACTAAGAAATAGGAAATCATTCATATCTCCCTTGTATGTGACGATGGTATCATCCACATACCGTTTGTGAGATGAAATATTACTAGCCAAAACGAATTAAGAATTGAAAAAGTTAAATTTACAATTATTAATGAGAGGATCAGCTAGGAAACCAGAGAGACAGTTCCCCATAGCCAGCCTTTCATCTTAAGTCACGTATCTTGTCACAGAAGCTGAAATAATTGTTTGAGTATAGTACTCAAAACTGTTATCATTTCCTTAATTTCGTCACAATTGTCTTGTATTTTGTGAGGTTTTCTCTAACAACGAGGATCGTTTTGTCTATCGGGACATTGGTGTAGAGGTTTGTTATGTCAAGCGATGCAAGATGATGGCCAGAGGCAAAGGTAGCGTCTTTTGAAGAGTTAACTAGACCATTCCTATTTTTCTCTGCAAAAGATGCATCGTACGTGTAATATTTCTTGAGAAGAAGCAGTAACTTCTTGGGCAACAAACATCTAGGACTACCAGTTCCATTAACAATCGGAAATAGAGGCCAACTATTTTGATGAATCTCAAAGTTGGCGTCTTGAGATTCATGGTCAACAATCTAGCACGATCTCTGGGAGAGAAAAGTAAATTATTAATTTCAAGAATCAAAGGCTACTTTTAGCTGGCTTCCTACTGATGGCGTGAATATTATTTTAGGAAAAGAACTCTAATATTTTGTTTTACTTACTCGTCTTTATATAATATGACAGAGGAGTGGCCTCTGTCTGTCTTAATGAGGAGCGCATTTTCTTCCCTGAGCTTCTTACTGATGCGCCTAACTGTGGCAAGAGAATTATCTTTCCTTTTGTGATTAATGTTATTAATTTCTTTAATGATAATGTAATTAACGTTGCACCCTACCTTGGCTTGTTCACATCTGTCAAGTTTAACTGAGTCCATCGCAGGTTTCACATTAACGAGTTTAGCAGCTGAAGACTGATATAGGGGAATATCAACGTTATACGCAAGATCCTTGTTTAAAACGTTAACTTCAGCTTCGTCAAATGATAAGTTAGGATTCCTAACTACACTTATATATAAATAAAAATGTCGGATGCTGCTTTGTTTCTGTCTCTCACATTGGGACTTTTCAACATATTCAACAGTTGAAAGCTTTTTACTGCGTTGCTGTGTGTTCATGCTATAACTGACCGCGTATCTGAGGTTCCTCTTAGTCCCTCTGCTACTGCCACAGAGCTAAATAGCCATAAGTATATTGCTGTCAACAACGGGTATCTTGCTACACTTGTGCAAAAACTATATAAGACTAAAACTAGTAAGCCAATTAATTATTCTCTACTTAGTATAGGTGATATCACTGGGAAAAATATTTTGCAAAAAAAATGGCTCTGAGCACTATGGGACTGTGCTGTGGTCATAAGTCCCCTAGAACTTAGAACTACTTAAACCTAACTAACCTAAGGACATCACACACATCCATGCCCGAGGCAGGATTCGAACCTGCGACCGTAGCGGTCGCGCGGTTCCAGACTGTAGCGCCTTGAACCGCTCGGCCACTCCGGCCGGCAATATTTTGCAGTTCCTTTCCTATGGGGCATGTCGTATCGGCTTGCCAATAAGAAAATATAGCCTCAATGGGGAGTTTTCCAGAAATAATGTCACGAAGTTGCTGCTTATACATAACGAGAGAGCTACAGCAGCCAAATATTTCAAATCTATGACTCATAAAATTCAATGATATGTGTGCCGGAGAGCTCATGCCTACCGCTGTGTATACTTATTGTTTACTTGTGAAATCTGTAGTCTGAAACGGACTTTGAAGTGCCACGTTCAACTTTAAAGTTAACTTTCAGTCAGCCGTTCTAAAATCCTGGAATTCGACATGTGGCTTTTCGGAAAGTTCAAGGTAACAGAACATGATGTTCTCGGTCCACAATACGTCTCTATTAACAACACGTTCTATGTTAAGTTGCGGAAGGTTGTTGACTGCAACCGGATAATAACGCCGACAACTGGATCTCCTGAATATTACCATTATTCTGATGAGGTGGGTACTGTCAATATTACGTATGCAGATTTAGGAATTCGCTCTGTTAAAATTTACAACCCGCGTTTTGATGTTAATTATAATAGTATCTTGGACGTACTCTCAAAGTATTGCACCGCATATACAGTTACCTTAGAATGCTGGTCGGGGAATACGCATTACAAAGTGGTTCTCATGTCACCCGAATTTATTTGAGCTTTCATATTACCTCATTTGCTTCTGTGAAAGGTTTCAAAGCTCTAGTGGTGTACAAAGGACAACCAAGAATGTATTCGGTTTGTAGGCCTAATTTCACTGATCACCTCAGGGCAGCATGTACACACAGGCGTCGGTAAAGCATCCCTCTGGTGCTGTTGACACGCCAGGCGCGATACTCACGCTTCCACTGCCATATGCTCATGCGGCAAGCAGTTCATTTACTTACGAAGATCCTGTTATCTCCAATGTTACCGCTACGATGCCATCAAGAGAAAGCAAGTCTGTTGTAACGGATGGCAATAAGACTACTTCCACCGCTAGAGTGAGAACACTGCGCATTCTGTTCCGAAGCCCGCAGACGAAACATGTACTAACAGGGACCTTCTCAATCAAAGAGCCTCAGCTGAAAATGAAAGAGCGGAAACCATACGCAAAACTCCGAACAAGTCAAAAACAGCCACAAAGGGCAAATCGAGTATCTGCTCGTCGGAAAAGAAAAAACAAATGGTTGCTTCACGTCCTTGAGCGGCCGGTATCTCAGAAACTGAAACCCAAAATGGAGATGAAAGGGAAATTTAAGGAGGGGGTTGATGACGTGTTGGTCCCAGCGCATTTCTTAATGCAGAACGTATGGAGACCGATCCTATTCCACCCAATGCCCGCTGAATGAATCTTGGTGGCAACACAGTTACACTGAAGGGCGCGAAGACGAACCTCCCCAACAGTTGATTAGTGGCCTTTCTTATGGAGTCTCCGCCTCCATAAACAGATAGAGCATTCTCTTGACGGGGCAAACTTCTCTAGAATTAATATGCGTACAGGTAACGGTTAATTTAATGTGCTTCAAGAGTAATGGGAGACGCATCTCGCGTATACTCTAGGGTGGTCCATTGATAGTGACCGGGCCAAATATCTCACGAAATAATATGTATGCTGCTCGATATCCTGGACGACATCATCCAAGTGTCCGGACCGTTCGCCGGATAGTTACGTTATTTAAGGAAACAGGAAGTGTTGAGCCATGTGAAACGTCAACCACGACCTGCAACGAATGATGATGCCCAAGTAGGTGTTTTAGCTGCTGTCGCGGCTAATCCGCACATGAGTAGCAGACAAATTTGGGCGAGAATCGGGAATCTCAAAAACGTCGGTGTTGAAAATGCTACATCAACATCGATTGCACCTGTACCATATTTCTATGCACCAGGAATTGCATGGCGATGACTTTGAACGTCGTGTACAGTTCTGCCACTGGGCACAACAGAAATTACGGGACGATGACAGCTTTTTTGCATGTGTTCGATTTAGCGACGAAGCGTCATTCACCAACAGCGGTAACGTAAACCGGCATAATATGCACTATTGGGCAACGGAAAATCCACGATGGCTGCGACAAGTGGAACATCAGCGACCTCGGCGGGTTAATGTATGGTACGGCATTATGGGAGGAAGGATAATTGGCCACCATTTTATTGCTGGCAGTCTAAATGGTGCAATGTATGCCGATTTCCTACGTAATGTTCTACCGATGTTACTACAAGATGTTTCACTGCATGACAGAATGACGATGTACTTCCAACATGATGGATGTCCGGCACATAGCTCGCGTGCGGTTGAAGCGGTATTGAATAGCATATTTCATGACACGTGGACTGGGCGTCGAAGCACCATACCATGGCCCGCACGTTCACCTGATCTGACGTCCCCCGATTTCTTTCTGTGGGGAAAGTTGAAGGATATTTGCTGTCGTGATCCACCGACAATGCCTGACAACATGCGTCAGCGCATTGTCAATGCACGTGCGAACATTACGGAAGGCGAACTACTCGCTGTTGAGAGGATTGTCGTTACACGTATTGCCAAAAGCATTGAGGTTGACGGACATCAATTTGAGCATTTATTGTATTAATGTGGCATTTACAGGTAATCACGCTGTAACAGCATGCGTTCTCAGAAATGATAAGTTCACAAAGGTACATGAATCACATTGAAACAACCGAAATAAAATGTTCAAACGTACCTACGTTCTGTATTTTAATTTAAAAAACCTACCTAGTACCAACTGTTCGTCTAAAATTGTGAGCCATATGTTTGTGACTATTACAGCGCCATCTATCACAAAGCGAAAAAAGTGGTCCAACTAAAACATTCATATTTCTTTACATACTACACGAATATGTAATAAACAATGGGGGTTTCTATTTTAAAAGAACGCAGTTGATATCCGTTTGACCTATGGCAGCGCCATCTAGCGCGCCTACCATAGCGCCATCTGGTTTCCCCCTTCAAGCTAGACAAATTTCGTTCTCTTAGTTTTCTCGTTTGACGCTTATTTCGTGAGATATTTGGCCCGGTCACGATCAATGGACCACCCTGTATAGGGAAATCAGGTACTCATTTAGAAAGATTCGTTTTGATTCTCTCAGGCCTCCTGAGGTAGCACCACCGATGATAATCGAGTTTACTGAACATGAAGACTTTGCAGTTCTTAGCCTCCTCCTAAGACACAATCCATGTAAGATTAGAAAACTGTGACGCTCAATATAAACAGCATTCAGTCGACAGTTGAGCTCCAAGTGTTACAAGGTTATCTCTTTGTTGCAAACATAGACATTATTTTTCTACAAGAAGTCACGACCTGTAAAATAAATCAAACACATAATTTTGGAGCAGTTATTATTATTGACGGATCCTGTGGCACTGAAATTTGATTGGAGGAAGGTATTCAGTAGACGATAAAGGCTGATCTTGACAATGGAAAAGGCGTACCTGTACAGCTGCAGGACACATTACTTGTCAGTGTCCGTGCGCCATCGGGAACAAATAACAGAGTGCAGAGAAGCCAGTTTTGTACCGACGACATAGTCGCACAATTAGCAGGCTTGTACCACACAGTGCTACTCCGTGGAGACTTCAGCTACGTAAGCTGCATCAGGCCCCAATCTTTAGTTATTGTGAAGAACTGCAGGCTGTAACAGGTGGATTAGAGATGATAGATACCCGGACGACACTGCGGCCACATTTCACGACCTATGCGTTTGTAGCGAAGAACAGCGCAAGTAGATCAGACAATATATGTGTCAATGTCTCTGATGTCCAGTGTAACTGGTACGGAGATGTGGCCGGTAAGTTTTTTTGATGGCTGTTTTTACCGTGTCTGGGATAAATTTTCTCACAAGACAAACTTTAGAGGGCGTGGTATTTGACATCTGAACATCTCTCTTCTGTATGAGCTAGCGCTGAAATAATCTATTTTAGAAGTCTGAGACACGTTATCTGAACCGTGCATATTGGTGGATGGAATACGTGAAACGTTAAATAAGGAGAACTATTATGTAGAGCGCCAAGGAAAAAGCGAAATCGACTTAGTCAACTATAGAATATTACTTTACGTATTTCAGAGAGTTAATCGCGCTTCGCGACGTCTTGCAACAAAATTTTGTCGAAAATTAAAGCGAGAATTCTCTCCTCAACTCGTCAGTCCTTGCATGGAAGAGGTATTCGTGCACGAAACAATTATGATGTTCATTCGGAACGCAACTCTTTATTCCACGAAATAGAGGTTAATTAACAGTCTGACTGATGAACAAGATACCACAAGGCAACATGAACCAGACCCTTTTACTGAAATTTATGCGACACCGATAATATCTTATCAGAGAAACGTAAAGTATTGTAACCCCAGCCGAAAATGAGAGCCCGTTCGAATGTCTTAGCTCCCAAGAAATTCTCTTAACAGTCAACGCTGCTACTTTTTTTTTTTTTTAAAAAAAAAAAAAAGGCCCCTGGGCTAGGTGAGCTTCCCCTAGAATTTTACGCTCTGGTGTGATTTATTGCCGATGAAATCACAGAAATGTTGAATGAAATACTTACGGGTGTTTGCTTCGCCGACGGCTTTACTGCGGGACTGATGTTCCTGGTAACCAAAGTGGGAGAGTTAAGGATTACCGATACCTTTAAGACACGCCGATTTTAAAAATATTCGCGTCTTTTTAGCGACAAATAGAAACCGGCACTTACTAAACTCTTGGGTTCCTATCCAGCCAGCGTTGCAATTGGTCGCTTTATGTCCAATCTATTGTCGGAATACAGATATATTGTCAATCTTATGTCATTATGCCATACCAAATTAGGCTTCGTTTTCTTCGATTTTGATGAAGCTTATGACAGGATTAATGACTTATTTTTACTAAATATTTTGAAGATTGGGTTTATTTAACAATGTACGAGAATCATGCAAAAAAATTTAAGTGATACCATTTCAAGAACCAAAATCGGCGGACAGCTTACGGGACCATTTCCCATTAAAAGCTCAATCTGAAAAGGATGTCGCCCGTCAGCAAGAATACAGGAAGAATGTGTGGAACTGCTACTCAGAAATTACACCGAAGATTAAAAGGGCTGCAAATTTTGAACGCCGATATAGTTGTCAAGTATATGCGGCCGATATTAATTGTATGGAGCACAGTGAACGATAATGAGGAAATACAGACGACCAAAAGCATTTTCGACGACTATTGTAAAGCAGCAGGAGTAAAAATTAATTTTCAGGAATCTGAACTCCTGGAAGCAGGTCAAACCACTAGCACATTACTAACATAAATGGTCCAGTCACATTAATGTGACATGTCAGAAGCCTGAATAGCCATCTCTTACTCCGCAGCCGTGCAGGAAGAGAGTCAATTAGGTTAGAGAAAGTACCGACAAGGATGTGGAGCTCTGCCGATTCTAGTGCCGTGGCCGGCTGCGCTAGCTTTCTCGGCTGAGGATCCATGGTGTGAACAGCCCGATCGAGGTGGCCACACCGATTCTCGATTCGGTATAAAACCGGGGAGTTTGGTGACGCTAGGAGAACGGTAAACTCATCTTGGAGCTCTTCGAACCCCACAGGTATACTACATGTTGTGTGACACGTTGCATTGTCCTGCTGGTCGTTGCCATCCTGCCGAGGAAGAAAAAAGCTGCATGTTGGAGTGTAAGTAACCCAAGGATAGATGCATTCTTGTGTTGAACCATTGTGCCTTCCTGAATGACGATATCACCCAGGGAATGCCAAGAAAACGTTTCCCTGACCATAACGGTTCCTCCTTCAGCCTAGACCCTTCCGAAGGGGCATATAACTTGTGGTGTCACCGCCAGACACCACACTTGCTAGGTGGTAACCTTTAAATCGGCCGCGGTCCGTTAGTATACGTCGGACCCGCGAGTCGCCACTATCAGTGATTGCAGACCAAGAGCCGCCACACGGCAGGTCTAGAGAGATTTCCTAGCACTCGCCCCAGTTGTACAGCCGACTTTGCTAGCGATGGTTCACTGACAAAATACGCACTCATTTGCCGAGACGATAGTTAGCATAGCCTTCAGCTACGTCATTTGCTGCGGCCTAGCAAGGCGCCATTACGTTACTATTGATGCTATTAAACATGTACCGTCAAGAGCGATGTTCACCATTTATGGATTAAAGTTAAGTATTCCCCAGCTACGTCCTTTTTTGCTAGTCTAATTCCTTGACCTGTTCCAGACCTCACGCCAGCCTGCGTGAGCTAAAACGCGTGCCTTTCGGCTTCCTCTCATAGTGGGTTGGCTCTCTTGCCAATCCACAACATTTGGCGACGAGGCCAATTCGCGTTCGTAACTATACTGCCCTGATTTACTTGTGTAATGGCTTCGCCACAATCTCCAGATGTACTGTCCGAATATTATCGCTTACAGAATCAGCAGACGCAGGCCTTACTGGATGCCCTTGGACAGCTCGTCCAGGGTCAACGTGCAATGCAAAACGATGCGGCAGCCGCCGCTCCACCGCTACCGCAGCCACAACACGCAGTTGCACCACCTTTTCGAACTTTTGATGCTGCACTGGAAAGCTGGACGGATTGATCACGCCAATTTGGATTCCATCTCGCCGCCTACAGAATTCAAGGTAACGAGCGGCAGCCTTTCTTATTATCTTCCGTCGGAGTGACCACGTACCGTGTGATAGTCAAATTATTTCCCCGACACGATGTAGCAACTCTGTCCTACGAAGAAATTTTGTCTGCATTAGATGCATATTTCAAAGAATCAGTCAATGTAGTTGCAAAAAGGTATACCTTCTTTCGTACAAAACGTACGGCAGGTCAGACTAATCGGGAGTGGGTTGCAACCTTGCAAGGCCTTACTAGGGATTGTGCTTTTGAGTGTCAATGTGGACTCCCTTATTCCGATAATATGGTACGTGATGCAATTGCACAGAACGTTTCTGATGTTCGTATACGGGAACAGATTTTGAAACTAGTCAATCCCTCCCTTCAACAAGTGATGGACATATTGGATCGGCAGGACACACTTGACTTTGCTCAGGAATCATTTGAATCTTCGCCAATCGTGTGTCAGGTTAACCAGCCCGCCGGGCGAGCTGTACAGAACAGTAAACAGTCCTCGCGCCCAGCCACGCCAAAGCCGTCTGGCTCTCAGCCACGTGTCCTGTGCTGGCATTCAAATGCATTGAAATCATGCCCGCGGTGTGCTACTAGACATTCGCGTGAGAATTGCCCGTCACGCCAGGCTATTTGCTTTTTCTGTAATAAAAAAGGACATGTTCAGAGTGTTTGCCAGAAAAAGCTCCGCTCGGAAGCTCACAACCATTCCAGGCCCTTTGCTTCACGCCGAAATCGAACCAAGGATACTCAGGCTCGTGAAACTTCGCCTATGGAAATTCATGTAGTTCATTCCACTCCGCCCAGTGCTACTCTCTCTCACAGTGACTGTGTTCGTCCCACAAATAGTGTGCGTCGACATCGACGGAAATCCCGTCATGTCACAAGTGATTTTGTACCAGTGTTAGTTCACGTTGCACGAGACAGTCGCTCTTGTCGTCAGCAGGACAATAAACTTTTTGTAGACTTGGACATTAACGGCAAAGTGATACCATTCCAGCTCGATACCGGAGCTGCAGTTTCACTGATCAATCAAGACACGTACAAACAGCTGGGCACACCTCCGTTGCGTGCCTGCAAATGTTAAGCTAACTAGATATTCAGGTCACGGGCACCCTGTGTTAGGACAGTGCAGCCTTCTTGTAACATACAAGGGACAAACAAAACTTGTGTCATTGTACGTCCTTTGTTCTTCTTCTGCAGTGAACTTGTTTGGTTTCGATTTGTTTCAGTTGTTTAACTTGTCTATAGTCAATCAGGTCCTATCAGTGAACCAGACTGTGCCTTCAGACAGTGTTTCTCGTCTATGTGAAGAGTTTGCAGACACTTTTGCACCGGGCCTTGGATGCGCTAAGAACTATAAAGCACATTTGGAACTGAAAGTAAACGCGCAACCGAAATTTTTCAGAGCGCGCAATGTTCCCCACGCATTTTGTGATGAGGTCGCAAAAACATTACACGATTTGGAACCACAAGGTGTAATTGAACGTGTGCAGAATTCTCTCTTGGCATCACCCTTAGTAATTTTGCCAAAACCTTCCGGAAAATTGAGACTTTGCGTGGACTTCAAGGCAACAGTGAATCCACAACTAGTGACTGTTACTTTTCCTTTACCCCGCCCGGAAGATATTTTTGACAAACTGTGCCCGGGTAAACATTTTTCGAAGTTGGACCTAGCAGATGCGTACTTGCAAATACCAGTGGACGAAGATTCCCAGCGCGTTTTGGTGGTTAACACGCATCTTGGTTTGTATCGGTTCAAACGACTGCCATTCGGGTGTGCATCCGCCACTGCATTGTTTCAGCAATATCTACAAACTGTTTGTGCGTCGGTCCCCACTGCCGCAAACTATCTGGACGATATTGTGATCTCCGGAAAGACGGAAGAAGAACATTTAGCCAATCTCCGAAGATTATTTCAGGTCTCGCGACAAAATGGTCTTCGCTTGCGGAAGGACAAATGTGTGTTTTTTGCTCGTGACTTACCCTATCTGGGACATGTACTCAATGCCCAAGGCATACATCCCAGTCCAGAGCACCTCCGTGCCATACAAGACTTGCCTTCGCCGAAAATTTTGAAGCAGCTACAGAGTGTGCTGGGAAAAATAAATTACCATAACCAATATGTTCCCCATGCCTCTTCCATTTCAGCTCCGCTTCATCGCTTACGCTGTAAAGGTGTTCCGTTCGTCTGGACGACGGAATGCGAACGCGCCTTTCGCCAGTTGAAATCGGCGTTGATTTCCAATACTTGCCTTACGCCATTCGATCCCCGGAAGCCCCTTTTCTTGATGGTGGATGCATCGGATTTCGGGATCGGTGCTGTGCTTGCGCACAAAGATGGATCGCACGATCGCCCTATTGCCTTTGAGTCCAAATTGCTCTCATCTGCGCAAAGAAATTATTCACAGATCGAGAAAGAATCATTGGCTCTCGTATTTGGTGTTACTAAGTTTCATGATTTCTTGTATGGTCGTCACTTTACCATCATCACAGACCACAAACCTTTGACATCGCTTTTTCATCCTAACAATCCTGTACCTCCACGTACAGCACAGAAATTCATTCGCTGGTCTATTTTCCTCTCGCAGTACCGCTACGATATCTTGTATCGGTCCACTGCTAATCACGGAAACGCCGATGCGTTGTCCCGTTTGCCTGTTGCTGAGGAAAGAGCATTCCATTCCTCCGAACTTGCTTGCATGTTCATTGATTCGAAAACCGATGACGTGGTCGACTCGTTTCCGATTGATTTTCGTCGTGTAGCTACAGCCACAGCTGCCGACCCTGTCCTGGCTACCGTTCTGCGTTTCGTTGCTACTCAATGGCCCTTGTCAAAGTCACGGATCGAGGATCCCTTGGTTCGCCGATTTTTTGCTCACAAGGAGAGACTTTTTGTACGACGTGGTGTTTTGCTGTTACGTTCTGATAATGATCAGTCCAGGGTCGTGATCCCACGTTCGTTACAGTCCTCTGTCTTAAACCTTCTCCACCAAGGACATTGGGGTATAGTGAGAACGAAACAACTTGCTCGTCAGCACTGTACTTGGTTCGGAACCGATGCTGCGATTACGCATATGTGCTCGTCTTGCATGGCGTGTGCCGAACAACAATCCGCACCACCGCGGAAATTCTTTGCATGGCCAAAAGCCACTTCCCCTTGGCAACGCTTACACATCGATTTTGCTGGAATGCTCGATGGTTGGTTGTGGTAGATTCATTGAGTAATTTTCCTTTTGTTGTCCGGATGTCTTCCACGACCATCCAAGCGTTATCTGCTATCTTTTGCATTGAAGGTCTTCCGCAGACTATTGTTTCCGACAATGGCCCACAATTCATGTCGCAGAATTTCAGTCATTCTGCAAGGCCAATGGTATTTAACATCTGACATCCGCACCGTTTTCGCCTCAGTGAAACGGTGCCGCTGAACGTTTGGTCAGGACTTTCAAGTCACAGATGTTGAAGTTGAAAGAGTCACATTCTCGGGAGGACGCGTTATTGCTCTTTTTGTCCTCGTATCGCTCTCAGCCCCGAGATGGTCGCTCGCCGGCTGAGTTGCTCCACGGACGTACTCATCGAAACTTGATGTCTTTGCTACATCCTCCGCATCAGGTTCCTGTGCAGCGGCAGACACCTGCTTTTGCCTCAGGCAACGTTGTCTACTACCGCCACTATCGAGGTTCACGGCGTTGGCTTGCAGGGCGCATTCTTCGCTGCCTCGGCCGCGCTATGTATCTCGTTTTGGGAGCCTCTGGTGAGGTGCGCCGGCATCTTACCCAGCTGTGCCTCTGTCGTCGCACGGGATCTGCGGCTCCCGGTACGCTTTCAGCGACGGGGCCGTCCGGTCAGCGCCCGGGGGACCCATCTACTGGGTCTCCTCAGCCCCAGGTGTTACCGACGCTGCCTTCCATTTTGCCCCATGGCGACGCGCCGCCGCCACCGCCGCGTTCCGCCTGTTCTCCCGCCGGCGACGCCCGCAGTGGAAGCGTCGCTGCAACCGCCGGGCGCTTCCCTGGGTCACGCGCCGCCGTTCGCTTCCCGTGACCAGTTGTCCTCCGACATGGAACTCTTGCCCGTTCCGGACCATATGTCGTCTTCGCCCGTCGGGTGCCCCGGCCCGATGGAGGTCGACCCTTCGGCTCCTCCAGTCTCTCTGCAGGCGCATACACCGCATGTTGGCGTGCACCCTGGAGCAGGTTTTCAGGCGTTTCCTGGCTCCCCTCGGACCGAATGGCAGGGTGCGAGTGGCACACCTCGCCTGTTGTTAGGCTCCCCACCTCGTCGCATACGTCAACATGGGGTCCTCCCCACGGCTGGCCTCTGCCTCGTGATGACAGGGTGTTGTGTGCTGTCCTTAGGTTAGTTAGGTTTAAGTAGTTCTAAGTTCTAGGGGACTGATGACCATAGATGTTAAGTCCCATAGTGCTCAGAGCCATTTGAACCATTTTTTGAACCACGGCTGGCGGAAGCCTTATACCACCACCCTACGCCGATTTGCGGGGGAGGAATGTGGTGTCACCGCCAGACACCACACTTGCTAGGTAGTAGCCTTTAAATCGGCCACGGTCCGTTAGTATACGTCGGACCCGCGTGTCGCCACTATCAGTGATTGCAGACCGAGCGCCGCCACACGGCAGGTCTAGAGAGATATCCTAGCACTCGCCCCAGTTGTACAGCCGACTTTGCTAGCGATGGTTCACTGACAAAATACGCTCTCATTTGCTGAGACGATAGTTAGCATAGCCTTCAGCTACGTCATTTGCTACGACCTAGCAAGGCGCCATTACCAGTTACTATTGATGCTATAAAACATATACCGTCAAGAGCGATGTTCACCATTTATGGATTAAAGTTAAGTATTCCCCAGCTACGTCCTTTTTTGCTAGTCTAATTCCTTGACCTGTCCAGACCTCACGCCAGCCTGCGTGAGCTACAACGTGTGCCTTTCGGCTTCCTCTCATAGTGGGTTGGCTCTCTTGCCAATCCACAACAGAACTTGATTCTTCTGAAAAGGCCACCTATCGCCACTCAGTGGACGTCCAGCTCTGGTAATGTGGTGCAAATTCCAAGATTCGTCGCCGATGAAGAGCAGTCAGCATGATTGCTTGAACCGGGCGCCAGCTGCGGAGTTGAGGACGGTAGTTGAGGAGACACTGTTGGTAACATCCTGGTTCATCTGGACTGTCAGTGCTCTGAATCTGCATGTCTATTCGCGCTTACACATCATCGCAGCCGTCGTTCACCCCTGTCATGTACGGCTCGTGGTACACCACAGCTACCTTGGCTGCAGATTTGGATAGAACCATTTTACCATTCATGGCGTATTATAACGACGGCGGCACGCGAACTGTTTACAAACTTAGCCGTTTTGGAAATACTTTTACCTTTGGCCCGAAAGCCAATGATCATGCCATTTTGGACGTCAGACAAATCGCTCCGCTTCCGAATTACAACAACTGCACTGTTTTCCGCGTCTCCCCGACACGCTTTACGTACCCTTCACTACCAGAGCTGCCACCTGCCATCTGAGCGTGGTTACTAAACACTGACGCCAAACACAGTCGGTGATCACATTAATGTGACTGGATCGTTATGGAAGAATATGAATAATCCTACCCAGCAGTCCAGTGTCAAGGCTGCTTGGCATAACGCCGTTAACGGCACCATTCCCATAAGGGAAAACTTACACAGTATCAGTTTGATGCCAGGTCTGATATGTCCACAATGCAAACTCGTTGACTCCCTCCCACACAGGTTAGTGTGAAGAGATCAGGTCGAGACTTGAAAATTCATAAGGAAGAAAGTTGCAGCAATCATTAGAACCACCAAAGCGCATAGAGACGTAAATTACCCTATGGAACCTGATTGGAAATGGTATGCCAATGCAAAAACTAACAGCAAGACTTTGCTACTGGGGCAATGTGGTGTTATCAGCATCATCATAATTTTATAAGTTTCAGTTCCTCAATTCCTGCACACACTAATGAGCCAAATCTTTATGGCCACTGTCTACCATGAGATTTAATGGCGACTGTTGGCGCTGTGGGCACGTGACGAGGTAAGGGAAGTATACAAGTGGAACGAAAACGAATGGGGATCATTCTACCGGCTATACGACCACAAATAGGGAAATACACTGACATAATCGTCTGTGACAAAGGACAGATTGTTATATTTCGGCGCCTGGGAACGAGCATCTTGTGGGCTAAGTGAATGGCATTGCGGTCAACCTACATCCCTTCTTCTCTGATGTCTTCGCTGGCGGCGATGGAGTCTTCCAGCAGGATAACTGTCAGAAGGCCCGAATTGAGCTTCAGTTGTTTGAGGAACATAATGGTCAATTCAGATTGACGTTGTGGCCTCAGGATTCACTTGATTTGAACTCAATGGAACACATCTATGACTCTACTGGACATCAGCTCCACGCCCACATGCCACCGGCCCATAATTTACGGGAATTTTGTGACTTGTGTATAGACATCTGGTACCACAAACATCCAGCCCACCCGGTTGGCCGTGCGGTCTAACGCACTGCTTTCCGGGCGGGAAGGAGCGCCGGTCCCCGGCACGAATTCGCCCGGCGGATTTGTGTCAAGGTCCGGTGAGCCGGCCAGTCTGTGATTGGTTTTTAGGCGGTTTTCCATCTGCCACGGCGAATGCGGGCTGGTTCCCTGTATTCCGCCTCAGCTACACTACGTCGGCCATTGCTGCGCAAACAAGTTCTCCATGTATGCGTACACCACCATTACTCTACCACGCAAACATAGGGGTTACACTCGTCTGGTGTGAGACGTTCCCTGGGGGGTCCACCGGGGCCGAACCGCACAATAATCCTGCGTTCGGTGTGGGGCGGCGGAGGGGTGAAGTGGACTGCGGCAGTCGTCGTGGGGTAGCGGACCACTGTCAGCACGCTATTAAGCAGGTGGCTATAATGTTTTGTATATCAGTGAGTTTTATAGGGTATTCTCCCTTGTGACGAAACACCATTACCTAGTCTGCTATGACGAATAGCTCCTTACACTCGTGTGCTGAGACGATGAGGTTTCTTTAAGAGCTGCGAGCCACTTCCGCGACCCACCATTTGGTTTTATTATCACAATACACGAGTCGATTCTCAGGCGGTGGAGGAGGACGAGTCGTTGTTAGGTCGCAGCTCAAATGGCGCTTGAAACAACACACGTTCATTGGTATGGAATGACCTACGCCTTAGCGAAGGCGAGCTGCAAGCAGAGACTCACGTCTATTCATACTACAAATGAGCAGCTGTAAGTCGAGCAAGTTGATTTAATCTGTAATCTGTTGTATTCCCCCCACCCCCCAGTTCCGCAGTTTCAAAATTCTAAGGAACAAACTGTTTCCAATTACTTGTGGTTCCTAAATGGATATACCTATTCAGATTTACTTCTAATTATTTTAAGAAATGTAAGATGTCGTGCATGAGACTAAGATACTATTTTATATTTATGTAAAGCAATGTATATGTTTTACAGAAGTGAACTGACAAGTCAATTAAAGGGGTAATAAGCATCGTTATAAATTCCCCCATTTATTATGAACACCTTCACGTAAGATTAATTAGCATCATCCAAAGACTTAAGATCGTCAAAAGCTACGACAGTTTACTACAAATAGGTAAAACCTTTGGCGTTTCAGAAACACAGATCAAGTTTTGCTATGAAGTGTTTCTCCCCGGAAGAACATGTAATTATTAAAAATTTAACGATTTATTACAAACAATGCACCAACATACCAACCAGTTAACACATCACAAATTTCCCTAGTCGTCTTTGTAGATTCCTTATAACACCGGTTGGATCATGGCACGAAGTCAAGTCTACGTCCATGGTATAGCGTCACAGCATATCGACTGCGGCAGCACTTCAGACAGATGTAATACTCTATCTGCCAGGAAATAGCGTTGCAAACGCGTGTCGCGTACATCACAGGGCTCTAGAAGTCCCGTAACAGCACAACAACAAACAAGTTGCTGCTTACATATGAAGCTGATCTTCACGAACCCTAAACTCAACAGTGTATCGCCCTGATTTACCACGGACGTTTCTGCAATAGCGATTAGTACTTGCGTGCTTATGGCTCTCAACAATTCCGCTGTTCAAACGGGTTCGCTGCGCTACGGTGTTCACTTCGTTGATATTAGAGCTCGCGAAGCAACTGCCACGTCTCACTGCATCTGGACGTATCGACCACGTTAACAGACTTCAGTATTCTTGTGTCAGATCACGATACCAAATATGGCTACGAGGAACGTATTTATCAGTGCAACAAGTGTGCATTAGTCATTGATACAGAATTCATAGTACTCTGAAACAGAAGCCGATGTTGCAAGAGCAGCAACAAAAGCACATGATAAAAAGTGCTGCAGCAGACTTAGACGATCTCAAGTGTCGCAGGCATCGCCATTTCCTTGTTTCGAAAAATCTTATAGTCAAGGTCAAATAAACTTCAACAGTTTCTGCTACACTGCAAGGTAAGTAGTATCACGGATCCAACCCGGCAAAGCTCTCAACTTCTTTCCTTCAGAAGCAAGTTATATAAACTACCACAGAACTTACTACCACAAATACGCTACTGGCCATTAAAATTGCTACACCACGAAGATGACGTGCTACAGACGCGAAATTTAACAGACAAGAAGAAGATGCTGTGATATGCAAATGATTAACTTTTCAGAGCATTCACACAACGTTGGCGCCGGTGGCGACACTTACAACGTGCTGACATGAGGAAAGTTTCCAACCGTTTTGTCATATACAAACAGCAGTTGACCGGCGTTGCCTGAGAAATGTTGTTGTGATGCCTCGTGTAAGGAGGAGAGATGCGTACCATCACGTTTCCGACTTTGATAAAGGTCGGATTGTAGCCTATCGGGATTGCGGTTTATCGTATCGCGACATTGCTCCTCGTGTTGGTCGGGATCCAATGACTCTTAGCAGAATATGGAGTCGGTAGGTTCAGGAGGGTAATACGGAACGCCGTGATGGATCCCAACGGCCTCGTATCACTAGCAGTCGAGATGACAGGCATCTTATCCGCATGGCTGTAACGGATCGTGCAGACACGCCTCGATCCGTGAGTCAATAGATGGCGGCGTTTGCAAGACAACAACCAACTGCACGAACAGTTCGACGACGTTCGCAGCAGCATGGACTATCAGCCCGTAGACCATCACTGCGGTTACCCTTGACGCTGCATCACAGACAGGAGCGCCTGAGATGGTGTACTCAACGACGAACCTGGGTGCATGAATGGCAAAATGTAATTTTTTCGGATTAATCCAGGTTCTGTTTACAGCGTCATGATGGTCGCATTCGTGTTTGGCGACGTCGCGGTGAACGCACATTGGAAGCGTGTATTCGTCATCGCCATACTGGCGTATCACCCGGCGTGATGGTATGGGGTGCCATTGGTCACATGTCTCGGTCACCTCTTGTTCGCATTAACGGCCCTTTGAACAGTTGACGTTACATTTTTAGATGTGTTACGACCCGTGGCTCTACTCTTCATTCGATCCCTGCGAAACCCTGCATTTCAGCAGGTCCTGTACAGGCCTTTCTGGACACAGAAAATGTTCGACTGCTGCCCTGGTCAGCACATTCTCCAGATCTCTCACCTACTGAAAACTTCTGGTCAATGGTGGCCGAGCACCTGGCTCGACACAATACTCCAGCCGCTACTCTTGATGAACGGTGGTATCGTGTTGAAGCTGCATGGGCAGCTGTACCTGTGCACTCCATCCAACCTCTGTTTGTCTCAATGCCCAGGCGTATCACAGCCGTTATTACGGCCCGAGGTGGTTGTTCTGGGTACTGATTTCTCAGGATCTATGCACCCAAATTGCGTGAAAATGTAATCACATGTCAGTTCTAATATAATACATTCTCCAATGAATACCCGTTTATCACCTGCATTTCTTCTTGGTGTAGCAACATTATGGCCAGTAGTGTAGAACCAAGTGGCCTTTCACTTTCTTCAATGTGTGGTTTGCTAACTAGCCGTTACAACAAGCAAATGCGGATAATAACCTCAAGGCTAAAATTTTAACAACGTAGCTAGCAGTCTGGTGAAGCATATGTGGCCTCGGCCATTCAGTGACAAGGCTTATCTCATCAGTGCCATGTAAACAGTGCAGTGAATCCAGTAACGTATTAGGGATGTGACTGTTCGCTTAGTTCCCGACCGAGAAGTACGATTTAATTACTGTGGCCATCAAATCCTCATCTCAGTGAAATGTTGTACATAGCTGAATAATTTGAAATTTCTTCTTCCACACAGAACGTTTTTGACAACGGTATTGTGGTAGTTATCGTGTACAGTAGCCGACGTTGTTATCAGTAGTAAACAGGTGAATTAAACAGACAATTCCTTCCTACGGTTTTTGACAACGGTTTTGTGGTAGTTATCGTGTACAGTAGCCGACGTTGTTATCAGTAGTAAACAGGTGAGTTAAACAGACAATTCCTTCCTAAGTGTTGACTCTCGCGCGGTATTTTGTCGACGCATGTCAGCTTAAGACATGAATTAGCTCTGGGTAGTTCCTCTTCTCCGCTGGATAGTTCTTTCGAACCGGATTTACAAAACAACCGTCTACCTCCAGTGCAAGAATCAGCCCATAAAGAGCCACATTTCCACCACAACGATATCGTGTAGCATTAATACCTCGCATCTACTTAAATCATCTACATTTACATCTGCGTCTACATATTTAATCTTCAAGCCACAGTATGGTACGTGGTGCAGAGTACCTTGTACGACTGCTAGTCATTTTCGTCCCTGTCTATGTGCCTAGGTACGAGCCCTAATTTCGCCTGCCTTTACGCGAGATGTACGTCTGCGGCGGATGAAACCTTCTGCAGTCATCTTCAAATAGAGGTTCTCTTAATTTTATCAGTAGTGTTCCTTTTCACCTGATCTCCAGGGATTCCTATTTAAATTCCCTAAACATTTTCGTAGGTTTTGCCCGTTGATCGAACCTACCGGTAACAAATCTAGCATCCTGCCACAAAATTGCTTCGATTTCTTCCTTTTATCCCACATGGTCGGGATACCAGACACCCGAGCAGTACTCAGGTACTGGTACCCTGGTGCTCTATATGTCGTCCTCTTTACAGATAAACCACATTTTCCTAAAATTCTCCCAGTAAACCTAAGTGAAAAATTCTCCAGCCCTACCACAGTCATTACGTACTCGTTCCATCTCATATCGCTTTGCAATGTTAAGCCTAGATAATTAATCAATGTGACGGTCTCAAGCAGAACGCCACTAATGGTGTATTCGAATATTACGGGATTGCTTTTCCTACTCATCCGAAACTTACGTTTTCCTACATTTAGGGCTATATGTCATTAATCACATCAACTAGGAATTTTGCCTAATTCGTCTTATATCTTGCTAAGTTCGCTTACAGCATCTTCAGGAAACAGCTGCAGATTACAGCTCAGCGTACCCTGAGTACCACAATGAACAGAGTGGCACCACCGTTCACACTGAGACATGAAGTGGATTTCCTGCAAGGGGTCAAGACTTTTGACTTCATTGTATCTTTGCAGAACTAGCACGAACAACACACGCTGTTACTCGAACTCTCACTCGACTGTGCCACAAAGCTTCAGGGACATACATCGTTAAAACAATCTCTTCAGCGTCGTTTTTGTGAAGCTCAGGGTGTCCTGTTCGCTTTGCGAGTGGTAGTTAAAGCAGAACTTTACAGTGTGTCGCAGGAGGAATGGTCAATATTCAGGGATCTGACCGGAACGATCATTTGAAGCAAGAAACGTCATAAGAACATATACTATGTGGTCAAAAGTATCCGGACACCTGGCTGAAAATGTCTTAGAAGTTCGTGTCGCCCTCCATTGGTAATGATGGAATTCAGTATGGTGCTGCAGACCCTTAGCCTTGATGACAGCTTCCACTCTCGCAGGCATACGTTCAGTCAGGTGCTGGAAGGTTTCTTGGGGAATGGCAGCCCATTCTCCACGGAGTGCTGCACTAAGGAGAGGTATCGATGTCGGTCGGTGAGGCCTGGCACGAAGTCGGCGTCCAAAACGTCCCGAAGGTGTTGTATAGGATTCAGGTCATGACTGTGCAGGCCAGTCCATTAAAGGGATGTCATTGTCGTGTAACCACTCGGCCACAGGCCGTGCATTATGAACAGGTGCTCCATCATGTTGAAAGACGCTATCGCCATCCCCACTTTGCTCTTCAACAGTGGGAAGCAAGAAGATGCTTACAACATCAATGTGGGCCTGTGCTGTGATAGTGTCACACAAAACAACAAGGGGTGCAAGCCCCCTCCTTGAAAAACACGAACACACCATAGCACCACCGCCTCCGAATTTTACTGTTAGCACTTAACACGCTTGCAGATGACGTTCACTGGGCATTCGCCACCCCCACACCCTGACATCGGATCGCCACATTGTGTACCGTGATTGTTCACTCCACACAATGTTTTTCCACTGCTCAGTCGTCCAATGTTTACGCTCCTTACACCAAGCGAGGCGTCGTTTGGCATTTACCGGCGTGAAGTTTTCTCATTTCCCGCCTAACTGTCATATTACTTGCAGTGGATCTTGATGCAGTTTGGAATTCCTGTGTGATGGTCTGGATAGATGTCTGCTATTACACGTTACGACTCCTTCAATTGTCGGCGGGCTCTGTCAGTCAACAGACGAGGTCGGCCTATACGTTTTTGTGCTGTACGTGTCCCTTCACGTTTCCACCTCACCATTACATGGGAAACAGTGGAACAGGGATGTTTAGGAGTGTGGAAATCTCGCGTACAGACGTATGACATAAGTGACACCCAATCACTTGACCATGTTAGAAGTCTGTGAGTTCCGCGGAGCGCCCCATTCTGCTCTCTCACGATGTCTAATAGAAACTGAGGTCGCTGATGCGGAGTTCCTGGCAGTAGGTGACAGCGCAATGCACCTAAAACGAAAAACGTATGTCTTGGGGGTGTCCGGGTACTTTTGGTCACATAGTGTATGTCATACTTCAAATGATTTGCGATCTAGAACAAATTTAATGTGAATTATTATCTGTTTATTGTTTATTCAAATCATCGTCAGATTTACAGATGTAGCAAACACAACAATATGTGTTTTACAATGTGTCAGCTGAAAAATACTTATTTTTAAGATACTCACCTCTAAACCTTACTGTATGCGTCACATTACGGCTACTGGACAGTAAGCAGTAAATGTTTGAACATCCCACAGCCAACTTCAGTGTGTTTGTGCACTCTTGGGAAAACATGTTGTGTTACGTGTCTGAGAGCCTCTGCACGTTCCCTAAAAAGGGCAGTGTCCAAGATGCGACCAAATAGTTCATCTCGCGTATTCACCTTTCGTTTGCACACTTCAGACTTCAGTGAACCCCATAAATCAGAACCTAATGGTGTAAGATATGGCGATCACGGTGGCCTGTTAATTTTACCACCACGACCAATCCAGTGATTAGGGTAAGTGCGCTTGTCATGTTCCCTTACATTTACGAACACTTCTGACAAAATGTGGAGGGGTTCCGTCATGATAGAAGTAGACTGCAGTAGGTGCGTCCAAAGGAACGCCCTCAAGGTGTTCAACAAAGGAATTTTCCAAAGTAAGCTAGTAATTCTCTTCCGTTATTCGCTCTTCTAAAATGACTGGACCTATCAAAACTGAACCGATCATGCTCCATCACAAACTGATCGAAAAACGAACTTGGAAATCTGTTTCTGCTGTAGAGCGCGGATAATCAATTATTACGTGTTGTTCATTTCATTTCGGATAAATTTGGCTTCATCAGTGAATGGTAATAATGGAATCAAATTACGATTATAATATAACCAGCGAAAAAATTCAAGTCGTGTGGCAATGTCGCCAATGGACACGCTGTACGTCAAACGGTTACAAGTTTTCCCTGTGTGATGTTCGCCAAACATTTGTCCGTGGGACAGTAATACTTGCAGAAAGCCACTGTGTGCTAGTTGTAGGGCTACGCTGCACCATTTTAACACTGAGTTCCTATTCCTGCACAGGTTGTTGAATTACACAGTGAGAAGAATAGTGAAGACTTGGAGCAATACAAGTCCACGCAGTGTGGTGAAAAATCTGGTGAACACTCTACAATATGGAATTCAATGTGTTGGAAAGCGCAGGCGGTATTTTTTGAAAGCAGGAGCAGCACTAACATTGCAGAAACCGCAAACAGACAACATATCTGCAATTTAGCCCATTTGTGTAGAAGCACAGTTAATCGATTCTTCGCTCTGGTACATTCTCAGTCACTTGCACTATTTCACTCACAACCGCACCATAGACATCTGTGCGTTCAACAGCTAGTTTAGTAGCAGAAAGACATACCGAGCAAGGAGGCTGAAAGCAACAAGGTAGTTTGGCTTAGAACAACACGTTTAAAAGGTTGCTTTGGAAAGACACATACGTGTGCGCCACCAACCTAAAAACAAATGTACATAAAATGTGCTCGCTCTACGAGGCCATTAAGAATAGGGCATATGCCCATATGAAGTTCTTAGCTTCAAATGATTGTCCCTGTCATCTCCATGAATATTGGCAATTCATACTGTAACAGCCTCTACAAGCTTCATAAAGTAGGCGTTATGTTACCCGTACATCAACTCGTAGGCAATGCCTAGGATTCTAGTTAGAAAGCTTAATAGTCCTATCCAAATATGTGGTGATTTTAAGATAACGTTAATGCTCGGTCTTAAACTGATCTTTCTCCAGTTCCGCGCTTCTGAGAGTAACTGGCCAAATTGTTATTCGCTGGTATTTTTGTAAAACTGATACTGTGGATACATGTTTTACATTTACCATTACGTGAGCAGACATAATATACACTCCTGGAAATTGAAATAAGAACACCGTGAATTCATTGTCCCAGGAAGGGGAAACTTTATTGACACATTCCTGGGGTCAGATACATCACATGATCACACTGACAGAACCACAGGCACATAGACACAGGCAACAGAGCATGCACAATGTCGGCACTAGTACAGTGTATATCCACCTTTCGCAGCAATGCAGGCTACTATTCTCCCATGGAGACGATCGTAGAGATGCTGGATGTAGTCCTGTGGAACGGCTTGCCATGCCATTTCCACCTGGCGCCTCAGTTGGACCAGCGTTCGTGCTGGACGTGCAGACCGCGTGAGACGACGCTTCATCCAGTCCCAAACATGCTCAATGGGGGACAGATCCGGAGATCTTGCTGGCCAGGGTAGTTGACTTACACCTTCTAGAGCACGTTGGGTGGCACGGGATACATGCGGACGTGCATTGTCCTGTTGGAACAGCAAGTTCCCTTGCCGGTCTAGGAATGGTAGAACGATGGGTTCGATGACGGTTTGGATGTACCGTGCACTATTCAGTGTCCCCTCGACGATCACCAGTGGTGTACGGCCAGTGTAGGAGATCGCTCCCCACACCATGATGCCGGGTGTTGGCCCTGTGTGCCTCGGTCGTATGCAGTCCTGATTGTGGCGCTCACCTGCACGGCGCCAAACACGCATACGACCATCATTGGCACCAAGGCAGAAGCTACTCTCATCGCTGAAGACGACACGTCTCCATTCGTCCCTCCATTCACGCCTGTCGCGACACCGCTGGAGGGGGGCTGCACGATGTTGGGGCGTGAGCGGAAGACGGCCTAACGGTGTGCGGGACCGTAGCCCAGCTTCATGGAGACGGTTGCGAATGGTCCTCGCCGATACCCCAGGAGCAACAGTGTCCCTAATTTGCTGGGAAGTGGCGGTGCGGTCCCCTACGGCACTGCGTAGGATCCTACGGTCTTCGCGTGCATCCGTGCGTCGCTGCGGTCCGGTCCCAGGTCGACAGGCACGTGCACCTTCCGCCGACCACTGGCGACAACATCGATGTACTGTGGAGACCTCACGCCCGACGTGTTGAGCAATTCGGCGGTACGTCCACCCGGCCTCCCGCATGCCCACTATACGCCCTCGCTCAAAGTCCGTCAACTGCACATACGGTTCACGTCCACGCTGTCGCGGCATGCTAACAGTGTTAAAGACTGCGATGGAGCTCCGTATGCCACGGCAAACTGGCTGACACTGACGGCGGCGGTGCACAAATGCTGCGCAGCTAGCGCCATTCGACGGCCAACACCGCGGTTCCTGGTGTGTCCGCTGTGCCGTGCGTGTGATCATTGCTTGTACAGCCCTCTCGCAGTGTCCGGAGCAAGTATGGTGGGTCTGACACACCGTTGTCAATGTGTTCTTTTTTCCATTTCCAGGAGTGTATTTTCATTGCATTGCTTGCTTGACAAGTGGTTTTCTTCGAGCCAAGCGTTAAATACCAAGATCAAATATTCAGGAAGGGCTCTTCTTAAGTCTACATTGGACCATGCAGAAGCTATAATTAAGTTTCCTGTGCTAAAAATCCAAAAGGACTTAAAACTTACCAGGGTCAGAGCTTGTAATGTAAAGTGAAGTTCCCGGTGCCACTATCTTATTTGAAGTATTCCATGCTATACTAGTCTGAAACTGTGCAATCTCTCTCTTTCCACGCACTTACCCGACTGGCGGGGTCTGCTGTTATGGTTAACCAGATGTGGCATGTTAATTTTAAGGGATGGCCGGATGCCTTTCCTGTCACCACCCCTTACCACTGGGACAGAATGTGTGTACCCCAGCTGTCTGCGTCTGGTGTAATCCATGGAATAGTGCGAACGTGTTTCAAATGTCTGCGAGTTGTGTGACAGAGGCGGAACGTGGGGACCAGCCCGATATTCACTTAGTGGATGTGGAAAACCGCCTGAAAACCACATCCAGGCTGGCCGGCACGCCGGACCGCGTCGTTAGTCCGGAGGGAGGATTCGATCTGGGGCTGGCTCGTCTACTAGAGTCCTGGAAGCAGCGCGTTAGCGCTCTCGGCTACCCTGGCGGGTAGTTTGAAACTATGCAGTGTTTGCAAAAAACCTTGATGCATTAATGAATTTCTCAGCTGTTACAGTTTCTTTACTTGTTTGTGGTCTAACGGTTATTAAAGTACGAAAAAGTCCAAAAAATTGTTCATTCTTATACTTTTGCTACACTTATGAAAAAAATGTGTGTTACTTTCTTTGCTTTTCATCCGCTTTTTCTGCAGTCGTATTTATATTAGTGATATAGGTTAAATACGGTGTTTTGCGATTGTAATAAAATATAATTAAGATCAAAGGCGTTTCGCTTTAGTTTAAAAGCATCTTTAGTTGTCAAGGCAGAAGTATTATTTTTCTTGTCGTTTTGGTTGGCTAGGATCATGAACAGTTCTCACGCTTTCACATACTGCTATAAACAACGTAATTATTATCAACTGTAGGGAAGCAGCATACTCACGCCTTATAAAATTCACATCAGTCTTTCCATTGTGTGCCAGCCTACTCCACTGTAACTAGCTCTGACGTCATAAATATTGCACAATACTTTAAAATGAAGTAAATAACCTGAAACGTTTCTAGCATGTCAGGAGTAATACTAAATCAATATGTGTTGAATATCAGTTCAATAACTTTAACCATTTTAGAAATTTGGATGTTTTTCTGTAAAAATCATTGGCGCAACAGAAAAGAGCTAGAAACTTAAAAATTTATATTTAGATTCCTTTTGCATAAAAAGTTAGTAGAAACAGTGTTCTGGATCTTACAAATTAAAATTTTAGTTGAAATTCATGATTTTCTGTTTTTTGTCTTAGAAATTAAGGAAGCAAGATAGATTAAGTAGGCGAATAAATAAAGCTAGGATGTTTAAATTTAAGTAAAAGGGAGATCCGCTATAATCCTAAAAATGTGAGAAGTTTCAACAGAATAACTATAAAACTATAGCTATAGCGTATCTCCAAAGAGCAAGTTCAGAGCTCGTCTACTGCGGGTAGTGTAATTAAATTAATTCTGTCGCCCAAAATATTTGACTTAGCCACGTCAGACTTTTATTATGATTACTTACTTGTGTGCTGATTGCACAATTAAATTGAAAGCTTCATCGGCCATCAGAAAAGGAAGCAATGATTTATTCGATAACTTAAAGTGGTGCATTACTAGCCCAGCGGCTAGTCGGGAGAGCAGATTTGATCAGGCGTTCCCTTAGCCGTCTGCACCGCGGCTGTATTTGTAAGAATGCTGCGCGAGGAGAAGGAAAGGCCCCAGGTCTCTCCAGACGCTGATTAGCGCACCACCTGTGCCGGGAGTATCGTCGCGTCGGTGGTATCGTTGATATAAAGAGCCTCGGATGCAGTAATAAGTTACTCGGGATATGCGTAACCATGAAATCGTTTTCGAGTGAAGTGTTAATTTTGGGATGACGTTAATGATCTATCTTTAGTTTGTGTATGTCGTATTTTCACGTGACGCTGCAGGATAGACTTTCTACCATTATTAGCGTGGCGTTTGATGAACATCATCATCAAATTATGGCGAGCATTCACTTAAACATTTAATTTGAACAGTTATAGCTGCATCAGCGCATTGGCCTCTGAACTGCTCTGGTAGTTGGATTGTGTCGATTCTTTTTGATCTGTGACTTTCAGAATATAGAGAACATTTTAGAGAGAATGGTTTTTGATTATGAATCCCAGACAATCTCCTAATTACTCAGAGCTATAAGCTGTAGCTATAAATGTATTTCTCAGATGAAGTGGGCACTAGGAATTCTAATTGCAGGCTTCACATTTTGTTAATCACTTTCTGGTTGCCAATACTGTAGTTAGAGAGCCAGTGTTGAGAACGGCAAACAACAGCATTAAAAATATAATAGGAACATTTTAGCAATTATTCCACCCGCCGCCCCACACAATTCTTACCGGTTTTTTTTCCTTGAGTTATTCTTCACGTTCTTCTACAAATTTGCGGTACATTTCATGAACCAACACTTTCTCTAACTCTAAATATATTCACGTTTTTGTGTTGTGAAGAACCACTGCCATCTCGCCATTTAGTGCACTTTGTTTTGATGTGCGAAATGCGTTCGTCTTTTGTCTACTTTTGATGGCAGCGAAAGAGTCTGCTACTGCTCTGTGTATGAGTCTTTTATTTCCGGATGTTGTGTGTGTGTGTATGTGTGAGTAATTTCTTTAATAGCTATATTAAAGGTGTATATATTTCAGATACAGATACACTACCGGTCAAAAAGCATTGATCACTTATAGAAAAAGCAGTATACTTTCTTTCATTGTACAAACACATAATTCAACTAAACAGACAAATAAAACAATTACTTTCCGTCACCAAGTACGATACAATATGGTTTAGATTGTAGTCTCTTCAGAGTATCCAACCTTTGCTCCCAGACCAGCTGCAAAACCTCCTGGCGTTCTAGAGATACAGTTGTGCAGTGCGTTTTGTGTTTTTCCAGATACAACGTCTGTAAATTATTCCATAGACCTTTCATATTATATATCTTCGTTTTCTGAACTACCTGTCAAGTTCATCCCATAAGGGTGTGGAACTGCACTGTTAATCAGTATCCTGTGATATCCTTCCTTCTTTGACTTTCCATTAATTCTCGCCAGACTACAGACTTAATCACGCACAAAACAGCCTCACACCATGACAGACCCTCCACATTGCTTCACTGTTGGCGCCAGACGCTACTCTTCATACGTTCTCCTAGAAATTGACGAACGACCTTTCGACGATAGCTTCCAAATACATCAAATTTAGATTCGTCCATGAATAACACCTTGTATCGTTGGTGCACCTCCAGTTACGTTAATTTGCCCATTGCATCAGTTACATCTTCTTTTGTAGGTTTAAAAAAGGATTTTTTGCTGCCATACACCCCTTTAACCTCGTTTATGGAGACGGCGTTGCGCTGTTGAGACGGAGATTAGAGTTGCTCTCATACTGTATACTTCCTCACGAATTCCGGCAGCATTACTTGTTATCTGACGTTTACTCTACTCATATGAACTGATCTGTGTATGATGTTACTCGTTGTCTTCCAGATTGCGGCACAGTTACATTGTGCACCAGTTTGCTTGGACTCTTGCTATGTATACATCACTATACGTTGGGCAACGTTAACTTGTTTTGCTGTTGTCTTACTGGAATAGCCTTCCTGACGAAGACCTACAATTACACCACGTCTTCAATTTCCGTCTCCTGCTTCTGTCCCATTAGTAGGTAATATAGTATGAACCTGATCAGGTATACAAACCCACTACTAGATGCACACAATGCTCTGTCAACTAACAAGAAATGATTGCTATACAGACAGCTGAAAGAATGAGTCCTATTTGAGTGGAACTTTCTTAGGTAAAAGCACATCAGTATTGCTGTGGATACCCATACGTGCCCCTCTAGTGCCACAATCAGTGAGATGCACAACATAGGCCCTTAATATTCACAAGTTTATAATCGTTTTATTATCAGAATGAGGATACAATAGAATATTCAAAACTAAATTCCTGTTTCAACCACAAAACCTAAGCTGTAATAGGTGATCGAAAACATTTTGACGAGTAGCGTATGTGCTTTTATTCTATGACATTAAGAACTAATAAGCCCAATGAATGGCATATGTATTGCTTGTACAGATACGTTGGTCTCGTCGGTTGTATAAACCATATACTCCACAATACTAGTCAACGAAGAATAACAGAATAGCTACACTCAGAGATAAACACACTACACAAAAATACAAGGTTCACTTTAGAGAAAACCCCCAGGGGGCTTGCCAATCTTTGGCAGGTTTGTGCTTGGCTACCACGGGTTCCCAGCCTTTGTAGCACTTTTTCCCTTCCGTACTGTATGTCTATCCTCTTGCTATTCTTTCTGCCCTACCTTGAAGAACATGTCTGGGGTATTATTGGGAATGTTCTGCATTCTGTCGCTGACATGTGAACAGTCTCAACTTTGTTTTTGGCTCCCTTTTCCTTTAGTTCCTCCGCTTCGGCATTTGAGGATCCTCTTCTTTCTTCTTCCTCTCTGTGCGCTCCTGAAGGCCGGCCTTCGAGTCTGATGGGTAAATGGCGATTGGGTAACGTGTGTAATTCCCAGCCCCGGGTCGACAGGTAGAATTCACACCTACACCAAGGTACAGGCCAAGCCCAGGGAGGGGTGATTGCCTGAGCTGTAACCTTCCCAAACTGCCAATTGGTCCCTCCGTCAGGTGTTCGGGAGGAGTGACCTGAGGTGTGAACAATCACCTAAAGCGGGTGCGCCCCCTTGTGAAGGGGACCCCTAGTTGCCAGTTGGAAGGAGAGCGCCATCGGAGACGCTGGCAATCGTGGGGGATTTCCTTGTGATAAGTCAACCATCATCTCCATCGACGTCGATGAAACGTAAACTTAATGAGGCTACTGATTCGAAGACACTTCCTGTTGCACCACAGTTTTTTTTTTTTTTTTTTTTTTTTTTTTTTTTTTTTTTTTTTTTTTTTTTTTTTTAATCAGTCTACTGACTGGTTTGATGCGGCCCGCCACGAATTCCTTTCCTGTGCTAACCTCTTCATCTCAGAGTAGCACTTGCAACCTACGTCCTCAATTATTTGCTTGACGTATTCCAATCTCTGTCTTCCTCTACAGTTTTTGCCCTCTACAGCTCCCTCTAGTACCATGGAAGTCATTCCCTCATGTCTTAGCAGATGTCCTATCATCCTGGCCCTTCTCCTTATTAGTGTTTTGCACATATTCCTTTCCTCTCCGATTCTGCGTAGAACCTCCTCATTCCTTACCTTATCAGTCCACCTAATTTTCAACATTCGTCTATAGCACCACATCTCAAATGCTTCGATTCTCCTCTGTTCCGGTTTACCCACAGTCCATGTTTCACTATCATACAATGCTGTACTCCAGACGTACATCTCAGAAATTTCTTCCTCAAATTAAGGCCGGTATTTGATATTAGTAGACTTCTCTTGGCCAGAAATGCCTTTTTTGCCACAGCGAGTCTGCTTTTGATGTCCTCCTTGCTCCGTGCGTCACTGGTTATTTTACTGCGTAGGTAGCAGAATTCCTTAACTTCATTGACTTCGTGACCATCAATCCTGATGTTAAGTTTCTCGCTGTTCTCATTTCTACTATTTCTCATTACCTTCATCTTTCTCCGATTTACTCTCAAAGCATACTGTGTACTCATTAGACTGTTCATTCCGTTCAGCAGATCATTTAATTCTTCTTCACTTTCACTCAGGATAGCAATGTCATCAGCGAATCGTATCATTGATATCCTTTCACCTTGTATTTTAATTCCACTCCTGAACCTTTCTTTTATTTCCATCATTGCTTCCTCGATATACAGATTGAAGAGTAGGGGCGAAAGGCTACAGCCTTGTCTTACACCCTTCTTAATACGAGCACTTCGTTCTTGATCGTCCACTCTTATTATTCCCTCTTGGTTGTTGTACATATTGTATATGACCCGTCTCTCCCTATAGCTTACCCCTACTTTTTTCAGAATCTCGAACACATTGCACCATTTTATATTGTCGAACGCTTTTTCCAGGTCGACATATCCTATGAAAGTGTCTTGATTTTTCTTTAGCCTTGCTTCCATTATTAGCCGTAACGTCAGAATTGCCTCCCTCGTCCCTTTACTTTTCCTAAAGCCAAACTGATCGTCACCTAGCGCATTCTCAATTTTCTTTTCCATTCTTCTGTATATTATTCTTGTAAGCAGCTTCGATGCATGAGCTGTTAAGCTGATTGTGCGATAATTCTCGCACTTGTCAGCTCTTGCCGTCTTCGGAATTGTGTGGATGATGCTTTTCCGAAAGTCAGATGGTATATCGCCAGACTCATATATTCTACACACCAACGTGAATAGTCGTTTTGTTGCCACTTCCCGCAATGATTTTAGAAATTCTGATGTAGTGTTATCTATCCCTTCTGTCTTATTTGACCGTAAGTCCTCCAAAGCTCTTTTAAATTCCGATTCTAATACTGGATCCCCTATCTCTTCTAAATCGACTCCTGTTTCTTCTTCTATCACATCAGACAAATCTTCACCTTCATAGAGGCTTTCAATGTACTCTTTCCACCTATCTGCTCTCTCCTCTGCATTTAACAGTGGAATTCCCGTTGCACTCTTAATGTTACCACCGTTGCTTTTAATGTCACCAAAGGTTGTTTTGACTTTCCTGTATGCGGAGTCTGTCCTTCCGACAGTCATATCTTTTTCGATGTCTTCACATTCTTCCTGCAGCCATTTCGTCTTAGCTTCCCTGCACTTCCTATTTATTTCATTCCTCAGCGACTTGTATTTCTGTATTCCTGATTTTCCCGGAACATGTTTGTACTTCCTCCTTTCATCAATCAACTGAAGTATTTCTTCTGTTACCCATGGTTTCTTCGCAGCTACCTTCTTTGTACCAATGTTTTCCTTCCCAACTTCTGTGATGGCCCTTTCTAGAGATGTCCATTCCTCTTCAACTGCACTGCCTACTGCGCTATTCCTTATTGCTGTATCTATAGCGTTAGAGAACTTCAAACGTATCTCGTCATTCCTTAGTACTTCCGTATCCCACTTCTTTGTCTTGAACTTCAGCCTACTCTTCATCACTACTATATTGTGATCTGAGTCTATATCTGCTCCTGGGTACGCCTTACAATCCAGTATATGATTTCGGAATCTCTGTCTGACCATGATGTAATCTAATTTAAATCTTCCCGTATCTCCCGGCCTTTTCCAAGTATACCTTCTTCTCTTGTGATTCTTGAACAGGGTATTCGCTATTACTAGCTGAAACTTGTTACAGAACTCAATTAGTCTTTCTCCTCTTTCATTCCTTGTCCCAAGCCCATATTCTCCTGTAACCTTTTCTTCTACTCCTTCCCCTACAACTGCATTCCAGTCGCCCATGACTATTAGATTTTCGTCCCCCTTCACATACTGCATTACCCTTTCAATATCCTCATCTTCAGCTTGCGACGTCGGCATGTATACCTGAACTATCGTTGTCGGTGTTGGTCTGCTGTCGATTCTGATTAGAACAACCCGGTCACTGAACTGTTCACAGTAACACACCCTCTGCCCTACCTTCCTATTCATAACGAATCCTACACCTGTTATACCATTTTCTGCTGCTGTTGATATTACCCGATACTCATCTGACCAGAAATCCTTGTCTTCCTTCCACTTCACTTCACTGACCTCTACTATATCTAGATTGAGCCTTTGCATTTCCCTTTACAGATTTTCTAGTTTCCCTACCACGTTCAAGCTTCTGACATTCCACGCCCCGACTCGTAGAACGTTATCCTTCCGTTGATTATTCAATCTTTTTCTCATGGTAACCTCCCCCTTGGCAGTCCCCTCCCGGAGATCCGAATGGGGGACTATTCCCGAATCTTTTGCCAATGGAGAGGCCATCATGACACTTCTTCAATTTCAGGCCACATGTCCTGTGGATACACGTTACGTGTCTTTAATGTAGTGGTTTCTATTGCCTTCTGCATCCTCATGTCGTTGATCATTGCTGATTCTTCCGTCTTTAGGAGCAATTTCCCACCCCTAGGACAAGAGAGTGCCCTGAACCTCTATCCGCTCCTCCGCCCTCTTTGACAAGGCCGTTGGCAGAATGAGACTGACTTCTTATGCCGTAAGGTTTCGGCCGCCAATGCTGATTATTTATCAAAATTTAGGCAGTAGCGGGGATCGAACCCGAGACCGAAGACGTTTTTTTATTATAAATCAAAGGCGCTACCCCTAGACCACGGGTCTAATCAGTCCTGCTGGTATTATGTACTAAAGAAGGTTAGTCCTTCACTATGGTCAATCCGTTTATTATTCAGAAAGGTGTTGATGCCATTGCTGGCCCTGTGAAATCCTGCTCTCGTTTACGAAATGGCACTTTGTTTTTGGAGACGCCTTCTGGTTCTCAAGCATAACTACTACTTGCTGCCTTGCTTCTCCAAGGCTACCCTGTTCGTGTCTAGGCACATAGAACTTTGAATTATTTCCGTGGTGTAATTTGCATTAGGCTGCTTGACAGTCTAACCAAGGCTGAAATACAATCTTACCTCTCTGATCAGGGTGTCATTGCCATCCATCGTGTAATGAAAAAGGTCGATTCCTCCTTGGTGCCCACCCGCACTCTTTTCCTCACCTTTGATAGGGTGGTGCTGCCATTCTAGATTAAAGCAGGCTATGAAATCATCACAGTCTGGCCGTACATTCCGAATCCGATGTGCTGCTACCAGTGTCACATTTTCAACCACACTCGAACATCTTGTCGACACCCAGCCAAATGCATAACCTGTGGCAAGGATGCACACGAGGGCGAATGTCTACCTTCTTCTACCTGCTGTATCAACTGCAATGGCGGCCATGCCGCCTCCTCCTGGTATTGTCCCTTGTATCTAGATGAGCGGGCTGTTAAGAGATTTGGGTAAAGGAAAAAGTGCCTTGCCCAGTTGCTCGCAGGTTACTGGCTAGTCGCAAACCCTGTGTTCTCCCATCTGGCACCTACAGTTATGTTCTTGTTACCCCTCGCTCCATGAAGGACATGGTTATGCGGACATGCGCACTGAGATTTGGCTCTGAGGTTGTGAAGTCGCACAGTGTCAAGGTAGCATCGCTGTCCCCACGTCCCACTGTGCAACAAACTATCAAACTCTTGCCTAGAGGGATGAAGCTACCCACTACACAACGGGCAAGCAGGAAAGGACAGAAGGAGTACTCCTGAGAAGACTTCCTCCATCCCTCCAGCCAAACAACACCCAAGTATTCCTAGCCAGAAGAGCTCAAAGACGTCCGCTAAAGGCAAACGGTCTTCTCCATCAACTCTAAGATCCTGCTCGACGGTGTCGCCACGTAGTCACTTAGCCCGGCCGGCCTCTGTCTCGCCAGTGCGCACCACCAACCGTTTTTCAGGTTTGGACTCCACAGACGAACCGCACAAGCACGCTGATGCTTCTGTAGACACCATGGAGCAGGATCCTCCTGTTTCGGTTCCTGTAGTAACGGCCGCCGAGTTGACATACCTACATCTTTTCCTCCTCATGACTGTCCTCCAATGGAACGTTTACGGCCTTCGGTCCCACAAAGAGGATTTACGGCTGCTTCTAGCATCGCAGCATCCCCTTGTACTCTGCCTTCCGGAAACGAAATTGCGCCCTCAAGACCGCTTTAAGCTTTCGCATTACGTACTGATTCGTTTTGACCTTCCCCCCGAGGTCGGCATCCAATCTCATGGGGGCGTCATGCTGCTCATACGGGATGACCTTCATAGTCAACTCATCTCCCTGACTACCCGTCTTCAAAGCTGTTGCTGCTCGCCTTTTCCTTCCCCACCTGACTTTCTCCCTCTGTATCATTTATGTAGCTCCGTCCTTCGATGTCACCAGGGTAGACTTCCTTCAACTTATTGGGCAGCTACCTCGCCCGTTTTTGCTACTCGGTGACTTTAATGTGCATCATCTCGTTTGGGATCTCCCAGGACCTGCCAGAGAGGTGCCCTCTTGGCTGACATTCATAACCAACGCAACCACTTCTGCCTTAACACTGGAGCATCCACTTACCTTTCTGACTCCTCGCCCACCTATTCGCATTTGGACGTATCCTTTTGCACTGCTCAGCTTGCCTGTCGTCCTGCGTGGTCCGTTCTTTCTCACTCCTACTGGAGCGACTATTTGCCGTGTGCTATCCGCGTGCCGACTCGTACCCCATCCACATGCACACCCAAATGACAGCTTAGTAAGGCTGACTGGCAGCTTTACTCCCCGCTGGCGACCTTCGCAGAAAAAGATTTCCCCAGTTGTGATGACCAGGTGCACTATCTCACCAACGTTCCATTGCTCGCACTTCCTCTCTACCACGTCGTGCCCCTGAGGCATGCCGCGACGCAATTTGCGTACAGAGACGTGCTCTCGGCGTTTTTAGCCGCCACCCGACGATGTAAAATTGCATTCAATATAAACAGATGTGTGCAAAGTGCCTTTGAGTTCTTCGAGATAGCAAAAGAGCTGGTTGGATTTCATTCACTAGTTCTTTTAACAGTTCCACACATTCCTCTGTCGTGTAGGCCAATCTCCGTCGGCTCTCTTGAACCAAGGTCCATTCCCCCATTTCCGGCCTGACGGTAGGTGCCGATGTCGTCGTGGATCCTATCGCTATCTCCAAAAACTTGGGCCACCATTTTGCGGAAGTTTCGAGCTCTTCCCACTATCACCCTGCCTTCATCCATCGGAAACGTGTGGAGGAGGCTCAGGCAATATCGTTCTCTTCTCCGAATCGTGTGTGTTACAATGCCGCCTTCACTATGAGGGAACGAGATTATGCTCTCAGTTCATGCCGGTCCTCTGCCCCAGGGCCAGACGCTATCCACATTCAGATGTTGCAGCACCTCTCTCTTGTGGGCAAGCACTTTCTGCTTAACACATACAACTGCATCTGGATCGAGGGCTCATTTCCTGAATGCTGGCGTGAAGCCACTGTCGTACCCATACCTAAGCCCGGTAAGGACAGAATCCTTCCTTCTAGCTACCGCCTCATCTCTCTTACCAGCTGCGTTTTCAAGGCAATGGAACGTATGATTCACGCCTGGCTGGTGTGGTGCCTCAAGACTCGCCATTTACTCACGAATGTATTGCGTGGATTTCGAGCACAGCGTTCTGCAGTTGACCATCTCGTTACTTTGTCCACCCATGTCATGAATGGTTTTCTGCGGAAATCTCAGACTGTGGCCATGTTTCTCGATTTGGAGAAGGCCTAAGACACCTGCTGGAGAAATGGTATCCTCCGTACTCTTTACACGTGGGGCTTCCGTGGGCGCCTGCCCTGTTTTCTTTGAGCATTTTTACAAGACCGAGTTTGCAAGGTGCGTGTGGGTTCTGCCTTGACGGACACCTTTATTCAGGAAAATGGTGTACCTCAGGATTCCGTCCTGAGCGCCATCCTCTATGCTATCGCCATTAACCCTATAATGACCTGTCTCCCACTGGGCGTCTCCGGCTCCCTTTTTGTCGATGATTTTGCCATCTATTGCAGTTCTCCACGGACCTGTCTCACTGCGCGGCGTCTTCAGCGTTGTCTTGATCGTCTTCACTCCTGGAGCTTCACCAATGGCTTTCGATTTTCCACTGACAACACCGTCTGTATGAATTTCTGACGGCGCGAATGGTTTCTCCCACCATCTCTACATCTTGGCCCTGTTGCCCTTCCGTTCGTTAACACTGCGAAATTCCTCACGCTCGATAGGAAACTCTCTTGTTCCCTTCATGTCTCTCACCGGGCAGCCCGCTGTATGCAGTCCCTGAATGTCCTACGTGTCCTCAATGGTATTTCTTGGGGTGCCGATCGAACCATCCTCCTCCGTTTGTACCGGTCCCTTGTCCATTCGAAACTCGACTATGTGTGCTTTGTTTATGCATGTGCACGCGCATCCCTTTTACGCCGTCGCAACACTATCCATCATCATGGCATCCATTTCGCCAGGGCACCTTTTACACCAGCCCGGTTGAGAGTCTGTATGCTGAAGCTGCTGAACTTTCACTGTCCTACCGCCGTCACTTTCTCCTCAGCAGGTATGCATGCCGTTTGTCTGCCATGCATGGCCACCTCTGCTATGCCTCCTTCATTGAGGATTCCTTTGATCGTCAGTATGGCGCTTGTCCCTCTTTTCTGTTACCTCCTGGACTCCGCTCTCGCCACTTGCTATGGCGGCTTAACTTCACGCTACCTGCAGCTTTCAGAGTAGGTGTGAACCCTTCAGCGCCTTTGCCTTCATTCGCTTCCTAAGGACACTGCTCTAGCCTTGGTCTATCGCCTTCAGTTTCACGACCTTCACATGGAACTTCGCGATAGTTACTTTGTATATACTAATGGCTCTCGGACTGACCGTGGGGTCGGGTGTGCCTTCGCCATTGGCACCCTTGTCTTTCAATATCCACTTCTGGCACACTCCTTAGTATTTACATCCGACGTTTCTGCCTTGTTTCAGGCCACGGAGTACATCCGGCGACACAACCTTCCCAATTGTGTCCTCTGCTCAGACTCACTCAGCGCCCTCCAAGTCTCTGTGCGCTGTACACTGCTCATCCCTTAGTGCAACGGGTCCAGGAAAACTGTCACTATCTCACTTTTGGTGGAGTCAATGTCATGTTTCTGTGGGTCGCTGATCATGTCAGACTGCCAGGAAAGGAGGCTGCTGACAAGGCTGCAGTCCTCGTAGCTCAGCCTGCGAGTACCTATATTCCCTCCGATGATCTCTGCGTGGCGGTCTGTCAGGACGTGGTGTCCCTTTGGCATCGCCAATGGTCCTCCCTTCACGGGAATAAGCTTCGGCTAATTAAGCCTCTCCCGGCGCCTTGGACGACCTCCTCTCGGCACCCCAGCCGGCTGCGTATTTGGCACTGCCTTTTTAGCCATCTTCATTTGCTCAGTGGCGCTGCCTCACCACTTTGTACGCATTACTCCCAAATTTTAACTGTCCGCCACTTCACGGTGCAATGCCCTTTTTTTACAAACTTACGTTCCACCTTGGATTTGCCATGTGATTTATCAGCCGTTTTAGCGAATGACACGCGGGCTGTCGACCGCATTTTACTTTTTATCCGCCGAAGCAATATGGCGAAGGCCATTTAATTTTTAGTTTTGCACCACCGTTTTTGTATGTTTTTTAGCCCTTTTTCCACGTGCCTTTTTAAGCTCTCCTATTCTGTCCATTGGGGCTGACATATAGTCGTTTTCCTAGTCTCTGTGTTTGTGTTCTATAGTGTTGACTTGGGCGCGTATGACCCCAGCTGTTTTCTGCGCCCTAACACAAAACAAACAAACAAACTAACTAACTAACTGTAGAGAAAGAACAATCAGATCAAATGAACTTCCTATTTATATTCATCACAAAGAAAACTGACCAACACTCATTTAGCATTTGCTGGAAAAACGCAACAGAGATCGTACTAAACCAATAATCAAACCACCCACAGGACACCACGACATAGTACCACATAAAATAGACAACATATCCACCCATGATCAGACACAACTGTATCATAGTAAAGCAATAATGTAGAAAATCGATCGGACGTTACGACGTTAGCTCCCCTTACACACACTCACGCACACACACACACACACACACACACACACACACACACACACACACACACACACCAGTCGAAAAGTAAGTGTATTGGCAGGGCAACAATATGGAAGAATGTGAAATTGTTCCATTATTTCACAATTAGACATCGAGGAAATAAATTTCTGGCACCACAAAGTTCAATAAGTCTTCATTCCTAGAAGAGTGAACATTTATTCGGCAAGCCATCATTTTGATGAGCCAAATACCAGATGGGTACCAATAATATATTTTACGTGAACCATATTCCTACCCTTGGAGGTCTATTGCACTAATAGTAGCCTCCCTTGGGCTAAAAGAGTGTGCTTTAATCAAGAGAAGACTTTCGTCTCATTAATTATTGAAATAAATATTACTTTTGCATTATTGATTGGAGGGCTGGTTTCAATTGGTGGAAGCATGTGAGATTCTAAAAATGAGTACTGGATACTGTTGTTAGCTTGTGTGTTCCAGATGAAAAATGCGAAATTGGTTACAAACACTGTGAGAAAGACAATCACAACGAAATTATTTGTGTGGCTAAAGAAACTTGTTTTGATAGTGCAATAATGAGATGGCAGACATAAGAGCAGCAATTGGACTGTAGCGAGTGGGTACGTGTTATCAATTCTGTACTTTTGATTACTTGTCTGCTGATTACGATCGTTAGTAATGACAAAAATATGAATGATCCTGGTGGTAATGGGGTAATAGAGTATTAGAGTGTGAGTAATTCAAAAGAAGTAAGGAGTCCACTATTGCAGGTAAATGAGTAGAAAATATCTTCCACGCAAAAAGGTGAACAAATAAGAACAACCATGAACTTAATGAAACTAGTGAAAAATTACAGGTAAAACGTGCAGAGACCAATCAACAGTCGAATGAACAGCCGCAAGTAAAGCTAATTGAAAGTAATGAACTGCTGCTAGTAAAGCTAGATGAAAGTAATGAAAATTATTGTTAAAGTTAGACAAAATCAATGTATAGTTCCTGATGTTCGTAGATAAAAACAGTGAAGATCTTAGCAAAGTTAAGAACCAAAGTCAAATCAGTAAGGAAAAAATTGATGGCATAAAGGCCACTATTGAGAAGCCTTTCAAGCTATGAGTTTCAGAATGGGTGCAGCCGAAAACTAAATGGTTAATTAAAATGAAATTATCAAAGAAACTAATAGAAATGGAAAGAACTGTGAGAAAATTAGATCTGTTATTAAAGAGGATGATAAGATTAAAACAGAATGGAGCAATGTAAAAGAATCATTCGAAAAATAAATGAGTTGGTTCAAATGGCTCTGAACACTATGGGACTTAACTTCTGAGGTCATCAGTCCCCTAGAACTTAGAACTATTTAAACCTAACTGACCTAAGCACATCACACACATCCATGCTCGAAGCAGGATTCGAACCTGCGACCGTAGCGGTCGCGCGGCTCCAGACTGTAGTGCCTAAAACTGCTCGGCCACTGCGGCCGGCAATAAATGAGTAATTTAACTAATGAAGTGGGGTAAAATTACTAAATAAGATGTAAAATCATGTGATGTAGAAAAAATGTAATCAATGATATTACTTTGTGAAACAATCAATTGTCTAATGGTGGTAGAAGCTAATGCAAATTTAACATGGAGTGGTGTCTAGAAATATGTGTGCTATCAGTGATGTTACAGAGACCAACCTCCTATAAGAAGTTCTACTGATGATAAGTACATGCACAGACTTGTACATCTGTATACACTCTCCAACACCGTAAAGATAACTTTGCAACTGGTATGACTGACAATTTAAAGAACGACTTTGACAGACACTTTCTTGAAACGGAAATGTGTTTTGGGCAAATCGAAATTTTGGCTAGTGGGAAACACTTACCACATTCGGAAAGGGCTTTGTAAATATGTTTTGGACAAGTCTTATTGAAGAGTAAATCTTTAAATGGACAGTATTACAGAGTGGGAAAAGAAGGAATGAAGCACGTTTGCAAAAAAAAAGTTAAAAAGATTAGTACACTTGGATACGCGTTTTGATGAAATGACACAAATTGTTTGACTTGCAAGGAGGCTACATGAGAGGTTGCAATGGGATTCAATTCATGGAACTGATTGTTCAATGGCTCTATTCTTAAAGTATGATGACATACTAGACAGGTCTTTGGAAAGGGTTAATGGACAAAATTTCAACCACCGGAATCATCAAGGAGAGAATATGAAAATTTTAGAAATAGTCATCAGAATAATGGACTGAGAATAGATTATAACGGAATAGTAGAGTAAGGAATTGGGGAAAATCGAAAGATAGGAGGAAACGGGGAAACAGAGTGCAAATATATGAAATACCAGAGAGGGGAAAACAATCGTGAAACTGATGACTACAATGAGGGTCTGTAATTTTGGGCTGAGCGTATCAAATGAAAGTCAGACTTTAGGCATTTACCGAAATGTTAAAAAGAGTTATAGACAAATGAGTTAGAAACAAATGTCAGGACAGTGAACCAGGTGAATATGTTTGAGTTCAATAGCGAATTTTGGAATACCATGAGAAAGAATGATTAATTAGAGTGTTGTAATAGACAAAAAGGTCTTTATAACCCGAAGTTGGGTACTGGAGTTGGTACAGATTTTTATAGATTGAAAAACAGACTTACAAAGTAATGAAATAGGAAATAATGATTATATTGAATCTGAATTGGTGGTTATATAATGAAGATAGGTGTGATTTAGTGATTGGTAATGCTATGGCAATAATGCTGATATCAGGTGCAGGGGAGGGATGTGTGACTGTGTTGAAAATACTGTTATTGACGGTAACGCGGATGAGGAAACAAATGTTGAAGGTGATAGTGAAGTATACATTGAAGTAAATGACAAAGATAAAGTAATGTTAAATGGTGATGATGTTTCAAATGACAACGGGAAGTGTAGGATTATTAACGGATCTGCATCTGAAAAAAGAGTCGCTGGATATTAGAGTTTGAAAATCACTTACTACTGAGAGATAGGAAATAAGTCATGACGATTTTTGTCAGTTAAGATTGTATTTGCATGTTGAAGGAAAACGAGAAATATATTTAAGGTCATTCTGGAATTTTTACGACGATAACAGCATTGAATGGTATTGGAAAACTCTTGCCAACAATTTCTGGAGCTTCATGTTTAATCTGGTGTGAGAAAAAATCATCTCAAGGAGAAAATATGTAACAAGTGATGAACTGTTTAATAACCGATGTTAGGTGGAAATGCAAGTAAAGAAGAGCCTAGTGTATCTCTTAGACAGGAACGAAAATATAACGAGTCAGGTTCTCCTTACATTAAGGTCAAAATTGAAGAATAGGTAGGGGAATATTTAATTCAAACATGTAGTCCTATTTCTGGAATTACATAAAAGCTTAGATACAAAATAAAAAGTGGGAAATAACTTTATCAAAATGCCACTGGTGGGGCTGAAAGCACGGTGAAAATAAAGACAGCAACAGAAACCAATAGCAATTAAAGAATCGAGTGATGTGTGCTTCTAAACATGCAGATGTAACTTTTCAGCATGTATGTAGAATATTTCCTGCTCTTAATGAAAATATTATTATGGGTGTGGAGTGAGTATTAAAAATAAATTTTGGGTGGGAAACGAATAACAATTATTGATCTTTTAAGTGAAAAAAATTGCAAAATTGATTTGTTCATTATAAACTGTGGAAGTTATTGCACCCATATAAGGAATTACATGTTAAGAGGAAGAGTGATCCTGTTGAGGAAATGTCTTTGGATTACCCATGTAATCACAATTTTTTAAGAATTGTGAACAGTCCAATGGGGGCCGCTCTAATTTTAAGTTCTGTTCAAGAAACCAAATTGCTAGCTTTATTATTCAGTAACTCACTTATCGAAGTAAAAACTAATTAGTGAACATTACAACTAAAAGCACCACTTATATAAAGCCATACACAATCCCATTTGCAAAGAGAGATGCAGTCGAGAGAGAAGTTGAAATGATGGAACCATGGAGAATTACAGAACGGAATAGAGGTCAGTACAACAACCATTTGGTAGTACTTCCAAAAATGGACTGCGAGTTAAACTGATGTTTTATACTTTTAAATAAACATTTAAAAAGAAAACATGACTATCCAGAAAACAACAATGAATTTTATCTAAATTTGAATGATAAGAATGTGTAGTTTCGTTTCAACTTTAAGTTTTCATCAGATATCACTTAACCCTGAACATTTTGGTTTACATAGAGGTGCCAAAATTTATGGAACACATCCTAATACCGTTCAGACCTCCTTTTAGCTGGAGTAGTAGAGAAACTTGATTTAGCATTCATTGACTCCACATATCGTTGGAAGTCCCCTACATAAATACTGAGCCATGTTGTTTCTATAGCTATCTATAATTACGAAATTCTTGCCACTGCAGGTTTTTGTATAAAACGGACACCTCGATCATGTCCCATAAACGTCTGATGGGATTCATGTTGAGAGATTTGTGTGGCCAAACGATTAGTTCATATTCTCTGAAAATCCATAATGTTATACCCCTCAAAAGGCCACGAGGAAGAAGCATATTTTCAGAATCACTTGGAATTATTTTGTTAACATCAACACTTTGTTGACCAAAAAAATTTAAAACACAATTGAATTTATGTATGCGATCCTTCTTCTAATCCAAGCGAAACATAAATGAGGGAGAGAGGTAGACTTTCTATAACATACTGCAACATAATTCATGTCAAATGGATTAAAGATGTCAATAGCTTTGAGGATATGATTAATAGCATGTAAAATTCTTCCACCAGATTTTCTCCACGTGAAATCATGTACAACATAATGCCAGCCAATTCCATTTCTGAAAAAACGAATACCCAGTTTGTAAAAACGGAACAGCACAAGAAACAGAGGAAACAGTTAAGGAAATCGTGAAAAATCAGGGTGATTTAAGAAAAAAGACAAATTTAGGAAAATATAAAATAATTAAGTTTAGTATGGGAGACTTAGTTTTGGTATAATCTCAAGAAAAATCTAATTACTAACTGCTGAATTAAAGAAGTGTTTTGACATTGAAATAAAGGAGGACCTTGCAATTTTTCCTCCTATCTACGTGATTATGTAGCTCTCAATTCGTTCGAGCAATCAGTCATTCATAATACGAAACACAGTCATAGCCCATTCACTCAAAATGATTCAGAAATTTTACTTGTTAGAATGAAATCAGGCGATGATTCTTCTTCTCTGGAGGCTCGTGCTTTGCGGCAGTCTGCTAATCTGTACAAATAAAAATGCCTCGTAATTTTTGGGAGCGTTGTATAATCAGTCGGGAAACCTCAGATCAAGCGGATATTTGGCTTTGATGAAGTTTAACCTTCCGAAGAAGTAATGGAGCTCTTGGATTATTAAATGCGGGTTCGTATTCAGTCTTTCGGAAGTTCCCTTCTGATTAACAACTACGCAATATATCGACGAATATCATTAATTCTCAAATGTCAAATACACTCCTTTTGTATGAAGGAGCAATATATATATTTCCCTTTTTATCGTACAATTTCGTATCAGTTATCTTCTGTCATAAATCGCAATATTCAGATTACAATTCTTCAAACCAAGCTCAGGCTAATCGGCACGAAGACAATCTCGGAAACTTTTTTCCTTCTTTTTTTTTCTAACAACCACCAGAGAGAGTACTACAAAGAATACTTATGCGCTCATGTCATAGCTATTGTATGAACTACTTTTCGCGTGGGTTCTGCGAGTATGAAAATAGAAAATTAGTAAACGTCATTCAAGGGTAGAATTGTGTCAGAATAATTCATCGAATATAAAGAGATATTACAATTGCCCCTCGCAGCGAGCAAAGTTAATGACAATGCACTTTGCGAGCTAACAGAAAAAATTTGTTGGGTTGTTTGTTCAAAAGAGGAATATTTTGTATTAGTAGATTTTTACTATAGAGAGTATGGGTAACATGTTAAGACAATAAGTTACGAGAATACCTAAGCTGTAGCTTTTACATGTACCTAAGTATACCCGCATCCCGAGTACATAACCAGGGAAGATGTAGATTGGTGTAATTACGAAAAAGGTCTACCCATTTGGAAACTGGCCTTCACAGGGAAACCCTGGAAAACCCGGAAGAATAGACCCCAGCTCAGGTATTAAAGTAGATAGGAAATCCTAAATCAAGTAATTTTGAAATATATAGAAGCTCCATAGATTAGATCGAAGGAAAAGTGCCTCATAGCCAAAAAAAATTTTACAATATTGCTCAAAAAAAAAAATTTTCAAAATTCTTCTTTCGACGATGTAGCCGGCGATCTCGTTGTGAAGTCGATGGAACACGAACAATGGGTACGGACACCGGATAGGCGACGTACAGCGGTTGGTGGAGGCGGCACGGAGGACAGGCGATGGCTTATAGTACAGGATAGAAGCTGTTAATGTGCCGTAGAAACAGGAAGATGATCTCAGGAACAGATTGTCAGGGACGTGAACATGGAACAGGTTTAAAGTGGAATAAGAAAAGGTTCTGACTGAATAAATCCCTGGAAGAGAGTGGATTAAGGCAACGAAGTCCATATTTCATCGTTGAACTCAAAATCGGAGTGGATTCTTATATTCTTCCATCTGTACTAGATTGGAACATCCATCAGTCCTGACAACTGCGAATTTTTTTGTAGTCCTCAATACCAATTACAACTGCTGATTGTCCTAAATATTGCAAATAGACTGTGGGCATTTAAATTTTGTTGTAGCTCTTATCGAATGTATTCCTCTCAAAATTTTTTTTAAAATCTAATCTTCGTTTTGTTATAGTGCAGGTGGAAGTAGAGCATTGAATCTGTCCGAGGTTTGCTTTCAATTACGAAATTATGGATAAAATTTAAGTTTACACCTGATAAAAAATTTTAAACATAGGCATATGACACTGACTCCACAAAAGGAATAATTTGAAAATTTTTTATTATTCTTATAATTAATTGATTTATAGATCCACTTGCAAATAAATATCATTAATGATGACGTATGTTCATTTAACAAATCATCCACTCGCAGAATCTTCTTCATCCTCTCATGAACATTTATGGAAATATATTAAAACAATTATGTCCATAATATGAAACACACAATCTGCTGTTCTTAAAATGTTAATTAAAATTCTTAAATTAATTCTCTTGGTAAAGAAAGCATAATGAAAAATCTAAAAATTATAATAATTTTTTCTCGCGCAACCAGAGAGTTTCTTCAATTGTTTGCAACAGTGACATTTTCGACTGTTGCTTCATTTCACAGTTCATTTGTTTTCTTGCGCGAACAGCGCACATCATACACACAACGTATTTACCTACATATCCCACACTGTTCAAGTTTCAAACGCAATTCTCACATAAGTGCCGTGTCTTGAGGAAATGTAGATGCACTTTCATTGTATATCACTGTGGCTTCTGCTCATAGTCCACACATACAAACAGTAGTAATTAACAAATTCTTCTACCTATCTTAAAATTTTTGTGCTAAACTATCACAGGAGTAATCTCACTGTCTCTTAACCTATCACAGGAGCAATCTCACTGTCTCTTAACCTATCACAGGAGCAATCTCACCGTCTCTTAACCTATCACAGGAGCAATCTCACTGTCTCTTAACCTATCACAGGAGCAATCTCACTGTCTCTTAACCTATCACAGGAGCAATCTCACTGTCTCTTAACCTATCACAGGAGCAATCTCACTGTCTCTTAACATCTAGACAACATAAACTTCTTGATATTTATATACGCATTCGACTCATAGTCAAATTCCACTCTAAATTCTTCTCCATATTTGGTATCACAGATCTACGATCGTTCAAAAAATTTCTTAATATCATTATGCTGGAATAATCCCTTTATTCTTTTCGATTCGGGATATGCCAACAAGTATGATCCAGGATTTGGTATATTTGCAATAACATATGGTCCGGTATAAATAAGATTCCATTTCTTTATGTTCTTCATAAGTTTCGAGGAATGGATGTGTCGCCTCAATAAAACCTTTTCTCCAAGATGGAACGTCTGAATCCGGTGAATCCGTTTATCATATGTCAATTTCCGTTGTATTGCCTTTTTAGTTAAATTGACAAGTGCGAGTCGAATCTTTTCCTCCCATTTTAAATTCTGGTCAGATGGTTTATCCAGAAGTTCTTTACAATCTGACTAAACATAAGCTTTGTTGGAATAAAGTTAGTTGAGGTAGGTGTCAGATTATTAAATATTTGTTCAAATTCTGACAAATAATCAGCCCATGATGTTTGTTTACTGTGACAGTATGTACGCATAAATCGGTTTAATTCTCGGAAAACTCGTTCTATTCGACTACCTTGTGGATGGTAACATGATGTCAAAATTTGTCGAATACCAAGTTGTGTTAGTGTTTGCTTCCATTTAAATCCGGTAAAAATTCTGGCATTATCTGTAATTATGGATTTCGGTAAACCTACATGCGGAAGATAGCCACGCACCAATCTCACTACAACAGCTCTGGCAGTAGCATACTTTAATGGATATAGTTTTACATATTTTGTAAACACGTCAAAGGATCCAACAATGAATTTGACTCCTCCTCTTGATCGTGGGAGAGGGCCGCAGATATCACACGAAATTAACGCCCTTGGCTCTCGTGGAATAATTGAATGCAGAACATGCTTACTACCTCTATTATCCGGTTTTGCCTTTTGACAGAGCAAACAGTTTTGTATTGTTTGGTGCACTTTTCTCCGAATATTCGGAAAATAACAGTATGCTCCTATTTTATTGGCACATTTAATTACACCAAAATGTCCCCATGATAAGTGGGTAAACCAAATTAATTTTTCCTCATATTCCTTCGGGATACATACACACCACCATGGATTGTTGTCCTTCCCACATCTGAAGAATAATACTCCATTTACTAATTTATAATGATCTAAACTAGCCCTTGAATTTTGTTGTTCCTTTAGCTGAATTATCTTCTACCATCGAGGGTCTTTTCGTTGTAAATTTCCCATATCTCTACAAAGATGTACATAATAAGTCTTGTAGATATTGTCCTGCAACAGTAATACTGGAAAATCCGAAGTATTTACTGATTCTATTTCCGGCGTTAAACCTTCTGGGGATCTTGACAGTGCATCCGCAATAATATTTTCTTTGCCAGACACATGAATAATTTTAAATTGGTACTGTTGTAGTGTCATTGTCCAACGTGACAGTTTAGGATGTAATAATTTACATGTTTGCAAAAAGGTTAGTGATTGATGGTCACAATACATAATCGTTTTCGAACCGTATAAATAATAGTTGAACTTCTTGAATGCCCAGATAACCTCAAGTGCTTCAAGTTCTGTGGTCGTATAGGCTCTTTCACAGGGCGATGACACTCGACTAGCAAATGCTATCGGACAAAATGTTGGTATCCCTTTTATTTTCCTTATTTGGAAGAGACAAGCACCTAATCCAACATCCGATGAATCAGTGGACAGACAGAACTCACAATTCATATCAGGGTGATATAATAAGGATGCGTTAACGAGTTGGTCTTTAATGTCTCGAAAAGCTAGTTCACATTCTTCAGTCCATTGCCATGGCACATCCTTCCGTAGAAGCCGGTTTAATGCCTCAGAATTCATGGCTTGAGTCTTTATGAAACGACGGAAGAACGATGCCATACCTATAAATCCCTTCAGCTGTCTTTTATTCCGTGGTGATGGAAAATTTCGAATTGCACTTATCTTCTTCTCGGTAGGCAGGATACCTTTCGCATCTATCATATGTCCTAAGAACTTAATTTGTGGTAAAGCAAAATGAGACTTTTGTAAGTTTACTGTAATTCCGGCTTTCTTGAAAACAGCAAAAATCCTTTCCAAAATATGCAAATGCTCTTCCCATGTTTTCGTGGCTATTAATAAGTCGTCAACAAACACTGTTATACGACTACGCAATTCTGGTCCAAGAACATAATACAACGCTGAAATAAATATTCCGGCACTAATATTAAGTCCGAACGGGACAACTCTAAATTGGTAACTTCTCCCAGCATAGATAAACGCGGTATATATCCTAGATTCTTCATTCATTGGGACCTGCCAGTACGAACTTCTCAAATCAACGCTAGTTAAGTACGAAACATCCTGGAAATTTTGAATTAATTCATCTATATTTTCCGGATGAGTTCTTACAGGTACTATTATTTTATTAATCTCTCTCGCATCCAGAACTAATCTAACGTTATTTCCAGGTTTTGGGACGACTAAGAGCGGAGAACAATATGGACTAGTTGATGGCTCAATCAAGTTCCATTCTAACATTCTATTTATCTCCCTTTGAACGGATTGTTTTAAACGCCAGGGGATCGGATAGTGCGTGTAACAGTAAGTCTGACGTGGCTTCACTTGTAGGTGAAAAATATACCCTTTAATAATTCCCGGTTTCTCATCAAAAATCTCTTCATTTGCCTCTAACAAATAATGAAGCTGCTGCCATTGTTCTCCGGTAAGCTGATTTGATTCACTAGCTTTTATCATTGTTGTTTGGTTAAAGTCCTCCTGTTGTATCAAATCCTTTGAAAGCTCCTTCCAACGACCGTTTGTAGTGCCAATTAATTGAATTCAGGCACCGCGACAATATTTCTCATGCACCGTTTCCTTTCTATTTAAATCCAGTGCTATCTCTTCTCCATTTAATCTAAATTTAACTATTCCTTCCAAAAAATCAATCTGACAATCGTACTCCTGCATACTCCCAATACCAAGTATACAGTCCACTAATAACTTCTCCCCTACAAGGAACGCGCATTTTATTGCTACATTTCCCATTTTCATCTCTAATTGTGTTTGTATTTTGACATTGGGAGAGCGTGCTCCAACAGCTCCGATGATTTTGCAGTTCTGTACCGGCAAAATTAGTACCTTCTTCTTCCTAATAATTCTCCTAAAAAGAGCGCCTGAGATGACATTGGTGGAAGCGGCGGTGTCTAATATCACATTCGTTGGAACTTCCTCTATTTCAACAAATACTTCCGATACCGGAACACTCGATCTGTCATTATGATACGTTATTAAATCCTTTGTTAACTCTTCAGTCAACAGCTCACGATCATTATATCTTAACAATCGTAATTTTACTGTTTCGCCCCTAACAAATCCCCTGACCGCTCCTCCGGGGCACGATGCGGTCATGTTTAGCTTGACTGATTGTTGGTCCGATTGGTATTTGTCTCTTCAGCTACTGCAGTGATTATCGGTTGTTGTGGTGAATTCTGTCTATGTTGTCTTGCTTGATTCGTGTAATTATTGTTGTTGTTCTGCTGGTGTTGGTAGAACTGTTACTGTGTTGCCATACATTGGATTATATCGATTAAAATTCCTACTGTTCCTATAATAGCCCCTCGCTGCACCATTACTAAAGTTTCCATTATGGTAATAATTATTGTTTGCATTTTGTCCATTGCTAAGTCTCCTCGGAGAGTGTAGTTGGTTATGATTATTGTTACTGCTACCATTACTGCCATTCCCACTCGAGTTGCAGCTCGGATTCGCTTATATTGCTCTTCTTGCCCTTTTATTGTCCTCCTCAATTATATCAATACGATCAAGCGTAGTCATAAATGAGTCTATATCCTTATCATTTATATATAATAGCTGATTCCTTATACTGGTGGGTAGTCTGGACTTGAGTATTCTAAGTATATCCGGCAAAGGAATCGGTACATCCCAATACAAAAATTTATTAATGTATTTCTCAAAATATCTCTTTAGAGATCCTCTAGAAAATGAGAAAGGCTCAGTATATAATACTTCCTGCCTAAGTCTTTCTTGTATCCCAGCAGACCAATATTTTGCTCGAAAAGCCTGCTCAAATTCTTTATGACATTTACAAGAAGATGTTTGTTCGGATGCCCACAATGCTCCTGATCCTTGTATATATCCAGATACAAAACTAGTCTTTTGCCATTTTGTCCCAGATCGTGGAAATAGACCTCTGAAACTTCGAATAAAGACTACAGGATGAACATTCTTTTTGTCAGGGTTAAAGATTTGAAATTGTCTCTGTTTAATCATCTTCTCCTCAACGGTACTACGATTCCAAAAATCATCCTGTTCGTACTTTTCCCTCTGGCTATCCGTTATATCGAATCTAACTTGTGACGTTCCAGTTCTGTCTACATCGGATCTTGACGTGGACGGAATGTCACGCACAGATTGAGAGTTTTGTTTCCTGCTTCTCGGTGTTTCTAAATCCTCCTGCGAGAGATTTAGTGATCTTTCGATATTTTCTTTCCAACGCGAGAATTCTTCGCCAAATTGTTCTCGAACTTCCTTTAACCCTTTGTTGAAAAAATTCTCCTCGGAACTGTCTGAAATTGACTGTAAAGCTACTTTCACAGTTTCTTCTACGGTTTCCGAAGGAAAATTTTGCAGCTCTAATGTCATTTCTGAAAACTTTCCCGCAAGTACATTCATTCTATGTTCCACTGTCACCTGTTTTTCCTTCACTTCGTCAAATTGCTTCTTTAGATTATCTTGGGATTCTATAATTTCTGGTATCATAGCTACGGAACACTGCATGTTCTCTTGAGCTTGTATTACTTGGGGAAACAGTTCTACTTGTTTTTGTATCGTGTCAATTTTGACGGATACATATTCGGTTAGTTCCGCTTTTAATTTACTATTGTTTTCTTGGCATTGTTGGCGGACCTGCTCAATTTGAGCAATAAGATTCTGTTCGGTCCTTTCTGCCTGTTCTTTTATTTCCTGTGTCTGGGTATTTAATCTCTGATCTAATTCGGTAAAGGTTGCTCTTAACTGATTTTGTAATTCTGTTTGATTTTCGGCTAATTGATTTTGGAGTTCATTTTGTATAACGGATAAGTCTCGTTTGACCTCCGCTTGGCCTTCGGCTAATAGAGACAACTGTTGCATAATAACAACTAATGTGTCAACAACAGTCTGATCAGCTGTTGTATGAATGTTTTCTGAACCAGCGGGATTATTTATATTGCTACCGCTAGCCACAACAGTCTCAGAATTGCTATCCGTGGCCTCTGCTTCTGCGCAAACAGCTGAAGGGTGTTGCACGTCTCGTTGCTGATTCAATGACGTTTTAAATGCCGCTCTAGTCAATACCATTAAATAACTGTCAATATCGGGTTCTAGTCACTAAATACAATTTCAAATTTACTGACGTAGACACACTTAACTTTCAAATTACTTCACAGATGGATACAGTTCAATGTCCAGATACGAAAACCACACAATATACGGTTCTACAATCTAACTACTACCTGGAAAAAAGTTCTTTCTAAATTGATTTCAAACTATTTTAACCACAGGATTAAAAAATTAGATTTCTCTGGCCTTGTTCTGTAGTCTCGGTGTTGTCCAATAGTTGAAATCGTTTCTTGGTATCAGCAATGTTTTACTATGGGCACCGTATCACACTTCAGGTTCGTTACCTCTCATTCTCGTTGGGTTTCATGAAACAAAAAATATATATATTATATAACAATCCAAGAGAGTCCTGTCACACTGGCGCCACTGTAATTTTTCCTCCTATCTACGTAATTATGTAGCTCTCAATTCGTTCGAGCAATCAGTCATTCATAATATGAAACACAGTCATAGCCCATTCACTCAAAATGATTCAGAAATTTTACTTGTTAGAATGAAATCAGGCGATGATTCTTCTTCTCTGGAGGCTCGTGCTTTGCGGCAGTCTGCTAATCTGTACAAATAAAAATGCCTCGTAATTTTTGGGAGCGTTGTATAATCAGTCGGGAAACCTCAGATCAAGCGGATATTTGGCTTTGATGAAGTTTAATCTTCCGAAGAAGTAATGGAGCTCTTGGATAATTAAATGCAAGTTCGCATCCAGTGTTTCGGAAGTTCCCTTCTGATTAACAACTACGCAATATATCGACGAATATCATTAATTCTCAAATGTCAAATACACTCCTTTTGTATGAAGGAGCAATATATATATTTCCCTTTTTATCGTACAATTTCGTATCAGTTATCTTCTGTCATAAATCGCAATATTCAGATTACAATTCTTCAAACCAAGCTCAGGCTAATCGGCACGAAGACAATCTCGGAAGCTTTTTTTCTTCTTTTTTTTTCTAACAGCCACCAGAGAGAGTACTACAAAGAATACTTATGCACTCATGGCATAGCTATCGTATGAACTACTTTCGCATGGATTCTGCGAGTATGAAGATAGAAAATTAGTAAACGTCATTCAAGGGTAGAATTGTGTCAGAATAATTCATCGAATATAAAGAGATATTACAACCTTCATACAGTTTTGTTTGGTTTATGTCGTATAATTGAGTTAAAGCTTTTCATACATAATCCATAGGTTGAACCACATTCTGTTTAGAAGATTATACAATGGTTCATGTAACTTAGTGACAAAGGTCACTTTAGTATGACATATCACTGCTAAGTAACATAGCTTGATAAAATATGAATGGTACATTGAAAGAACTCCTACTGCGTGGTGCAGAATTTAACTGGAAGAAACAAGTAATGAGCAACAGAAATGACACTTTTATTCAAAGAAAAAAATTACACTGAAGTCACTGCTGTTCATGGTTCTTAACAGGGTGTGTAATCACCACAGGTGCAATGCATGCACTTGAATCTCTTATGCTGTCCACGAAGTTGGTAATGAATTCTTGTGTAGGACATTCCATTCCTCCCCCAGTGCAGTTCACAACTGCTGGATGGTTATTGATGCATGTAAATGTGTTACAATACACCTCCCCAATACTTCCCAAATGTTCTCTATGGGTTTTAGTTTTAGGAACGGGCAGGCCAGTCCATTCACTGCATGTCCCTTCATTCCAAGAGGTCCTCCAACTTCGCTGTTTGAAGTGGTCACTCAATGTCACACCCAAAAACGAAGTCAGGGCTGAATGGACCCGCAGAAAGATGCATGTATGGAAGAAGTACAGAGTTACATTATCGTTGACAAGTGAGCGTACTGTGTTCAAAGATTCGGAGAGTCAGTTTGACCATGCGGTATTATGGTGTGTGGAGGCGTAGCACCTAGATCGCAAAAATTGATCATATTCGATAATCCTGGAGGTATCCTCACACAATACGAGGTGGGAACATGTACGAACCTAGGAACATTGTTGTTGAAAATATATATATGCCTTGTGACTACAAAACTAAAACTGCGATGGAGGCAAATTTTAATTATTTTCTAAACGTGTGCAAAAGGTCAGTGTCATTATACTTCTTCTGGCTGTCAAACTGGAACTCCACATGTTTTAATTTTGTACTAAATTGTCAGAAATTTATATTTTTACTTACTGGCAGGGAAACAGTGTCTCATATTATTGCTTTCCTATGGAAGATGATTTTAAAAAATGTAGCTTGTTATTTATTGCTTCTATAGGTTTTGTAGACAATCGTATTTGCGTTTTTCTTATTGAGTGATTGTAGTGCAATAGAATTTTGTGAATAGCAACCTTCTGAATTGAGATACAAATACCTCACATATAATGTTTATTGTGGCTGTTAGTGAGATTAGTTGTTAAAGAACCTGATTAGAGAATAAGTAAGGACGGGAGGACGGATAGGTATTAGAAGTCATCTCTATGAAGAAGAGTTTACTTTTGTCATACATAAAATTAACATTACAACCTGCAATGTCATTTTCTGTTGTGGAAGTAAACTTTTAACTGGGAATATTACTACTGTTTTCGAAGACGGAAAGATTTATTTGAATCGTTTATCCTAACTATTACGTATTTCTCTGTGTAAAAAGAAGAAAGTCACCTAATATGATTAAAAATAGACACGACGGTTACGTTTGTAATGCCCTTGAAAGCTGTGTGTAGTAAATAGGCTGTGCAGTTTTCTTGATTCCCAAAATAAAATGCCTGTTAGAAATGTGTATTGCAAACATGTTCTGTAATGTCATTCGTCGTCAAAGTGAAATATCTCTGTTAGCATCAGCACACCACTGATGGATTAGAAATGATATAGGTTGCACAGCTATTATGCCCATCAGAATGAAACTCCTGTGCTAAGGTAAAAAGGAACGTTATAGGAGTATTATCTAAAACACTACAAACTCTAATGATGTACGTGTAGAGTTATAAGCTTCTAGTTTGTGTGTCATGTATAAACAAAACACTTTAGTAGAAGATTGTATACGCCATCTTTCTCTGTTAACTTAGTCATTTGTTGGAACACCATAAAGTTCTGTACCTGAAGAATTAACATTACATTCCAAAGCGATTCTATACATAATACAGCGCTTAAATGCGTAGACTGCCAAATATTTACAAATGCTGCGTGAAACTCCACCTCATGTCTAAGAACAAAAATGGCGGAAACTGCTAATGGCGGTCGCTAGTGTGCGTTCCTTCATATGATCCTTCATGCAGTCACTAGCCTGAAGCAACGACCAAGAAACATCATGTGTTACTCGGTACACTATCCTCCAAGTACAACACTCTCCTCTACTTTGTTGTTATAAGACAGAAAGCAGTAAAGGTAGACTAAATCGAGCCCGTGCAAATAGGTAAAAAATGTTTAGACATGACCTGTTGTCTCTCCCTTTCGTTCATAAAACAGTGGCGGAAAAAATCGCAGCACTAAAAGGTAATTCACGTAGAGTAATGAAATTACGGGAATACATTTGTCTAGGTAACATATTTGCAAATGTGAAATGCTGGTACATTAATATTCGTTATAGCCGCCAGAATGTTGAATGCGAGCACACAGACGTCAATGCACTGTTTCGTACAAGTGCCGGATGTTCGTGGGACAGAGTTCCATGATTGTTGCACTTGCTCAGTCTATACAGGGACGGCTAAGGCTGATCGTGGATGACGCTGGAGTTGTCGTCCGAGGATGTCACATAGGGTAAACATAGTCATGTGTAGGGACTGTGGTTGTTGTGAGCGGACGCAAGGAGAATTGGCCACTCTTCGGGGGCAGGTGGAGGCTTTGTCTGTTAGGCTCATCGAGCTCGAGGCGCAGGCGTCGGCTCGTAGTGGCGTTGGGGCAACTGTGGTGAGACCTATGCCTACTTCGGTGGCCTTGGAATCACATGGAACCCCTGATGTCGCTGCGTCTTCCGGCAGTGAGCATCTTACCGGTCAGCTATCACTCCAGGGTGAATGGCGGACAGTGGTGGGCTCGCGCGTGCCTGGCCGAAAGGCGAAGGTGGGATCTGGCCGCGTGGCAGCTGCCTTACCCCTTTCCAACAGGTACGGGGTGCTTCCTAGTGGTGATGACATCGTTTCCGAGCCACCACAGGATGCCTCGCCTGTTGGGCCAGTGGCCGATTCTCCGGCAAGGTCCCGACAGTCACAGAGGGCGGGCCTATTAGTTATAGGGAGCTCCAACGTTAGGCGGGTTATGGAGCCCCTCAGGAAAATAGCGGGTAGGTCGGGGAAGAATGCCAGTGTGCACTCGGTGTGCTTGCCGGGGGGTCTCATCCGTAATGTGGAGGAGGCCCTACCGGCAGCTATTGAACGCACTGGGTGTGACCGGCTGCAGATAGTAGCACATGTCGGAACGAATGACGCCTGCCGCTTGGGTTCTGAGGCCATCCTTGGTTCCTTCCGGCGGCTGGCTGATTTAGTGAAGACAACCAGCATCGCACGCGGAGTGCAAGCTGAGCTTAATATCTGCAGCATAGTGCCCAGAGTCGATCGCGGTCCTCTGGTTTGGAGCCGTGTGGAGGGTCTAAACCAGAGGCTCAGACGACTCTGCGACTATAATGGTTGCAAATTCATCGACCTCCGTTATTGGGTGGAGAACTGTAGGGCCCCCCTAGACAGGTCAGGCGTGCACTACACACCGGAAGCAGCTACTAGGGTAGCAGAGTACGTGTGGCGTGCACACGGGGGTTTTTTAGGTTAGAGGGACCCCCCCTTGGGCGAAACGATAAAATACCTGACGGCTTACCAGAGAGGACATTAGCATCATTGATAAAGAACGTCCGTCCTCAGAGACCAAAAACAGGAAAAGTTAACGTAATATTGGTAAACTGCAGGAGTATCCAGGGCAAGGTTCCTGAATTAGTATCTCTTATTGAAGGAAATAGTGCGCATATAGTATTAGGAACGGAAAGTTGGTTAAAACCGGAAGTGAACAGTAACGAAATCCTAGACACAGAATGGAATATATACCGCAAGGATAGGATAAACGCCAATGGTGGAGGAGTATTTATAGCAGTAAAGAATTCAATAATATCCAGTGAAGTTATTAGCGAATGCGAATGTGAAATAATCTGGGTTAAGTTAAGTATCAAAGGTGGGTCAGATATGATAGTCGGATGCTTCTATAGACCACCTGCATCAGCAACCGTAGTAGTTGAGCGCCTCAGAGAGAACCTGCAGAACGTCGTGAAGAAGTTTCGTGATCATACTATTGTAATAGGGGGAGACTTCAATCTACCAGGTATAGAATGGGATAGTCACACAATCAGAACTGGAGCCAGGGACAGAGACTCTTGTGACATTATCCTGACTGCCTTGTCCGAGAATTACTTCGAGCAGATAGTTAGAGAACCAACTCGTGAAGCTAACGTTTTAGACCTCATAGCAACAAATAGACCGGAACTTTTCGACTCCGTGAATGTAGAAGAGGGTATCAGTGATCATAAGTCAGTGGTTGCATCAATGACTACAAGTGTAATAAGAAATGCCAAGAAAGGAAGGAAAATATATTTGCTTAACAAGAGTGATAGGGCACAAATCGCAGAATATCTGAGTGACCACCATCAAACGTTCATTTCTGAGGAAGAGGATGTGGAACAAAAATGGAAAAAATTCAGAAACATCGTCCAGTACGCCTTAGATAAGTTCGTACCGACTAAGGTCCAAAGCGAGGGGAAAGATCCACCGTGGTATAACAATCATGTACGAAAGGTACTACGGAAACAAAGAAAGCTTCATCATAGGTTTAAGAGTAGTCGAATCATAGCTGATAAGGAAAAGCTGAACGAAGCGAAAAAGAGCGTAAAGAGAGCAATGAGAGAAGCATTCAACGAATTCGAACATAAAACATTGGCAAACAATCTAAACAAGAACCCTAAAAAGTTTTGGTCATATGTAAAATCGGTAAGCGGATCTAAATCCCCTATTCAGTCACTCGTTGACCACGATGGCACCGAAACAGAGGACGACCGAAGAAAGGCAGAAATACTGAATTCAGTGTTCCGAAACTGTTTCACTGCGGAAAATCGTAACACGGTCCCTGACTTCAGCCGTCGCACGGACGCCAAAATGGAAAATATTGAAATAAACGATATCGGAATTGAAAAACAACTGCTATCACTTAGTAGCGGAAAAGCATCCGGACCAGACGAGATACCCTTAAGATTCTACAGTGATTATGCTAAAGAACTTGCCCCCTTTCTATCAGCAATTTATCGTAGATCGCTGGAAGAACGTAAAGTACCTAGCGACTGGAAGAAAGCGCAGGTCGTTCCCATTTTCAAGAAGGGTCATAAATCAGATGCGAATAATTATAGGCCTATTTCGCTTACGTCAATCTGTTGTAGAATAATGGAACATGTTTTGTGTTCTCGTATTATGACGTTCTTAGATAATACAAATCTCCTTCATCATAACCAACATGGATTCCGCAAACAGAGATCATGTGAAACTCAGCTCGCCCTATTTGCCCAAGAAATTCACAGTGCCGTAGACACTGGCGAGCAGATTGATGCCGTATTCCTGGACTTCAGGAAGGCATTTGATACGGTTCCGCACTTACGTTTAGTGAAAAAAATACGAGCTTACGGAATATCGGACCAGGTTTGTGATTGGATTCAGGATTTCCTAGAAGAAAGAACACAACATGTCATTCTTAACGGTTCAAAATCTGCAGATGTAGAGGTAATTTCGGGAGTACCGCAGGGAAGCGTGATAGGACCTTTATTGTTTACAATATACATAAATGACTTAGTTGACAACATCGGTAGCTCCGTGAGGCTATTTGCAGATGACACGGTTGTCTACAAGAAAGTAGCAACATCAGAAGACCCGTACGTACTCCAGGAGGACCTGCAAAGGATTAATGCATGGTGCGACAGCTGGCAGCTTTCCCTAAACGTAGATAAATGTAATATAATGCGCATACATAGGGGCAGAAATCCATTCCAGTACGATTATGCCATAGGTGGTAAATCATTGGAAGCGGTAACGACCGTAAAATACTTAGGAGTTACTATCCGGAGCGATCTGAAGTGGAATGATCACATAAAACAAATAGTGGGAAAAGCAGGCGCCAGGTTGAGATTCATAGGAAGAATTCTAAGAAAATGTGACTCATCGACGAAAGAAGTAGCTTACAAAACGCTTGTTCGTCCGATTCTTGAGTATTGTTCATCAGTATGGGACCCTTACCAGGTTGGATTAATAGAAGAGATAGACATGATCCAGCGAAAAGCAGCGCGATTCGTCATGGGGACATTTAGTCAGCGCGAGAGCGTTACGGAGATGCTGAACAAGCTCCAGTGGCGGACACTTCAAGAAAGGCGTTACGCAATACGGAGAGGTTTATTATCGAAATTACGAGAGAGCACATTCCGGGAAGAGATGGGCAACATATTACTACCGCCCACATATATCTCGCGTAATGATCACAACGAAAAGATCCGAGAAATTAGAGCAAATACGGAGACTTACAAGCAGTCGTTCTTCCCACGCACAATTCGTGAATGGAACAGGGAAGGGGGGATCAGATAGTGGTACAATAAGTACCCTCCGCCACACACTGTAAGGTGGCTCGCGGAGTATAGATGTAGATGTAGATACATGCTCTACTGGAGACAGGTACTGTGATCGAGCAGGATCATACGAAAGGTTGACACTCACAGAGCGTGGGCGAGCGTTATTGTGCTGAAAAACATCCCCCGGAATGCTGTTCATGAATGGCAGCACAACAGGACAAATCACCAGATTAACGCACAATTTTGCAGTCAGGGTGCGTGGGGTAACCACGAGTGTGCTCCTGCTGTCACACGAAATCGTACACCAGAACATATTTCCAGGTGTAGATCCAGAGTCTCCAGCACGTAGGCTGGTTGGTTGCAGGCCCTGAGCTAATCTCCTTCTAAGCAACAAGTGGTCATAACTGGCACCGAGACAGGACTAGATTTCATCAGAAAACACAAGACCACTACCCTACCCTTCAAGGAGCTCTCGCTTGATACCTCAAGAGTCGCAAACGACAGTGGTTTGGGGTCTAATGGAAGGCCTGCACACAGGGTTAGGAGTTGTCCTTGAATCAACAGATTTGTCACAGTTCGTTGTGTCACTGTGGCGCCAATTGCTTCGCCAATTGCTGCTGCAGATGCGGTACGATGCGCCAGAGTCATACACAGAACACAACGGTCTTCCCTCGGTAGTGCCACGTGACCGTCCAGAGGGTGGTCTTCTTGTGACTGTACGTTCTTGTTACCACCGGTGCGAGCACTCACGTACAGTTGCTACCTTCCTGCCAAGTTTTTCTGCAATATCGGGAAAGGAACATCCAGCTTCTCGTAGCCCTATTACACGACCTCGTCCAAACTCATCGATATGTTGGTAATGGCGTTTATCGCCTTAAAGACATTCTTGACTAACATCAGCTCACCATGTCCAGTCTCAAAAATTAGTAACGCTGACGAGCGTTGTAGCGTGTATTTAAGGGAAATCTGGATTGCACGCTCGTAGTGATGCTTCTACCGTCACACTTACGCAACAGACACGAAACATGAATAGTATCCGCTTTCAGCAGTAGATACACCCCTACCAACTTTATGTTGCACAACTACTTCATTGTGTTGGATTTTTTTTTAAGTCAGTGTATTTGTCAGTTATTTTTGACACTCTCCAACTCACTGAAAGTGCTACTCCTAGTTTGAAAATGATGCTTTTCTAAAGATTCACATCACGTTTTTATTGAATTGAAGTTTTAAATAGAAAACGCGTGCCTCTTATAGAAGTTTCATACATTTATCTTAAATTTATCTCGTTCTCAGCAAGTTTTGAAAATTACACTAATGTCTGGAAAAACTGAAACGCCAAGACCAAGAGATGTGACCACAACGAAATTTATTCCACCGGTTAGAGACATGACAGTACACAAATGATTAGCATTACAAACCTGTACGTGCATTGTGAGTGCGGAAATTCAGTAAGTCGCGCCACCATATGCTGCAATCAGAGCCGCTAAAAGTCGCGGGATGAAAAGAAATAGAGGAAATAGGACATAAATTTGCTGCAAGGGAATACTCCAGCACGCGGTTTCAATGCGCGTCCACAAAGCCTCAACTGTAAATGCAGGAAGACCTGAACAAAGAAGTTGCCGACCGACCATATCCCAGACAGATTCGATTGGTGGTATGTCAGGAGAACGGGTAGGCCAGGGAAACAATGGTAACCGTTGTTCTTCGAAAAGGCTTGCACATTCCTCGCCACATGCGGCCGGGCGTTGTCCTGCTGAAGTGGGAAGTATGGCATGTGGAACGCCCTGGAGGAAGGGCAGCGCCTCGAGCTGTATAATCTCCCTGACTGATCGGTAGCTATTCAGATTTCCCTCAAGACGTAGAAGGCGACATCAGGTGTTGCAGGAAATGCCTCCCCAAACTTGGCGTTAGTCCGCTATGCCATTCAACAACACAGTCTGTCCCATTACATTCACCACGAAGGCATCGAATGCGAATGCGGCCATCGCTTTAGGACAGGTTGATGCGGGACTCATCCGAAAACACTACCTTTTGCCACTCACCACGCTCGTGTCGGTGTTCACGTGCCGTTGCAATCTGCGGCGTTGGTGGGTTCTGGTCATTGGAAGCCAACACAATGGCTTCAATGTCACCTGCCCAGCCCGCAGAAGATAGCGTCGAATCGTCGACCCAGATATTCCCACACTCGCTGCAGTGCTCCAGCAGTGCGAAGCTATTCTGTCCGTTACGTCCAAGCGGACAAGATGGCGGTCATTTCGCGCTATGGTCACATTGTGTTATCTAGCACCCTGTCAGCTGTGTACGACCCTCTTCTCTCCACTGACTCCACATACGCTTGACTATTGAGGAACCGTCCTCTGTACGAGCTGCAGTGTCACGGAACGTCAGACCCGCCTCCCAGAGGCAGATCATTCTGCCCCCTTCGAACACACTCACATGCCGATATTGCACCCTTTGATGTTGACGAGGCATAGTGGCACTTTGGTATACGTTTCCACTTCATACGATGTCTCGGCACCGACTGAGGGTTGTCTGACAATGACCTGTCCAGTCACACAAGCTTACGGCACCTATCTAACATTTAACCCTGCAGTACTACTGGTGGGTCTCCCGGACGCTGACTTGCGTGAGCGATTCGTTTTCGTTAGGTTCACAACACTGCACACGAGCAGCGTTCCTTGTAGCTTCCTACCTTACACAGCTGTGCTATTTGCTCGTCAAGTGACGGCGGAAGTCCACTGTCTAGGAGTGCTTGTAGCGTGCTTGGGTTTGCCAGACTGACCATAGCAAGTAGGTAAGTACTCGTTGGGGATGTAGGACACAGAGTAGCAGTGATTGTATCGTTTGCCCGAACACAAATATGTTTGTAGCACACATTCAAATTGCTAAACCAGCCTATTTATTTCAGACTAGGGCTATAATGGATGTAACAGAAGATCTGTGTAACGATGCACTGCGAAATGAAATCGTTAGTGACGAATCAGGTGACGAAGGTGGAGACGTAGGCGTCGAACTATATAGTGAACACGATACGGAAAGCGACGAAAGTGGGAATGGCAGTTGTAGATATCAGAACAATAAGAAAATATTTTGTTAGTAAGGACAAGCGTACTAAATGGATGAAAGACATGCCTACTCCTCGTACCAGAACGAGGTCACATTATGTTGTCACATATTCCTGGTGTGGAGGGAATGGCAAAGAATATAATGACAGAAGTAGAAATATGGCGGCTGTTTTTTACGGATGAAATAATGGATGAAGTAGTGATACATACTAACCTATGTATTGAAACCGCTAAGTCGAGATACTCTTCATCTCAGATCTTCATTAATGAGCCAGATAAAAGTGAAATTGAAGCATTTCTTGGTCTGTTCTATTCGGGTGGAATCTACAAGGTTGTTAGGGTTAATTTAGAAGAACTCTAGGAGAGAGATGGAACAGGATTGGAATTATTCTACTCTACAATGACCCTATAGAGATTCAGGTTTCTGGCACAGTGACTGAGATTTGACGATAAGTCAACGAGATCCGACAGGCGAAAAGATGATAAATTGGCTCCCATACGAAACATATTGTTTTGTTCACCAAAAACTGCATAGCACACTCTTCTCTTGGAGAATATGTCACTGTAGATGAAATGATTGTCAAATTTCGAGGGCGATGTAGTTTTCGAATGTGCATTCCTTCCAAACCTGGCAAATATAGAATAAAAGTGTTCAATCTAGCCGATGCCAGAACGGCGCACACGTCAAATTTGGAAGTTTATTTAGGTGAGCAGCCAGATGGACCGTATACGTTGATTAATCGTGCTGCTGATGTGGTCAAAAGGTTGTGTAATCATATTTCCAAAACATCAGAGCCATTTGATAACTGGTTTACGAGCCATGAACTGGGCCTGTCACTTCTAAAAGACCATAAATTAACACTTATGGGAATAGCAAGGAAGAGCAAAACGGTAATTCCCCCAAAATTCGTAAGCACAAGGGGCATAAATGCTTTTCCAAGTATCTTTGGCTTTCAGGAGACATGTACATTAGTGAGTTATCTACCAAAGAAAAACAGGTGCCTACTTACAATGAGCACTATTCACCATGACAACAAAATATAAGCAACAGCTGGGTAAGAAATGAAGCCGGAGATGATAGCTCAGTGTAATGCTACTAAGTGTGGAGTAGATTTAGTAAATCAGACGTGTGCCGCCTATGATGTAGCAAGAACAACTAGAAGTTGGCCGTTGTCCTTATTCCTTTGCTTACTGAATGTAGCAGGCATAAATAGTCTCGTCATCTTCAGAGCTAACAACCAGGAGGAGACCACTTGGGGAGACTTTCTGAAATCGCTTGGGAAGGCTGTTGTCAGAGGCCAATTACTACACAGGGCTGGAAGTAAGCATGTCAACCGACCTCTCAAAAGATGTGCCAACAGACTGGCGGGGGTCGAACAGCAAGAAGATGGGAGTATGAACCAGAGTACGGTGCTATGGGTGTGAAGATAGCAAAACGCAATATATTTGTTACAAATACTCTAAGTTTGTGTGTCTCAAAAAACACTCACGTTTAACTTGTAAAGACTGCATGTAGTGGCCTGGTATGGTAAAACGAGATGTGGAAACAGTACGTTCAAAAGACATTGTGAAGTCTCTCCGTTTACTTACGTTTTCATACATGTTTTCTACTCATCTGTTTATACCTGAGTTTGGTTTTCGTAGCTTTCATTGTTCTACTCTGTGTGCTATGACACGACAGTCATAATTGTGTAACCATTTTTGTCCTGTACGGTATGTAAATGTTAGAATCACTGTCTAAGTTGCTTATGTAGCAATAAAGGGCAACAATTTACTCAAACTCAAAGCAAAACGTGTTTGTTTACTTCATCTAGACAACGTACGTGAATGTGAAGCCCTTTTGTGGTTCCTATCCTTGACAAATCAGACTGATACGCAAGTTGGCTCTGTGAGACCCTTCGTAGCAACGGTGGTACAAACGAACACAGTAGCAACGCAGAGTTAAATCACTTGCTATGTTTACATTGTTCTGCGCATCCTCTTATCGTGGCGTTTTGCAGACCATTGCTTCTGAGTGTTTCACTTGCTACAAACAGTATTGTATATTTATTTAAAACTTGGCTCTGAATATTTTAATAAGTGATGAGATGGCTTTGGTATGTTGCCATTAACTTCTCTTGGAATAACAAAGGAAGAGTGGTGAAAAGTAGACAACTTATGGATGGAATTAATCTGTGCGTATAATGTTATCCCGTTCCAACGCGTCTGGGTATCGTCTAGCAGTTGTTAGTTGTGCAGAAAATTTGCACAGACTGTTTATTTCTGTGTTGGATGGGACAGGTATAGGGACGCGTCAGCAGAAAATTTTACCTTTCCAAAGTTATCTACAGGTCACTACACAGAAGTAAAATCAAGTCACTGAAACTAGCTGTCTTCAATGTAATTACGTTACCACTATTTTTCTCTACTCTAAGTAAAATAGGCTACTGACATTTAAAAGGGCAAATACTACCAATCACAAGTTACGCAATACAGCACTCTTCTTGAAAATACGTGTTTGTCTGTCCTTTGATAATACAGCTCAATTTTTTCTACATTACAGAGTCACCATTATTTTCCGGAATTGAGGTTTTTAAGTTTAACGAAAATGGGATGTACAATACATTGTATTTTCTTTATTTCTTCCTTATTTTTACAAACTGAATCACTGAAGCATGTACTGCGATTCCAGTTTCTCTTCGGGAAATCTCTAAGTGTTTCATCATTCCTGATGAAGGAACAGTGGGCTAGATATTACAGCTCACTGTTGCTCAGATGGCCAGTCTTAAGCGGAAAGGCTTTCTGGAATTCGTTGGAACTGGAAAAGCTTTCCTGAAACAGATTACACAGATATACGTAATATCGCACACGTAGTTCACACAAGCATCGATATACTGCAGCTGCGGACATAAAATGGAGAATCCTTTGTGAAACCTGTTTTACAGTCTCTATCCATAAATTCTGCAGCTTACGGCTGGCCCCTCACGCTCGGGCCATACGCCACACAATATTGTCGTGCGGGTTGCCGCCCTGTCAATCGCAAGCTGTCGACGCACCTCAACTCACTGCGACATCCGCTGCAGTAACGTGAGTGCCTCGGTCAGCGAACACAGACGGCACTAGCCTGCCTCCGCGGTCACGTGACTCCGTAGCAGCTTCATATGCCAAGTGGCCTTTATAGGACCGCCGCCTGCCGTTTTCCGCCAGTGCGAAATGGAGTGCAAATCCGGCATCAATAATCCGTAACTACGAGTCTCCACGTAAAGCGCTATACAGGGTCTCTGTAATTAAAGTTCCAGTTTCAAAACCCTCTAGAAAGAGTACCACTGCTCAGAATGACCTCAATTTTGAACAACATATTACTGCCGCAGAGGGAAACGTCATCGAACAAAACAAAATTTAATGAAAATTTTACCAATAGATTTCGCTGTAGCGTTTCCGGAATACCTCTGCAGTGTAATGGGGTCCGCTACAAATGGCACTTGAACTGCAATACGACGGCTATGGTTTGAGTTGCGCATTGCACCATCCGTACTGTTCAATGTGCATGACTGCATAAGTTCGTCAGTTAACAGTTGTGGCACTTTTAGTCAGGTAAGCCCATCTATCACAGCAAGGTCGTACACTTCGGATCGGAAAAAGTCGATTTCTAATTTTCCTGAGGCCAAAAACTGCATAAAATGACATCGGGGTCTAATTGTCGTGACAATGACGCATGAGGTGTTCAGTATGCTATCCACTGTCTTCTGCCGCAAGTTGAAATCGAGAAACAGGCTGTTCCGCAACAGACCAGAGTGTCTCGTGGGTCACGTTCAGAGTGCGTTGGGAAATACGTGGCTACGTAATTGGAGCAGTACATGAAACATCTTTCAGATAATCTGAGCCCGCCGCGGTGGCCGAGCGGTTCTAGGCGCTTCAGTCTGGAACTGCGCGACCGCTACGGTGGCAGGTTCGAATCCTGCCTCGGGCATGGATGTATGTGATGTCCTTAGGTTAGTTAGGTTTAAATAGTTCTAAGTTCTAGGGGACTGATGACCTCAGATGTTAAGTCCCATAGTGCTCAGAGCCATTTGAGCAATTAGATAACCTGACAGCCAGAAGCCATGTGGATTAAGGTCAGGTGATCTGGACGGCCAGGCTGTAGGGAAATAACGGCTGATATTTGTAGCGTTTCCGAAATACCTCTGCAGCAGTCGTTTCACTGACTGTGCAATGTGCGGCGAAGAGTCATCTTGCATAATAATGATCCTATCCACGTATCGACGCTGTTGAATGGTTGGAATGCCGTTGGTGCGCGAAAGACTCTCATAGCGTTTATCAGTGACGATACAGGTTGATGTGCGTGCGGATTTTCTGTTACCCATATTTTGCAATTCTGCTTACTGACATGTCTTTGGAGATGGAAATGGGCTTAGTCTGTCTACTGAATGTTTCATGGCCATACATCGTTCTCTTCCATGCGAGCATAAAATTCCAGAGCGAGCGATTGTCTTGCTGGCAGGTCAGCGGGGAGCAACTCCTGAACATGAGTGATTTTGTATAGATAGCAATGCAGGATGTTTCGTAGTATTTTATGCAGCGAGCTAGCAGGCAAGTCCAACGTTCGGGCAGTTCCACGTGCACTGCATGTTTGCATACCACCTGTCGACCCCTCCTCTAATGCTATGGCCACATCGTCGACAGACGTCGATTCAACTGACTTACTCTCTGTGCCACACTGCCCTTCCAAAGAACCTGTATTTTTGAATTTTGTAATCATTTTTTCTAGATGCTTAGCTGATGTCAGACCAATGCCTTTCACCACACCCGTGAGTGTCCGGAATTTCTGCAGGGCTACTAGCGAACTGTTTTACCACCAGTGCTTGATCCTTCATGGAGACAGTCCTGTTGGGCGTCTCGTAAGAAAACTGAAGACGAGCTGTATACTTCACCTTTGTTCGTGCGCATATCCTGATGCCTACAGCGCCATCTATTGTTAAAATTTGATGTCATTATTTAAATTTGACGTAGTTCCGAGCAGTGGTTCTCTTTCTAAAAACTTTTGAAATTGGCACTTCTATTATGGACACCCTGTACATCGGGAAATCAGACAACGCCAGTGAAGCCGACCGCAACCTTATCTGCGACAGTGGCTCTATCACAACGAATTGAGTGCGAAGCTTGCATCTTCTACAACTGTAACCAATCAGTGACATTCTTCTTGTAGATCAGGAAGATCCTTTACGTTCCTTAACTGAGAAACTAATTTCTGTTGTTGTTTTACTTTTTTGCATCTTGTAGAAATAAAGTTCTCTCGTCCGTTGTCATCTGGGCACCTTCTTGCTTTCTGCGTGCACCATCTCACGTCGGCATACATTAGATTCCTTTACTGCAATTGAACTCCTGAAACTTGTCGATCGTTCACCCCGTTATCCGTTACTAAACTTGCAATTGTAGACGAAAGTTCATAGCACCTGTCTTTCAGAGACGACTGAAATGCACCTCGTAATAATTCTTTAATTGACGCCTTCGAACAAGCTTCGGGCTCGGTATCAGTCTTTGAATTTGTTGTGAATTATCGATCAGACTGCCGCTACTAGTCCTGCTGGGAATTTAATAATGCAGGGAACATTTATTTCACTCAAGCCCCACACACTTCTGATATAGTGGCACCTTGACCTACATGACCGCAAGTATCTTCGAGGGAAGTCGCTCACAGAAAAGAAGTGTGCGCTCACCTTGCGCAACCTTACGGACTTGATTACACACAGCTAAACTGAAGATGTAAACGGCAGACGTTTCTTATGTGCTTCGCGTAAAATGATACCTTGATTTATACGAGTACTGTATTAACAAGAATGATTTCTTTGTGTGGATGTACTTCAGGGGATTAGTGCGAGGATATGACTTGTGCGCCCAATTCTGTGACATCTATGGCCGTAGCTGCAAACAACTGGTAATGATCATCAAACACTCAGACTGCTGTAGTGGCGACAAAAACTAACTGCCCGTACACAGAGTTACGAACGTGATAAAGACTTGAAGAAGTGTCGTTCTTACTTAATAGGAAAGCCGACTGCAAAGCAGCAAGTGACTACGGTAAAGGAGGAGAGAAGTCAGTTATTTATGTTACGATGGCGTGTTGAAATGTAGTGCTTCGGCATTTATGTGAAAACTCTTTGTTTTTTTAAATAAAACAAAGATCACTCACATTCTACACCTTTATTCTTCATGTCCACGTATATGCAGCTCGCTGCCGCTAGAGAGCTCTGAACTGTAGCGTGTAACATGCCGATATGTAACGTAACTATGACGGTGCATGGAAAACAGCGTTGGTTTGGGTTCACTGTCACCGATCATCCTTCATACATTCGCGACTTAGCCCCATCTGATTTTAATCTGTTTCCAGAACTTAAAGAACACCTTCGGGGACTTCAGTTTGATAGTGACGAAGCGGTACAAGGAGAGATGAAGTTGTCGCTCTGTAACGAAGTCAATCATTCTACAGTGATGGTATCAACAAACTTGTCTCCCATTGGGAGAATCGTGTTCCTTGTCAGGTTGACTATGTTGAGAAGCAAACACATGGTGACAATTATTGAACTGTATGTAATAAATTCGTCATAACTTCTGAACTTTAGGATGTTCAAACTGCACGGTTGGCCGCAGGGCATGATGGGAATTAGTATGCGCTTTGATTTGTTTTAGCGGCGATACCCACTTTCATTTGGACAGATTCGCCAATAAGCAAAATTAGCGCATTTCGGGAACTGAGAATCCGCATTTCATGATCGAGAAGTCTCTTCACTCTCAACGGGTGACTGTGTGGTGTGCAGTGTCTAAAATGGCTCTGAGCACTATGGGACTTAACATCTCAGGTTATCAGTCCCCCAAAACTTAGAACTACTTAAACTTAACTGACCTAAGGACATCCCACACATAAATGCCCGAGGCAGGATTCGAACATGTCACCGTAGCGGTCGTGCAGTTCCAGACTGAAGCGCCTGGAACCGCTCGGCTGTGCAGTGTCCAGTCACGGAATAATCTGTGCGATATTCCTTGAGCGCACAGTGACGTACCACGGTACGTGAAGGTTTTGGAAGATGATTTCATCCCCATTATCCAAGGTGACCATGATTTCGACAAGATGTGGGTAATGCAAGACGGAGCTCTACCCCATCGAAGCAGGAGAGTGTTTGATGTCCTGGTGGAGCACTTTGGGGACCGCATTCTGGCTCTGCAGTACCCAGAGGCCACTGGCAAGGACCTCGATTGACATCATATTCTCCGAATCTGAACACATGCGACTCTTTTTATGGGGCTATATTAAAGTCATGGTGTACAGCAATAACCCCAAAACCATTGATGAGCTGAAAACAGCCATGTAATAGGTCATCGACAGCATAGATGTTCAGACACTTCTACGGATCACGCAGAAGTTCGCTTTCGCCTGCGCCACATCATCGACAATGATGGAAGTCATATCGAACATGTCATAACCTAACTCCGAATAACTGTAGTGACGTCTACACAACAAACCAGATAAAGAGACAGTGCATAGATAAGACAAGGAATTTATTCATTTGTAAGTATAGGAAATGGTTAGTTTTACACTGAATAACCAAAGAAACTGGTACACCTTGTAACACCCCAAATATAGAACCCATAATGACCACCCTTTTGTTGCAAAAGAAATAGCAAAATTAGTCATCCTGACAGTGACGGTAGCTACTGACAACAAAATTTACACACTTGTCAGTTTGATTAACAGGAATGTTCTATAAACACTAATGATTATCATAAAGAAAGGACTGAGTGAATGAATACCATGTGATACAAAACAGAAACTTTAAAGAAAGAATTAAAAAATTATTATTTACGAAGGTTAAAGGTCAGACCATAAATCGGCGAAAGATAACATTTATCCTAGAAGAGAGTAGTAGCCGCATCTAGCAGTAAGTTCGCTGTGACTACTATGTAACTCAGCAATGGAGATGTTAACTTCACTTCTCTCTTGTATTCTGCAACAGTAGTACGCATGTTAAGCGCTGCTAGATTGTTTTAAAACTGACTTGAAGTTTAAAGTCTTACGATATAGCCTGGAAATATTAGTCAGATGCCGGATTAAAGTAGGATCATCTTTACCGTTAGACAAATAACGGGATTCTGATGTATGTGACAGGAAAGTGAATGGTGTGTTACTGATTTGTGATGGGACTTAGCCTTGTGGTACTTAATAGTCACGAACATCAAAGGACACGGAAAGAGACTGATCGCCGCCATAAACTTGATTATTAGACTTGAGTAGGCCACAACTAAACGCATCACGAAGAGATTACAATTTCGCAGTATTGTCAGAAGTTATCGTCAGAGTCAGGATTACTGATGTTAACGGACATAATTCCCTAAATGACATATCGGTGTGTGGGCTCAGCGTAGTGACAGACAATAATTACGAAGAACAATAAACCTTAATTCAACTTTAACTCTCCGTGTCGCCTACATCATTTCATGCACATTTAAAGTGTATTCGTGAAATTAACTTATTATTCTGACAACATAAAAATGCCAAGTGAAATAGTGATAACTTAAATGTTAACATCAATAACTTCACAGCAAAATTACGACGCATTCTGAACATTGCTCAAGGGTATGTCATCTCTGGAGTTACGTCATGCAGTTGTTGAACACGTGGCGTAACGACGCCTTGACGACGGAATAATAATTAGCAACTTAACATCCTTGCATAATTCATAATGTGGCCTCGGCTTGGGTGATGGAATGATGATTCAAGACACTATTCATTAACGTTTGAATAACCATTCTCAAACCAGGCATAAGAACTATAGTCAGCAAGTCGCGTAAACTGAAGGTTCTGTCGCGAACACACAAGGGACTTTTGGTTATTTCAGGTCAATGGAGGCATCGTGTTATCGATTGGTGCAGTCGCTACATTTATAAGGGAAGAAGATCGGCAGAAACCGAACACAACTGCTATCATTACAAGTATGAGCGGCGCACACATTCCGGCGTGGTGCTCCATCGAGACAATGATATTTTTGAGATACAGTATCTGAAAGTAACCAAACCACGCGAGTAGTTTCTTTTTTTTTTTTTAATAGTTGCAGATTGGCGTTGTCGTGATCGGCGGACGCCGTTCCACGTCACCTAGACTGGGACACCCATCACCATCGAGCCGAGAAAGGACAGCTCCACAACCTGCCTAATATCTTGTAGCGAGCACGCATAAATCCCGCAACACGACGTTACATGGACTCGATTATTGTCTGAGGTAGTGCTGGAGGGATTTGACATCATGAATCCTGCAGGGCTGTACATAAATCCGTAAGAGTAAGGGGATGGAGATCTCTTCTGAACAGCACGTTGCAAGGCATCCCAGATATGCTAAATAATATTCATGTCTGTGGAATTCGGTGGCCAGTGAATGTACTTAAAATCAGAAGAGTGTTCCTGGAGCTAATCTGTAGCAATTCTGGCTGTGTGGGGTGACGCATGGTCCTGCTGGAATTGCCCAAGGCCGTCGAAATGCGCAATGGACGTGAATGGATGCAAGTGATCAGTGATCAGACAGGATGCTTACATACGTGTCACCTGTCAGTCATATCTAGAAGTATCAGGGGTCTCATATCACTCCAACTACACAAGTCCCACGTCATTACAGAGCCTCCACCAGCTTGAACAGTCCCCTCTTGACATGCAGAGTCAATGGATTCATGAGGGTGTCTCCATATCTGTACACATCCATCCACTCGATACAATTTGAAACGAGACTCGTCCGAATAGGACACATGTTTCCAGTCATCAACAGTCCAATGTCGATGTTGACTGTCCCAGGCGAGGCGTAAGGCTTTGTGTTGTGCAGTCATCAAGTGTACACTAGTGGGCCTTCAGCTCCTAAAGCCCGTATCGATGATGTTTCGTTGAATGGTTTGCACGGTGACACTTGTTGATGGCCCAGCATTCAAATCTGTAGCAATCTGCGGAAGGGTTGCGCTTCTGTCCCGTTGAACGATTCTCTTCAGTCGTCATTGGTACTGTTCTTGCAGGATGTTTTTCCGGGTGTAGTGATGTCGGATATTAGATATTTAACCGGATTCCTGATGTTCACGGATCACTCGTGAAATGGGCGTACGGGAAAATTCCATCTTCACCGCTACTTCTAAGATGGTTCAAATGGCTCTGAGCACAATGTGACTTAACATCTGAGGTCATCAGTTCCCTAGAACTTAGAACTACTTAAATCTAACCAACCTAAGGACATCACACACATCCATTCCCGAGGCAGGATTCGAACCTGCGACCGTAGCGGTCGCGCGCTACCTCGGAAATGTTGTGTCAGATCGCTCGTGTGCCGACTATAACACCACGTTCAAACTCACTTAAATCTTGATAACCTGCTATTGTAGCAGCAGTAGCCGATCCAACAACTGCGCCAGACACTTATCTTATATAGGCGTTGCCGACCGCTGCACCGTATTCTGCCTGTTTACATATCTCTGTATTTGAATATTCATACCTGTACCAGTTTCTTTGGCGTTTCAATGTATTTATTTCAGTAATCTGTTTTTAACCATGTTCAGTAACGTTACTGATAAACGAAAACCACCTCGGCTGTATTTTTACACATTTATTGTATTACGACTGGTTTCGTTTTTTGAACATCTCTGTTGCCTGCAGTTGGCAGGAAATTAGGGTAAAGATACAGCACTTAAGAGAATAATATAGGAATCTCGCGCTAATAGCCTTATTGTCATATTGTCATATTTAATGTTAAAGACAACACTGATCGCAAACAGTCTGTCGACCGCTTAGCGGAAGTATGGCAAGTCGATACGGCATGCTGCGTACAGTAAGGTGCCTAGACATGGCCGCTCCTTGAAAGAGTTAAACATTTAAACATGGAATTGGGCCTTTGTCGCGTGCGGCAGATGGCTGTGCGTTTGTAATCTATAGAACAGATGACCCAACCTTAAGTTCAGAACTAATATTAAAGATTGTGAACAACTGAAAAACACAAACGATCAAAAGTCAACAACACAGTTATGCACAATAACAAGGGCACAGGTCAGAGTATTTCCACCAAATTACAATGACATATGACACATATGACAATAGGTGAACACATATATAGTGCAGTTACAGGATAATTATGTAAAATATATGTGAAACTATAATTTTGTTTCCACAGGACGATCATATATTATTAGATATATTGTTATGAGAGATTTTTTTTTAATGTAAATCGGTGAAGGCGTTCAAATTGGTGGCTGTCGTATGTTGGTACTAAAATTACAAGTGAGGTGTTGTAAACTAGCTACAATTATTTACAGTGGGAGAGAACATACACTGGTCGTAACACGGAGCTGTATCGTCATTACGTTGATAACGCCATACGACTTGCTATACAACCGATTGTGAGGTAATTATATACAGTACTACAGTTACCAGTATTGTGATCATACAAAGTGTTCATGGTTGCAGAGTAAAAGCCGTTACCACAGATAACGTCTTGTCATTAGAAATATAAAAGAACTGAAAATAGCTGTTCGCCTGGTAGGTAATTCTGGTGACATTTTCGAAGTACAGTGAGTATATCAGATACTTCTCCCTTAGAATATGCTGTTACTGAACAAGCAATAAACAAGTTGTGGAGTGTCACTGTGCCGCCAAAACGCCTCTTGTTAGACGCGAGAAATAGCATTAGCACTTCCGCTAACAAGGGAATATTCCCAAGTGTCAATAAACGACCTTTATGAAACTTGGAGGATGTGCAGAGGGGGCAACATAGTACAATACGTATTTCTTTGTTCGTGCCCAGTTTCACTTTTCAGTGTTAAAACACACACGAAATGTAGAGTGGTATCTCAGATGTAGAGGAAATATCTTCGAAACTCTAATACAGACCACAAATTTTCCACATGAAAGTTGATATGTAATTAAATATCCAATTAATTTAGAAAAATAAAAACTTTTGTTGCAACATTAAAAAAGCTTTCAAGCTGCTTTTATCTCCGTGTGATAAAACTGTATTCTACAATACTATATTTGGAAAGTTCTCCTCAGTGTGCTGTCAGAGTATTTTCAACATGCCCAATTAAAATATCTAAACATTCATTACTATTCTTATTATTTATTTTACTTATATTTATCTATATTTTAAAGTGTTGTTTTACGTTTTACATTCATGGATTTTTCGTTTTTTACTTTACCGTTTGCCATACGTGTATCTTGTTTATCGAAAATAAGTAACTCTTCACTATGATATAAAATAATTACAATAATGATAGTCTGTAAGGAAATGCTTAAAACAATGTTTTTTACACCATGCACATAAAATGAAGGAAATTTCTTCACGTGATATACACGACGGGGAAACCAATACATAACAAAATTCAATAGGATATCAAATTGTCATCCGTGATCCTCTAAATATCCCGATCTGTATCAGGCATATTTGGAGAAGAGAATTGATCATGTACTAATGACTGCAGCTCGACTGTATTATTTCTTTCGTGGAGATCGACATCAGTCATTCAACAAAATAAAAAATGCCAAATTAGGTTTGGTGTGTGTTTGACCCCTTTAAAGTGAAATTGGACACAAACAAAAATTACGTATTGCAGTATATTGCTCCGTCTACCCCTCCCCCCCCCCTCTCCCCCACAAGTTTCATCAAGGTCGTTTTTTAGCACTTGGAGATATCCCCTTGTAAACTGCGCGGAGAAGAAATTTAAATAATAGCGCCGCAACAGTACAAACAACAAAATACTTTTTAGAAAAATAGTAGTCAGGTTTGAGAACTCTATTCAATGATATTAATTTTTCCCATGTCCCTATTTTAACATGTTTTCATTTTCTCAGATTTCCAGGTGGTTTCAGACATTTCACCATTCTATTGAAAGTGCCTCAAACGCATTTCACCCGAAAATGTTAGGACACCACGTCTGCGAGGAGGAGTGCCTCTATAATACTTGTAACTTTCATTAGTTTCGGCGTGGGTTGTATTCGTGCGGAAATCTACATTTTCTTAAGAAATTTGTCTGTTCTGTTCATTAATAAGATAACAGTTAATAAAACAACTAGAAACATTAAGTACCAAAACAGGGAGTATATAAGAGAGTGACAAACGGTGTCAATAATATTCAGATCTATCCAACATTAGAGAAGCTACAAATTGTACGGCAAAATGGAAGGAAAAGTTGTAACTGGCAGATACAAGCTGTCTTTGAATGAAAAATAGCCGGTTGGCATTACAGTTGGGTGGGTGGTCTATAAGTCAGAGCATTCGATTATGAAACATGTCAGATGCACACTGTTGCGGTGTTAAGGACTATGAAGAAGCTGTGGACACTCCATTTCGGGCTATTAAGCACTCTTACAACGAGTCGTAGGCATAGTAATATCTCTCTATGGAGTCTATATTCGGAACTAAGACATTGTACAGCTGTGCAGAACTTTATTTATTTCACAAAGTAATCACTTGGACGTTGATAACTCGTTTCGTATTAACTTTCTATTGTATGGGGTATAGGACGACTGTAAAAGGGAATTTTAGTTAGAATCTTGAACTTCATCAAGCATTTCGAACACTTGTACTAAGAGTGGCCGGTTTCCAGATAACACTCAGTTAACTTTACCTCGTGAATAATAAGTGGTTTAGTTCATACTTAACTTGCTGTTGTGAAGTTAGAGTATTTTGCACCATCCTTATCTTGCCTGCTTTCAATAACTCGAACATGGATGAAACAAGCAAACATTTTCCTTCTTGTGGTCGAATGATTGGCAGTCCTCAGTTCCTCCTGTGCAGCCAGGTGTGTTGTTGGTCTCGTGGTTCACCTTGGGCGAGGGTATTCCTTCCAGTTGCGTAACGGCAGAGAGGATGAAACAGAAAACGAGGAGGTCAGGGGTGTGCAGGCGGTAATGGGCTCGGCACGTTGGGGTGCAGTGAGGCGAGAAGGCGAGGCGGCTGTAACGTTGTCCACACTCTCCCGGCGGTCCTCCCCAGGGAGAAGCAGTTCCTCGCCTCTGCGCCGCTCTCTCACTTCAGATCAGTGTCACGCGCTCAGGTATCGCCGACAGCACACAAAACGGCGCTTTCCTCTGCCGAGGGTGTTTGCAGTAGCTCTTGGCGGAAATGTGATTCTCAACTGACACTACCACGCTTTGCTACGGATTGAGTAAAGAAACATTTCGTCTGTCTTATTACTTTTCTCTCGAGGATTTCTGCAGACAAAATCTGCCATGTTTAATAACTATCTACATGATTCGTAAGCGGCTCCCAGCAGGTCTGACTGTGAACATCTCCATCATCAATGGCACTGGTATTACAGAAGACGATATAGCTTTCAAATTACATGTTTCTGTATTGTATACTATTTTGTATAGGACTTGGGACTTACTTTTCATATGATTTAATTTGCCTTATATACATTCGTTTCTTAGTACGTGCCAGAAAAGTTTGCAGGTGATATTTATATAATTATATGATGTAACAAGTTCCCTGGAGTGGTCATTTTCGCAGCAGTTTTTATTCGAATGAACTTGCACACATTGTGACAAATAATTAAAAACTTACAATAACTATTTAAAACAACGAAGGGAACAGATATTTATATTACATTATAGTATTGCCTAATTACATGGCAGTGGTAACCAGCATGTAGTTTTGATATATCGTAACTGTCAGTACCGATATGTTTTACATCTAAAGATGTTCAAGACGTCACCAATTTCGACTTGTTTAGTTAAGACTTCCTCAGGTTTATCAGTTGCTTGCTTCCTAAGCAAGTCTATAATTCACAGGTATTGGTTTGCTCGATGAATACATTCACGCTACAAGCGAAATCTTTGAGCTCGTGCTTACATTCAACTAATGTGAGTGTTTTCTCAGATTTTGCAGATAACTGATTTATTTTGAAAGAAATAGTGGATGTTTACGAGTGTTTTTCTCCTGAAGACTGCCCTTCAATTTTATGCTCTCACTGTATTTTTATCCACCAATCTATAAACAAAAGAAAATTCTAAACTTAATCATTCAAAAATTATTGCCAATAACGTGATTGATTTTCCACAAAGAATGTTTAGAGAGATTTTGCATTTTTTGTAATATCAGATATTTATTACCGAAATAATTACGACCGATGATACAGACCTACCGCTCCCAGAGATTCTGATTGGCGCTTTTAAAAACAGTTGTTAGCTGGTAAAAGGGAAAATTACTTAGAGTGTCTGATATATTTCCTGTGAACAGATGGCACGTACTTATCGCCGAACAGCAATCTGAACACACAAACTAAGAGCTGTAATGCACCATAATACAAACTACTGACCTGGCATAAAGGGAAAAAGTCGACGAGCTGCTACCAAAATTTATGATTTGCATACCGATTTCATCTTGTTATTGCTTAATTTTAAGTCAAAAAATCGTTTAATTTAAGGTTCTACTAACGCATATCTGAGCGCTTCCTCATAAAGTACATTTATATAAGGCGTGCCAAATGAAAAAGAGGCCTTCCCCCTAGCGGCATTGTATGTAATCCCAGAGAGTGAATGTGTCTACCGAGAGATGATTTGGTGATATTTCCAGTTACACAAGTGGAGTTAACGGCTTCGCAGCGATTTCCAAATTTCTACAGAGTTGTTTCCGCAGTTTTTTGAATGATGGATGCCTCCCAGTCAGCACAAGGAGTGATTATCCAATTTCCTTGCCCAGAAGGGAATCATGCTTCATAAATTTGTCTCAAGATGAGAGAGGTGTACGGAAAGAAGTGTCTCGGGCGGAGCATAATGTTTTGGTGGCGTCAGCGTTATGAGGCGGGATGTGTGGCACAGAAGACCCCCTAGGTTCTTCAAAAATTTCCATGTGAAGTCCTGAAACATGCTCCTTACAGCCCCGACGTCTCCTCATGTGACTAGCATATCTTTGGCCCTTAAACCTATCTCCGAAATACCAGAGGTTCACCTGTGACAAATAAATACACCATGGGCAACTGGATCCGTTATCAACCCAAGAGATTCAGCCTGAAGCCATCCGCTCCTTATCTATGCTCAGGAATCGGTATATCAGTGTCAATGGGCATTACGTGTAGTTGTACTATTCCACGTGAACTGTAATCATAATAGTGTACCGAGCGAGGTGGCGCAGTGGTTACACACTGGACTCGCATTCGGAAGGACGACGGTTCAATACCGCGTCCGGCCATCCTGATTTAGGTTTTCCGTGATTTCCCTAAATTGCTCCAGGCAAATGCCGGGATGGTTCCTTTTAAAGGGCACGGCCGACTTCCTTCCCCGTCCTTCCCTAATCCGATGAGACCGATGACCTCGCTGTCTGGTCACCTTCCCCAAAAAACAACCAACATAATAGTGTTATTAAAATTAATTTACGTGTAACTGCAGACTATTTTCCATTTGGTCACGCCTTACACGTAAAACATCACACAAATATTGTGCTGGCCAGCGTAACAGAAATCAAAAGTTGAGCGACTGGCTCAATTCAACCGCATCTTGTTGTCCAGAAATTTATTTTATTATTATTTTTAAGGCGAAACATGTATTTATGCAAATTACTGAGAAAATTATGTCGTTCTAAAGGAAAAATTATACATTCTAAAGTAGTGATTTTTTTCGTGATTTTGCTTTTGTCTTTGTATCAACTGCAACAGCAACAACGCCACACATGTCTCCACACCAACACCATACCAACAAATTCCACGTGAAGAAGGCAATGAAGACGACAACCAAGGACGAAGAATTTTCTAGCTTCTTGAACATCATCAGATGGATGCCCCTCAACGGTCGCAGGTCCATCGAGATTCTGCATGACCGCTACATACGCTGGGCCACCTGCGCCTCTAGCAGCATAGATGAACAAGCCGTTTTCCCAAGCTGAGGCGCCCATCGTGAAATTCATATTCGGCCCCACGCAGGGCTGGACACTGTCTACAGTCATAACCCATCGGTAATATCAGATGTTATCATCGCAAGGTAAATCTCAGGTGCGCCACTTTAACCAGCTGAGGTTGCAAGCATCAGACAAAGAGTCTATGCTGCGCTCAGCAGCATGTCAGGATCGCTGGTGGCTCACACGCCATCCCGTCAAATTATCGGCGTAGCCACAGTACGGGTGCAGCCTTAGACACCACAGGCAGCTATTGCCAATACCTCTGGCGCTGCCTCAGGACTACGAAGATCCCCCATAGCAGCTATGGACGGTGATGAAGACACAGCCATTTGCGGCGAGTGCCCTAACTGGCCTTCACGTTTACTGTTGAATCCCATCAATAGCTGTCAACGTTACCTCCCACGCCAGAGCCTCTGACAGGAAAATCTGTAGCTTCTTCTCTTCGTCACAAGTTCAGGTTTTATCGTGACCAGGGCTGGTTAGAAGGAAGCAAGGAAGGAAGAAAAGAACGAAGGAAAGAAGATTGGATCCAAAGTCCCGTCGACATTTAGGTCACTAAAAGGTGGGGAGGAAATTGGTACCCCGCGATATGGTGGAAATGGCTTCGCAGGGGGTGCTAGCGGTGCCAGAATCAAGCACTTCTGCAACTGATCCTCTTATCATGTGTCATAAGCAACACCTCTGGCTGTCGGATGCGAATTAAGGTCCTGATTTTATTGCACAATGCAAGTGCTGTGTTTAACGAGAACGTCTTCAATACCTTCTGCTTCGTCTGTTATCGTTCCATGGGTACAGAATTTTTCTTGGACACTTTCTCTTCAATTAATTTTCAGCTGGTTTCTAGATGCTCTGATACTGGAATACGTGCAACAGTCTAGTCCTATTGGGAAAGTTCCTACATCAGATTTTTCTTGGTCCTATGACTACTGTGTTGCGCCAGGCTTATCATTGTTCGAGTCTGTATTCGCTTCGCCAAAGCTTCTACAGTACTGTTGTAACAATCGTGCGTTAAACCACGTGACCGAAAATCTCTGCAAAATCCACAAATATGTTCTGCTGGATCTCACTTGGTTCAGTCTCTAAATCCAAAGTAAATAAAACTGTAGGTACAATGAACCATTGTCATAGAAGAATGAGGCAATAGAGAGAGCGTAGTTCAAACAGGTAGCTATAGGTGGGGCTAAGAAATAAGAGAAGTTTGGAACGAACAGTGTGTCTAATCTAATTGCCTGAGGGATTTTTCACATTTGGTACATAGGCCAAGAACCATTAGACAATGAGTAAAACCATTCCTGTGTAGTTCTAAGAAGTCAACTTAAAGAAATCTTTGATCTTTAAGACTCCACGGCCTGTGCAAGAATCATCTGGCGAAAACACTGAATAGGTTAAACTTTTCTTTACGTGCGATATTAATATCGTTAACTGCTACTAAAGCTCCTTACATAATGATATACCATTTCTATCAACATCATCAATAAGACCAATACAATTACTGACGGCAAAAATGGTGAGTGTTCACGAAAGTCATATCAGAAAATAAATGAGTTTGGAGTAGCCTCTTAATACATTAAGAAAATAAAATTTAAGGACAACTATATTTAAAGTAACTCTATAAAATCTCAATTGAAGCCAATATCTGCCTTCTATCGATCGGCGATGGCGTTAGTTTTTATTGCTCGAAATGTGAACAGATTTTAATCTACTAAGACTTTAAGTATGGATATATGACGTAACAAATTATATAAAGTAAAAATAAATGATCTCTTTCTCTCTCTTTCTCTGCCACAAAAGAAGAGAGGTGAAAAGAGTACTTCACTATCGGGTGCTGATATTTTGGTGTGAATTAATGTGAACCTATTTGAAAGTTTCGGTGCCATATCAAACACCACAGGTGCAAGTTAAAATTCTGAATAAAAATTTCCTAAAATTTTGAAAATAACACTTGCTTTTTTAACTTTGTTTTCCTTATGACACCTGAGAGTATTGATGATTCTCGGAAAATTGCAGTACAAAATTTACTCTCGTTTCTTGTTCTGAGACAGTCTACACTAGCATATTACTACAATGTGCCCATAAGTGATTTTCTGTGTTATCAACGTAAGTAGCGTACTGGATACAGCTCAGTCAAGTGTCACTATTTAAGAAGCCACAAAACGCAACTGTCATGGTCACTGAGTTATCACAACGTACGATAAACGGCAGTCAATCGAGTGGCTCTAGAACCAACTTGCACCAGCACGATACGTTTATATAAAACTAGCTGAGTACCTGATGTTGCCAGAGCATGTAACTATTCCCATCCTCTATTAATTTAGCTTCTATCCTCCCCTCTTTCTGTCCTTCTCATCCTTCTCTCACTTTTTCCATCTCCTCCTCCATCCCCTTTCCGTCTATTTGCTCTTAAACTCTTCCTCCATCTGCTCCTACCGTCTCTATCCATCTCTTCCTCCACTCTCCATCCCCTTTCTATCTGTCTGTCTTTTCCTACACCTCTCTTTGTGCATATCCTTCTACCCTCTCTGTCCATCTTCTCCTTTCCCTCTCTCCGTCCAATTCCTCCCCCCTCTCTGTCCATCCCCTCCCCCTCTCACCGTCCCTTGTCTCTACCGACCGAGGTGGCGCAGTGGTTAGTACACTGGACTCGCATTCGGAAGGACGACGGCTCAGACCGCGTCCGGCCATCCTGATTTAGGTTTTCCATGATTTCCCAAAATCGCTTGTGGCAAATGGTTCCTTTAAAGGGCGCGGACGATTTCCTTCCCCATCCTACCCTAATCCGAGCTTGCACTCCGTCTCTAATAACCTCGTTGTTGACGTGACGTTAAAACACTAATCTCCTCATCTCTATCCTCCTCACTGTTCATCTTCCCCCACCACTCAGTGTCCACACCTCCTCCTTTCTCTGTCTAGCTCCTCCTCTCCCCTCTTTGTTCGTCTCCTCCTGTCCCTGTACATTTCCTCTTCCCTCTCTCTCTTCCATCCCCTCCTCCACCCTACTTTTCTCCTTCAACTCCTCCTCCCCCTCTCTGTATTCATCTCTTCCTCTCCCACTCCTTGTTAATATCCTCTGCCCCCTTTCTCCATCCATCTCCTCCTATACCACTCTCCCTGTTCATCTCCAACTCTTTCCATTCTCCGTCCATCTCTTCCCCTCCACTCCCTCTGTCCACCACCTCCTCTTTCCACTCTCCCCATTTCTCCCTCCCCCTCTTTCATCAATCTCCTACTCCCCCTTCTCAGGTTATCACCACCACCCAAATAGGAGGCTGATAGTTCTTAGCTCCGCAGTATTCCTTTCTCTCCAGATTGTATGGTGTATGTAACTGCTTTCTCCAATGCAGTCCTGTAACATATGTAATATCATAACGAAAACGACCCATTCGATTGAAATAATTAATCGACACTGAGAAATGTGATGCATAACACTGCTACTGATTGACGGCAGCTGATTAATGTGATTTACTATCGATTTACTTATTTATTTGAATTTGATTACCTTATATACATAAGAGAACGGTGAAAACTGTTTGGGATAATATGACTGGGCCATTGGGTCACATAGGCCACCACCCTTGCAGTGATTTTCGGAAGGGAACGCTGGGATGTGTGCAAGTCAACGGCTCGTAGACCACTGGACATTCTTCCATGCTGTCACTGTTGGGTGCCCCAAGCGCCGCAGATAAACACAGATAAGTTGTCCTGCAGTAAAAGACCCCTAGCCGAGACTGCTTCTACAACCCAGAAGTAGAATGAAAGGGAACTGTGTTTAATGAAGTCCAAGAAGGCGCTATCGTGCACAAATCGTATACAGTTGTTTTCTCCAGAAATCGCCAGATGCTATACAACCTATCTCGAGAATGGAGTGGGAACCCATAGCTCTGGGATGCTTTGAAGGCGGGTGACGCCGCTGGACGTTAACTTCACAAAAACTATATGTTTACAGAACATACAAACTGCCAGAATTGGGTAACATGAATAAACTAGAGGCGAGACAGAGGAATTCGAGTGTTCCGACTAGGAACCATCTCATTGCCCACAGAGGGAGACTGAAAGAATGTGAGATGCCTTTTTTAAGTGTTAATCCTTATGACGCGTGTTACTCGCCTACAGAATAGCCCAGCGAAGGGGAACATCGTTCCCTAAGGAATATTTTTATTGGTCGGCGCTCAAAAGATACGTAGGATAGGCATTCCGAATAGAGTAAAGAGCGAAAACGCGGATATGCGAATTTTCTTTTAAGCGAACATTCGGTACAAAGGTACTTCTTTCTCCGCATTCTTCCCTGAGAGCCTCCATCGCTTTACTTCGCCTCTGATGCGCTGCGATGTCACCAGAGCATATGTACTGAGGGACTTAGATCTCACGCTGATTTGCACTTAGCCGTTGGTGCGCGTCGTTGGTGTGTCGCCAATAACAGACTCTGCAGTTACATCAGCCACCACCTACAATTTACTATGGTGAGCTACAACTGTGAGACGATGTGTAGGGACATTAAAATCATTTTATAGAATTTCATACCTTCAGGCTTCACTTTGGAGACTTACATTCAGATTCATCGACCAGCTTGCTTTCAACTCCGACCACAGATTCAACGCATTCCCTTCTTTAGTACTATTTGTCTTTTCTACCAACGTAACGACCATCACGGTACAACTTTGCGTTCCATTCGTTTCATTTACATGCTTTTCAGACTCTTGAACGGGACTCCTTTTATCAAATGTGCCATGATTTTACTGAAACAAGGCATCATTGCTAGTCCAATGTTTTCTTTAATCGAATAAACCGAATCAGTTGTGACTCTTGCTTCATTTAGTATTCATTTAATACCTATTCATTATTTCGGAGGGCGATTAACTAATTATGTCAGTACAGGGCCCAGTTTCCACACCTACAATTTTGAATCCAGCGAACGTAACCTAACATACTGGGCACTCCTACTTACGATTCGATTGTATGTGGCTTGTTGATGCTAGAGTCAGACCCACGAAACTTAAATTTGACAGAAGGACCCGCGTTGCTACTAAAAATTTATTAAATTCACTAAACTTTCTGGTGCATAACCATTTGTGTGTTCTTTTCAGTGAGATGTTGGTATTGTCCATCGCTGTCTACCAGAAGAAACATCATTAAAATTCTGGAGCGGATTTTATTGATTTTTGTATATGTTGTATGTCAGGAGAGGAACGAATTTCAATGTGGACGTGAAAGCTGAGAAAATGTGTGATACGTTAGTTAGTTTTATCTTGATTGTGGGGTGCGTCTAATTTTTATTGTGTTCGGCAATGCCAAGGTTCACCAGAGCAAGGGCGAGATGTTTAGCACGGTTGACCTAGGTAGAGTGGGACATTTCAAGTAATTTACAGAAATTAAACTGTGTTTCAGATATGGATGTGCCACAAGAAAATATTTGGGAAGTACACTCCTGGAAATGGAAAAAAGAACACATTGACACCGGTGTGTCAGACCCACCATACTTGCTCCGGACACTGCGAGAGGGCTGTACAAGCAATGATCACACGCACGGCACAGCGGACACACCAGGAACCGCGGTGTTGGCCGTCGAATGGCGCTAGCTGCGCAGCATTTGTGCACCGCCGCCGTCAGTGTCAGCCAGTTGGCCGTGGCATACGGAGCTCCATCGCAGTCTTTAACACTGGTAGCATGCCGCGACAGCGTGAACGTGAACTGTATGTGCAGTTGACGGACTTTGAGCGAGGGCGTATAGTGGGCATGCGGGAGGCCGGGTGGACGTACCGCCGAATTGCTCAACACGTGGGGCGTGAGGTCTCCACAGTACATCGATGTTGTCGCCAGTGGTCGGCGGAAGGTGCACGTGCCCGTCGACCTGGGACCGGACCGCAGCGACGCACGGATGTACGCCAAGACCGTAGGATCCTACGCAGTGCCGTAGGGGACCGCACCGCCACTTCCCAGCAAATTAGGGACACTGTTGCTCCTGGGGTATCGGCGAGGACCATTCGCAACCGTCTCCATGAAGCTGGGCTGCGGTCCCGCACACCGTTAGGCCGTCTTCCGCTCACGCCCCAACATCGTGCAGCCCGCCTCCAGTGGTGTCGCGACAGGCGTGAATGGAGGGACGAATGGAGACGTGTCGTCTTCAGGGATGAGAGTCGCTTCTGCCTTGGTGCCAATGATGGTCGTATGCGTGTTTGGCGCCGTGCAGGTGAGCGCCACAATCAGGACTGCATACGACCGAGGCACACAGGGCCAACACCCGGCATCATGGTGTGGGGAGCGATCTCCTACACTGGCCGTACACCACTGGTGATCGTCAAGGGGACACTGAATAGTGCACGGTACATCCAAACCGTCATCGAACCCATCGTTCTACCATTCCTAGACCGGCAAGGGAACTTGCTGTTCCAACAGGACAATGCACGTCCGCATGTATCCCGTGCCACCCAACGTGCTCTAGAAGGTGTAAGTCAACTACCCTGGCCAGCAAGATCTCCGGATCTGTCCCCCATTGAGCATGTTTGGGACTGGATGAAGCGTCGTCTCACGCGGTCTGCACGTCCAGCACGAACGCTGGTCCAACTGAGGCGCCAGGTGGAAATGGCATGGCAAGCCGTTCCACAGGACTACATCCAGCATCTCTACGATCGTCTCCATGGGAGAATAGCAGCCTGCATTGCTGCGAAAGGTGGATATACACTGTACTAGTGCCGACATTGTGCATGCTCTGTTGCCTGTGTCTATGTGCCTGTGGTTCTGTCAGTGTGATCATGTGATGTATCTGACCCCAGGAATGTGTCAATAAAGTTTCCCCTTCCTGGGACAATGAATTCACGGTGTTCTTATTTCAATTTCCAGGAGTGTAGATACCATTTACAAGCGTGAAGCAGCGTCTCAGAACGAAACCCACGTGATTAACCAACAAGATCAGGAACAAAGCGGCGAAGAAGTATCGGAGGTAGAAATTAGGAAAGCAGAAAAGCATGACATTTCATATGCAGCACAGAATGATGCCCATCGTAAACGAAAACCGCCACCATCTGCAGTATTCGACCTTCAGAGCTTCCTAATAGAAAAGGTTAAGATGAGTGATATATATTTCAAGAAGAAATGAGATAGGATTCCAGAAGCTAGGACAACGACTCGAAAAAAGCTAAAACTTATTAAAGAAAAGCGAAGAAACCAGGAACACACAACTCGAGGAAAATAAGCAACAATTTAAAAACTCATACGAGAAGCTAGTTGTACAGACAGGAGTCGTTAATCAGAAACTATGAAGAATATTGAGACCTACGCGAAGAGTACTGATGCCAGTATTAAAGGCACTGAAGACGTTTAGCAGCGGAGAGAGGAGTACATAAACTAACAAAAGGATACGATGGACACAGAGCAATAGTAGAGCAAGTCGAAGTACTAACCACTAAGGCAATGGTTAGTACTTCGACTTGCTCTACTCTAAAATCGTAAATAAACATCATCTGAGAGAACGGAACGAACAAACATAAGAGGATGTGCCGAAATAAGAAATGTAGTGCAATTTAAGAATGTGCAGGAAGCTATAAAGAGCAGGAACAGAGAGACTTCAGACGCGTTCGCGAAAGAGGAGGAAAGTAGCAGATTTCTGACGAGCAATAACGGGAGAGAGTAAATAATGGTTCAGAGTGAGGAAGAACGCAACAGAGAAGAACAAGAGATCCGAGATCTGAACGAAAGGTTACGCTATATCTGGGTGGAGCCGTAACCTTCAGAGCCACCAGTTATTACAACCGCGACCGCCGATACCGTGTCAAGCGACATGGGTGAGAAGGAAATTAAGACGCAGTTCTCGTCAGTACAACAGTTTCCACTGTTTGCGGGAGATGCGAACTGCCTACACTCGTAGCTATGGATCGAAGTATTCCGTAACACGCTACCCAAATTTTGGCCACATATTTTAAAAATTAGATTCGTATGTGTTCACTTAATTGAGGAAACAGCAAAGAGGATGCGATAAATTGCGCGACATACACGACTTATGACGAATTTACGAAGAATACAGGTCGAAATGGAAGCAAGAACAGATAGATGGGATCATGGTGACAGAAAATTACGCAGAATCAAGGTGGGCGGAACCTGAGCAGTTTTGAAAGATAGGGTAGGGACTAACCAAATTTTAGAACCATCGGAACTCATACACCTGTGCTTGACGAAGACCGTGCGTCAGATTCAAAAAGAGATAAAAGTTCCTGCCAGAAACATATACGACATTCGAAGATTCCAGGTAGGGTACAACATGGAGATGCGATAGAACTGGTACATTTAATTCAGACGTACTTCCCAACAGCAAACTAACAAGAAAACTATCAGAGCTGAGGAACGATGCATCCATCACGTAGGAATGAAAGCAAATAGGATATATTAAATTATAGCCGTCGTTGGGGCCTCACTTTCAGCCAGACGTCCGCAAAAGCAACTATAGACGTAACGACCGCCCAAATAATTGCAGACGGGGTGATAGGCAAGAGAGAAAAGTAGAGACTGTTTTAAGTTAGAGGACCTGACCTCAGACAAAACCCCAGGTATGAGGAACAGAGAAACGATTTACAAAACTGACTGGCCATATCCACTCCAGAAACGAGAGTTCGCTGTGCTAGAACACCAGGAGCATTACACACAGATTTTGAAGAACTTAGGAATACGAGTATGTAATTAGAAGAAAATGTACCCTGTTGTAAATAAGAGCATTTATGTCGTTATTGCTCAGTGTTCAAGATGCTGAAAGTAATGTTTAGAAGAGGCACGAGTGGCAAGAGTGTTGAAATAAGGGCTCTAGAGCAAATTCCTTCCTCACATCAGGATGAAACAAATGCCAAACGCATGATTTTTATGCAGATTTTATGATTATACAGGTCTTGAGAGGAGAGGGAATATTGTAACTTGATTTCTTAAAAAGATACGAGATGTTTCGGCACTTAGGAGAGAATTTCGTTACTGCGAATGTAGCAGATGAAAGTGTGGTTCCGTGTTTAAGTAACTATGCGGACGAGGATAGAAGAGAAGTCTTAGTATTCAGATTAGTATAAACCCACGAGGAAGAAATCCAGGCAATTTATAAAGAAATAGGGGCGAAACTTGGTCACATTGAATTTGAATATACAAGAGGAGGACTGGAACATGTTTTGAAGTTATACGCCAGAGCATTTTCACACACACTTGGGACAATCCAGATTTTCTTATATAAATTAAAGTTTAAGGAAGACAGCAAGTTTTCTGTTAGGTCTACCAATTACCACTCATTTATAAATAAAAGATACAGAACCGGGGCAAGACGAAGTTGAAGGAAGGGGTCGTAGAAAAGGCAGTCGATCATACAACAACCTGCCGAGGTGTGTCACGAAAAAGAGCGGGTCCATTAGACTTGTGCTTGATTTCCGACAGGTAAATCCCATAGCAGGTACATATACGGATAGGCCAGAGAGGTTAGAAATACTGCTGCAGACCTTCCATGAAATGTGTGCTTAATATCGATTGATTTACGGTCTAGTTACTTGTAAACAGAAGTACACACAGATTGTCTCCAGTAAACGGCATTTTTGTGTTATGGACGTTGTTTCCCATTAAAGAAGTTACTTTTTGGTTGAATATTTCGTCACCTGCCTTTGTTACAGCACTAGGATACGTAATCCCAGAGTCACTGAAGGATGGGATCACGTAGTACGTTGATGACAAACTCATTGCATGAAACTTTCGATCAACTACTGGAAGCCTTTGAGAAACACAAAGTCACCATCAGTTCTGGAAAGTTAGAATGTGTTAACAAGGAAGTTGACTTCTTAGAACATGTAATATGTGTCGAGGAAATCCAGTCAGATCCGAAGAAATTTGAGGCCATCGAAAATTACTCAGTACCCAAGACAATGCATCAAGTACCTGACTTTGAGGATTAACAGATTTCTACAAGGGGCTGAAAAAGGACACTGTAATTATAGCCAATCTGTACCGCTTGACAGGAAAGAGCTTCAGGTGGAAGTGGGCCGAAATACAACAACGGCAATATAGAGATTTTAAGGGGGTACTACTGAGATCACCAGTTTCTTTCATCCCGACTTGAACAAGGAATTCCGTATGTGTACTGGTGCATCAAGATCAGGTATCGCCGCAAATCTATTTCAGGAGACTGAACAGCATGGAAAGACAGTAAAGAGAACCATCGCATTTGGTTGCTGCTTTCTGAGTAAAGCAGATAAGAATTACTCTGTGACTGAGTTAGAAGCACTAGACGTCGTTTGGTGTTGTAGTACACTTAGCTACTGTTTGACAGGACAAATGACGAAAGTTTACACTGACCATAAAGCCTTAGAATTTGTAATGATATCCCCAACTGATGTATGGACAACTCTCGCGATGGGCAACTTGTCAGCAAGAACTTCGATTTCATACGATAAATATTCCTGGGAAAGAGAACGTTGTCGCAGATGCACCATAATGAGAACCCATGGGACTGACAAGGGAGTATGATATTGAAATTAAATAAGAAAATTTTAATTTATTTCACCTGAAGAATGTGACATCCGAAAATTTTAATAGGACAATGGTTACCAACGTTGGAACAGAACTAGACGGGTGCAGTCTTAGGAGCAGTGAAGGAGAAATGGCAAGATCGACTTTTCACTAACATTAGAAAATTTGTTGGGTACACTGACATAGAGGAAAGTAGTGGCCAATGTGTATACGGAGGAATGCATAAAGAAGCAGATTTGGTATGCATACCTCAAGCACACGCACTTTGGACCTCGCAAATGTCATACTAAGCTGAGATCGTGTACTTCAAGAACATGGACAGAAGAATGAGGAAGGCACTAAGAAAATGTGCACCCTGGCAGAAAGCTGAGCCAATCACCGTTACCCATAGAGCAACCATGGTCCCAAGAGTGCCAGAAGGATTGAGAGACACTGTGGACACGGATCTTTTCAGGCCTGTTCCAATCCCTAGCAGGTGATATCAATACATACTAGTCACTGCTGAGCTGACCTGTAAATTTGTGACATTTAGTCCACTAAGGAACTCCATGAGCAGAAGATCATTTAATAACTCGTCTTCGCACTGTAGGAAATGTGGAAAGAAATCTATCGGACAACGAGCCACTGTTGAGAACTAGCTTTTGAAAGAATTTCTTGATGTGAAAGAACATTAGGACTATTTATGCGGTACCACCCGGCCTTGAACCCTTTGGCGAGGATAATGCGAGAAATTTCAAAATTGTACAGGCTGTACTGTCACAAGCTAGGTAACTATCCATCCTATTCCAGGCCACTACGCGTCAGGGTGGATGAGAGAAAATGTGAGGGAGAGGGCAAATTCATTCCAGATGTCCATTCGAGCAGCCTTACACAACACACTGACCGGCCTCAGGGCAGCACTATGTGCGTGCAAACGCAACAGATTGCAGATGCGGCCTGTGACGTTTGTTGTAGTACGTCCCAGCCAGCAACTACCCCGGTGCCATGTGTGTCGCCAGCGGCGAAGAATGAGCACAGCCCACAAAGGCCCTTCGTAGTAGTGTTCGCTACGCATCCTCAAGCGTACTCGTTGTCACAATGTCATGCGCTCGGGTACGATAGCCGTCTCGAGTTGTGCCCCAGTAACCCTCCAGGGGTCAGCGAGTACGATGGCGATGACGTCTAGGCGGCTAGGAGGCCGCGAGGGCATGTCTACCCCAGTCAAATCGTGGAGAGCTTGCAGTCCGTCGGCTGGAATCCCTCGCAGGGCGGCGGTTGGCCGCACATCGACTCCGTGCATAGGTGAAATTTCTCAAGTCCCGCAGCCGCCACGCCACACGTATTGCAATCCTTGTGCCGGAACTTGAGTTAATCATCTGGCAGGCAACCAGCAGATCTTAATCACCGAGGATTAGCCATCGTTTCTCTGAAAGTCGAAACCCCGTCATCCTCTCTGGTTCACAGTTGCAAAGAGAATGGTAGCACGAATGAATGCCTTGAGCCCCTAAGCTCGAGCATTTATACTATTGCGCCTACGCTTCTGTCATAGAGGGGAGGGAGGGCGGTGGATGGGAAGAGGACCGTGGGTTAGTCTTATTACTTGCTCTGACAGCTTCCCCTAGCTCGCTCTGCAGCGAGCATGGGTTGCCAGACCCGGTTAAATTTGCGACGAGTGGGTTCCTTGGCAGGACGCAAGTGCTCCGAGTTACAAAATATTGCTTTACTTTTCATTACAGTTTGTTGAAGCGTTGGTTCTATGCACTTTGATGTGACTGGTCACACAAATCCAGTCTAACCCGAGATGTTTGATGCAATGTCAACAATACTTCTCAGCGGCTTAGTGGATTAACACAGCGGCCGAGCTGGTCTCTGCTGCCTGGTCGTATTTGGAGAAAACTTCAAAAAATTTACAATTCGTGGCCGAACTTTTCCGGGACTCAGCATGCCTCCCCTCTTTAATCTTACCGTAAAATTAATCTTAACCAACAGGATTTATTAAAATAATCTTAACCAACAGAACAGATGGCAACACCCAGCCTTATCAATGATCTGTCATATCTGTCTCTCCCTTATAAACTACTACATGAGCTTTATATTAAGTACGGCTTCCAGAATCTTTTTACAATACAATAGTTAATATAATGGCTGTACTACTTAAATACAACGGTTTTACTTCCGTCAGCTATCCCGTCAGGTCGTGCCAGCTAACTGCTCGGCTGGTAACTAATGCGTCGGTGGATCTATATGCTGTGCACGTCTACATTTACTACAGAAATGTAATATGCAAATAGCTAGCAGAAACACGCCACAACTGGTAGCTGAAATTCTTACCGATATAATCTCATGATGACGATTTTCTGGAAAATTTTGAACATGTTGGAACATCTGCTCCACTGAAATTTCCCCTGCTCTGACTAGATAAATCTATCTATAGAATGCTAAGGTCGGGCTTGAGGGTGGCATTAAGACAAGTTCAATTTTGGGTGATTAATTACCCTCAGTGACTCTTCCAGCCAATACAACGTATTCAGTGTCAGTGCCATTACACTTGCATAAGTGAGTGTACCCTGAAGGCGGAAATCCTTATCTCCGACCTCACAAGCCATACGTTCATAATAACACCATTTGACTGCAACACCAATTTCCTCAAGCCCTCAGGTGTCCCTTTAGTATAGCGATTTGCCTGCGCAGTTTCTGGGGGAAGACAGAGAACAGCCAATGCTTCCATACCTTTTGAGAGTAAGTCTGTGGTCGGCCTTTGTGGCCGAGCGGTTCTAGGCACTTCAGTCCGGAACCGCGCGACCTCTACGGTCACAGGTTCGAATCCTGCCTGGGGCATGAATGTGCGTGATGTCTTTGGGTTAGTTAGGTTTAAGTAGTTCTAAGTTCTAGCGCCCCCCCCCCTTCCCATGAACCATGGACCTTGCCGTTGGTGGGGAGGCTTGCGTACCTCAGCGATACAGAAGGCCGTACAGTAGGCGCAACCACAACGTAGGGGTATCTGTTGAGAGGCCAGACAAACGTGTGGTTCCTGAAGAGGGGCAGAAGACTTTTCAGTAGTTGCAGGGGCAACAGTCTGGATGACCTTGTAAAACCACAACGGCCTTGCTGTGCTGGTATTGCGAACGGCTGAAAGCAAGGGAAACTACAGCCGTAATTTTTCCGGAGGGCATGCAGCTTTACTGTATGGTTAAAAGATGATGGCGTCTTCTTGGGTAAAATATTCCGGAGGTAAAATAGTCCCCCATTCGGATCTCCGGGAGATGACTACTCAAGAGGACGTCGTTATCAGGAGAAAGAAAACTGGCGTTCTACGGATGGGAGCGTGGAATGTCAGATCCCTTATCGGGCAGGTAGGGTAGAAAATTTAAAGAGGGAAATGGATAGGTTAAAGTTAGATACAGTGGGAATTAGTGAAGTTCGGTGGCAGGAGGAACAAGACTTTTGGTCAGGTGAATACAGGGTTATAAATACAAAATCAAGTAGAGGTAATGCAGGAGTAGGTTTAATAATGAATAAAAAAATAGGAGTGCGGGTAAGCTACTACAAACAGCATAGTGAACGCATTATTGCGGCCAAGATAAACACGAAGCCCACGCCTACTACAGTAGTACAAGTTTATATGCCAACTAGCTCTGCAGATGGTGAAGAAATTGATGAAATGTATGATAATATTGTAAGGTGTCAGGCAAATTCAACACCTTCCATGAAAACCCTGACATGATAAGCAAATCCAGTAGTACGTCACATAGCTCCGAATAAGTCGTGACATTAAATTAACCAAAGTGATACGAGTAACGAGTGAGCAAATGGAATACCACAGACTAACACAAGAATGCCTAAATGCATGTCATACCTTCCCACCGTGAGACAGACGCAGTTCCGAGGGGAGAAACGAGAACAGAAGCCGAGAGCAGAACCGTGTTAAGCTAGAAGGCCCTACGATAAGGGACGGACACCCACGTCTCCAGTTAACCACCAGGACCACCCCCCAGTCCATGTTAAAAGCTAGAGCCCTCCAGAAGAACAGTATAGATCTTACTATAACAGTAAAAGGGCCACACCAGCCGCAAGTTTTAGCGTGAGACTTTCTCGAGTCTCTGTTACGTTGCAAACCTAAAAAACATTGCCCCACCACGAAAAGTAACCGCTAGGATCACCCTACAGCCCATGTTAAAAGCTAGAGCCCTCCAGAAGAACAGTATAGATCTTACGATAACACAAAAAGGGCCACACCAGCCGCAAGTTTTAGCGTGAGACTTTTTCGCGTCTCTGTTACGTTGCCAACTTTAAAAACATTGCCCCACCACGAAAAGTGTAACGTTTCTCATTGGATAGACAGAATTTTTGTAGGCGGAGCTTAGGGTTAACATTGAGACCCTGATTGGTCAGATGAAAATACAGCCAGATAGTTTTTTTTTAAACCAACTTCGGTAAATTGTAGTAAGGAGAAGTTAGGAGAGAGTTGCTTCCAAGACGGTGAAATGCATGGAGCTGCGGCGGCCGCCGCCCCCTGACGAATACCGACAAGGTAATGAACGCACGCGATACCGCATTTTTGAGCGCATAAGGCTTCACTCAGAACTGCAGAAGTCTCATCTGTTACATCCCCTTTTCACGTAATACTAGTGTCGATCGTCAATTGAAGCTCATGGTATTCACATTTGCTACGTAAGTTAAAATCTGAAACACGTTGATTTTTCTGTTATATAATTATTGAGAAGCCACATCAGCCACTGTAATTTACGACAAGTTAGATAAGTAATTAAAGATAATTGAGGGTCACTGTAGACCATTTTGATAGTTTTCTCTTTTGTGAAACTTAATTTAAACATAGATTATAGATGTGATATGGCACAGGTCATCCTTCGATCCATTGTAGAACTTGGAAACCCTCTCAGGGAATATTCGTTCACATTTTTGTTGAACGCAGTTGGTTTTTATCATCCTGTATTAAAATATTTCCTTTTATCAATAGTGCAATTTATAAACAATGTTTTGTCAGTAGAATAAAATTTCCAATGGTAAACTTAACTGCTTTTTCGACGTTATTTTACCAGCTAACTGAAAATAGGAAAGTCTTGAACCCCTTCCACTAAATTTAGTTAGTATTAGGATTCTTTTACAGGGAGTGCAGTGGAGATGACGCTGAAATCATTAAGTATTTGGTTATATCATCGCTAGTCTCACTGAACTCTTCTGAACTCTACATGTCATGTGTGGTCTGGCGTCTCATTACCAGCAACAGGTCCCTGATTCAAACTAGTTAATTCCCTAAAAAACACGCTCAGAGCGTCGTTGCGCGAAAGTGGTAGGGAGACACAACATAGAACAGACAGACACCACGCAGAATGTTAGAGTATAAAAGAAATTATTCAGGTAGTGAAGGGAGACGAAAATTTAATAGTCATGGGTGACTGGAATTCGAGAGTAGGAAAAGGAAGAGAAGGAAACATAGTAGGTGAATATGGATTGGGGGTAAGAAATGAAAGAGGAAGCCGTCTGGTAGAATTTTGCACAGAGCATAACTTAATCATAGCTAACACTTGGTTAAAGAATCATAAAAGAAGGTTGTATACATGGAAGAATCCTGGAGATACTAGAAGGTATCAGATAGATTATATAATGGTAAGACAGAGATTTAGGAACCAGGTTTTAAATTGTAAGACACATCCAGGGGCAGATGTGGACTCTGGCCACAATCTATTGGTTATAAACTGTGGATTAAAAGGAGTTGAACGGAATGGACAGTGTCTTGAAAGGAGGATATAAGATGAAAATCAACAAAAGCAAAACGAGGATAATGGAATCTAGTTGAAGTAAGTCGGGTGATACTGCGGGAATTAGATTAGGAAATGAGACACTTAAGGTAGTAAAGCAGTTTTGCTATTTGGGGAGCAAAATAGCCGATGATGGTTGAAGCAGAGAGGATATAAAATGTAGGCTGGTAATGGCAAGGAAAGCGTTTCTCAAGAAGAGAAATTTGTTAACATCGAGTATAGATTTAAGTGTCAGGAAGTCGTTTCTGAAAGTATTTGTATGGAGTTTAGCCATGTATGGAAGTGAAACATGGACGATAAATAGTTTGGACAAGAAGAGAATAGAAGCTTTCGAAATGTGGTGCTACAGAAGAATGCTGAATATTAGATGGGTAGATCACATAACTAATGAGAAGGTATTGAATAGAATTGGGGAGAAGGGGAGTTTGTGGCGCAGCTTGACAAGAAGATGGGACCGGTTGGTAGGACATGTTCTGAGGCATCAAGGGATAACAAATTTAGCATTGTAGGGTAGCGCGGAGCGTAAAAATCGTAGAGGGAGACCAAGAGTTGAATACACTAAGCAGATTCAGAAGGATGTAGGTTGCAGTAAGTACTGGGAGATGAAGAAGCTTGCACAGGATGGAGGAACAGGGGAGCCGCATCAAACCAGCCTCAGGACTGAAGACCACAAAAACAACAACAACAAGCTCTAGCGGAATGATGACCTCGGATGTTAAGTCCCATAGTGCTCAGAGCCATTTGAACCATTTGAAGTTCGTGATATTTAGCCAAGAACTTTTTCTACATCCTCTACGGTGTATTAGTATAGGGATTAGTGACCAATGCCCGCTAACCTACACGATACTGCGGTAATTTTCCCTTGCGCCTGTTGGACTGTTCCTGGCGTTCCAGAGCCTTTTCGTTCGCTTTTTGCACGTTTCTCTATACTTACCTTTTTATTTTCGCAAACGTATATACGGATTCGAAATACGGTCTCAATTTAGGCCTTAAAAGCTCAAATCGTGACGGCGTCTTCGTTCCGTACACCACATCAAATGGTGCAATGCATGTTCCCGTATGAGTCTTCTAGCTGTAAGCAAAGACCATAAATGGAAGACAGGTATCCCAGTCAAGGTATTTAGCATTCACGTGGAATTTTACCATCTTCGAAACAGTCTGATGGACGCTCTCCGCCCTACCGTTGGTATGAGGGTGGAACAGGCTCGTTTGAAACTTACGAATACGTAGCGCGAGATATAGCTGTTTCATAAGTTCTGAAACAAAGTTCGTACCCTGATCCATGACGAAGTTATCGGGCACTCCAAACTTTAATATACAATTGTCAACTAATTCCTGCCCCACAGTATGGTCAGTTGGTCTGAAATTGCTGTCATTAGTAGAAATCGTGAGAAATGGTCAATGATCGTAAGAACGTAGCTTTTCGCAGCAGATGTTTTGTTGAGGAGTTCACAGATGTTGAGCAAAAGCTTTTGAAATGGCTTTGATGCGTCTGGTAACCTCTCCAAAGGGATGTTCTGGTGCGAAATAACCGCTATTCAACGACCTATATAAACAACATAGACTGGCTATGGCACCGCCATCTTTGAAGCAACTTGAAAACTGAGCCGCCATGTCTTATAACGTCAAGGTGCAGCCTACACGTCGTCTGCTAATACTGAATGTTGTTATTGTTTACTACGCATGGCGTAAAAAAAAGCCAATCTGCACTGACAATCTGATTTCTCTACTGTAAAACATATAGTGATGTAGGCTAAAAGAAACGAAACTCACTTCTGACATCGATTAATTGAAAAGTTTATTACGAAATGTTGCAGTTCATTTCGCTGAAATGTCGTATAGATTAGGTCAAAAACAATTTTAAATAGTTCAGTAGGTCCAAAAACGATCAATTGACAGCACAGGACCTTTCGCTGTCCCTTAAACAATATAAGTTTGTATATATTTGCCGAATATGTTTCACTCTTTCTTACATTGGCCTGGTTTTTGCACAAATGGTGTAACCTACAATTAAAATACTATTTTAACAGCATCCTGACTAGAAAAGAGTAATGTGACTCTTATCCAAATTCAGCTGGCACCATTAGATGGTCAAAATCGAGTAAATAAATTCGGCCTGTCACCCAACATTCGGAACAATTCCACACACAGCTACAGAAGGAAGTTCTTCTTCCATATTAAGATTTGACAGTCCCTGAAAACCCTTTCTGCCACTGTTAACAATTTGAATACACCCTTTGGAGCAGTGTAAAAACTATTTTTGATGCATTTTATTGCAATGAAACCTGTTTTCCATCACTTTCCTCTAATTTACGGAGGTATTGCTGCAGTAAATTGTCACACTTGCTGTTCAACCATCAAGAAAACAATAGCCAACAGGAATTTTCCAACTCTTATTAATCCCAGTCACCATAAACACTAGTGCCTCTTTTGCTATTTGGTTATCATCACTTGCCTCACATCCTTTCCCTAAGTCAACATAACCCCAGACCTTATTACCATCCCATATTATGTCTTTTTTAAGAACCACCTCATCGAACATAAGTGCAGCTAAAGTAGGTCCTGAACTACATTGAACATCATCTGCTAATTTTTTTAAGCTTTCTTTTGTAAATACAGGACTGCCATTTACTGTAGTTGTCCACCTGCGGAGTGTTCGAGGATGGGGTAATTTAACAGTCTTCCTCAAATAATTATAAGGTTTGAAGGAGTAAAAATTGAGTGTAAGGGCAAACTGTCTTATTTCTTTAGGATATTCAGGAATTGAACATTTGTTTCGCATTGCAAAAAGTGCTTCAGAATATCACTATTTTTGTCACATCCTATCACTTCAGAAGCACAGTCTTGAAGTCTCTTATTTAGGCCTACAACCACTGTTTTATATGTCACAATTTGTCTCTTCTTTCTTGAAACACTTTGCCTTGCATGTTTCGCTTGCTTCCTCAGCTTCTCGTTCCTTTTCTGTAGTGCCTCATAATTCTGTTTCAATTTTTTGGGGCTAGGCAAACAATTAGAATGATCTGTATGATCATTCTGATTCACTCTTTCACCTACAGAAATGAAGTATTATCATTAAGCTTTATTTTTCTTTAAACATACATTGATTAACAGTAAAATTCACACATAACCCATATAGCAAATAAATAACAGGAAAACTATTTTACCTGGTTCATTTGATAAGGAAGCTGATTCTTCACTGACAGGCCGTTTCCTTGGTTGTCTCTATATTATAGTAGTTTTCTGCAGATGGTCAGGAAACGTAAATATTGTCGGTACTGTGTTTGCCAGAAGTCGCCTTTTCTCGTTTGTACTATACATGTATCTATCTTCAAAGTGAATCGAGGATATGTAACTATACTGAGTTGGCTGCCACTTATCTCGCCTCATATTGGCTACCCACCGACTTAACAGCTCTTTCTTTTTCAGAGGAAATCTAAAAATAAAGAGACGTATATACAGTAAATTATTTACATTTTGTATACAGCTTAAACACGAAAATGATGCACAAGACGCTAAGTACAACACGCATTTAGATACTCACATGAAATATGATATTCCAGTTGTTTTATCACTCCTATTAGCGCAATTGTACGCTGCACATACACTGGGCATGATTCGCGATCGGTCAATAAGACTTTTAAAACAAATTACAACTGGAAAACAGTGATTTTCTAACGCCAGTACTATACACCAAATGTAAATACACTGACGTATAGACGTTTCAAAAAATGGCGGCCGGTGATGCTTTTTGCTGCCTCTGGGAGCGCTGTTACCTCACAGATAGCCACTCTATGTAGTTTATATACCTCCTTACCGCTATTTGCCCGCATGGTACAGAACCTCTGGCGCAGCACTCCACATCGCGCTTAATATTCCTCCACCATAACCGTTCCGCAATAGGTCTATCTGCTGCAGGTCGGCTACCATTACCTGCCAACAAATGGTCATGAGCCTGTTGTAAAACTCAGTTTTGAAAAACTGGCCAGACCACGACACATGATCCGCATTTCGTAACTCTTGTGAGCGGCGGGTGGTTAGTAGTACGAGAGAAATACGAAACATAGGAACATTCGCCTTCTTTTACGATAGCCGGACAACTGTTTTTGTGGTCAGCCAGAAAGCGGTGGAGAACATACTGACCATAGTTTCCAGTCTGCAAGTCCACATTCTTCTTTTGTCCACTGAAAGAAATGTTTATACTCTCTATTTACTAAACAAGATGTGGACCTATGATCGCAAATGAAAGTTTTGAGTTCTAAGTGATCGATATACTTCATAAACTTTCGTACGCACAACATAGTAATATTCCTGATAATAATAATAATAAATCCCGTGGAGGCCCGGGAAAAGAATAGGCCTCCGGTATCTTCTGCCAGTCGTAAAAGGCGACGAAAAGAACAAACCACTAATAGGGCTAACCCCCCCTTTTAGTGTGATTACTTGGTTCATGACAGAACTAAAGAAGCCTCGGACAAGCGCCGTCATGGTCGGGGACGACGCTTGAACCCTATGCCCGCCCACAATGGTAACGACACTGCTAGCCAACTGGAAAATGATTTAAATCCAAATAGAGGTGTTTTGCAGGATATGCTTCCTGCAACCACCCTAGAAGGAAAACAAAGACAGAGGATGAGATGGTCAGATGAAGTTAATCGACACCTCATGTTCTGTTATTACCAGGCAACAAACCTAGGAACCAACACAACTGGATACAGATCACAAGTATACACAACATTTATTACCAGATACCCAGAATTTAAATTTTCAACAGAACAACGACTACCTGATCAGATCCGTGTAATAATCAAAAATAACAGGATACCCCAGTCAGAATTAGAAAACATCAAACAACAAGTACAACAAATATTAGAACAAAATAATGTGCAATCAGAAGAAGAAGAAAATACAGTAATGGATTCAAACATCGCAGAGCAAACAAACAAAGAACAACACGCATCAATTAAACAATCAGAGGAAAACGACATCTTAAGACAGTCACCAGTACAAGCACAAATAGAACACGAAGTGACACACATGTTAGATATAGAAGAAAAATTTCAGCTGACATATATAGAATACAAAGACACAAATACAGACATTAGACCATTCTTGCATAGACCACCAAATAACCCACAAGTCGAAACAACAATAAAAACTATCAACACAATCATACACAACAAAATAAATGAAACCACAACTATGGAAGAGTTACAACTACTGGTTTATATAGGAGCACTCACTACACTAAATATACACACTAGGCAGAGATCAGAACCAACCAACACACAGAAGAAACCCACAAAACCAGCATGGCAACACAGGCTACAGATCAGATTAGAAAACTGAGAAAAGACATCAGACAGCTAACACAATTTATAAGAAATGAAATATCAGACAAAAAACGAAAAAGGTTAGGTAAAATCTCACAACAAGAAGCAACAGAGCAATTAGATGAAAAGAAGCAGAAATTACAAGCATTGGCCAAACGACTGAGAAGATACAAAAAAATTGAAAATAGAAGGAAACAAAACCAAACATTCAACACAAACCAAAAGAGATTTTACCAAACAATAGATAACACACAGATTAAAATAGACAATCCACCAAACATAACAGACAAGGAACACTTCTGGAGCAACATATGGTCAAACCCAGTACAACATAACAGGCATGCACGGTGGATACAAGCAGAAACAGACTCATACAAGATGATACCACAAATGCCTGAAGTGATAATTTTGCAACATGAAGTCACCCGAGCAATTAATTCTACGCACAATTGGAAAGCCCCTGGAAATGATAAAATAGCAAATTTCTGGCTAAAGAAGTTCACCTCAACACATTCACATCTAACTAAATTATTTAACAGTTACATTGCAGACCCATACACATTCCCTGATACACTTACACATGGAATAACCTATCTGAAACCTAAAGATCAAGCAGACACAGCAAACCCAGCTAAATATCGCCCCATAACATGCCTACCAACAATCTACAAAATATTAACTTCAGTCATTACACAGAAATTAATGACACATACAACACAGAACAAAATTATAAATGAAGAACAAAAAGGCTGCTGCAAAGGAGCACGAGGATGTAAAGATCAACTGATAATAGATACAGAGGTGACATATCAAGCTAAAACTAAACAAAGGTCACTACACTACACATACGTTGATTACTAAAAAGCTTTTGATAGTGTACCCCACTCATGGTTACTACAGATATTGGAAATATACAAAGTAGATCCTAAATTGATACAGTTCCTAAACATAGTTATGAAAAACTGGAAAACCACATTTAATATCCAAACAAACTCTAATAATATCACATCACAGCCAATACAGATTAAGCGTGGAATATATCAAGGAGACTCATTAAGTCCTTTCTGGTTCTGCCTTGCTCTGAACCCACTATCCAACATGCTAAATAATACAAATTATGGATACAATATTACTGGAACATACCCACACAAAATCACACATCTACTATACATGGATGATCTAAAACTACTGGCAGCAACAAATCAACAACTCAACCAATTACTAAAGATAACAGAAGTATTCAGCAATGATAAAAATATGGCTTTTGGAACAGACAAATGTAAGAAAAATAGCATAGTCAAGGGAAAACACACTAAACAAGAAAATTACATATTGGATAACCACAGCGACTGCATAGAAGCAATGGAAAAAACAGATGCCTATAAATATCTAGGATACAGACAAAAAATAGGAATAGATAATACAAATATTAAAGAAGAACTAAAAGAAAAATATAGACAAAGACTAACAAAAATACTGAAAACAGAATTGACAGCAAGAAGCAAGACAAAAGCTATTAACGCTTATGCTATACCAATATTGACCTACTCATTTGGAGTAGTGAAATGGAGTAACACAGACCTAGAAGCACTCAATACACTTACACGATCACAATGCCACAAATATGGAATACATCACATACATTCAGCAACTGAAAGATTCACATTAAACAGAAAGAAAGTAGGAAGGGGATTTATCGACATAAAAAACCTACATTATGGACAGGTAGACAATTTAAGAAAATTCTTTATAGAACAAGCAGAAACTAGCAAAATACACAAAGCAATCACTCATATAAATACATCGGCTACACCACTGCAATTTCATAACCACTTCTACAACCCTTTAGATCACATAACTTCAACAGATACGAAGAAAGTAAATTGGAAAAAGAAAACACTACATGGCAAGCACCTGTATCATCTAACACAGCCACACATCGATCAAGACGCATCCAACACATGGCTAAGAAAAGGCAATATATACAGTGAGACGGAAGGATTCATGATTGCAATACAGGATCAAACAATAAACACCAGATATTACAGCAAGCATATTATTAAAGATCCCAATACCACAACAGATAAATGCAGACTTTGCAAACAACAAATAGAAACAGTAGATCACATCACAAGTGGATGTACAATACTAGCAAATACAGAATACCCCAGAAGACATGACAATGTAGCAAAAATAATACATCAACAGCTTGCCTTACAACATAAACTTATAAAACAACATGTTCCCACATACAAGTATGCACCACAAAATGTACTGGGGAACGATGAATACAAATTATACTGGAACAGAACCATTATAACAGATAAAACAACACCACATAACAAACCTGGCATCATACTCACCAATAAAAAGAAGAAATTAACACAACTAATCGAAATATCCATACCCAATACAACAAATATACAAAAGAAAACAGGAGAAAAAATTGAAAAATACATCCAACTGGCTGAGGAAGTAAAGGACATGTGGCATCAGGATAAAGTTGACATTATACCAATTATACTATCAACTACAGGAGTCATACCACACAATATCCATCAGTACATCAATGCAATACAGCTACATCCAAACTTATATATACAACTACAGAAATCTGTAATTATTGATATATGTTCAATTACCTGAAAGTTCCTAAATGCAATATAACACATACCATACAGTTAAAAGGAAGTGACGCTTGATCAAGGTCCGCGTCACTTCCCATTTTTAACCAGACTTAACGTCTGAGAAAGTAAAGAAATAATAATAATAATGTCTCTAACATAAGCAGGACTACGAGCAGTTCAGAAGAGATCTCTACGGTAAGTTCCTATTAAACGGTCTTTCCCCCCTGACTTCTGATAATCAAAGTTAATTGCTCGCCACAAAAGTGGAAAATAATCTCACCACTTGCCACACGGTTTTGTTAACGTTACGGGCGGCACAAAAATAGTTATTTCCGCGAAATCTAAGCAGTCCAGGGAGGTGTACAGTCCTCACGAGCTCACTTTCTATTATTGCTAAAAGCATGCGTTTAGTAGCAGTCTGGCTGTGACATCGACCGAGGCAGCGCGTAAGCCGGCGTTTGACTGACACGGACCGATTGATAGCTGCGTGCGAAGCGAAGTGAAGTTTGTGAAATTTAAACGACCCAGGACGGTGTACAGTTCTCGCGAGTTTACTTCCTGTTTGTTTCGAAAACATGCGCTTTGTTGCAGTCTGGCTGTGATGTCACCGGAGGTAGCACGTAAGTCTGAGTTTGACTGACGCTGACCGTATGTTAGCTGGGTGAAAAGCGAAGTTATCACTAGTCCTCGGACTTCTAGCTTTTAAAAACCTTAAAATAGGTAGCTAAAATAGGTTCTGTCACATACAAAAATAGGTTACAAAAATCAGAAAGTAGGTGACCAAAATCTGACATTATATTGTCTATAAAGATAAATAGATCGACAAAAATCCACATTATATTGTTGTCAATGTCCGTAATTACAGTCACAGTAAATAACTAACACTTTCTCCAGATTTTCCGTTGAGAAACTGCATCTCTTAACCGTTAATATCATCTTGTATGCCGAGAATGAGCGTTCCACGTCAACAGATGTCACCGGAGCATATTTAAATGACGGTATTAGGCGCAATGGGACTGCACACTAATGTTCTGTTAATTTACCTGATAAGATGTCAGCCACTGTACAGAAGGTGGTCAGTCCTGGTTTTTTTTGTAGCACTGTCTTTAGTTTCTCACTAACTTTCATACCAATAGAACCTGGGACCTCTTGTATCAATCGCATTTGCGTATAGACTGGTTTCCATGAACATTATAGAGCCTTAAAATTAGGGACCAAAAATGCATAATGAGATTTTATGTATGCAATGTCGTTGGAAACCGTTGAGTCTTTCAGAAGATCTTTAGCTGAAGTAATGCTTACTGCCTCCTCCCGAAATTTAAGAACTATGTTTTGAGTGCACGAGCAAGTACGGGTCCTGGTGGAAGTGGTACGTTGGGAAATAACTGGATTCTTGTAGGAACTTTAATAAAAACCTTCTTGATGGTTAAAACTAGCTTATTTACATGTAGAAATTTTAGAAGTATCGTCTCAGCTATACGATTCATGGCATGGGCAAGACATGTGATATGGAGCAAGGCTGGGTAAAATACTTTCAACAATTTAACAGTAGCAGTCATGTAAGCGGCTGCATCAGTTTAGATTACAAGTGCTTTATTTTCATCTGTCTGCTGCTCGTGGTCTCGCGGTAGCGTTCTCGTTTCCCGATCACGGGGTCCCGGGTTCGATTCCCGGCGGGTGCAGGGGTTTTCCCTGCCTCGAGATGATTGGGTGTTGTTGTGTCGTCTTCATCATCATCATTCATCCTCATCACGGTCCGGTCGGAGGAAGCCAATAGCAAACCGCTTCCACAAGGACCTTGCCTAGTAAAGCGGTGCGGGTCTCCCGCATCGTTCCCCTATGCTCTGTAAAGAAGCATGGGACTTCATTTCCATATTTTCACCTAGATTGTTCGGAAACGTAATTTGAGGGCCTTATCAACAAAGTGAGAAATTGTTTCCGGGTTAGTCTTTTTTAGCTCTAGTTGCAGATCAGATGCAGCATAGAGCGAGTGTCAGGATCTAACTTTCCAACAATCAAATTAGACACATAACGACTTTGTCTGTCAGTTGTTTCATCGACGGAGATACACATGTATGAATTGCCCATATCTTCGCTTAGCCTGCTCAATGTATTTTCATATAAAGTAGATAAATAGTTCTTTCTCAATGCGGATTCTGATGGAATGCTGCGGTGACAGTACTTCTCTAGAAAAGTTTTAAACTGACTATTTCCAACTGCGTGTAATAGTATGTTTGCTGCAACACTGGCTCGACAGAAGTCAAGATGAAATTCGTTTTTGTTTGTTGCGTTTGGTTTAGTTACACAGGTTTGTTTGAAGGTTCCCTTTTTTTCTAAATTTGCCTGTGTTTAATCCCTGCAACATGCTGATTTAAATGCGACCTCTGTTCAGAACGTACCTAAAAACAACAAGAAATGAGAAATGCCTTGTGGAAGAATTTACGTACGAGACCTACTTAGCAAAATTAAGCTACATTAAGCGTTTAAAAACAATATTTTTGCATTCTCATGCGTCTGGTCATAGTTAACTCGCAAAAAACAGCGGCATCACTGTTCTCTGAGTGGGCGTAGCTGATAAAAGGTTAACATTTAACATTTTACTTACGTTTCTGTTGCGTACATTGCAGTGAATAACTCTTCCTTCTGTAGAGCCGGCCGGTGTGGGCGTGCGGTTCTAGGCGCTTCAGTCTGGAACCGCGTGACCGCTACGGTCGCAGGTTCGAATCCTGCCTCGGGCATGGATGTGTGTGATGTCCTTAGGTTAGTTAGGTTTAAGTAGTTCTAAGTTCTAGGGGACTGATGACCACAGATGTTAAGTCCCATAGTGCTCAGAGCCATTTGAACCATTTGAACCTTCTGTAGAGAAATGAGGAAATTCTTGGAACCACTGACGAATCAGCGATGATTCGGAGCTGCCTACTTTAGGCATGCTGAACTTTCCACAAATACACTGTCGCTGTGAAATATTTCACCACATCCAACCAGAACGCTGACAGACTGAATGAAGACAGTGCAGGTGTTTTAAACAGGCTGTTCCGGAGGCAGATCACAAGGCTGCTCTGTGCCCTGCCGGCCCACATGACGATTCACAGCGAACGACAAAGTTCTGCTGAGCAGGACAGGCAAGAACAGCCTTGCATATGCTGTTATCGTCTGACTCACGATTGGCATTCACACATGCAAAAAAACTAGTTATCATTCAATTACTGTTTTCTAAATAGCCGTAATGACCAGACGAGTAATTTTAGTCATAGAAATTTTATTTGACGGGATTTTTAAAAATTGTGCAGTCAGATTTTAACACGAAATTAGGTGTATTAGGTACCATAAAATTACAATTTTCGATAAAATATTTGCGTAATTCCTAGCTGGGGAGACCACGAGAGAATGTTGGTAACAAAAAAATTTATTTCATTGGATTTTTAAAATTAGGTACAATCGGGTACTAAACTGAAATTAGGTATTTTTACGTGCTATAAAACTGGCGTTTTCGATCTTAAATCGTGTATGTAAAACTGTTATTGCTTTTATTTAATGAGGAACGAAGTGGGTTTCACCTAGAATCTGAGGTCTAGTTATTACTGCCTCTCGGGTGCAGCGGACGGCCGAAGGGAACACCTGCCGCTATCCGCTCTATATCCCGTTAGTAGCCTTTATATGGCCGCTTTCTCGGACACATACACTATGTGATCAAAAGTATCCGGACACCCCCAAAAACGTTTTTCATATTGGGTACATTGTGCTGCCACCTACTGCCGGATACTCCATATCAGCGACCTCAGTAGTCATTGGACATCGTGAGAGAGCAGAATGGGGCGCTCCGCGGAACTAACGGACTTCGAACGTGGTCCGGTGATTGGATGTCTCTTGTTTCCTATGTCTGTACCGGAGGTTTCCACACTCCTAAATATTCCTAGGTCCACTGTTTCCGATGTGATAGTGGAGTGGAAACGTGAAGGGACACGTACAGCATAAAAGCGTACAGGCGTACCTCGTCTGTGGACTGGCAGAGACCACCGAAAGTTGAAGAGGGTCGTAATGTGTAATAGGCAGACATCTATCCACACCATCACACAGGAATTCCAAACTGCATCTGTATCCACTGCAAGTACTATGACAGTTAGGCAGGAAGTGAGAAAACTTGGATTTCATGGTCGAGCGGGTGCTCATAAGCCACACATCACGCCGGTAAATGACAAACTACGCCTCGCTTAGTGTATGGAGCGTAAACATTGGACGATTGAACAGTGAAAATACGTTGTGTGGAGTGATGAATCACGGTAGACAATGTGGCGATCCTACGGCAGGGTGTTGGTATGGCGAGTGCCAGGTGAACGTCATCTGACAGCGTGTGTAGCAACAACAGTAAAATTCGGAGGCGGTGGCGTTATGGTGTGGCCGTGTTTTTCATGGAGGGGGCTTGCACCCCATGTTGCTTTGCATGGCAATATCACAGCACAGGCCTACAGTGATGTTTTAAGCACCTTCTTACTTCCCACTGCTGAAGAGCAATTCGGGGATGGCGATTGCATCTTTCAATCCGATCGAACTCTTGTTCATAATGCACGGCCTGTGACGGAGTGGATACACGACAATAACATACCTGTAATGGACTGGCCTGCACAGAGTCCTGACCTTAAACCTATGGAACACCTTTGGGATGTTTTGGAACGCCGACTTCGTGCCAGGCCTCACCGACCGACATCGATACCTCTCCCCAGTGCAGCACTCCGTGAAGAATAGGCTGCAATTTCCCAAGAAACCTCCCAGCGCCTGATTCAACATATGCCTGCAAGAGTCGAAGCTGTCGTCAAGGCTAAGGGTGAGCCATCACCATATTGAATCCCAGCATTACCTATGGATGGCGCCACAAACTTGTAAGACATTTTCAGCCAGGTATCCGTGTACTTTTGATCACGTAATGCAATGTTTTATAAAACTGTTGTGTATTAATTTAGAATCTTCGTAATTTTTGTACGAATGGAATTAAGTTGGCCGTAATCGCAGAAAAAGATTTAGCTGCTTACGTATAAATTTTGCCGTCTACAATTTTTAGATCGGAACCGACAGGAGAACATGACCTCTGAACTACACCTTTGAGAGACTTTGTATCGATTGTTATTTATATCAAAGTCTTGAAAAATGTTATACTGGGTGGTCCATTGATAGTGACCGGGCCAAATATCTCTCGAAATAAGAGTCAAACGAAAAAACTACAAAGAACAAAACCAGATGGCGCTATGGTCGGCGCGTTAGATGGCGCTACCACAGGTCAAACGGATATCAACTGCGTTTTTTTTAAAAATAGGAACCCCCAATTTTTATTACATATTCATGTAGTACGTAAAGAAATATGGATGTTTTAGTTGGACCACTTTTTTCGCATTGTGATAGATGACGCTGTAATAGTAACAAACGTATAAGTGCGTGGTATCACGTAATATTCCGCCAGTGCGGACGGTATTTGCTTCGTGATACATTACCCGAGTTAAAATGGACTGTTTACCAATTGCGGAAAAGGTCGATATCGTGTTGGTGTACGGCTATTGTGATCAAAATGCCCAATGGGCGTGTGCTTTGTATGCTGCTCGGTATCCTGAACGACATCATCCAAGTGTCCTGACCGTTCGCCGGATAGTCACATTATTTAAGCAAACAGGAAGTGTTCAGCCATATGTGGAACGTCAACCACGACATGCAACAAATGATGATACACAAGTAGGTGTTTTAGCTGCTGTCGTGGCTAATCCGCACATCAATAGCAGGCAAATTACGCGAGAATCGGTTATCTGAAAAACGTCGGTGTTGAGAATGCTACATCAACATCGATTGCACCCTTACCATATTTCTATGCACCAGAAATTGCATGGCGACGACTTTGAACGTCGTGTACAGTTCTGCCACTGGGCACAAGAGAAATTAAGGGACGATGAAAAATCTTTTGCACACGTTCTATTTATCGACGAAGTGTCATTCATCAACAGCGGTAACGTAAACCGGCATAATATGCACTACCGGGCAACGGAAAATCCACGATGGCTGCGACAAGTGGAACATCAGCGACCTTGGCGAGTTAATGTATGGTGCGGCATTATGGGAGGAAGGATAATTGACCCCCATTTTATCGATGGCAATCTAAATGGTGCAATGTATGCTTATTTCCTACGTAATGTTCTACCGATGTTACTACAAGATGTTTCACTGCATGACAGAATGGCGATGTACTTCCAACATGATGGATGTCCGGCACATAGTTCGTGCGGTTGAAGCGGTATTGGCTCTGAGCACTATGGGACTTAACATCTGTGGTCATTAGTCCCCTAGAACTTAGAACTACTTAAACCTAACTAACCTAAAGACATCACACACATCCATGCCCGACGCAGGATTCGAACCTGCGACCGTAGCGGTCACGCGGTTCCAGACTGAAGCGCCTAGAACCGCACGGCCACACCAGCCGGCTGAAGCGGTATTGAATAACATATTTCATGAACGGTGGACTGGTCGTCGAAGCACCATACCACGGCCCACACGTTCAGCGGATCTGATGTCCCCGAATTTCTTTCTGTGGGGAAAGTTGAAGGATATTTTCTATCGTAATCCACCGAGAACGCCTGACAACATGCGTCAGCGCATTGTCAATGCATGTGCGAACATTACGGAAGGCGAAATACTCGCTGTTAAGAGGAATGTCGTTACACGTATTGCCAATGCATTGAGGTCGACGTACATCATTTTGAGCATTTATTGCATTAATGTGGTATTTACAGGTAATCGCGCTTTAATAGCATGCGTTCTCAGAAATGATAAGTTCACAAAGGTAAATGTATCACATTACAACAACCGAATTAAAATGTTCAAACGTTCCTACGTTCTGTATTTTAATTTAAAAAACCTGCCTGTTGCCATCTGTTCGATGAAGTTGACAGCCATATGATTGTGACTACTATTGCGCCATCTATCACAAAGCGAAAAAAGTGGTCCAACTAAAACAAACATATTTCCTTAGATACTATACGATTGGGTAATAAAAAATGGGTGTTCCTATTTAAAAAAAAAAACAAGTTGATATCCGTTTGATCTATGGCAGCGCCATCTAGCGGGGCAACCCTAGCGCCATCTGGTTTCCCCCTTCAAGCTAGACAAGTTTCGTTCTTTGTAGTGTTTTCGTTTGACGCTTATGTCGTGAGATATTTGGCCCGGTCACGATCAATGGACCACCCTGTATATTCATTATTTAGTGTGGGGCTGGGACTACGCAGGAGGACGTTGTTATCAGGAGAAAGAAAAGTGGCGTTCTACGGGTCGGAGCGTGGAATGTCAGATCCCTTAATCGGGCAGGTAGGTTAGAAAATTTAAAAAGGCAAATGGATAGGTCAAAATTAGATATAGTGGGAATTAGTGAAATTTGGTGGTAGGAGGAACAAGACTTTTGGTCAGGTGAGTACAGGGTTATAAATACAAAATCCAATAGGGGGTAATGCAGTAGTAGGTTTAATAATGAAAAAAAAATAGTAATGCGGGTAAACTACTACAAACAGCATAGTGAACGCATTATTGTGGCCAAGATAGATACGAAGCCCACGCCTACCACAGCAGAACAAGTTTATATGCCAACTAGCTCCGCAGATGACGAAGAGATTGATGAAACGTATGATGAGATAAAAGAAATTATTCAGATAGTGAAGGGAGATGAAAATTTAATAGTCATGGGTGACTGGAATTCGGTAGTAGGAAAAGGAAGAGAAGGAAACGTAGTGGGTGAATATGGAATGGGGGTATGGAATGAAAGAGGAAGCCGCCTGCTAGAAATTTGCACAGAGCATAACTTAATCATAGCTAACACCTGGTTCATGAATCACAAAAGAAGGTTGTATAGATGGAAGAATCCTGGAGATACTGGAAGGTTTCATATAGATTATATACTGGTAAGACAGAGATTTAGGAGCCAGGTTCAAATGGTTCAAATGGCTCTGAGCACTATGGGACTTAACATCTATGGTCATCAGTCCCCTAGAACTTAGAACTACTTAAACCTAACTAACCTAAGGACATCACACAACACCCAGCCATCACGAGGCAGAGAAAATCCCTGACCCCGCCGGGAATCGAACCCGCGAACCCGGGCGTAGGAAGCGAGAACGCTACCCCACGACCACGAGCTGCGGGCGAGCCAGGTATTAAATATCCAGGGGCAGATGTGGACTCTGACCACAATCTATTGCTTATGAACTGTAGATTAAAACTGAAGAAACTGCATAAAGTCGCGAATTTAAGGAGATGGAACTTCGATAAACTAACAGAACCAGCGTTTGTAGATAGTTTCAGGGAGAGCATTAGGGAACGATTGACAAGAATGGGGGAAAGAAATACAGTAGAAGAAGAATGGGTAGCTTTGAGAGATGAAATAGTGAAGGCAGCAGAGGATCAAGTAGGTAAAAAGACGAGGGCTAATAGAAATCCTTGGGTTACAGAAGAGATATTGAATTTAACTGATGATAGAAGAAAATACAAAAATACATTACATGAAGCAGGCAAGAAATAATGCAAACGTCTCAAAAATAAGATCGACAGGAAGTGTAAAACGGCTAAGCAGGGATGGCTAGAAGACAAATGTAAAGACGTAGAGGCGTATATCACTAGGGTTGAGATAGATACTGCCTACAGGAAAATTAAAGAGACCCTTGGAGAAAAGAGAACCACTGGTATGAATATCAAGAGCTCAGATGGAAACCTAGTTCTCAGCAAAGGAGGGAAAGCAGAAAGGTGGAAGGAGTATATAGGGGGTCTATACAAGGGCGATATTCTTGACGACGATATATTTGAAATGGAAGAGGATGTAGATGAAGATGAAATGGGATATATGATACTGCGAGAAGAATTCGACAGAGCACTGAAAGACTTAAGTCGAAACAAGGCCCCGGGAATAGAAAACATTCCGTTAGAACTACTGATAGCCTTGGGAGAAACCTCTACCATTTGGTGAGCAAGATGTATGAGACAAGCGAAATACCCTCAGACTTCAAGAAGAATGTAATAATTCCAGTCCAAAAGAAAGCAGGCGCTGACATGTGAAAATTACCGAACAATCATTTTAATAAGACACGGCTACAAAATACCAATACGAATTCTTTACAGATGAATGGAAAAACTGGTAAAAGCTGACCTCGGGGAAGATCAGTTTGGATTCCGTAGAAAAATTGGATCACGTGAGGCAATACTGACCCTACGACTTATCTTAGAAAACACATTAAGGAAAGGCAAACCTACGTTTCTAGTATATTGTACACTTAGAGAGAACTTTTGACAATGTTGACTGGATTACTCTCTTTTTGAAATTCTGAAGGTGGCAGGAGTAAAATACAGGGAGCGAAAGAGTATTTACAATTTGTACAAAAACCAGATGGCAGTTAGAAGAGTCGAGGGGCACGAAAGGGAAGCAGGGGCTAGGAAGGGAGTGCGACAGGGTTGTAGCCTATCCCCGATTTATTCAATCTGTATATTAAGCAAGCAGCAAAGAAAACAAAAGAAATATTTGGAGTATGAATTAAAATCCATGGAGAAGAAATAAAAACTTTGAGGTTTGCCGATGACATTGTAATTCTGTCAGAGACAGCAGAGAACCTGGAAGAGCAGCTGAACAGGATTGACAGTGTGTTGAAAGGATGATATAAGATGAACACCAACAAAAGCAAAATGAGGATAATGGATTGTAGTCGAATTAAATCGGGTGATGCTGAGGGAATTAGATTAGGAAATGAGACACTTAAAGCAGTAAAGGAGTATTGCTATTTGGGGAGCAAAATAACTAATGATGGTCGAAGTAGAGAGGATATAAAATGTAGACTGGCAATGGCAAGGAAAGCGTTTCTGAAGAAGGGACATTTGTTAACATCGAGTATAGATTTAAGTGTCAGGAAGTCGTTTCTGAAAGTATTTGTGTGGAGTGTATCCATGTATGGAAGCGAAACGTGGACGATAAATAGTTTAGACAAGAAGGGAACAGAAGCTGTCGAAATGTGGTGCTACAGAAGAATGCTGTATATTAGATGGGTAGATCACATAACTAATGAGGAGGTACTGAATAGAATTGGGGAGAAGAGGAATTTGTGGCACAACTTGAGTAGAAGAAGGGATCGGTTGGTAGAACATGTTCTGAGGCATGAAGTGATCATAAATTTAGTATTGGAGGGCAGCGAGGAGGATAAAAATCGTAGAGGGAGACCAAGAGATGAATATACTAAGCAGATTCAGAAGGATGTAGGTTGCAATAGGTACTGGGAGATGAAGAAGCTTTCACAGGATAGAGTAGCATGGAGAGCTGCATCAAACCAATCTCTGGACTGAAGACCACAAAAAAATGTGTTTAATCACGTGCTGTAATCAGGAATCCAGCTTTAATATTGCAGACACCTAATCTACTACAAAGAATTACGTTTTTATTCCATATTTAGTTCTTAGTTAATTACTCTGAAACTATTAGAGGTAGCTCAAGGGGGTCACATTGTTAAGGTTTTTATATCAAACTCAAGCTTCCTACAAATTATTATCTCATAAGTCAAATATTTAGGGCCTTCGATTTTTCGTAAAATCTCCGATTCTGATCAAAATATTGTTCTGATCAAGTTAAAACTTGTAACAATTGATTTTGGCATACGTTTGCACATTCTGACCAGTTTTTGCTTTCTTGCTTTATTATTTAGTGCCATTTATTTTTTATTTAAAACCATGTATGTCGGGAAAGACATTCATCTGATCACTCTGAGATTTGACAGCTTAAACATTAATATACTGAAGCATATGTTGGCAAAGTTTGGAAAAGCTTCCTTAATTTTCAATTTCATCTTGAGATTATGGTGCCATACTTGCATGCTACACACAGGCGCCTTGTGATAACATGGCGCTGATAGCAGTGAGATGGGATACGTCCCGGCACACTCTCGCGCCTCTGTATCTCTCAAATGATACAGTGCTTGTTTCGCCACACTCTGCACAATAAATCCTCATGTACGATAAAATGTAGCTCTGACTTAAAAGTCTGACAATCTCTATAATATGCCTTTGCTTGTTTTCATTCGAACACACTCCAGCCCAATGTGCTCAACATGGCCATTTTACAACATCATGTGCCAGCGTTCGTGTGTTTTCTAACTGGTTTATGGATAACTTCGTAATCAAATTCCGTAAGTTTGAGAGCCCAATATGTTAGACGACTGGAAGGTTCCTACAGACCAAGCAACCATTTCAGTGACGTATGATGTTATAACTATAAATTGTTTACCATACAAGTAACATCGGAAATATGTTATGCCGTATATGGCCGCTAACATTTCCTTCTCAGTAGTCGAATAGTTACATACCGCTTTGTTTGACTTCCTCGAAGCATACGCTATTGGGGGTTCCTGTCCTTAACCATCTGACCCAAAATACAGCTGACTACATAGTTCGATGTGTCGTATGAGAAAATGAACTCTTTCAAAATCGGGAAAAACCTATACTACGTCCGAAATCATTGCCTCCTTCAATTTCTCGAACGATAGCAGTCACTCCAGTGTCCACTGAAACTTTTGCACACTTTTTGAGTAATATGTTAAAGGTTTGGCTATTTTTACGAAATCCCTAGTTTTTACACAAACCGAGGAACAGCTGTATCTGTTTGATTGCTCATGGTGTTGGAAAATTCTGAACGCCTCTGTAAGTCGGAGATCGGTCCGCACACCAAGTTCACTAATTATGTGTTACAGTTAGTTAACTTTCGAGTGTGAGCAAAATGGCACTTTCCCACGCTCAACGTTAATTGTACTTACAGTAAGACACTGTCTTTGGTCTATACTCAGGTGCTACCTCTGATTGATGATAACAGAATTTGAGTTCCACTGTAGTAAAGTAACGACCGTGACCTAAATTATCCAAGGTTTCCGTAATACTAGGGATTGGATAAGCGTCTGCAACAGTCTGTGCAGCTAGCAACCTATAATCACAGGAAACCCTATATTTCTCCGTTTCATCCAATGATTTCTTAGTGACAATAACTATATTTGCACTCCAGCGGCTGTCACTAGATTCTATGATCCCATCTCATAATTGCTGTTCAATGAATTCCTCTATTAATGGCTGTAAATGTCTCGCCATACGATACGGTTCCCTATAAATCGGTGTACCATCCCTTGTCGATGTACGGTGATGAGTTACCAGAGCTGCCGATAACCTCCTACCAGTACAAAACAAATCTCTAACCTTCAAAAATATTTCCTCCACAGCTGTGCAGTCACTGCCCTTGAAGTGACCCGTTCTCACGTAACGCTGCTGCGTCACAATTTGCTTATGACTTATATCCTGACTCGACCTATCGAAGTCTTCTTTCTCTAATACTTCTAGAGTGGTTATAACTGTACCTTTCGAAAGACTAACTTTATCCTAACCACATCCATATAGAGCCCGTTAACATTACTCATGCTAGCTATGCTTCTGCGCACAAAACAATGTAAACCATACAGCGCTTCATTGCTTTAGAGTATCTCGACATATACAATGTCCCACAAACCAAATCGGTACTCACAGAAACCGACACTACTTTTCCGGTATTTTATCATGTTGATCAATCTTTAACGAAGTCATCTGCAGTTTAGCTGGCATCATCCTCTTGACAGGTGAGCATTGTGGCATGGCTTCGTTTGTACACACATCAAAAAAAGTTTTCTCACCTCGGTTCCGGGAGTTTCGGAACCTGTACAGAAAATTGGAATAGAGATCAACAAAAAAATAATTTCCGCCCTTATTAGTGCTCATGAAAACCATACATTGCATGTTGTACCACCATACAGCAAGACCTTCAGAGGTGGTGGTCCAGATTGCTGTACACACCGCGGTACTCTAATACCCAGTAGCACGTCCTCTTGCATTGATGCCTGCCTGTATTCGTCGTGACATACTATCCACAAGTTAATCAAGGCACTGTTGGTCCACATTGTCCCACTCCTCAACGGTTATTCGGCGTAGATCCGTCAGAGTGGTTGGTGGGTCACGTCGTCCATAAACAGCCCTTTCCAATCTATCCCAGGCATGTTCGATAGGTTTCATGACTGGCCACTCTAGTCGAGCGATGTCTTCATCCTGAGGGAAGTCACTCACAAGATGTGCAAGATGGGGGCGCGAATTGTCGTCCATGAAGACGAATGCTTCACCAACATGCTACCGATATAGTTGCACTATCAGTCAGAGGGTGGTATTAACGTATCGTACAGCCGTTACAGCACCTTCCATGACCACTAGCGGCTTCCGTCGGTCCCACATAATGCTGCCCAATACAGCAGGGAACCTCCACCTTGCTGCACTTGCTGGACAGTGTGTCTAAGGCGTTCAGCCTGACCGGGTTGCCTCCAAACACATCTCCGACGATTATCTGGTTGAAGGCATATGCAACACTCATCGGTGAAGAGAACATGGTGCCAATCCTGAGCGGCCCATTCGGTATGTTGTTGGGCCCATCTGTACCACGCTGAATGGTGTTGTGGTTGCAAAGATGGACCTCGCCATGGACGTCGGGAGTGAAGTTGCACGTCATGCAGCCTATTGCGCACAGTTTGAGTCGTAACACGACGTCCTGTGGCTGCACGAAGAGCATTATTCAACATGGTGGAGTTGCTGTCAGGGTTCCGCCGAGCCATAATCCGTAGGTAGCGGCTATCCACTGCAGTAGTAGCCCTTGAGTGGCCTTAGCGAGGCATGTCATCGACAGTTCCTGTATCTCTGTGTCTCCTCCATGTCAAAACAACACCACTCCGAAACTCCTGGACACTTCCCTTGTTGAGAGCCCTTCCTGGCACAAAATAACAATGCGGACGCGATCGAACCATTGTGTTGACCTTCGAGGCATGGTTAAACTACAGACAACATGAGCCGTGTACCTCATTCCTGGTGGAATGACTGGAACTGATCGGCTGTCGGACCCCCTCCGTCTAATAGACGTTGCTCATGCATGGTTGTTTACATCTTTAGGCGGGTTTAATGACATATCTGAACAATCAAAGGGTCTGCGTCTGTGGTACACTATCCACAGTCAACGTCTGTCCACACGAGTTCTGGGAACTGGGGTGATGCAAAACTTTTTTTGATGTGTGTGAAATCATTACTTAATAGAAAAATGTTCCACTGAAGGCAACACAGCGTTGTCAAAGATCAGTCCCAGCAACGTGTTTGTCGAGAAAATCTAAGCTAAGTATCACTGAATATCCTCCATCCACATATGGCAAAAATCGCTTAAACTTAGTTTTCTTAATAGTAAACTCAAGTATCGTCGTACGAGACGACTCAGCATTACTAACGTCAACCCCCCCGTAACTTACGTTACAGTGGCCCAAGTCTCCTTCTCATCAGATACAGAATGACAGCGGATAGGTACGCCCCGTGTCCGCAAGAAACCTCCATTTCAGTCCACTCACTTAGCCCACTAAGCAGGATTCCATTGCAGCGGTACTGTAGGTAAATGAATGAGAAATGGTTTCAAACTTATATATAATATAAATTATTCGTTAATTGCACGTAAGACAATAATCGCATCAAATTTTACTATCAAAGTATTCACACATGTTTGGAATTAGGGTCAAGGCATCTATCTGACTTTAAATTGCTATTAATTGCTCTTGACATGCAAAGTAACATTGAAAGTTTAAAGATTCTTGAAGTGCAGTTAGACTTAAAAATAAAAGAAAAACTCTAACACGCTATCTGACTATTAAGTTAAATAAAAACCTGTGATAGACTGTGAAAACAATGGGAAGCAACTAAGTGAATCTAATGCGCAACTCAGAGACGAATCTGATGAAGATGCATTAAACAAACTATAGATGAAATAAAGTCTTTAGGAAATGCAAATCTGAATCTGGATTCTAAATTGGAATAAGTGAAGCTTATTGAGCATTGCTCGCCCCGTAAAATTCCCTACACCCGAATTGCTATTCAGTTTCACCATGCCATCTGTTGAGAGGTCTAAGTGTGAGATATCTGCAGGTTGTGAAGCAGTGCGCCGCCTGGTGTGAAATTATAATGTCAGAATGGTTGCACTGTATGACGAAGGTGGACAGCTGCTGCAGATGGTGCTTGTCGGACGAAGCCAACAACAGTCTTACTCGACGGCAACGACAAGAATCATGTCAGAAGTTACGAGATTTACCTTTTCGGTTTGTTTATGGGAGTGAGATACCTCTCAAGTTAGGTGGCGTGGACTTCAGCGAATCAGAATTGTTGTTACTTTTATAAACTTCGCCTCCCTGTACTATAGTTTATTGTGGTTAACCACTAATTTTTCAGTGGGCGGAAACATACTCTCCTCTCCCACTTCATGTCTCCTGTCGGTGGTGGGGTTCGTTTCAATTTATAACATTTAATCTCCTCTCTACTGCCAGTCCTCTTTGTTGCAACTATTTTCCGTCTCCCTCTGAATGTCTCCATCGCTCTCTACTCGACAGTTTGTTGCTATTAAGGAATGAAAAGCTTACATTTCAAGTAAAATAATCACAGGATTGTGGTTTCCTTTTCTCATGGCTAAAAGCGGAAAAATCCCGTGTTTTTGGGGCAGCCTACTCTCTCCAGATGCCTCAGATGTATACGTTTGACAAGTTTCCGACGTGGTCATTTCCTTGCAGTAAACTCGGGAACGGAGATTTCCTTCGGACCAGAGTGGTTCCGGTTATCTTTCCGAGTGCACCTTGTATCTGAAGGTGCTGGGATGCCCCGGTCAGTCTCGCGCTTCCGAACTGAGTCCACGGAATGCAAGCGTCCATGACCACAGAACCAAGTTGGGGTTCCCAAGGCAAATACACGGGCTAATAATAGTTGGAACATCAATTGAAATATATCAATCGCAATACTCTGTACTTTAATTCTGATTTTCTATCAACTCAGATTTCCTTCCGTACCATTCATCTCAATTTGATGTACCGATATAGCACTGGGGCAGAATAATAGTCTCTGATAGAGGTATTCTGAGAGGTTTGTACGTGGAGTCAGTGTTAGTAATAATCGTGACTCGATTAACCCTCTTTCTGTTCCAAATTTGAGATGGGTCCATTAGTGACAGACTGGGGTGAATATTGAGACACGCAAATTTGTGTAGGGGATGTACCTGTTTGCTTGGTAGCAAGTTATTTTTGTTTGTCTTTATTTGGCTTGTAAGATTCTCCTAGCACATATGTACATTAGCCATACTTATAGAATCATCGCTCATTAACACTAAAAGTTACACTACTATAAATCAACGGAAAAGAAGTATCCTCTGGTGGGTAACCAGCTCTTGAGAAACATCATGAATTTATCTTTCCAAAAACAGTTACTGAGAGTATAACGTCTCTCGGTGACTGCATTCGCAACATGTTTTCCTTGATCATTTCACATTCATTCGTCGACAATCACACTTTGATATTACTTTTGTTGAAAAACTCACACAACTTAACTACACCTACTTTTCTTTAAAATATAACATGTTTCATATAACAATGCATTACCATAAAAATGAAAACAGTGCATACATGATAAAGAAACTTACGTTATATCGTTTGTGACATTGAAGCCTCCATGACTGTTTGCATTTTAAACGAACATATTGTGTTTCGTAAAATATCAATGAATTGCAAACCTCATAACCATTGACAAAAAAATTGTAGCAAAAGAAATTTCAGATATTGTAGTCCTTGGTAAAAACAACCTGACTTTTATAAATATCAGTTCAATTTTTACATGTCATAATTATTGAACATGCTAAAAAAATTTAATAAAAACATTTACATGCACATTTTAGATTTCGTGCCTACGACCACTACTCTGTGCTTATGTACACGTGTGTTTAGAACAAATATGTAAATGATACACATCAATGTACTAATTATATTTTACATCTTTATAAGCTAAGTATACATCATGGAATTTTTTGGCTGTGGAGCGGTGGGTAATACTCCATTCGTCGTTTGAGTCGTTATATCGTTATGAAAAGACACTTGAACTGTCTATGCGCGTTTTACATCTACTTTCGCCGTCTACAAGAGCCTGGAAACTACTTTTGTGCTCAACCAGAAAGAGATGGAGAACGTACTCACCGTAATTTCCAGTACGTAAATTCACATTACTCTTTGTGCTCACTGAAAGAAAATGTTTCTACTTGCTCTTTGCCCTGCGAGATCAGGGACTGTGACTATAAATAAAAGTTCTGACTTTTAATTGTTTGATGTATTTTATAAAAGTTGACACATACAAAATATAAGCCTTAGTATTGTAACTATCGGAAACAGCACTATTAACAGTTCAGAGGCGACCTCTACCGTAAGTAGAATGGTCTATCGTCCTGACATCTAATGACCAAAGTTAACTGCTCGCCTTAGAAATGGAAAATAATCCCGCCACTTGCCACACGGTTCTGTCAGTATTACAGGCGGCAACTGACAGATACTTCCATGAAATCTAGGTGATCCAGGACGGTGCACAGTCCTCGTGAAATCACTTTCTACTTTTTCCGAAAACTTATTCGAGTCTGCCTAGCTCTGACGTGTTTCAAGTCACAACGTCACTTTTCAGCTGCCTGTGGCTATATTTACACTCCTGGAAATTGAAATAAGAACACCGTGAATTCATTGTCCCAGGAAGGGGGAACTTTATTGACACATTCCTGGGGTCAGATACATCACATGATCACACTGACAGAACCACAGGCACATAGACACAGGCAACAGAGCATGCACAATGTCGGCACTAGTACAGTGTATATCCACCTTTCGCAGCAATGCAGGCTGCTATTCTCCCATGGAGACGATCGTAGAGATGCTGGATGTAGTCCTGTGGAACGGCTTGCCATGCCATTTCTACCTGGCGCCTCAGTTGGACCAGCGTTCGTGCTGGACGTGCAGACCGTGTGAGACGACGCTTCATCCAGTCCCAAACATGCTCAATGGGGGACAGATCCGGAGATCTTGCTGGCCAGGGTAGTTGACTTACACCTTCTAGAGCACGTTGGGTGGCACGGGATACATGCGGACGTGCATTGTCCTGTTGGAACAGCAAGTTCCCTTGCCGGTCTAGGAATGGTAGAACGATGGGTTCGATGACGGTTTGGATGTACCGTGTACTATTCAGTGTCCCCTCGACGATCACCAGTGGTGTACGGCCAGTGTAGGAGATCGCTCCCCACACCATGATGCCAGGTGTTGGCCCTGTGTGCCTCGGTCGTATGCAGTCCTGATTGTGGCGCTCACCTGTACGGCGCCAAACACGCATACGACCATCATTGGCACCAAGGCAGAAGCGACTCTCATCGCTGAAGACGACACGTCTCCATTCGTCCCTCCATTCACGCCTGTCGCGACACCACTGGAGGCGGGCTGCACGATGTTGGGGCGTGAGCGGAAGACGGCCTAACTGTGTGCGGGACCGTAGCCCAGCTTCATGGAGACGGTTGCGAATGGTCCTCGCCGATACCCCAGGAGCAACAGTGTCCCTAATTTGCTCGGAAGTGGCGGTGCGGTCCCCTATGGCACTGCGTAGGATCCTACGGTCTTGGCGTGCATCCGTGCGTCGCTGCGGTCCGGTCCCAGGTCGACGGGCACGTGCACCTTCCGCCGACCACTGGCGACAACATCGATGTACTGTGGAGACCTCACGCCCCACGTGTTGAGCAATTCGGCGGTACGTCCACCCGGCCTCCCGCATGCCCACTATACGCCTTCGCTCAAAGTCTGTCAACTGCACATAAGGTTCACGTCCACGCTGTCGCGGCATGCTGCCAGTGTTAAAGACTGCGATGGAGCTCCGTATGCCACGGCAAACTGGCTGACACTGACGGCGGCGGTGCACAAATGCTGCGCAGCTAGCGCCATTCGACGGCCAACACCGCGGTTCCTGGTGTGTCCGCTGTGCCGTGCGTGTGATCATTGCTTGTACAGCCCTCTCGCAGTGTCCGGAGCAAGTATGGTGGGTCTGATACACCGGTGTCAATGTGTTCTTTTTTCCATTTCCAGGAGTGTATATAGGGGAGCAGCGGACTGCCAAACGGAACATCTGCTGTCAACCACTCCAGGCACAGGTAGCGGTATCTAAATGGCCCCTTTCTTAGACGCGACTCTGTCGTTTGATAACTGAAATGAAATGAAATGTCGTGTGGCTAGGGCCTCCCGTCGGGTAGACCGTTCGCCTGGTGCAGGTCTTCCAAGTTGACGCCACTTCGGCGACCTGCGCGTCAATGGGGATGAAATGATGATGATTAGGACAACACAACACCCAGTCCCTAAGCAGAGAAAATCTCCGACCCAGCCGGGAATCGAACCCGGGACCTTAGCATTGACATTCCGTCACGCTGACCACTCAGCTACCGGGGCCGGACTTTTAATAACTTACAGTCTTCTTAATTTTTATATGATTAGAGTTAAGTCTGCTTTAGATAATGAAAAAGTTTTTGCTCGACTGCATTTAAACTTTGGTGGCTAGACTTTGTAGGTCGGAACCGGCAGTGGAACTTCACATCTGAACTGCGTCTTTAAGATTATCTGTAACCGGTGCTATTTACAATACAGTCCTGAAACTTGGTACAGCTGCATTGTTTCTGACATATAATCGAGTTCTGTACTTAGAACTTTCTATTACAAATCAAATGATGCTTAATCCAACATGAATCATGATGTTTTCGTACCAGATTTGGTTTTTAGTAAATAACTAGAAAACTAATAGAGCTAACTTTCTGGTATCACATACGCGTTATTAATGTTTTTGCATTAATCTGAGGCTACATACGAATTTTCAGCTTTCTGAGTAATATTTAGAGTCTTCAATTTTCAGTAAAAACACCGATTTTAACCGAAGTATTGTTCTGATCAAGTTGAAATTTGTAACTTTTAATTGTGACTTACATTTCCATATTCCGACCAGTTTTTACCTTTCTAATTGTTTTATTCAGCGCCACTAATTTTTTTATTAAGATTGTATATTTTCCCTAACGTATTCATTTGACTATTGCGAGACATTAAAATGTTAACATTAATGTATTTAAGCATACACTAACAAAGTTTTGAAAAATTTTTTAATTTTTAATTTCATTCTTAAATTATGGTGCAGCCCTTCGCACGTTATTAAGCATAGGTGCGTTATGATGAGGTCGTACTAGTAGCAGTGAACTGGGGTAAGCCCCTGCACATTCGCTCGCTCCTGTACCTCATACAATTATACAGCGGGAATTTCGCCTCATGGTAACGATAGTAGGTTGGATATGCTTCACAGCAGTTTAGGTCATAAATGTTCCTATTACGCTCATTACTCGTAATCAGTATTTTAAAGAAAATAATTGAGTCAATGTGCCTCATAAAATTGTAATAAAATTTGACTTCTTTACACTTGTCGGGTGACACGAAAATTTTTCCTCGCATATTGAAGTATTCTTGGGCCAAGTATTATAATTCTTTAAGTAAAGCTTACTGAAAATGTTCTTAAAAAACTTGTGTTGCTTTGTAATCATGTTTTAGATGTACACTCGGTAAATTTATATGAATGCGTGTTCATTTATGAATCTTTAGCATAATATGGCAAACTCTTTCTTTATTCTTGACACTTTCTCATAATTTGCGAAAAATATACCAGTGACCATAAAAGATATTCTTTTAAAAATACACAAGGAGCACAACTGACATTAAAGGGAAGTTGACTGTTTAAATCTGTTAAAAATTACACAAATGAAAGTACCATGGAAATTTGGTTTTTTTTTTTTTTTTTTTTTTTTTTTTTTTTTTTTTACAAAATTCCGATTTGCTTCATCGTCGTCATGAAGTCTGTCACATGATTTCAGAGCATTCGACACACAAGATACATTGTTCGCTCGTCACACATCTAGAAGGTGAACGGATAGTTCATGTTTCAGAGGGAGGAGCTACTTGGATTCAGATGCAGTTTTATAGTGACAAATTGACAAGGTCGCCGGCTACGTTATTGGTTTTTTCTAGGCACAAGGGCGAACTCTCCTATTCTCTCAATTCAAAAGTCTTTGGGCTGATCATTTTCTAAGGTTACTATTTACATTTGGGAAGTATCGACGTCCCTTTGTTGCTGTTGGGTGCCCTACGTTAACGTTGTATATATCACGTTTGCAATTATGTTGCAGCAGCGTCTATTTCACGCGTAAATACACGGTCCAGTCACAATAATGTGGTCACCGCCTATGTCCGACACAAACGTGCAGTAACCATTCATAGACGGCAGGTGGCAGTAGTAGCAGTAGAGGCTGTATAAAGAGGGTCGGCTGAACGCGGACAACAGTGTAGTCGTTGTCCTAATGTGGAAACCAAACGTTTATTTGATAAAAAGGGTGTTATAGTCTTCTTTTCAGCCAAGAGTGGAAGAATTTACGAAATCTGTAAGTTCGTAAATTGTTCGCGTGCTGCCTTGGTTACAGTATATCATACACGGCAAAATGGCCCTGTCGAAAACCGTCACTGAAGCAGCTATGGTACACCAGAGGCCAGGGATGAACAAGGGCTGCAGAGATGTGTACAGCAGAATAGACATGCAACTGTTGAGCAACTGGTCACTCAGATGAACCAAGCAGCTACCAAGAGGGTCTCCTCAACGACCGTTTAGCGAAGGTTGCTGCGTATGGGGCTCCGCAGTAGGAGCCTGGTTCAAGCACCCATGCAGACTTCTGTTCGTCAGCAATGAAGGCTGAAATTTGTACGTCAATACCGCAAGTGCATGCCCAATGAATGGTGCCAGATGGTTTTTCCTGATGAACCACGTTTTATGCTAATGGCAAACACCTTGCAACGTTCGTCGGAAGGGTCCAGGGCAGAGGAGGGAGTGTTTTGGTCAAGAAAATATTTTGTGACTTTCCCTGGGTGATCTTGTCATTCTGGAAGGCATAATGGATCAACAGAGGTATGCATCTACCTTTGGTTACCATGTAGTTTATTTTTCCTCAGCACACTGGCATCTACTAGAGGACAACGCAACGTGTCACACAGCTCGCTGTGTACGTACGCTGTTTGACGAGCATCATGATGAGCGTGCCATACACCCCTGGCCACCCAACTCCCCGGATTTAAACCCCATTGAGACTGTTTGGAATTACCCCGATCGGACTCTTCGCACCACAGATCCTACTGTACAACTATCACTGTCCAGATGACCACACCTACACATGAGCTACACCTAACTCTCATGAACGGTGTACAAAGTCGATATATGTGCATTTACATGGCACGTAACTTGTGTGGTCTCGGAGACTGATTGTGTTATAGAGAGACTCGACAACTGTTGATGTTGTGAGGAGCACACTGCAGTGTTTTGACAACTGTCTCCCTCTATAAAAGTTCCTGACTTTTCATGTACCATAGTCATAGTGACACAATGCTTTTTCTGATACCCCCTGTGGATCCAGGGCTCAGAATAGGCCCGAGGTATTCCTGCCTGTCGTAAGAGGCGACTAAAAGGAGTCTACATGTCTCGGCCTTTATGTGACGGTCCCCTGCAGTGTCTGACCTCCATTCTTCAAAATTTTTCCGAAGAGCCAATTAAGGAAGGGCGCCTTACATGGCGCATTGTGTCTATCGTGTCTTGAAATCTGTAGCCCACTTTCCCGTCGTCGCATTGCAGTCCCACTCATTCCCCATCTCTTGGGCTCACACGCCTTCCTGGGTGCATTTTCCACCATGCCCTATGCAGTGACGATGACCATGGACTTGTTTGCACCTGATGTCCAGCACAGTACCCAGTCCGTTGTGGTGGGGCCACCATGCACCCTGTTGGGGGATCGCTCTGCTGATGCCTGTGCCGTTAACTCCCCACGTATGCCAAGATACCTGTCGCCCTGGGGCATCGGGACTCCTGGCAATGGTCATCCTGTCAGATGGCCTTTGCTGCGGCTTGGTGGCGCCTGTTGGGAGGGCCCCTGGTTGGGGTGGGTGACGTCAGGGCGGATGACGTACAATGAAGCGTACCACATCATCACTTGCTGGTGGTCAAACGCGAGCAGTCTCTAAGCGTTCTACGTTTCAGTACAATGCAAGGAAGTATGACCCTAAATATTCCCCTCCCTGGCCACACCATGGGAGGAATGCCAGACTAAGTATGGTAGCAAACCTTGTTCACCCCGGTACCTTGTATGTACGAGAACTGATGGGGACGCCTTTGTTTCAATGAAGCCACAGTTTTTTGTAGTACATTTAGAGGACAAGTTTGGGGAGGTGGAGGGCTAGTCCAAAATGCGCTCTGGGCCAGTCTTGATAAAAACAGCTTCCTCTACCCAGTCACGGGCTTTACTCGCTTGTAACAAGTTGGGGTATGTTTCTGTTACCGTCACGCCACATAAGAGGTTATACATGGTCCAGGGGATTTTATTCCACAGGGACCTTCTATTGCAGTCTGACGACGAACTGCGCGCCAATTTAGAGCAGCGAGGTGTTCATTTCGTGTGGCACATCCATTGGGGTCAGATGGATAATCAAATTGACACCGGTGCTTTCATCTTGGCCTTTGAAGGTGACACCTTACCCAAGAAGGTCAAGGTGATTGTCTACCGCTGTGATGTCAAGCCATACATCCCTCCTCCGATGCAGTGCTTTAAGTGCTGGAAGTTTAGCCATTGTTTTCCCGCTGTACTTCCAGCGTCACATGTCGAGATTTTGGACGTCCACAACATCCCAATACTCCATGTGCCCCGCCCCCCCCCCCCACCCCATTTGTGTCAGTTGTGCAGAGCATTATTCACCTTGCTTGCCAGACTGCAGACTTCTACAGAGAGGAAAATCATGGAATACAAGACCCTGAACGCAGGTCAGTTTTCGAGAAGCCGATCTCCATGAGCGGTTTCTGCGTAGCCTGTTTGGCCAGCCTGTCGGGAAGTTTGTTGTCTGGGGTTCCAGCGTGACCTGGGGTCGAGACAAACACCACTGAACGACTGGACCGTTCCACGGCATAGATGGACTCGTGGATGATCGATACCAAAGGATGACGAGGGTAGCACTGGTCGATAGCTTGTAGGCTGCTCAAGGAGTCAGTACACAAGAGAAACGACTGTGCACGAGCGGAAGTGTTGTAGAGCACGAGATATGGCCGCCAGCACTGCAGTAAAAACATTGCAGCCATCTGGCAAAGAGTGCTGATCTACATGTCCTCCATGAACATAGGCAAAGCAAACGTGACCATCAGTATCAAGCCATCGGTGTAACTCACTTCATGGCCCCAGTACATGTCGAGAATCGAGAGGAAGTGACACTGGGGAGTCGCAGGGTTAACTGAGTCCTTAGGGCCATGTGAAAGGTCCAGGCGAAGCCGCGGCCTAGGTGTACACCACGAAGAAGTTCGTGAATGAACCTCAAGTATAGGTGGTAAAGGCAAGAACTCCAGATCGGAGAGAAGTGATCCACACAAACTGCAATTGTAAGCCCTGACCTGGGCTGCCGATGCGGGAGATGAACCGACGTGGGAGGGAAAATGAGGCGGTAATTCGGAAGCGCAGGAGAACAACGAACGTGTGCAACGCAACTGGAGAGCAATTGTGCACATCTAACCTGCAAAGGAGGGACTCCAGCCTCCACCAGGGCGCTCGTCACCGGACTCGTCCTAAAAGCTCCTGTCGCTAGGCGAACGTCGCAGTGGTGCACTGGGTCGAGAAAACACAACACTAAGGGTGCCCCCGAACCATAAACCAGACTCCCATAGCCAAGACGGGATTGAACAAGGGCTCTGTAGAGCGATCTACAACCCAGTTGGTGCTGCTCAGGCAGCACTTCCACTTAAGCTGACTGAGGTGAGGAAGCCAAATCAATTGGACGTCGAAACCCAGTCCTAAGAATCGATATGTCTCCACTACAGTGAGTGGAACATCATTAAGGTAAAGTTATGGTTCCGGATGGAAGGAACGACGCCGACAGAAGTGCATCACACACGACTTTGCCGCCGAAAACTGGAAACCGTGGGATAGAGCCCATGACTGCCCCTTGTGGATGGCTCCTGCAGGCGCCACTCAGCATCACCAGTACTGGTGGAGCAGTACGAAATGCAGAAGTCGTCTGTATACAAAGACGGTGAGACGGACGGCCCTACAGCTGCTGCTAGACCACTAACGGCCACTAAAAATAGACATACACTCAATACGGAGTCCTGTGGCACCCCATTCTCCTGGATATGGGGCGAACTATGGGAGGCATCAATTTGGACACGGAAAGTACGAAGCGGCAGGAAATTTTGGATAAAAATTGGGAACATGCCTCGGAAACCCCACTTGTATAATGTACCCAGCACATAATGTCACCAGGTGGTGTCATACGCTTTTCGAAAATCAAAGAAGACGGCAACCGCGTTTTGGCGTCTGGAAAAGGCTGTTTGGATGGGAGATTCGAGGGACGCAAGATTATCAGTGGTAGAGCAACCGTGGCGGAAGCCGCCCTGACATGGATCCAGTAGGCCACATAACTCCAGGACCCAACCAACCCATACCTTCCAGCAGCTTACAAAGAACACTGGTGAGGCTGATGGGCTGATAGCTATCCACATAAAGTGGGATTTTACCAGAATGGTGGTGCGCCCCGCCATTGCGATGGAAAGACGCCATCGCACCAGATCTGGTTGAAGGCGACGACGAGATGTCACTTGTTGTTTAATCATCTGACCGTGGATCCGATCTGGCCCAGGAGCTGTGTCAGGGCAATGTGCAAGGGCACTGAGGAGCTCCGTGTCTGGAAATGGGGCGTTATAGGGTTCACTGTGGCGCATAGCGAGAGAGAGGATATTCCTTTCCATCCGCCATTTGAGGGTGTGAAAGGCTGGGGGGGGGGGGGGGTAGTAGTTCTCTGATGCAGAGGCTCGAGCATAGTGTGCTCAGCAATCGCGTTTGAGTCGGTAGACAGCACGTCATTGATGTTAATGCCAGGGAAACCCGTTGGGGTCTGGACCCAAAAAGACGTCTGATCTTCTTCCAGAGCTGGGAAGGTGTATGGCATCCAATGGTCGAGACGTATCTCTCCAAACGCTCCTGCTTCCGTCTTTTGGTAAGCTGGCGAACGTGGGCTCGGAGCTGCTTAAACGCTGTGGCGGACTTTTAACGTTCCCACGACCCTACCTTCGGTGTTGGGCGACAATGCCTCAACAGCAGCTTTAGTTTTACGTTTCATTCGTGAGGGTGAATTTTATCATTTGATCTAAGTTTAGCACATGTCCTTTGTTAATGTGTGTCCTACACCCTAGTGCTTTCAGGGTGGGGGTTTTAATGTGTTGCAGAGGGGCTGGCTTTTCCTTTTCTTCTTCATGATCAGCCAGCCATGGTAACCTGCTTTCTTGTTTTAACCTCTTCTACCTGTTTCTTGCGTCTTTGTGGTTTTCTTGTCCCCTTTTGCCAATTTAAGTGTATGTTGCCCTTAAATCGTTATTGTGGTTTATCCTTTCATTCTATTTTGTGTTGTCTCATTGTCTTATTTTCACCCTTGTACCGTAGTTTCCTTCAGAACAAGGTACCGATGACCTCGAAATTTGGTCTCTTCAACCCTCTTTTAAACCAACCAACCAACCAACCTTTCCATGATGTTATCTTGTTGCCTGACACGTCCCGCGAAGGATATTAGCCGTCTCATTGTGGCAATGACAAGTTCTTCTTGTAGGGAAGCGATTAGCTGCTCAGGTAGAATGTGTAACACCGAAAATGCAGATGAAATACCTTCTACACCATTCAAAATTTTCGCCGTTTAATATCCGTTCATAACTTGCGCTGTACTTATGATTCTAAAGCTGTAAGCCTTATTACAGAAAGTATATTTAATAGCCGGATCCTGTGGCGGTTCTAGGCGCTTCAGTCCGGAACCACGCTGCTGCTACGGTCGAAGGTTCGAATCCTGCCTCGGGCATGGATGTGTGTGAGGTCGTTAGGTTAGTTAGGTTTAAATAGTTGTAAGTCTAGGGGACTGATGACCTCAGATCGTAAGTCCCATAGTGTTTGGAGCAATTTTAACCATTTTTTGAAGTATATTTAATGCGTTATCGATGTAATAGTGTATTTAATTCTGACTGTATATAACTGATTGTAATTACAATGAAAATATTGTAAATTTCAGGGTAATAGCCAAGGGAACTTTACTGAAATTTATCGATAGCAACAACGAAATGGTAGTATCTCTGGCGTTGTTTCTCGGCGCATAGAAGGTCTCTGTCGCGTTGCGAGCAGAGAGCAGGTAGCCTGAGTTACTAAAGAGTACGGAATTGTTTGATGAGCGCTCCCGCCGACGCGGCGTGCAGCTATGCTCGCACGAGTATAGTCGCGCCTGACTCGTTAACCTGCAAGTATTGAGAGCATGGTAGGAGTCGACAGGCGGAGGAAGCTGCAGTTCTAATTATCCTTGGTTCTGGAGACAGCTGGGGTTCTCATCGAACAGCAGCAGCAGCAGCAACAACGGCAGATCAGTATTGTCGCCGGCTACATTCTTCGTCGTCCGCACAGCTACAACATCGTGAGGCCATTAAGTGAAAAATTATAAACTTACGTAGACATTACCCAGTGACATTTGTTTCACAAAGAACGGCTAACGTGAATAATAAACTTCAATAGTTAACACTAGTAGGGCCCCTGTGTTGTCATTCTCCTCAGACATTATTACAAATTGATTAACTACTTACATCCAGTTTTGTGACCAGTTTCAGTCTAAATTTTCTGCCCCAGTCACGGTTCATTCTTTTATTGAATAACAGAGGCTACTTGAAGTAAAGTAAAATTTCACTGGCAAAGCCAATAAATAGAGATAAAGCAGAACTTGAGTATACACAATTTCATTTATTCCGTATTCAGCTTAGTGAATTAATTCTGGTGGCTTGATAGGTACTTTATTGTTACTATTTTAAAAGTAAAATCAATTTCTGTTGTCTCAAAGTAAATTCAATTTAATATTTCGATAACCAAATGTAAATTGCTTACCTTTTTTCTAAATTTTGCATAACGTTTCACTGACGTTACTGAAACTCATTTCCTTACATAACGAAGTTTGTGTTAAGCCTGTCACTCACTTAATAAGTAACTTCATTTAATTTTACTTTAAAAATTTAGTATTTCAGAGTAAGTAACTGCAATAATCAGTGCTTTCTGATTCTTTTTTTTTTCGTGAACTGTTGTGCTGTGGAAAAGCGTGACAACATTCTGTTGCCACGCCCGTCTTTATTGGCTTAAATATCTTTGCTATTACCTTTCTTAAGACTCTGGAGATTCATTGACCCAGTGGGTTGGCAACCTTTTAATTACCCTCTTTTTAGCTAATCAGTATTTTCTTTGTATTATCTGTGATTTTTGTCGTAAATATTACGTGGTACCCTTTTCCCCCCTGTGCCATTCATGAGCGATTGCACTATATTCCACCCATTTCAAAATTATTATCAGTATTTAACCCTAAGTTTAGAATAGAATCTTGCTACAGAAGAGTCTGTTGTACACTTTCCTCCAACTAAGCGGTGTTATTTTCCTTTCTCACTTTAATTTTTCATTAGGGATATGCGATCACAGTCAGATCCATCGCAAACCAGTGGGGCGATTAGGAAGGGGAGGTTACAAATGGATTCTGTTTGTCAGTTGCTCCAGCGTGTGCCGCGTGCCAGTGGTTACCTAGACTGAACGCTGCAGCGAATATCTGTGGGCCTATCCCACTGCGGCAACTGTCACCGGTCCGTTTGGGAGGCGGCTGCGTTTCCGGTCCGCGTTCCGTACACAACAGCTCGCTCTGTCAAGTACCCAGCAGCTTCAAGTATCCATAAATTATCACATTCCATGTCCCGGTTTACAAATATGAACGTCGCGTCATGCCTGGTGTGTACCTCCGGGTGACAATGAACCTCATGTATCAACAGAAAAAATAGAATCCACAGAACTTCAAAATTACTGAAGACTTTACAATAAATGAACCTTCACTAATTACAATTTTGTTTTGCGTTATTGGTTGTACAGTTTCATAAACTTTTACAAGAAAAACAAAAACTTGGCCGGCCGCGGTGGTCTCGCGGTTCTAGGCGCGCAGTCCGGAACCGTGCGATTGCTACGATCGCAGGTTCGAATCCTGCCTCGGGCATGGATGTGTGTGATGTCCTTAGGTTAGTTAGATTTAAGTAGTTCTAAGTTCTAGGGGACTGATGACCTAAGGTGTTAAGTCCCATAGTGCTCAGAGCCATTTGAACCACTTTTTAACAAAAACTTGCTACTGATTTTTCCTGATCTCTCAACTCCTTTCAAAATTACTTCAATCTTGATTCAATTGTAGCAAGCTTGTTGACATTCATTGCTTACACATACAGTCATGATTTTACTGTACTCTTATTTTGAATGTTTGTCAGAAAAAGTATCTTTTAAACTTTAAAAACAGGCTTTTCACCTTTGTTTCATTAATCAAGGGTTCTCAGGATTGGGATACAATGTTGCATTGGCGCTAGCAGTTGCGGTTATCACGCGCGCACGCAAATTTTCATACTACACGCGTATGTGTGTGAGCGGTAATGGCTCGACACTCCCGCATCTCACCAACCAATAACCAACTTTAACGAACCAAAAAACAGGATATTTTTTAAGCAAAGTGTGGTGTTAACTCCCTGTTTTATGGTCTCAGCTTCCTTCCACATCATGTCACTGACTGTAATATTTACGTTATTTTGTACCCCACCGTTCCCATACCAATTTTTTACATGAGCCTATTTGCGACTTGTCTTACGTCTTTTAATAGTAAACTTTTTCTGCTGGACAACCTAGATACATACTTTAAAAAAAAGAACACGCAAAAATGGGTTAGACAACCTTACAGTAAAGCTGCCTACTTGACCACAATTTCCGGCCGCTGTGGCCGAGCGGTTGTAGGCGCTTCAGCCCGGAACCGTGCTGCTGCTACAGTCGCAGGTTCGAATCCTGCCTCGGGCATGGATGTGTGTGATGTCCTTAGGTTAGTTAGGTTTAAGTAGTTCTAAGTCTAGGGGACTGATGACCTCAGATGTAAAGTCCCATAATGCTTAGTGTTATTTTAACCAATTTTTTGAAACATTCATTTAATTAAAGATATGTATCTCCATTTACGCTTTTAATTTTTCGATGACTCACGTGGATCTTAATTTTTGGATGGCAGGTTGACTCACGTGGCTTTTATTTATTTTCCACAGCTCCTCCATTATCCTTTCAAAACTTTAATGGAAATTAGATGAGCGGTAAATTTCGTCGTCTCCATTTCTCTTGGGATTCAGTATATTCCAGGGTTTCATTCTACAACTTCGGATCGGCTATATCGTAGGTGCTACCACCTTACACTTCTCCACCTTGCGACGGACTTTATCTGTAAAATTACAGACGAAAATAGAAAACTATTAATCCTTGCCCACATTACTTCAATTAAACTTCGTCGTTGATTCTAACTTCCTCACAAAGCCTCAATATAACTACTGATTCAATATATTTCACCCTTTCACATATAAAAATAATTGTCGTCCACATATCGTAGAAATCCTCATAAATAATCAACTTCGTCGTCATCGCCTCATATAAAACTTTTAAAAAATTATGATAGACTCGTAGCCTTCTGCAATTCAACGTGTGTCGTTTTCACTTCAGTCGCTGTCACCTCTTAGATTCATCTTTCAGTTTTGTTCGTCAATATGTTGTATCTTTGCATGACCATTCCTCCCAAAATCAAACTGAATCTGTTAACTTCTTTAAATTACGTGGAACGACCTTCTTTTCTCGAACTATTCCTCAGATGTCAAATATCCTCTGCGGTATTCCTTTTTTTTTTTTCAATGGTGCTTCCTTATGTTTCTAATACTCTTTGAACTCCTCTGAACGTGGTATGTTCGCATTTATTAATTTATTTACGGTGTCCTGTCTTCTTCTAAAAATCTTCCTTTCAACTTTGATAGCATCTCAGTATTTTCCGATACTTAACTTCTCTCGATGCTTGTGCGTAATTTCGTTCCTGTGAACTTTATATTCGTGCATCGTTTAATTACTTCTCTTAATCCTTGCGTATATTGAATCGTAAGGTTAGCATATAAAATAAACTTTCTCATGAACGTCATACGACTCCCTGTGAATGGAAAAGATGTGTTTACTGGTAAGTCTGATGCCAGCTGTCTGTCATGTAATATTTCTAAACATAATTCTGTGCACGCTCTTTTTTCCACGATACTCCACATAAACTACCTACACCTAACGCTATTTTATATCTAAGGGACAGAGGAAAAAGTGTGTTGGTAAACACATTATCTAACCTACATGGCCACGAAGACATCTTAATTCAGATACGTATTCCGATCAAGTGTAACTAACCCTAAACTGAGCAAATGGCTCTAAGCACTATGGGACTTAACATCTGAGGCCGTCGGTCCCCTAGACTTATAACTACTTAAACCTAACTAACCTGAGGACATCACACACATCCATGACCGAGGCAGGATTCGAACCTGTGACCGCAGCAGCCGCGTGGTCCCGGAATGAAGCGCCTAGAACTGCTCGGCGCGGGATTAGCCGAGCGGTCTAGCGCTGCAGTAACTGTGCGGCCGGTCCCGGCGGAGGTTCGACCCCTCCCTCGGGCATGGGTGTGTGTGTGTTTGTCCTTAGGATAATTTAGGGTAAGTAGTGTGTTAGCTTAGGGGCTGATGACCTTAGCAGTTAAGTCCCATAAGATTTCACACACATTTGAACATTTTTTTAGAACTGCTCGGCCACCACGGCCGGCTACACAGAGGATCGAAATAGTTTACTATTACAGTGGCGTCACTTACATCTTTTTTTCTACCGTACAGCAGCTTAGTTCTGACTTGTACGACTTAGTCACAATCTTTCACACAATTTGTTTATCCTATGGAGTTGACAGTCCTGCCCTTTTAACCCAAAGCACTACTATATCACTATATTCCTCAATTCTTTTCGTGTAGGCAACTGCGGTTCAACATGTGGCGGACTGAACACGCATACAACTATCATTCTTTAACACAATTTATAATACTAACGTGCTGTGAAAAACGCTAATATTAACCTCTGAGAGGATTTCGAAGTTCGATCGAGCGTGTGTCTAATGGACAAGGGTGTCGGACTATAATTACGAGTTTGGTGAAAAACCATACGGGCTTTAACCTTGTAAGTTAAAGGAAGTGGTAAAATCATAAATGAATAACAAATGATCGGTCGCCTGCCCAATTAGGCACATTAATTTGGAAATATATATTTGAGAAAATTGAATATTACTTTTTGAAGTTGCTTTTGTTGAGATTTTCCTTCGAAGAGCAAACAGGATGCAAACTGACACAGTGTACCCTGTACTGTGTGTAGCACCAGTTACCAAGAACACACACGCCAGTAAATTATGGGGAGCAAATTTGCACCGAGCTCATACTAATGACAGCCACACTAAAGAGCATTACTTAACCAAATGCTGAAACGACACTGCATGAAGTGCAGAACTAATTTTGGACATGAGGGGCTTCTATCTTGACTGACATGAAAAACACAAATAAAGATGAGTAACATCATAAATACATTGTTTACGCTCATCTACTGGGCTTAATTAACTTCAAATAATATCCAGATCCACATCCGAGGCAAATCCTTTCTAATGCAGCTTCCAATTGCCTCTCTTAGCACCGTCGAGATGTACCGTGCTAAGGCTAGCCACATACTGCCCATCGTTCACACAAAGGAGCCGCTCAGTTCGACCGCTGAACCCACCTTTTACATCGCGCCATGCCACTTTCGTTGCGGAGGGACTTCGCTATAGCGTTTACATGTTACAAATACACGTGCCCTAACCATGAACCAGCTTTTAACAAACATACTCTTTTTCATACACATATTCACATTATTGTAATTTAAAATTTCAACATATTGTTTTGCTTTTTTCATATATACATTACAAAACTCTAATTTTCTTGCCATACATCAAGGAGTTTAAACAACACAGAATACACACTTCATAACTTGCAGACACACAGATACAAAAAATAAACATACACCTAATAGATATAAATGCTACAAATTGCACGGGACACTGTGAATTATTCTTCATTTTTCCGTTTTACATCTAGTACAACATTATGTAACACGTTTATTTTTCATTTATATTCTTCTCCTAAGCCTATTGTGACACTTGAAATATACAGTTTTTTTCTTGTTTGCATCTATTACGATTTTTTTCATTTTTTTCCATCTAAATTTCAACATTGTTCTTTTAATTATTCTTATTCTGATTCGAATTTCATCTGCTCTTGTTCATTTTTAGATCTAAATCTTTCATCTTTGCTAATCCCTTGTCTTATGCATCTCAGACTGATATTGTCTGCTTATTTCTAGCTGCTATACTTCCAGTGTTACTATGTCTAACCTGGAATTATGTATTTTAAAGCTACGTTCTATTCTTCTCATCGCTTCATCTCTATTTCAGGGACGGACCTCCTTTTTCTTTCTCCCTCCAGCTCCTTCCTTCTGCCCAGTTATTTCCGTAGCCCTGGTAAATAGCCTGAGATACCTGATTGCACCTGACTATTGCACTGCATCTGGGGCCAGACTCTGGAATTGTATCGGCTATTTTCTCAGTTTGGGTTCACTTTTATAAAATTAGATTTTGATGAATGCCTCTAACTCATTTCTTCTTGAACTATATCTCTTCTCATTTTAATGGCGCTAATGTACTCTCCGCTAATCCTGACTTTTCTGTCAGTACCACTTACCCCTATTCTGAGAAAGGCGAGTGCATCTACCTTTGCCGCTAAATCTTCCGTAACTCTTTCGATATGTTTAGTTAAGTCCTACCTCGCATTGAACAATCTCTTATCCTCGTCAGCCTCAAGTTCTGCCAAGCTGTTTTCAACCATTTTGTTCACTTTTTCAATCTCGTCTCGAATTGACGTGATGGTTTCTGTTTCTATTTTCGTCTGACTACAGTTACTTTGCTCCTCAATTAGTGTGGAAAAATCCTTCTGACTTACTCATATGAGCTCAGTCAGGTTCTCTTGTATCGATGCTATCGACCTTGTCGATGTCACTATTTATTGCGAATTATTTTCCTGTTGTGTCATGACTTCGGCACCTTACCTTATGCTTTTTACGTTTTCTCTTATGTCTTGGATGATTTCTTTTTCTTTATTTTAGATTTATTTTGTAATTTCGTTGACGTTATCGAATCGCTTACCGACGCGTTCGTTTCTTACTTCTGTGGTCTTTACTATTTCTGTTATAGTTTCGGGAATCGTTCGAATTGCTTATCAACATGTTCGTTCGTTTTCACACTCTGGTCGATCGTTCTAAAAACCACACCCTTTTATGTTGTTTTCTCATTCTCTGTTTTCGTACTGCGTTTACTTCTTCCTGGATTAACTTTAATTGCAGCGTATGATCTTCTTCCTTCTATCACAACTGTTCGATAAATTTTTCAATTATTTCTTGTTGGGTCTACTTCTCATTTTGAAGATAAGTCATCTATTCGCGTACCACGTCTGCTTCTTCCTGTAAGAATTTCGGTAACCGCGCATTAGCCTCAATATTGACGTGTCCTGACACAAGGTAGAGTGAAGACAGGAGGTTTGAGATCAGTCTGCAATTGCCGAGCGGTAAGGAGCAAATGCAGAAAGACAGATTCTCATTGAAGGCTGGCTGATGACTTGGATCAGCGCCAAACACTGTCACAGGGCGCATACGAGAGGCGCGTATTCTGGAACTCGACAGGATGCTTGCAGCAGCAGACTCATGGAATTCAAGGGTCTGATTACCCCTACTTATTTGCGATCAGACGAACTACTACAATGAAGGTTAATTCTAAACGTTAGAAAATGCAAACGAGGTAGTCGGTGGCACAACAATAGTCAGTGTCTGAAGCCACGGGGGCGATTGCTAACAGAAGCAGCGAACGCTAGCAGCACGTTAAGTACAAACTTGAGAGCAGCACCCTAAGTGAGAAAAATAGATATGTCGGAGCTTACCGAGCCTGACCACGAGTGACACGGAATCGGCCCCCCAGCGATATGACTGAGAATTCCCTCTGAATACAAAAATATGGGTTTTTAAAGAATCGTGGCGGTGCACCATTTCTCTTTTGCTTTAGTCGACTCACCAATCCACCGGCACTGAACAATCTTCTTTCAGTCTGCAGAGTCGCTCTGCACCTCCAGGGTGCCCCTGGCCAACCGTGTTTATGGATTTTATATTAACAAACTCCAACTTTGGAATCAACAGCGTTCAGCTGAAAGCTAAAAGTCACCACCGCTCGCGTTATTGACAGCTACAACAGAGTTTTACGTCACTTAGCCACGTACTCCGTCCTTCTGTGGGTGGGGGCTGCTGTAGTAGCACTCTAACAGTTGTGAACTCACTGACGTTGCAGTTCTCAGAAGCTAGTATCAAGGTTACTGCCTTTGCTGAGACGTGCCTTTTCGTGACCATCTTCTACAGTGACGTCTTACAACAACATCTAGGTGGTGGATGGAGTTACCAGTTAATTTTATGAAGTGAAACATCTGCACTGGGACAGCTGCTAAGAACGTCTGCAATTTGTAGGGCTCTAGTGTCATTATTTATCTCCCGTGACCTAAACGCTACCTCTTTTGCATGCTCTCTGCATTGTGCCTCTGATTTCCTATCTTTCAGTGCCCCTGATGGCTCCCAACAACCTTCAGCGTAACGACGTACAAGTCATTATGTCATTATCAATATGTAACAACATCCCATCTCAATAATTTCACGTTCTCCTCTACACTGTGAACTGACAAATCCATTTCGGCATAACACTTGTGTTTCTATAGATTCTGTATCTTTTGGCTCGTACGTATTTTCTAAATTCTGCGATCGTGTCTCGATATCCTCTGTAAAATCATTTTTGTTGGATCGTTTGACATTTCCGACTAACGTAATTTCTCTCCCTCTGTTGTCCGACTAATTATATCAGCCACCTCATCTCCTCGTCAACGTATTCGTCTGCCGTTGTATGTACAACGATATCTTTTACTTCCGTTAATTTTCCAAATTCGAGTTCCTTTACTAATTTGCTAACGATGAAGACTGTGTCTTTTCTATCTTCTTTTTCGTGATCCTTCTCCGTCTGACTAGCCACATCCCGACTTGTGTGTTTAGTCACATATTCGGTTTCCGCCGGCAATCGAACAGTATTTTCTGAGTGAGGATAGGCTCATCGTTACCTCCCTGCCGTATCTGACGCTCATAATTTATTACACTGGTTATCATTTGTATTTCCCTGCGCATTTTATTTCGAAAAAGACCTCTGGATCCTTTGATAATCATGTAATTAAATGCTAATGAACAAACACTTTATTATAACGTTTAAACTCGCATGTAGTATACCAAACAAGAGCACGCAGATTATTAATGAAACGCTGCCACTCCTCGAAAACTGAGAGCAAAACGCACGTGGATCCACCAAATTGAATCATGAAAAAAGTACGGTAAAATTTTTTCTCGGTATTCCAGCCGCGTCCGATGGTTTAAAATCCACGACTTTTCGGCCGAGTTCTCCTCGGCCATTGCCAAGTGGTGTCTGTTGAACAACTGCTGCTGCCGTCATATAGCCGCGCTGTCTTCATTGACGTCATATACAGGGTGTTACAAAAAGGTACGGCCAAACTTTCAGGAAACATTCCTCACACACAAATAAAGAAAAGATGTTATGTGGACATGTGTCCGGAAACGCTTAATTTCCATGTTATAGCTCATTTTAGTTTCGTCAGTATGTACTGTACTTCCTCGATTCACCGCCAGTTGGCCCAATTGAAGGAAGGTAATGTTGACTTCGGTGCTTGTGTTGACATGCGACTCATTGCTCTACAGTACTAGCATCAAGCACATCAGTACGTAGCATCAACAGGTTAGTGTTCATCACGAACGTGGTTTTGCAGTCAGTGCAATGTTTACAAATGCGGTGTTGGCAGATGCCCATTTCATGTATGGATTTGCACGGGGCAATAGCCGTGGAGCGGTACGTTTGTATCGAGACAGATTTCCAGAACGAAGGTGTCCCGACAGGAAGACGTTCGAAGCAATTGATCGGCGTCTTAGGGAGCACGGAACATTCCAGCCTATGACTCGCGACTGGGGAAGACCTAGAACGACGAGGACACCTGCAATGGACGAGGCAGTTCTTCGTGCAGTTGACGATAACTCTAATGTCAGCGTCAGAGAAGTTGCTGCTGTACAAGCTAACGTTGACCACGACACTGTATGGGGAGTGCTACGGGAGAACCAGTTGTTTCCGTACCATGTACAGCGTGTGCAGGCACTATCAGCAGCTAACTGGCCTCCACGGGTACACATCTGCGAATGGTTCATCCAACAATGTGTCAATCCTCATTTCAGTGCAAATGTTCTCTTTACGGACGAGGCTTCATTCCAACGTGATCAAATTGTAAATTTTCACAATCAACACGTGTGGGCTAACGAGAATCCGCACGCAATTGTGCAATCACGTCATCAACACAGATTTTCTGTGAACGTTTGGGCAGCCATTGTTGGTGATGTCTTGATTGGGCTCCATGTTCTTCCACCTACGCTCAATGGAGCACGTTATCATGATTTCATACGGGATACTCTACCTGTGCTGCTAGAACATGTGCCTTTACAAGTACGACAGAACATGTGGTTCATGCACGATGGAGCTCCTGCACATTTCAGTCGAAGTGTTCGTACGCTTCTCAACAACAGATTCGGTGACCGATGGATTGGTAGAGGCGGACCAATTCCATGGCCTACACGCTCTCCTGACCTCAACCCTCTTGACTTTCATTTATGGGGGCATTTGAAAGCTCTTGTCTACGCAACCACGGTACCAAATGTAGAGACTCTTCGGGCTCGTATTGTGGACGGCTGTGATACAATACGCCATTCTCCAGGGCTGCATCAGCGCATCAGGGATTCCATGCGACGGAGGGTGGATGCATGTATCCTCGCTAACGGAGGAAATTTTGAACATTTCCTGTAACAAAGTGTTTGAAGTCACGCTGGTACATTCTGTTGCTGTGTGTTTCCATTCCATGACTAATGTGATTTGAAGAGAAGTAATAAAATGAGCTCTAACATGGAAAGTAAGCGTTTCCGGACACATGCCCACATAACATATTTTCTTTCTTTGTGTGTGATGAATTTTTTCTGAAAGTTTGGCCGTACCTTTTTGTAACACCCTGTATGGTGATGTTTTCACTGCGCGCTTGCCTCACCCGCTTCAATTCTCTGATGGCGGAGTTCCAAGCTGTGCTTAGCTGCAGGCCGCCGTCTTTCTTTAGAGTGTTGTCAGAAATTTTTAACTCGATAGCTTCTTTTATAACTCTGTCCCAAAAACTAGTAGTCCGCCTAATAAAAGATGCCTCGGTAAATGTAATACGGTGTCCATTTCCTAAAGCATGTTCCGCCACCGCTTATTTCTCAGGATACCGTAGGCGGAAACATCTCTCATGTTCCACACGGCGCTGTTCAGTAGTACGTACAGTCTGTCCGATATAGAACTGTCCACACGCACACGGTATTTTATATACTCCTGCCGTTCTGAGTTCAACATTATCTTTCAAAGGCCTCATTAGGTGTCGAATTTTAGCCGGTGCTCTAAAAACCGTACCGATTTTATGCTTATTTAGAAGCCAGCTAATCTTTCCTGTTACTGAGCCACGGAACGGCAAGAACACAAGCTTCTTCGCGTCCTCCTCGGAGGTCTTCTGCTTATGTTCCTTCGGCAGGATAACTTGCGAAATCTGGCGGTTGTTGTAGCCGTTTCAAAAATGGTTCAAATGGCTCTGAGCACTATGGGACTCAACTGCTGAGGTCATTAGTCCCCTAGAACTTAGAACTAGTTAAACCTAACTAACCTAAGGACATCACAAACATCCATGCCCGAGGCAGGATTCGAACCTGCGACCGTAGCGGTCTTGCGGTTCCAGACTGCAGCGCCTTTAACCGCACGGCCACTTCGGCCGGCTGTAGCCGTTTCCTTTGAAGACTTTCCGTAAGTGGCTCAGTTCCTTCGGACGGCTTTCAGCGTCTGTAACGGCTTCCGCTCGATGCACCAATATCCTCAGAACAGAACTTTTCTGCAAAGGTTGGTGATAGCTGGTAGCATACATATGTCGGTCCGCGTGGGTGGGTTTCCGATAAACACTGTGGCTGAGACACCCATTTACTTTCCAGCGGCGAGGACGTCTAGAAAAAGAAAGACAGCATCTGTCTCTACTTCCATCGTGAATCTGATGTTATCATGGATGCTGTTGATGTGGTTGAAAAATTCTCCCAGCTTTTCACGCCCATGAGGCCAGACAACGAATGAGTTGCCGACGTAACGATAAAAACAACTAGGGATTGCAGGAACCGTGTCCAGGGCGATGTCCTCAAAATACTCCATGTAGAGGTTGGCTATAACTGAGGCTAATGAGCTTCCCACCGCGACGCCGTCCGTCTGGATAAAATAATCTCCGTCATACAGAAAAGACGGTGATGTCAGAAAAGTTCTGTTCTGAGGAGATTAGTGCTTTGACCGAAAGCCGTTACAGACACTGACAGCCTTCGGAAGGAACTCAGCCACTTACGGAAAGTCTTCAAAGGAAACGGCTACAATAATCGCCAGATTTCGCAAGTTATCCTGCCGATGAAACATAAGCAGAATTCCTCCAAGGTGGGCACGAAGAAGTTTGTGTTCTTGCCGTTCTGTGGCTCAGTAACAGGAAAGACTAGCTGGCTTCTAAAGAAGCATAAAATCGATAATGTTTTTACGTCACCGGCTAAAATTCGACAGCTCAACAGCCGTACCAAAATAATAATTGGCTCCTTCTACGAACCCCCCCCCCCCCCCCCAAAAATCAGATGATATAATAGCTGAACGGTTCAAAGAAAACTTGAATCTCATTACAAATAAGTACCCCACTCATACATGTATAATTGGTGGAAACTTCAATCTACCCCCGATTTGTAGGCGAAAATACATGTTCAAAGCCGGTGGTAGACAGAAAACATCTTCCGAAATTGTGCTAAATGCTTTCTATGAGAATTAATTTGAACAATTCGTTCATGAGCCCACACGAATTGTAAATGTTTGCAAAACGCATTTGACCTCTTAGCCACAAATAATCCTGATCTAATAGAGAGCGTCATGACCGATACAGGAATCAATGAACACAAGGTCATTGTACCGAGGCTCAAAATCATATCAACCAAAACCACTAAAAATAAACGCAAAATATATCTCTTTAAAACAGCCGATAAAAATTCGCTTAATGCCTTCCTAATACAGGGTCTCCATTCCTTCCAAGCTAATTATGTAACTGTAGGCCAGATATGGCTCAAATGCAAAGATACGGTATCGACAGCAATAGATAGATTCATATTTATAAGTTAATAAGAGACGGGACTGATCCACCATGGAACAAAAAACACGTCAGAACACTGTTGCAAAAGCAACGAAAAAAGCATGCCATATTCAGAAGAACGCAAAATCCCCAAGACTGGTCAAGTCTCACGGAAGCTCGAAATTTAGTGCGAACGTCAATGCGAGATGCTTTTAATAGTTACCACAATGAAACATTGTCTCAAAATATGGTAGAAAACCCAAAGAGATTCTGGTCGTATGTAAAGTACATCAGTGGCAAGAAACAGTCGATACCGTCACTGCGTGACATCGATGGAAATGTTACTGATGATGGTGCCACTAAAGCGGAGTTACTAAATACAGTTTTCCGTAATTCCTTCACGAAAGAAGACGAAGTAAATAGTCCATAATTCGAAACCAAAACAGCTGTTAGCATGAGTGACATAGAAGCAGATATCTTAGGTGTTGCGAAACAACTCAAATCACTTGAGAAAAGCAAGTCTTTCAAATTCTAAAGGTGGCAGGGGTAAAATACAGGGAGCGAAAGGCTATTTACAATTTGTACAGAAACCAGATGCCAGTTATAAGAGTCGAGGGACATGAAAGGGAAGCAGTGGTTGGGAAGGGAGTAAGACAGGGTTGTAGCCTCTCCCCGATGTTGTTCAATCTGTATATTGAGCAAGCAGTAAAGGAAACAAAAGAAAAATTCGGAGTAGGTATTAAAATTCATGGAGAAGAAATAAAAACTTTGAGGTTCGCCGATGACATTGTAATTCTGTCAGAGACAGCAAAGGACTTGGAAGAGCAGTTGAATGGAATGGACAGTGTCTTGAAAGGAGGATATAAGATGAACATCAACAAAAGCAAAACAAGGATAATGGAATGTAGTCTAATTAAGTCGGGTGATGCTGAGGGAATTAGGTTAGGAAATGAGGCACTTAAAGTAGTAAAGGAGTTTTGGTATTTGGGGAGCAAAATAACTGATGATGGTCGAAGTAGAGAGGATATAAAATGTAGGCTGGCAATGGCAAGGAAAGCGTTTCTGAAGAAGAGAAATTTGTTAACATCCAGTATTGATTTAAGTGTCAGGAAGTCATTTCTGAAAGTATTCGTATGGAGTGTAGCCATGTATGGAAGTGAAACATGGACGATAAATACTTTGGACAAGAAGAGAATAGAAGCTTTCGAAATGTGGTGCTACAGAAGAATGCTGAAGATTAGATGGGTAGATCACATAACTAATGAGGAAGTATTGAATAGGATTGGGGAGAAGAGAAGTTTGTGGCACAACTTGACCAGAAGAAGGGATCGGTTGGTAGGACATGTTCTGAGGCATCAAGGTATCACCAATTTAGTATTGGAGGGCAGCGTGGAGGGTAAAAATCGTAGAGGGAGACCAAGAGATGAATACACTAAGCAGAGTCAAAAGGATGTATGTTGCAGTAGGTACTGGGAGATGAAGAAGATGCACAGGATAGAGTAGCATGGAGAGCTGCATCAAACTAGTCTCAGGACTGAAGACCACAACAACAGCAAGAACTTGCCTACCTTACAAATCATCATAACAGAGATATGTAAGTGGGCTATAGGTAAAAATGTCTGACTACTCCTGACCTAGGGAATAGCCCAGGGAAGGGGATCAACATTGTCTAGGGAACATTTTTACCTATCAGCACTCGGAAGATCTGCAGCGCAGCCAGTCCGAACAGAGTAAAGAGCGAAAATGTGAATGCGCTCGATATAAAGTTACTTCTTCTTAAGCCCTCTCTGCGGGGTGTAGTAATGGTGGTGTACGCGTAGATGGAGAACTTGTTTGCATAGCAATCGCCTACATAGTGTAGCTCAGGCGGAATAAGGGGAACCAGCCCGCATTCGCTGAAGCAGATGGGAAACCGCCTAGAAACCGTCCACAGACTGGCCGGCCCACCGGACCTTGACACAAGTCCGGAGGGCATCAGAACAGGCGTAACAAGATATTTCAGATTGATTCGCACGTAGTCATTGATTCTGCGGGGTTTTGGTGTATCGCTAATGACTGATTCTGCAACAATTTCAGCCACCACAATGGTGAGCTACACCGGTGAGACGATGTGTAGGAACATTAAAGCCATTTTATAGAATTTCGTAATTCCAAGCTTCAATTTGAAGAATTACATTCAGAATCATTGATCAGCTTGCTTAAAACTCCAACCACGGGTTTAACACATTCCATTCATTAGTACCATCTGACCTTGCTACAAAATCAAAAGAATCATGGTACAACTTCACGACTGCATTCGTTTCATTTACGTGAATCTTGCCCAGAGCTCTTTTCTTTGATGTGTGAGGGTATTACTACATCAATATTATCATCACGTGACAAATGTTTTCTTTAACCGAATAAACTGAGTTGATTTTGTTTCTTGTTTTATTTATTAATCATTGAATTCCTAATTCATTATTTTGGAGGGTGGTTAATTAATGTATGCCTGATACTGGGCCTAATTTCGACAACTCCAAGTTTGAATCACGCGACTGTAAGCTAACAAGATGTACCATATTCGTCTGGAATCGATCCAAGGGTTCAGTACGAGCTTTTTTTTTTGCATGGCACCTTGTAGTTCCGTTTTTTGTCGATATGTAAGAGATAGTGTTGTGCATGGATATATTTATAAAGTACATTCAGTGGTATATGTGCATACTGTCTAGAAAATGTGTTGTAAAGGAGAAATGGATTAGAAGGTCATGCCTGATGTGGCAGTTTTACTGCATGAACAGCGGATATGCAGTAAGCGAGAAACATTTTTCCTTTCATAATCTCGTGTGTGAGGGAGGAGGGAGGGGCAGCAAGACGAAGTCTTGTAAAAGTTTAAAATATTGTGTGAAGTTGGTTCCAAAACACTAAATGCCCTCATTCTCAAATATTGGCTGTTTATGTATCATGAGCCACCATTGCATCATTGCATCGAATTAAACCAAAGTTGCTACACATACTACTTGGGAGTAAAACATACCTTCGATTAGCCGTGCAGTCTAATGCCCTAGTTTCCGGAGTGGGAAGGAGCGCCTTGTCTCCGTCACGAATCTGCCCGGCGGACTTGTGTCGAGGTCTGGTGAGCCGGCCAGTCTGAGGATGGTTTTTAGGCGGTTCTCTATCTGCCCTGGCGAATACGGGCTGGTTCTCCTTATTCCGCCTCAGCTACACTATATCGGCGATTGCTGCAAAAACAAGTTCTCCCCCCCCCCCTCCTCCTCAGCCACGTTGAGAGGAAGGTGTTTATTGTATTGTATGTTAACCGGGGACCGAGAAACGACGGAGAGGCTCCATCCCTGCTGCAGCTACAGTGGTCCACAACCCCACGACAACTGTAGTCCAGTTCAGCCCTCTGCCGCCCCACACCGAACCACTCTTTCAGGGTTATTGTGTGGTTCAGCCCCCGCCGAACCCACCACCACCCCCACCCCCCAGGGAACGTCTCACACCAGACGAGTGCAACCTCTATGTTCGCGGGGTAGAGTAATGGTGGTATACGCAAACATGGAGAACTTACCTGCATTCAAAGGAATAGGGTGCCGATTTAAACGACTGCAATAAAAGCATACAGGGACTGAGGGCTGAGGGGAGCGTTTTTTCTATGGAACCTGGGTGACAACATTTGTGGACTGCCGAGTTCTGCAGTCTCATTGTGCAGACATGTTGGATGCTGACGGTTGATCAGTGGCTGCGTCCAGGTAGACTGACAAGCGCCGAGGAGTCGCCACTGCAATGGAAAGTGCATTGGAGACTAGCAAAAAAGCAGAGGATGGGACCTTGTTATGCAGGAGGCTGACGAGTCAACTGTGAGCTGTCTGCGAATTTCCGTGGGACAGGTCACCGGCACCCAGACATCCAGACTATGTTACAAAACATATTTGTGAAGGCACGAGGCTTTTAGCGAGTTTATGGCTGTTCTTTGGAAGGTTCGAAATGGACGGAACAGGGAAGAAATGATCTTTTTATGGAGGGCTGTGGTTCCATCCTGGTCATGTCGTTAGCAAAAGACACGGCGTAAGCGCATGGGAAAGAGGCCGTGCAGCTAAATCTTTTTTCCTTTTCTCCCAATTAACTTTAAAGTCTCTGATTGCTCAAATCTGCATGCAGAGCAATGGGCAGTCTCCCATTTTCGAATGCGGTGCTCCAGATCGTGATTGGCTTGTGCTAAAATGGGACTAGTCTAAGATGTAAATGTGCTTTGCTACTGAGCTGGCGAGGAAAGCATAGAGAAAGAGAAGAGGTCACTCTTGTATTAGCGCTTTGCTAGTGAAGAACGGCAGGTCTTTACCTAAATGGTAAGACTTGTGTCCTTTGCTAGTGTGCCACTTAGAGCCTGTGCCAGTCACCTTCTGAAAAATCAAAGGTACTGCATCTAGCATCACACACACAAGAAGTGATGCATGGTTGTACTTATTTGTCTGTAGTCGGCCGTCTAAACATGTGACATATTTCGTCATCCATAGTCCTGGGACAGAGTCAAATTTTTTTGTCAGACCAGCAAAAGGGTCCACCTACACACTGGAATCAACCTGGGTTTCAGAGGCTCATAGGGAAGTACCTGCATTCCAAATTAGCCAAATGGGAGACCGTGTACTTGAATTTTTTAGGCGCGCGTCATTAATAACAGATTACTGCCGTCCATGACTTCAGTCGCCGAACGCATCGTGCTGTGCCGCTCTGGCTAGGAAAAGGGTAAATCACTCGCTGCTACGGCGTAGGGTTCCAGTATATGTTTCTCAGCACCCTGTTCTTTCGAACCATATTTTTCTTTTTGGAATAGTAGAGTATAGATACTTTACTATGGTGTAGTTTGTGCCATACCCCGGATTCATGTGTATGATGTCAGATAAAGCGATTAGTGTTCTGATTAGTGCTGCGTGTCGATCCGCAGCTGATCACTTTGTCCACCATAGACCCCATATTAGTGAAAGCATTTGTCAAATAAAAATGTTTGTGTGACGTTTCTTTAGCCATTTTTTTTGTCTTGTGATGTTAAGAATGAATAAATCAATTGGCATTTACTTTACAACTCCTCTCTGTGTTCTGATTAACGTTACCTTTGCCATTTTGATTGAAGTCCTGATTACAAAAGAAATTAGGAAGTTTGCACCGCCTGCCGGTGTGGCCGAGCGGTTCGAGGCGCCTCAGTCTGGAACCGCGCGACCGCGACGGTCGCAGGGTCGAATCCTGCCTCGGGCATGGATGTGTATGATGTTCTTAGGTTAGTTAGGTTTGAGTAGTTCTAAGTTCTAGGGGACTGATGATCTCAGATGTTAAGTCCCATAGTGCTCAGAGCCATTTGAACCATTTTTTGAAGCTTGTACCAGTACCAGCTCCAGTCACCATATAAACTGTGGCCAGTTCCTTTTTGGTGAGTGGCCTACCTGTTTTAGCCGAACTGGATTAGTTAGCAGCGGTCTTGAATTGCTACAAAATCGTTGCGCCAGATAGCACTTTGGCCTTATGCGTCAGTGAAATATGCTCTCAGAGCTGTACCGAGCGAGGTGGCGCAGTGGCTAGCTCATTCGGGAGGACTACGGTTCAATCCCGCGTCCGGCCATCCTGATCTAGGTTTTGCGTGATTTCCCTAAATCGCTTCAGGCAAAGGTAAGGATAGTTCCTTTGAAAGAGCACGGCAGACTTCCTTCCCCGACCTTCCCTAATCCGATGAGACCGATGACCTTGCTGTCTGGTCTCCTCCCTCAAACAATCCAACCGCTCTGAGCTGTGCATAATCTCGAACTGAAGCCTCAAAAATTAATCGTATTCCAGCAGATGACCAATACAGATGCTGTTGCTCGATGTAGGTGCTATATTCTAGCTAATCACCTGTTACTACAGCTACCTAGCACACACCCATGACGAGCGGTTGGTTGTACTGCAGCAGCGAAAGCGTCTCCCACCGGAGGCAGCACATGCGCCCAATATCCAAATACTGGCTGACGCGCGCACCATGGCTCTAAGCACTATGGGACTTAACATCTGAGGTCATCAGTCCGCTACACTAAGAACTACTTAAACGTCAGTAACCTAAGGACATTACCCACATCCATGCCCGAGGCAGGATTCGAACCTGCGACCGGAGCAGCCGCATGGTTCCGGACTGAAGCGCCTAGAACCGCTGCGCACCATCATCTGACACAGAAACGAATGGTCTCCCAACGAGAGGCGTCAGCCTCACCACCAGTGTCGCGAGTATTGCCCTCAACGGCGCTGCGATTGCGAGCAGTAATTTTTCTCCGCGAGGCATGTGCACTGCGAACTATGAGTGGATATCTGTGTTTAGGGCAAGTATTTAGGGCGCCAGAGCGACTCTACGACAGGAGTTCAGTTCCCTGAGCCGACCCAGGATCATCTCTCTGAAGCGTCCACACAGCCAATGTTGAGCGCCGAAACAGGAGCCAACTGAAGGTTACTAACCCCCTGGATCCCAGTACCTTTGGATTCCTCTACAGGCCACCCGCAGTTCTCCACGAGTAATGCTCTGAGTCGTTGGTCTGCACGTACTCCAGCACGAAGATGAGGTATCCAGTAGTGTTATACTTTTTCTGTGATTGTGCGTTTCAGACACACATCAAAACTGCGGTTCGTCGGAACATAGAGGTTTATCTGGCGGACTTATAGTGAGAGTGTTTAATGTCAAAGCACAATTAGGACTTGTCTTATGTAACTGATTTAACTGTAACCTTTGTGGTTAGTAAAAATTGACCCAGTTCATGTTATTGCCAATAAAGAGTCCATTATTAATTGTCCACCTGTTAGCTTGTTCTTTCTGTGTGAGCTCATGCCAATCCACGTTAGTGAGTACAGAAAGTGATTATTGCAGCCTGTGAGTGATAGACAGGTTGATCTAAAAAGCTTTTCTTTTCTGATTATGCAAGGCTGCACTCGTCCTCTTGCAGTCGAGATATGTACAATACTTGTTATTAATTTTGAGGTGCAGGCACTGAATCATGTCGCCATCATGATCCATTTTCAAGACACTACAGTACTGAGTTTACACTGCTGAGTACCTTAAAGAACTGTGCAATATAAATGTATCGTCTCCCACTCTTGGAACGGATGTATATTCTGAGTAATAATAATCATTTGTATATGAATGAATGACTTTTTTGTCTTCCGAAACACCCTACACTTATACCATGGAAAATACCGTCTGCGTGCTAGACACACTGGACCTATACCTGGAGTTATGGTCTGGGGTATGATTTCGTATGACAGCAGGAGCACTTTCGTGGATATCCCACGCACGATACCTGCAATTTTCTATGTCCGTCTGGTGGTTCGACCTGTTGTGCTGCCATTCACTAACAGTACTCCAGGGGAAGTTTTCCAAGAGGATAAAGCTCACCCACAGATCCTCTTTGTATCCCAAAATGCTCTACAGAGTGTCGACATATTGTCTTGGCCTGCTCAGTCACCAGATCTGTTTCGAATCTAGCACTTACGGGATATCATGGCTTGACAATTCCAGCGTCATCCACAACCAGCACTAACTGTTCCCGTACTGACTAACCAAGTGCAAGAGGCATGGAACTCGTTGCCACAAACTGACATCCAGCACCTGTGCAACACAATGCACGCACGTTGGCATGCTTGCGTTAAGCATTCTAGCGGTTACGCCGGTTATTAATATTGTCATGTATAGGAAGGGGTAAGTAGATGAATGACGAACACTAACTTTGGCGGCCTCAACTCTAAGGAAGGTCGCACCCTTTAGTTTTCCAGGTTGCGGCAGCTAGGTGATCGGTTGGAGCTTCTAAAAGGCGATGGAGACCTTGATCGGCGTGTTGGGGAGCGTCCTCTCCAGCGGATAGCTTGCGGCGATGGTGGCCTACGTCGTCCTGCACCCACATCTTCCTGTTCATCTTCGTCGTCCCGGAGTTGGCGTTACTATCTTCTGGCGCGGGCGTCATCAAATATCCGCCGCCTTTCTCGACAATAGCGCACCACAAGTCCCGGTCATCCGCAGTGGAAACATACTGGTTGGTTATCCTGGGTCCTCCAGACAACAGTCTTCCTTGGTGCCCAAACAGGTTCCTCATGTGGCATTGTAGAAATGTAACTTCGCCTGGGTCTCGACTTTTTTGCTGTTTTAAATGGAAATGAAGTACGAGAGATTGGGTTCAATGTCTTTTCTACTTCCTCCCTTATGACCTCTTGAAGCGTCTCTGTTTTTTGCTCGCCGTGAAATCCACTCGCCTACTGAACTTCCTCTCTCGCTATCTGACGAAGAACATTTGTTAAATCAGTTTCTTCCTCCATCACAGACATCGATACGACGTTTGGAAGCCGTTCAAACTTCTTGCGTGCAATTCTTTTTTGATGCATTGTCTAGATATACTGGCACCATTTTATGACGTCGTCTGCTGTCGAAACCTCCTTCAGGAGTAAGGCTTGATACATGTCCTCAGCAACACCCTTCATGAGATGTGCAACCTTATCTTCCTCCTTCATTCGAGGATCCACTCTTTTACACAGCTCCAAGGCGTCTTAAATGTAGGATGCTGTCTTTTCTCCTGGACGCTGTGCCCTGCACTTTATCTTCAGCCTTGCGCCTCTGTCGTGTGTCGCCGAAATACCTGCGCAGTTCCTCCTGGAATAGTTCTCAGCTTGTGAGCTTCTCCTGGATGTTTTCATGCCACTGCTTGGCATTGCCCTCCAATTAGAAAAATACGTTAGCCAAACATACGGTGTCATCCCATTTGTTGAATTTGGCTATACGCTCATATACCTTCAGCCACTTGTTTGGATCTTGGCCATCGTTAATACAGTACTCGGAAGGATGTCTCATGTGGTGGCACACAGTTGCTGTTATCGTGACGTTCTCTTCTTCCTCTGTCTCCGATAGATTGCGATCTGTTGAATACGTCTCGAACTCGGGTTTCTCGCCACGTAAACGGCGGCTCTGTCGTGGCCTGATGGGAACCTCTGTGTCGTCGATAATGTGCGGTATCAAAAGTTCGAATACCCAGCTCCTCCACCAGAATAATGTCACGTAGAGGAAGGTGTAAGTAGATGAATGACGAACACTAACTTCACTTAACGAAGGTTTATTCAGCACTTGCACATACGTGAGCGCGGAGCGAACTGCCTCCGGCCAGAAAACAGACGGTATATCTACAACTACAGAACATTCCCGTACAATGATTCTTCCCATTTGTGGATACTTCTAGAATGTACTCGAACCGAATATAGAAATTAAAATGTTTCAGTTCAGGTGAGTTTTGAACTCACGACCCTGCATTAAACAATGTAGTATCGTAACCACTACACTATGGTGAGTGCGGTACTGAGCTTCTTCTGCGACAGAATACTACCATTTCCCATTTTCCGATGACTTATCCCCGTTTACACTAACCTGTGATCTTGCAACGTTAATCACTTGAATATGTTAGCTAGACAAATGTATTTATGAAATGCCATCACTCTACACTCATTATTTTTTTGGTGCTGCGATTTGTTTTTCTTCAAAGTATACTATGACAAGTCGTAGTTTAACGTTGTTACCAAAAATCTAGAAAAGTTCTTGACCGATTTCTTTCAGATTTTTACACGACACTCAAGCTTTCGGGGCACATAGACTACTCATTTTTTATTATATAATGTTAGAAAAAATCTTGAGAAGTTCTTCACCAATTACTTTCAAGTTTTACATACTACTCTACTGAATTTTTGATGGACATGGGCTGTATATATTTTTAGTATATAACTATATATAAATATATGAAAGTGAAACATTACGGACAATCTCTAAAACTTTTTGGCCGATTTACTGCAGGTTTTAAACACGATACTCTAACACACAATTGGACCACATAGAATATTATTTTTAATGTACATAATATATAAATATTTATGTAATATAAAAATTGGTAAAGTTATAGAAAAGTTCATGTCCGATTTACCCATATTTTTACAGGATACTCTAATGAACATTTTGACTGACGTAGGATATGTATTTTTAATATATACATATATATGTAATATATGAGGGAGAAACGTTGTTACTAAGAAATCTTGAAACGTTCTCGACCGATTTACTTCATATTTTTACATGATACTTTAATGAACATTTGGACTGATACAGGCGATGTATTTTGTAAATATATGAATATGTATGAAATATATAAAGGGGAAACGTTGTTGCCAGAATTGTTGAAAAGTTCTTGGCCCATGTTTTTTTTTTTTTTTTTTTTTTTTTTTTGCAACTTACTCTAATAGACATCCGGACTGACAAAGGCAACAATTTTCTAAACAACAATGCGCAGGTTTTCTGTTAAAATCGACTCTGAGAAATAAAATTCTGCGCTGTGCTTCGCTGTGAAATTGTGTGGTTTTGTTTTCTTTCTCACAGTCAGACAAATGGTTCCTCCCATATATATTGTTTCTCATTACATATATTTTTGAAGAACTCTATACACAACTAGGTGTAATTTTGTTTTCTTCCCCCATCAGCTGTCACAGAAAACAGAAACGTTATGTATGTGACTTATCGGCTTATGATTGGATTAACACTACAGGTTCCGAACTTGCAAAAATAATAGGCGAGGCTCAAGATCTGACAGAAGAGCGAAGAGGAGACTGACAGAGTGTGGGGAGTAAATGTACATAGAGATGGGGAAGGTGGAGGTGGGCAAAGAGAGGTGGGAGGAGGAGACAGAGAGAGAGAGGGGTCGGGGCTGGAGGAGATAGACAGGGAGGCGGCGGAGGAGGTGATAGGCAGCGGGAGGGAGAGCAGGACGAGATGGACAAAGACAAGGTGAGGAACAAATGGACAGAGAACGAACGCAGGAGGAGATTAGGATATATACACAATTTCCATAAAGATTAGCAATTCTGAAGTATTGCTTGGTTCGCTAGTGACGTATAAAACCATCTAAATTCATCCGATACCTATTTTTTTCAGCATGTTGTATCAAACAACTTGTTTAGAAATTGATATAGCCTGAAATGCTTATTTACGCGTTTATAGAATTATTCCTGGAAGATGAGTAATTCGGTGGTTATGGCTTGTCTCTAATAAGTAAAGCTTGTTCCACGCATCGTAGTCAGCCTATAGGCCTTTTCAGGCCTTCTACCCTTTCCTGCTCGAAGTCCATGACTGCTGCACCTGCATCCCAACTTGTTCACCTTCAAGTGCAACCAGTTCCTCCTCAAGATCAAACCTTCCCCATCTCAGGCAATACTTACAGGAGAAACCACCAACTGCTTCTGAATACATGGCCTTCTGCGGCGTCGACGGTATCTTTGTCCACATTCCCGGTGCGCTGCGCGCTACAGACAGCTGTGCAGGAGAAGGCACTTACGCCACTTTTAGACCTCTTGCCAGGATGTCGCCGGGACGCGAGCTCGCTTTTCCATCGCTCACTGACTTTGACGGGGAAGAGGGGTCGGGGAAGGGACTCCACACATACACACCATAATGGTATGCTCAATTAACATGACCTCACGGTCTGCGACTCTGATTGGCCGATGCGTCTATTTGAGCAGCCACACTCAGAGCTTCGCCCAAACTTAATGAATCCACAGACGTAGCGACCTTAGCAGAGAAGCCTGCAGTGAGGAGAAATTAGATCGACGTAGCATGATGCTACCAAGCCTTATACGTGTCTGTGACTTACTGGACTGTGTCAGCATCCAAGACTATTTCTTTCTGTCAAAAATGTTGCTGTTACTGTATATAACTCAGGACCACAAAGGACCCACAGCACTTGAAAGTTATGTACATCTCAATTATTAGGTTTTAACATTTAAATAAACTTACGAATTTCTTACCTTTTCGCAGATGTCTGTCTTTATTGCTCACCTCAACTACCGACACAATAACTTTTAGCCGTTCACGTACGACCATCTTGTTTTATTTAATAACACTCTGTCTTATCCCAAGCTAAAGTTCAATTGGCAACTAAAATGGCAATCGCATCTACAAACTATTTAAGATGAGTTCCACACTAGGCTAAAATTATGAAGGGTGTTCAATAACTAATGCAACACAACTTTTTACCAGCCAATTTCGGTTGAAATAATGCAGAATTCGTTGTGGTACATCGTCAAATATTCCCGCTTCAGCTCCTATAATTTCATGAAGTTCCGATAGCGGGCGGCGCTTTATACAGCCTTGAAAATGGCGTCTGTAACGGAGATGCGTTTCAAGCAGAGAGCTGTCAATGAGTTTCTGATGGCGGAAAACCACAGCATCGCAGATAGTCATAGGCGCTTGCAGAATGTCTAAGGAGAGCTAGCAGTGAAGAAAAGCACGGTGAGTCGTTGGTGGATGCGTCTGTAACAGCTGCGACTCCTGCAATGATGGAACGTGTGGACACTCTCACTTGAGGTGATCACAAACACCTTGCTGCGCAACTGGACGTCTCTGCTGGGAGTGCTGAAACACTCGTCCACCATTTGAGGAAGGTGTGGGCTCGCTGGGTTGCTCGGCACCTAACAGAAGACCATGAAGAGCAACGAAGGATCATCTGTGCGGAATTGCTTGCGCGTTACAAGGCTAATTGTGACAAGCATTTGTCGAACATCGTCACAGCCGATGAAACATGGGTTCATCATTTCGAACCTTAAACAAGACAGCAGTCCATAGAGTGACGCTCCACTACCTCTCCAACGAAAAAAAATTTCAAAGCCGCATCCTCAAACGCTAAAATTTAGTTGTCGGTCTTCTGGGACTGTCGAGAGATTATTTTGTTTGATGTTCGCCCTCATGGTGCAACGATTAACTCTGAAGCAGTTACTACCCTCAAGAAATTGAAGAAAGGACTTCAGGAAGTCCGTCGCTACAGATATACTAACGAACTTTTCCTTCTCCATGACAACTCAAGGCCGCACACAAGTCTGCACACTTGACACGAGCTCACAGAATGCCAATGGTCTCTTCTTTCTCATCCATCCTACATCCCGGATCTGGTACCTTCCGACTTCCATCTGCTTTGTCCAGTTAAGGATGCACTCCACGGGATGTAGTACGTGAATGATGGGCAGATTATGATGCAGCAAGACGTTGGTTTCGACGTCAACCAATAGAGAGATACCATGCGAGCATACTAAGGTGGCGCAAGGCTGTCGCATTGAACGGAAATTATGTTGCAAAACAGGGTCTTCAGTACAACGAAAAAACAGCTAAGTTGCAAATTCCAGATTTTTATATATTCACTGGATGACTAGTTTCGGGCCGGGATCCAATTTCAAATCATCGTCACAGATAGTCAAAACAGTACTTCAGAAAATGCAAAAAACATGTCAAAAATGTGCAAAGGAACAGATACAGCGTATACAGATCCATTGAAGATGGGTGCCGGCCCGAAACTAGTCATACAGTGAATAATACAAAAAAAAGCGAAATATGCTACTCTGGCTGGGTTGTCGTCGTACTGATTAACAGAAGTTTCTGACCTACAATTATTCCAGCATGCTGGAAATTCATAAATATGGTTTTGTATCCAAAAGAGTGGGGAATAATATGATGTATTGGAATCCTGAATAAAATCAACGTACTTGCAGAGAAAAAAGTATTACTTTAGTTACTGAACGCCCATCGCACCGAAACCATTCACAGGCTGAACATGGATAGTTTCATCTCCTATATGTTTCACACCGACAAAAGACAAATCTACAAACCATATCCTACATTCTATGACCACGAAGCATCTACTCCAGCTTCTGAATTTGTGTTTAACGTTTTCTTACAACACGATCTTTATGGCCACAGAGTTTAAGTAAAATAAACTTCCCACCAAGAAAAGTACAGTAACATCAACTAACGTTGTTGACACAAGCTGCTGTTAGCGACGCTGACAGTGCGTGTATGTGTGTGCGGCGTAATCTTCCGTGGCCCGTAACCCACAACTTTATCAGGAATTATAACCTCTTCATTCCTTACGTGTCTCCTGCCTCTCGTAGAATTATTCTCTAACTCATCGATTTGAAGAGTATAACGAGCCTCCGGAATTGATGAGATGAGGGCGCGGAATTCCGCGGAACTGGAGGGAGGTAAATGTGAAGACTCTCAGGTCGCAGCGCTAAAGAAGACAAGGCGTGATGCGGGCGGCGAGGCGCACGTGGGGCTCTGGCGGTGGCGCTGCCCCAGAATGCAAAGCACGCCAGCGCGCTCAATACGCGGCCGCGGTAGCGGAGCGGCCCGCACTCCGGCACTCTGCTCCGTTCGGGAAAGTAAACATCGTAACCAGCGCTCTGCATCTTATTAACCCTCGTCGACACGACTCAAACTTTGAATTTACGTTACGAAGACTGAGATATGACCTACAGTGTTTCTACGCCAGAATGGGATATTCCTCCACAAATATGGAAGTTATTTCCGACATGGCACGGAGAGTTGTAACAAAACAGTTGCTGTCCATGTTATATAAAAGGTGAGACATCTAAGAAAGGCCACACGAAATACACTGCCTGACAAAAAGTGAAGCACATAGAAGGCACGGTCGAATGTCAGTGAAAATTCGTACACGTACACCCCATCAGCGGGGATGTAAATGATGAAGAGTTGCAGTTCACTCTGACAGACTAAATGGCCGTCTGAGGCATTAGGATAGTGTTCTGTGTTATTATTATGGGGTGATCCAGCTAAGATCAGGCACCCCAAATATATCCAGAGAGAATGCGTATCTCGAGGTATTGCTCCGCCAAGTTTTTGCGGAAAATACGGCGAATGTCCTGACGTATGCAAGTCATTTCCGCTGTTTGTAGTCGTTGAATTGGAACACCGTCTTTGTTTGTATGTTTCTTTGCGTGTGTGTGAGTGAGTGTGTGTGTGTGTGTGTGTGTGTGTGAGAGAGAGAGAGAGAGAGAGAGAGAGAGAGAGAGAGAGAGAGAGAGGAAATTCGCACTTTTTTTCTGTTGCATTTGAAGCGAGCTTCTAAAGTAACTCAGTAACATAATATACATGGGATTTACGGAATAGTATCAAGATAACGGCGCCGCAAACTACTGTCTCGCCGTCAGGAAAACAGGATCTACAAACATCTGCCTTGTTATAACTGATGTAAGCAAACACGTAACTCAGGAATGGGTCGTGTGTTGATTATTACGGCTGTTATACCAAATGCTAAAAGTGTTGACCTTGAGCATTGCTACACGCTATAAAAAGTGATTCTAGAGAAATAATACTGCACGTTCAATTTCATCTGGAGTTAACGGCAGCAGGAGTTCGTGTTGTAAGGCATTTAATACCTTCGGGAGTCGCCGATGCCGGCCGGGGTGGCCGAGCGGTTCTAGGTGCTAGAGTCTGGAACCGCGCGACCGCTACGGTCGCAGGTTCGAATCCTGCCTCGGGCATGGATGTGTGTAAAGTCCTTAGGTTAGTTAGGTTTAAGTAGTTCTAAGTTCTAGGGGACTTATGACTTTAGAAGTTAAGTCCCATAGTGCTCACAGCCATTTGAACCAGTCGTCGATGTTTCCTAAAAGACTTCGCGCTTTAATTTTCGCCACAGATGAAAGTATTTAAGTATTAAGTCTCATGCGTGTGCAGACCACTTGGCGTTTCCTGAACGACCCTTCCAGTGCTGTCCAGATGTTCTGTTAACGGGGTCTGCCATTACTTGTACGAAATAGGAGGAACATTGATTATATTGGTACCACACCGACTGCCTTATGTACAGTGGTATGTCTTCCAATAACTGCAGCAGCGCCATATCTTCGGGAATTGAGATATTTGAATATTTAGATCCCCATCAATAAAACTGGGACCAATGTTAGGCGTCTTCAAAAACTACCAACTAATGTTGATTTTATCCATTTCTTTGAATCAGCGTGGATCTTCAGATGACGATTAATTCATTTTGTGCCGATTGAATTTCAAAATCCTTTATCTTAAAGTCATGCTGCAAAGTGGGTTTATATTGGCAAGTTGTTTGTATATGTGATGTGAATTTATAATCACTGAAATAACGTCACACACCCACTTAACCCGTGAAGCTTCATGCTGTGTTCTCGTCACGTTCTGGATACCTAACTTTTTTTGCCAGGCAATGTACAGTCGTGATCAAAAATATCCGAACGACCAGAATTGCATTTCGCCTTATCCGCATGCAACCCGCATAGCGCAGCTGTCTAGCAAGTCCTCTAATCGCTTCTCGGTACAGTCGTTTTCCTATTGAAAATGGTTCCAACAAGTCATCACTAGAAAACACTGCTCTCTGTTGCAATAACTCAAGATGTAAAGTAATACCACGATACTAGAAATATCAGGGAACACCTTATCACAGATAAGACTGTCCTTTAGGCTTGAAAGCTCACATTTATTACAATAAATGACATACGTGAAATGTCACCACGCTCATTATTACGTCAGATAGGTAATGCACGTAGTAAGTTCGTCGTATTCATGATTTCCTCTTCAAAGTAACATACCGTACTTATTATTTAACAGAAAATTACATTAAAAATTTAAGTTATTCACGAGCAGCTAGTTGAGAATATGTATGAACTTCAAATGACACGACTAACCGTCTCGTTCTGCATATGGAATCAAACCCAGAACATGCAGACTAAGAAAAGATTTCGTGACAAACAGTCATTCCTGATTAGGCATACAGAGAGTGATACAACTCGATTTTAGACAGTGTTAGTTAACAAATATCAACTTTAAATTACATAACGTAAACATTTTTAACGCACGCGAATTCCTACCCAGCATCTATTACCCATGTCAACGAACTACGAGAGATTTTAAATATTGCTTGTGCACAAGTAACTTACTTGAAATGCCGTGAGGTAAGGCTTTGTGTTGGACAGGGATTCGAACCCAGAAACTAATCGGATTGTTATCGAAGCACAACCAACTGTGACATATAAGATTTTCTCGGCAGTAGCAAGGTGCTTTAACTGAAATAACGAGACGAACATTAATTTTTTTCCTTCCCAAGACTCCAACACGGCACCTATCGCTGTTATATTCTAGAGAAAACGAACGTTAAATATGGGTTTGTTACACCAGCAGCGACATGTGAGCAAGTTTGAACTAGAAATAATATGACGAAGAGTTCAATGCTGACTGGTAATCGAACCCCACACATATCGTTGTTGACTACACACAAAGAGACGCCAGCTACCGAATTTTTCTCCACCAGCAGCTCGGAATAACATCCATGAAATTAGAGGGATCTCGCAAACAGTTCTGTGTCTCATTGGAAGTCAGAAACGTCAGATATCGTTAGTGTTGACAACGAATGAAAATACATTCAAAATGGAAATTATTATCGACCAGCAGACAAGTGTTCTAATGCTAGAGCTTGATAATACATAATGAAAATTTTAGTTCTGGGCCAGGATTCGAACCCATTCACGCACAATATGTGGAGATGTTGAGTAATCTGCAGTTTTGAACAAACAACAAATTGTAGTCGAGCTGTATTGTTATGAAGGGATCAAATTCCACGTTAAGGGCGGTCTGAGTTGCATTCCCAGTTCAGAACCAATTTTATCGACATACAGAAGCTCAAATAAAAGATGGAATAAGTGTCCTGTGACCCTACATAGCGTTTGTTTCTTCACTAGAAATAAATAACTGGTATAAGAAAGGTTACTGGTGATAGAGTTTCTACATGTCGCCACTCCTGACTTTATTGTGGTTCAACCTAACGTGTACTTGGTAGAGAAGGAATATAATGTTTAATGTGAATTTCAGACCACAATGCCATTATACCTCCTTCACTTGGCGTAACCAGAAGAGAACAGAATCTGTCTCTCCCTATCAAAAATCATCGACATGAAGTTGGCTTGGTTCAAATGGCTCTGAGCACTATGGGACTCAACTTCTGAGGTCATCAGTCCCCTAGAACTTAGAACTACTTAAACCTACCTAACCTAAGGACATCACACACATCCATGCCCGAGGCAGGATTCGAATCGGTGATCGTAGCGGTCTCGCGGTTCCAGACTGTAGCGCCTAGAACCGCACGGCCACTCCGGCCGGCGACAGAAGTTGGAATCGAACCCAGACCATAAGTATAGGAGCCTATAATTAATCCAACAGACCTCCAACTCCTCTTCTCTGTTACTCATTTTTCTATCATAACGCCGTTGCGCCACACTGGATGAGCTTTCTGACATTCAGGCACCCTGTAGTGGTTTGCAGCATGTTCAGTACATTCATTTACTCGTTTGACCAAATTGCTATGGAGTAGGTGCCTCGGCTACCCAGTGCATACATTCGAACTCTATTTTGTAATCACCGAAATAAAATCACGTAACTGCCATCTAACCGGCCGAAGTGGCCGTGCGGTTAAAGGCGCTACAGTCTGGAACCGCAGGTCCGCTACGGTCGCAGGTTCGAATCCTGCCTCGGGCATGGATGTTTGTGATGTCCTTAGGTTAGTTAGGTTTAACTAGTTCTAAGTTCTAGGGGACTAATGACCTCAGCAGTTGAGTCCCATAGTGCTGAGAGCCATTTGAACCGTTTTGAACTGCCATCTACACAGAACTGTCAACAGTGTAGGATACAGAAATTTAAATAGGAGGTGTTCCTTTCCACTTGAGCGACTCTATTTCGATATCTGTTCGTTGAAAGCGTCGTGCAGTGCATAAGAAAAGCTGTAACGATCTGTCTCTCAGAAGTCTAGATCCAGCCATATGCATTATCTCACAGCACTGTGGAATACGGAAGTTCTGGAGGAACTGTTGTAGACTTCTGGAGGTGCTGTAGCTATGTGTTAGCTAGTAGTGTAACGGTAGCATTGTGGTCCGTGGTTAAGATGTCACGAATTCGAGTACATTCATTGCTACATTTTTTAAATCGCAATTCTGCTGTCTGCAAATTATCAACTTTGAACATAATTCCCTTCACTTCTCAACCCAAATCAGTCGCATGTGGAAAAAGGGCTAACTTCTGCGACATTTAGTTCTTTTCAGGTTTAATAGACGGCCAGTCAGCTGATGCATCTCGAAACTTTTGTGTTATGTATGGGGAGGGCGCATCGCGCCAAAATGCGTCAGAAAAGTATTGTATACATTAGCTGTCATGTGGTAGTGGCATTTTATTCTTCTTCAAACTTTGTTTGACAGCTTTAACTCAGAACAAGTTTTCTACATGCATATAATCAATAAACTGCATGTGCATTGTCACACTGTTATAGATAACGTCAGAGAATTCGCATATATCGTTGATGATTAATTTCCCTCTCATATTTACTATTGTTTTAACAACACTAAAGGAAACCTTACGAAAATTGTGCACTGTATTATAAGAAATGAAATAAAACTAACCACGATAACCTTACGACGAAAGTATGTTTTAATAAAACCGAGTATCTGTACACAAATGTGCCTCTATCGACACGAATTAGTAAAATACTACTCACTTAGATTTTGATTGGGTCTGTGTTTCATTGGTATGCTGTCTCGTACTCAAGAGGTATGCAAATGTGGCATTTCATAAAAATAGTTACGTATTCCTAGAAACCCAAAATTCGCTTGTCAGCAGCGTAAAGAGGCTTTACCTGTTGTGCAGCATTGTGAGTTTTTCACCATTGCACTATGAGCCGAAAATATTTTCTTGTAATTTCTCTATCGATGTTTGATCTGACTGCTTCTAGCTCTTTCACAGAAGGGATAAAAACGTTACAGCCACCGAGACTGGAACGATAACAGTCTCAGTTCAGGACGTTACCACAGGGCTAGCGAAGAGGTATGTGTCTTAGCTTCCTCTTACGAGGTCAATAGTGGCTATAACTCATAAACCGCTATTTAAAGGACGAGATCAGTTACGATATCCACGTGCAACGACTTTCCTGGGCCGAAAACCGTAAATTTACAATCTTTTGTTACACCTCAAGCGATAATAACTCAGATTATTCAATGGAAATGACAGGAAAAATCAATTGAACTTTGAGGCTTCATTCTGTGCACACCAGGAAGTAACTCGTCGATCACAGAGTTGCCCAACATACGTTGCCTTGTTGCCAATTCTCAGTTGCAATACCAGCAGGAAGAAGACGACCTGATGTGTTCCTACAGCGGGGTGGGAAGTGACCATAGCTGGCGGCTCTAAGACGCGGCTGCCACGGCCTGAAATACGTAATGCGTCTGATTCGCATTTCTGTAACTAGGTTTAGGGACTGGAGTGTAGTTACTAATAATACTCAGAACTGACTGCAAACTAAGGGTCATAAATCAGTAACTCTCACAGTTGTTTTTATATTTCTTTCATAATTGTACTCAAAACTAAGAAACTCATTCACGCATGTTTTCTTGCCTTGCCGATAGTCGAGCACAACGAACAAATAAAAAAAAAGAATGTATGTGTGTGTGTGTGTGTGTGTGTGTGTGTGTGTGTGTGTGTGTGTGTATGTGTGTGTGTGAAGAGAGAAACATAGAGAGAGAGAGAGAGAGAGAGAGAGATAAATATTAAAAAAATGAGAGAGACAGTAAAAAATTGTTGTAAAGAAATGGAATCATGGTATGTAAAGAAATCTTTCATTAAAATGACACATTCCACATTATTACGAAATGTCGTATTCATGATCTATGAAACAAGTATTAATCTAATCTAATCGTATCATATTGCTGACTAGCCATGAAGAGTCATGAATTACCGAAATTTTCGTCAATATCAGTAACCAAATCTAAACTTGAAAATAAAAGACGACAGTTTTTGTAATAAACCGGGACTCCTATCAAGACCCTTTCGTCCCTGTTAACTAACCACGAAAGATGTCTGATATACCTCCATTCATATGTAACAAAGTGTGCATGCATTTAAACATGAAGCGCATGATGTGAAGTTCTGTGATGGAGATACGAACCCAACGAGTAATCGGATTGTTAACTAAGTAAAATCAAATGTTATGTATCTGTTTTTCTTACCAGCTGCTAGGAGTTTGAATCTAAAATAAGGATACAAATTTTTGTGCCTGAGTGACAATCGAACCGCGCACATACCGTCCTTCTTTATCATCCACAAAAATAGCTTAAGTATCAATTGCTTACTTACCAACAGTATGATGTGTGCGTCTTTGACCAGAAATAACGACACCTATTACGATTGTTGGCAACACATGAACAGACGTTAAAAATGCACGTTAATTTTCACTAGCAGGCCGGTGTGCACGTGATAGGGCTTGAAATGAAATTATGAATATTTTTGTTCTGGATCAGGATTCGTACCCACATACTCACCTTTGGAAGAGACCTAGGGAACACTGCAGTATTGCGAAAAGGAACGAAATGATTGAACTATACTGTTCCCAGAGATTCAGAGCCTCCAAAGAGGAGATACGAATTCGAATCACACTCCAGCACCAAATTTTTCAACGTCTCTAGTTCAATCAAGAACAAGTAAAATAAGAGCCCTGTTCTTTAAAATCGCTGTCGGTTCATCAAATGAAATAAAATTTTCTAATGTAAGTATGTTTACTGCCGACAGTATTTCTGTTTAGCATGACTTCCACCTATTTCATTTCCCAACGTAAACCGGCTCTGCCCAGTTGATAATGAAGGAACGTTATGTTTAATGTGGATTCTAGAGTATAACGTCTTTCTCTTGAGGTTACCAGAGGTAAAGTAAATCTGTTTGTCCCTCTTAAAGGTAAATGCCTGAACCCACGCATTGCACCTGTAATAGTTCGTTCCACCACACCATTGTGGTCACATTTCCCAGCCCCAGGAGTGTGCTGTAACAGATGATGTGCTTAGCTTACACAATCTGTCACGGTGGAAAAAATGCGAGTCTATTAAATGCTTAAGTAGAAGCAAGCTTCTGACGTGGAGATTATCCTATTCTCATGTCAGCAGGATGTAAAGACTCTTCTAGGCATCATAGCCTCGATGTGAAGCCATTTTGAAATTTTCACTAATTCAGCAAATTCCTTAGTTCGAGAAAATCCACTGCGAAGTGTGAAGTTATCAGATAATTCGATAATTACCGTCATTATTACTATAATTTTCTTCATCGCGCTGCTGGAATACATGTGCTTGAAGATCAGTTAATGCCTTTTGGTCATTATAGAAGCAGTTGCCCAAGAACCGGTTCTTCCCTGTCTACTGAATCCTTTTCATTTTCATATCAAACATCAGCAGTTACTCAAAGATTACGTTAAAAGTAAAGTCACTGATGAAGACGTTACTTGATAACAAAAACGTGCTGCCTTTCTTCATTTACTTGCGCCTAGAAATGGCTGTCAAATACTGTCACACCAAAAGCCAAGGGATCTTACTGCCTTCCGATATACGTCACTGTCAGTTCTTCCATATTATTTGGTCGACGTGACCTGTTTCAAGTTGTGTATGAAAGAGAATGTTTTAGAAAATCAATTGTTTGCCCTCGCAATAAACAGAAAGATTTTCATTCTAAGCTACCCAAACTCAAAATTGTCGCAATATTAGTTCAAATTTAATATTCCCTTCTGTAATGTAGGAAAGTATTGCAGAGTTGCAAAACCCGCATCCGACTCATTGTCCTTACACTTAGTCACTGTCCATAAATTCTAGCTCAGTGTGACACCAGTTTAAGTACCTAATGTAGCGAAGACTGTCTGCCAGTGCTCTTTCTCACTGGAAAATACGCAATTCACTCCTTGGGCTCCATAAGTACACTGTAACTGTAATTTATGTGTGATTGCAATGCATACAGATTGTAGAATTTAGTGGTGTTCTCTTTTCCACTTCTGTATTCAAAATGCCTGACCTATATGGGCCCTTTATCATTACAGGCCCTGGACAGTGAACATCATACTGACAACAGTAATGTGCTTATACTGACAACCTCACTGTTCGTTTTACCTGATTTTGTAGTCATTTAAATAAAACAACATGACCCAACAGTGGGAAACATTTCGACCCACTTCTCCTTCTGTGAAATTTGTCAGTAAGATTTTTGAATTCCAACCAGTGAAATGCAGCAGAGTACGGCCGGTAAACGATTCACAAACCACGATTTAGTGCCGATAAGACGACTACTTTAAACATTGTCGTAGCTGAAGGACTTTAGTTTCTTCTTAAATCGTCTTATGAAGCAACGTTCACAGATATCTCAAATAGGAAAAGCTCTTTATCCAGGTACGAAGGTTGTAAACCAAACTTTACACAGTTTGTGTCAGGTTGATCTTTTCGTATGATAGTACTGCATAAGTATTTTGTCTAAGAGGTATCACAAGTAGTGTTTCTGTAGCTGTGGGAATCATTGGTTGAAAACGAGCTGAACACCAATGGTTACAGTACTGCTAAATATTCAAAATGATTATCAACCTAAGTCTGAGTTCATCCACAAACTGAGGCGTATTCATAATACTGCAGTTAGACTGTGTATCCTTGTGGGCATTGGAAGGCGTTTCCACACACGTATACAATACTATGAATACTTTGAACGCTACAGTTAACGTTGCTCTCGTAAACTAATTTCGTTTTTTAATTCTTCTAGGTCTAGGAAATGGTGGCAGTTCTGTGTAGGTGGTAGTTACGCGATTTTATTTAGGTGATTACAAAATAGAGTCGAATGTACGCACTGGGTAGCCGAGGCAGCTAGTTCATAGCGATCGGTCAACCAAGTAAATGAATGTACTGAACATGCTGCAAATCACTACAGGGAGCCTGTGTGTCAGAACGCTCACCCAGTGTGGCGCAACGGCGTTATGATAGAAAATGAGTAACGAAGAAGAGGAGTTGGTGGTCTGTTGAATTGATGATAAGTTCATATACTTATGGTCTTGGTTCGATTCCAACTTCTGTCGATGATTTTTGATAGGGAGAGACATTCTATTCTCTTCTGGCTAGCAAGTGAAGGAGGTATAATGGCATTGTGGTCTGATATTCACATTAAACATAATATTCCTTCTCTACCAAGTACACGTTAGGTTGAACCTCAATAAAGTCAGGAGTGGCGACATGTAGAAACTCTATCACCAGTAACCTTTCTTATACCAGTTATTTATTTCTAGTGAAGAAACAAACGCCATGTAGGGTCACAGGACACTTATTCCATCATTTATTTGAGCTTCTGTATGTCGATAAAATTGGTTCTGAACTGGGAATGCAACTCAGACCACTCTTAACGCGGAATTTGATCCCTTCGTGACAATGCAGCTCAACTACAATTGGTTGTTTGTTCAAAACTGCAGATTTCTCAACATCTCCACATATTGTGCGTGAATGGGTTCGAATCATGGCCCGGCACTAAAGTTTTCGTTGTGTATTATCAAGCTCTAGCATGAGAACACCTATCTGCTGGTGGATAATAATTTAGATTTTGAATGTATTTTCATTCGTTGTCAACACTAACGATATCTGACGTTTTTGATTCCCAGTGAGACACTCTAAGTTAAAGGATGTTATTCCGAGCTGCGCGTGGAGAAAAATTCGGTAGCTGACGTCTCTTTGTGTGTAGTCAACAACGACATGTGTAGGGTTTGATTCCCAGTCAGCACTGAACTCTTCGTCATATTATTTCTAGTTCAAACATGCTCACATGTTGCTGTTGGTGTAACAAACCCATATTTAACGTTCGTTTTCTCTAGAATGTAACAGCGATAGGAGCCGGGTTGGAGTCCTAGGAAGGACAAAAATAATGTTTCATCTCGTCATTTCAGTTAAAGCAGCCTGCTACTGCCGAGAAAATCCGATATGTCACAGTTGATTGTGCTTCGATAACAATTCGATTAGGTTCTGGGTTCGAATCCCTGTTCAACACAAAGCCTTACCACACGGGATTTAAAGTAAGTTACTTGTGCAGAAGCAATATTTAATATCTCTCGTAGTTCGTTAACAGGGAGAATAGAGGCTGGGTAGATTTCGCTTCCGCGAAAAATGTTTACCTTATGTAATTTAAAGTTGATATTTGCTAACTGATACTGTCTAAAATCGAGGTGTATCACTCTCTGTATACCTAATCAGGAATGACTGCTAGTTTCCGTTAGTCACGAAATCTTTGCTTAGTCTGCTTGACCTGGGTTTGAATCCATATGCAGAACGAAACGGTGCGTCGTGTCATTTGAAGTTCATACATATTCTCAACTAGCTACTCATAAATAACTTAAATTTTTAATGTCATTTTCTGTTAAATAATAACTACGTTATGTTACTTTGGTAGAGGATATCATGAATACGACGCACTTACTACGTGCATTACCTATTTGACGTAATAATGAGAGTGCTAACAGTCTTACTTGTGATAAGGTGTTCCCTGATATTTGTAGTATTGTGGTATTACTTTACATTTTGAGTTATTGCGATACAGAGCAGTGTTTTCTAGTGGTGATTTGGTGGAACCATTTTCAATAGTCAAACGACTGTACCGAGAAGCGATTAGAGGAGCTGCTAGATAGCTGCGTTATGCAGGTTGCATGCGAATAAGGCGAAATGCAATTCTGGTCATTCGGATACTTTTGAGCGTGATTGTACATCCATAATGAGGAAATATGTAGAGGTTTCTTATCCACAAGCTTCAGCGGACAATGCGGAGAAATTCCTGTTTCGCGCAAGTAATTTATAACTGCCGAATTATGAGACCTATTTGTTTTAAGGCACTATGTCCACTTTCTGTGGCACTGGAAAACGTCGTCGGAGGGGACCTCGGTGACATAATATGAGTGTAACTTGATCAAATACTAACATGATAATAGCTGAGAAAACCATTGAGACGTTGCCTCTCCAACTCTACCAAACATAAAAAAAGACGCACCTCAGATTCAGTTTGCGCTCGGAACTCATCAATCTGCGCTTTGCTGTTGTAGAGATCAGCCAATTTGCTCACAAAACTACTAAAACTTCCACAATTTTTAAGACAGTCGAAAAAGTAGATATGGTTTTAGTTTATAGTGAATGACGCCGAACTGTAAGAGCAGGAGTACTGTTAAATGCTGAAAGGCTTCCTAAATGTGCTAAGCCCTCTCGATCAGTCTTTTCAAACATTCTTTTATTTAAAAAATCGAATGTAATTCAACTATTCCATATTCAAATATACAACAACCACTGATATATATTTTATTTTCGAAACTATGACTAACGAGTATACATGAAATATAATTACAGAATATACGAAAGTTGTAATTTCTTGCCGGCCGGGGTGGCCGAGTGGTTCTAGACGCTACAGTCTGGAACCGCGTGACCACTACGGTCGCAAGCTCGAATCCTGTCTCGGGCATGGGTGTGTGTGATGTTCTTAGGTTAGTTAGGTTTAAGTAGTTCTAAGTTCTAGGGGACTGATGACCTCGGGTGTTAAGTCCCATAGTGCTCAGAGCCATTTTTTGTAATTACTTTTTAAAGTACTTTCACAGTTCAACCTCGGTTTCCCTATTTCAAAGTTATCTCTCTTTTCGTCACAAAATTTTGAATCTCCTTCTGGCTTTTTATGAACTATGCTTATAACTAACAGTACAGCGTGTTAATGCACGTAATGCTTTTCATGTATAAGGGAGTAGGGAAAGACCCTTCGTCGTTTTGGTTTAGTCCAGATACAAGATTTTCCTCTGTGAGATGTTTCAAAATCTTTTTAGAAGTGATAGACATATTGTAGCTAAAAACATCAAAAACTGTCAGCTTTATTTTCAAGAGCTGTCATACTTGGTCTATTGTTACCAGCTATATATACTTCTCTCATTTAATGACATTATGGATGTTTTTGTTTTCATGCTAATACTAAGAAGCTCGTTAGATTTTTCATTTTTTTCTCGTGATCTCTATGCTTCTCACAGTTATATGGATATCCTTAAAATGTATTAATCATCATAGACTTGTCATATATTACCATTCTCCCATATTGGCTCATTCGCCGTTCCTTCCTTGATAAAACTGTATTAAGTTTTCAATTTCTGGGTGACTCACAAGTACTGAAATAGGTTTTTAGGGTCTTTTCGTTGAAACATCTCAATGACATGTCATGCTTCCACTCAAAAGAATTACTGTACACACAACGTGCTTCCATTACGATGATACAAATAGTTAGATATGATTTTAAAAATCTAATGAAGGAATCTGTAGCATGTGACCTCAGTCCAGAAACTCCAGTACATATACATGGATGAACCTTTCAGCTGAAAACAATAACGAACAAATCAGTGTTTGTGCGTTTTCATAAATTCAGTTATTATGTACGGTTTTAGACATAAAATCTGGCAGCCGGCCAGCTACTGCAGAGTGGAAGTCCAAGTCGTCCAGTTAAGCCAGTCACCAAAACCGATTGCCCCTCAGAATTCTAACTCTGGTAACGTGCACGATTTGCAACACTGTAGGATGCGGAAGCTCCTGGAGAAATTATTGGTGTCTTCTCGAGTTCTTGTACTACTGTATCAGCTCGTGGTCCAGTAACAAATGTCGTGGAAAGTAAGCAAAAAGTCGCGAGTTCGAGTCCACACTATTCCCTATTTTTTAAACCCCTTTTCGGCTGTCAGGTACGGATATCAGTCTGATGACACCTAAAAGATAATTCGCTTTACTTTCTAACCCACCAAAATTAGCAAAAACTTTAAGAAACAGCTTCGTGGAAGAGTTCGTGGGCTGCGTCAATATCAGAACAGTTTAGAGTTTCCTCGCCGAATATGGCCACCGGCTACCGGCTGCACACCAACTGTATCCTTGCGACAAGCGCCGACCGATCAGCTGGCCGTCACGTGGCGCTATCACCTCGTCCTGCGTGAGCGGTGTAAACGGGTGTTCTCACTTTTTTTTCCATTTTGTTCGTTGCTGATCGTTGTGTTTGGTCGTTGCGGACGTCACAATGACATCCGTTCAACTTCGTTTGTTGATCCTTCCACTCAGTTTTTTATTACAGCGGCAACCGGCTCTCTGACCGGACACGCTGAGCTACCGTGCCCGCAAACTAAAGAGGCGGCAGAAAGGCAGCGGCAAACATTTTCCACGGTGACACAGTGAAACGCGGAATTGGCGTTCCCACCCGAAAGCGTCAGATGTCAACGGTAGCCAGCGACGGACCGGCACTAAGGTATGGATGGAGACCAACAAAAACCCGCGGTGCATTTGATTAACTGCACCATGAATCTATAAGAAACAAAGACGAATGGCTCTGAGCACTATGGGACTTAACATCTGAGATCATCAGTCCCCTAGAACTTAGAACTACTTAAACCTAACTAACCTAAGGACGTCACACAACACCCATGCCCGAGGCAGGATTCGTACCTGCGACAGTAGCAGTCGTGCGGTTCCAGTCTGTAGCGCCTAGAACCGCTCGGCCACCCCGGCTGACCAGTCCGACAGTCGATCCTCAGTATTTACTCGTGGTGAAATAATTGTTGGGACCGAGAGCTGGCTAAAACCCAAAGTGGAAAGCTCTGAGATACTTAGCGAGTCGTGGAACATATTTCGGAAAGAACGATTAGATCCCCTAGGAGGAATGTTGACTGTAGTTTAAAATATTGAGGTCGAAGTGAGTGTGACAGTGAAGTTATTTGATCGCGTATAGCAGGTGTAGATGAAACCGAGTTAATTGTTGGATGTTTCTACCGGCCACCCGAGTCTGCTGTGACAGTTCTAGAGTCATTCAAAGAAAGTCTACGGTCAATAGCGTAAATACCAAGACGATGCAATACTAGTTGGAGGCGACCTTAGCCAACCGAATATAGACCGGGATGTCTATGGGTACATTGCGGGAGCTACAGACAGACAGTCATGCAAAATACTTCTGAGCACGTTTTCTAGCTAGGCATCCACACACAATGGAAATATCTTGCACCTCGAAGATACAAATAGGCTGGACTTTATCGGCAGTGTCAGTATATAAGCGGGGACTAGTGATCATGAAGTCATCATAGCAACTACAAGTACGGAAGTTAATACATCTGTCAAGAAGGCTGTTGTTGTTGTTGTTGTGGTCTTCAGTCCTGAGACTGGTTTGATGCAGCTCTCCGGTTCCTAAGTCTCTGTCTTACCATTATATAATCTATCTGATACCTTTTGGTATCTCCAGGGTTCTTCCATGTATACAACCTTCTATCATGATTCTTAAACCAAGTGTTAGCTATGATTAAGTTGTGCTCTGTGCAAAATTCCAGCAGGCGGCTTCCTCTTTCATTTCTTAGCCCCAATTCCATATTCACCTACTACGTTTCCTTCTCTCCCTTTTCCTACACTCGAATTCCAGTCACCCATGACTATTAAATTTTCGTCTCCCTTCACTATCTGAATAATTTCTTTTATTTCATCATACATTTCTTCAATTTCTTCGTCATCTGCAGAGCTAGTTGGCATATAAACTTGTACTACTGTAGTAGGTGTGGGCTTCGTATCTATCTTGGCCACAATAATGCGTTCACTATGCTGTTTGTAGTAGCTTACCCGCATTCCTATTTTCCTATTCATTATTAAACCTACTCCTGCATTACCCCTATTTGACTTTGTGTTTATAACTCTGTAGTCACCTGGCCAGAAGTCTTGTTCCTCCTGCCACCGAACTTCACTAATTCCCACTATATCTAACTTTAACCTACCCAGTTCCCTTTTTAAATTTTCTAACCTACCTGCCCGGTTAAGGGATCTGACATTCCACGCTCCGATCCGTAGAACGCCAGTTTTCTTTCTCCTGATAACGACATCCTCTTGAGTAGTCCCCGCCCGGAGATCCGAATGGGGGACTATTTTACCTCTGGAATATTTTACCCAAGAGGACGCCATCATCATTTAATCATACAGTAAAGCTGCATGCCCTAGGGAAAAATTACGGCCGTAGTTTCCCCTTGCTTTCAGCCGTTCGCAGTATCACCACAGCAAGGCCGTTTTGGTTATTGTTACAAGGCCAGATCAGTCAATCATCCAGACTGTTGCCCTTGCAACTACTGAAAAGGCTGCTGCCCCTCTTCGGGAACCACACGTTTGTCTGGCCTCTCAACAGATACCCCTCCGTTGTGGTTGTACCTACGGTACGGCTATCTGTATCGCTGCGGCACGCAAGCCTTCCCACCAACGGCAAGGTCCATGTTTCATGGGGGGGGGGGGGGGGGTCAAGAAGGCTAGGAAAGTGTTTCTGCTAGACAGAGCAGATAAGCAGTTATTAGCATCTCACTTAGACAGTGAATTGGCATCACTTAATTCCAGTCAGATGGATGTAGAGGAATTATGGAATAAGTTTAAGTAGATTGTAAATCGTGGTCTGGAGAGTTATGTGTTATGTGCCTAATAAGCGGATAAAGGATGGAAAAGACCCACCATAGTTTAGTATCAAAATGTGGAGGATGCTGAGGAATAAGACGCTGCTGCACTCTTAGTTCAAAACGGAACCGACAAATGATCACAAGATAAGGTTAGTAGAGATTCGTTCGCCAGTAAAAGATCTGGCAGAGGATCCCAGAAAATTTTGGTCTTATGTAAAATCGCTAAGCGCGTCTACGGCTTCCATTCAGACCCTACTTGACAAGTATAGTATGGCAGTTGAAGATAGAAAAACCAAAGACTAAGTTTTACATATAACGTTCAAGAAATCGTTCACACAGGAGAATCGTACAAATAAATATACCGCCATTTGACCATCGGACAGACTCCCGTATGGATGACATAGTAATAAACAACCGTGGCATAGAGAAACAACTGAAAGATATGAAAGCAAATAATTCACCATGTCCGGATGGAATCCCAGTTCGATTCTAGAAAAGTATTCCACAGCATTCGCCTCTTACCTAGCTTCTATTTATCGTGAATCTCTCTCCCAGCACAAAGTCCCAAGCGAGGACCCTCAAAATTACAGACCAATATCCCTAGCATAACCTCAGTTCGAATATCATAAACTTTCTTCGAGACTCAGAAGCTTATGTCCAAGAATCAGCATGGTTTTAGAAAGCATCGATCGTGCGAAACTAAGCTGGCCATTTTCTCACATGATACACTGCGAACTATGGACAAGAGGCAGATTCCATAATTCTAGATTTCCGGAAAGTATTTGACACGGTGCCCCATTGCAGGTTGTTACAGAAGGTACGAGCACATGGAATTAGTTTCTAGGTATATGAGTGAATCGAAGACTTCCTAAATAATAGAACGCAGTATGTTGTCCTCGACGGCGAGTGTTCATCAGAGACAAGGGTATCGTCAGGAGTGCCCCAGGGAAGTGTGATGGGATTGCTGATGTTCTCTACATACATCAATAATTTGCCGGCCAGGGTGGCCTGTAATCTGCGGTTGTTCGCTGACGATGCCGTGGTGTACGGTAAGGTGTCGAAATTGAGTGACTGTAGGAAGATACAAGACAACTTAGACAAAATTTACAGTTGGTACGAGGAATGGTAGCTAGCCCTAAATGTGGAAAAATGAAAGTTAATGCGGATGAGTCGGAAGATCAAACCTGTGATGTTCGGATACAGTATTACTAGTGTCCTGTTTGAAACAGTCAAGTCGTTTAAATATCTGGGCGTAACGTTGCAAAGCGATATGAGATGGAACGAGCATATGAGAACTGTGGTAGGGAAGGCAAATGGTCGACTTCGGTTCATGGGGAGAATTATGGGAAAGTGTGGTTCACATGTAAAGGAGACCGCATATAGGTCGCTGGTGCGACCTATTTTTAAGTACTTCTCGAGTGTCTGGGATCCATTCCAAGTCGGACTGAAGGAAGACATGAAAGCAATTCAGAGGTGGACTGCCAGGTTTGCTATCGATAGGTTAGAACAGCAAGTAAGTGTTACGGAGATCCTTCTGGAATTCAAATGGGAATCCTTCAAGGAGGCGACGCTCTTTCGAGAAACATTATTGAGAAAATTTGGAGAACCGGTATTTGAAGCTGACTTCGGAGGTTGTGCGTACATACCACGACTATAAGATACGATAAGTTAGAGCTCATACTGAGGCATGTAGATAGTCGTTTTTCCCTCGCTCTATTTGCGAGTGGAACAGGAAAGTAAAATACTAGTAGTAGTACAGGGTGCTCTCCTCTACACACCGTACGGTGGCTTGCGGAGTATCTATGCAGATGTAGATGAAGACGTAGATTTTAAGCACTCTGTGTCAGTTATTGAAACAATCAGTGAAGTAGTATCACAATACTAAACCCCATCAGCAAACTTCCATTAACATCATCATAACTAAGATGTACATAAAGCCAACACACACACACACACACACACACACACACACACACACACACACACACACCACAGTGGTGCAAGTCAACATGCCTACTGACACAACAGGTAATGAACAGATTGCATAATTTCTTTTACCTGATCGTACATCCTTCATACAGTTAAGAGCGACAAAAATGTAAAGTGTGCTGAGAGAGTAGAATTCGGTAGCAGGGATACAAAGAAAAAATAGTAGAACAACATGGGCTTAGGGGAATGAACGAAAGGGGAAGCGATCTGATAGAACTTTGCACAGAGCATAATTTAATCATCGCAGACACTTTGCTTAAGAATAATGAGAGAAGTATGCATATGAACGGTCAGGGGAAAAGGGGAAACACCATTTAAGTTATTTTCTTTTCAAAATTGATTTACTGCCACAGCTCGATTCTGGCAGATCATAGGCATTTGCTGAAAGCCTAAAACTGAAAAAAAAAAATAACAAGCGATTCCAGAGATACTCTCATTAACAGTTTTCAAAATGGCTCTAGGCAGTATGGGACTTAACATCTGCCATCAGTCCCCTAGACTTAGAATTACTTAAACCTAACTAACCTAAGGACATCACAGACATCCATGTCCGAGGCAGGATTCGAACCTGCGACCGTAGCAGCAGCGCGGTTCTGGACTGAAGCGCCTAGAACCGCTCGGCCAGAAAGGCCGGCTAACAGTTTTGCTGTAATGGAAAAGGATCAGTCAAGCCAATTTTTCAGGTGAAAAAAACAGGCTAGTCAGTCGGAGATTCATCTGGCACCGAGAGGGCAGAGCAAACAGAATTCTAATACAACAATCGCTGCCCCCAGTAAATTCGACGCAAGAAAAACAAAAAGAAGATGGCTATCCACAATGCAAAAATGTGTACATGCCAAATATAGAAACAAATGACGTTTACTTTCAGCGGAAACTTTCGATATTTTGATGAAATATCTATGTGCTTGCAACACAGTAATCATTCTTTTTTATGTAAACTCTGAATGCGTTGTGAAAAAATGAAGTGAAGTCATTCTTTTTTCGCTTTATCGCTCATGCCTTGGATGAAGACACTGAAGAGTAGCTTACAGTAGAAGAACTTTGTTACACAGTATGGAAGATGAAGTTCCCATAGCTTTTAAGGTATGCGTTTTAGAGCCTCTGTGTACTAGAAATTTTTGCTTCGAATGATCGTCCGTGTGATATCTCTGAATATTGACCACTCCTCCACGTACATCATGTAGATTTTGTGACTCTGCTGGTGATAAGAAAACTTCACCGTTTTGCCCTTTATTCATTATGTAACTCTCGATCAAATTAGCGGCGTGAAGAAGGTAAAATTTACAGTCCTTGTGAGTAGCAGTTCGCTATTACATTGTGATAAAATGTTGGAATTTGGAACGCAACGGTGCTGGAAAACGACATATGGCAGAGGAATACAAACTGGTATCACAAGGACACCATGACAATGTCAACTAGTGGATGAGCTGTTTTGGCTGCCCGTATCTGTTTATCATGGTATGTTTAACATCAGAATTCCCAGCTTCTGCAGCGCACAGTAGTTTTTCAGCTATCTTCCGTTCGCTACATATTGACTCGATGAATTCTGTTTTTATTCTAGATCTCCTTCCAATTTCAAGGCGGAAATACAAAAAATTGGAAAGACTGATTAAGTTTCTCCGCCCTGGTGTTGTTCTTCAGTCAGCTGCCCCATGGCTAAGTGTACTTAATACGAGTACCACCACTGTATAATCAAAAACAAAAACTCGTTTATTCGTGACTGTCATGGAATTATTGTGCCTAATTCGCTTGACTTAACTGTTTCGTTCCCGCTACGAAGTGACGTTTACTGGGAACGCTTCAGATGCCAATAACGCTAGTTCCACGTTCTATCCACCCAAGATGTTTATGAAATAAAAAGTGTAGTATATTTTTACATATTGATATAATCACAGTTAACACCTCAAAGTGGATTTTTCTCGAGTTTTATAAAAATAGACTTACCTGGTTCTTTCCCCTGATCCTTCATATGTGCAGCAGAGTTTTCTAAATCAGGTTCTAAACAGTAAGACATTTCCAGGTGCAGATGCAGACTGACGATAGTTCATTGGTTATGCACTGCGGCTTTCAATGAAAAAAAAAAACACAGAAAAAGGTAGCAAATTAAGAAGATGGAACGTGAATAAGTTATGACCCAGACTTTGTCGATAATTTTAAAGGTGTCATTAGGCAACGAGTGACTAAAACAGAAAAAGGAATCTACGGCAAGACGAATGGTACCTTTGAGAAAAGTAGTGAAGGCAAGGGATGATAAAAATGGGAAAGAGGTGAAATAGAAATCTTTGGATAACACATGATATATTGAATTTAATTGACATCAAGGAAAAAAAGTAGCTAATCAAGTAAACAATAAGGAATACAAATGTCTAAAAATGACATTAACAGGAAGTCCAAAATCAAAAATCAAGAATGGTTGGGAGGAAAGTTCGAAGCTGTTGCAACAGACTTTGAATTTTCCTCCTACCTATTCTTGCTTTGTGATTTTGCAGTTGGAAAAGGTAGATGGCGCATATAGGAAAATAAAAAAAACCACTTTGGAGCAAAGAAAAGTAATTGTACGAATATCAGGAGCTTAGATGGCAAGCCAGAATCAGGCAAAGAAGAGAAGGCTGGAAGACGAAAGGAATATGTGGAGTGGTTGGGGGTGGGGGATGAGGCTGTACAAACGAATTTGAGCACAATGTTAGATTCTTGTGAAATGTCTGAACACACGAGCCAGTACTGATCTTATCACTAATCTTAGTAGATAAACTGAAGAATGCCAACGTGGGTTTATAGCATTTGTAAATTTAGAGATAGTTTTTGAATGAAATACACTTTTCGAAGCTCTGGAAGAATGACGGATAAAACACAGGGACACATGATTATCTACAACTTGTACAAAAACCTGACTGCCTGCAGTTGTAAGACTTCAAAGACTTTAAAGGGAAACAGTAGCTGAGAGGGCAGAAGTAGGGAGGGTAAAATACGCAGACTGGCAATAACAAGAAAAGCGTATCTGAAAAAGAAAAAAAATGTTGACATCGAATTTAAATTTAAATTTTGGGAACTGTATTATGAAGGTATTGCAGAGTGGCCAGTATGTTAGTGAAGCATGGATGATAAACAGTTCTGTGAAGAAGACAATGGATGCTTTCGAAATGTGGAGCTGAAGAAGAATGCCGAGGATAACATATGTAGATCGTATAACTTTTGAAGAGGTACTGAACCAAACTCAGGAGACAAGGGAAAGCATTGCGCAGCTTCCCTAAAGGAAGGATTTGTTTGGCAGGTCATATTCTGATGCGTCAAGGAATCGTCAGTCTTAAATGGAAGCAAAATTGTAGAGGTGGACCAAGGATTATCAACGGTGAGCAGACAGATGTAAATTCAGTAGCTATGTAGAAATTAAGGGGCTTACCGACGATAGACTAGTGTGGAGTGCTGTGTCAACAGTGTCTTCAGTCTGTAGACGGCAACAAACAAGTTCTGAGACAAACTGTATTTCTTGTTATCTCAGTCCAGCATCAAACAGCAACACCTCTGGTTACATAGCTGAGTTGCATATTTATTGCCAGATTATTTATTTAATATAGCCTCTAGTACATAACAATTACGTATTTGTGTAGATATCTCTGCTATTCAGTGCAAACAACCTTATATTAAGAACAATTTGCAACTTGCATGCGGTTTTCTTATGGCGGCTACCAGCAAATGATAAGTTTAAATTATCGTTTTGGTCAGTCATCAATTTTTTGCATTTTCCGTAAGATATGAATTCCTTCATGAGCCAACAACCAACGTCTAGTCACGTATTATACATGACTTTCGAATGCAGTGGCAGTTATCAAACTTTGTAGACAATGGGAAGTATATCGTAATGCAGATCTTCATATACTTCTGTACGATTTTTGTACGTGGAAGGTTTCTCCGCTGACTTTAAATATCATGTCACAACTCGCAAGCTTATGCGATGCAATAATGTAATATGAAACTATTTTTTATTACTGTTTGTGCTGGGGAAGTACGTTAATCAAAAAATAAATACGGTACTGTGGCAACCAAATATTGAATCGACCACTGTATCATAACAGCTAAAGCGGTAACTACAAAGCTAATTATTTATATTATGACTGGTCTTTCATAACTACTTGCAAGACTGTGCTCAGTGAGAATGCTTATCACGTATGGCATATTGCCCTCCAGAGCTTATGGATATTGAAGACGATGCACAGAATATTATATTTGGTACTTTATGCCAAGGTGTTTGGTACAAAGATTCGATCACGACTGTATAGTCTTCCGGTAAAAGTAACTGACTTATCAGTTGCTACATATCCTGCCTGTAAAGACTATTTTAGTGGGGCTGGAAACAATTGTTGGCATGATAGTTTCATTACATGGAGTTGTAAAGCATTCTGAACGCTTTAAATGAACAAAATTTAACAAGGTACAGTAAAATAACATTGATATTTGTAGATTCTTAGCAAATCAACTTACGACGCACCAGAAAATTGGTTTCGGTTTAAGCTCTGCAGGCGTATATGGAACATTAACGTGTTCCATATACCTTTTTTTTCTCGTTTTACGCTCTGTTAAATGCCGTTTAAAAAGGTACGTCGATACATTGTGAAAACGGTAGTTACTTCCACAATTCTACAGATAAAAAAAGTTATACGTGTTTATCATGCGACAAAACACGTTACTCTCTGCGAGCTATCATTTGCAAAAATCCATATTTCGATATCTCGAACCTTTTACGAAGTTTAGAGACTGTTACGTCAATATGATTGTTGACGAGCAGGGATCGAACTGGTCGCATATCGCACGACCCCCCCACGGCCCGTCCTCCAACATACAGTAGGATCAAATATCTCGACAACGGTGATAGCTAATGTTTTGCTCTCAAGGTTTAATACAGTTTCGATACTTCGCCTACATTTCATATGCAATAATTTATGAGTTTTATTTTTCTTATTAATTACTAACTTTGTATCCCCCTTATTTAGGTAGTATAAATTCTGATGAAGACTCCCTTAGTTTAGGAGTCGAAACCATGATCAATTCGACTATAAAATCCATTGCAACCAGTGGTGGGCTGTCTTTACTAAAAAAAAAAAAAAAAAAAAAAATCACGGTTGCTGCACACAGCTGTGTTTAAAGTTGTAAGCTATGTTTAAAGTTGTAATAATTTATGAGTTAAATAGAACCATACCCAAAATTCTACGCAATGCGTTTTAGCTCCGTAAATTCAATAAAATATAATTTAGTGGTTTACTTAAAAGCGATATAGCTTGTAACTATGACGAATACTGAAAAAAAGTCCGTTCCTTATCGAGCGAAGATATTAGGCTATATGATGCATCTTTGGCCTCTATGAGGGCAGCAATTCAGCTTGAAGAAAGTTGTTTGATGTCCTTCTGTCCAACTGGCGCGTTAGATCGTCAAAATCCCAAGTGGTTGGAGGACTCTACCGATAGTGCTCCAAACGCTCTCAATTGGGAAGAGATCCAGCGACCTTGCTGGCTAAGGTAGATTTTGGCAAGCACGAAGACAAGCAGTAGAAACTTTCGCCGTATGTGGGCAGACATCTGGATCATATGTAAGTCCAGGATGGCTTGCCTTGAAGGACAACAAAACGGGCCGTAGAATGTCGTCGACGTAATGGAGTGCTATAAGGGTGCCGCATATAACAACCAAACAGATCCAGAACTGAAAAGAAATGGCAACCCAGACTATCACGCCTGGTAGTCACGCAGTGTGGCGGCCAACAGTCAGGCTGATATCTCACCAGTGCCTGGGCTTCTCCAAACACGTCTTCGCTCGTCATCAGGGCACATACACTCCTGGAAATTGAAATAAGAACACCGTGAATTCATTGTCCCAGGAAGGGGAAACTTTATTGACACATTCCTGGGGTCAGATACATCACATGATCACACTGACAGAACCACAGGCACATAGACACAGGCAACAGAGCATGCACAATGTCGGCACTAGTACAGTGTATATCCACCTTTCGCAGCAATGCAGGCTGCTATTCTCCCATGGAGACGATCGTAGAGATGCTGGATGTAGTCCTGTGGAACGGCTTGCCATGCCATTTCCACCTGGCGCCTCAGTTGGACCAGCGTTCGTGCTGGACGTGCAGACCGCGTGAGACGACGCTTCATCCAGTCCCAAACATGCTCAATGGGGGACAGATCCGGAGATCTTGCTGGCCAGGGTAGTTGACTTACACCTTCTAGAGCACGCTGGGTGGCACGGGATACATGCGGACGTGCATTGTCCTGTTGGAACAGCAAGTTCCCTTGCCGGTCTAGGAATGGTGGAACGATGGGTTCGATGACGGTTTGGATGTACCGTCCACTATTCAGTGTCCCCTCGACGATCACCAGTGGTGTACGCCCAGTGTAGGAGATCGCTCCCCACACCATGATGCCGGGTGTTGGCCCTGTGTGCCTCGGTCGTATGCAGTCCTGATTGTGGCGCTCACCTGCACGGCGCCAAACACGCATACGACCATCATTGGCACCAAGGCAGAAGCGACTCTCATCGCTGAAGACGACACGTCTCCATTCGTCCCTCCATTCACGCCTGTCGCTACACCACTGGAGGCGGGCTGCACGATGTTGGGGCGTGAGCGGAAGACGGCCTAACGGTGTGCGGGACCGTAGCCCAGCTTCATGGAGACGGTTGCGTAGGATCCTACGGTCTTGGCGTGCATCCGTGCGTCGCTGCGGTCCGGTCCCAGGTCGACGGGCACGTGCACCTTCCGCCGACCACTGGCGACAACATCGATGTACTGTGGAGACCTCACGCCCCACGTGTTGAGCAATTCGGCGGTACGTCCACCCGGCCTCCCGCATGCCCACTATACGCCCTCGCTCAAAGTCCGTCAACTGCACATACGGTTCACGTCCACGCTGTCGCGGCATGCTACCAGTGTTAAAGACTGCGATGGAGCTCCGTATGCCACGGCAAACTGGCTGACACTGACGGCGGCGGTGCACAAATGCTGCGCAGCTAGCGCCATTCGACGGCCAACACCGCGGTTCCTGGTGTGTCTGCTGTGCCGTGCGTGTGATCATTGCTTGTACAGCCCTCTCGCAGTGTCCGGAGCAAGTATGGTGGGTCTGACACACCGGTGTCAATGTGTTCTTTTTTCCATTTCCAGGAGTGTATGAAGTGGGACTCATCACTGAAGACAGTTCTATTCCATCAATTCCCAGCTGAAGATGTATATGCTGGGATACCAACCTGGTTGTCGTCCAATTTATGGACAGGCAAATGGGAGGGATGGTTTGTCGTGCCATTTCTTTTCATATCAGGGCCTCTTTGGTTGCCATCTGTGGCACCTTACAATACAGCAATTGGTCGACGATATTCTACAATCCGTTTTGTTGTCTTTCATTGTAAGCTAACCTGGACTTACCTTTCAGCAAGATAATGCCCGCACTCAACATGGCGACACTTTCTACTGCTTGTTTTCGTGTTTAGTTTGTTTTAATTTGGGGAGGAGAGTAAAGAGTGAGGTCATCGGTCCCGTTGAAATAGGGAAGAATGGGGAAGGAAGTCGGCCATCCCCTTTCAAAGGATCCAACCCAGAATTTGAAGCGATTTAGGGAAATCACGGAGAACATAAATCAGGATGGCCGGACACATGCTTGAACAGTCGTCCTCCCGAATGCGAGTCCAGTGGGCTAATGACTGTGCCACCTCGCTCGGTTGTTTTCGTGTTTGCCAAACCTTACTCTAGCCGCCAAGGTCATTAAATCTCTCCCCAATTGTTAACGTTTGGGGGACTCTCCAACCAGCTTGGGATTTTGTCGATGTAACAAGCGAATTGGCCAAAATCTGGTGTCATAGTCCTCCGGTGGACGTGCAACAACTCTATCAGCCAATACTAAACCGAATAACTGCTGGCACAAGGGTCAGACGTGCACCAACGCAATATTGATATTCTGTTTGTGAAACTCCGTCTCTTGAATAAGTCATCCAATTCTTGTTAAATTCTAATGATTTGTTGATTATAAAGATTTTCCAGTTTCTTTTCCCTTTCTTCGTTGCGCGTTTTTTGTTTTTTTTCCTTTAAAGCGATACCGGCAGCTTTATAGCTGGCGTCACGTTCTGTGCGTTCTGTGACTGACGGCGCGGACCTACATACAGCGCGGTGCGCGTCTGCCGCAGCGGTTCGACAGCTACAAACTGCGACGCTGAGCCTGCTACGCTGCGCAGCTGAGGGCGTTTCCATGGTAACTTGCTGCTGCCGCGGGCTTTTGATGCGAGGTAGCCGCTAATGGCGACCTGGCCTAATGCGAAAGCGGCGCGGCCCGGGACAGCGCAAGTAGGCAAGCGATTCAGCACGGAGCAGTGTGATGTGCCTGCTCTGTCCTACGTGCTGAGCGCTGCCGTGTGTCTGCTGACACCAACACATCAGGAAAATGAGGTTTCCGATTTTCTGGCTGTAAAATGTACTGTATGATAGCGAAGCAAACCTCCATCAACTCTTGCAGTTAGTTTCTCGGTAGAAATGAAATTCTCCTTTTCTTTTAAAAATTAAAAAATAAACACTTCTTTCGGTTTCGTACGTTTTCTACGCTAAATAACACCCCTCATTCGATTATGAAAGAACTAATTGACACCCAAAATTGATTTTAGACAAGCTTGTAGCTTCATATCACAACTTGACGAAGGGTCTATTTTTTGATGTTGTTAATGGTCGTGATTCTTAATTTCCAAGCAGTCTGTAGCATAAGGTTTGAAGAGTATGCAGTCAAAAATGTGGTTGCTGGCTACGTTTGGTTCATTTTCGTGATATATGTCGATTTGCTAAATGTAGCGCCCAAATGTTTTTAAAGCTGAAACGGAAGCCACTTTTCACTACAGTAGGGAGAAAACAGAAGTTGAAATCATTTATTTGAACGCGCTAGCTCCAACCACTGTATCTGGGGAGCTAGGTCGTGAGCAGTTCGTAGAAGAAGATGCACCCTTGTCAAAATGATTAATCGCGATTTACTGTCGCATTTACTCCTGAAAGAAAATGATGAAGAAGAAGAAGAAGAGTGTCTATGCTAACAATTACAGAACGGAAAACTGAAACATATCCTTTCGTTAGGACAGGGATTGATGAATATTTCTTTACGATGCATATCAATCGTCATTTATTAAAAAGGCAACAAGTATGGTGATTTCTTCGGGTTCAATATTGCCCAGTTTTGTTATGTACGTGATCTGGTCGGAAAAGATCACAGGAAGGGTTCCTGAAATAGATACCTTTATCCTGTAACACCTTAGGAAAAATTTATCATGACAGTAACGTAAGAAAAGCCGAAAAACTTTGAAGACAACACTGATTTACTTAACACTTGTTTAGTTGTGGAACAATGAAAACCACTAACATCGACCTACAATTTGTTACCATATGAGGTTGTGAATAATCAGTTACTATGAGGTGCACAGGTTCTTATAAAATCCGCATTTGGTGGTAATAAAAATAGGTCTTCATTAATAGTTTGGGAACCTCAACATTCTGGTCGAAAATTCTGATGAAGCTCGTTACAATTTTCCAGATCGAAAACCATCTGCAATTACATTATATCGGTTCAGTTTATCAAATTTGGTATCAGATTTTTGCAGAGTAAACAAAGTAATATTCATAATTGATCTCTGGACAAATATCCCACTCTCCTTCCAAGCACAACTGTCTTTCACGTTTTGATATTTTTACACAGGATTACTTAAATCAAAGCCGGCTGGAGTGGGATAGAGGTTCTAGGCGCTACAATCTGGAACCGCACGACCCCTACGTTCGCAGGTTCGAATCCTGCCTTGGGAATGGATGTGTGTGATGTCCTTAGGTTAGTTAGGCTTAAGTAGTTCTAAGTGACTGATGGCCTCACAAGTTAAGTCCCATTGTGCTCGAAGCCATTTGATCCATTTTTTGTTAGTTATTCCAACGCTCACATGCCTGCCAAGTTAGTGCAGCACATTAACAACGGCACTATTTGTGGGAAACACATTCTCATAAATAACAGCAAACCTGTTTCCATGTATTCTTAGTAAAAATTGTTTTGCGTTGTAGTTTTAACTTTCACTGATGCAAACTACGGTTTTTTTGTGGTGAACGTGGGCTCGTACGTCACAGTAAACGATGCAGGGTATTTAATAAATGCCAATTCGGGCACGCAATAGAAATGGGAAGATTAAACCATATAAAGAAGAATTTTTGCCAGGCTCATGTTTTCCTAGGGGATGCACTATTTCTTCTAAATGAATATTTAATGAGACCTTTTCCAAAAAGGTCAAATACTGAATGCGACACTAAAGACAATTACTACTATCGGTTACCTTGAGCAAGAACGATTGTAGGATATTCTTTTGCTCGTATAACATTTAAATTTAGAATTCTGCATAAACCTGCCAAATTCAGAACAGCTTTGTCATTAGGTGGGTCCCTCTTACGATCCCAGTGGGAGTGGGATCATCGAAGGGAGTGGCTGCTCTGTCCTCTATGAACACTTGTTCTTCCTCGCCTGCATATCTTGAAGTGAACATACCATTAAACGTTTATGCATATGAATCTGAATTAATTCCTGTACCACCACATCCTCTTCTCACTCCACATTGGACCAGCATCGCCTGCATATATTGAAGTGAACACACCATTAAACATTTATCCGTATAAATCTCAATTATTTCCTATACCACCACATCCTCTTCTCAATCCACATTGGACCGCCATGTGGGGATATGGTCCAAACCTTCCCTGAAAGAAAATTTCAAACTATAAAACAAGCAAAATCCAAGAATCTCACAGTGAAATAGCAGCCTACCCCATGGATTCTAGTGTAGGGGCGGGGGAGACGGGTAAAAAATCGACTAATCAAATTCGACAACAAAATAAACCCAAAGGAAATTGGAAACAACATTAAAAAAATTCGCTACGCTGCACCGTATAATATACGCACCATGAAACTTAAAGAACATCTCGGCTGTTTGGAGCACGACGTCAAATACGTCACACTCAACATCAGGGAAATGAGGCTCTAAAGCAAAGTGACTACTGTCTTCAAGTCTGAGCACCTCCTTTTTAAGAATAACTCGGACGCAAATTCGCATACTGGTGGAGTAGCTCTGCTAATTGACAACAGGAGGGAACACATTATCACCAAGACTGCTTCCATTTCAGACAGGGTGATCTACGTGATCCTTGAGTTGAATGCTAAGGTTGGCCTTCAAGTCATTGGTGCCAACCCAACTATTTCCACCTCAACCGAAGAAGACCTAGAACAATTCCATGAAAAAATTGCAGTAGTAAAAGTTTCAGAAACCACCACACTTTCATTACTAATTGGCGTTAGTAATAAAAAGATAACAGTGAAGTCCACAGAAAACCATCCCTTAAATGCAAACTTTGGACTTCAGTCGCGGATTGAGAGAGGACAAATGATGATGAATTTTCTTAACAGAGAACATTTATACTTCATGAACACATTTTACAAGAAAAATCCGAAGCAAAGTGTACCTGCTGAAGCTCTAACGTCACGGTTAAGAATGTTGCACCCTGACATCGAACAATCGAAGTTGTTCATATGAATCAGGCATAAATCGCTTCAACACAACCTAGTTACAGCCGACATCTGTAACAACACTCAAATCGAGAGAAAACGTGTGATGAAAAGGAAGACCAATCTACAGTAAATAAGCTGAAGAGAAAGGAAGTTAGTTCAACAAATGCATGGACGGGAAACTGCTAACAGAGACGTCGAGAGGAATCGATAATAACGAACTCCCTATAGAAACTACCAGCAGTATTCGAGCAACAGCAAAGAAAGGCAATACATTCCAAAAACAGAAAAATACGGAATTCAGCCACGAAACAGAACAGCTTATAGGAGAAAGGCGAAACACTGACAAAGGCACCAAAGCGCAGAGACCTCTACAAAAATATAAAGAAGGTAATCACAGGAGGCAAGAAAATTTAAAACACTGGACTGATCGAGTAGACAATCAAAGTCAGTGAGAACGTGAAACTCCTTCGTTCTAGTCAATCAAACGGCACGTTTATCATCCACAAAATTCGAGGAGAGTATATTATAAAATTGTTGCGGACCTTCATCGGAATCTCTGGAGTCAATCACTGTCCAGTCAAAGGCTTATGATGAATCACGAGGATTTGTTATGAATATAGGTCTGGAAGAAATGGAACGTAACGGTAAAAATGGAATGGAAACTGTTCTGAAGCAGCTCAAGAACTCTAAAGAGCCACGAGATCAGATAACTTGCGATATGCTTAAAGCTGGAGAGGAGACGAAGAAGCACTCCTGATTCTATTAAATAAATGTCTGAAAGAAGCCAAGATTCCACAGTCATGGAAAAATTCTGAAGCCATTCTCCTCTTCAAAAAGGAGACGCACATCGATAATTAGAGACACATTAGTCTGTTATTTCTGCAAACAGAAAGCATTACGAAACCATCTGAGTCAGAAATTTTACTTTTACCAGAAAGCCGAACGGGCGACATACAGAAAAGGATCCAGTACTACTAACCATATCCAAGCAGTATGCACACTCATAGAGCAAGGTACGGGGTATGATGTCCAACGTGACACGGCATTCCTAAACTATCAGAAGGCGTTCGACACGATGCGGACGTGGGCAGTACTGACGTCGTTGAACTTAGTCTGCATGGGCTATAGATATATCAAATGAAGTCCTGTTACACATCTGCCTCAGTGTTGTGGCCTATCTGAGTTTGCTGCCGACATTGTGTCCTGCACTACACTACATCAGTCTCGCTACCCCCTCGACAATTTTCATATACCCCTGTTCTTGTCTTTGTCCTCGTTCTTGATCGTGTCTCTCAGACTCACTGTAGGTATTGCTCTACTATTGCCCTTTAATAGGCATGGATTCGATTTGTGCTGCTTTTTGCTCATAGTTTCGAGCCCGTACGGTCTTACTGGCAGGGTGTATGTGTCAGAAAACTTAGTTTTTAAATAAATGGTTGGTAGAGAATGTAGCCATGTTTCCCGAATGCCATCCAGGTGATGCCAATGCCCCGTATGGTCTTTGCCATCTGGATATGTTTCTCGAGATTTGGTTTTATGATCCAGATAAATGTACTGATTTATTATTTCTAGGGGACAGATTTTTAAAGGATGTTATATTATTGACAGGACTCATCATGACTTTAGTATTCTGAGGGTTAATTTTGGCCGCGCGGGCTTAGCCGAGCGGTCTGCTGCGCTGCAGTCATGGACTGTGCGGCTGGTCCCGGCGGAGGTTCGAGTCCTCCCTCTGGCATGGGTGTGTGTGTGTTTGTCCTTAGGATAATTTAGGTTAAGTAGTGTGTAAGCTTAGGGACTGATGACCGTAGCAGTGAAGTTCAAAAATGGTTCAAATGGCTCTGAGCACTATGGGACTCAACTGCTGAGGTCATTAGTCCCCTAGAACTTAGAACTAGTTAAACCTAACTAACCTAAGGACATCACACACATCCATGCCCGAGGCAGGATTCGTACCTGCGACCGTAGCGGTCTCGCGGTTTCAGATTGCAGCGCCTAGAACCGCACGGCCACTTCGGCCGGCAGCAGTCTAGTCCCATAAGATTTCACGCACATTTGAACATTTTTGGTTAATTTTGAGCCCTACCACTTTGAATGGATTTTTGAGTTCTCAGATCATTTTTGACAGTTCGTTTGTGTCACTGCTAAATAGAATGATATATACAAAGCAAAAATTGTTGAGATGTTTTTCATGTTCAAACAAATTTCGGGCTTATATTCTGTCATCATTTAATACATCCCACGATATTTCAACTAGAAGCCTGCCAGTCATCTTCAGGTGACCCATAGAAGAATGACGAATACTTGCTCCTTTCCACAAAGTATAGCGCGTTGCGTGCATTACAATCAAGTCGACAGACGGACCAGACTTACCGGCAGCGACGCCCTCCCTGGTGAAAGCGCGGAACTAAACTTTCGTCTGCATTGCCGCTCGCCGCGGCCGTTGGCGCACTGTTGTCTTCGATTAGAACAAATCGTGGAGATGATGGGGTTCCATGCAGTGTTCCACTATTGATAGATTTCTGTCCCCAGCCCAGGTAAGTCACTTTAACGCATCGTCCCGAGCTAAGATGAAAAACTTAGGTGACTTTATTCTCCTTGTCTGACACTTCTTCTACAGGAACTTCTCCAGTGACCCGGACTTCCTTTATTTTCACAAGTAGAGTGACATTCTCGTTAATGTAACGCATTAATTTGGTATATCTGTAGTCACACAAGTAGAGTGGCATTCTCGTAATGCAGATCATTAATTAGGTATCTCTACAGTCAACGCTGGCTAAGTTCAGCTCCTTCGAGATTCCTGTCGCTTATACCGCACTTTCCTAAGAACTCGTGGCAAGAATACACTCCCACGCCACCGCAAATACAAGGGCAATCATTTTATCCCTCACTACATGCTCGTCTACAACAACCATTCCTTATCTGAGAACCAGAGCAGAGTTGATCACTTTGCATACTATCCCTCTGTCATCTTCTCAATTCCTGACGTCCCTCACTCTGATTACTCCCTCTTCCCTACCATTCAGGAACGCACAAATACTACTGTTCCTCCGCTGACAAATAACTTGCTGTATTTGGACAAGATACCACAACCAGATTAAACATTCTAATAGCAGAACATGATGTAAAACAAATACTCCACATAAAACGCACCACATCCCCTGGTCACGATTGCATCACCTATCGACACCTCAAAGAATCCCCCGTCTCTTTTCTAGCGAACCTTGTAACCTTTCATATCATTATACCCTCCACAGGCTACTATCCTGAGCTGTGGAAAATCTCCACAATCCTACTTTCCCTCAAACCACACGAAGCCCCTCCTCCTACCACCCATCCGCCTCACCCCTGTATTCACCAAGTTCTTCAGATCCAGCCTCTCCTTACATATCCATCAACAACTGAACCAGTAATATGCTCCTTCATAACAACCATTCCTTACCTGAGAACCAGAGGAAAGCTGATAACTTTGCATCTTATCCCTCTGTCATCTTCTCAATTCCTGACGTATCTCACTCTGATTACTCCCTCTTCCCTACCATTCAGGAACGCACAACAATATGTTTTGGCTTCCATCTCAACTTCTCCTTTGATGACTGCTCTTCACCCCTGACCCCACCAGCGCAACGCCCAAAAATCCGCTATCTTCATCTCCCTCGACCTGGAGAAAGCATATGACAGTGTATGGCATACCAGTGTCCTCTTTAAATTCCCGGCCTACGCAGTTCCAGTTAATTACGTCCGCCTTACTGCATTCTTTCTCTCTAATCACCCATTCTTTGTCCCCATTAACAACAACAATTCCTGTACCTTCCATCCCACTACAGGTGTGACTCAAGGTACCATTCTCTCTCTTCTCCTTTATCTCATTTACACTGCTGATATGTCCATACCACCTCCTCGAGTCCACCTTCTACAGTATGCTGTACTGATGGCACCGCTTTCCTCGCCCTTCGTCTTACACTCCAGAAATACCATCTGTCTCTCCAAACCCACCTTAGTCAATTTATCACCTGGTGTAACCAATGGCTCTTGAAGATCGATCTTTCCAAAATTCAGGCAATAATTGTTGGACACACTATCCGCAACTTCAGTCCCCATAACTTTTATCTTACCTTTTATAACTGCGCTATTCAATTCACTAACGCACTAAAACGTCTTGGACCAACCACCGACTGGCAGCCAATGTGAAAACCTCACCTACTAACCATCCAACAGAAAGCACACAATAGACTAAAACTACTTACACTATTAAGTGGCCGAACATGGGGAATGCGTCTTGCCACTATCCTCCACACCTACAAAACATTGATAGGACCTATCCCTTGCTATGCAAATGTTGCATGGATATGAGGCCTCTCCCGCCCTCCCCGTTAAGTTCAGTAAGGTTCCTCCAGATCCTTGAACACCGTGCACGCTGCCTCGTCTTCCGCATCCGACTGCATTCCTCCACATTGATCCTTCAACATATCTCACCTCACAATGAAAGCCTCTGAACAACCTACCCAATCCGCAAACTCGACTCCAACAATCCTATAGTTTCCCCTCTACTTTTCAACCCCAGTGCGCTACCACGTCTCTACCAGCACATCTCACCAACCTGAAACCTACACACCCTCCCCTCACACACTCTACAATAGAAACTTCAATTGTCTCCCCATCCCCAGATCATGAACTCTACCCCCTCATGCCGCCTCGTCACAGCTCCATCTCCCTCCCTTCTCGATATTTTTCCTACCCCTTTTCTCCACTCTCACCCTTATTTCTCTAGACTCTTTTCCCGATTAAATTTTTAGCTCCATTAACGCCCTCTCTACTCCAGCCCCTCTTGTATCCCAATAGTCACTCCTACCACATCGGTATATCCGCACCAGTCCTCCATCCATATGCCACCTTTCTTATATCCTCCTTAGCGACGAATCTTTTTCCTTTAACAACAGACTACCTAGCCCAGGACAAGTCCTTCCAGCTGTAGTGCCAGCGATAGGCTTTTTTTTAACATCAGTGTTCTGCCTCAAGGCTTTTTACAATATCTTTAAATGTAATCTTATTGGGTTTCTGCTTTTTAACTTTCATTACAACTATTTTCAGTTAAAAGAGAAAAACATCATACCTCTTGTATACGAAAACTTCAATCTTAATTTCACCATCAAATTTATTTTTTAATTTATTGTAAACATCTCGCTTTCGTGTCTATTATTCTTTCATCTCATGTAGCTTCTCATGCCAATACGCTGAAGGGTGGTTTGACTGTACCAGTGACAACCGACTACCCCCCATGCCATATGAGACGATGAGGGATGAAATAGCAATAAATAAAAAAAATCTATTCATATTTCTCAATACTGCCCAGGTCTCGATCGAGTCGAGCGCCTTCTGGTAGTCTAAGAAGACCATGTCACGTGAGACATTATATTATGTATATTTCTCTAAAAGTGTGCACGTTGCTTGAATGTAGCCAGTAGTGCTGTATCTTTTTCTGAATGACGGCTGTTCGGACTGGTTCACAAAAGTCAAATATTTGACTCAGGTTCCTGTTCTTCCGATCCCATACCCACAAAAAAATCTTCATGATTCATGATGCGAGTTTCGGGTTGTTAGTGACTGACTGTAGAACTTCGGTTGAAAGTCCGCGACAATTTTATAACATAGTCTCTTTCAGTAACAACTTCTCCTCTGCCATTCCGATTTCTGTGGATGATAAGCTTGCCTTTCGATTGACTGGAACGAAGTCTCTTATGTTCACAATGATTCTTATAGTCAGATAATGTTTTTGGTTCACTGGTCTCTTCTGATCACCTTTAAGTTTTTGTTGTGGTCGTTGTATTTGGTTGCATCTCTGTTAGTGAACCACCTTTCTTCGATAATCTTTTCCATGTGGAGGCTAAAACTCTGATTTTTCTATTTTTATAGTGCACTGCTTTCTGTACTGCTGTTCGAATACTCCTAGCAATTTCTGTCGAGAGTTCGTCTAGAACCATTACTCTTAACATTTCTGTTGGTGGTTGTCTTTCTAAGAACTTGTTGAATTCACTTTTTTCTCTTCAGTTCATTTATCGTAGGTCAGACCTTTCTTCCCGTCATACGATTTCTCCGGAACTCAGTGCTCAGATGGATCCTGGCTCCACCTACCTAGGGGTGCTACCTGTGTTGACGATTTATGAGTGAATCATCTGAGCAACATCGGTTTGTTCGATGTCAAGAAATGACATACAGTGAGTTGACGAAAGTTATGGGATACCTATTAATATCGTTTTGGACTTCCTTAACCCAGTCGTAGTGCAGCAGCTCGACATGGCATGGACTCAATGTCTCTGGAAGACCCTTACAGAAATATTGAGCCATATTGTCTCTATAGCCGTCCATAACTGCGGAAGTGTTGCCGTTAAAGGATTCTGTTCACGAACTAACTTCTCGATTATATTCTATAAATATTGGATGGAATTCGTATCGGGCGATCCGCGTAGCAAGATCATTCGCACGAACTGCCCGAATGTTCTCCTAACCAGTCACGAATAACTGTGGCCCTACGACAAATTGTTCAAATGGCTCTGAGCACTATGGGACTTAACATCTTAGGTCATAAGTCCCCTAGAACTTAGAACTACTTAAACCTGACTAACCTAAGGACATCACACACATCCATGCCCGAGGCAGGATTCGAACCTGCGACCGTAGCAGCCTCGCGGTTCCGGACTGCAGCGCCAGAACCGCACGGCCACCGCGGCCGGCGGGCCCTACGACATGACGCACTTTCATCCATAAAAGAATCCATCGCTGAATGGCTGCAAGTGGTCTCCAAGTATCCGAACATAATCATTTAAAGTCAAAGATCTGTTCAGTTGGACGACCCAGTCCATTCCATGCAGACACTTCCCACACTGTTAAGGAGCCATCACCAACTTGCGCAGTGCCTTGTTAACTCCTCGGGCCCATGGCTTCGTTGGGTCTACGCCACACTTGAACCCTACCAGCAGCTCTTACCAACAAAAATTGGAAGTTGTTGTAACAGGCCACGGTTTTCCAGTCATCTAGAGTCCAGCCGATATGGTTATAGCCTAGGAGGGCGCTGCAGCCGATGTTGTGCTGTTAGCAAAAGCACTCGCGTCGGTCGTCTGCAGCCATAGCCCATTAACGCCAAATTCACCGCACATTCCCAGCGGATCCGTTCGTCATACGTCCCACATTGATTTCTGCGGTTATTTCGCGCAGTGTTGCGTGTCTGTTCGCACACACAAGTCAATGCAAACGCTGCTGCTCTCTATCGTTAAATGAATGCCTTCGACCACTACGTTGTCCGTGATGAGAAGCAATTCCTGAAATTTGGTAGGCTCAGCACACTCTTGACTCTATTGATCTCGCTCGGATTACTGAATTCCCTAACGATTTCCGCCACCCCCCCCTCCCCCTCCCCCCTCACCATGAACCATGGTCCTTGCCGTTGGTAGGAAGGCTTACATGCCCCAGCGATATAGGTATCCGTACAGTAGGTGCAACCACAACGGAGGGGTATCTGTTGACAGGCCAGACCAACTTGTGAATCCTGAAGAGGGCAGCACCCTTTTCTGTAGTTGCACTAGCAACAGTCTGGATGATTCACTGATCTGGCCTTGTAACATTAACGAAAAGAGCCTTGCTGTACTCGTACTGCGAACGGCTGAAAGCAAGGAGAAACCACAGCCGTAATTTATACCGAGGCCGGCTGGCTCTGAGCACTACGGGACTTAACATCTGTGGTCATCAGTCCCCTAGAACTTAGAACTACTTAAACCTAACTAACCTAAGGACATCACACACATCCATGCCCGAGGCAGGATTCGAACCTGCGACCGTAGTCGCGCGGTTCCGGACTGAGCGCCTGAACCGCTAGACCACCGCGGCCGTTATACCGAGGGCATGCAGTTTTACTGTATGTGTGGTGTCACCGCCAGACACCACACTTGCTAGGTGGTAGTTTTAAATCGGCCGCGGTCCATTAGTACATGTCGGACCCGCGTGTCGCCACTGTGTGATCGCAGACCGAGCGCCACCACAAGGCAGGTCTCGAGATGCGGACTAGCACTCGCCCCAGTTGTACGGACGACTTTGCTAGCGACTACATGGACGAAGCATTGCTCATTTGCAGAGCAAATAGTTAGAATAGCCTTCAGCTAAGTCAATGGCTACGACCTAGCAAGGCGCCATTAGTAACATTGCATGTATCTAAAGAGTCTCACTTGTATCGCCACAATCTCCAGATGTACCAAAAGGATGGATTAAAGTTAAGTATTCCAGAAGCTACGTACTTTTCTTTATAGCATTCATTACGTATCCTGTTTCAGACCCCACGCCCATCTGCGTGAGCGTAGCGCGTGCCTTTCGGCTTCCTCTCATTGTGTCTAGGCTGTCTTGTCTAGACACAACATTTTTGGCAACGAGTCAATGGAAAGGGTCTTGTTCTTTCTAATTGCTTACATTTACTTGTGTCATGGCTTCGCCAGATGTACTGTCCGAATTTCATCGCTTGCAGAATCAGCAGACGCAGGCATTATTGGATGCCCTTGGACAGCTCGTCCAGGGTCAACGTGCACTGCAAAACGATGCGGCAGCCGCCGCTTCACCGCTACCGCAGCCACAACATGCAGTTGCACCACCATTCCGTAATTTTCAAGCAGACGTGGAAACATGGACGGAGTGGTCACGCCAGTTTGGATTTCATCTCGCCGCCTACAGAATTCAAGGTGACGAGCGGCAGCCTCATTTATTGTCGGGTGTAGGGGTGCAAACGTACCGTGTGATAGTGAAATTATTTCCCCGACGCGACGTCGCAACTCAGTCCTATGAAGAAATTATGTCTGCTTTAGATGCCTATTTCAAAGAAACAGTCAATGTAGTTGCAAAGAGGTATACTTTCTTTCGTACGAAACGTACGGCCGGTCAGACTAATAGGGAGTGGGTTGCAACATTGCAAGGCCTTACACGGGATTGTGCTTTTGAGTGTGAATGTGGACTCCCTTATTCAGATACTATGGTACGTGATGCAATAGCACAGAACGTTTCTGATGTTCGCATATGGGAACAAATTTTGAAACTCGTCAATCCCTCCCTTCAACAAGTGATAGACATATTGGATAGACAAGACACGCTTGACTTTGCTCAGGAATCATTTGCAACTTCGCCAGCTGTGTGCCACATTAACCGGCCCGCCGGGCGCGCTGCAAGGACCGGTAAACCGCCCTCGCGCACGCAGCTGCCGCCACGCTCTAAACCAGGTGTGCCGCGCCAGCATACAAATGCAGTGAAATCATGCCCGCGGTGTGCTACTAGACATTCGCGTGAAATTTTCCCGTCACGCCAAGCTATTTGCTTTTTCTGTAATAAGAAAGGACATGTCCAAAGTGTTTGCCAGAAAAAGCTCAGATCAGACAATCACTACCATTCCAGGCCCTTTGCTTCGCGCCAGAATCGAATCAAGACTACTCAGGCTCGTGAACCTTCGCCCATGGACATTCATGTAGTTAATTCCACTTCGTCCAGTACCACTTTCTCTAACAGTGACTGTGTTCGTCCCACAACAAGTGTGCGTCGACGTCGCCGGAAATCACGTCAATTAGCACGTGATGCTGTACCTGTATCAGTTCAAATTGCACGAGACAGTCGCTCTTGTCCTCAGCAGGACAATAAACTTTTTGTAGATTTGGACTTTAATGGCAAGGTCAGTTGTTTAACATGTCTATAGTCAATCAGGTCCTATCAGTGAATCAGACTGTGCCTTCAGACAGTGTTTCTCGTCTGTGTGAAGAATTTGCAGACATTTTTGCACCGCGCTTAGGTTGCGCTCAGAACTATGAAGCACATTTGGAACTGAAAGTCAACGCGCAACCGAAATTTTTCGGAGCGCGCAATGTTCCTCACGCATTGCGTGATGAGGTCGCACGAACATTACACGATTTAGAATCACAAGGAGTATTTGAACGTGTGCCGGCTTCTCTCTGGGCCTCACCCTTAGTCATTTTGCAAAAACCTTCCGGAAAACTGAGACTTTGTGTGGACTTCAAGGCAACAGTGAATCCACAATAAGTGATTGCAACTTATCCTTTACCCCGCCCAGAAGATCTTTCTGATAAACTGTGCCCGGGTAAATACTTTTCGAAGTTGGACCTAGCAGATGCGTACTTGCAAATACCAGTGGGCGAGGATTCCCAGCGCGTCTTGGTGGTTAACACGCATCTTGGTTTGTACCGATTCAAAAGACTGCCATTCGGGTGTGCATCCGCCCCTGCATTGTTTCAGCAATATTTACAAACTGTTTGTGCGTCGGTCCCTACTGCTGCGAACTATCTGGACGATGTTGTGATCTCCGGAAGGACAGCAGACGAACATTTAGAACATCTCCGAACATTATTTCAAGTATTGCGACAAAATGGTCTTCGCTTGTGGAAGGACAAATGTGTGTTTTTTGCTCGTGACTTACCATATCTGGGACATGTCATAAATGCACAAGGCATACATCCCAGTCCAGAGCACCTCCGTGCCATACAAGACTTGCCTTCGCCGCAGAATTTGAAGCAGCTACAGAGTGTGCTGGGAAAAATTCACTATTATCGCTTTCTGCGCAATGCCTCTTCCATTTCAGCTCTGCTTCATCGCTTACGCCGTAAAGGTGTTCCGTTCGTCTGGACGACGGAATGCGAACGCGCCTTTCGCCAGTTGAAATCGGCGTTGCTTTCTAATACTTGCCTTACGCCATTCGATCCCCAGAAACCCCTTTTGTTGATGGTAGATGCATCGGATTTCGGGATCGGTGCTGTGCTTGCGCACAAAGATGGATCGCATGATTGCCCTATTGCCTTTGCGTCCAAATTGCTCTCGTCTGCGCAAAGAAATTATTCACAGATAGAGAAAGAAGTTTTGGTTCTCGTGTTTGGTGTTACTAAGTTCCATGATTTCTTGTATGGTCGTCACTTTACCATCATCACAGACCACAAACCTTTGACGTCGCTTTTTCATCCGAACACGCCTGTACCTCCGCGTACAGCGCAGAAATTCATTCGCTGGTCTATTTTCCTCTCGCAGTACCGCTACGATATCTTGTATCGGTCCACTGCTAAGCACGGAAACGCCGATGCGTTGTCCCGTTTGCCTGTTGCTGAGGATAGAGCATTCGATTCTTCCGAACTTGCTTGCATGTTCATTGATTCGGAAACCGATGACGTGGTCGAATCGTTTCCGATTGATTTTCGTCGTGTAGCTACAGCCACGACTTCTGACCCGGTCCTTGCTACCGTTTTGCGTTTTGTTGCTACGCAATGGCCTTTGTCAAAGTCACGGATCGAGGATCCGTTGGTTCGCCGATTTTTTGCTCACAAGGAGAGACTTTTTGTACGACGTGGTGTTTTGTTGTTGCGTTCTGATAATGATCAGTCCAGAGTCGTGGTCCCACGTTCGTTACAGTCCTCTGTCTTACGGCTTCTTCACCAAGGACATTGGGGTATAGTGCGAACGAAACAACTTGCTCGTCAGCACTGTACTTGGTTCGGAATCGATGCTGCGATTACGAATATGTGTTCTTCTTGCATGGCGTGTGCCGAACAACAATCCGCACCGCCGCGGAAAGTTTCTGCATGGCCAAAAGCCACTTCCCCTTGGCAACGCTTGCACATCGATTTTGCTGGTCCATTCTGGAATGCTCGATGGTTGGTTGTGGTAGATGCCTTCAGTAATTTTCCTTTTGTTATCCGGATGTCTTCCACGACGTCATCTGCCACCATCCAAGTGTTGTCTGCTATCTTTTGCATTAAAGGTCTTCCGCAGACTATTGTTTCCGACAATGGCCCACAATTCATGTCCGCAGAATTTCAGTCATTTTGCCAGGCCAATGGTATTCAACATCTGACATCCGCGCCGTTTTCGCCTCAGTCAAACGGTGCCGCTGAACGATTGGTCCGGACTTTCCAGTCACAGATGTTGAAATTGAAAGCGTCGCATTCTCGGGAGGACGCGTTGTTGCTCTTTTTGTCATCGTATCGCCCTCAGCCCCGAGATGGTCGCTCGCCGGCTGAGTTGCTCCACGGTCGTCCTCATCAAACCTTGATGTCTTTGCTGCATCCGCCGCATCAGGTTCCTGTGCAGCGGCAGACTTCTGCGTTTGCTCCAGGCGACGTTGTATTCTATCGCAACTATCGAGGTTCACGTCGTTGGCTCGCAGGGCGCATTCTTCGCTGCCTCGGCCGCGCGATGTATTTGGTTTTGGGGGCCTCTGGTGAGGTGCGTCGGCATCTAAATCAGCTGCGCCTCTGTCGTCGCACGGGTTCTGCCGCTCCCCGTCTGCTTTCAGCGACGGTGCCGTCCGGTCAGCGCCCTGGGGACCCATCTACTGGCTCGCCTCATCCCCAGGTGTTACCGACGATGCCTTCCATATTGCCCCATGGCGACGCGTCGCTGCCGCCTCCGCCGCCGCCGCCTGTCCTCCAGCCGGCGCCGCCCGCAGTGGACGCTTCGCTGCAGCCGCCAAGCGCCTCCCTGGGTCACGCGCCGCCGATCGCTTCCCGTGGCCAGCTGTCCTCCGCCATGGAACTCTTGCCCGCTCCGGACCACATGAAGTCATCGCGCGTCGGATACCCCGACGCAATGGAGGTCGACCCTTCGGCCCCTCCTGTCTCTTTACGGGCGCATACACTGCATGTTGACGTGCACCCTGGACTAGGTTTTCAGACGTTTCCTAGCTCCGCTCGGACCGAATGGCCGGGTGCGGGTGGCACAGCCTCGCCTGTTGTTAGGCTCCCCACCTCATCGCATACGTCAACATGGGGTGCTCCCCACGGCGGGCGGAAGCCTTATAACACGACCGTTCGCCGATTTGCGGGGGAGGAATGTGGTGTCACCGCCAGACACCACACTTGCTAGGTGGTAGTTTTAAATCGGCCGCGGTCCATTAGTACATGTCGGACCCGCGTGTCGCCACTGTGTGATCGCAGACCGAGCGCCACCACAAGGCAGGTCTCGAGATACGGACTAGCACTCGCCCCAGTTGTACGGACGACTTTGCTAGCGACTACATGGACGAAGCATTGCTCATTTGCAGAGCAAATAGTTAGAATAGCCTTCAGCTAAGTCAATGGCTACGACCTAGCAAGGCGCCATTAGCAACATTGCATGTATCTGAAGAGTCTCACTTGTATCGTCACAATCTCCAGATGTACCAAAAGGATGGATTAAAGTTAAGTATTCCAGAAGCAACGTACTTTTCTTTATAGCATTCATTACGTATCCTGTTTCAGACCCCACGCCCATCTGCGTGAGCGTAGCGCGTGCCTTTCGGCTTCCTCTCATTGTGTCTAGGCTGTCTTGTCTAGACACAACAGTATGGTCAAATGATGATGGCGTCCTCTTGGGTAAAATATTCCGGAGGTAAAATAGTCCCCCATTCGGACCTCCGGGCGGGGACTACTCAGGAGGACGTCGTTATCAGGAGAAAGAAAACTAGCATTCAACGGATCGGAGCGTGGAATGTCAGATCCCTTAATCGGGCAGGTAGGTTAACAAATTTAAAAAAGGAAGTGGATAGGTTAAAGTTAGGTATAGTGGGGATTAGTGAAGTTCGGTGGCAGGGGGAAGAAGACTTCTGGTCACGTGAATACAGGGCTATAAATACAAAATCAAAAAGGGGTAATGCAAGAGTAGGTTTAATAACGAATAAAAAAATAGGAGCGTGGGTAAGCTACTACAAACAAAATATTGAACGCATTATTGTAGCTAAGATAGACACGAAGTTCACACCTACCACAGTAGTACAAGTTTATATGCCAACAGGCTCCGCAGATGACGAAGAGATTGAAGAAATGTTTCGTGAGATAATAGAAATTATTTAATTAGTGAAGCGAGATGAAAATTTAATAGTCATGGGTGACTGGAATTCGACTGTAGGAAAAGGAAGAGAGCCACGCGGGATTGGCCGATCGGTCTGCGGCGCTGCAGTCGTGGACTGTGCGGCTGGTCCCGGTGGAGGTTCGAGTCCTCACTCGGGCATGGGTGTATGTGCTTATCCTTGGGATAATTTAGGTTAAGTAGTGTGTAAGCTTAGGGACTGATGACCTTAGCAGTTAAGTCCCATAAGATTTCACACACATTTGAACAGAAAAGGGAGAGAAGGAAAAGTAGTAGGTGAATATGGAATGGGGGTAAGGAATGAAAGAGGAAGCCGGCTGGGTAGAATTTTGCACAGCGCATGAATTAACCGTAGCTAACACCTGGTTTAAGAATAATGAAAGAAGGTTGTATACGTGGAAGAGGCAAGGAGGCACTGGAAGGTTTCAGATACATTGTATATTGGTAAGACAGAAATTTAGGAACCAGGTTTTAATTTGTAAGACATTGCCAGGGGCAGATGTAGACTCTGACCACAATTTGTTGGTTATGAACTGCAGATTAAAACTGAAGAAACCGCAAAAAGGTGGGAATTTAAGGAGATGGGGCCTGGATAAACTGAAAGGATCAGAGGTTGTAAAGAGTTTCAGTGAGAGCATTAGGGAACAATTGACAAGAAGTGGGGAAAGGTATGCAGCAGAAGAATAATGGGTAGCTTTGAGAGATGAAATCGTGAAAGCAGCAGAGGATCAAGTACCGGGTCATCAAAAAGTCAGTATAAATTTGAAAAATGAATGAATAACGGAATAATGTAGATAGAGAGGTAGAAATTGACACACATGCTTGGAATGTCATGGGGTTTCATTAGAACCAAAAAAATACAAAATTTCAAAAAATGTCCGACAGATGGCGCTTCATCTGATCAGAATAGCAATAATCAGCAAAACAAAGTAAGACAAAGCAAAGATGATGTTCTTTACAGGAAATGCTCAATATGTCCACCATCATTCCTCAACAATAGCTGTAGTTGAGGAATAATGTTGTGAACAGCACTGTAAAGCATGTCCGGAGCTATGGTGAGGCATTGGCGTCGGATGTTGTCTTTCAGCATCCCTAGAGATGTCGGTCGATCACGATACACTTGCGACTTCAGGTAACCCCAAAATCAATAATCGCACGGACTGAGGTCTGGGGACCTGGGAGGCCAAGCACGACGAAAGTGGCGGCTGAGCACGCGATCATCACCAAACGACGCGCGAAAGAGATATTCCACGCGTCTAGCAATATGGGGTGGTTCTAATAAAGCCCCACGTCATTCCAAGCATGTGTGTCAGTTTTTATCTCTGTCTACATTATTCCGTGGCTTACTAAGTTTTCAAATTTATACTGACTCTTTGATCACCCGGTAGGTAAAAGGACGAGGGCTAGTAGAAACCGTTGGGTAACAGAAGAGACATTGAATTTAATTGATGAAAGGAGAAAATATAAAAATGCAGTAAATGAAGCGGGCAAAAAGTAATACACACATCTCAAAAATGAGATCGACAGGAAGTGCAAAATGACCAAGCATGGATGGCAAGAGGACAAATGTAGGGATGTAGAGGCATATATCATTAGGGGTAAGATAGATACTGCCTACAGGAAAATTAAAAGAGACCTTTGGTGATAAGAGATCCACTTGTATGAATATCAAAAGCTCACATGGAAAACTAGTTCGAAGGAAAGAAAGGAAAGCAGAAAGGTGGAAGGAGTATGTAGAGACTCTGCACAAGGTCGATGTACTTAACGGCAAAATTATGGAAATGGAAGAGTACGTAGAAGAAGATGAAATGGGAAATATGATACTGCGTGAAGAGTTTGACAGAGCACTGGAAGACCTAAGTCGAAACAAGGCCCCGGGAGTAGACAACATTCCATTAGAACTACTGATAGCTTTGGGAGAGCCAGCCCTGACAAAACTCTACCATCTGGTGAGCAAGATGTATGAGATAGGCGAAATATCCTACTACTTTAAGAAGAATATAATAATACCAATCCCAAATAAAGCAGGTTTTGACACATGTGAAAATTACCGAAGTATCAATTTAATAAGTCACGGCTGCAAAATATTAACACGAATTATGTACAGACTATTGGAAAAACTGGTAGAAGCCGGCCTCGGGGAAGAACAGTTTTAATTCTGTAGAAATGTTGGAACACATGAGGAAATACTGATCCTACGACTTATCCTAGACGATAGATTAAGAAAAGGCAAACCTACGTTTCTAGCATTTGTAGACTTAGAGAAGGCTTTTTCCATGTTGACTAGAATACTCTCTTTCAAATTCTAAAGGTGGCAGGGGTCAAATACAGGAAGCGACACGCTATTTACGATTTGTACAGAAACTAAATGGCGGTTATAAGAGTCGAGGGCATGGAAGATGATGATAATGATGATGATGATGATGATGATGATGATGATTGGATTGTGGGGCGCTCAACTGCGCGGTTATCAGCGTTTGTACAAATTCCCAAACTTTGGTAAGGCCAAACTCGCCACTTTCATGAATGATGATGAAATGATGAAGACAACATAAACACCCAGTCATAGCCAGGCAGGTGAAAATCCCTGTCCCCGCCGGGAAATTAACCCTGGGGCATCGTGCTCTGGAAGCGTGAACGCGACCGCGAGACCACGAGCTGCGGACAGAGGGCATGAAAGGGAAGCGACGGTTTTTGAAGGGAGTGAGACAGGGTTGCAGCCTATCCCCAAAGTTATTCAATTTGTATATTGAGCAAGCAGTAAAGGAAACAAAAGAAAAATTTGGAGTAGAAACTAAAATCGATGTAGAAGAAATAAAAACTTGTGGTTTGCCGATGACATAGTAATTCTGTCAGAGACAGCAAAAAACCTGGAAGAGCTGTTGAACGGAATGGACAGTGTCTTGCCAGGATTATAAAAGATGAACATCAACAAAACGAAAACGAGGATAATGGAATGTAGTCGAATTAAATCAGGTGATGCTAAGGGAATTAGATTAGCAAATAAGGCATTTACAGTAGTAGGTGAGTTTTGCTATTTGGAGAGCAAAATAATTGATGATTGTCGAGGTAGAGAGGATATAAAATGTAGACTAGCACTGGCAAGGAAAGCGTTTCTAAAGAAGAGAACTTTGTTAACATCGAGTATAGATTTAAGTGTCAGGAAGTATTTTCTGAAAGTATTTGTATGGAGTGTAGCCACGTATGGAAGTGAAACATGGACGAAAAATAGTTTGGGCAAGAAGAGAATTGAAGATTTCGAATTGTGGTGCTACAGAAGAATGCTGAAGATGAGATGAGTAGATCATATAACTAATGAGGAGGTACTGAACAGAATTGGGGGGAAGGGGAATTTGTGGCACAACTTGACTAGAAGATGGTATTGGTTGGTAGGTCATGTTCTGAGGCACCAAGTACTGGAGGGCAGCATGGAGGGTAAAAATCGTAGAGGAAGACCAAGAGATGAATACACTTAGCAGATTCAGAAGGATGTAGGTTGCAGTAGTTACTTGGAGATGAAGAAACTTGCACAGGATAGAGCAGCATGGAGAGCTGCATCAAGCCAGTCTCTGGACTGAAGACCACAACAACAACAACAACAACAACAACAGCGATTTCCGAAATGAAAAGTCTCATGCGTCACGCTCCAGCTACCATTCTACGTTCAGAGTCTGTTAATTCCCGTCGTGCGGCCATAATCACTTTGGAAACTTTTCACATGAGAAACCTGAGTAAAAATGTCAGCTCCTCCAGTACACCGTCCTTTTATACCCTGGGTACGCGATACTACCAATATCTGTGTCCGTTCATGTCGCTATCCCCTGACCTTTTTTGCCTCAATGTGTTTAACAACGCTGAAGCTACATTCATTAGTTTCAAGTATGCAAAATGCAATACGTAACTGCAAGATAAATTCTAGATATTCAGACTAGAAAATGACAGTTGTTAAATACATTCTTAGTGCCGCGCCCCGCTGACCCGTTCGGTCCGCGCTTGACGTGAGACGTGAATAGTGTGTGGCCGGTTGCCAGGGGCCGCATTTGGCGAAGGAACTCTCGAGCGTAAACTGTTCTCATCTTGACCCAACCACGATTTGTTCTGGGGTATTATTTCTGGGAGTTTTTGCCAATACTGGTTTGTTAGAAACTAAAGCGAGTTATCTTTGAGGTTCCATCAGACTGATAAATTTAGCAGACAGTGAAATGGGTTTAGAAAATAGGTTTCAGTGTAGACTGGAACATGTGACTTTTTATTTACATTGCACTAGGTTTATCTCTGGGCCGCGAGTTGATACAGCAGTATAAGAGCTCGAGAAGAACATAACGCTTTCTCCAGACACTTCCGCACCCATGCCTGAAATTTTGTATTCCTGGCACACTCTTGACATTTTGGATTTCGGAATATTGAATTCCCTAACGATTTCCGAAGTGAAATATCCCATGCCAAATTGTGCATATGTCCAGAGTTAGAATTCTGAGGGCTAGCAGGTTTTACTACCTTAAGTGAGCAACCGTGTGACAGCTGGCTGGCAGCATCCAGGTTTTATGTCTAAGGCTGTACGCAGTTGCTATCACTGAAGGATAGGTAAACCCAATCAACGTACACACATACATCATGAGAGGTGAGGATAGAGAACTCCATTAACACAATGCAGGTAACCAAGGTTCCTCTGAAAGAGCAGCACCCTTAAACAATCCGAGCTTGTTTTCCGTTTCTAATGACTTCGATGTCGACGGAATGTTAAATCCGAGTCTAACTCCCTTCCTATGTTTCACAAAAGCTGAATACCACTATTTACAATAATTAAGTGTGGGGTGGCTGTTATCCCTCCATTTCTAAGTAACTACACCAATGTGCGCTACTTTTACTTCGAAGACGTCGTTAACGTAATTGGTTTCAACACAGTGGAGCCCAAACTCACTGCGCGCATATTACTTGCTAACACCTTTGTTAGACAGAAAAGTATATAGGCAGAGCACCTTCGTTCGCTTGATCTGACTGTACATAATTTATTATTATGGACCATGTGAAATGTCTTGTGCACCACTCATCCCTTTAAATTAAAGATGATCTTTAGGCAAAAATTCTTGCTGCCTGTGACACTATTGAACAGCACCTGTGCTGTTGTAGATCATTATCCAGTCAGAAATTACTCATTTTTAACTTCTAAGTTCCGAGTAATTTTACTACCATAATTCAATATATTAGATTGGAAGTTTGCCTTACGCCATCATCCTTAAATGCAACCTACTCTTTTTGAAACTAAGAGTCTGATCGACCAGATAGTGATGTGCATTGCATTCATTTATATCAAACAACCCTTTATTATAGAAGATAAAAATGCTTGTACTACATCTCTGAACAAATATCAAATGTAGTACGCAGTGGAAATTATCTGTCCATGCGCTGTGTCTCTTATTGCAGTTGCAGCTATCTTTTCACAAGTTGATGTCCTGTATCACACACTTTTTATGTAACTGCAAAGTCAAGCTTTCTCTCATATACATGTTTGGGTTCTTAGTCGTTGTGACCTCTATGGCACAACATGTTCAGTAAAAGCTCCGTCTGAGAGAAAGTTAGTTACACTGCACACAGTATAAGCCAACCCCGATCAAGCACATTTACATACATCATTCAGTATGGCCTATTATATTCACTCAAGCTATCATGAGGGATAGTCAGATTTTAAACAGTACAATTCTTTTACACTTAGTATTTTAAAACCTTTTCAGTGTCTGTAGTGTCCAGCATGTAATATTGGAACTATAATTCTGCCCATATGTTGAATTCTCCTTTGAAATCGAATATGATCTCTTGCTATCTGTTACCAAATTGCAGTGCATGCTTTTTGACATACGAAACCTCACGCAATAATATTACACGAACTCTTTTAAAATATTTAGAACTTGCAAAATGCGCCCTTTCGTGGATGTTTTTTCTCATATACAGATTGTCATTATGTAACTGAGCGTTTCACCTAATTATTTTTGACAGCTACTGTAAATATCAAACAAAAGTTGACACTTCTTCAAGTTCCTCTTCAATAGATTTTATTTTATTTTTGTGTCGATTATTGCCTACTGCTTTGAAAGCAAAGAAAGAATAATCAGTCTACCAATTCATTTGGGTTATTCCAACGAACGTAATCGACATCTGCTGGTGATATGTTGGAGACCTCCTTTCAATTGTCAGTCATTCTCCTCTTCTTCTCCTTTAGTATCTTCATCTTCTGCTTACAGAAGTAAATTGTTTTGTTTGATTTTAACATCTTAATCTTGTGTGGCTTGGTCTGTCTTCTTCTTGTGGAATAGCTATATTTCTTCAATCAGTCTCTAAGAAATAAGTCTGATGAGAAATTGAAGTGCATGTTTCTAGAATCACATCTTTTCTTCTGAAGTAATGAGATTTTGTGCATCCACCACTTGACACAGCCGCATTTAGGTCTGAAGTTGAATTTACTCCCGTGCCGATATGTATACACCACTCTTAACAATTACCCATCATTTTTTCTAACGCAAGCTTATATTGCACATATTGACAGTCTCTGTTGGAATTTGCTTGTCTGTAGGAGCGCTAACTTTTTTTAATAGTATTTAAAACCCTGAGAATTTTAACATAATTTTGGTCTCATGCTGCGTAGCACTAATTAGGTGGTTTACTTTTAAACAATATATTATATAATCGTATAAATCACAGATATCTTATTGTGTGAATTATTAAATCTGTAGGGCCCTGGGTTAAGACCCCTAGTTTTGTTGGGATGACAGAGCATTAAATGCGGTGGGGCAGGCCGGTCAGCATGCTGGACGATAGTGATATGGCCGGTCGCGGTGGTCTCGCGGTTCTAGACGCGCAGTCCGGAACCGTGCGACTGCTACGATCGCAGGTTCGAATCCTGCCTCGGGCATGGATGTGTGTGATATCCTTAGGTTAGTTAGGTTTAAGAAGTTCTAAGTTTTAGGGGACTAATGACCACAGAAGTTGAGTCCCATAGTGCTCAGAGCCATTTGAACCATTTGATAGTGATATGACGTTAGTGGAACAAAACTTTAATGTAATAATGTTTACGATCGTGAATTCTGTTTTGTGTTCGTGTCCAGGACAGCCGCAGTGTAACGCTTAGCTTGGTAAAGTGCTGACACTATCTTAGCAGTCTGCGGGGACATCGTCCGGCAGTGTACAGCTCATGTAAACGTCGTAGAGGGCAGATGGTATGCCTCACTCGTGGCCAGCGTAGTCTATACAACAGGCGTTGCTGCCGAAGACAACGACTGGGTATTACCAGAGCACTCTCACAGACACTTAAGGATAGTGCGTGGGTAATCTCTCAGCAGATCTAAACGCTGTAGAAGTGAAAAATAGCATTACCCTTCCCCCAAAGAAGGCGGGGGACACTGATGACTTCTTACAGATACACTATGTGATCAAAAGTATCCGGACACCCCAAAAAACATACGGTTTTCGTATTATGTGCATTGTACTGCCACATACTGCCAGGTACTCCATATCAGCGACCTCAGTAATCATTAGACATCGTGATTGAGCAGAATGGGGCACTCCGCTGAACTCTCAGATTTCGAACGTAGTCAAGTGATTGGATGTCACTTGCGTCATACGTTTGTCCGCGTGACTTCCTCACTCCTAAACATGCCGAGAGTTGAAGAGGGTCGTAATGTGTAATAGGGAGACATCTAGCCAGATCATCACAGCATCCACTGCAAGTACTATGACCATTAGGTGGGAGGTGAGAAAACTTGGATTTCATGGTCGAGCCGCTGCTCATAAGCCACACATCACGCCGGTAAATTCCAAACGACGCATCGCTTGGTGTAAGGAGCGTAAACACTGGACGATTGAACAGTGAAAACACGTTGTGTGGAGTGACGAATCACGGTACGTGGCGATCCGATGACAAGATGTGGATATGGCGAATGCCCGGTGAACGTCTGCCAGCGTGTGTAGTGCCAACCGTAAAATTCGGAGGCGGTAGTGTTATGGTGTGGTCGCGTTTTTCATGGAGGGGGATTGCATCCCTTGTTGCTTTGCATGGAATATATCAGGCATCAGGCCTACATTGATGTTTTAAGCACGTTATTGCTTTCCACTGTTGAAGAGAAAATTGGGAATGGCGATTGCATCTTTCAACACGATCGAGCACCTGTTCATAATGCATGGACTGTGGCGGAGTGGTTACACGACAATAACATCCGTGTAATGGACTGGCCTGCACAGAGTCCTGACCTGAATCCTATAGAACACCTTTAGGATGTTTTGGAACGCCGACTTCGGGCCAGGCCTCATCGACCAACATCGATACATCTCCTCAGTGCAGCACCCCGTGAAGAATGGGCTGCCATTCCCCTAGAAACTTTCCAGCACCTTATTGAATGTATTCCTGCGAGGGTGGTAGCTGTCATCAAGGTTAAGGGTGGGCGAACACCATATTGAATTCCAGCATTACCGATGGAGGGCGCCACGACCTTGTGGTCATTTTCAGTTAAGTCACCAGATACTTTTGATCACATAGTGTACTAGTCGGGAGCGGCAGCAATTAGCAAAACTCCAGAAGACTGTAACTGTTGGATAATGTATCAAACACCATCCGTTTGGAAAGCCGGATGTAGAAGTATCCAAGACTTAACATCAGTCGCTGCAAGGTCCACAGCTCACAGCGACCAAGTACATCACATCAGACAGGTAGCAGTCCTGTAGACTAGGCGAATGGCAGCAAAAAAATGGTTCAAATGGCTCTGAGCACCATGGGACTTAACTGCTGTGGTCATCAGTCCCCTAGAACTTAGAACTACTTAAACCTAACTAACCTAAGGACATCACACACATCCATGCTCGAGGCAGGATTCGAACCTGCGACCGTAGCGGTCGCGCGGTTCCAGACTGTAGCTCCTAGAACCGCTCGGCCACTCCGGCCGGCGAATGGTAGCAGCGTATCACAATTTCGGCCTCGTAGCTGGTGCACAGCAACAAAAAAATTTGAAGGTTCTGAAGATTCAGTATTTATTACTGCTTGTCTGAGGCAATGACAGTATGGCCGGTCAGCGATGACCGAAAGTGGCCTACGTTTATAGGCTCACCAGCGGTCTTCATCGCCCCTCTATTTTGGAAGAATGGGTTTCAGGGCTTCAGCTTGTTACCTTTCCGCCATATCAGCAGGCTGATAGGTGCTCTTGTGGATCTTCTACTCTCTCTTGCGAAATCAAGCTGTGCTGTTAGAATGACGTAGTGTCTTCTCCTTGTTGAGGTCACGTTGCTGAGTTTACGGTTCTGACTTGTCACTCTTGTGAAGTGAGACAATATCTTCCTAGTTTGTTCACCTTTCCGCAGTGTCGGCATTCCGTCTGTTTGTCGTTTTGATTGCGACGTGGCTCGTTGGCCTGGCTTATCTTGGTTTGTTGCTGGCAAGAGAGAACTTTGAAAAAATTTTAATTTGTCCACAAAACATTTCCGCTGTGTAAAAAATAATCTTCGAAATGTACTGGTGAATCACCAGTCATCTACACTTACTATTTTACCTCAAATTTGATCCCTTATACAGAATCGTGCGTTTTGTCTCTTGGTTCAGCAAAAAATAGTAGTGCCATTTTACCCATGTCTCTGCTATAATTTTCTTCCGTGACTCTACGTCATCATCATCATCATCATTATTATTATCTGCTTCCATACTGCATTCACATTCACATTCTTCTTCTCCATAGTCTTCTTCTCCTCTTCCACTATCTTCAGTTTATGCTTTCATAAATCCATTGCTTTCTTTGGATTCATCTTCTTTGTCTTGGTCTGTTTTCTTTAGGAATAACTGTCCCAATTTCTGTAGCGGTTGAGTAACTGGATTAAATACATTTTGCAGAGCAGGGTCAGCTTTAGCTAGCCTTTCCTGCAGGTACGCCAGTTTCTTGCCAATACTTCACTGGGATTTAAATAGTCGACTTTCAAGTCTAATCTCTCGTCACTGATTTGGTGGAAAAGACCAAACAGCGAGGTCATTGGCCTCATCGGATTAGGGTAGGATGGGAAAGGAAGGCGGCCGTGCCCTTTCAAAGGAATCATCCCGGCATTTGCCTGAAGCGATTTAGGGAAATCACGGGAAACCTAAATCACGGCGGCCGGACTCGGGACTGAATCGTCGTCCTCCCGAATGGGAGTCCAGTATGTTACCCACTGCGCCGCCTCTCACGGTCGTCCACCGGAATGAAGAACCATGTTGGCAACTGCAATGCTCAATGAACATCTGAAGCTATTATAAGCAAACGCTTCATTTTCCACTGCTTCTCGCGTGCAGCGGACCAAGACAAATACAAATGTAGTTATCCAAATTCGAATTCTGTCCTATATACAAATCGTTTAAAAAGGTGAATAGGTTGTAATTTCTTTCATACATGCGGTTTATAAAACCGGAACAGGTACGAGCAGACAGACCGTTTAAAAAGTGGAAATGGTTCAGACAGAGACTGTGTAAAACAAATTGGATATGTCGGTGCGCACAGACCATTTAATAAAATGGAACACATTCGAACAACTGTATTATTTAAGAAAACGGAATAAGTTGGAATACACAGACAGCATTACATTCTACCTCATTCTGTTCTTAATCATTGCATTCCCAACCGTTTCAGTCCAATCTCATCCGACCGCTTGCATTCCGACCCATTCAAATGCGAACCATCTGTAACGGTGCAGAATCTGGCAAGTGTGAAAGCTGCCCAGCAACGAAACCCGACAGCATCCCCTGCCAGCTCAGCAACGTCAGCACAGCCACCACTTCTGCGGTTGGCCATTCTGCGAGTGAATCAGAGGGACATCACCCGGCCCCCTGATGCGTGAGTGACCCACATATGGGTTACGCCACCCTTGGCAACCGACCCCTCTTCCGAAATTTCTTCACAGCCTGCATACATGGGCGTCCAACGCCTTTCAGCACATGGAATCGGGGATTAAAACTACCAGGACCAGCCTGTCATGGCGTCGTCAAAGCTGGGTCGTCAGATAATGCATAGTCTGTATCAGTCGTCGCCGCATCTATGACACTGTCTCTACCAGGCCTCGAACCAACGACGGCTGCCTGAATGTTCAACCCGAGCCCACGGACATCGCCCCGCTATCAGCAGAAATAGGCCGCCATCCACCATCATGTTGGGTAGTGGGACCGCCGTTCCCAGCACGGGGAAAGCCTACGTCAGTGCGTCCGTAATGGCTAGCGGCGGACCGGGGTTCACCTCCTGTCGTCTGCGGTCTGTTTGTTTTAGATGCGCTGAACCATGTCGTTTCGTGTCCGTCAATAAGGAATACTAACTATTTGCCGGCCGCGGTGGTCTCGCGGTTCAAGGCGCTCAGTCCGGAACCGCGCGACTGCTACGGTCGCAGGTTCGAATCCTGCCTCGGGCATGGATGTGTGTGATGTCCTTAGGTCAGTTAGGTTTAAGTAGTTCTAAGTTCTAGGGGACTGATGACCACAGATGTTAAGTCCCATAGTGCTCAGAGCCATTTGAACCATTTTTACTAACTATTTGACTGGCTGCATTCATTGCCCGATCCTTCTCCAACTTCAAACAGAGAACCACTCGCTCACACCCCCTCTACAATACACTTGTTACAGTATTCGTATCAGAATACCGGCTGGAGCTGGAAATAGTCGTCCAAAAGAGCCTTGAGGAGATCATAAAGCTGTGACAGCATCAGTGATGACGGGTCCTATAAGGAATGTTAAGGAAGGTGGGATATTTGCTCAGCAAAGGTCAAGGATACAAATTTCAGAATATATCAGTAGTCAGCATCAAATATTTGGTGATGAGGACGAAGATGTGGAGAGCAAATGGAAAAGATTCAAAGGCATCTTCGAATGTGCCCTAGGCAAGTATGTTCCGAGTAAGGTTTTAAGGGATGGAAAAGATCCAACATGATTTAACAGGCGTGTTAGAAAAGCACTACGTAAACAAAGAGCAGTTCATCTCAGATTCAAGAGAAGTAAGAACCTAGCTGACAAACAAAATCTGGACGAAGCGGAAATGTGCGTAAGGAGAGTATTGAGAGAAGCGTTCAATGATTTTTAAATAATCACCCTAAGTGATTTTGTCCGATGTAAAATCAGTAAGTGAGTCAAAATCATCTATTGATTCTCTCAGCGACCACACCGGCACCGAAACGTAAGATAACAGAGAGAAGGCCGAAATACTGAATTCGGTCTTCCGAAGTTGTTTCACCGCGGAAGATCGTAACGCTGTTCCTCTTATCAATCGTCGTAAGAACGTCGAAATAACAGATACTGAGATAACCGATCGCGGAACTCAAAAGCCACTAAACTTGCTTAGTAGTTGAAAGGTGTCAGGACCAGATGAGATTCCTATAAAATTCTATAAAGATTATGCGAAAAAACTTGCTCCCCTTCTAGCAGGAATTTATCGTAGATCGCTTGAGCAACGAAAGGTACCTAACGACTGGAAACAGCTCAGGTCATTCCGGTTTTTATGAAAGGCCGTAAGACAGATCCACACAGTTACAGACGTTGACGTCAATCTGTTGTAGAATTATGGAACATGTTTTATGCTCAATAATAATGACGTTTTTGGAAAATGAACAGCTCCTCTATAAAAATCAACATGGATTCCGCAAACAGAGATCCTGCGAAACTCAGCTCTCTCTGTTCCTCCATGGGAGCCACAGCGCAGTGGACATCGTTGCTAGGTTGATACCGTGTTCCTTGATTTCAGTAAGGTATATGACACATTCCCGAATTGCAGTTTAATGAAAAAAATACGAGCTTAGGAGTGTCGGAGCAGACTTGCGATTCTATTCAAGACTTCCTTGCAGACAGAAATCAACACGTCGCTCTTAACGGAACAAACTCGACAGATGTAAAGGTAATATCCGGAATACCACAAGAAAGTGTGATAGGATAGTAGAAATCGTCGGATGCTCTTTAAGGCTACACGCATGCAGTTATCTACAGCAAAGTAGCAACACCAGAAGATAGTAAGAATTTGCAGAACGACCTACAGAGAACTGATGAATGTTACAGGCTCTGTCAGTTGACCCTGGAAGTAAATAAACGTAACATATTGCGTATACACAGGAAAAAATATCCACTACTGTTAAGTTACAACGCTGATTACAAACAGCTGTAGACCGCGTCTGCCGTAAAATATCTACGTGTAACTATCCAGAGCGACCGTAGGTGGAATGACAACATACAACAGATAATGGGAAAATCAGACACCAGACTCAGATTCATCGGAAGAATCTTAAGGAAATGTAAATCATCCACGACTGAAGCGGCTTACAAGGCACTTGCTCGCCCGATTCTTGGGTATTGTTCATCTATCTGGGATCCCTATCAGGTAGGACTGGTGGAGAAGATAGAGAAGATCCAACAAAGAGCGGCGTGCTTCGTCACAAGATCGTTTATCTGGCGAGAGAGCGTTAGAGAGATGCTCAACAGACTCCACTGGCAGACGTAACAAGAGACGTATGGTGCATCACGGAGAGATTTACTATTGAATTTTCGGGACAGCTCTTTTCAGGAGGATTCGGACAACATATTACTTCCACCCACATAAATCTCACGTACTGACCACGAGGATAAAGTTCGAGAAATTAGAGCCAATACAGAGTCTTACCACCAATCATTCTTCCCACGCACTATTTGTGAGTGGAACACGGTTGGACGGATCAGATAGTCGTACCGCAAATACTATCCGACACACACCATTAGGTGGCTTGCAGTGTATGATGTTGATGCAGATGCAGAAGAAGGTCCTACAGCACTAATGTTTCGTTCATATTGAGTTCGCACGTAAGGGCTGGAGACACGTGTTCTTTTTGGGCCTAACTAGTTTTGTTTGTCCTTTGCTATCAGTTTGAGTATACTGTTGATGTTGTTGTGGTGGTCTTCAGTCCAGAGACTGGTTGAATGCAGCTCTCCATGCTACTCTATCATGTGTAAGCTTCTTCATCCACAGTACCTACTGCAACCTACATCCTTCTGAATCTGTTTAGTGTATTCATCTCATGGTCTCCCTCTAGAATTTTTACCCTACACGCTGCCCTACAATACTAAATCGGTGATCCCTTGATGCCTCAGAACATGTCCTACCAACCGATCCCTTCTTCTAATCAAGTTGTGCCACAAATTTCTCTTCTCCCCGATTCTATTCAGTACCTCCTCATTAGTTATGTGATCTACCCATCCAATATTCAGCTTTTTCTATAGCACCACATTTCGAAATCTTCTATTCTCTTCTTGTCCAAACTATTTATCGTCCATGTTTCACTTCCATACATGGCTACACTCCATACAAATACTTTCAGAAACGACTTCCTGACACTTAAATCTATACTCAATGTTACTGTGGTGTCACCGCCAGACACCACACTTGCTAGGTGGTAGCCTTTAAATCGGCCGCGGTCCGGTAGTATACGTCGGACCCGCGTGTCGCCACTGTCAGTGATTGCAGTCCGAGCGCCGCCACACGGCAGGTCTAGAGAGACTTCCTAGCACTTGCCCCAGTTGTACAGCCGACTTTGCTAGCGATGGTTCACTGACAAATTACGCTCTCATTTGCGGAGACGATAGTTAGCATAGCCTTCAGCTACGTCATTTGCTACGACCTAGCAAGGCGCCATTATCAATTGCTATTTATCTTGTGATACATGTACCGTCAGACCGATGTTAACCAATTATGGATTAAAGTTAAGTATTCCAGCAGCTATGTACCTTTTTTGCTAGTCTCAATTCCTTGTCATTTTTCAGACCTCACGCCATCCTGCGTGAGCTTAAACGCGTACCCTTCGGCCTCCCGTCCTCGTGGATTGGCTGTCTTGCCAGTCCACAAAAGTTACCAAATTTTTCTTCTTCAGAAACGATTTCCTTGCCATTGCCAGTCTACATTTTATATCCTTTCTACTTCGACCATCATCAGTTATTTCGCTCCCAAAATAGCAAAACTCATTTTTCTACTTTAAGTGTCTCAGTACCTAAACTAATTCTCTCAGCATCACCCGACTTAATTCGACTTTCGCATCCTGCCTCGGGCATGGATGTGTGTGATGTCCTTAGGTTACTTAGCTTTAACTAGTTCTAAGTTCTAGGGGACTGATGGCCTCAGACCTTAAGTCCCATAGTGCTCAGAGCCATTTGAACCTCCTTTCAAGACACTGTCCATTCCGTTCAACTGCTCTTCCAGATCCATTGCTGTCTCTGACAGAATTACAATGTCATCGGCGAACCTCAAAGTTTTTATTTCTTCTCCATGGATTTCAATTGCTACGCTGCATTTTTGTTTTGTTTCTTTTACTGCTTGCTCAGTGTACAGATTGAATGACATCAGGATACGCTACAACTCTGTCTCACTCCCTACCAAACCACGCCTTCCCTTTAATGCCCCTCGACTATTACAACTTCCATCTAGTTTCTGTTCAAATTTTTAATAGCTTTTCGCTCCCTGTATTTTACCCCTGCCACCTTCAGAATTTGAAAGGGAGTGTGGTGTCCGTACTGTAAGATCTTCGGTACACACACCATCAGGTTCTTTGACATGTCGCTCTAACGAAGTAGGCGAGTGTCAGCAATATGTCTCGTGGTCTTATCGAGGCGTGTTTATCTTCTGCCGTTAGGTCAGACGATAGAAATTCCCCTTGCACGCTTAGAGTAGCAGATTGACGGTGACCAGTTTTAAACAGAACTTGATTAATTTTCACACACATTTATTAAAATAATAAAAATCATAGACATTACGTAACTTTATTCTGGATGCTGTTTACAATTGACAATCTTAAGTTCCTTTGGTCTTGGTACGTTAATCTTATTCTCACATATCTCTGATACTTGACAAAGTGTCTACACATTTCTCTTCATGGCTATGTACAGGAATATGATAATTTTATTAGGTGCAAACTGAAACTTGACTATAGACTAATGCAGACTAACGCAGACTGAGTAATCGGAGGCCTGTACACTCGTTATAATACCTCGCGCATTCAGGTATCACTGCGCGAGTGTGATCCGCGAGGAGAAAAGGTTCTACGTTAGCAGCAATCTCAATGGCTGCATTACATATTAATACGCGGATCGGCGGAAGCAGAATTTCGTCCGTGTCTAAGACAGCGCCATCTCGTAGTGCAGAGACGGACGAGCGCTGCGCCTGCGCTGTTGTGCTTAGCGGGGCGCGCCCTAGTGGGAAAGTTGTGTACGCGCTGACTACGCGGAACTATGTACACAACAGGGAGTATTCCAGTCAACATTGCCAAAAGCTTTCTCTGAGTCTACAAATGCTAGAAACGTAGGTTTGCCTTTCCTTAATTTATCGTCTAGGACAAATCGTAGGGTCAGTAGTGCCTTACGTGTTCCAACATTTATACGGCATCCGAAATGATCTTCCCCGAGGCCGGCTTCTACCAGGTTTCCACTCGTCTGTAAATATTTCTTGTTAGTATTTTGCAGCCGTGACATATTAAACTGATAGTTCGGTAATTTTCACATCTGTCAACACCTGTTATCTTATGGATTGGAAGTATTGTATTCTGGTTGAAGCCTGAGGGTATTTAACCTGTCTCATACATCTTGCTCACCAGATGGTAGCCTCCCAAGGCTGTCAGTAGTTCTAATAGAATGTAGTCTACTCCCGGGGCCTTGTTTCGACATAGATCTTTCAGTGCTCTGTCAAACACTTCACGCAGTATCATATCTCCCATTTCACCTTCATCTACATCCGGTTCCATTTCCATAATATTGTCCTCAAGTACATCGCCCTTGTATAGATCCTCTATATACTCCTTCCACCTTTCTGCTTTCCCTTCTTTTCTTAGAACTGGGTTTCCATCTGAGCTCTTGATACTCATACAAGTGGTTTTCTTTTCTCCAAAGGTCTCTCTAATTTTCCTGTAGGCAGTATCTACCTTACCCCTCAGTAGAGATGCCTCTACAACCGTACGTTTGTTCTCTAGCTATCCCTGCTTAGCCATTTTGCACTTCTTGTCGATCTCATTTTTGAAACGTTTGTATTCGGTTTTGCCTGCTTCATTTACTGCTATTTTGTATTTTATCCTTTCATCATGAAATTGAATATATAATTATGTTACCCAAGGATTTCTACTAGCCCTTGTCTTTTTACCTACTTGATCCTCTTCTGCCTTCGCTATTTCATCCCTCAGAGCTAACTACCCATTCACCTTGTACTGTATTTATTTCCCCCATTCCTGTCAATCGTTCCCTAATGCTCTCCCTGAAAATCTCTACAGCCTCTGGTTCAGCCTTGTGACGACAGGGTGTTGTGTAATGTCCTTAGGTTAGTTAGGTTTAAGTAGTTCTAAGTTCTAGGGGACTGATGACCACAGATGTTAAGTCCCATAGTGCTCAGAGCCATTTGAACCATTTGAACCTCTGGTTCATCAAGTTTTGCAGGTCCCATCACCTTAAATTTCCACCTTTTTGCAGTTTCTTCAGTTTTATTCTACAGTTCATGACCAATACATTGTGGTCACAGCCCACATCTGCCCCTGGAAATATCTTTCAGTTTAAATCCTGGTTCCTAAATCTTTGTCTTACCATTATATAATCTATCTGAAACCTTCTAGCATCTTCAGGCCTCTTCCATGCATACAACCTTCTTTCATGATTCTTGAACCAAGTGTTAGCTACGATTAAGTTATGCTCTGTGCAAAATTCTACCAGGCAGCTTCCTCTTTCATTTCTTACCCCCATCCCATATTCACCTACTACGTTTCCTTCTCTTCCTTTTCCTACTGTTCAATTCCAGTCACCCACCACTATTAAATTTTCGTCTCCCTTCACTATCTGAATAATTTATTTTATCTCATCATACATTTCATCAATCTCTTCGTCATCTGCGGAGCCTGTTGGCATATAAACTTGTACTACTGTGGTAGGCTTGGGCTTCGTGTCTATCTTGGTCACAATACTGCGTTCGCTATGCTGTTTGTAGTAGCTTACCCGCACTCCTATTTGTTTTTATTCATTATTAAACCTACTCCTGCGTTACCCCTATTTGATTTTGTATTATAACCCTGCATTCACGTGACCAGTAGTCTTGTTCCTCCTGCCACCGAACTTCACTAATTCCCGCTATATCTAACTTTAATCTGTCCATTTCCCTTTATAAATTTTCTAATCTACCTGCCCGATTAAGGGATCTGACATTCCACGCTCCGATCCGCAGAAACGCCAGTTTTTTTTCTCCTGATAACGACGTTCTCCTGAGAGGTCCCGGCCCGGAGATTCGAACGGGGGACTATTTTACCCAGGAGGACGCCATCACCATTTAACCATACACTAATGTTGCATGCCCTCGGGAAAGGTTACGACTGTAGTTTCGCCTTGCTTTCAGCCGTTCGCAGTACCAGCACAGCAACACCGTTTTGGTAAATGTTACAAGGCCAGATCAGTCAATCGTCAGACTATTGGCCCTGTCAGTACTGAAAAGGCTGCTGCCCTCTTCAGGAACCACACGTTTGTCTGGCCTCTCAACAGATACCCCTCTGTTGTGGTTGCACCTACGGTACGGGTATCTGTGTCGCTGAGGCACGCAAGCCTCCCCACCAACGGCAAGGTCCATGGTTCATAGGGGGTTGAGTATACTATTCGTTTATTCGTTTAAATAGTACTAATCCTTATAGTACCAGGTAAAATATCTGTTACTGAAAAAGCAACGACACAGGAGCGATTTCAGAATCTACTAAATGAGGTAGTTAATGTTAGAGCTGACAAACGAACTTTGATTAAAGAGGTGAAAGACGGGAAGGGCCATCTTTGCGCATGTCTGCACCTATCCTTAAGGCTGGTATGGCGTCATAGGTGACACTGTTTCCACTTAAATTTGGGGAAGATATTTTTCTCTTCATGGATAGATTGAATACAGCCGTGGAATTAGGAAAACAGAGTGATGAACAGTTGTTTAGTGTAGCTCATTTAAAATTGGCAGAGGACGTTAGAACATGTCATGTGTAATGAAAAATTGTGGGATGTTAGTTCTTCGAAGACTTTCAGGGAAGATTATTGGATTGTTACAAGAAGAAAAATATCTTGCGACATTATCGTCAAGAACTTACTGGTGTTGAGCAGAAGCGAGAAGAATCAATAATGGGTTTTGTGGACCGCACCAGAAGAACCAATATCAGTATGTATGGATTAACGAATGATGGTCATACCAATAAAGTCATTTTGCAGAAGACAGAACGACGTGAGCTTGATGCAATTTATCGGGCCCTGCCCTCCGAATTGTCTTGGAAAGTATGCATGGAGTTTTCGAGAGCCTTGTGGGAATCAGTGGTAACGGCAGTACCTTTGACTGCAACTGATTCAGTGACTGGACCTACGGAGAAGAGGGTGTTTAATGCAGAGAGTGTATGTTATAGGTGTGGTTCTCCAGGCCACATCCAACGTTTCTGTAAGAAGTCACAGTGTCTAATATGCAAGCTAATACGGCACTCTGTTCAAAAATGTCCGCAGGCGCATAGCCGATGGGATCAACGTAAAATTCCCGCTCCTGCATTAAACGGAACAGGAGGCAGTGTGGCCACTGGGCAACGCTTCAAGTAAATTCAACTGAGGTATACCCTAGTGAAAAATCAGTCTATTCACCTGTCTAAAGCGAATGTTGTTAAAGTTGTTGTTATATACAGGATCACAGGTATCCGTGGCTATCCATAGTATATGGAAAACAGTGAATTGGAGTCTACCACGCTGTAGTTTAAGTGGCGTGTGTGGTAGGAGTTCACATTGTTGTATTTCCGAGTGGGAGGGAGAGACTTCCGAGTATGTGTGGAAGTTATTCCTACTGTGAGTTGTAGCTGCAACGTCATTCAGGGTCTGGACTTCCTCATTAAACATCACGCCAAAGTAGATCTGCAGCAGTGTATGGTATCACTGGATCGAACATCGTTCAGTCTCGGTTTTATGGATAGAAGACTGAAATGTCACAAGGAATACACGAGAGGCTGGATAAGCCAACGAAAGTGAGTACACGGTCTGTTACACTCGACTCGAGGGATATGAAGCTGAAAGGCGCAGGAAGACTCTTCTGGATGAACGTAAGAACTCTCCTGCCGATTAATACTGTGTGTGTGGTAGACCCCGTGCCAAAAAACGAGGTAATGGTTCGGGCGCAATGTTTCATACGACGTAGTTGGTCATCCATGCAGGAACTAGACGGCAGCCGAGTAGTATTCGTCAGTATAAATAATTTTGGTTCATAGGAGGTGAGGCTGTCGAAAGACACACTGATAGCTTACCTAGAAGTTTTAGGGGATGAATTAGAAAGGGACTGTGTCTGCACCTGAACAAGCTCTGCTAGCGTAATCTGCTCGTCGTTTGGCGAAGCAATTTTCACAATAAATGACGAAGCAAAGGAAAATGTACATGCAGTCAGTCATTCACACCAGGCAAGGGAAAGGAGGCGCGGCCATGGGGGAACATACACCAACATAGAAATACACTGCAGCCGACAAAATGACAAAATTCATGTAAATCACAAAGAATGTTCCACAGTTTCTATAACATTTCCCACTGAACTGAAGCATCTTCTAAATCCCATCCTCGTCGCCAGTGATGTGAAGGTCGATGGCAGCATGTCATGACCTCACACAAATGCAGGATGCTTTTCAATCGGTACCGCTGGGATTTGCAGTGGGATGATAGAGGCTAGCACGAGTGAGGTGGTTGTAGGAATCTAGAGTATTCTATAATAATTAGTACTGGAACATTTTAGTGAATAACTTTTTCTTAACTTTGTCCTGCTACTGCACTCAAGGAGCATAATAATTAACAACTATCTTTCTTGAATACAAACAGCTCATTACCAAACATGAACTGGATTATGCAACAAGCAAGATAATACAATTCTGCTATTACGTGCGTAGTACATGGGCGAACTAGAGTCTACGAATCTAGCGAGCTGAGGGCTATTCTAATCTGACTTCGATCACGACCTGTCACTGACTCGGCCGGTGCGATCTGCAAGTCTATGTCCGTGGCATACGGCGGCGCTGCAAGCGCCAGCGTGTCCAGAGATGTTGCCAGTGCTGGACCGCTATGGATTATTGCAACCTCTAGCGTTATGTCTAAGGTTGATACCACTTTCTTCCCCCACAAATTTATAAACAGACGTGAGGTAGGGCTTACGCCTGCCGGGGGGAGGACCCCATGCTGACATGGATGAGGGGGTGGAGATCCGAATTTCAGGCGAGCCTCGCCTACCCGCTCCCCACCATTCGGACCGAGGGCAGCACGGAAACGCCAGGAATCCGCCTCCAGGATGCACATGGGGTGTGTGCGTGTCTACTGTGATAGGAGTCGACCTCCATCGAGCCGGGGCACCCGACGGGCACAAATAGTGATCACAATCCATGGGGCTAGGTCGTACAGTGGGGGTGGAGGCCACCAATGGATCACTATCTGGAGGCACACCCACTGTCATCCGCGATGGGCCCAATGTATCACCCGGCCGCCGTAGCGAAGACTCAATTACGGGCGGCTCCGGAGCGTCGAATCGCGGCACCGGGCTTGAAATAATACGACGAGCGGCAGAGACTCCTCGGCGTACAAGGCGCATCTGGTACTGATGCCGGCGCACGTCTCCAGATGGCCCGGAAACGGCGTACAAGGCGGCGAAGAACCCGACCTTATAACCAGAGGCGAGTGCCGCTATAGGCGCGAAAAGATATGTCATCGGGCAAAAACTTGGGAATCGGCCGTGGTACAGAGAAACGGTTCGGTGGATGTAGCAAATGCATCAATGTCCGATGCGGACGACCATGTAGCAGTTCAGCCGCTGACGAGCCGGAGTGCGGCTATGACCGGTAAGAGGGCAAAAACAGTGGTAGTGTGGCTGCCCGAGAATGAGACTCACGCAACTTAGACATTTGTGTCTTAAATGTGCGAACAAAACGTTCAGCAGCATCGTTCGACTGAGGCGGGAACGGAGCAGAAGTGATATGCTAAACACCTTGCGAGTCACAAAAATTCTCGTACTCGTAAGAGACAAACTGGGGTCCATTGTCGGTAACGATAACTTGAGGCAAACCTTCAATGCAAAAAATTGAAGTCAAGGCACGAATCGTAGCTGATGAAGTCGTTGATGGCATCTGCACAACGAAGGGAAGATTGCTATACGAATTGATGACAACCACCCATCGTGAGTTTCAAAATGGACCAGCAAAATCCAAATGCAAGCGTTGCCAAGGTGCAGAGGCACGGGACGAAGAGAAAAATGTCTGCGGCGGTGCAGATTGATTGGCAGCACGCCGTGCAAGAAGAAAAAAGCTTGGTAATATCAGAATCGATACCAAACCAGGCAAAATGACGGCGAGCAAACTGTTTCGTCCGTAGAAGACCCCAATGACCTCGATGTAGCAAGCGCAACACAGCGGATTGCAAAGAACGTGGAATGACAACACGGGACTGATCATTCTCCGTGCGGAGGAAAAGAACACCACGTTGCACAAATTACCACTGTCGGTGTGCAAAGAAACGGCGAGCAACAGGATCTGAAATCTGTGAACTAGCAGAAGGCCATTGCGTAGCTATGTATTGCAAAGCAAGTCTAACAGAAGAATCGGCACCAGTGGCAGCTGCTACGCGACGATAGTCCAGCGGAAAACCTTCGACCACATCATCGTTTTGTTAATCAATAAGCATACAAGCCTGTTCAGATTCATCAAAAGTTGTGTCTTCAGGAATGAGAAGACAAGATAATGCGTCAGCGTTACCGTGCGGAGTAGAAGACCGATAGAGTATGTCTCAACGGTACTGCATAAGAAACGAAGACCGACGAATCAATTTTTGCGCCGTACGTGGAGGTACGGGCTTTGATGGGTGAAACAACGAATTCAATGGTTTATGGTCGGTGATGAGAATAACCTTGCGACCATACAAGAAATCATGGAATTTTGTCACACCAAAAATGACGGCTAAAGCTTCCTTCTCGATCTGCGAATAACTTTTCTGAGCAGATGAGAGCAATTTAGATGCAAAAGCAATTGGACGGTCGCGAGAACCGGTTTTAAGGGCAAGAACCGCCCCGATCCCAAAATGAGAAGCATCAGCCATGATAACTAACGATTTCTGCGGATCAAAGAGCGTTAGACAAGTACTAGACAACAACGCTGCTTTCAGCTTCTGGAAAGCCTTGTCACATTCTGGTGACCAAACAAACGGAACGTTTTTCCGTCAAAGACGGTGAAGAGGAGCTGCAAGGGAAGAGGCATACGGTATAAAGCGGTGGTAGTAATTGATCTTGCCTAACGTCGCTTGCAGTTCCTTTACCGTCGTTGGAGCTGGCAAATCGGCGATGGTCCGCAAATGCTCCGGCGATGGGTGAATGCCCTGAGAATTGATTACATGTCCTAGGTAAGTTAGTTCACTCGCGAAGAAGGTGCGCTTGTCTCTGTTTATTTTCAGTCCATTGTCCCGAAGCACTTGGAACAGATGACGCAAATTTTTCAAATTGTCAGTCGGTGTCACTCCAGACACGACAATGTCATCTAAATAGTTAAGGCAAGAGGATACCGATACACAAAGGGTTTGTAGATAACGTTGAAATATTTCTGGGGTAGAAGCACATCCGAAAGGACGGCGTTTGCATTTGTACAACCCGAGGTGAGTATTCACTGCCAAGAACTTTTGGTTTTCTTCATCACGCGGCAGTTGAAGATAGGCATCCCGCAAATCTACCCAGGAAAAAAAATATTTCCGGGTCCCAGCCGATCAAACAAGCCTTCCGGGCGAGGCAATGGAAATGTTGCTATAACAGTTTGTGGGTTGACTGTGGCCTTGTAATCCACACACAGTCTCAACTTTCCGGAAGGGTTTGTTAAGATAACAAGTGGCGAAGCCCATTGTGATGCTGAAATGTGTTCTATTACATCTTGTTTTTCCAGATCACGCAAGGTTTGTGCAACACTGTCACGCAGCGCGTGTGGGACTTGGCGCTCTGGACAAAATTTCGGCCGTGCATCTTCTTTTAACTCGACGTGAGCTTCAAAATTCTTCGCGCAGCCTAAACCTGGCGAGAATAATTCTGCAAATTCGTTACACAAGGCTTCGATGCTGGTCGTTGGAACACTTGAGGTGATGGACAGTACTTCATCACGATCTGTTAACGAAAACAGATGGAAAACGTTCAAGTCGAAGATGTTGACAGAATCGCGGGCATGAAGTACATGCACGGTTAGCACTTGTGTTTATCCACGGTATGTCGCTGGCAAGCTACACAGTCTTAATAACGGGATGTCATGACCACTGTATGTTGCAAGCGACACATTCGCTTCAAGGAAGGGAGGGCTTCCTAACAAATGATACGTTTCCTTGTTAATAAGAGAAACGGCAGCTCCAGTATCTAATTGGAAAGGAATTGGGCAAACGTGTATAAGCAAATCAATAAAAAGTTTGTTCTGATGGCGTTAAACAATGTCAGAGGTCGTGGCTAGATGCACTAGAGTAGCCTGATGATCAAAACGAGCACGTCGCGACCGAGGCTTGCGTCGCGTGCGCGGCGTGCGTTGCGTGCGCAACTAAGTTCAGAGTCGAATCCGGGGGAGTCACAATTCGGAACGGCAAAGTTCACTTGTGGAGCAGAAACGACATTAACGTCCATAGGTACAGCCTCTTTAAGTTCGTTTTCACCTGAGAACCGTTCCGAAAGTTACTGTTCCGGGAAACGGAAGGTTGATTTGAACGTTCGCGTTTCAAATATACGGACTGGACGTGTTCTTTTTGATTACAAAAACAGCAAGTAACGTTCCTGGAAGGGCAGGATTGACGCGAATGCTCGCGGTGGCAGTTAGGACATGACCGCACAGAGGGCGAAAGTTGTTTACGCTTGCGGTCTGGGGCCGATGCGCGAGCAGCATGCGCAGAAACTTGGCCACGTGTAGGTCTGGGGACACGGCGAGCAGCCGGCGAACTAATGCCCTAGACTCCGGGTGGCGATTCAAAGGATTTTGCCGCAAAATCTAATGTGTCCTGCCTTTCAAGAATGTCTATCACTTGTCCCAGGGAGGGATTTGACAATTTCAAAATTTGTTCCCTGATTCTGGAACCCGCAATGTTCTGAGCTATGGCATCTCTAACCATGCTATCTGCATAGGAAATTCCACACGAGCAAGAATAATTGCAGTTAGGGACAGTCCATGCAGTTCTGTTACCCTTTCCCTGTTCGATTGAAACTGAGTACGGGAGGTTCGGAAAAATTTAAACCTCTGTGCGACCACATTGATAGTATCTGCGAAGTATTTGCCCAGTTTTGCCAAAACTTCTTCGAACGTTAGGTTGACTAGAGAGGTTCGTGGATATATGTTACACAACACCCTGTAGAAGGCTACTCCCACTACAGATAAGAAATAGAGGAGACGACGCTTACCTGTTATGTTGAATGCGTGGTGGTGGTGCTGCAGTTGAGCCTTGTATTCCCTCCACGATTCAGCGGTGGCGTCGAACGCTCGAAATTGTGACACTGGCTGCTGTGGCGGCGGAGGCGGCAGCCGAGTAGTGTTCGTCAGTACACATAATTTTGGTTCATAGGAGGTGAGGCTGTCAAAAGAAACACTGATCGCTTACTTAGAAGTTTTAGCGGATGAATTAGAAAGGAACTGCGTCTGTTCATGAACAAGATCTGCTAGCGTAATCTGCTCGTCGTTTAGCGAATCCATTTTCACAATAAATGACGAAGCAAAGGAAAATGTACATGCAGTCAGTCATTCACACCAGGCAAGAGAAAGGAGGTGCCGTGATGGGGGAACGTACACCAACATAGAAATACACTGCAGCCCCCAAAAAGACAAAATTCAGGTACATCACAAAGAATGTTCCACAGTTTCTATAACATTTCCCACTGAACTGAAGCATCTTCTAAATCCCATCCTCGTCGCCAGTGATGTGAAGGTCGATGGCAGCATGTCATGACCTCACACAAATGCAGGATGCTTTTCGATCGGTACCTTTGGGAATTGCAGTGGGATGATAAAGGCTAGCACGAGTGGGGTGGTTGTAAGAATCTGGAGTATTCTGTAATGATTAGTACGGGATTACTTTAGTAAATAACTTTTACTTAACTTTGTTTTGCTACAGCACTCCAGGAACATATCTTATAACAACTATCTTCCTTGAATACAAATAGCTCATTAACAAACATTAACTGGATTATACAACAAGCAAGATAACACAATTCTGATATTACGTGTGTAATACATGCGTGAACTAGGGGCTGCAAACCTAGCGAGCTGAAGGCTATTATTATCTGACTTCGCTCACGACCTGTCGCTGACTCGGCCGGTGCAATCTGCAAGTCTCTGTCCGTGCAATACCGTGGCGCTACAAGCGCCAGCGAGTCCAGAGAGGTTGCAAGAGCTGGACTGATATCGATTATCGCAACCTCTAACGTGTCGTCTAACGTTGACACCACAGTAGATAAGCAGACAGGTAGTAAGTTGGTAGTGAATCAGAAGAAATCAGTGTATTTGTGACTTACTTTGGCATTTCTCTTAAGGGTAGAAGATAATTTATACCGGATCTTTTATATGGCAATTTATTCCGTTAAGAAGGTGAATTTGAGGACTCTTTTCGAATGTGAGATGAACAAAAAAACCTGACAGAGAATTTCCTTTTCCAATAGGGTGTCGACCAGACATAAGCTAGTACGAATTTGCGAAGAGCAGAGGATAGCTGCCCCACTTTTGGTCGCCGAACTCAAAACCAAGAAAACATGACAGGCAGAGGCTTCCTGGTTGTGATGCTCCTGAGCCTGTGGGTCAGATACAAAATGGGAGAAGTTATCAATACCCGACACTTGAGAGGTGTGGTGTTTTCTTATGCACCAGCCAGAGCTGATGATCTCATAACACCGGTGAACACTAAGCCTGCATTTTGATGTATGGTCTGTAGAAGATGAAGTTCAACAGCACGAGAATACTTTCGGGATATTACCATTCCTGATGCAAGGCAGGGCAAAGCTAAATAATACTCAGAGCGAACATCAATCGTTACTGTCAGCTTTCGTACGGTAGCAGTAACTGCTGCGCCAAACCATAAAATTCATCCTGCGAGTTCAATAAGAAAAGAGGCTGGTTAGACGTAGGTGGTAAGAGCCTAAACGTAGTGACGATAGATGTTGAGAGGATAAACGCAGGGTTGAAACGGGTACAGGCAGACGTGGGTAAGATCCAGTAGACTCTTGGAATGCACACCACGCTACTGGCCAATCTCGAACGGGACGTGGTGAACAAAGCCCGGCATTTACTCGCCATTGCCTCATGGCACACATCCGAGAATCAGAAGACATGGTAAATCACGACTTAGGTGTTTTCCAGGACCACGTGGAAATCATCAACAAACAACTAACCATCAGGACGCTTTTACTCACTCTTGCCGAAAGTATCACCGACACACGCGTCGAGGCCATTGAACTGCAGGAAGCACTCATCTACACGATCCGTGGTCACCTGACGCTGATACTTTAGCCACCGGGACTATTTCTGGAAGATCTCCACAGAATTCGAGGTAAGTTACCAGCCCCATTAGAACTATTAGCAACCGTGCAGGACGAACCCTTATCATTCTACCGCCATACGGCCAGTGTACCCAGTAAGCGAGTAGGAGCGAGGTTGAAGGTATATGTACAAATACCGTTAACCTGCAAAAATTGTCACTTCGAGTGCTTCGACATCCGTGCCTGAATAGTAGCCTGGGAAACCACATGGAAATTTGTGTATTTACGGGTACACGAAATACTGTTGATATCACCCAACAGGAAGTCCCATACTCTACTAAATGGCTCTGAGCACTAAGGGACCTAACATATGAGGCCATCAGTCCCCTAGAACGTAAACTACTTAAACGTAACTAACCTAAGGACATCACACACATCCATGCCCGAGGAAGGGTTCGAACCTGCGACCGTAGAGGTCTCCCGGTTCCAGACTGAAGCGCCTAGAACCGCTCGGCCACAGGGGCCGGCCCCATGCTCTACTCATCTCCGCAGAACTACTACAAAGCAGACGGCGGCAAATCACTGTTTGCCGAACAAAGTGAATACACACTATACCTGAGTCTTGTGAGTGTACTGTGTTTCACTCCATGAAACCTGCGACCAAATGCTCCGGGCAGGTCACTTAAGGTGAAACAGAATTTTCCCAGAAGATAGGGTCAAACTGACTGTACTCAGTAAATAAATTGATAGTGGTCATCGCCACCTCCTACGACAAAAACATTTCGGAGACGCAAAGCGCATAGAGCTACACGGTCCGGGATAGCTGATAACTGGTACACGATGCGACATTCCAAGTCCTACTCTACGGTTACCTGTCACCATTACCGCAACCGCAAGTGTTAACAGTAGCTACTCGTTAATTTAGCTACTGGACCTATCTTTCGAAAACTTGTCCAAGGAAAACCTGACTTTCCTAAACGCCACGTAGGCCCAACTCTTCTGGCTACCATTGACCGGATGATAGTAACGCCTATGGTCGCGTGACAATGGAATATCTGTTAATGGTTCAACTGGCTCTGAGCACCATGGGACTCAACTGCTGACGTCATTAGTCCCCTAGAACTTAGAACTAGTTAAACCTAACTAACCTAAGGACATCACAAACATCCATGCCCGAGGCAGGATTCGAACCTGCCACCGTAGTGGTCTTGCGGTTCCAGACTGCAGCGCCTTTAACCGCACGGCCACTTCGGCCGGCGGAATATCTGTTAGACCACGCAAGAAAACATCGCACCTAATGACACCACCGGTTCGTAAATATAGGGACCAGCACATCAACCGATTGAGGAATACTGATAATAATAAGTACTGTGTACTGGCATCATTCACGTGAGTTGCTCAAATCCCGCCCTTACCTTCCTTCAACCTGCAGGCCCACCACAGTCATGTCAGCACCAGTGAGGAAGTAACTCAACCACAATGAGTAATATTATGTTGTGTCAAAAGTGGGAAAACAGAAAAGAAACGGGAGGGCCACAAAAACTCAGTGCTAAAGCATGGAACAGTGAGATCCTGCAGCTAGTGTAATATAAAAACGAAAAAGCGGATACGCCAAAGTTCTGTTCCAAGTCCAGACAAGAAAACCGGATGGAGTGGCCGAGCGGTTCTAGGCGCTACAGTCTGGAACCGTGCGACCGCTACGGTCGCAGGTTCGAATCCTGCCTCGGGCATGGATATGTGTAATGTCCTTAGGTTAGTTAGGTTTAAGTAGTTATAGGTTCAGGGGACTGATGACCTCAGAAGTTAAGTCCCATAGTGCTCAGAATTATTTTGAACTTTTTTTTTTTTTTTTGCTCTGAACAAGGGAAGTGTCCAGGCGTCTCGGAGTGAACCAAAGCGATGTTGTTCGCAAATGTATGAGACAGGAACTGTCGATGACATGCCTCACCACTCAGGCCGCCCAAGGGCTACTATTGCAGTGGATGACCGCTACCTACGGATAATGGCTTGGAGGAACCCAGACAGCAACGACACCATGTTCAATAATGCTTTTCGTGCAGCCACAGGACGTCATGTTACGACTCAAACTGTGCGCAAAAGGCTGCATGATGCGCTGCTTCACTCCTGACGTCCATGGCGAGGTCCATCTTTGCAGCTACGACACCATGCAGCGCGGTACAGATGGGCCCAACAACATGCCGAATGGACAGCTCAGGATTGGCATCAAGTTCTCTTCAGTGATGAGTGTCGCATGTGCCTTCGACCAAACAATCGTCGGAGACGTGTTTGGAGGCAACCCACTCAGGCGGAACGCCTTAGACGCACTGCCCAGTGAGTGCAGCAAGGTGGAGGTTCCCTGCTGTTTTGGGGTGGCATTATGTGGGGCCGACGTACGCTGCTGGTGGTCATGGAAGGTACCGTAACGGCTGTACGATACGTAAATGCCATCCTCTGACCGATAGTGCAACCATACCGGCAGCATATTGGCGAGGCATTCGTCTTCATGGTCGACAATTCAGGCCCCTATCGTGCACATCTTGTGAATGACTTCCTTCAGGATAACGACATCGCTTAACTAGAGTAGCCAGCATATTCTCCAGACATGAACCCTATTGAACATGCCTGGGGTAGATTGAAACGGACTGCTTGTGGACGACGTGACCCAGCAACCACTATGAGGTATCCACGCCGAACCACCCTTGAGGTGTGGGACAATCTGGACTAACAGTGCCTTGATGGGTTTGTGGATAGTATGCCACAACGATTACAGGCATGTATTAATGCAAGAGGACGTGCTACTGGGTATTAGAGTACCGGTGTTTACGACAATCTGGACCACAACATCTGAAGGTCTCGCTGTATGGTGGTACAACATGCAATGTGTGGTTTTCATGAGCAATAAAATGGGCGGAAATTAAGTTTATGTTGGTCTCTATTCCAGTTTTCTGTACAGGTTTCGGAACTCTCGGAACCGAGGTGATGCAAAACTTTTTTTGATGTATGTAGTAGTGTGCGCTAGGAATATCTATCGAGATAGCGAAATATACTGCGCATGTTGCCAACAATGAGCTAGGACTGTTACGTGATATTTGTATAATGCTGTTTACGTTTGATGCTAAGAGCTAACCTGTAAAATTAAATGCATTTACTTTGACACGTTTACTGTTGGTAACAGCAATTATGAAAACTGAAATATATTAACGAAGAATGAGCTATTTCCATACTGAAGTATCACAAGAATTTAATAATTCTTATCAAACTAGTAAGAAGAGCTTTAATTGTTGCCAAATATCGAGACAAACGGTTAATACTGTATTGACAACGTATGTCAGTACATGGCCATATAATTGTAAAACAAATGCTGTCTTCGTAAATTTGGGAGTTAGTCCATTGAATGTGTACACATTTCGAGCAATTCCCAACTGCAGTTAATTATTATCTATGACAATGTGGGCCATAAACTCAGGCCCATACAGATCTACAGACCACAGTACTTACCGAAAACTAGTTGCGGTAGATAACTCTATCACTAGTACCTATGACATAGTGAATGATTACTGAATGAGGATTAAAAACGTTGTAACAGAAAGTAAAGAAAAAGGAAAGGACACAATTCCTGAAAAATATTTCAGTGGGTAATAAATCGCATATCTGATGCACGTCGAATAAATCTGCGAGGATTATTCCACATTGACATATTAAGAAGACATTTTTCAGTGTCGCCAAATCATAATTTATTGACATGGAGGTTCAGCAACACGATAAAGTGCAGCGCAACACCTAAAACTCGATATTGTTACCCCACAAAATAAAAAAAAACGTAACATTTATTTACGTTCGGGGTCAACTGTTTTTCGGTACAGTCTTCTGGCGTTGCTACCATTTTATTGATAATAGTTACAAAATATGAAGAAATTTTTTTCTATTTACCTGTTTATTTGCAGTGACAATCACAAGATTAACCGATCTCAGCTGAGGTATGCAGTCTTGATATCATGGTCAAAGGCATCAATTTTAGTTCTGCATTGTTGTATGTTGGTAAGAATGTTTTTAAACTGGAAGATGATAATTAATAGTGAAAAACAATGCTAGTAACGGAAGTCCGTAAAACAAGCTGTTTGCGAAATGACTGAGAATGCATGGTTAAGTGCCGACACCGACTTAAGACTGCACGAGCACACATGAGCCAGCGACAGCTATTTTCAGACGGAAGCCTGACAGACAGGCCGGTCCGTGTGGCCGAGAGGTTCTAGGCGCTGCAGTCTGGAACCGCGCGATCACTACGGTCGCAGGTTCGATTCCTGCCTCGGGCATGGATGTGGGTAATGTCCTTAGGTTACTGACGTTTAAGTAGTTCTTAGTGTAGGGGACTGATGACCTCGGGAGTTAAGTCCCATAGTGCTCAGAGCCAATTGAACCATTTTGAACCTGACAGAGAAACAAAGGTCAGGTAACGTGAGTGAGACTGCGAGATGCAGTTGATTGCCGCTACACTGTCACGGGCGATCGTCGAGCAGTAACGCAGCATGTTATCTCCAAAAGCATCTTAGTTTTCCGTAAATTGGCGATATGTTTAAAAGTATGCAAGTGGTTTGTTGGATGTTCTAATAATGCTGCATTATTTATCATGCTACCAGGTTCTTATAAACAAACTAACGATGTTCCTAGTGCTGCAATGCAGACTATATATCTCGCAAGATCATGGAATCATGTATTATCGTGCTGCAGCGAACGACCGTTGCAGGTAGTGAGAAGAGAAGTGCAATGGAAATGGTCACAGAAAATCCCCTGGACGTTGGAGCGCCAGGTACATATAATCTGCGACCACGAGCTCGATTTCAGTCCGTCACCAACAACGGAGGGTAAAGCTTTGATAATGCCAGCCACTCGTGCTGGCGAAACGTCTGAAAAATCATCCAACAAATGTCAGCCAAAGAACCCGAGACAGAAGCCAACGCAGTTTGTCAAATATATAATAGTTCCACTTTCTTTCACCACATGAAAATATGGCGCTCTAAGCAGTCAAAATTTGATGTGAGTGCAGAAAAAGGGGAGGAACGATCAAACACATGATAACGGTGGTTCTAGCACGTTTATTAGGATATAGCCACAGTTACAGCATGTGTTCAAAACGTTCTCCCGTTTCAGCAACATGATACATCCGTGATATGTCAACGTCGACAGTTCCTTGCAGAACATACAGTGTTATTAGAGTAACATATCATCGTATGCTTTCCTTCAACGTCAGGAAAAGTCTGGATTACCACGCCAGAAGTAAAAGGATTTAGGTTGGAGAATCTGGAAGGCCACTCATCTTGAAACTGCGTAGAGATGACGCGATCGTTACCGACAGTTTCCCGAATGAAATCTTTTACTTGGCATGCGATATGTGTTGTCCCACTTGCATGAAAATAGTAGCATGGACACAATAGCGTTTTAGCATAGTTGGAACCACATGTTGAACCAACAGGTCCTTATAACGTGCAGACGTCAGTGTACACCTAACAGGCCCACAAGGTGTCATCTTATCGAAGAAAAACGGACCGAGAATGAAGAAGCTTGCGAAATCACACCTCACAGGCACATAAAGTAAATGCACTGTATGTTCCTGCGCAACATGTACGGAGTAGTATCCCAAATGCGACAGTTCTATGTATTTACGGCACCGTGAAGAGTTTAATGTGCCTCATCCGTCCTACGAATATTACCCAGTGACATGTCAGATATTTACATGTGTGCCAAAAAACGAAGGGCAGAGTTAAGTCGTTGTACCCTATCTTCGGACTTTATTTGGTGCACATTCTCAATCTTGTGAGAATTATCGGTGTGAAATGCACCGCAAAATGTTTTGAACAGACAATTTCCGTGACACAGCTCGAGGACTAGCTGCAGTATTTGAGGCATGTGGTGCACGGCCAGCAATAGCTACAGAAACTTCATCAACTGCCACAGAAATCGGCCGTCTCCCTGTCACTACGGCACCACTTAATTCACCTGTTCCTTCAAATTTCTTGGTCATATTCTTGAGCCCATTTATGGACGTGGCACCTCTTCGCAGCTGTTTCTGTTGGTCACAATCCCGCTACGCAGCGCTGCTGTTGCTGCTTTTCTGATAAAACAACTTTGCCAACAGTGCACGACATTTCTGCTGAATAACCATTACGTTTCGTACGGAAAAACTCAACCTTCTTGAACTGTTACACCAACAGTCACTTCTCATGCCAAGCAACAAACAGCATACTGGCATCAAAACAGGAAACATTTCAATTTCTGATTTCTTACATCGCCAGAGCTATTGTAACCTCTGAAATTTTCCCTATGTATTTCTTCTTCTACTAATTTTCGGGTGTGCAACCGGATCCCGTCGACATTCTGCCTCGATATTTGGGCCCAGGGACGTCCGGCCATTATCTTCAGGTGAGTAGACTACTACTGATGAGCCCAGGTGCGTTCACGGTATTTATGCCGAATCTCGAACATGCGAAATGTGCTGGCGTCTTTCGGCGCATGTGTTAAGTGATAACATGCGCGGGACAGCCGAATTGTGTGTGCTGCCCTTGCTGATGGAAGTGGGAAATGTTCTAATAACTGAATATCGAATATCCCTGCAGATTTCGAAGTGACTGGATAGTTTTAATTATAGTATTCCAATTTTTATGCAGCTGAAGACCGTTGTCATGATTTGTAAGATTCTCGGCAAGACGTATTTCCACCGTTTCTTTGATTACTCGATCCCAAAAACTGGAAACTGGAGCTGAAATTTTTGTTCTATTGTATTCCATTCAGTGTCCCATGGAAATACGGTGTTCTGCTACTGCTGACTTTAAGGTTGCCGAACACGGGTGTATCTTTCGTGTTTTGTATAACGCTACTGGACAGGTCGTGCCGTCTGGATTATGTATGCAACACCACACTCGCTTTGTAGACGCCCGCTTTCTATCAGTGGCAAGTCGTCTTCAACGGATCCAAATAGGGCTAAAGTCTTCGCTAGTGGACGGAAGATAACGTTGATTTTATTTTTCTTAGGAAACCTGCCTGTTTTAGATGACACATTCCCGACATATGGAAGGAAGGCAGTTGGTTTACAGTCGTCATCAGTGACCTTGCTGCGTTGCTTCTTGTAATTATAGCTGTGCATAGCCTTCCTTATTAGCTCCAGTTCCAGTTTTTTTGGATTCAGTGACAAAAGAATCGATGGAAATACGTCTTGTCGATTATCTTATAAATCGCGACAACGGCCTTCAGCTGGATAATAATTGGTTCCCTATAATTGAAATTATGCAGTCGCAGTGGAATCGATGGCATCTTTCGATACTCAATGATCAGATCATCTCTTACATCCAACACCGAGGGCAGCATACACAACTCGGCTATCCCGCATATGTCATCACCTGACGCTTTCGCCGAAAGACGCCAGCACATTTCGCATGCACGAAATTCTGCATAAAAAGCCGTGAATGCACCTCGGCCCTTCGGTAGTTTTCTACTCACCTGGCCGGCCGGGGTGGCCAAGCGGTTAAAGGCGCTACAGTCTGGAACCGCGCGATCGCTACGGTCGCAGGTTCGAACCCTGCCTCGGGCATGGATGTGTGTGATGTCCTTAGGTTAGTTAGGTTTAAGTAGTTCTAAGTTCTAGGGGACTGATGACCTTATAAGTTAAGTCCCATAGTGCTCAGAGCCATTTGAACCATTTTTCTACTCACCTGAAACTGGCCGAGAGTCTCTGTGCCCAACTATTGGTGCAGTATGTTGACGGAATCCGGCAGCACACGCGAAAATTATTAGAAGTGAGGAACTATTATTTTTTCATCTGGCTCCACTAGTGCACCGATTAATGAACATACCTACGAACAGAGCCGTGCATCGCGCCACATTTACCCGGCTGCGGCCAACCGCCCTGTTCTCTTGCCAGCACCGTGTGTAGTCGAGCTAAAATGTACCTGCAATGGAGTGCGCGAGCCGCGATGCGCCGTCAAGGCCCGCGTCGTGTTCGAGTACCTTGCCGAGCCCGTGTTCCAACAGGGAAACAGATAGCGCTGGGTAGACGGGAATGACTGGCCAGACACGAGTGGTATTGTTTTCTGAATCATCTGCACACCTTTGGGAATCGTAAAGGTTTGATATGCTAGGAACAGCGTGTTCGTGATCCTTTGTAAAGGAAAAAAACTGTTAACGTAAAGTAATGTAGGTAACAAAGTAATACGTAATGCATTAATAAGCATAGTACAAGCAACTTTTTATTGATTTTTAAATTCATCCTTTCCTTTTACCGTTTTGTTTTCCCGTTCTAAAGCCTACACCTTTCTGAGCTCTTTTGTGAAACTTGATCTCAAGATTTGTAGCTACGTTTTTACTAAGTTTTGGTCCATAGTTGGAATGTCGTCTACAAAAGTTTCAAAAATCTATTCGCGTACCCTACATTTAATATTCGTGTTTGTTTAATGTTACTGGGTCATTTACCAAAAAAAAAGTCTTCTTTGGTACAATTTTTAAATTTTTCTATGTTGTCAGTGGTCCACCGCTTCGTCATACTGGAAGCAACTAGCATTTGTTTCCATGTGGAAAACGCAGGAAAACTCATGGGTATTATCAACGTGGACTAGCCCGTTGCTGCATGTGCCCATTTCATGAGACAGGACCGGCTGTTCCAAAAACCACAGCTGACGGCCCGAAGGTCGTGTCTCCATTAATGCATAGGTACAGTAGTATCCAGGTGTACCATAATCCGTCGAAAATATCCGTGTCCCGTCTCTAACATCCGCTCGTGTGGAGTCAGATAATGTAGCCTAATGCAGAAAGCTTGCCACAAGACCCTGTAACCAGCTCCCAACTGTTTCAGTTTTCATGAGAGCGCTTTTGGGCAATCGTACATTATGATGTCAGAAACACATATCGAACTGCAAACGTCCTTCCAACGTCTAAGGATTACAAGATGTGTAGAAGAGAAAAAGTTTCCCTGAAGCTGGAGAAAAGAACCCACACTCATCTGAAGAAATCAGGAGGTATCTTGGTATGATACAATTTTATAGGGGTTGTGGGTAATCATAAATAGGTTCTGCAGAGTGTAATGGCTGTCATAAATTATAGCTTTTCGTGATGGCAGCACCAATCCCCTGTTGCGACACTTGAATACCTGCGAAACACCTCCTAACAGTCGCCGGCAGCTGTGGCCTCACGGTTCTAGGCGTTTCAGTCGGGAACCGCGCTGCTGTTACGGTCGCAGGTTCGAATCCTGCCTCGAGCATGGATGTGTGTGATGTTAGGTCTAAGTAGTTCTAAGTCTAGGGGACTGATTACCTCAGATGTTAAGTCCCATAGTGCTCAGAGCCACTTGAACCATTTCTTTTTTAGCTAACAGTCAGACCAATAGTAGAGCCAACCTTGCGGTATCAGGAAAAGCTATTGTGCTGGAGAAGTGTGTAACAATATGTGCAAGAGATCTGCGACCGTTCAGCAAAGGTGCAGGAGAAGGCTTTCCGTATCTTGAACAGACACTGCCAGAAATAGGAGCACAGTACCCCACTGCAAGAGCAAGAGACGTTATTCCTCACCCATCAACAATTTTTCGCAATGAAAAAGAAATACCTGACGAATGCAGTGTGGGTATGGTCCCCCAAATGTTACATGATGCAAAGGATGGTGCGTGCGCATGTACGACTGACGTGTGGAGACACGCGTACACGAAAGCGCATTATTTGTCTCTTGCTATGAATTCAGTCTCGTGAGAGTTGTAGTGGAAAAATCTGGTCCTGTTTCTTGATATGAAGAAAAGTGCTACAGATGTATGAGATAAAGTCTAGTGGACTGATGACCTCAGATGTTAAATCCCATAGTGCTTAGAGCCATTTGAACTTTTGTGTGAGATAAAACTGAAACCAATATGAGAAAGTTAGGTACATTTACAAGCCATCTGTCGATGGTTACGTTCGTAACGGATCAGGGGGCAAATGCAAAATACGCACTTGAGAAGTATTGTCCCTTCCGTACAACAATCACACCCTCTGCATGGTTCTACCTGCACGGTACTACGTCACACATTTGAGAATTAATGGTTGCAAGAATATTGTCCTAACGTTTATGCGTCGTTGGAATCGAAGAAAAATTCCGTAACTGTTTTAAGAATAAGTGGCCACTTGAAAGATTCAGAGTTGCAGTTTATCATAAAGCAGCACACTGAAATTCGCTGGAGTACTTTGTGTGTGATTCTAAAATCTGTGTCTATGCAGAATGAAATAAGAGTGATTGCTGAAGCTTTATTTGAATTCTGGAAAATACACTTGTTTGGAAACTGGGATTACCAGGTAGTTGACAAATTAATTCAGTATCTGAGGGTATTTTAAGAGGCTACCAAGGTTATAGAAGCTGAAGCTGGTCCGACCTTGCTGTTGCTTGTGACGTTGCTGTACCAGCTACACGAACACTGTGCCGGGAATGCGGTGGACAGTGAGGTAAGCACTCCCGCACACGTAAAACGACGCATTTATAAAAAATATTAAATTTAACTTTTGGTTGAATATCTTAAACACTAAGAAATGGATAAGAGATATATTTCAAGAAGACTGTGTGCCTCAATATTGTAACACATTTACGGGAAATAGCACCACTTCCTTAAGCGAAAAAATGGAGATACTGGCACTGCACATTTCTAGAACGACAGGCGAGTCATCTAAAGCAACTCCTGATTACCAAGAGAGGGGAAATTTACGTCGCATCACATTTCGTATGCGCTGCACTCTAAGGTAAATGCGATGTTTTGTAGGTTTGATAAGTAAATTCTTTATCAGTACTGACGACCTCAATGTCTGATCGTATAAAAATGAAAAGATGCAAATTAATGTGAACAGTGCACCAAATCTATTAGCAGCTGCGCCATTTAGCGTATTTGTCCTCCATGCAAGCATGTTTTATTATTTGCAGAATGTCATACAGAGGGCGAAGCCTCGCACCGACGCCTTCAAAACGTGCAAAGAGTGTCTTTGCATCGTGAGCGGAGGAGGAGCAAATTATCGATGAAATTTCCATATATCTGTTGATGGGGAAACCAGATGAGGGTAATTTTGTTTTGGAGTGGTGAAAGTCAAGACTGTCTCAGACTGTCGCAAATGACGCGAAAAGTTCTACACACACCTGCGTCTAGTGTCTCTAGTCGAGGGATATTTAGTACAGCTGCGCTTGTCAATATGCGTAAATTTAACGGAATATCTACGAAAAACATGAATGGCCGTGCTTATGGTGCACTGCAATACCACTGAAAATATCAGATACATTTACAGAACATGCAGTTTCGGTTATAATAATTCTCTAAGATCTTAATTGTTTGTTTCAGGATTAAATTCATCCAGAAGCTCTTTATAGCGTTATGAGATGAAGAATATTTCTTTATTTACTTGAAACAAGAAAGTTTTCAGTAAACTTCATATGTCTTTCTGGTTTGGAGCTTGCGTTCCCGCATTATTTTGCTTTCAATTTTAAGAAATATATTTGCAGCCAGCACGTAATTGTGTGGTTTTATCGTACGAGTATGATGTCGCGTAGACATTTCTTGCATATATCAAAGACCAGTGGTTCCTAAACTTCTCTAACCTTTGACCTTCGTTCACAGCAATCTGATATGTGAGAACCGCCGCCTTAAAAAGGAAACTGTCCTTACTTGAACGTGTAAGTGACTGAATTCAAAGCAAATGGTTTACTAGCACTAATACTTTTATAGTGCTTTACATTTCAGTTCTACCACATCAAAGGGGCTGACGATGGGTAGATCTATCATACTGTGGTAAAATATTTTACTTTTTTCTTTTATCTACAGCTTTTCACCGTGGAATTAACTGGCTTTTCCCTCTCTTGGAATTCTGCGAGGACGATCGACCTATTTAGCATGCGACGTAACTCTGAAAGCAGTAACCACAGAAGCTAAAGATGTTTCAAATTATTTTCGCTGAGAAGTTTGTTTCTGGATTTCTTTTTACATAATTGTAAGAAATACGGAGGCTGTTCGGAAGGTAAGGTACGATCGATCGCGAAATGGAAATCATAGTGAAAATCAAAAATGTTTTATTTGTAGGAGTTAGCTACACCATCCAACTACTTTTCTACGCAGCCAGCGCTCTGACTGAGACATTTGTCGGAACATTGTACCAACTTTACAATAATCTCGTCACAAAAGGCAGCTGCCTGTGCTCGCTACCAATTCTCCATGCTGATCTGCAGCTTGATGTATGTGCCAAAATGTTGTCTTCATATCCGTCGGTTCATGTGAGCACAGAGTGAACTCTGAGCAGGCCAAGTCCGGGCTCCGTGGTGGGTGACGAAACACTTCCCACTGAAAAAGGTGCAGGAACCACCTCAGTGCCCCTGCAGTGTGCGGCCGAGGATTGTCATGGAGAAGAAAATGCATGACAGTTACGTTGTGTGGGCTGCATGAAATCAGACGAAATCTCTCACGGCACTCATACTTGACGGGGCACACTGTTTTTCAGGCTTCGTTACGCACTCGCTGTGCAATCAGAATTGAAAAGAGTGACGTGATACGATCGATGGTCATACTAGAGACACTGTCCAACACATTTATGCGAAGCTTCATCGGATTTTCACTGAGGTCTTCACTTCGCAGTCGATCGGACCTTACTTTCTGAATAGCCCTTGTATGTGGAAGAGGGCTGTAGTAAATTTGTTAGCACTTTATTTGACAGCATTGGACACGCCGCCTTTAAATTTAACCAGAAACTTATCGCTGGCAAAGATTTATTTTCCTGGAAATCACAGTCACTGGAAGTTTCCAGTAGCTGCTCGTTTTAATTGACACTTCATGGGGATATCAAAATTCTTATCTCCCACACGCGATTGCAAATCCAATTGTTGTTACTAGTTTTTCAAAATAATTGCTAATATTTCTTAATTATATGTTTCCCGTTTTATTTCAAAGTAAGACGACTTTCTGCTATCAGATAGTGAAGGATATCGAAGTGCTCAATTTGATTGTAATTTGAACAGATTTCTCAACCAGTAAGATTCTTGTGAAAGATTCGATACGGTCTTGCATATTACACAGGTTTGTGTTTGCTCCCAGAAATAATACATTGATTTTTAACAAAATGTCTGTCAAATAAGCTAGATTTTGAAGCCAGACTTGGCCTTGGAGCGGTGTACCTGTGAGAAAGAGATATGCTTCATACAGTTTGAGAACAGTTCTGTCTTAATATAACAGTCTAGCTTCCGTGTGTGAATAAAACTTTTGAATACTTACCACTTCCACACACACTGTTTCAAAAATTCGGTAATTATTAAGATGACCTTTAATAAAATTAACTATTTTCCCTGCATCGTAAGATACAGAGTTTTTTCACATGCTCGTAAAATGGTTCACATGGCTCTGAGCACTATGGGACTTAACTACTGAGGTCATCAGTCCCCTAGAACTTAGAACTACTTAAATCTAACTAGCCTAAGGACATCACACACATCCATGCCCGAGGCAGGATTCGAACCTGCGACCGTAGCGGTCACGCGGTTCCAAACTGACGCGCTTAGAACCGCACGGCCACACCGGCCGGCCCACATGCTCGTAACAATAAGATCATTTGACAATTATTAACATCTGTGGATATTTGAGTAACCACCACCTTGTTCCTGATGTTATGGCCATCAGTTATTTTAATGTAGCCCCGGAGGTGTAGGTGAATACTGTGGGAAGTTAAGAACTGCTTGCAAACGGGCCACAGATATTACCTTTGGCCCGCGAAAAAGTGTGATGCCTAGCAGGCGCGCCACTCTTCGAACAGCCGAGCCTCAGGGGCAGCCGAACGGATTGGGACTCCAGCGGCCACCGTCTTTCCCGGTGGCCTCGTGCGGCTACCCCAGCTGACCGGGCAGCGCGAGTCGGGGCTCGCCCGGCCGGGGCGCAGACTCAATGCACTTCTCAGCCTACGATGTTTCAGCGTCCTGCGATGCATGCAACCCGCGCTGCAAGACTCGGATCTACGCTAGTTTCATTACAACCACCTGGTATGTCTGAATGTAGGTTAATGACGTAACTCAGGCTTCGCGAAATGCTTGATATTTGTATACAGAATTTTGGGAAAAACTGGGAATTTCGTTACACGACTCATGATACTCGCCAACGGATTTGACTTAGCTCGTCGTATTATGAGACCCATGAAATGATAATTAAATCAAGACCCTACGCTGTCGACACGTTGATATACGTCAACGGGTTAGCCTTATCTATATAAGATGGTATCTGTTCTTTCGGACATGTCCTAAAAAACAGATACTATCTTCATATAGTTAAGGCTAACCAGCCATTGACCTTCTTCTTCTGTGCGAATGCACACGTATTGCCCGAACTCTTACGGGACTCGGTAAGATTGTCTGCCACGAGTAATGAGTGTAATGGGCAGGGGCACTACGAATGTAGTGTATGGTCATTAAGTTGGGAATGTGGGTCTCATGTGGAGCATGCACGCGATAAGTCCCTGCAGTCGCACTATCCTCTCTGCCCTCGGTGGCTCAGATGGATAGAGTGTCTGCCATGTAAGCAGGAACTACCGGGTTCGAGTACCGGTAAAGGCACACATTTTCAACTGTCCCCGTTGATGCATATCAACGCCTGTCGACAGCGTATGGTCTTGATTTAATAATCATTTCATTCTAGAGCGCTGCATGGTCACCGATGATATCTGTTCTTTCGGACATGTCCGAAAGGACAGATACCATCTTCATATATGAGACCCGTGGTGATTCCTTTGGGCAGGCAGGCAGCCAGCCACTGGCATGCATGAACTCACTGACTGTTTTGCTTGTTCTGACAAGTCTGAGAAGGCATACATACATTTTTGTCAAGTCAGTGAAATGTGACACGTTTGGAGATTGCGACACTATTGATTCACTAAGTGGAAAGGTTGGTAATAAAGTGCGGCAACGAATCGTAGCAAATTATTGATGTAGAGCAATAGAGTTAGTGAATGCCAGAACTCTTCCCCCTCTCTCTGCCCATCGCCTCCCCCTCTCTCTCCCCCCTATCTCCTTCGTCCTCCTCATCGCCCCCTCTCTTTCCACGTCTTCCTTCCCCCTCTCTACGTCAGTCTGCTTTCCCCCCCCCCTCCCCCCCACTATGTTCATTGACTCCTCGACTCCTCCCCTCTCTGTCCATCTCCTCGTTTCCCTCTCTCTGACCTTGAAGTTGATTTATTGTTAGAACTAATGAAACCTTCATTGGGAACTTAGGTCGCTTAAAATGAATGGATAAATCGGTTGGGATCATTGGTATTTAGGGTATGGGAGAGCTCTCTCCAGCTGCTGAATGGGTGAGGATAGTCGCTTCAACCACAATATTTTGCACGGTTTTAATCTGTGAGCCGGTACGATTACAAAGACTCAGACGATTCACATACTGTAATTGTGTTGTAATCGTAAGACGCTAAACCATAAATACAACATTTCTGTTTTCTGTTAGAACCGACTGCAAGGAAGAAAACGAAACAGCACATATGCAAGGAAGAAAACAAAACAGCACATAGTTGTGTATACATTTTTTGTTTAAAATTATATTTGTATATTGGTTCAAATAACCTCCTCTCGTAGTTAAGACTGACTGCGAGAAAGAAAACGAAAGCGTACGTTTTCACAGCATAACAGAACATTTTCTTTCTCGCAGCCAGTGTTGTTTCAAAAACATATACGGTAGTCTATGTCGTCTTAATGTTTATTAGAGTGTCGTGTAACAATCTGAAGCATATCGGTCAAGAACTTTTCGAGATTTTTGGTAACAACCTTATATAAAATCTTCTCTTTATGTAGTAATATAGATGAATACAAGGTCGATATTGTTAAAACAATTACGTTTTCACTGAAAAATCCCTAAAACTGTTGCGTTTCGAAAGAGTACGCCTTTATCATCAGAAATCATTCTACGAGAATATTATAATAGAGATGAAGTTAAAAATATACATAAAATATTATAAAATTGTGATCACTTCCCTTCTAATCGTATCTTCCCAAAATGAGGTTCAACATCATTAGTTCAGTCGGTAAAATAAACTGAGATGAGTCGGAATCAGCAGTCTGTGAATACAGGCAGTGTTATAGCAACAGATACTCGCGTACAGAAAAGACAAATTCGGGTAGAAGCACTTAAACTACAGCGCACAGTTACATTAATGTGACCACCGCCTACGTCCGACGTCAATGTGCAACAAGCAGTCACAGACAGCATGTGGCAGATTTAGCAGGAGAGGCTATATAAAGCTTGTCGGGGAGTCGCGATAAACAGCGTAGTCGTTGTAACGCGGAAACGGAGCGATTTGTCTAGCTGCCAAATAGCGTGATTATTGTCTTTAGGACCAAGGTGGAATCATTTTGAAAATAGCGAGTTTGTAAGCTGTTTGCGTGCCGCTACGGTTGAAGTATACCACTCATGGAAAAAAGGTGCTATCCAAAACTGGCGCTGAGGCAACCGTGGTGCACCACGGGCCATGGATGACAGGGGTGAACGACGACTGTGGAGATGTGTACGAGTGAACGGATGTGCAACTGTAGAGCAACTAACCGCCCAGATGAACCAAGGGGCTACCAACAATGTCTCTTCATCGAACTTTCAGCAAACGTTGCTGCGTATGGGCCTCTGCAGCATGCACATCCATGCTCACTGCTGTTCATCAGCGACGAAGGCTGGAATTTGCACGCCAGTACCGCAAATGAACGTCCACTAAGTGGCGACTGGTGGTCTTTTCGAATGATACACTTTTTATGCTCCATCGGACATATTGCTGTTGTATCGTCAGAAGGACCCAGGTCAGACACGGAAGCATTATGATCGGGGGAATGTTTACGTGGCATTCCCTGGGTGATCTAGTCGTTCTGGAAGGCACAATGGATCAACACAAGCATGCATCTATCCTTAGGGACCAAGTTCACGCCTACATGCAGTTCGTTTTTCCTCGGGACAATGGCATCTACCATCCGGACAATGTAACGTGTACTGGACTCGCATTCGGGAGGACGACGGTTCAATCCCGCGTATCCATCCTGATTTAGGTTTTCCGTGATTTCCTTTCAAAGGGCACGTCTGATTTCCTTCCCTACTCCGATGAGACCGACGACCTCGCTGTCTGGTCTCCTTCCCCAAAACAACCCCAACCCAGTGCAACGTGTACGTGCGTTGTTGGAAGAACACCTGTATGAGTTCACTGTTCTCTCCTGGCCACCAAACTCCCCGGATTTAAAACCAATTAGAAACCTATGGGGTCACCTCGATCGCCGTGGATAAGAATTTGCCTTCATTTTAATTAATGAGGATGGAAATAAACTGAGGACTCTTACTGTGAGTTGAAAAGGGGGAAGATAAAGGAATCTTACAAATGTAAAGATTGCCTTATTAAGGAATTAATACAGTATCATTTACGTATAAGTAACCTGTTGACTCCTTTACAGTTAGAGCCTTTTTGGAATATTATTGAATAAAAAATAAGAAGTACTGTTTTAAACACACATTGAGGATAAAATTTAGAATGTTCAGTATTACCTGTTAGTTGAACCACAATAAGCGTTCTTTTAATAAAGAAAAAAAATTCTTTTTTCAAAAACCAGTGGACCTATCCATTGTGAATTTAAGAGAGGAAAAGGAATCGTCGTTGGATAAGGGGTGAAGCTACAATTTAAAATCTATGTTACACAGTTAGCAGGTTGAAGAAACAATCGTTCATGTAAATGTTTCATTTGGCAGTGCTAAACTAAGCAGGACTGAATAATTCAGTGTTGCTGCAAAAACCTAATTTTCTTAGAACTTCAAAGAGCATCTCCAAGTTTAGACTAAAAGAAGTAAGTAAATTCGAAAAAAACTTAAATGACTAACTTGTAAAATAAAACATTATTGGTATCAAAGCTGATAAGGGAAACACAGCTGTCCTGATTCATGATAGGTACTACAGAGAAAAAACAGGGAAGTTCTTTGTAGAAGTTGGTGTTAACGAGGTAACTAAGGAACCAACAATAAAATTTCATACTGAAATAAGAAAGAAAACACACCACTGTGTTTATTTTCTCAGATTTATGAAAGAAACACTTAAAAGTTATGGATCCTCTTATCCCGAAGTTACGAGCTCCAGTTACGTACATTAAGAGCATAAGAGGATTCGCCCTGCTGTCAATATTATTAGCTGTCCCAGTTACTTCCTCATCAAACAGCTCAACAAGAAACTAAGTGTTTTCCATACTTTCATGAAAGATTTTTAATTAAGAAAAGCTTCAAACTAGATGATCAAATCAGGGACCTTGATGTACCCCATGAAGTAGTACTAGCTGCAGTTGTTGTTAAAAATTTATATAGAAATGTACCAATTAAATAAGCTGTTGTGGTGATTACAAATAACCTATTAAAACACCAAAAAGCTAGTTAGGTAAAAACTACAGAACTTCTAAAGTTCCTGTAGTTTACACTTTCCCTTAATTTTTTCATGTTTAATGACAAAAAATATCAGCAGTTTGAGGGCCTGGCTATGGTTAACAGTTTGTCTGGAACATTTGCAGACGTGTTTCTCAGTGATTTGGAAATCAACTTTTTCCGAAAACATCCGTTAGTTGAAAACCGATTACTTTACTATTAGAGGTATGCCGACGATGCAATAATTTTAGTTCATGGGAATGAAAAGACATCATGCAGGTAGCTATGTAAATATGTACCAAGCATCCTAAAATTCAGTTTACGTAAGAAACAGTGAAAGATATACCGTTAATTACCTTGAATTGACCATTTCAGAAGCTAATGACAAACGCAAGTTCCGCATCTTTAGAAAAACAACTTGCACCAATACTATTATCCACGAGAGATCCTGCCATCTTAAACGGTATAAGGAAACCTATTTTCGGCCAATGTTGTATAGGACAAGATCGAAAAGGAAACTGAGGTTTACAAGCAGACTGCAGAAACAAATGGGTACAGCAGCTCTACTATGAAACGCATATACAAGAGATTACAGTATAGACAATACGAACGTAGGAGCGTGGGCTGAAACGTAGTGCCTCCGACTTTTTTTGTGCAAACTCTTGAAACTTTTTAAATAAAACAAACTTTATTAACATTCTACATCTCCGCATCTACATGTTTGCAGCCCTCGCAAAATAAGAAAGAGGTGTAATTTTGTTTGCATGATGACACAACATCTAATAAAGTCGGAAGGTTCAAATGGCTCTGAGCACTATGGGACTTAACATCTAAGGTCATCAGTCCCCTAGAACTTAGAACTACTTAATCCTAATCACACACATCCATGCCCGACGCAGGATTCGAACCTGCGACCGTAGTGGTCACGCGGTTCCAGACTGAAGCGCCTAGAACCGCTCGGCCACACCGGCCGGCAAAATTGAAAGGTCCCTATGTAAATTTAACTTACAGGTTGCCTTTAGAAACCAAATTACGTTGGGGCAAACGGTTCATCGTAACATCTGACAGGAGAAGAATAAGTATTTGCGTTGTTGTGTTTAGGAGATAACATTTGACGACTGCCAAAAGAACTATACTGGACAGGCGGGTCGAACGTGTAGAATTCGCTTTAATGAACGTGTGCTTACTAAAAAGTAAAACTGCACTAGGTACTCATTTATCAACACACAGCCAATTAACCTATAGTATTGGCAATAGCACGGAGATTTTTCCCTGAGCAAACAAGGGCAGTAACTAGATGTGGCCTCAAGAACCTAAAACTTATGCTGCCAAATGAAAGGAAACATACAAGAATGTTAACGAACAGAATGAATTTGTCAGTAACGCTTGCTTTAATATCTATGATCATGTCATCCAGCAGATGTATAATGCCTGATGTTCTTCCTCGTTCCTCGAAAATGAGTGTGTTCATCAGGTTAGTTGGCCGTTTGATGTTCTTCCTCGTTCCTCGAAAATGAATGTGTTCATCAGGTTAGTTGGCCGTGATGGAAAGCGGTCGGCGCGGGCTGCAGCCTGTGACATGTGTAAACATACTACCGCATCACAAGTCACTCAGCCTGCTTTGCTGATTGACGCGCTGTAACGGCCACTCTCTTCTCAAACTATTATCATCTAACACCTTCGTTAATTAGTTTTAGCTGTTTGCTAAAAAGTAGCTACGGTTACTTTGTAACAAGAATCCTGTTTCCTTCGTTGTTCTATGGTTATTTCGTAACTAGACTCTTTTCTCCTCTTTTTTAAGTGTGCGTGAATTCCGGCGGCAGGGATCTCCTCTTTTTTAACTTACACTAAGAATCCTCAGTGTATTTCTATTCTTATTCCCTAAAGGAGGACAAATTCTTAAAATTTTGGGAGTGTTCGTTAAATTTTATTTCAGTATATATGGACAAATAATGTTACACTGTTTTAATGCAGTCATCTAAGACTTACGCACACGCCACGTAACTATAAGACTTTTTTCCCCACCATCACATCCTTTTTGTTTACGTCTGTTTTACACAACTGTTGACAGACTGCACTTCACGGCACCAGGTATCTGTGAGTTCACAGTATTTTGTTGTTGTTCCTACAAACCATGAGAGAAGGGTTTGTAACATTGCATCTCTGTAAAATCATTATTCTTATTGCCTTTTTTTACGTCCTAGACCTCAAGACGATCGGCAACACAGGCTGAAGCAGGAAGCCGGTAAATAAAACATTGTGATCCCGTCGGTACATGTTTATTTACAATGGCATTCCATTGGTTTCAGGTCGGGACACTGGACCGACCACTGCAGTTCTAAAGTGTAATCGTCCAGAAAGTAGCAGAATTCAAAAAATGGTTCAAATGGCTCTGAGCACTATGCGACTTAACTTCTCAGGTCATCAGTCCCCTAGAACTTAGAACTAATTAAACCTACCTAACCTAAGGACATCACACACATCCACGCCCGAGGCAGGATTCGAACTTGCCCAGCTCCAGACTGTAGCGCCTAGAACCGCACGGCCACTCTGGCCGGCAGTAGCAGAATTATTTGTAACAGTGTTGTGTCAGTATACTGTAGGACAGTGATATATTTATTGTATCGGAACACAATAAAAATGGTGGCCAGCCTGCAACCATCTATGTTGGAATCTGTACTCACGCAACATTTTCATCAGCAGAACGAGAACGTGAAGCTGCTATGAACACAACCCAACCACTTCTTCAAAGCTTCCTGCAGACGCAAGAAACAAAGCAAGTGCAGGCTTTTCATTGCTTTGATGAGGCTCTAGAGGATTGGGAAGCCGACGAATCAAGATTATTGGAGCATTTCCACGCATTCAGGGTAACTGACTCCAGCCTCAAGAAATCTTGGTTTTTACCGGCTACTGTGCAAAATTGGCCCCCTTATGTACCTTATGTGAGCTTTCAGACCTCACCTTTTCAAATATTCGCTCGTTGCTGATTAAATATTACCAGCGGCTTACCCACGTTATTTCCTCCCGGGTAGCATTTTACCAATACAAGAACAGACCAAACCAGACTCATAGAGAATGAGCTTGCAGAGTTGCAAGATTTAGGGTGAAAATGACATTTTGTTACCCTAAAAGTAGGGAGTCATATACAGAACAAATGATCAGGGACATGATCATACGGAGTACTCCAGAGAGGGATTTGCTGCTGGCTCAGATGTATTTACATCAATGGCTCCTGTCTCTATTCACGACTTCAGTTTCTTGCCTACTGCTCAGGTCATTTCGAAACTTCGCAGCATCGGGTCTTCGAGTCCCGTCAGGCAAGACAGCCTCCGGCCCAACAGATGGATGTTAAGCTGGTAACCACTACAGACCATCAAGGGACCTCCAGTATGTTTTTAGTATCAGTAACAATTGCAAAAAAAACAGTTCATTTACCAGTAGACACCGGCGTAGCCGGGAGCATTCTCAATTACGGTACCAGTTTGAAACTTGGAGCTACTCCGTCGCAAGAAACAAAGAGACGTCTAATGGCGTATACTAAAAATACCATCCCAGTACGTGGTCAAGTCGAACTGCCAACGACGTATCATAATGTCACCAGCCACATTACCTTGTTAGTCGTTAACAGTTATTCCGCTGAGAGATTGTTTGGAGTTGACTCTTTTCGGAAATTTGGATTTTCAGTAGACAATTCTGTAAATTTGGTACCCGAGGATGTTTCGTACTCAGACCTAGAGACATTTTGACCGATTATGAGGACCTGTTCACCCACGAACTCAGCATCGCAAAGGGTTTTGCCTTGCACATCGGATTGAAACGTAATGCACAGCCTCGGTAGTTTCGACGCCGCGCGGTTTCGTTAGCTCTCAGAGACAAAGTAAAGGAATAATTAGATCGCCTAACTGCAAGAGGAGTTCTAGAACCTATTCCTTCTAGTCAATGGGCTGCCCCATTAGCCATAGTGCGAAAGCCATCGGGGAAGATCCACCTGTGCAGCGATTTTAAAGTAACTGTCAACGCCCAATCAGAGATTGAGATGTATCCTATTCCGAAGCCGGAAGAATTACTGTCAAAATTAAAAGGTGGAAACTTGTCTAAAATATACCTAGTGGCTGCATACCTCCAACTCCCCCTTGATGCAGAATCTCAACAGTTTCTTACACTTAACACGTGGCACGGGCTTTATCGTTCGAAACACCTAATGTTTGGTATAGCAAGTACGCCCGCCATTTTCCAACGGATTTTGGAACAATTAGTGCTCAAGGTGGATGGATGCATTAACTATTTAGACATCATTGTAACAGGGAGAACCATGGTGGAACACCTTCACAATCTGAAATCTTTATTCAGCGTCTTAAGGGAGTCTAGACTAAAATGCAGAAATGAAAATGTTTTTTTCCGGACTGAGATTGAGTACCTCCACCACATCATTTCCAGCTTGGGCAACCGGCCTCGGCATAAACATGTCGAAGCCATAATCAAACTTCCCAGACCAACAACGTTCAAGCAACTCCGTTCCGCTCTAGGGAAGATATCGAAGATACCGAAAGTTCTTACCAAAAGCAGGAACAGAAACCGCCCCCTTGTCTCAGTTACGCAAAAAAGGGATGCCTTTCCAGTGGACACCAGCTTGCGGGCGCGTCTTCCACAGGTTGAATTTCCAGTTGTTGACGGCCCGTGCCTCGCACGTTTTGATCCAACAGAGCAGCTATTTATTGCAATGGGGCATCTGATACAGGCGTCAGAGTGGTCCTGGCACACAGGGAGGCGGATGGCTCTGTGCACCCAGTGACCTATGCATCGAAAACATCGACTGACACCAAACGCAGGTACTCCCAAATAGAAAAAATAAGGGCTGACTATCATCTTCGCATTAGAGAAATTCGACGTTTTTGTTTATGTCACAATGTTTCACCTCGTTATTGAACATAACCGCTAATCTCCTTATTCAATCCAGCTACGAAGATTCCAGACAGGACTGTTCACCGCCTCCAGCGCTGGGCTTTATTTTTGGCGCGCTACGAGTATGAGATCACTTCCGCAACGCGACTGAGCATGCCAAAGCTGATGCGCTCTCCCGCCTTCCATGGGGACCTGATCCAGAGTTCGACAAAGAAACAATTATGTGTTTTCACAACGAAGAGGAAGCAGAAGTCGCTGTATATTCTTTTCCCATTACCAGCTCCAGGGTCGCAGACACAGCCGGTACCGACGAAGTTCTCCAACAAATCCAGAGTCACATACCTCATGGATGGCCCGAACAACAACTTCCCAAGGCTTTCTAGGCATTCCGTCAGTTCTTTAATGCCCGCCATCAGCTCATGTTGATCGATGCAGTAGTTCTACTCGTTTCCGACGAAAGACATCCAAGGGCAGTCGTTCCTTATTCCTTACTTCGGCACGTCCTACAACTATTGCACCAAGGTCACCTGGAGGGGGGGGGGGGGGATCCTGAACTAAACTCCTGGCTCGCAGGTCCACTTACTGGCTGGGAATCAACCAGGAGATTGAGCGACACACCCAACATGTTTATCCTGCTGGGCATCAACCAGGAGACTGAACGACACACCCAACATGTTCATCCTGCCAAAGCCGGCAGACAGCCCCAAAACATTCATTTGCATCTTGGTCACCATGTGCTCGCTCGTGGGAGCGGGTACACATTGATGCTGCTGGGCCGGTGTTTAACGCCATGTTATTGATAGTGGTCAATGTTTACTCCCGATTTCCGTACATTTTCCGATCAAATGCCACGTCCACCATCAACACCATCATAGCCTTAGAAAACATTTTTGTGATTGAAGTTTTACCGGAAGTGCTCGTAACTGACAACGGTCAACAATTCCGCAACGATGATTTTCGTGGTTTCTGTGCCCAGCAAGGCATTGTCCACATTCCAGCGCCCCCCTTCCACCCACTATCGAATGGAGAAGCTGAGAGGATGGTACGCACCATAAAAAAATCACATGAAGAAACACTTAAAGGATCACTCCACTGACTTTTTTTTTGAGCAATTACAGGTCCACACCCATCGAAGTCCTGCAGAACTTCTCCACGGATAGCAGCCCTGGACCCTCTTGAGCCTCCTCATGCTGACGCCATCGTCAGCACCACCACTGCCTGTTTCCAAGTTCCGCTCTGGAACACTGGTTTGGACGAAACGATTTGGCTGTCAACCAGCCTGGATTCCGGGAAAAATCGTCCAGCACTGGGGCTGGAAGGTCTTCAGGGTGCAGCTTCTGGGCCGGGAGGTACTGCGACATGCCAATGAACTTCGTCCCCAACTAGTTTCCCAGCAGTTTTTTCCTTACGCCTCTCTGCACTACCATTACCAGTCACCCCTAGTTCTCACTCTATTCCAAGCTACTCACCCAGAGTTACATCAGACTTATACATGCCTTTTCCCCACAGCCACCTGAACAACACCAGATCCCATCGAGAACGACTTACCCCTGATGTCGCCCAGCGGAAGAGGCTGCCTCTCTCAGACTACGAGATGTCGCCAGGTCACAAACAAGATGAAGACATGCCGCTGTCTCCTCCTGCTCCACCGGCTCCGCTGCTACACCATACAACCTTCGCGACCGTCCGGTGTGTTTTCGTCCGTATGCTCCTGTGCCCTAAGTCACAAATCCCGCCGAGGACTCAGAGGAGTACCCCATGGATATGGCGTTCATTCGCAGCAGATGCTTCCCCGCTTTTCTGAGGGAGAAGGGGGTGCTCTCCACCACTATCAAATCTCCGCACCGAGCAGCGGATTATGCGCGGCCGAGAAATACATCGGTGATCGTACTTCTCCGTGCGCGGCCCGCTGCTAACATCGCAGGCCGCCTTCGCGCGCTTCAAGACACAGCGATTGCCCACCCATAACACCCAGCGACTGGCCACTCAGAGTATACAGCGACCCCAACCGCCGGCTCCATTAACTTCGGAGCCTTATTTAACTTCTCCCCTGAAATCTACGAACCAGTTCTCATTGTGGTATGATCTTACTCCACAAGTCGGAAGTGCTAGGCCGCGGTGGGCCTGCTGTTCGATGTTGATTCGGCTGCGCTCTGGACTTAGAATCTGAATGTTATACTGGAACCTGGACTTCAACGTTCAGTAGGCTTAGTGTGTCGACGGACATGTGATATCCGCCGGTATTCGGCATTTCACTTGCACTTCCTGGACACTGGTATAACCACCATCAACTTATATAATTTTCCATAAAATGTTAATTTACAACTTGGCGCTTGGTAACAGAATTATTTGTATCAGTATTGTGTCAATAAACCGTAGAACGGTGATAGAGTTATTGTGTTATTCCTAGTTACAACGCCGGCCGCGGTGGTCTAGCGGTTCTAGGCGCTCAGTCCGGAACCGCGCGACTGCTACGGTCGCAGGTTCGAATCCTGCCTCGGGCATGGATGTGTGTGATGTCCTTAGGTTAGTTAGGTTTAAGTAGTTCTAAGTTCTAGGGGACTGATGACCACAGTCGTTAAGTCCCATAGTGCTCAGAACCAACCTAGTTATAAAACGTTCATATCCTTCCCAATTTAGCGTTTCCTTACGGACAGTAAATTAACCACACTCTAACCTCAAAAAAAGAAAAAAGAAATGATTGTAGGTAACGTTCTCCAGGCATTTAGCAAACCCAAACCGTACCACCGTATTGTCAAAGGCTGTAAGGTGATTCATCACTCCAAATCACTCGTTTGGAGTAATTCACTGTCCACTGGCGCCGACCATTAAGCACGTCAAGCGTCGCTTAGCGATGACTATATAAATAGGTGGCATCTGACGAGCTGCTCGACCATTGTACCCCATTCTCTTTAACTTCCTATGCATGGCCATTGTGCTGCTGATTTCATGTATTTGTTTTAACAGCCACCCACCGCAAAGCTCTACGTTTTCTGTACGTCCGTAGACGAGGACTGCCTGTCATGGTTTATCTGTGATAGTTCCTTCACGTTTACACTTAACAGTCACAATACCAACAGTTGAGGTAGGCAGCCTTAGAAAGGTTCAACGATCTCTGGTGGATTCACTACTTAGGTGAAGTTCAGTGACTACTAGACCGTCGAATTCATTGAGCACACGTGACCAATTCATTCTGTTGTTACTGCTTCTCTACTGACGACACAATACTCCCCATCTCCTGTTATACTGGCAAGTTCGCTTCTAGTGATAACTAGTGCTCAATCCTGCATTACATAGGGGTGTCCGGATATATTTCATAAGACTGTCTTAGCAGCCTGACTGAGCACTTCGTGAACACAATCAAGAAATCAAAGGTGGTCACCAATTTTCAAATATAGTGCACTCGCCTACGGAGGTGCCTGCGAATTCGAATCTCGTTAAGCAGTGAATGTCAGTAGTATTACTGTAATTAAAGTAACTAACCACAAATCTACATTTTTTTTATTAATTTGTTTGCGTCTCCTGTAACCTGTTCACTTCATGTACAATAAACCCGCGATAATCTCCTACTCGACAATCCGGCAGACTCGGCAGTCAGACACGCAACAGAAGCCGGGATGGAAAGCGATGTAAATGATGATGAATCGACAGCTGATCGCTCTGAAAGTGTGCGAGTGATCCACTAATTGATTGATTGCGTTTTCAGTAGAAGAAGTTGACAAATCGATAGCCATGACAGGAATTCAGCTATCGAAGAACAGCTGACTGACGACAAGACATTACAAAGTGTTTTCAACAAACAGGACCCACCAGAAACTTAGAATGACGAAGAAGAAACGGTTGCAACTCACATCTCTTGGTCGGAGGCTTCAGGAGCCTTAAATACATTTTTGTGAAATTCGTTGAGAATGGCCAAAAATACACCACTTCTGAAGTTATGAATCTGCATATAAAACAGAATAATTTTCGTCAAAAAATACCTTAGTCCAAGAAACAAATTAGTATTTCTGCAATATTCCAGAGGACTCAGAAAAAGATTTCAGTTAAACCGTCAGTGGTAGATACCAGTTCAACATATTTCACGCCCTCCAGAACGTCAGATATCCGTGCTATTCCTAAAGATGGTTATTCCAACTGAACTGCCTCAAATTTTTGATAACACTTTTTATTAATTAGCTTGTTCTTGATGTTTTGAAATCAATGGCGCTTATTTTATTTTATAACTGGCCTACACAAAATTATTTATATTTACTGAACTTTCCTAAACCTTCAGGCTTAAACTGGTTTAATAGAACAGTGCAGTATTTGAATTTTATTTCAAGTTTGTTTTTGTAGGAAAGTAATACATAGTTATAATTTTTTTACACTGTAATCTTTCTTAATGTGTTTAATAAGAAACAGTTACCTCCCTTTGTACGTTTAAACTATAGGTTTTGCTTGTATCCCTCAATCGGCAGAAACGGAACACTTGCAGAATCATTTTGTTGTCCTTCTGTCTGTCTATCCGACTGTTAAAAACCCTTTTCTCAGGAACGGGTAAACGTTTCAAGTTGAAATTTATATCACCTATTGAAGTCTACGGTCCCTTGCCAGCATAAGAAATTTAAGCTTCTACGTCAATACATTCAAAAGATACTGCCATATATGTCGCAAATTTCGATATATTGCCAGAATCTATGTCGATAACAGGAAAAAATCGTCGAAAATTGTCGAAAATCTCAGTTCTCAGGTTAGATGAACTATCTATATACTTATGTTTGTACGGAACCCTCGGTGCGTAATTCCTACTCACAATTTTCGTATTTTTGACACTGTTTTTAAAACTGGTTATTTCGGTAGTTTTTCGGACGAACATGGTCATATTGTTGGCCGACCCATACGTTCTTTGATTTTATATGAGAATACTTGCATATCTTATACACCAGCCTACTAAAATATTCCCCTCTTCCCAATGGTCTACATGGATGCATTTTGGGTAGCACGATCGTGAAAAGTAGAGTAACACTCGCTTCATACCTATGACACTCAACGAGTGATGCAGACTGAAAACTCCAAGTCTGGAAGCAATTCCATTTACTGCTATGACATATCAGACAGCTTCCTAGCAGATTCGTGTAGCGATGCACTTGACGGAAACTCAAAGTCTGGCATAGTTCTACATGTTCATTTGACTTCCACTCTACCGTGCCGGCATCTGCAACAAGGAGTTGACATTGTACAGAATTGATTTTTGGTGCTGCTTTGATATTTTCCCCGTAAATATATGCCCTTATTGCTTCGCCAGATCGGCTTCACTACTCTTGTTTACGTCTTCAAACTCCGATATGTTCAAACGCCCCCGTCAGGATGTCTACAATTTCGGGGATTTTCTATCGTGGTAATAAGTTATTCCTTAGTTGAGAGTGTGTCGACTGCACTTAGCATCCTGGACCATAAGAGTTTCCCTCCTCACCACCTACAGAATGCATCTTTCCAGGAGCGTAATTTATAGATGTACAGTTAGCAAGTCATGCATTCGAAACACAAACGTCCGCTGCTGACAGTTCTACACACATACATGTAGAAACTAAGTACACATAGCAGCAATCGCAAAGTCACCATTTCAATCACTTGTACGTTAATTTAGACAGAGCTTCAGAACAGCAAATAGCGAAAAATTCTTCGCAAAACGATTCTGTAGGGGGTGTAAGCACATTTGAATTTCTCTTGCTAAAGAGTATAACATCTTCGAAGCAAGTTACATCACCGATATTTCGTAAAAATATTGTGTAGATTCACCAGTAATTACAAGGAACCAAGGCATCCTGCTGCTCCTATCACACCTCATTTATACTCTTAAAGGTCCACGATGACGGCACATAATCATCCCAGTTCCGCTGTTTTGTGTGCTAGATGTCCGGTGAATGGAGGGAGACAGTCCTTCGTGAGTATTAATCTTTGTGTACAAGACAGAACAGCACATTAGTCATACAGTATAGTAAAGCACTGTACTCGAATGCACCCAGTCACTCACAACCAAATATTCTATAGAATGTCTGTGTCGATGCGTGAGTTGCAGATGGATCCCATGACACAGGGTATGCTAGAGTTAATGTTCAAATGTAAATCTAACCTGCATTACATCCGGAATGGTGTCTAGAAGTGGATCCACTGTGCGCTATGTTCGGGACGGTCTTCAAAGGTAGATTCACCACATACTATATCTGGAACAGTGTCAAAAGGATAATCGGCAATGTGCGACTTCTGGGATAAGGTTCGAGAGTGGATCCACCAAAGGGAGGACTGCGTCAGGTTTATGGGAGCCATCCACAAAACACGCATAGAGATAGACATACAGAGAATAGAGCAAATCACTGCATCTGTACAATATACGTTTGTGATGTGCTAGGAAAATGTAGATAACCTAACTGCATCAGAATACGATGCTGTCTGGTATACTTTGGTGTATATGGCCGAACAGCCGTACTGAACAGTCACCTACCTGCATTCACAGCCTAGTAAATGGTACTCGCAGAGTAGTGGAGAGGTGGCTCAGCAATGTTAAAGAAACTGAGAAGCATATTGCTTTGTCATTGGCTAGTGTCAAAATTAAAGAACAATTGCTAAAACTGATAAAGTTGATCACGTTAACAACTGCAGCGCTTATTATAGAATAGCGTCCCATATCGACGGTGTCTTTCCCATCCCATCTGTCCACTGGTACACTGTTGATTACCACATAATGATTAACTGACACCAATTGTTTGAGATGGAGAGAACCTTGTTGGAACACTGGACATTTACCACTTGTCACTGTGGATCATGGGATTAAATGTACAGGCCAACAGGCCATCATCTTCAGACAGTTGTTTGGAGACGTTTCTCAATGCAGAAGACTCGTCTATTTTCATGTGCTGAGTTGACCTCCACATTTTTTTCACCGATGAGACAATAGTACCTCTTTTTATTTACACTACCCTGCTTTATTGTGAACAGTACCTTCCACCAATAGTTAACATTGGAAGAGTGATCATGTATGAGACTGCAAAATGAGGAAACAACGCTCTTTGAAACGGGACACTGAAACATCTGCTATCTCATCACTATGGAAGATTAGATTAACTGTATAGGTCATTACCTTGGGACAGTTGTTTGGAAACTCTCCACAATGTCGTAAACTCTTCCAGCTTCCGTATGTTGTGATCTCTTAGACAGTTTTGTCAGTAAGAAACATCCCCTCTGTGTTTTACTTCTGCCAATCTGTGTGTTGTGGAAGGAGCATAGTTCACACGATACGATGTCCAATTTGCTGTGAGAGCCAATGTATTGAAATGTGTTAATGTCTGTTTAGCACCTGATAGAGACCACGGTGTCATGGTAGAAAAACAAAGTGTATGGCGGTGTACAAAGCTGTAGTTATACATTCCTTGGATGGATTACAGCTGAAAAACAGTGTGCAAGCGACTTTGACCATTGGCCTCCAGCTCCAATGGAGTGATACGTTTATATGTAATATGCTCGATATCAACAAGCAGATGGTATTTGTTTTGTGGTATATGAGAAAAGAGAGACGTGGTAAAATCTTAAAGGAGCTGCTGTTACAAGAAGTGGTATCACTGGTTAAAGTCTAGATGCAGGCAGTTTGTAGTTTTTTACCTACTCTGGGTGTTACAAAATAACTATGAGGAGTGCTCTCGAACATAATAACTGACTGTATAGATGCTGTTCTGTCTGTATTACTTACATCTGAGATGAATGTAACGCCCTCCTGTATAAAAGTTGTAATTTTAACTTGTGGAATGCTATTAAACTACACCGAGTTTTCTCATAAAACTAGCATAAATCGGCAGTATCTATTCTTGTGGAATCATATTTGTTTTTATTACTATCGTCGTGACTGCATGTTTAAAAATTTGTGTTACCGCAAGTCCTGTATTATTTCATACAAGGTAACCTCTAATTATAGACATGACTTGAATCATAGCTCATTGCAGAACCTAGAAATGACAGGGTTTTCCCGACATATGAGTAGATTGCATGAAAGACGCTTTTCTGTGATGACCAAATTGCTTAAAAAAGTACAAGACGTGAATGTGATGCTATTGTGAATGATTGTCTACTGGATGACAAAAATTTTACGTACAAATCACTGGAGGCATGTTATTGAGGAAAAATGTTAACACACATACGGTATTTGTTGCCAATTTATTGGTGGAACCTTATAGGGTTCTCTACCAGGTGATGTTAGGAGGTTCTATTACAAGGTATGCTATTATGATATGTTTCTTACGTTTCGTAAATGCCAGGCAATATAGCAATGCAATGGTAAAACGGGACCTGTCATAGTGTACAAAACAACTACACCCTCTTGTATTATAGCTTGTTGTTGTCGAAAGTAAAATTATTGTATTTCTTCCGATATATGAGCAAATGGCATGCAAGGCTGTTTTTTGTAACATTATTTGACGTGTCTGAAATGTTTGTAATACACATATGCAAGACAATTTATTTATAGACACTGACTTGAACACGGGGGATGCTCTCATGCGACGTAATTTTGTCCATCAAGCTGCAAGAAATCGCTTAACATAGATGTTTATTCTTTGGAGTTTAAATTATCGCTTTTTCTTTACTCCAATGAAAATTTCGAAGTGACGTGGACATTCTTTAGTGATTGGTAGTTTCCACAGCAAAATAGTGGAGTTTTTTTTCGATTTTACGTAGGGAAGGCATGTATATGAGATGTGGGATAAGTTAAAACATCTGTCAGATGTACAGCACTGACCTCTGCTGTTTCGTCATCTAATTGCTTGGGCTACAGGCTGAATGTCAAGCAATGTAGTGGGAGACGTCTGTAGCGAACTCTGAGGTCAAGCAGCGATACGCACTGTCCTCAGTGTGTGCTTACAGATAATACACTTATTAAACTCCTCTGTCCAGCACCACCATCCTGTCAGCTGAACACAATTCCCACTGAACACAGAGATAGTACTTTCCGCTCCAGCGTTTCTCCAATAGCTTGTAGGTGAAGGAATCACCCTTTGTAGATTTGAGTACTTCTACTACTGGATTTGAATGGTATTGTGAAAGTTGTATGGCATCGTCAATTTCTGAGCTATATTGCAAATTTAGATGCTCCATGTGTAGCATTATGCATATAGATGTGTAATTAGGACCAATATTTATGATTAATTACATAGTTAGGAGCAACATTTACTTCAGTTTCCTAACCAAAATAAAAGAAGTACAGAAAAATGGCTCTGAGCACTATGGGACTTAACATCTGAGGTCATCAGTCCCCTAGAACGTAGAACTACTTAAACCTAACTAACCTAAGGACATCACACACATCCATGCCCGAGGCAGGATTCGAACCTGCGACCGTAGCGGTCGCGCGTTTCCGGACCGAAGGGCCTAGAACCGTTCGGCCACTGCGTCCGGCAAAAGAAGTACATTAACCTAACCATCCTCTCTTGCATCTGTGCAGTTTCCATGTGTGTGTGTGCGGAGGGGGCAGGGGGGTGCACTTGGGCTTTCCATCTTGGAGGACAGTGGTTCGAGTCTTGGGAACACTGCGACCATTTCCAATCCTTGGGTGGGGTAGGACATCAGTACAGCCTTGGGACAAAAAACCTTCCACCATTTTTAAAATTCCCACCTTTTTTGCATTTCCTGTCAAAATTCGAAATTCCTACCAGTGTGGTTGGTGAGGGAGGGGCAGTGGTGGAGACGAAGTGGGGCTGTCATCCACGTACTGGCTAGGGAGAAACACATGACATCATCTGGGGATGGGAGTGGGGGTGGTGGATTGGGGTAATTAACTGATCCATTCAATTAATTTGCATATCAATTTGATTTAAAATGTGCACCCAGGGCGCTCTTTCCGTACTACTTTCCTACAGCAATTGTTATGAGCATTTTTTGTATTAACAAAATTACCTGAAAATCTGGTCCCATGTTAGCTCATAGTTTCGGGTGTAACGCCAGTGGACGATGTCTTCCACACACGATTTTTCGATGTCGTAGCTCGCCGTATTCATAAGATGTTTCCTGAGATTCGTCGCTTTGTTTTTTTCCGGTCCCATACTGAAGCGTCGGCTGTGCCATGTGTTCGCTATGCCGACCACGCCCACTGTCGCTATTTCGGTAGTATTCGCCTCCAGGCATTCTTTCTTCCACCCGCGCCCGTTTCGGCTGTCTGGCGGTGGCAGCCGACCTAGCACTATCATGATACCGTAGAGAACTGCATACACTGGAATGAGAGGATGATGAGCACGCTCAACTTCCTATTCAGATGCAGAGAAAGAGACGTGGTGTCTGTATTTTCAAACTCAAGCATCATGTTATATCTAAGGCGGCTAACAGAATCAACCATCGTAACAGAATTACTTTGGTAAGGGAAAGGATCCGTGACATGCCTCATACACTGAACGTCACTCCCAGTGAGCTACTAATCTACAACTGTACTTGGTAAACATCTTGCACCAGAGGACTAGGACAGGATGGACTAGCCGGCCGCTGGTGGCCGAGCGGTTCTAGGCGCTTCAGTCTGGATCCGCGCGACCGCTACGGTCGCAGGTTCGAATCCTGCCTCGGGCATGGATATGTGTGATGTCCTTAGGTTAGTTGGCTTTGAGTAGTTCTAAGTTCTAGGGTACTGATGACCTGAGATGGTAAGTCCCATAGTGCTCAGAGCCATTTGAACCAGGATGGACTGTAAGTAATGGTTGCTGGCGGCATGCGTCTAACACAATGCTGACTGGCTAAATTTGAGTGCATTAACAGCAGAGTGTAACGATCACATGAGACGTGCAAGGTGGTAAATTTAAGCGGTCGCACGTTAGACGATGACACCTTGAAGGTATTCCGAAGGGGTCTCAACTTTGTAGTCACTGCTAGAGACCTACCGCTTTCCAGTTCCATCAGCTCTGTGGAGCAAGTAGTCAACACTCTATCATCAAATGTTGCAGAAGAGATTGGAAGACAGTTCCAGAGGGCACTTAACACAGCCGGGCTGCCCAAAACGAACATCTCAAGAGACGAAACGATGGCTCTGAAGAGTTTGCTGGAAGACGAAAATTTAGTGGTGTTACCGGCGGACAAGGTGAATTCTAACCTCACACTGCAGAAGACCGACTTTGACCACAAGATCTGTCAGCTATCAGAGAACTCTGATTACAATCCACTAGAGAGTGAACAGGACAACTAAGGCTCTTCTTAAGGAAACAGGATGTCCTGAGAAAGTCGTCAAGCAACTGAAAGCTAAGGCACCAGAACCACCCAGACTGTATGGATTACCCAAGATCCATAAAGAGGGTGCACCATTTCGTCTGATCGTAAGAAAGATCGGTGCAGCCACCTACCCTACAGCCACTTACCTTAAGAAGTTGTTAGAACCATATGTGGGGAATTGCGTCCGCCACATCCGCAACTCGTCGGTCTTTGTTGAACATCTCAGAAAGCTACGAATCTTGAATACAGACATCATTGTTAACTTTGACGCTGTGTCTCTGTTCATCAGAATACCACTTCAGGACACATTGTGTTTGATCAGTGAGAGATTTGACGGAGCTCTGCTGGATCTTTCCAAGCACATTTTAATATCGACTTATTTCCTATATGGAGGCCAATTCTACTAGCAGACTGAAGGAGTGGCGATATCTAACCCCTTATCTCCTGTGGTGACTAATATGTTTATGGAGAAATTCGAGGATGAAAACCTTACAACAGCTGTCAACTGGCCGAGGTGTCTCTTCAGAAATGTTGATAACACGTTTGTTATCTAACCACACGACAGAAAAAGACGGGACAAGCTCCTAAACCATGTGAACCTAAGACATCCCAACATGAAGTTCACCATGTAACTAGACAATGATGGTCAACTCTTGTCCCTGGATGTCCTGGTAAGAGGAGGGTAGTTGGAACATTCGGCCACAGTGTGTTAAGGAAACCAACACAAATTGCATATATACAGGCCGACCGTTGCCACCACCCGGCAGAGAAGAACGAGATGCTCAGAACACCTATATACCGTGCCAGCACACTCTCCGACCCAGGCAGCTTGACAACGGAGGTTTAACATCTACAAGGATTTTCACGGACAACGTATATTAAACCGGGGATATCCCAAAAGCGTTACATCCCATTGTACTTCCTGATACAACGGAAGAGGAAAAATAAGAAGAGGCCAGAAAGGTAGTGTTTCTACCGTATGCAGAGCCCATCTTTGACAATTTCAGCATAATCATGAAGCAACGACAGTAACCGCCACAGCAATGCTCCATTCCGATTGATGTCTAATCATACATATATAATGGTAATGAATAAGTGAAAATATTAATAGGACTATTCATTTTGAATGAACTTAGCGCTTCCAAACACAATAGGTGTCTGGATAATTTTACAACATATCGCTATTATAATCAAGCTGTCACCCTCAATCGTTGGCGTCATAGAATTCAGCTAAAACTGACTTCCGTGGGACGGTAGTTTAAATTCATCTTGGTGTCCAAGGACTTAGAAATATTCAAAAGCGCAGTAAGGTGCCTTCTTATTCAGCTATTGTGGCCCTATGGTCTACGCTAACCTTCTTCTGCTTATCCGTATCTCGATATCAGAAACTGATATTGTTAAAGATGAAATTTGATTGCGAATTACTATCGTCTCAAGTAAAGCGGTATATCTAAAGCTTACAGTGACAGGGTGTTCAATGGTGTCAATTGCATTGCCCCGACATTTCTACGTAGACCTTTGAACTGAATAATTTCTGCATCACGGAAGATGCTACGGCACACTGAGCCGTAGCACATATTCCAAGAGTCGAAGAAAAGTCGGACTATTGTTACGTAAATTTTGACATATAGTACAGGAATTGTTTCCCGTTTTATGCGTGTCAGAGCTAGTATTATATTTAACAAACGTCTGCACGTTTCCGCTTCTACCCACATGTGGTGGTCAAGTTAGTGTACCATGGAAGCTCTTCGCCAAGTATATTAAACTTTTTTGACAGAGAATATAAATTTGCAACACTGAACGCCGATGTTGACTTGGGCATAATTGCAGTCCCTGGTCCTATAGAAAACCTATAAAAAAAGTGTACAACGTCGGAGCTCCCGCTGACATGCTTATCTCATCGTCAGACTGGCGTTATCTGGTACCTCCTCGTACCAATTCATTTTAAATACGAACAGCAGTGGAGACTAGACAGAACCTTTTAGTAGAACCGTATTTGTTTTCTTTTTCTGGTGGCGAATTAGGCACCATTTATCACTATTTGTCTATTAGGCAGGAGTTTTAATAGGTTAATTGCAAAATCTACAGGCAGGCCGAGAATAGTCAGTTTACAAGAGTCTACAGCCAGACACAAATTGTGATAAACAGTCTAAAGATATTTAAGAACAGTCTCAACTTATTGTTCTTCTGTTAAACAATTTTTGTGTGTTTGTACCTAAGTCTAGTACCAAATAAATTTCTCGAAATCTGGTTGATGTGTGGCAGACAGTCTGTTTCCAACACAACAATCAAGTCTCTGTCTTACTAACATTTCTCATATTTTACATGAGTGGGGAAGTGACAAGCTAAATCATCTTCATGAGCTAAAACTTTCTTGTCTTCCTTATCCGGTTTCTTAATCAGTGCTAATGTTTTCATCACTAATAAGTATAGGGTTTATACGAATAACATCTGACTCAGCAAATATACCTATTTTCCAAATACTGAAGTATTTGGTAATGTTTGTTTTCCTCTCGGGTACGATACTCTTCCCATATAATACGATCTGTTCCATTTCAATCAACCATAACGGTTGCACTAAAATATGTGTTTCTGTATTTGGCAGGTTATTAGTTTAAATGCCTTTGAGAAGGAGATGGCTGATTTCCTTTCCAGTCCTTGTCATGTTAAAGGTTGTGTTCTGTCATGAACGACCCCGCAGTAACCGAGATGTTAAACTGTAATCTCCCTTCCCACATTTCGTTTCTGGTTTTACTCGCTGCTTACTTCTAGTTCAAGGTCTGCCAGTGGTGGTGACATCAACGAGAGAAAGGAATTCCGTACCTGAATAAACAAATAGTGCATTTATTGGTTGTGAGCCGACTGCATTTTTGAAAGACATATTTTGCTTGTCCTACGTCGCTGCCTGCAGTGTCTTAGTTTAAGGTATCACAAAAAACTACCAATGTCTGTTTTATCCTTTTCTTCAATGGTTCTAATCATAGCCGTATTGATGTTCATTTTTATGTAATTTGCTGGTGTATGTCAGTCGTTATATAGAAGGTGTTCCTTCCTATAACCCACTGGATTTCCCCACAAACGGGGGACTCTTCCCCTGAAGTAGAAATATGTTTTCAATGCAGATATCCTCTGCACAGCCACCCAAGGACCTTTATAGGGATATGGCAATCCTATTCAGCAAGTATAACTTCAAAGCATAAAAATGGTTCAAATGGCTCTGAGCACTATGGGACTCAACATCTGTGGTCATAAGTCCCCTAGAACTTAGAACTACTTAAATCTTACTAACCTAAGGACATCACACACATCCATGCCCGAGGCAGGATTCGAACCTGCGACCGTAGCAGTCGCGCGTTTTCTGACTGAGCGCCTAGAACCGCTACACCATCGCGGCCGGCTTCAAAGCATAGCTTTAGGTCTTCTGAAACGTACACATACAAAAAAAGTGTTCTATCCAAGCGGTTGTAGGAGTTCCCGACACTTTACATAAAACCTGGATAGAGATATACAGAAAAAGCATTTCAGCTCTCTTTATTACCCATGAAAACAAAAAATTGGAAGTTTTGCAGTAATAATATAGACTTCCTGAATTTGTATTCTAGATTACAGCATATGCCAATACCTCTAATACCGGTGACATGTCCTCTTGCACTCATGCGTGCCTGTGGCAGACTTTACACTAGATCATCGAAGCACTGTTGGTCCAGATTGTCCTACTCCTCAACGGCGACTCGGCGTAGATCTCTCAGACTGGTAGGTGTATCTTCACGTCCAAAAACAGCCATTTTCAATGTATACCAGGCATGTTCGATAGGGTTCGTGTTTGGAAAACATGTTGGCCATTCTAACCTAGCGATTTCGTTAACATGAAGGAACGCATTCATAAAATGTGCTCGATGAGCGCAAGAACTGTCTTCCATTAAGAAGAATTCCTCCCAGAAATGCTGTCTATATGGTTGCAATATACGTCGAAGGATGTCATCCCTGTATCGTATAGCTGTTTGACTGCCTTCAATGACAACCAGTGGCGTACGCCCACATAATGCCAACTGAAAACATCCGTGCTGCACTCACTGGACAGTGTGTCTAAGATGTTCAGGCTGACCAGGCAGCCTCAAGAAACGTCTCCGACGATTGTCTGGTTGAAGGAATATGCGAGCCTCATGTGTGAATAGAACTTGATCCCTATTCTGACGAGTCCGTTCAGTATGTTAGGCCCATCTGCACCAAGCGTCATAGTGTCTAGGTGTCAAAATTGGACATCGCCATGGACGTCGGGAGTGAATTTCGCATTATGCGGCCTATTTTATAGAGTTTGAGTCGAAACACTACGTCCAGTAGCTGCACGAAAATCATTATTCAGCATGGAGGCGTCCTTCTCAGGTTTCCTCTGAGCTCATAAGTAACGGTCATCAGCTGCAGTAGTAGCCTTTGGGCGACCTGAGACAGTCATGTCATCGACAGTTCCTGTATCTCTGTACCCCCTCCATGTCCGAACGACATCGCTTTGATTCACTCTGAAACGTCTGAAACTTTCCTTGATGAGAGACATTCCTAACACGACGGAACAATGTGGATACGATCAAACGTCAGAACTGAACTTATAGATTTGGCGGAACTACAGAAAACACAAGTAACGTACTTCCAACCTGGTGTTATGACTCTAACTGATCGTCTGCCTTATTCCCTATGTCGCCTAGCCACTGCGAGCATGGTTGTTTACATTTTTGTGCGGGTTGAGTGATTGAGTGACATCTATCAACAATCTAAGGGGCTGTGTTATTGATGCATTACACACATTCAATATCAGTTTTCAGGAGAGCTTTGGAACCAATGTGCTGCAACACTTTCTTTGATCCGTATCTACTACAGTCTGACAAATCAGCTTTTCTGACACCTGACCTATGCATTAAGCAAAAATACACTGAAGCGCCAAAGAAACTGGCATGGTCATGCGTTTTCAGATACAGTGAGATGTAAACAGGCAGAATACGGCGCTGCCGTCGGCAACGCCTATGCAGGACAACAAGTGTCTGGTGCAGTTTTTAGATCGGTTGCTGCTCCTACAGTGGCAGGTTATCAAGATTTAAGTGAGTCTGAGCGTGGTGTTACGGTCGGCGCACGAGTGTTGAGACACAGCACCTCCGAGGTAGCGATTAATTGGGAATTTTCCCGTACGATCATTTCGCGAGTATACCGCCAATATCAGGAATCGAGTGAAACATCAAATCTCCTACATCGCTGTGGCCAGAAAAAGTTCCTGCAAGAACGGGACCAACGACGACTGGAGAGAATCATTCAACGTGACACGTAACAGAAGTGCTACGCTGCCGCAGATTGCTGCAGATTTTAATCCTGGGCCATCAACAAGCATCAGTGTGCAAACCAATCAACGAAACATGGATATGGGCTTTCGGAGCCGAAGGCGCACTCGTATACCCTTTATGACTGCACGCCACAAAGCTTTACGCATCGCCTGGGCCCGTCAACACCGACATTGGACTGATAATGACTGGAAACATTTTGCCTGGTCGGACGAGTCTCGTTTTCAAATTGTATCAAGCGGATGGACGCGTACGGTAATGGAGACAACCTCATGAATCCATGGACCCTGCATGTCAGAAGAGGATTGTTCAGACTGGTGGAGGCTCAATAATGGTGTGGGGCGTGTGCAGTTGGACCCCTGGTACGTCTAGATATGAGTCTGACATATGGCAAGTTCGTAAGCATCCTGTCTCATCGCCTGCAACCATTTATGTCCACTGTGAATTCCGACTGCCTTGGGCAATTCCAACAGAACAATACGACATATTACACGTCCAGAATAGCTACAGAGTTACTCCAGGAGCACTCTTCTGTGTTTAAACATTTCCGCTGGCAACTAAACTCCCTAGACATAAACATTACTGAGCATATCTGTGATGCCTTGCTAGCTGCTGTTCAGAAGAGGTCTCCACTCCCTAGTACTCTTAAGGAAATATGGGCAGCCCTGCAGGAGTTATGGTTTCAGTTCCCTACAGCACTACTTCAGATATTAGTCGAGTCCATGCCACGTCGTGTTGCGGCACTTCTGCGCGCTCGTTGGCGCCCCAGACGTTATTAGGCTGGTGTACCAGTTTCTTTGGCTCTTCAGTGTAAATCCATATGACACGTGATGTCGTCTCGCTATGGACTAGACTGATGTTGCTGCTGATAAGGCCATGACAGAAGCGGAAGTCAGAGCTAGCAGAAACTCTGTCACCGGGCATCTTAGACATTTTATTTTATTCTTCATCTACATCTACATGATTACTCTGCAATTAACATTTAAGCGCTTGGCAGAGGGTTCATCGAACCACAATCATACTATCTCTGTACCATTCCACTCCCGAACAGTGCGCGGGAAAAACGAACACCTAAACCTTTCTGTTCGAGCTCTGATTTCTCTTATTTTTTTTAATGATCATTCCTATCTATGTAGGTTGGGTTCAACAAAATATTTTCGCATTCGGAAGAGAAAGTTGGTGACTGAAATTTCGTAAATAGATCTCGCCGCGACGAAAAACGTCTTTGCTTTAATGACTTCCATCCCAACTCGCGTATCATATTTGCCACACTCTATCCCCTATTACGTGATAATACAAAACGAGCTGCCCTTTTTTGCACCCTTTCGATGTCATCCGTCAACCTCACCTGGTAAGGATCCCACACCGCGCAGCAATATTCTAACAGAGGACGAACGAGTGTAGTGTAAGCTGTCTCTTTAGTGAACCTGTTGCATCTTCTAAGTGTCCTGCCAATGAAACGCAACCTGTGGCTCGCCTTCCCCACAATATTATCTATGTGGTCTTTCCAACTGAAGTTGTTCGTAATTTTAACACCCAGACACTGAGTTGAATTGACAGCCTTGATAATTGTACTATTTATCGTGTAATCGAATTCCAAGGGATTTCTTTTGGAACTCTTGTGTATCACCTCCCACTTTTCGTTATATAGCGTCAACTGCCACCTGCCACACCATACAGCAATCTTTTCTAAATCGCTTTGCAACTGATACTGGTGTTCTGATGACCTTACTAGACGGTAAATTACAGCATCATCTGCGAACAACCTAAGAGAACTGCTCAGATTGTCACCCAGGTCATTTATATAGATCAGGAACAGCGGAGGTCCCAGGACGCTTCCCTGGGGAACACCTGATATCTCTTCAGTTTTACTCGATGATTTGCCGTCTATTACTACGAACTGCGACCTTCCTGACAGTAAATCACGAATCCAGTCGCACAACTGAGACGATTCCCCATAGGCCCGCAGCTTGATTAGAAGTCGCTTGTGAGGAACGCCGTCAAAAGCTTTCCGGAAATCTAGAAATACGGAATCAACTTGAGATCCCCTGTCGATAGCGGTCATTACTTCGTGCGAATAAAGAGCTAGCTGCGTTGCACAAGGACGATGTTTTCTGAAACCATGCTGATTACGTATCAATAGATTGTTCCCTTAGAGGTGATTCATAACGTTTGAATACTGTACATGCTCCAAAACCCTACTGCAGACCGACGTCAATGATATAGGTCTGTAGTTCGATGGATTACTTCTACTACCCTTCTTAAACATTGATGCACCTATCATCATGTTGGGTTACAGGATACTAATTTCTTATTGTGTTTGTACACTAGATACTGGAACTACTGGTGCTGGAAAGGGATTCGAGCTCATATCTCCATTTTCGCGGGATTTGACCCATTTGTGACAAAGCAGTTCCATCGTTTCGTTGTTTCCCAAAGATTCAAACTCCTCCAGGTCTCCACAAAGGGATCAAATCTGGGTTGGGATCCTGAACCAGCACAGAAGTACATTTCAAGCAGATGCATTAGCACACCAAACAAAAAGTGAAAATTAATTAAGATTTTTAACTTGTCCTTATGCGTGGTCTACCATACTGGCAGGTGCTTGTATCGACTGCCGGCCAGTAACTGAACCTTTCATCGCACTGTTTCGGGCTCAAGTGGGAGTATGCGTCTGGTTACCTTGGAGTGCCATTGTGTCGTTTTCTGACTTCTTCTAATGGCTAAAGGACGGAATAAGCCAAACTTGAGGAGACGAAAGACAAATCAATTTCTGAGAGTGACTGGCGGGGAGTAACAACGCTTTCTGCGGTGCTGTCACGTATAAGTGGTGGTTCTCTTTTTCAGTCTGATAAAGTGTTACACTTTTTTTTTTCAAAATTTCTGTGAGGAGTAGTCTGTTACATTAGAGATGTTTTCATGGATGAATGGGTTGATTTTTTTCGGCATTTAGTTTCTACTATATTGCGATATCAGGTATCCTCCATCTATTCGGTCTCTTTACTTTCTCCATCCAGCTCTACCGCTATTTGCGTACTCCATTTCACTGGTAACGTGCCCCACTAATTGTTGGCTGCTGTAGGTTAATACCCAACTGACACTCGTTACATGTCGGGGACAGGTCACAATGATTTTTTTTTTTTGCCTTCGATGTTTATATGTTTCCAGTTTAGAGTTACTATACTCACACCTTAGCTATGTCGTCTTCTGTAGAAATTCAGTCTCTGGTGCGAAGTCAGTAAATGCATTTCGTATAGGTGAGAATTCTTATGTCTCGCCAGTCCTTCGCCGGTACGCTGATTCAGTGCATTTCTACATAGTGTGTTTCTTATATTAGTAGATTAGTAGACATCCTGTATTGTACAAGTTGCCCTCTTTTTAACTAGTGCTTCTATTCAGGATTCCAATACTCCATATTATTCCATACGCTTTTAGCTACATAATCCTATTTTTCATCATATTCTCCGTTCACTGCACCTTACTGGGTTGTCTTGCATGCCCACACGGTACGACTCTACTCGTGGACGTCGGAGCCAACGTCTTGTTGCATCAATAACCTTACCATCATCCACGTACTGCTTCCTGCGGAGTGCACTCATGTTGAGCCAAACAGATGGAAGTCGGAAGCTGCAGCAGGCACATATGTTTCACTGTCCCTACTGGTTGGCGAGTGTGTCAGCGCTACAAACAGAGTCACCCAGTTGTGCAGCGAAGTGTTTGATAGCGATACGTCGACCACCTCTAATGAGAGTGTCCACACGTTCCAACATTGCAGGAGTCGCAGCTGTGACAGACAGCTCGTCCACTGCCGGATGTCGTTTGACATTATGCAAGCGCCTAAGAATATCTACATCATACTCCGAAAGTCACCTAATGGTGTGGCGGGGGGTACATTTCTACCACTAACTGAGCCCTCCAACCCTATTCCACTCGCGAATAGCCTCTGTATTGGTTCAAATTTCTCGAATTTTCTCATCATGGTCACTACGTGAGACGTATGTGTGGAGAAGTAATATCGAATCTTCCCGGAAAGCACTCTTTAGAAATTTCAATAGTAAATATCTTCGTGATGCACAACGCCTCTCGTGTAACGTCTGCCAATAGAGTTTGTTGAGCTTCTCCGTAACGCTCTCTCGCCAGCCAACGATCTCGTGACGAAGCACACCTCTCTTCGTTGGATCTTCTCTCTCTCTTCTATCAGTCCTGCCTGGTAGGGATCCCAGATAGATCAACAATACTCAAGAATCGGTCGAAAAAGTACCTTATAAACCACTTCCTTCGTGGATGAGTTACATTTCCTTAAGATTCTTTTTATGAATCTCAGTCTGGCATCTACTTTTTCCACTATTTACTTTATGTGCTCATTCAACTTAAGGTCCTTCTGGATAGTTTCTCCTAGATATTTTACGTCAGATACTGGTTCCAGTGGTTTGTCATCAGTAGTGTAGCTGTACAGTAGTGGATTTCTTTTCCTATTTATGTGCAATATGTTACATTTTTGTAATTCCAGGGTCAACTGCCAGGGTCTACACAATTCATCAATTCTCTGGAGGTCATTCTGCAAATAGTTACTATCTTCTGGCGTTGCCACCTTGTTATAGATAACCGCATCAACTGCGAACAACCTTAGAGAGAATCCGACGCTTTCTACTACATCATTTACATATATTGTAAACAGTAATGGTCCTATCACACTTCCTTGGGATACTCTGGGAATTACCTTCAAATCTCCAGAATGAGATTTTCACTCTGAAACGGAGTGTGCGCTGATATGAAACTTACTGGCAGATTAAAACTGTGTGCCGGACCGAGACTCGAACTCGGGGCCTTTGCCTTTCGCGGGCAAGTGGTCTACCATCTGAGCTACCCAAGCACGACTCACACCCCGTTCTCACGACTTCACTTCTGCCAGTACCTCGTCTCCTACCTTCCTCATTCTGCAATCATCCCCCAGGCTGTGGCTAAGCCATGTCTCCGCAATATCCTTCCTTTCAGGAGTGCTAGTTCTGCAAGGTTCGCACAAGAGCTTCTGTAAAGTTTGGAAGGTAGGAGACGATGTACTGGCGGAAGTGAAGCTGTGAGAAGGGGGCGTGCGTCGTGTTTGGGTAGCTCAGATGGTAGAGCACTTCCCCGCGAAAGGCAAAGGTCCAGAGTTCGAGTCTCGGTCCGGCACACAATTTTAATCTGCCAGGAAGTTTCACCCTTACATCTGTCGATTTTGTTCTGTCAAGGGCGACGAGTTGAGTTATGTCTGCAAAAACGTGTTGAATCCAGTCGCAAATCTTCTCCACTGCCCGATAAATTCGTATTTTTTTCACTAAGCGGTAGACTTCCTGAAGTCAAGGAACACGGCATCAACCTGGGGGCCGTTGTCTAAGGCGCTGTGGCTCCCATGGAGGAACAGAGCGAGCTGAGTTTCGCAGGATCTCTGTTTGCTGAATCCATGTTGATTTTTATAGAGGAGATTTTCATTCACTAAAACCGTCTTAATTCTTGACTGTAAAACATGTTCCACAATTCTACAACACATTGACGTCAACTATATAGGTCTATAACTGTTTGCATTTGTCCTACGGTCCTTAAAAAGGGGAATGACGTGCGCTTTCTTCCAGTCGCTAGGTGCTCTTCGTTGCTCAAGCGATCGACGATAAATTATTACTAGAAGCGGAGCAAGTTCTTCTGCATTATCTTTTTACGATTTTATCGATATCTGATCTGGTCCTGGCACCTTTCCACAACTAATTGATTGTAGTTGTTTTTGTATTTCACGATCGGTTATCTCAATATCTGCTATTTAGACGTTCGTACGACGATGGAAAGGAGGGACTGTAATCTGATCTTTCGCGGTGAAATAATGTCGGAGGACCTAATTCAGTATTTCGGCTTTCTCTCTGTTACCTTCCGTTTCTGTGCCAGTACGGTCACTGAGTGAACGAATGGGTGATTTTGACCCACTTACTGATTTTACGTAAGATCGAAACCCCTGAGGATTTTGACTAAGATCGGTTGTTGATGTTTTACTGTCAAATTCATTGGACATTTCTCTCATTGCTATCCTTACGCTCATTTTCGCTTCGTCCAGCTTTTGTTTGTCACCTAGGTTTTTACTTCTCTTGAATACTTTTCTCGGGAACATACTTCTCTAGGACATATTGCACGATAAATTTGAATTTTTTCTAGTTGTTTTCCAAATCTTCGTCCTCAGTACTTGATGCTGGATGCTCAAATACTCTGAAATTTGTGTCCTGTTACTCTTGCTAAGTTAAAATATCTTCCTACATTTCTTAACATACTGTCTCAGATCCATTGACATAGATGTTACCACAGCCGTATGATCTCTGATACCTTCCTCTACGTTAAACAGTTCGACCAGTTCATGTCGGTTTGTTGTCAGGAGGTCTAAGACGTTACTCTCACGAGATGGTTGTTTAACTATGTGCGCAAAGTTATTTTCGAACAAGACATCCAGAACAGTATACACGAATCCCTGTCTCTGTCATCAGTTTTGATAGCATGAAACTCCCAGTTGCAGTCACCTCCTCTTACAACGGCATGATCAGGAAAATTACTAACGATATTCTAAAAGTTCTGTCCGGAGGGCTCTACCATTAGAGCTATTGACCCACGCGGTCTATAAAAGCATCCGATTACAATTTTTTTCCGATATTTGATACTTAACTGCACTCTGATTAATTCACAATCGGAATCCGTGATAACCTCGGTACATTTTAATGAATTCTTTACTCCAATAAAAACGCTGCCACCATTGGCGACTAACCTTTCCTTACGATAAATATTCCAATCTGAACTTAGGATTTTGTTGTCATTAACGTCTGGTTTCAACGAACTTTCTGTTCCTAATACTATCTGTACATTATAATCTTCAGTAAGCGATGCTAATTACGGGATTTTTCCTTGTTTGCTCCCGCAGTTAACAAAAATCATATTAATCTTTTCTTTTTCTCATGCAAGACGGCGAACGTTCTGTGAAGACATTGTGGCTAATATATCAGGCAAATCGTCTTTGACCCCAAGGGAGAGTTTCTAAAACCGAAAGAGAGCCGCATGTGCACGCCACACATACTCCGCTACTCTACTAGCTGATTCCGGCAAGTAGTGCGCGCCTGACCTTTTAAGGGGAAGCCTACATTTCGTACCCGATAGCGGAAGTGGAGAAATTCGCATCCGATACCGTCGCGGAGTCGTCTGAACCTCTGGTTTAGACCTTCCACTCTGCTCCAAACCAGAGGACCACAAACAATCCTGGGTATGATGCTTTAAATAGACAGCTTAGCCTCCACCCCGCGTGCGATGCTAGTTGCCTTCACCAAATCAGCCATCCGCCGAAAAGAGCCGATGATGTCTTCAGATCCCAAGCGGGAGGCGTCACTCGTGTTGACATGCAGCGGGTTGCATCCAGTGCGCTCGATAGCCGCCGAGTGCACACTGTCATTCTTTCCCGCCTTGCCTGCTCTTTCCCTGAGAAGCTCCATCACCTGCCTAATGCTGGAGCTCCCAACGACAAGCATATCCATCCTCTGCACTTGTCCAGACTGGGCAGGAAAATCGGCCGCTGGCCCAACAGGAGAAGCATCCCACACTGGCTCAGAGCTACCATCAACACTGGCTAGCACCTCGTACCTGTTACTAAGGCGTAGGAAGCCAGCCGCGTGATCTGCTCCCTCTTTCGCAGTCCGCTCAGTGACACGCGAACCACTGTGTGCCACCAACTTTCGAGTGAGGACGGACAGGTTAGATGTTGTGCATCAGAAGATGCAGCAACACCCGGCTTAGCAGGGGATTCCAACGGAACCAAAGCTGTCGCAGGTCTCGTCCATAGCGCCCTGATGTCGCCGCAAATTTGAGCATTAACCAGAAGCATGTCGACGGTAGCCAACGCTGCTTCCAGCTGTTTACGGGCGGCCGTCAATTTTCCTTGTGTCCGTTCACAACAAGCACAGTCCCTAGCCATATCGTAATTTGTACAGATAGATATAAGGTCTCAAAGGGTGCTACTGCGTTTGGAATGAACGCAAAATATAACGAGGAGAATAAAGAAACACTAAAAACTTCTGCGCAGATTTCTCACAATGGCCTGAGACAGAAAGCTCTTAAACAGAAACAAATTTCTCTACTGAAGCGGATGTATCTACAGTTACCTGTTATAAGAAACTGTGCTAACCCGAAAGCTGCTGCACGAGATAAGTATGCAACCCAGAATGCACTGATCTAAACTATATGCAGCGTGCCAGCACGAGATTTAAACTTTGTGGAGTGACGTGCCGACCTGACAGTGGGAAAATTACATTAGGAAGCCTCGTAACACAAGGCTATGCACCAAGAATTAGGCAAAAACAGAAACTTACGGTAATTTGCTAACCACTAGTCCACACAGTAAAATATACAGGTATAGTTCAGTTCTTTGGAGAAGAACGCGAAAAAAAACACTAAACTAAGTAACTGTGTATCGGACAACTGCTGTTCCGCTCGGCTTGGCGTCTGCGATGGTCTGGCTTTCTGCCAAAAGAAATTCAGTAACAGGTCTCTGCTTGGAAAGCATCTTCGTTACAGACGCCATTTTGAATGCTACGTTTAGCGCCGCCACCTATCAGACCTTCCTGAAACTATAGGAGCTGAAGTAACAATATACCAAGACGTCCCACAGCAAATTCTGCATTTTTTCAACTGAAACTGACCGATAAAGAAAATGCGTTTGTGTTACTTATTGAACGTCCTTGTACGTGTCACACTGCAGTTTAATCCTGCATAGTTTGCTTTTGTGATGACAGAGTGGCCAGTTAAAATGGTTCTGAGCAGTTTGAGACTAACCATCTAAGGTAATCAGTCCCCTAGACTTAGAACTACTTAAACACGCACATCCATGTCCCAGGCAGGATTCGAACCTGCGACCGTAGCAGCAGCGTGGTTCCGGACTGAAGGCCGGCCGGAGTGGCTGAGCGGTTCTAGGCGCTTCAGTCTGGAACCGCGCGACCGCTACGGTCGCAGATTCGAATCATGCCTCGGGCATGGATATGTGTGATGTCCTTAGGTTAGTTAGGTTTAAGTAGTCCTAAGTTCTAGGGGACTGATGACCTCAGAAGTTAAGTCCCATAGTGCTCAGAGCAGTTTGAACCATTTTGAACCGGACTGAAGCGCCTAGAACCGCTCGGCCACAGCGGCCGGCGTGACCACTTCAAACCAGTCCTCAAGTCACATATTTACCGACAGACCTCATACCACGCATGGTACAAATTAATTTAGTGTGGTAAAGTCATCGCAACAAAAGAGAGAATGCAACTCAGTGACATGATTTCAGTTAGGGTACTGTTTTGAACAACAATTTAGTGAGGCTTCTTACTTCTGAAATCCTTAATGTAAACTAAATCCTACGTTTCATGCCGTCTGAATCGATATCAATGTGAGCGTTATGTCCAGGGTAATTTCTTTCACCGCATAAAAACTCTAGGGATTGATCGATGAGAGGATACGGAACAAAAAAGCTTTAATGAACTTATATCCGGAAATGCGAGGTTTGCGTGCTACAGGCTATTTATTCAATCATACTTTTTTACAGTGACTGCGGTCTAATACGTTCTGTACCATATACATCTACATTTACATGATTACTCTGCAATTCACATTTAAGTGCTTGGCAGAGGGTTCATCGAACCACAATCATAATATCTCTCTACCATTCCACTCCCGAACAGCGCGCGGGAAAAACGAGCACCTAAACCTTTCTGTTCGAGCTCTGATTTCTCTTATTTTTTTTAATGATCATTCCTACCTATGTAGGTTGGGCTCAACAAAATATTTTCGCACTCGGAAGAGAAAGTTGGTGACTGAAATATCGTAAATAGATCTCGCCGCGACGAAAAACGTCTTTGCTTTAATGACTTCCATCCCAACTCGCGTATCATATCTGCCACACTATCTCCCCTATTACGTGATAATACAAAACGAGCTGCCCTTTTTTGCACCCTTTCGATGTCCTCCGTCAATCTCACCTGGTAAGGATCCCACATTGCGCAGCAATATTCTAATAGGACGAACGAGTGTAGTGTAAGCTGTCTCTTTAGTGGAACCGTTGCATCTTCTAAGTGTCCTGCCAATGAAACGCAACCTGTGGCTCGCCTTCCCCACAATATTATCTATGTGGTCTTTCCAACTGAAGTTGTTCGTAATTTTAACACCCAGGCACTGAGTTGAATTGACAGCCTTGAGAATTGTACTATATATCGAGTAATCGAATTCCAACGGATTTCTTTTGGAACTCATGTGGATCACCTCACACTTTTCGTTATTTAGCGTCAACTGCCACCTGCCACACCATACAGCAATCTTTTCTAAATCGCTTTGCAACTGATACTGGTCTTCGGATGACCTTACTAGACGGTAAATTACAGCATCATCTGCGAACAACTTAAGAGTTGTGCAGTACCATACAGCCACAGTTACGGTATGCATGATTTCCTCCTTCAGGGTGGTACTGTTCCTCATACTGCATGCCTTAGCGCTCTCTCCTGACTCACCTTGTAGTTGATGTGATACAGCGTTGAGCACAATGGTTCCGTATTCGAATCGAGAGCTTCCCAACATGGTGTTTACTTGCAGAAAGGCATATGGCAACGCGCTGCGGGCAGAAAAGTTGTATCAGGAGACCTATCCCCTCCGACAACACCTACAGCATTCAGCATTCGCAAGAATGTTTCATCATTTGTCTGAGACATAGTCGTTCCAGGAAGCAAGAAATCATGAAAGACGTACCCGAAATGTTCGGACATCTGACTTGGAGGTAAATGTAATTGATACTGTGGAAGGCGACCGTCGTGCAGTACCAGGCCGTTAGCCCCCCAGTAGAGTGTAAGCTAAACTCCTCTGTTGAACATTCCCCGTGACTTACAGCGTGTGCAGGGCTTACTTGCGACAGACTTCCACACTGGGAGCAGTTTTGTAACTGGTTTCTTTATCAAGCAACCGCGATTCTGGGATTTGTGTCATCCATCCTATTCACAGATGAGACCGCCTTTACGCGGAGTGGTATCTTCAATTTTCATAACAGTCATATGTGGGATAGTATGCAGAACACTCGTTTTATGGTGACAGCGAATCATCAGCAGCCGTGCAGCTGGAATGTGTGGGCCGGGATAACTGGCCACCGTATTTTGGGATCAGTCTTCCTTCCCATCGCCTAACAGGCCGGATCTTTCAGCTTTTCTTGTGGGAGACTTTGCCTCCCCTGCTCGGAAAAGTACCATTTGTGATTCGAATGGTTATTTGGCTGCTACATGGTGGTGCTGCAGCCCACTTCACCGTTAACGTCGCCGGCCGGTGTAGCCGAGAGGTTCTAGGCGCTTCAGTCAGGAACCGCGCGACCGCTACGGTCGCAGGTTCGAATCCTGCCTCGGGCATGGATGTGTGTGATGTCCTTAGGTTAGTTAGGTCTAAGTAGTTCTAAGTTCTAGGGGGCTGAATGACCTCAGATTTTAAGTCCCATAGTGCTCAGAGCCATTAACGTCCGGATGCGTCTCAATCGTGTCTCCTTGATCGATGGGCCGGACGAGAAGGTCCAGTTGCGTGGCCTGATCGTTCACCGGATCTCACTCAACCCATGCGATTTCTCCTTATAGGGATGTCTCAAAAGTATGGTGTATGCAGAACCCATTCCAAATGTGGAGACACTGGAGCAGCGTATTCATGCTGCCTTTGACACTGTTCGGATGCAGCCTGGCCGATGCGAACGTGTGAGACGGAGTGTACACGCATGCATTGAGGGCTATGGAAATCATTTTCAGCACATGATGTAACTGTGGCTGCACGGTACAGCACGTATAAGACCGCAGTCTCTGTAACAATGTTTGATTCAATAAATGTCTCTAGCAGGGAAACCATGCATTTCCGGACATATATTCGTTAGACGTTTTTTGTTCCTTATTCTCCCATCGATCAATCCCTAGAGTTTGTACACGGTGGAAAAATTACCCTGTATATCATAATTAACTGCTAAAACTGACACGATTGAAAGTACACAGTAATAGAAGAAATCATTTTAGTAAACACTGGTCCACGAACGAGCCGTTTGGGGGATACTAGCAGCTACGAATGTTTGGTTACAAGCCGCTACTGATTTCACTGCGAAATACTGCCGCATTTTTTTGAAATACAGAACAACACCTGTGATAATAATCTTTAGTTACAACTACTTTCAGTATTATACTATCTTTTCTGTATAGAAAGGTTAATACTACTCACGTGTCATGTCAATCACGGATCATAATGGCGCTTTATATCTCATCTTACCCGAGCAGAAGCTGTTGTAATGGGTCACACCCTTTCTGTCTTAGACCAGTTATTTTCTTTTCGCATGTACGTAACTGTGAAGATTTTGTATGTAGTACATGGCTTTCTATATCGCCAGTTTGTATGACATGTGAGTAAATGTTTATATTTTCAAACTGACAACATGGTACAATACCGGAACCGGTTGTAACGAAAAGGTTCATACTGCTTTGTGTCTCGCATTTTAAAAATTACGTTACTGCTGTTGCAAGTCGCCTACAAAGAATGTTAGCATAAATATGCTTGAAATGTGGATTTTCTATTCAATTCTCACTTAACAGACGTAAAATATCACACATGGGCTATACTGACAGGAAATACAATATTACTTCAGCTAGTTTCCTATTGTAATTTACACTTCTCTCGTATTTCTTGAAGGAGATGTTCCATGTGTCACCTTAGCATTTTGGATACAACACTGCACTCGTCTTTGCAGTGAGCTACGAAGTTTTCAAACACTGGGAAGATCGTCTTGCAAAGCTTGAGCAGACTGTATAATTAGTTACTGCGTTTCTTCTTCCGTACAAGCGGAAGTCCTGTACACGGCAGTTTTGGAATAATCCCAGACAGGAAAATCCAGAATATTGATGCTTGTCTATCTTTGAAGCCATGTTACAGGTCCTTTCGGCCTATCCATCTCTGGCCAATTGAGGCTTTTGATGTCATCTTACTCTTTTTAAAAAAATCATGTTTTATGGAATTGATTGCTTTACGCACACCTTGCTAGAATCATACTAAGCAAGCATAATACAAAAGGCTGTGCTGAATAATTCAGGGAAAATAGTTCAGGAAAAACCATAAAGGGAATCTCACGGGGTTCAGTTTTTGGTCCCCTCCTATTCGTCATACATGTGACTGATATTCCGCTTAAAATTCAACAAGCAAAATTGGTACTTTTTGCACACAATATTAATGTTATAATAAATATCGTTAGACAAAAAGCAACAGAAGAATTGCTAAGTGATATTTCCCAAATAATTATTAAGTGGTTTTCCGAAAGTGTGAGGGATTGCAGGACACTCTATCTTCTGATTCGGTGTTGTACCGCTTAATGTTCTTAGGGAAGATGATCTTTATTACTTGGCTGCTATACCTGGAAACGATCTGACTTCATACGTCATGATGAAATGGTGGGCATTAGTTAAATCTCTTACTTGTGTGCTCTAGTGAAGGAATAGCAGTTAGCTTTACCTGCGTTCAAAGGAACAGGGTGCCGATTTAAACGACTGCAGTAAAAGCGTACGGTGGCTGAGGGCCCAGGGTAGCGTTTTTTTTCTGCAGAACCTGGGTGAAAACATTTGCAGACTGCAAGCTCCCCAGTCTCATTGTGCAGACACGTTGGATGGCGCCAGTCGGTTGGCAGTCGAGTCCAGGTAGGCTGACTAGCGCTGAGAAGTCGCCGCTGCAATGGGCAACACATTGAAGACCGACAATAAAGCAGAGAATGGGCCCTTGTTAGGCAGGAAGCCGACTAGACGACAGTGAGCTTTCTGTGAATTTTCGTGGGACAGGTCACTGGTGCCCAGACGTCCTGATTCTGTTACAAAACATATTAGAAGCATGAGGCTTTCAGCGAGTTTATGGCCGTTCTTTGGAAAGTTCAAAATCGACGGAACAGGGGAGATAACGATCTTTTTATGGGGGGCTGTGATTCCATCCAGAGCATGTTGTCAGCAAAAGACACGACATAAACAGGTGGGAAAGAGGCCGTGAAGCTGAATCTTTTTTCATTTCTCCCAATTAACTTTAAAGTCTCTGACTGGTCAAATCTGTGTTTGCAGAGCAAGAGGCAGTTTCCCATCTTCGAATGCTGCACTCCAGCTCGTGACTGGCATGTGCTAAAGTGGGAGTAGTCTGATACGTAAATGTGCTTTGCTACCGAGCTGGCGTGGAAAGCAGAGAGAAAGAGATGAGGACACTCTTGTACTGGCACTTCGCTAGTAAAGAACTGCAAGTCTCTACCTAAAACGTGTCCTTTGCGAGTGTGCCACTTAGAGCCTGTGCCTGTCACCATCTGAACCGTCGGAGGTACTGCTTCTAGCATCGCGCACACCGCCTGCCTCCGCTGGAGGTTCGAGTCCTCCCTCGGGCATGGGAGTGTGTGTTGTCCATAGCGTAAGTTAGTTTAAGTTAGATTAAGTAGTGTGTAGGCTTAGGGACCGATGACCTCAGCAGTTTGGTCCCATAAGACCTTACCACAAATTTCCAATTTCCATTTTCACGCACACAATGAGTGATGCATGGGTGTTCTTATTTGTCTTGAGTCGGCCATCTAAACATTGGACACATTCCGTCATGCACAGTCTGGGGATGGAGTGAAATTGGTTTCGCAGACCAGCAAACGGGTCCACCTGTAAATTGGAATCCATGACCCCATATTACAGAAAAGTATGTCAAATAACAATGTATGTGTGACGTTTCTTTACACATTTTATTTGTCTTGTGCTGTTAAGAATGAATAAATCTTTTGTTATTTAGTTCACAACTTCTCCCTGTGTTCCGGTTAACATCACCTTGCCATTTTTGTTTAAGTCTTGATTACACAAGGAAGTAGGAAGCTTGCAAGTGTACTCTCCCAAAATTTTGTAGAAAAGGAGAAACGTACACTAAGTTCAGTTCTGTACAAGAAATAGAGCCATATCAACAGTAGCACGTGAGCAGAACTCAGTAAATAGGGTTGGATGGTCCAAATTTTTTGGTATACATATTCATGAAAGTTTCAACTGGAAGATGTATAATACTGAATGTCTCAAACAAAGAAGTGCAGCTGCATTTGTTCTTTGTGTAATTGATAATCGTGGCAACCTCCTGACATATTGCATAATTCCACTCAATAAAGTCTTACGGAATTATTTTCTGGGGTAACTCATCACTTCAAAAGAAAGTATTGATTGCATAAAAGCTAGCAGTAAGACCAGGAAGGAGGTACACGGCTCGTGTTGTCTGTAGTTCAACCATGTCTAGACGGTGAATACCACGGTTCGATAGCGTCCACATTATTACTTTGTGCCAGGAAAGCCTCTCAACAAGGGAAGTGTCCAGGTGTCTCGGAGTGAACCAAAGCAATGTTGTTTGGACATGGAGGAGATATAGAGAGACAGGAACTGTCGATGACATGCCTCACTCAGGCCTCCCAAGGGCTATTACTGCAGTGGATGACCGCTACCTATGGATTATGGCTCGGAGGAACCCTGACAGCAACGCCACCATGTTGAATAATGCTTTTCATGCAGCCACAGGACGTCGTGTTACGACTCAAACTGTGCGCAGTAGGCAGCATGATACACAACTTCACTCCCGACGTCCATGGTAAGGTCCATCTCTGCAACCACGACACCATGCAGCGCGGTACAGATGGGCCCAACAACATGCCGAATGGACCGCTCTGGATTGGCATCACGTTCTCTTCACCTCTGAGTGTCGCATATGCCTTCAACCAGACAATCGTCGGAGACATGTTTGGAGGCAACCCGGTCAGGTTGAACGCCTTAGACACACGGTCCAGTGAGTGCAGCAAGGTGGAGGTTTCCTGCTGTTTTCGGGTGGCATTATATGAGGCCGACGTACGCCGCTGGTGATCATGGAAGCTGCTGTAACGGCTGTACGATACGTGAATGCTATCCTCCGACCGACAGTGCAACCATATTGGCTGCACATTGGCGAGGCACTCGTCTTCATGGACGACAGATAACTCGCACCCCCATGATGCACATCTTGTGAATGACTTCCTTCAGGATAACGACATCGCTCGACTAGAGTGGCCAGCATGTTCTCCAGACATGAACCCTATCGAACATGCCTGCGGTAGATTGAAACGAGCTGCTTATGAACGACGTGACCCAGCAACCACTATGAGGGATCTACGCCGAATCGCCCTTGAGGAGTGGGACAATCTGGACCAACAGTGCTTTGATGAACATGTGGATAGTATGCCACGACGAATACAGGCGTGCATCAATGCAAGAGGACTTGTTACTGGGTATTAGAAGTACCGGTGTGTACAGCAATCTGGACCACTACCACTGAAGGTCTCGCTGTACTTTGGTACAGCATGCAATGTGAGATCTTCATCAGCAATTTAAAGGGCAGAAGTGATGTTTATGTTGATCTCTTATCCAGTTTTCTGTACAGGTTCCGGAACTCTCGGAACCGAGGTGATGCAAACCTTTCTTTGAGCTGTGTATATTCGCTAATGAAATTCGTCATAAATAATCGATCACGGTTTGAGTAGAACAGTGATGTACAGACCTGCAACGTTAGAGGGAAGAATTACCTTTATTCCCCATTGTGAAAGCTGTCAGTGGCTCAGAAAGAAGTTCTATATGCAACAACAAAAGTTTTTGATCATTTGGTCAATAATATAAAATGTCTGACAAGTAGCGAAGCATGTTAACTGACTCGTTCATCATCATGTCAGTAAAAAACCGTTCAAATGATCTATGGGAGATGTACGAGTACGTAACTTGATAAATGACAAACTGAATAACTAACTTACAAGAGCAGCAGTATAAACCGATGCTCCAGCACGCATAGGATTATGTAACCCTCATGCAATCCTGCAATATTTCGCCGTTGAAACAGAAGGTATCCTCGTCCATCAAGTTTTCTTAGAAATATGTGTGACTGAATGAGACGTTTACATAATACCCTAAACTATATGTTCAATGAGGAGTTCATGATGAACACGTAGATGTGGGTAAAATGTATGCCCAGTTCGGTGGGAAATTAATCGAAAATTTTATATTTTAAATTATTTGTTCCAACTAGTATATGATTTAGTACTGAATTCAGTGCTGCGTCTTAATCACGAATTAGGAGTTATTTCGAAAATGGATAGTTTATTGATCCAAGTTTACTAGATATTCTTACGTTTATTATCGCAGTTTCATCTGCGTCAGTTTTCAATAATAATATGATACACCGTTTTTACTGAATGTCTGAGTGTAGTCTATAATGCAGGGTGTAGCGGAGGCAGATATTTTTATTGGTGACTGATGACAGTGTACTGAACAACATTACAACAGTATTTACTTCTTTGGCAGTCTAATTATTATAGCTATTACGAGTAGTATGTTTTTAGGTTGGTTAGTACCTCCAAGTAAATGTGGAAAGAGCAAGCCATTAATGCTTATTTTCTTCTGGACAGCAGGTAGGTATTCAAGCGTGAAAATGTGGACGCAAAATGATTAGCCTATACTGGCAGCTGCAGACCGCTTAGTGGTCCAGTATGACCGAGCAGAAAAATACCGGTCGTAAAGTTTGTGACGTGTTTGGGGGAAGACAGTTCGACGCGGAGAATAAACAGCCAACTCCCGCATATAAATATATCTGCACTTATTCCCTTGGCACCCGTCATACTTCCCAAGTTCTTTTTATCAAACTAGCTCACTCCACTACGAGACCGCCTGCCGACGCTGAACTGAGTAAACTGTCTCACGAGGTGGTACATCTGTCGTACAATTTAATTTTTTTCTTATTGTATATTGCCATTTCTCCTCGTGTCGGCGGTTTATCTCAGCGTGCATTTTTGTCAAATTCACACGTCATCACCCTGTTCTTATTTACTTCACTATAATTTGACATGAAATAGCTTTTTGACTCGCTCTGACCTCTATTAACGCATTGTTCAATGTAATCATAGTTCAATTACAACCTCACTGATAGCATACAACGTAGGTTCTGGTGGGCTGCTGCTCTCTCCACACGCGTCACCGAACATTATCGGTGCTATTTGTCCTGGCTGATTGGACTTTCAGTGGCTTCAGTTAGTTAGTCGCTATTTGCAGTCAATTATTTGCGACAAAAGTTGAACGGTAACTCGTTATTCGGCATGAGAGGTACTAATGGCCTCCGGTTGTGTGCGCGATGATCACATTCAGGTGTTCCGGCCTACGCTTTGCAAGCGCATGTGGCTACCAGCAGTGCACCAAGGCGGTTGCAATAGATTTGTATCCAGGATGTACATATTCATTGCGAGCATTACGTTATACATGGGTTATAGTGCTGTCGCTAGATACGCTGTATTCGCTGTAAAGGTCAATAAGGCAGTGCTGGTTGCAATAAACAAGAGGAATTTGGCCGAGTGTGATGTTAATTCATTGTTACATACACATGGACAGAATTGTTAATGTGGATGAATGCTTTGTGTACAAAGTTCTGCAGCTCAAAGAATAACGTTCGCGAGTTTCATAAACTTATTACCACCTGATTTATGTGGTGAACGCATTCTTCAATCCCGGAGAAATCAGTAGTCCGATACGCTCAAGTTTTACTCACACCAAAGACTACGACGAGGGCAATAAACGGCAGAGGGCACCTCACAATTTCTGCGACCTCGAACATCGCTTGCATGCTAACAGTGCTTGTAGTTTTAAGGAAACGCACACGCAAGATCAAAAATTCGGCGAAAAATGAAGGAGAACACAAATGAATAGAGAATTCTGCGCTACCAAGACGAAGAAATATATTTCACGGATGGGAAAAGCTGTAGAAGAGTGCACGTTATTAGTGTTTTGTTGTCAACCAGCTGTTTGAGTAAATGTATTCGTGAGAGGAGGAAACTGTAGCTGACTTCGAACGCTTATTTCAATGAAGTGTTACATGGTTTGCATTAGGGCTACCCGTTCATATTTGCTTCTTTACCATTGGTGATGACACTTTCTTGTTTACAGTCTATCTCCTCCATTAAGTAACTTCCGTCTATAGTCTTATGAATGATCCAAAATGGTCTGAAACAGTCAACTTCTGTTATGATGAAATGACTGATAAACCAAAAGATCTCAAAAGTAGGTTACTTTCATGTTGTTGTTGTGGTCTTCAGTCGTGAGACTGGTTTGATGCAGCTCTCCATGCTACTCTATCCTGTGCAAGCTTTTTCATCTCCCAGTACCTACTGCAACCTACATCCTTCTGAATCTGCTTAGTGTATTCATCTCTTGGTCTCCCTCTACGATTTTTACCCTCCACGCTGCCCTCCAATACTAAATTGGCGATCCCTTGATGCCTCAGAACATGTCCTACCAACCGATCCCTTCTTCTGGTCAAGTTGTGCCACAAACTTCTCTTCTCCCCAATCCTATTCAATACTTCCTCATTAGTTATGTGATCTACCCATCTAATCTTCAGCATTCTTCTGTAGCACCACATTTCGAAAGCTTCTATTCTCTTCTTGTCCAAACTATTTATCGTCCATGTTTCACTTCCATACATGGCTACACTCCATACGAATACTTTCAGAAATGACTTCCTGACACTTAAATCAATACTGGATGTTAACAAATTTCTCTTCTTCAGAAACGCTTTCCTTGCCATTGCCAGCCTACATTTTATATCCTCTCTACTTCGACCATCATCAGTTATTTTGCTCCCCAAATAGCAAAACTCCTTTACTACTTTAAGTGCCTCATTTCCTAATCTAATTCCCTCAGCATCACCCGACTTAATTAGACTACATTCCATTATACTTGTTTTGCTTTTGTTGATGTTCATCTTATATCCTCCTTTCAAGACACTGTCCATTCCATTCAACTGCTCTTCCAAGTCCTTTGCTGTCTCTGACAGAATTACAATGTCATCGGCGAACCTCAAAGTTTTTATTTCTTCTCCATGAATTTTAATACCTACTCCGAATTTTTCTTTTGTTTCCTTTACTGCTTGCTCAATATACAGATTGAACAACATCGGGGAGAGGCTACAACCCTGTCTTACTCCCTTCCCAACCACTGCTTCCCTTTCATGTCCCTCGACTCTTATAACTGCCATCTGGTTTCTGTACAAATTGTAAATAGCCTTTCGCTCCCTGTATTTTACCCCTGCCACCTTTAGAATTTGAAAGAGAGTATTCCAGTCAACATTGTCAAAAGCTTTCTCTAAGTCTACAAATGCTAGAAACGTAGGTTTGCCTTTCCTTAATCTTTCTTCTAAGATAAGTCGTAAGGTCAGTATTGCCTCACGTGTTCCAGTGTTTCTACGGAATCCAAACTGATCTTCCCCGAGGTTGGCTTCTACTAGTTTTTCCATTCGTCTGTAAAGAATTCGTGTTAGTATTTTGCAGCTGTGACTTATTAAACTGATAGTTCGGTAATTTTCACATCTGTCAACACCTGCTTTCTTTGGGATTGGAATTATTACATTCTTCTTGAAGTCTGAGGGTATTTCGCCTGTTTCATACATCTTGCTCACCAGATGGTAGAGTTTTGTCAGGACTGGCTCTCCCACGGCCGTCAGTAGTTCCAATGGAATATTGTCTACTCCGGGGGCCTTGTTTCGACTCAAGTCTTTCAGTGCTCTGTCAAACTCTTCACGCAGTATCATATCTCCCATTTCATCTTCATCTACATCCTCTTCCATTTCCATAATATTGTCCTCAAGTACATCGCCCTTGTATAGACCCTCTATATACTCCTTCCACCTTTCTGCTTTCCCTTCTTTGCTTAGGACTGGGTTTCCATCTGAGCTCTTGATATTCATACAAGTCGTTCTCTTATCTCGAAAGGTCTCTTTAATTTTCCTGTAGGCGGTATCTATCTTACCCCTAGTGAGATAGGCCTCTACATCCTTACATTTGTCCTCTAGCCATCCCTGCTTAGCCATTTTGCACTTCCTTTCGATCTCATTTTTGAGACGTTTGTATTCCTTTTTGCCTGTTTCACTTACTGCATTTTTATATTTTCTCCTTTCATCAATTAAATTCAATATTTCTTCTGTTACCCAAGGATTTCTACTAGCCCTAGTCTTTTTACCTACTTGATCCTCTGCTGCCTTCACTACTTCATCCCTCAAAGCTACCCATTCTTCTTCTACTGTATTTATTTCCCCCATTCCTGTCAATTGCTCCCTTATGCTCTCCCTGAATCTCTGTACAACCTCTGGTTCTTTTAGTTTATCCAGGTCCCATCTCCTTAAATTCCCACCTTTTTGCAGTTTCTTCAGTTTTAATCTACAGGTCATAACCAATAGATTGTGGTCAGAGTCCACATCTGCCCCTGGAAATGTCTTACAATTTAAAACCTGGTTCCTAAATCTCTGTCTTACCATTATATAATCTATCTGATACCTTTTAGTATCTCCAGGGTTCTTCCATGTATACAACGTTACGTTACTTTCATTACGAAAAAAAAAAAAAACGGTTGATAGGAAATTCAATATTAACCCAGGGCTAGCCGAGTAGCTGTGCTCCTTCTTTATATACCAATATATCTTAACTTGTTCGAGCCCCATCACATATTACACATATTTCAATAAACCTCCAACGCAAGTTCTTCACTCCAATATGTTTCAATCTTTTATACCCCACACTTCATTTTCTTTCTGTTCCCCTTCCTTGTTCTGAGAGTTCCAACATGTTCCCGTACTCTACAGGTTAAGATGAATGTAAAATTTACAATTTCTCTTTTCAACAAACATATTAAGGCCCATAGGAATTGTGGTTAAATTGGCAAGGAATGATGACTCGAGAGTACAATGATTTTGTAAAGGTTTTCAATGACAATGAACATGAAGCAAAGTGTGCAAAAACTACTAATAATAACATCCTCTCCTCCTATTAATAACGCATCACCATTGCAACTGCAATTTAAAAGAAGGCCTTGTGTGGAGAAGAGCGATTAGCATATTATATAATTCTTTTTATTTTAAACACAATCAGAGATTACGATTCAAACTATCAATCAATTCTGGTCATATTTTGTGACTGTCTGAGATAAAAAAAAAGTCTGCAGCGCTAATTTTTAATTATTTAGACCTTAACCAGCAGATGCTTTCTATTTTACCACTTCTTTCTTCGGAAGTGGGTGTAATGTTTTTAATTCAGGGCAAGGATTCTTGTTTGTACCCACACGTATCTTTCGTAGTGTGTTAATACCGTTTACTTGAACTCTCCCTTTCCCTTTATCTATCTTCAAAACTGACAGATGACAAGGTTCTACAGCGTGTTTCTCTTTGTGTTTGTATTTAGTAAGAGATGTCTGAAAATGTTCAGCCTTTTATTCTACAGTATTTCGCATCTTACGTTCTCCACAGACTTTAGTATGGGCGCTAAAGACTTCGATGTCATGCGCTCAAATAATTCTGTTATTGTCATGATACGTTGGCAGACCTTATTTGAGAACTAAATACTTAATCTTTCGCTTTCGGAGAAGAAACTATTCATTGTGCCACATAGCCCCATATCTGTCACCTCTTCATTTCTGAAATGGTCACGTTATTGAAAAGATAGGAATGTGCAATGGGAGCCTGTAAAATAGATTCCATTCAGAATATGTCGAACCAAGAAATTTAGTAATTAGATGTCTGCCGTCAAGTAGCCTCTGACCTTAGGTCTTCACTTTAGTTACTTTACATGTGGCAAGGCCCTTATCGACCATACGCCTACTCTATGAGCCTCTTCCACTTCTGCCTGTCCAATGCGCTGTTTGTCCAGTTGCTGTTGCTGTTCATCCTAGTTGTGTCCTCGTGAATGTTATCCCGCCATCTGATTCTGCGTCTCCCTCTTCCTCTCTTTCCATCTATTTTTCTGCTGTATGCCATTCTAGGTGGTCTATTCTCTGTCATTCTTGCTATATGGCCTGCCCAATTCAACCTTCTCCTCTTGAGCACTTCGACGATGTTACGGTGTTTGTACAGCCCTCTTAATTCTTCATTTCTTCTTATTCCCCATTCCATGTTATTTTCGTTGTATACAGGTCCAAAAATTTTCCTTAGTACTTTTCTTTCGAATAATAATGAGCCAATGTCAATGGTGGCCTGGAGACCTCTCGCGGGGCGGTTCAGCCGCCGCTCCACAAGTTCTTTAACGCCACTACGGCGACTTGCGAGTGAATGAGGATGAAATGATGATGAAAGGCACACAACACCCAGTCATCTCGAGGCAGAAAAAATCCCTGACTGCGCCGGAAATCGAACCGGGGATCCCGTGCGCGGGAAGCGAGAACACTACCGCAAGACCATGAGCCGCGGACTTCTTTCAACTATTAACAGTTTTTCTTAATCTTTCTTTCTTAATATAAATGTTTCACATCCATATAACATCACAAGTATAATGGTCGATTGACCTTAGGTCTTACGATATACAAATACATTGAATTTACAATAAGTGTAGACTTACAATATCAACTTGTTCCTGTGTTAGGCTGTGAAGGTGACCCTACTGTCAACACACACTGATCGTCATAAAAAGAGCAGCACATAGAAGGACAAGGAGGATAGCGATCATTTGTTGGCAGGCAGGTGTGTGATACCACACATAAGAAATGATTAGACTTTCAACTTTGAAGGATCAACATATTGCCCTGCATGGATAAAAAATATACGTGTTAGTATCGCTATGGGCCCTCATGGTTGTGAAACAAGCGTCCAGATATTACAGCATGAATTTGCACAGGCGTCGGATGTAGTACTGTGATACTTCATCGCATGCCGTTTGCACCTGAGCGTACTATTCTCGCAGACTGTTTGGTGGAGGTGGAGTCTTCTCGATCGCGGAGAGGTCGAGGGATGCGGCTGGCCATATCAGAGTACACACAGCTGCAAGGCATGCTCGGGAGGTGGCATCGGTACGACGACAAGCGTTGTTCTGTTGAAATAGGAAATGGGCCTCAGCGTTCAAGAGCGGCAGAGCCGCCAGTTTCAGCAGCCCCTCCACGTACCGTGCGGCTGCCACGGAGGCTCTTAGGGACGCTAAGGGTGAACGGGCACCGTAGGATATCGCTACACACTCCAACACACCATGCTGGCAGGATGATGATGATGTGAGCCCACAAAACGCTATTCGTGGTGCTCTCCACTTTGCCACCAGTCACAGAACCCTGTGGTCGTCGTCTCCAAGGCAGAAGTGGAACTCGTCACTAAAGATAATCCACTGCCAGTTCGCAAGACCCCATACCCGTCATTGCCAACACTAAGTGAGTTGTGTTCAACGCTGTGTGGGGTGTGAGTAGCAGGTGTCGTAACCGTCGGTGTTCGGGCAGCCCTGCGTCATGCAACCGCCAGGCAGTGGTCAGAGCTCTTACAGGATGTCACGTAGAAGGGACAACCAGATGAATGATCCCTATCATTGTCGTAGGACCTTCTCGTGAGTGGCGCACAATCCCTCAGTCCTCCCTCCTTATGATGCATGTGGGATGTCCAAATCCTATATGTCATGCATGAATGCTTTCCTGTATCCATTGTCAACAACAACGGGCAACCGTACGACCGGTGTGGCGCGCAATGCGACAATGGGATAACTGTGCTCTCGCAGCCCCACCCCGCGGCCCCTCTCGATCTAGTCTAGCTGGGCAATCTATTGTCGAACCTGTCACTTGGGCATAATGTATGTTCACATAATGCTTTAGTGACGTTACCCGCTGTCGTAATAGCCAGGATGGCAGGTTTGGAGCCCTCTTATATCAACCAATGGGCACGTTGTTTGGCTTCACCCACGCTGCCTGAGTGCGCTGCTAACGGCGAAAAATTAATCATTGGCATATATGGTTCCCACCCAGTTTTCAGTGGATCGATCGGTTCCTTCTTGGTGCTGCTCTTTTTACGACTATTAGTACACTACTCTCAAAAATCGACCCTTACTGTGTGCCACTACTCATCGCGTAGAATGCTCACATGGTCCGATCCTAACTGATTCAACTCATGTGATGTAGAGAATCCTATTAAACGGCTGTTTTCTGAGTTTACTCGGCCGATGACATTTATGAGAACGCCAACACTTCGTTATTTCCAACGACAATGAATCACAGTTTTAAAGTACTAATATCTGTCACATTTGTGAATATTTATTTGTTTATTTTATGTAGAGTATTTTTCGTACAAGTTTCTCCCAAAACCGGCTGGACATACCTACGTTGGCCACCCATCTTCATCTGGAAATAAAAGTCTTAAAAATTTGGTATCTCTTAAACTAACTGTAAAACACACACACACACACACACACACACTGCCGAATGTTCTGTTACTGCCGGCTGGGGTGGCCGAGCGGTTCTAGGCGCTACAGTCTGGAACCGCGCGACCGCTACGGTAGCAGGTTCGAATCCTACCTCGGGCATGGATGTGTGTGATGTCGTTAGGTTAGTTAGGTTTAAGCAGTTCTAAGTTCTAGGGGACTGATGACCTCAGAAGTTAAGTCCCATAGTGCTCAGAGCCATTTGACCCAGTTTTTGTTCTGTTACTATTACTTAACAGTTCTCTACAGCCACCGGCTCGGTGGCATCGTCGAATATTTCCACACAATATAGTATCTCGCACACACCATGAGGGGCATAGACCACAGAACGTGACTGCAGAGGCGTTGGAAGCGTCCCAGCATAAGCCACAAACGGAGGCATCCGGGCCATAACGGCTCGGGAGTCAAGGTGTGGTCGATTTCGGCCACCTAGCATCAGAGCCTTTGAACAAGAACAAATATATTTGAGTGTAAAATTCATTTCCACGCGTTTGTGTTCTAGCAACAGCAGAGGTAGTAGGCGAACGTTTCATAGCAGCAGACAAAAACTCCAGAATGAACTTACTTTTATGGAGTCATGTCTATACAGGGTGAATATTAATAAAACCGACAAACTGCAGGGACGTATTCCTGACTGGAAGTGGAGGAAGAAAGGCTCTATGAACATCTGTCCAGGAATGCATCGTTGTCACGGTCGATGGCGCTGACGAATGATATTTCCTGTGACCACGTTCCATGAATTCCTTGTGTGTTACAGGCTGTGTGATTGACGCATCATACTGTAAGCAGTTGGATGATCCGGTATTCATGTCGGGAACAAGCTGAGATGGTATTTGTATACAGCAAGCAAATGGAAACGGTGGAGAGGCGGAACCCGGTCCTCCAAATCTACTGTATCGACAGTCCACCACCTTCCTGCACGTTCGTCTGTCTGAAAGGGCCCATGATTACACAAAGGCCTAAAAAGTTGTTGGAATGTTGTTTTATGTGGTTGGTGTCTGCGAGGGCTCTTGTTCTGATATAGCGACGCTCCCGCTTGACGTTGCCCTTCTGCTTGGCCGTACAGAAGCACCATCTCGGCTTGTTCCCGATATGAATACCGGACCATTCTGCTGCTTACAGTACGCAGCGCCAATCACACGGCCTGCAGCACACAAGGAACACACGGAACGTAGTCAAAGGAACTTTCATTCGCCAGTGATATCTACCGTGGCAACGATGCATTTCCGGACGTATGTTCATAGGATTTTTTTTCCTCCATTTCCAGTCAGTAATCTGTACCTGTAGTTTGTCGGTTTTATTAATGCTCGCCCTGTACAGATGTGCTAGAATGAAGGAAAATATAGTTTTGCATCAGTTACTAAGTCTTTACTCCATTTATTACCCATTTTGACAGCTAAACCTACATAATCATCATCGGGGAAGCATATTTTATATCGATAATCTGAGATCGGCGGATTCTTGTAGCAGCATGTGAGGTTACCATGAAGTTACCTTGCGACTTGGGCCGTTAATAATTAACTGAATTAGCGACGGGATCATTAGTTTATAGACATGATAGGTACTTACAAAGGAAGGAAGATTAGGGGCTAACCTTTCGTCTACAACGCGCTCGTTAGAGACGTAGCATGACTTCGGGATGTTTCAAGGATGGGGAAGGAAATAAGCTTCGCCATTTCTAAGGAACCTTCCCAGAATTTGCCTGGTGTGATTTCGTGGAATCACGAAGAACCTAAATCTATATGGGCAGTCACAACTTTGAACATTCGTCGTCCAGAACGAGAGCTCAGACTGGAATCGATTGCGCCACCTCATTCGGTAAAGCTCATTGCACTGTGAGAAGAGGAAGAGTGTGTCTGTTGTGTTATGACGCGAAAAGTCGTGTCTTACTTACGGTACCTCAATCACTCAATGTTGTCATCGTATAGCAGGAAAGCCACATTTTACGCCAAATGTTTTAAGACTAAGGAATTGACACACCAGGTTTACAGCAAATACACTCCTGGAAATTGAAATAAGAACACCGTGAATTCATTGTCCCAGGAAGGGGAAACTTTATTGACCCATTCCTGGGGTCCGATACATCACATGATCACACTGACAGAACCACAGGCACATAGACACAGGCAACAGAGCATGCACAATGTCGGCACTAGTACAGTGTATATCCACCTTTCGCAGCAATGCAGGCTGCTATTCTCCCATGGAGACGATCGTAGAGATGCTGGATGTAGTCCTGTGGAACGGCTTGCCATGCCATTTCCACCTGGCGCCTCAGTTGGACCAGCGTTCGTGCTGGACGTGCGGACCGCGTGAGACGACGCTTCATCCAGTCCCAAACATGCTCAATGGGGGACAGATCCGGAGATCTTGCTGGCCAGGGTAGTTGACTTACACCTTCTAGAGCACGTTGGGTGGCACGGGATACATACGGACGTGCATTGTCCTGCTGGAACAGCAAGTTCCCTTGCCGGTCTAGGAATGGTAGAACGATGGGTTCGATGACGGTTTGGATGTACCGTGCACTATTCAGTGTCCCCTCGACGATCACCAGTGGTGTACGGCCAGTGTAGGAGATCGCTCCCCACACCATGATGCCGGGTGTTGGCCCTGTGTGCCTCGGTCGTATGCAGTCCTGATTGTGACGCTCACCTGCACGGCGCCAAACACGCGTACGACCATCATTGGCACCAAGGCAGAAGCGACTCTCATCGCTGAAGACGACACGTCTCCATTCGTCCCTCCATTCACGCCTGTTGCGACACCACTGGAGGTGGGCTGCACGATGTTGGGGCGTGAGCGGAAGACGGCCTAACGGTGTGCGGGACCGTAGCCCAGCTTCATGGAGACGGTTACGAATGGTCCTCGCCGATACCCCAGGAGCAACAGTGTCCCTAATTTGCTGGGAAGTGGCGGTGCGGTCCCCTACGGCACTGCGTACGATCCTACGGTCTTGGCGTGCATCCGTGCGTCGCTGCGGTCCGGTCCCAGGTCGACGGGCACGTGCACCTTCCGCCGACCACTGGCGACAACATCGATGTACTGTGGAGACCTCACGCCCCACGTGTTGAGCAATTCAGCGGTACGTCCACCCGGCCTCCCGCATGCCCACTACACGCCCTCGCTCAAAGTCCGTCAACTGCACATACGGTTCACGTCCACGCTGTCGCGGCATGCTACCAGTGTTAAAGACTGCGATGGAGCTCCGTATGCCACGGCAAACTGGCTGACACTGACGGCGGCGGTGCACAAATGCTGCACAGCTAGCGCCATTCGACGGCCAACACCGCGGTTCCTGGTGTGTCCGCTGTGCCATGCGTGTGATCATTGCTTGTACAGCCCTCTCGCAGTGTCCGGAGCAAGTATGGTGGGTCTGACACACCGGTGTCAATGTGTTCTTTTTTCCATTTCCAGGAGTGTATATTTAGATATCCTGGTATATAAAAGGTAAGGTGATTGTGCGGATGGTACTATCACGCAATTAAATGTTTGGACGGATTATTCTCATATTTGCGATCTGTATTTAATATTAGCTACAAAATAGGACTTCCAACAGTGATAAAACTGAGTTATCTTCCGAATGGCGAGTGGCTCTAGGGTTGTGTGTGTACTACTTTTAAAAGTATGTGTGTTGCCTTTCATCTTTAGAGCCTTCATTATTAGATGTAGATCGTCCTTTTTCTCAAACATTTCGTAAACCATTTCATAATTTTATTTTCTACAACTTTTTCTTGAGTCATAAGTATTTTTACTGAAGCACCTTTCATCCATACCTCGAAAGGCAATATATACCTCGTCCACTATTACTTCTGCAACGCTATTATTTTCTTTATTAATTATATGTATCCCTGTTTAATTTCTTGTGCAACACAAACTGTTAGAGAAGTCTTCGATTCTTGGATGATTTCCCCCACTTTGCTGCTGTTGTGCCATTTACCATCCTAACTGATGATATGTGTCTACCAAACAAGTCTTTGTTTCGTTTTCGTCAAATCGTGATTTCTTGCAGTTGTTTCCTTCACCAAGTTTTCACTGTACCTTCTGACATCTTCACATAGAAATTAACAGGTATTTTTTTTATTAAGTATGTTCCATCACGTTCTTCTTATAATTTGCCGGGAATTTTAACCTTCACTCTAGTAGACACCTTGTTATACTTGAGTTTTTCTTTTCTTTTCCTTGATTCATAACTATAGCTTTCGTCTAAGTCCGAATAAATTTCATTTTCTGAAATGTCCATATATTTAACTGTTTTATTTTGTACTTTTACATATTTTCGACTTTTAACCTCCTGTACATGTATTACAACCCTATAAACATTTGAAATTCCGAAGTGTTAATGATCGTCAGTTCCTGAAATATTCTCAAAATCATGTTTATTACTAGTTGGTCCAACCCACGTCTGTTTTCTATGTGTTTTATTCTGTAAGAATGTGGAACGCAAACATATTTTTCTTCTTGGCAGTTTCAACTAACGAAGGGCCTCTATTATTTCTAGCATCACAACCGGGCAAAAGCTTTTGTCTTACGTTATTATTAAAATTTACCATTATCACCTTGCACTGAGATTCTATGTCGTTTAGAAACTACTGAAACTCATACGTCTGAATGTTTTCCCAGTACAGTTTTTGTTTATTTTTAAAACCAGTCGTATTGTTCTTCTTATGATTCCATCAGTATACGTAACATTTTTTTTCAGTAACGTCTACATGAATTTCCTCTTTGGTATGGTTCTATTCCATGAAACTTCGGACGAACAGCCTGATGTAACTTGCTGTCACGATGTTTCAGCACCCAGCGTTACCGTTATCTTCCGATTTCATTCAGGTTCACAGTTTTCAGGCTAATTCTAAGTATATGTAGGGAGAAAACCGCATGTTTTTCACTGACACACATTCTTCAGAAGTACGTCGCCAGATAATAGCAAGTACTCCAATGCTATCTATCGCTAACTTACAGATGAGCGTAACATCTTTTGCTCTGGTGGAGAGTACGTGAGATAGAATGGACAAACTACAATTACGGTCCGTGAGTGATATGTCCGAAAGCAAGCGTGAGAGAAGAAAAATACCTGCCGCAATGAACCGTGCCACTGGTGGCGTGCCCAACAGAAGCTTTCCAACAAGCCGCCTACCTGACGGCCCGCCGTAGACTCTTATCTGACGATGTCGCAAGTTGGTAACTGCATTGAACAGCTTTCTGTCACCCGTTTTATGTGACATTCCGTGTTTCAAACCTAGACAAAAGTCACTGAGACAGAAGTCTAACCTGAACTGCCGAATTTGTCTTATATTTCAGTGCTATCTAAATGCTCACATAAAGTTTTCTCTTGTGGTGTGGAAAGGTGTCTTTTCTTTTCCATACATGCACTTCATTTATTTATGTGTTTAATTCCACATAGTAATCCATTCCAGTAGGTGTCATAAATGTGATATGCAACACTTAATATAGACCGAGGTTCCGGTAACGGAAACGAAATTATAATAGATTTGTTTGTTCCACCAATAATGATATTAGAGAGTTCCAACGGTCACGATAACTTCCCCATTTATTCTATCATTTTGAGTCATCCAGTTGATTTATCTGAAAGGCTTCCCAAAGAGGCTTCCTCGTCTCAGTTAAATTCCGCTCGTATGGAATGAATTTAGGCGAATTCAGGGACGAATTGTTTCCTTTTGTTCCTGTTTTCTTCCATAACTTCTTCAAAATTAGACTCACGAACTAATGTCTATTGTCAGATAGTATGGAATGTGTAATCTCGAAGCTAGACACTAATGATTTCTGTCCACAATGTTATCCACTTACACAGTTGGTAAGCGCTCGAACCAGTGTCCTATGTAAATGGTAATGATGCACACTCTTGCAGCAGTGGTCGATAATCATGAAATATTTCTGCCATTTCTGCACAAAACTGCTCATCGTCATGATAATCTGCTAATATTTTGTGGTTTTCTTTGTAAATAGCTTATGTACAATACTTGTAGTGAGATTTTCTCAACATTTCCTGTTTCTAAAATGTTTGCACTCCTTACGAAGTGGTCAGCCAAACTATGTTACTATCTTCTGAAAAACGAAAATCTTCCTTTGCAATAGATCAGCTTATAGCTTAAGAAAAATTACTCCTCGGAGTTCACTATGATAGCGAGTGGTTTCTCCGGTCGGTCACATGCATCTGATTTTCCTATTAATCTGGGAGAGTTTGGTGTCGCGCTCTTGTTGCTCTCAGAAATCGGTTGATCTTTAATTATTTCGCTGAAACTCAACGCCTAATTAGTTACACATGAACGTTCAGAATATATGAATCACTGCTACTGGTTCCTTTCCATTCACCGTGCACTCGTATTAATGTTGACCAAATGTTCTTCTAGGCAACACAATTGTTAAGCAATTTATGCTAGCGCATTCATTAACCGTGTTTTTGATTTCAGTCTATTTCGTTCCTTTCCTCCGCTGTAAGCACACAGCACACATCATCGAGTCTTCAATCTTCGTTGGCATTATTTGGTAGGCATTCTCTCTTATAATATAATCAGGATTTGGGGACAGCAGCTTGCGCTTGTCGTCACGAATTTTATTCCAGGGCATAGATGCTTAAATCGTCTCGGCCTGACCTCCCTTTGTTTTTCCACATATCTTCCTCGGTTTTCTACTTAGCTCCGTTACAACCCCCTCCCCCGAATACCACCCTATGCTGTTCGAGCAATGCGAAATAGTGCTTGGTTCAGACCTTACGATAAATGGAACTTTCCGTCGTATTTCTGTTCTCTAATAAGGACAGTGCTCATTTCACTGTCTGGGCTATCAAAGCGAGCTCCTGATAACAGACTGACAAAAATAGCTTCTATTAAATCTTCTCGTTAGCACCACTCGTTTCGGTAACGCAATCTTTTACGTGTTCTAACACTTTTCAACATCATCCGGAATGCACATCTGTCCACCAGCGCGCGCTAGTCGTCTGATTTATAACCATTTTCCTCGCAATTTGATTCTCTTTTGGCGTTATCTGTCTTAGCTTCCATGGTTTCTATAAATTATCTCTGTATTGGCTCTCAGCCTTGGTAAGACTCTTTTAAATGTCTGTTGTCCTACATTTAGCCGTTCCGTTAACTCATCCCTAATCATCTGTCTGCCTTCCTTCCTCTTTTCTATTCTCATCCTCTATCTCTCTCTCTCTCCAATCTCCTTTTGATTGTATCTATCTCCGTCAGCATCTTTCTGCTCTCGTTGGGTACTACTCCCAGTTTTCCTCTTTCTGTTTTTTTTTCCATTCCTGTTTTCCTTCCACTTGTTTCTCTTTATTTTCTTCTCCATAAAATATTTAATACATCTACTCCCTTCTCCTCCTTCCTCTGCATTCTCTTCGTCCTTGGTAAATTTTGTAGCTATTATTCTCTCTTCTTCTGCTGCTTCCTTATTTTTCCCCATTTATGGTTCTTTCTTTCGTTTTGTTTGATTGCCTAGACAACTACTTTGACGTCGATCACCCACAATAAAGAGATAATACCGACACATCACCCCTTCTGTTCTGTTTTCGCTTCCCCGGCGTTACATCTCTCCCCACATCTATTATCTCGAACTCAGATTTCCAAATGCATGTTCCCACCTTTATGTTCATAAAGCCCGCTAATGGCGTACAGACAGTTCACTGTGTGACCGTACCCGACATGACCGCTTGCCGGGATTTCGTAAATATTTATATCTACACAAATTAATTTAGATTTAAGGTCTTCTACCTTTTTGGCTCTACTCTCTTTATTAATGTGTTTATGGTTTGTGAAGTACACGTTAAGTTGTTGTCCCATGATAAGAAGAAATTGTGGACTATGGTACCAGACATGGTTATGTATTGCCTTCATGCCCCTCACGCAAGCCGCATTACTATCAGACGGAAACGGCCTTGTTCGTTTGTGCTGAGCCCGAGATATCTGTCGAGAGGTCGTACACCAATAATTGTCTCATTTATCTTTACCAGAGGAGTACAGGTTAGCTTTTGGTGCAGCTACGTGTATTTTGTTTATGGGTGTTGCATTACGCTACAGCGGTATCCAATAAACTCGTTTATGGGACGTTAAACACCATCTTCTGTGGTTTGAAGTAAATTGCACATAATTTGGCAATACTACCGTACGTTTTAACAGTGCCTGGATATTTTATTCCATATATTTGCGGTTATTTCTATCAGTAGACAACCTTTTACAACGGTTGATTGTAAAGATGATTATTTTTGGCTGAGAAATTAACAATGAGCATCGTGTCTGGTGGAGGACACTTGGCAGACCAGGCATAGGGAAACGGCGTTATTGATATGAAATATACTCTCTGCGCTCTCGTTCGCGCTCCGTTGTCATTAATATGGATGTGTCCTACAATATTATGCCCCATAGGCACGAGCTTGTTATACCATGCTGTAAAAATAAATCACCATCTGTGCGATGCCAGGACACAGTATGATGAAAAATTACAGGTGATATTGCAATTTCCAGCTAGCAGGTGCCAGGGCCTGCGCAGCCGATAAAAAGCTTAACAGGATTTCAATAGCGAGGTTGCATATGACAATAAATGGAATAAAATGAAGGACTCAGCATCAGCGTGCGCAGCCGATTCATCTATTTAAATATTAAACGCCACTGATCCGCTGCGTTCGTAACACCGGTCCTGGAAAAAAAAAAAAAAAAAAAAAAAAAAAGGGATTACGACATAGACGTGCGTTTAACTGATATCCGCAGATTAAAACAGAGTACTGAACTTGAAATCGACCGGATATCTACGTATTTTCAGGCTGTAAAGAGATCCAAACTCCACTCCAAGTCTCGTAGAATAGTCAGAACGGCAGATAAATTGCCAAATGAATACGGTATCACATATCACTGATCATCGACGACCCATTCACATGTCAGTACTCAACGTAAGAAACAAGGATATGTACAAAGTATGGAAAATAGGTTAGAGAAATACGGAAGCTGTGACCTAAGGGTGGTTAAAAAAACATTATGTTCGACAGTACATTTCCACTAATCACAGCAAACAAGGTGCGACACTTAATTCAGACTCAAATGGTCGCGACGAGGGTAAACAGGTTTCTCACATCTACCACTGTCACTTCGTAAATACTATCTACAAGACTATCTAAATGTGCGAAAATGACTAATAAATCCAACATGACAGTCTAAAAAAAGTTTCTATTACGAACAATGAAAGCTATACATAGTCACAGGTTCTTCCCCTACTTCACCCCCCCCCCCCCCCCCCCAGAGCTGTTACTAAACAAACGTCAGCAACAGAGCAGAATATCAGCAAATGAACGGTAAGAACACCAAAGTAAGCTACAAAATCTATACAGTTAACGGAGTAGAATCGTCAAATGTAAAAACATGACAACAACATATACTGTACAATGACTCTGCATGAAAGAAGGAATAATGGCATGGAATGACAAATCTTGAGCTGAAATGTCTAATTCCATGGCTTCTTTTACAGTGAAAGATTAACTGGTTATACTCAAAATTTAAAACAAAAGGATTTCGTAAATAGCGTAGTCCACATTATTTGCGTCTCACAACTTAAAAAAGATCAGACAATGACGAAAACTATAGTTAAAATGGCGGTGTAATTGGTATTGTACGCTATCTTACATGAGTTCAGTACGATGCAAACAGAAAGGAAAAGGATAGCTTCGCTTTCTGAACACAGAAGGGCTAATCAAGACAGACCGACTACCGTGTCATCTTCAGCCAGTGGCATCATTTGGATGCCGTATGGTGGAGCGTGGGGTCAGCATGACGCTCTGCCTGTGTAATGAGACAGAGTGGAACCCACTTCAGTCCAATTACCAAGGAAAAAAAAAAGAAAAAGAATCTTCACATGGCAGGCAGACAAGGTAACGACACATCTACAGAGGCATACAGGATACCAGTGAAAATCACTTAAACCATTCGACAAACTGCAATGCACAAAACTACATTAATTTATGTATGCATTTCAGGCACGACTTCTCAATTTTGTTTTGTTTTGCTGCATTTAATGCTCTGGCTTGCCTGCAATTTCAGAATTTTCATGTGGTCTCGTACCACGTGTGTATCACGTTACATTCGCACTTCCTGTGTTGTAATCCTGATGACAATAATATTCTCTAATTACTCATTTTCCAACACTGGTGTTCTGCCCAAATGTTCTGATAGTGTCGTGTCTCCAACCAGTATACAGACACAAAATGCCACGAAGATCCAATACAGAGCGTGCAAGAGCTATATTTGCAGTCGGGGCAAATTTTTATTAAATCGATTTGTGCAATTCCTTAAAGCCACACACAAAGCGAGTTTACGCAGGGTAAAATAATGTGCTAATTCTGGTGGGGTAAATTTTTTTCGTATCATGTAATGGATTACGAAAATAATTATAAATCGTAAGATTTACGGCCCTCGCATCGTTCTGTGTGCTCCTAATAAATCACGGTATTCTATTTGAATTCAGTCGATGGGTGGTCAGAATTGAAAAACAACTAATTTACGGCTGTCGTATTTTATAGTACTTCTACTCCTAGTGAAGGGAAACTTGTGGCTCCCGCAGGCAAGAAGCAGCTCTTTATACAAAAACTGGAGACATTATATGAGCAATGGGTTGCCTTGCCTTAGTAGAAGGACTATTGACTGAAAGAAATAACAAAGCTGCAACCTAAAAATTGGCACAACGAAATCACAATAAAGTGCAAATCCGAAGACAAGGTGTCATATGAAACAGAAAACATTGCACGGAAAGTGCGTTTATTACAGACACCAATGTAGAGATAGAACAAAACTGAACTCCCAGGCGGAGAGTCCAGCTATATATACAGACATAAAATTTTCAGAAAATATTGTTTGTTTGTAATTCACATAAATCTACGCTTTTATTCCGATACTGATGAAATTTTGTACACTTTACCTTCAAGTTAAGAAAAATGTTCAAATGTGTGTGAAATCCTAAGCTTACACACTACTTAACCTAAATCATCCGAAGGACAAACACACGCACCCATGCCCGAGGAAGGACTCGAACCTCCGCCGGGACCAGCCGCACAGTCCATGACTGCGGCGCCCCAGACCGCTCGGCTAATTCCGCGCGGCTCAAGTTAAGAGGAAGACCACTAGCTACATAAGGTTTCCTAATATGGGTTGTGTTTGGGGGAGGAGACCAGGCAGCGAGGTCATCAGTCTCATAGGATTAGGGAAGGACGGGGAAGGAAGTCGGCCGTGCCCTTTCAAAGGAGCCATCCCGTCATTTTCCTGGAGCGATTTAAGGAAATCACGGAAAACGTAAATCAGAGTGGCCGGTAGCGGGAATGAACCATCGTCCTTCCGAATGCGAGTCCAGTATGCTAGCCACTGTGCCACCTCCCTCGGTTTTGTAATCTGACTAGAAACATATACGTACGTAATATATAAAGGGAAAGGTTGTTAATAAAAATCTCTAGAAATTCTTGACTTCAAATTTCTGCACTATCCCCTAATGAACATTTTGGTAGACATAGCTTGTAAATTTTTTTACCTTTATTGTCATTTCCACTCCCCATCAGGGGTGGGCTTGCAGCAGCATTAGCGCTGCTCTTCAGCCAAGAGACATAAATAGACAGAAAGACATTTAAAAACAATATAAAGGAGATAACATGGCGGAATATAGAAACAAAAAAGGCGAACAGAAGCAAATAAGACATACAAAGCGGTGACTGTAAATCGGAGATAAAAATCTAAAAAAGTATGTTACAAGAAAAAAACAAAAAACCCACACATACTACATTAAAAGGCACCAGGCAAATTACGGCCACAGCATAAAAGTCCGTAGAACGAGTGAAACAGCCACATGACGGACGGCGTAGGAAGGAACTGTCATGGACAATAAATAGGTCGAGCACACAATTAAAACCCACATCACTAGATGACATTGTAGAACGGCACCGAAACACAACACTAACGTAGCACACTGATACCGAATAAAAACCTGAGAGGATCTGCATGGGAGGGGGGGGGGGGGGCAAGGGAAATGGGAAGAAGGGGAAGGAGGCGAGGAGGAGGGGAGAGAAAGGGGGATTAGGTGGGGGGCGCTCCAAAGGAGGGCTAGGAAGAGAAGGGATGGGAGAGGAAAACAGCTGAGGAGGGGGTGGAGGGACTCAGGGAGGGAAGGAGGAAAATCCGTTTCGGGAGAAGTACAGATGAGGAAAAAGGGGGCCCTGGGGGGGGGGGGGGGGGGGACAAGACCAGGTTATAGTTGGAAGGAAGGTTCAAAATGTTCAGATGTTCAACTGTGTGTGAAATCTTATGGGACTTAACTGCTAAGGTCATCAGTCCCTAAGCTTACACACTACTTAACCAAAATCATCTGAAGGACAAACACACACACCCATGCCCGAGGGAGGACTCGAACCTCCGCTGGGATCAGCCACACAGTCCACGACTGCAGCACCTTAGACCGCCCGGCTAATCCTGTGCAAGTGGAAGGAAGGGTGTATGTCACTGTGAAGTTCATCATCTGGGAGGGGGAGGCGCTGGAAATTGCCCTGATGAAGGAGTTGGAGGGTGTGGAGTTGGACAGAGGGAGGGATACATCGATAGAGATACAGTCGTGGGGGGGGGGGGGTGGATAGGAAGGAGGAAACCAGGGGGTGGGGGGCATCAAGCCTGCCGACATTGTAAAGGGTGCGGAGATGTTGGAGGAAAAGGAGGAGGTGAGGGAAGGGGACGAGTTCATACAGGAGCCATGTGGGGCAAGGAAGGCAGATACGGAAGGCAAGTCGGAGCGCATGGCGTTCGAGGATTTGGAGGGCCTTGTAAAAGTGGGTGGGTGTGGAGATCCAGGCAATGCTGGCATAACAGAGGATAGGACGGATGAGGGATTCGTAGGTGTGGAGGATGGTGGAAGGATGCAATCCCCATGTCCGGCCAGACAGGAGTTTCAGCAGGTGTGTGTGGGAATGGGCTTTCTGCTGGATGGTCAGGAGATGAGGGGTCCAGGTGAGGTGACGGTCGAGGGTGAGGCCAAGGTGTCTCAGGGTGGGGGTGAGCTGGATGGGACGAACATAAAGAGTGAAGTAGAAATCATGGAGACAGAAGGAGTGGGTGGTGTGGCCTACGATGATTGCCTGGGTTCTGGAGGGGTTGAGACATAGGAACCACTGGTTACACCAAGTGGTGAACTGGTCAAGGTGGAGGGTGCGTTGGGACCGTTGAAGGGTAGGACAGGGAGCCAGGAAGGCGGTGTCATCAGCATACTGGAGAAGGTGGACAGTTGGGGGTTGCTTAGGCATATTAGCCATTGTATATTTTTTAATACACACAATGTATAAATATGTTTATAAAATATATGAAGGAGAAACGTTGTTAACAAATATCTTGCAAAGTACTTTACGGATGTACTTCAAAGTTCTTCGCCGATTTACTTCAAATTTCTACATTCAGATGAAACAATGAAGGAAACTAACGAAAAATTAAGCGCCTAAGAAACGAAATATATCGTGGTGAACTGAGTGTGATTCCCGTCGCGAGAATAAATTACAGCGGCATTACTCGTACCATCAGACGTCACTAGATGGCCGGACAAGCGAAAGCTCGAGAATCTGGCAGAAACATGATTGAAAACTCCTATTTCTTCATTACTTTCCGTTGTTAAATACGCAACGGAACAACGCTGGCCGTGAAGAACCTACTGCCTAACTTAATAGAAGCCACCATCATCTCGGGGCATGCCGCAAGTGAAGACATATTCATTCCTTTCTTTTCGTTGATAGTCAGTGATTTAAATATGTCCTTCGATTTAAAGCGATTGCAGTTTCCCATGTAACTTGCATTCGCTATGAGTATCGACAGGGCACAAGCCAATCACTTTTTGTGGCAGATATTAAATGTCCCGGGCAACGCTGAGCACTGCAGCTAGTATAGAACTATTGGAAACTTATAATATTGCAAGGTCCTTCCACAAATGATAATTTCTACATAGCACATAATTACTGGTGGACTGCTTTGAAGTGGCAACACACTGCATGCCCCAGACCTCACCGCACTACTGCTTCTTCTGAAGAAATAGCGACTTGCTGCTACAGAAGATGTCATTGGAGCCGACTACAGCAACTTGTACCTAGATCTTGCCATTGGTCCTCTTTACGGAGCGGTTTCGAAGTGTTGTTACATTTTCTTCGCGATACTGAACATCGCAGGTGGACACTCTCGTCGAAGCTTTGCGATCGTTGTCTGGGTCATCAGATTCCTTGGACATACCGTCTTCGATATGCGCCTCTAGACTGTAGTCGAGCTTCACAAAGAGGACATGGACGACGTCACTGGGGTTTTGTCTTTTTGATGAAGGGTCGTAATCCTCGTCTTCGTATGTGACGTCCCATAAGCGACGAAAGATACGATACTTCCCGAAGTAACACTTCAGTAACTTTTCCAATAGCCCCACATTCGCACAATGGCAATGACCCATACCAAGTCTCCCGAGCTGTATCTCACTGGCCCATGCCTGGAGTCATAGCATTCTCAGCTGCTTGAAAGAAGTTAGAATGTAGCAGTACCATAATATATGTAACAGTTTCGAGAATAGTAAAATTAGTTTCTTTGATCAGAGCATGAGAGGCTGAAAAACATGGTAGATAAGCGTCTTCTATATCTAGAAGATGCGAAAAATACTGATGTGAAAGCTGACTTGTGCTTCTCTTAACACTATATAACCACAGGGATAGAAAACTTCAATATAAGCCATTGTAAACTAGCATAATTTTGCTTTAGAGTGAGCATAGAAAAGGAGGAGTTGCAGCAAATGTAAGAGTTGGACCCACAGTCAAAAATTTTGATGCAAGCAGAGTTTGTGAAAATCTTAATCTATAAACATGTGCTTGTTAGTTGTTACTCCAGAATACGTCTCATGTATTTTTAACAGTCTGCGAATCCCCTTTAGGAAACATTCACCTATTTATGAGAAATGTAGGTGCATTATTAAGCTACCTCTCCGATTAAGACAGAAAAATTAGTAGTTTGTGGAGATATCAATGTAGATTTCTTAAAAGATGGGGACAGGAAAAGTGAACTAGAATCATTATTTAGGTGTTTCAATCTAATTTCAGTGGTTAATATTCGAACTCGTTTGCAGCAAGATAGTAGCGCCCTGATTGCTAATATTTCTATAGACAGTGCTCAATTTGAAACAATTAATGCGTACCCAGTAGTGAACAGACTGTCTGACGATGATGATCAAGTAATGCATATAAACAATATACCTTACACACCTGCAGGGATCATACAAAGCAGTGAGGCTTATTAATGAGAACAGCATACAGTGTCAAAACAAGTGCTATAGGACGAGGTAGATTTATTAGGAGATGCCAAAGTCAACATCACTGTATTCCATAGCAACTGTTTGTGTCAAAATTTGAAAGTAGCTTACCTAAAAGTTATCCAGGAAATTCAATAAAAACAACCATTAGGCTGTGGACAAGTGAGGGAATTAAAATCTCATGGAAGAGGAAGTGGAAAATTTCAAGATCTGACATTAATTCCACACTACAAAAAATACTGTAATATTTTAAGGACAGCCATTAAAATGTCCAGAGGAGATCCGTTCTGAGAAAACTTCTCATATCACGAATCACCAAAGAGCTGGAAAAATCAGTGATGCTTCTAATTGCTTTGTATTGGGACGAACTCCATAGTTATTCAATAAATGACCCATTTTTTTCCTGCAAATCGGCAGTTTTCGGATTTAGGCGGAGGCCCTCCGTCTGACTATGTTCCTCAAATGTCTTAAAAAGTCGACAGTGTCATCCAGATAGCAAAGATACGTTGTCCATTCATGGTATCGAAGCAAACTGTCAATTACACGTGGATGAAGCGTCACACAGTCCAAATGCCTTAAAACTTTATACTCATAGAGTCCGTCAGGACTTATGAAGACAGTATTTTCCCGGTCAGCCTCAATAACCTCGATTTGCCAGTAGCCTGCCTACATAACCATAGTCGAGAAACACTTTTCTACTTTCAAGTTGTCGTCAATGCACGGCAGTGTATAGCCTTTTATTCGTGATTTTGTTCAGTCAGTAGTTGACGCAGAAAGGATGTGTGCTGTCTTTAGTCTTTAAAAGGACCCCAAGAGAGAACCTAGGACTTCTGATGTTTCAGTGATGTCATCTTGCAGTATTTTCACCACTTATTCCCAGATTATCCGTTGTTCGGTCTGTGACACGCTATATGAGTGCTGCCCGCTTAGTGAATGATCCCCAGTGTTGATCGGTGTTACCATGGGCCGTTTCTTACGTCTTTTCGCTACATCTGATTTGAAAGCATCCGAAAATTGATGCAGAGTGGCTGTCAGCCGCTGACATTTTTCCTCGGTTACGCCAGATAAAACTGAGAGTTCGTTAGTAGCTTCCTATCCTGCGTTGCCTGTAGTGATAGTGGACGACGATTCTTGGTCGATGACACTAATCTATCTATGCTGGAATGGTTTGGCTGTCCCTATACAATGCTTTCAATGATGAGTTGTGGCTGCTCGTGACAATCAGTGATTCAAATTTCTGCTTGACTAACCACAACACTTATAACCATCGCTAGAAAAGAGATATATTTTTCAAGCCTGAGAACCTTTTTAAAATCGACAAAAAATTTCACAATTTAGCTGAGCATCTCGACGGGAATTCATCTCGCCTGAAACGGCGAGGTAACAAAGTATTCAACGCAGTCAACTGTCTAGTGCTGTCTTTGTTATGCGCTTGTTGGAATAGCATCGTCGTTTCGTCGGTGTGGAGATGTGATCTTCCGCAGTCCGTGACTGACTGTGAACCCTACATGAAGTTCAGACTACATTCTGCTAAAACAACAGAATCAAATGGCTGTGTTTTATATTTTCGATTGTTATTCTTGCAACACGTGTTCCTATGGTCTGGACGTATTTTCCACTTTCTACTGTCAGCGCAGTCGCTGTTATATCACGGAACTTAGTCTTCTTCAACTAACGATGAAGAGCATCTGAAATTACAGAAAAGGAAGCCCCTGAGTTGAGTAGCGCTGGGACAGGTTGGCCGTAGAAGCTGACGTCAGCAATATCTCCTGGAGTCTTGATCACTGTCGTCGACGGAGGATTTTCATCTGTGGCGTGCTCACCTTTATAGATGTTCGCCTGGCTTAGTTTCCTGAATTCGACAGCTAGGCAGACAGCTGGTATATCTATACAGTGACAGACAACGGGCACGGCGTATTGGGGAGCGATCTCGTCCACGGTACAGTGATGGACTTCGTTCCACAGGATTAATACATTGAAGAACCAAATAAACTGGTACACCTGCATAATATCGTGTAGTGCTCCGCGAGCTCTCAGAAAGGCCGCAACACGACGTGGCATGGACTCGATTAATGTCTGAAGTAGTGTTGGAGGGGTCTGACACCATAAATCCTGCAGGGGGTACATAATTCCGCGATTGTACGAGATCTCATCTGAACAGCACGTTGCAAGGCTACCCAGATATGCCCAATAATGTTCATGTCTGGGGAGTTTGATGGCCAGTGGAAGTGTTAAAACTCAGAAGATTGTTTCTGGAGGCATTCTGTAGCAATTTTGGACGAGTAGGGTGTCGCACTGTCCTTGTGGAATTGCCGTTGGAATGCAAAATGGACATGAATGGATGCAGATGATCAGACAGGATGCTTACGTATGTGTCACCTGTCAGAGACGTATCTAGACGTATCAGGGGTCCCATATTACTCCAACTGCACGAGCCCCACACCATTACAGAGCCTCCACCAGCTTGAACAGTCCCCTGATGACATGCAGTGTCCACGGATTCATGAGGTTCTCTCCATACTCGTACACGCCAATCCGCTCGATACAATTTGAAACGAGACTCGTCCGACCAGGCAATATGTTGTGGTGAAACAAGCGCTGCATATTTGAGAGATACAGAGGTGAGCGAGTGTGCTGGGACTTACCCCAGTTCAAATGGTTCAAATGGCTCTGAGCACTATGGGACTCAACTGCTGAGGTCATTAGTCCCCTAGAACTTAGAACTAGTTAAACCTAACTAACCTAAGGACATCACACACATCCATGCCCGAGGCAGGATTCGAACCTGCGACCGTAGCGGTCGCTCGGATACAGACTGTAGCGCCCAGAACCGCACGGCCACTCCGGCCGGCTAAATATATGTTTTTAAGAAAATAAGTGACGCTAAATAACAAAGCTAGGAAGCCAAAATTTGGTCAAAAGGTGCATATTTATGTCAAAATTGACTGGTAGAGGTCTCATCGTGATTAAAGCAATATTTTTGTCAGAATCTACATTTTTAAGAAAAATTGAAGGCGCTAAATATTAGATTTGGAAGTATGAAAATTTTTATGAAGCTTCAGTTCAACATAAAAATAGTAACTACGTGATCCCATTGAGCTACTTGTAATAGTTTTCGAGTAATTTACTGAAAACTAATTTTGGAACAAAACGTCCTTATTTGCAGTAGATTAAGTATCTGTTATATTAATTTTAGAAAGTTCTGATTATGGCACATGATGAAACCTATTATATAATAGATATATAACAAATTTCAACGCCTGGATGTAAATAATAACACGTAAAAGGACTCTTAAAGTTGTAGTTGAGAGGTCATGTTGTACTGTCAGTTCCGTTCTAAAAATTCTAGACGGCAAAGCTTAAATGCAGCCGAGCTAAAAGTTTTTCTGTGATTTTAACCAACGTAACTTCATTCATACAAAAATTACAAATGTTCAAAATTAATACACAACACTGTTATAAATCAGCATGTGTCCGAGAAAGCGGCCAATTACAGCTACTACCGGGGGCATAGAGCGGATGACAGCAGGTGTTCCCTTGGTCGTCCGCTGCGCCCGTATATAAATACGCCAGAGAGGCAGTGACGTTACTTCACTTCGCACCCAGCTACCGTATGATCAGCGTCAGTCAAACGCCGGAGTATGAGCTGCCTCGGATGACGTCACAGACAGACTGTAACTAAACTAATGTTTTCGGTTCAAATAGAAAGTGAACCCTTGAGGGCTATACACCGTCCTGGATCGTTTACATTTCGCCGAAGTAACTGTTAGTGTGTCGCCTCTAATGTTAACAAATGCGAGTGGCAAGTGGTGCCAATCATTTTCCACTTTTGCGGCGAACAATTATTTTTATTATCAGACATCAGGCCGGAAGACCATTTAATGGGAACTTACCGTAGAGTTCGCCTCTGAACTGCTCATAGTGCTGTTTACATTAGAGAGATTTTTCATTAGTACTAACATCAAGAATATTACGATGTTGTGCGTATGAAACGTGATCAAATATATCTATGAATTAGAAATCAAAATATTCATTTATAATTATAGTTCCTGATCCCGCTAAGTAAATAGAAAATAGAAACATTTCTTTCAGTGGGCTGTATGTTCTCCATCGCTTTCTGGCTGACCTCAAAAATAGTTTTCAGGCTCTCGTAAAAGACGGAGAACAATATTCTCGTATATTTCCTATTACTTATTATTATTATTATTATTATTATTATTATTATTATTATTATTATTATTACTAATCCGCCGCCCCACAATGTTTACAGTCATCAACAGTCCAATATCGGTGTCGATGGGCCCAGGCGTGGCGTAAAGCTTTGTGTCGTGCAATCATCAAGGGTACAGGAGAGTGCCTTCGGCTTCGAAAGCCCATATCGATTATGTTTCGTTGAATGCTTCGCACGCTGACACTTGTCGATGTCCCAGCATTGACCTATGCAGCAATTTGAAGAATGCTTGCACTTCTGTCACGTTGAACAATTTTCTTTAGTCGTCGTTGGTCCCGTTCTTGCAGGATCTTTTTCCGGCCGCAGTGAAGTCGGAGATTTGATGTTTTACCGGATTCGTGATATTCTCGGCACACTCATGAAATGGTCGTACAGGAAAATCCCTATTTCATCGTTACCTCGGAGGTGCTGCGTCCATTCGCTCGTGCGCCGACTACAGCACTACGTTCAAACTCACTTAAATCTTGATAACCCGCCATTGTAGCATCAGTAAGCGATCTAATAACTGCATCAGACCCTTGTTCTCTTATGTAGGTTGTTGCCGACCACAGCACTATGTTCTGCCTGTTTACGTATCTCTGTATTTGAATACGCATGTCTATACCAGTTTCTTTGGCGCTTCAGTGTATAATCATCTGCAGATGACTGGCGTGAATACGACTGTTGCGATGGTTGGCATTTTGTGGGGTAGTAATCTGCGACAACTAGCGTTCTTCCTCATCAGTAGCGTATAATACGTTCGGGACGTCAACAGTGGAAACGCAACTGCGTGTTGTCTTCTGTCCTCCAAATGTATCTACAGCGAGTTATACTCGGTGTTAGAGTTGGTTGTACTTGCGTTGGTCGGGTGCTGTGTTGTTGTTAATGGCTGTGGCATAAGTCTGAGTGGGCTGAGTCAGTTCTTCCTGACGCGTTCGGCTTGTGGCGGGTGACTGGTGCTAAATACTGATACATCTCCAACGTTCTCTTCTACCTCATGACATATCGGTTCCACATTCGCGGCAGCTATCTCTTGCTTACTCGCCCCAATAGTTCTGTGTACCAAAAAATACTATATCTCTTTTCTCAGTATTTGCCGTATGTGAGAGGGGAGGCCGTGGTGGTGAAAGGGACCACGCTCTCGAGTCGGTCATACCTCTTACGTTCTATTCTGTTCTGTTATATTTCCTCAATGCGCTGGCACGAAATGATGATTTCCTATGCTGTTATGACATCTTTTGCTATACGAGGTTGGTACATTTCTCCTACAACTCCTAACACCAAGTGTGACATTTTCTCGGCTTCTGTGATATTCTCATTAACGATGTGGCGTAGGGCCAAAATTTTCTGTATGTTCGACTGTATAGTTTCTTCATGTCACTGGGCTTGTTACTTAATTATTCCCTGGAAAGCAGGCTTGCTGCTGATTGTCGCCAAACTGTTTCTTCAGTTTGGTCTGGAAATTTAACCAGCTATGGAGCTGTTCTTGTTTTCTCGAACTACTGCTGAGTTGTGCCATACAGAGCCGCGCAGCCTGTCACACTGACCCGCCCGAGCGCAGCTGCAGCCGTCCTCTCCGTTCTGTTACCGGCAACGCTGGTAGTAGACGTCAGCTGCACCAGGAACAGAGCGCACGAGCCGCGAAGCGCGGTCTAGTCCTGCAGCTCGTCGGGTACCTGGACGAGCTCGGGAGTCAACAGGGTTCGGTGCAACAGGGAATGATTGGCCACACGCGAGTGGATCTGCTTTCTGTATTGTTGGCATACGTCTGTCGAACCTGAAGGATTGATGTGCTGGGGAGAAGGCGTTCTTGATTCTTTGTAGATTAAAATAACTCGTAATTTAAAATAATGGATGCAACACAGTAATGCCGAAAATACAATAATGAACATAGTGCAAGCAACTTGTTATTTGCTACACAATTCATCCTTCCTTTTTCGGCTTCATTCTCGGGCATCCACATTTCTGAGTTGTTTTGCGAAGCTTGGTCTCAAATTTTGTAGCTAAGTTTGTCTTATACTTTGGTCTACAGATGGAATGTCGTCTAGAAATGTTTCAATTATTTCTTCCTACATCCTATTTTTATAATCTTGTTCGTGTAATGTTTCTGGATCATTTTTCAAAAGGAGAGGTCTTCTGCCGTACCATTTTATAAGTTTTTAGGTGTGGTCAGTGGTCTACTCCTTAGCCATACTGAAAGCAATTAGAACTTTCTGCCACCTGAAGACTGCGGGCAATGTCACGGAATTTATGAACATGGACTCTTCTGTTGCTGCAGAAATCCGTACGTGTGCGCCCAGCTAATGAGTCCAGATCAATTTTTCCGAGAACTACAGCTGAAGGCCTTAAGGTTGCGTCTCCACTAATGCACAGGCAGACTCCAGGTGTTCCAGAATAGACGGTGACAATGATGTACTGTTTTAATAGCGTGTATATTCCACTGCTATTTAGTCCGTAATTTTTAAAGAAAAGGAAACTGGGGACTAGCAGTAGAAAGAAAGTTATTTTATAAACAGGAACGTTACTTACATTTTGTCCTGAAGATGGAACTTCTACTACATCTATCATCTAGCGCCATCTTCCTTCCATTTGTGAATGGTTTGTGGAAAGTATGATTCTCATAAAAAAATCCCGTATTAGCTCTAATTTCTTGTTCCGGTCGTTTCGAGAGACATATGTAAAAGGAAGTGATATATTGCCCAGAACGTACTACTTTGGATTTTTCAACTGCAAAACTATTCGTGAAGCACAACGTCTTTCTTAAAGCGACTGCCACAAGAGTTCTCACCTATGTAGCGACGACTAAACAGCTGCTTTCATGCCACTGTTCGTCGGATCACTTTTATTGACCATCTGGAGCATAGACTGCAATATTGCTCATTACTTTCAAAAGCAAATAAAAAAAACGACACACGAATATCGACATCTGACAAATTAACATTACGTTTGGTGCAATATCGACATAAAATAAAGTTTTTGTTTCAGTACCGATGTTATTCGAGCACTCCAAGGTGACGCCCGGCACGGTAGCTAATGGAAGTGATGTGTTGGTAAATATGCCAACACCTTGTAGACAGAGGAGGCCGAAATGCACGCTAGCTAACGCAGACGGGCGTGAATTCTGGACCAGGATAAGTATCGAATGCTAATAAGAAAAGTATGCAGCTCCTCGAATACTTAACTTTTATTTATCCTTGTTGTGAATACAGCATTCTTCTTGTTGAGACATTTCATACGATAAATATCAAACTATGTAAGGCTAATGGCGCCTTGCTAGGTCGTAGCCATGGACTTAGCTGAAGGCTATTCTAACTGTCTCTCGGCAAATGAGAGAAGGCTTCGTCAGTGTAGTCGCTAGCAAAGTCGTCGTACAACTGGGGCGAGTGCTATTCCGTATCTCGAGACCTGCCTTGTGGTGGCGCTCGGTCTGCGATCACACAGTGGCGACACGCGGGTCCGACATGTACTAAATGGACCGCGGCCGATTTAAGCTACCACCTAGCAAGTGTGGTGCCTGGCGGTGACACCACATTCCTCCCCCGCAAATCGGCGAACGGTCGTGTTATAAGGCTTCCGCCCGCCGTGGGGAGGACCCCATGTTGACGTATGCGAGGAGGTGGGGAGCCTAACAACAGGCGAGGCTGTGCCACCCGCACCCGGCCATTCGGTCCGAGGGGAGCTAGGAAACGCCTGAAAACCTAGTCCAGGGTGCACGTCAACATGCGGTGTATGCGCCCGTAAAGAGACAGGAGGGGCCGAAGGGTCGACCTCCATTGCGTCGGGGTACCCGACGCGCGATGACATCATGTGGTCCGGAGCGGGCAAGAGTTCCATGGCGGAGGACGGCTGGTCACGGGAAGCGATCGGCGGCGCGTGACCCAGGGAGGCGCTTGGCGGCTGCAGCGAAGCGGCGAATGCGGGCGGCGCCGGCGGGAGAACAGGCGGCGGCGGCTGCGGCTGCGGCGGCGCGTCACCATGGGACAAAATGGAAGGCATCGTCGGTAACACCTGGGGATGAGGCGAGCCAGTAGATGGGTCCCCAGGGCGCTGACCGGACGGCACCGTCGCTGAAAGCAGACGGGGAGCGGCAGAACCCGTGCGACGACAGAGGCGCAGCTGATTGAGATGCCGACGCACCTCACCAGAGGCCCCCAAAATCAAATACATCGCGCGGCCGTGGCAGCTAAGAATGCGCCCTGCGAGCCAACGCCGTGAACCTCGATATTTGCGATAGAATACAACGTCGCCTGGAGCAAAAGCAGGAGTCTGCCGCTGCACATGAACCTGATGCGGCAGTTGCAGCAAAGACATCAAGGTTCGATGAGGACGACCGTGGAGCAACTCAGCCGGCGAGCGACCATCTCGGGGCTGAGAGCGATACGATGACAAAAAGAGCAACAACGCGTCCTCCCGAGAATGCGACTCTTTCAACTTCAACATCTGTGACTTGAAAGTCCGGACCAATCGTTCAGCGGCACCGTTTGACTGAGGCGAAAACGGCGCGGATGTCAGATGTTGAATACCATTGGCCTGGCAGAAGGACTGAAATTCTGCGGACATGAATTGTGGGCCATTATCGGAAACAATAGTCTGCGGAAGACCTTCAATGCAAAAGATAGCAGACAACGCTTGGATGGTGGCAGAGGACGTCGTGGAAGACATCCGGACAACAAAAGGAAAATTACTGAAGGCATCTACCAGAACCAACCATCTAGCATTCCAGAATGGACCAGCAAAATCGATGTGCAAGCGTTGCCAAGGGGAAGTGGCTTTTGGCCATGCAAAGACTTTCCGCGGCGGTGCGGATTGTTGTTCGGCACACGCCATGCAAGAAAAACAGATAGTCGTAATCGCAGCATCGATTCCGAACCAAGTACAGTGCTGACGAGCAAGTTGTTTCGTTCGCACTATACCCCAATGTCCTTGGTGAAGAAGCCGTAAAACAGAGGACGGTAATGAACGTGGGACCACGACTCTGGACTGATCATTATCAGAACGCAACAACAAAACACCACGTCGAACAAAGAGTCTCTCCCTATGAGCAAAAAATCTGCGAACCAACGGATCCTCGATCCGAGACTTTGACAAAGGCCATTGCGTAGCAACAAAACGCAAAACGGTAGCAAGGACAGGGTCAGCAGCTGTGGCTGTAGCTACACGACGAAAATCAATCGGAAACGATTCGACCACTTCATCGGTTTCCGAATCAATGAACATGCAAGCAAGTTCGGAAGAATCGAATGCTGTATCCTCAGCAACAGGCAAACGGGACAACGCATCGGCGTTTCCGTGCTTAGCAGTGGACCGATACAAGATATCGTAGCGGTACTGCGAGAGGAAAATAGGCCAGCGAATGTATTTCTGCGCTGTACGCGGAGGTACAGGCTTGTTCGGATGAAAAATCGACGTCAAAGGTTTGTGGTCTGTGATGATGGTAAAGTGACGACCATACAAGAAATCATGGAACTTAGTAACACCAAACACGAGAGCCAAAGCTTCTTTCACTATCTGTGAGTAATTTCTTTGCGCAGACGAGAGCAATTTTGACGCAAAGGCAATAGGGCGATCATGCGAGCCAACTTTGTGCGCAAGCACAGCACCGATCCCGAAATCCGATGCATCTACCATCAACAAAAGGGGTTTCTGGGGATCGAATGGCGTAAGGCAAGTATTAGAAAGCAACGCCGATTTCAACTGGCGAACAGCGCGTTCGCATTCCGTCGTCCAGAGAAACGGAACACCTGTACGGCGTAAGCGATGAAGCGGAGCTGAAATGGAAGAGACATTGCGCACCTTCTATTACACCTTGTGATGCTAAATCGTGTAAAGTTCTTGTGACCTCATCACGCAATGCGTGGCGAACATTGCGCGCTCGGAAAAATTTCGGTTGCGCGTTGACTTTCAGTTCCAAATGTGCTTCATAGTTCTTTGCGCAACCAAGGTCCGGTGCAAAAATGTCTGCAAATTCTTCACACAAACGAGAAACACTGTCTGAAGGCACAGTCTGATTCACTGATAGGACCTGATTTACAATAGACATGTTAAACAACTGAAATATATCTAAACCAAACAAGCTCACTGCAGTAGAAGAACGAAGAACGTAAAATGACACAAGTTTTGTTTGTACCTTGTATGTTGCAAGAAGGGTGCACTGTCCTAACACAGGGATCTGCTGTCCTGAATAACTTTTTAACTGAACATTTGCGGCACGCAACGGAGGTTTGCCCAGTTGTTTGTACGTGTCGTGATTGAGCAATGAAACAGCAGCTCCGGTATCGAGCTGGAATGGAATGACCTTGCCATTAAAGTCCAAATCTACAAAAAGTTTATTGTCCTGCTGACGACAAGAGCGACTGTTTTGTGCAATTTGAACAGACACTGGTACAGAATCACTTGCTAATTGACGTGATTTCCGGCGACGTTGACGCACACTTTTTGTGGGACGAACACAGTCACAGTTAGAGAAAGTGGCACTGGGCGGAGTGGAATTAACTACATGAATGTCCATGGGCGAAGGTTCACGAGCCTGAGTATTCATGGTTCGATTCCGGCGCGAAGCAAAGGGCCTGGAATGATCATGATTGTCTGATCTGAGCTTTTTCTGGCAAACACTTTGAACATGTCCTTTCCTATTACAGAAAAAGCAAATAGCTTGGCGTGACGGGCAATGTTCACGCGAATGTCTAGTAGCACACCGCGGGCATGATTTCACTGCATTTGCATGCTTTCGCGGGACACGTGGTTGTGCGGACGTGCGCGAAGGCTGTTTACAGTTCCTTGCAGCGCGCCCGGCGGGCCGGTTAATGCGACACACAGCTGGCGAAGTTTCAAATGATTCCTGAGCACAGTCAAGCGTGTCTTGTGTATCCAATATGTCTATCACTTGCGGAAGGGAGGGATTAACTAGTTTCAAAATCTGTTCCCGTATGCGAACATCAGAAACGTTCTGTGCAATTGCATCACGTACCATTGTATCTGAATAAGGAAGGCCACAGTCACATTCAAACGCACAATCCCTAGTAAGGCCTTGCAAAGTTGCAACCCACTCCCTATTAGTTTGACCGGCCGTACGTTTTGTACGAAAGAACGTATACCTCTTTGCAACTACATTAACTGTTTCTTTGAAATAGGCGTCGAATGCCGACAAAATTTCTTCGTAGGACAGAGTTGCTACGTCGCGTCGGGGAAACAATTTCACTATCACACGGTACGTTTGCACCCCTACACACGACAATAAATGAGGCTGCCGCTCGTTACCTTGAATTCTGTAGGCGGCGAGATGAAATCCAAACTAGCGGGTCCACGATTCCACGTCTGGGTCGTAGGGCCTAAAAGGCGGTGCAACTGCATGTTGTGGCTGCGGTAGCGGTGAAGCGGCGGCTGCCGCATGGGTTTGAAGGGCACGTTGACCCTGGACGAGCTATCCAAGGGCATCCAATAACGCCTGCGTCTGCTGATTCTGCAAGCGATAAAATTCGGACAGTACATCTGGAGATTGTGGCGAAGCCATGACAAGTAAATGTAACCAATTAGAAAGAACAGGACCCTTTCCCTTAAATCGTCGCCAATGATGTGTTGGTAAATGTGCCAACACTTTGTAGACAGAGGAGGCCGAAATGCACGCTAGCTAACGCAGACGGGCGTGAATTCTGGAACAGGATAAGTATTGAATGCTAATAAGAAAAGTATGCAGCTCCTCGAATACTTAACTTTTATTTATCCTTGTTGTGAATACAGCATTCTTCTTGTTGAGACATTTCATACGATAACTATCAAACTATGTAAGGCCAATGGCGCCTTGCTAGGTCGTAGCCATGGACTTAGCTGAAGGCTATTCTAACTGTCTCTCGGCAAATGAGAGAAGGCTTCGTCAGTGTAGTCGCTAGCAAAGTCGTCGTACAACTGGGGCGAGTGCTATTCCGTATCTCGAGACCTGCCTTGTGGTGGCGCTCGGTCTGCGATCACACAGTGGCGACACGCGGGTCCGACATGTACTAATGGACCGCGGCCGATTTAAGCTACCACCTAGCAAGTGTGGTGTCTGGCGGTGACACCACAGGAAGCACTGAAAGGCATTTCCCATTCACAGTCGCGCCCATCAGCTACCGCACCGAGTGTCATCTTCGACTGCGCAAATAAATCTTGGAAAAGTTTAACGACAAAAAGAGACATCAGAATGACAATAAGCAGAAGAACCGTTAATTTATTTTCACCGTGTACGAATACATCCTTCAACAATATTCTCGCGGTTTTACTAGAGATAAGTGCTTTGTCCAATCTTGCCAACATTAAAAGAGTGACTTGTTGTCTCATAAACTGAAGTTAAATGCAAACGTGTAATAAATCAAGTAAAATCTAAACCTTTATCATCCGTGAAAAATGAAGTAGAGCGGGGTAAGTATATGACGAAAACTGCAAAATCAAATTTATACGTCCATAGCCAGAACATGTGGGATATTAGCCTTTGTGAACCATGCACAGCTCATAAGGAGAGTAATGTTTTATGTCAGTAGACTCCAAGAATCACTACGAAGCAATAATAAAGTGAAAAGAAGCTGGCTACCGACTGAGTGACGAAACTACTACATGTGTATGCGGTCCCATGAAGAAGGATATCTATGGTGTGAGTTCCGTCAAGGAAATATTGCCTTCCTAGGGAACATTAAAGTCACCCTGCCAGTTCACACGTCAACAGGTGCACACATTTTCATAAACCTCAGGTGTTTATTGGTGCCACAAAACAGGTGCACGGCAAAACTCACTCGATAAAAGCTTGCTCCATCAAAACTGAAGTAATGTCAGGTGCTAATTTAAAGTAGCACATTGTGTTATATTTGTTTACATTTGAAGAAGGGGTATTCATTTGTAATGTGAGGCCACTGATACGTACTTGTCGGTAGAAGCAGGAAGTCGTCACCATTGGAACTACTGCCAACCTACACGATCTCACGGTGAGTGGCAATCATTGACTAATTGTTGTACAACAGCTTTCGTTTAACTAATTTGATTGTTTACTGGTGCCAATAAGAAACAGATCCATGCCCTGTATTGAAGTTTTTCTTGATATATTTTGCTGGTACTAAGAGCCTTCCAGTCTATTGTCGTGTTTTTTTAGGGACTAAGGTGAGTACAGATGGTTAAATAAGAGTGAAGCACCCCTATTTCTCATTTAGATTGCATTACTATTCAAATGTTTTCTGTGAGTTATAAATCTGAAAGGATTATAATGTGAATCTATTGCCCAGATTATGACAGGCTACTGCATATTGTTGATATTTTGATGTACATAAGGAATGATGCAGTATAGTCACCACAGGGATGCCGGTGGGATCTTGTTGGGAATGGAAGAAAATGATCTAGAAAGATAAGTTTCTCTCTTTTGCTGAATTTTGCTGCAGTACTGGTAATGTTCACATGATTGTTTTTTAATACTTTATGATTCCAACTGTCTTGTATAATAAATCACAGTTTACACTTAAATCTTGAGTTTATTGTGACATTTATTCGCTTTCAGTGATAAATATGTCAATTCCACCACCTTCAGATTCACCGCTAGTGCCTACATAGATTAAAGCATTAGTAAAATGGTTCAAATGGCTCTGAGCACTATGGGACTTAACATCTGTGGTCATCAGTCCCCTAGAACTTAGAACTACTTAAACCTAACCAACCTAAGGACATCACACACATCCATGCCCGAGGCAGGATTCGAACCTGCGACCGTAGCAGTCGCGTGGTTCCGGACGGAGCGCCTAGAACCGCATGGCCACCGCGGCCGGTTAAAGCATTAGTAAATACGTTGCACAAATTAAATTCAGCACTGAGTCTCAAGGACGTGCATGATTCATGATTAAATTAAGAATCATTAAATTTTCACTTTCACACACTAGTGTTTTGCATACACTGGCGTACCCTTCCAGTATTGGATTAAAATTGGATATTCTAGGATGCAGTCAGATAGGAAATGTCTTTTGTTATGATGATTCATTAATGAGGAACATTTAAAACTGAGGTAGTCTATAGAACAGTTTTGCTGCTGTGAATAACTAATATATATATTTTATATTCAGGTTTCTGCCTATATTTTGTGTATTCTGTTTCATGTCAGTGTTCATCGGCGTTGTAATACCAGCGTCGCAAAATTTTGGACTGTGGTTGATGTTGATTCATGTACACGGTGCAGCGGGGCAGGTTGATCTCTCACCGTCATTTAAACTATGTGTCAACCCGCATGAATAACCTTCGGGTTGTCTGCCCCTTCACACTGCGATGGTAGATACTGGTTAAGCCGACAAAAACAGCGTTGATGAAAATGCGACTGAATACCTATCACGCGAAGGACACACAACTCTAGTCCATGGGTAGTAGCTGAAAGTGAATTAAACCATTGAGCGTTCGGGATTCTTCCATGAGTCGTTTGAAAAAATGTCAAACATTTCCGTTTAGTTGGATTATTGTCTTTAAAACAAGGAAAATGGCTATTAAGTCGGTATTCAACATGCAGTGTTACTGACTGTCTCTGTAACAGGTCCACACCCAAAAGCACCCAGAAGATATTTAGTCCAACCCGATATTTTAAACATCCTAAACAGTCACTGACCTACGACTAATCGCGAGTTCAGTCGTTCAATAGGCTTCTTGTACAGGAGTGGTAGCCACAATGTTTCGTAATCTTCACGAAACACGCCACGCTGAGTTTATGTATGACATGAAATGCTCACACGCAGATATCACATAAAATAAACCACTCAGAAGCTCAAACTTACACAAAATACTCAACACTGTAGTCGCTTTTCATCAACTACACGACAACCAATAAAACGCGTGGATTTCTTCATTTTGGTACAAATTTCATCTGAGAGATTTAATATAGGTGTGAAGCAGAAGACGGCTACCGAGCGGCTATGTCGACTCATAGATCTGAGGCAGAAGACACTACTCAAAAGCGCGGGAAATGCTGAATTCCTATTGGCAGGTATGTTAAGCAGCCATTCAGATCATCTCGAGCACTTTTATACTCGCGGTGTTTCTAATGTCAGCCAATCACATTACCACAAGTAATTTAGACCAGAAGTTTAATAATTTCGAAAACAAAATTCGATTCCTTTGCGCAAAGTTCAAAAATGGCTCTGAGCACTATGAGACTCAACTGCTGAGGTCATTAGTCCCCTAGAACTTAGAACTAGTTAAACCTAACTAACCTAAGGACATCACAAACATCCATGCCCGAGGCAGGATTCGAACCTGCGACCGGAGCGGTCTCGCGGTTCCAGGCTGCAGCGCCTTTAACCGCACGGCCACTTCGGCCGGCTTTGCGCAAAGTAAGTCACTAATATATTTAATACTCAGTGCTCTTCTGGCTGCCTTTAAAAGAATCAAGCTCAATCATATATGCGTCACAAATTTCCCTATTGCTTTCTCACGCTTACATTGACATAGTTTTAATAAAATATGGCACTCTCATTTTACGTAAGTCCTCCGTTCACTCTCTCCTAAACACTCACACAACCATAACACAATGAAATAATAATTTTTGAAACTACTTTTAATTACGTCTGAAATCTGTGTAATGAAACTAAAGAAAATTCCAGAAAATTAGATTATGCGAACCTATCGTTTTGGTTGTAATTTCAATTGATACAATAATTAAATCCATTACAGTACCTAACTCGGTTTCGCAATGCCAGCGCGATTACTATGTGTTTTAGGTAAAAATTTATATCTCCGAAATTAGTGAAGATACTGATTTTAAATTTCAGCAGTATGGTTATGTTACCCATAGAATTTGGTATGCTAAGTATGACAGCGATCGAACAATATTTAATAGGACTACTTCAGCTTCATAGACAGTACGTGTAACGTATTGCACGCAGCGTTAGTCAAGTACACAGCTCGCTCGGCCCAGTAGTCAGTCAGCTGTGCCTGCGTGAGAACCAACATCTGCTCTCCTCACGGCTTCACGGCAAGCCACGCTTTCAATGCAAAGTGGTCACTCGTAATAATTAGCTACGGTACAACGGGATTAGCTGAGTGATGATTGAAGTTGAGATATTAGCAGTAATCAGGTTCAGTTCTTTTTCATGTTAACTATAGTGTGCAGTACATATTTATATGAAAACACAGAGCGTGATGCAAATACATAAGAAGAAGGGAAGAATAAAACGATTAGTATGGTGGAGCACAGTCAAGATACGGATGGTGATTTAGGAGAGAACAGTTGGTCTTTCCCAGGGAACACTAAAGTATGAAAGTCAGCTATAAGAAAGTAATGAATATAGACCACATACTGACACGTGATGGTAAGGATAACGTTGAGTAAGACAGGGTTGCTTCATAGCACATCGAAGACATAGTGATTATTCGAAATTATGAGGTATAAGATGCTGATAGGCTGGAAATGCTGGTGACAAGAGATTCCGAATGCACGGGAAAGGATGGAGAAGATAGGGAAGGACATAGAAGAAATGCAGAAATGGGCATATGAAATGCAGAGATAGAAGTATGAAATATTGAAGGAAATGCAGGAAGCTAGGACAGAAGCCAAAGATGAAGCAGAAAATACTAGTTTAAAGGCTCGCCTTGCATTGACAGAAGCACAGGAAGACAAGAAAGCAGCGTAAGAAGTGGTCATTGAAACTAGACGACAAATGAAGGAATAACAATAAGAGATGAAGAAATTTTGTTTCCAACAAGATCAACCCATTTTGCATGAGCAGCAAGAAAAGGTGGAGAAGTGATTAGACAAAACAGAATAGTGGGTTGAAAGGATCGAAAGACAGAACAAAAGGCAGTTAGAAGAAGCAACAAGTCAATTACAAGTTCAAAACTATCAGATAATGGAAGAGGGAGTACGACAAGCAGGTGTAGGCTTAGATGTTACAAACCTAGTATCTGTAGCAGAATGCCAGGAGACAAGGTCGCTTCCTGAGTTCCCGAACAAACAAGAAAGGATAAGCGAATGGCAAACCACGAGGGCTGGGTTCGCTAGCATTAGGAATGGAAACAGAAAGTAATGAAACACGTTATTGTTTACCACTGAACAGAAGACACGCTGTGAGTGGAGGTCAATGCAACTCAGGTCACAGAAACAGTGGGAACTTCAGAGTGCTCGCAAGATGAAATACGGAGAACATCAGCAACAGTTGTTAGGTCGTGTGTAAGAGATGATGAAACATTAGATTTCGAACACTTTATATCAGTCCGGAAGTTATAAACTGTAAATATAATGGGAACGTACTTCACCCTAAAACTAGGATATCAGTATTTGGTCTGTCCTTACAGCCGGCCGAAGTGGCCGTGCGGTTAAAGGCGCTGCAGTCTGGAACCGCAAGACCGCTACGGTCGCAGGTTCGAATCCTGCCTCGGGCATGGATGTTTGTGATGTCCTTAGGTTAGTTAGGTTTAACTAGTTCTAAGTTCTAGGGGACTAATGACCTCAGCAGTTGAGTCCCATAGTGCTCAGAGCCATTTGAACCATTTCTGTCCTTACAACCTCCTTCGCCTTGAGCGTACAAAGTAGAGTCTGTTTGAACACACTTCCAAGGAGCAAATGCGCAGAAGATGAGACACATAGCTACCACTTGCATCTCATACCGTGAATTTAGAGATGCTCTCCTCACAAATTACTGATCTTGAGAAATGCAAGAAAGTATTAAGTATGAGATGATAATGAATAAGGATTTAAAAGCATCAGTATTCAAGAGTCCAGTGAAGTTCTTTGAAGCTATGGTTAGAAAGAGTCAATTCTTCGACATTCCCTGTAGCCCAGGAAAGATCATTCGGTACCACTACATGAAACTGCCGACGAATTACCAGCAACCACTAGCAGAATGATTTAATAAATATATAAAAGCACTTAAGAACACAGTGTGAATTCGAATTTGCTTTTGACAAAAGAGTGCTATGGAATAAAGAAGAGAGCACGAAGGTGCTTTCAACTGATATCCACAACAGTATAACAACTGGAACAATAACAGGAATCAAGCACCTGCAAGAGGAAGACATTTCCATGGACTCTCAGAAGGGGAAGATCATTTCCGTAATCACCCACCGTAACAAGAAGGCTCAAACAGATATCAGAGTCACAACAATGCCCAGCGTTTCATACAGAACTCACCCACTATACAATGAGAAAGAGAAGGGGCAGGAACCATAGCAGTCATGTTACCAAACATGAGGAGTCGCTAGTCTGATAATAGCTCATCACAACAGCGACTAGGCTTAACAGTGGGGGAGGCTGCCGAGACACCTGCAGAAGAGTTCGGAATCAGCCAAGTACATTTGTTCAAGTACTGTGAAATATGATCTTTGCTATTGCAGGAAAAGGAAACAGTCATGAGACGTTACCTGCATCCAGTAATTAAGGTCACTACAGGAGATGTACAGCTGAAAGGAATACTTCATAGTGGCAGCCAAATTTTTGTGATAACCGATACTGCATAAACCTGTTTTCTGTGCAATGTACCGTTGAGGATGAGGAGGACTGCTGATGGAAATGCATTCTAGCTGGTGACTATTAAGTCAAATAAATTGGTTGGTGTGCACCACATTAGTGACACCCAGTCAAATCCTACTTGGAATAAGTTAAAAGATAATGACATACGAAGGGCAGTGTAAGCAAACAAACAAGTGATTCAGACGGAAATGGAGTGTGCAATGAGAGAAAGTGAACAAGATACAGTGCATAGCATAATTCAGAGGTTTACTGTTACACTAGGTCCTCTGTTCATAAGGAGTCGTACGTTGTCTTGGATTAGAATCAATCAGCCGGAATAAGAAAGAATCCATCTCTGAGAATGCTGATGTTTTATTATATGAAGATTGAAATATGGTTGTAAACAAACTATGTGAGAACTAGGATCCATCGACATTGGCGAGACGCATAAATGAAACCGAGATATCACGAATGAATGAATATCATAATACAGTAATGTTGCACTGATATTTGATGAGTTGCTATTTATGTCCTTAGTTGGTAGGTAATTTTGTTTGTTTTTGTCCGCACAAAAGAGGCGTTTTTGAGATGACAGGTTATAGAGATGCTGTATTGTGGTCCTTGCCAACGTTGCAGCTGAACACGATTTATTAGGAAGTGAGTAGTTTGAGAAGTGAAATATTAGGGTACATTTGACCGTGATGATAGTTCTACAAGGACATTTTTTTATATTTTTGTTATAAGAGCACGAAATGTGTGAGTTCCTAGATGATAAGCAAGAATTTTTGTCTTACGCGGAATGCAATGAGTGACATGTTACCAAAAGAATACAAATTTTGATGACCCACAGCAGTCTGACTGACCGCTATGTAATGTTAATGTGAGAAGAAGAATGTTGCATAATAATGTTTTGTCTATGTGTTATTTGGAATTCAGCCGATTGAATATGAATGAAGCAAGTGATATCGGGAGACACAAGTTGATTGCAGACACGAAAGGAATGGACATAAGGTTAATATGAATAAAATGAAGATCATAAAGAAATATGTGCTAACACTAACAGAACAGTATGTAGATACTATGAATTACCTGAAAACTGTGAGTACTAGTGAGTAACCTGACTGCAGTTCGTTCGTCCAATCAGTAAATTTTAGTAGCATGTTTGTATTGTGTTTTGAGGAGTTTCACAGGAGAAGACTACGATGCAGAAAGCACTAAGAAAGATAACCAGGGTGGCAAAAACGATAACGAATAAATTGCGAATCATGGGGTATACAAACGGAGGAGAAAGGATAGAATAATCAAAATCAGGCTTCAGGAAAGAAACCATACTCTGATTACAAAAATCACTGGCGAAGACCTTTTTATTTTACTTAACCATATTTATTTACACGTTTGGTGGAGGATAAATAACTGGGACACAGCATGCATGCAGATAATTTATGTTACAGTGATCCTGTAACATAGCTTGAGTGGAAGGAAAACCTTTACTGATAACCTACTAACAATAACACACTAACCTAGGAATAATCGTAAAGGTTATCTGTTATGGACAGCCAGTGTAAATATAAAAAAAAAAATTGCGCCATCGAGGCGAAATTTAACAGTTGCAAAGCCTGCATTGCAATATAGTACTTTTGCTGTGGATAATTGCAAATGATCAAATATATGTTTTATCTGTTTGTTAAGTAAGAGGAATATTAGCACTGCTTGGCGGAGATTATATTCACGCTTTAAGGAGTCGATTTTACACTGTGGGAAATGGGAATAGGATAATGTAATGTTTGTAAATTACGATAAGATGCACAAAAATATTAAAGCAAACGTGAAATTTTATAAATGTTCTGATAATCAATAGATTAGCACAGTATTATCAAGGATCTGTTATGAGTATTGGGCAGAATCACGAGTGTTGAACAGGTTCGAGACAGAGACTTGGACAACACTTGTGGAGAGACAGACTCAAGTGCAGGTGGCATGTGTCAGTGTGGCTGCTCATCAGGCGGCACAGCATCAAATAGATATCGGCTGGAACAGGACATTCGCTTTCACTGATGGAAGGAGGAACAGATGGAGACAGTCTCACGTGGTGAATTAGTCCTCTGGGGCTGCAGTATGAGGAGAAGGTAAATGGATTGGTGGCTCCCAGTCAAAACCCTGCAGTACCGCAACTCGTGATGACACAAGTGTGGATGTTTGCATTTGGAACCTTCTGTACTGGTGGTACTGTGCCACCTGGCCACTACTTCTTTACCATATACATTCTCCTACAGAGAACATCCATATGCCATTATCCATAGCAAATGGCTCTGATCGACATATGAACTC